>NW_026695224.1:6465000-7877500 GCF_021218885.2 Marmota monax
ATAATTTTTATACCAGTCAGATATTTTTATTGAACTCTATTATTGGTTTTTTTCATTTGCTTCAATTTTTAGGTACTTTTATATAGATAATTCTATCATATAAAATTTTTGATGATGTTCTTTCTCATATTTATACTTTATTTCTTTTTCATCTCTTGTTTCATTGGCTGTGATCCCTACATATTGACTAATGGGGGGATTGCCAATGTCATTATCTTATTCATGATTTTATGGAGAACTACCCAATGCTTTACTGTAAAGAAATTTTATTAATTAGATTAATTTTTAATGGATAGATAAAAACATGAAAATTCAACATATTTGTGGGATACCAGGTGATGTTTGAAACATGTACATAAAGCTTAAATAAGGTTAAAAATATCTCTTAAACATTTATCATTTCATAATGGTGAAAACACACAAAATCTTTTATTTTGTTGAAATATACAATACCTCCTTGTTATTGTATTTGCCCTACTGTATAGTAGCACACCAGAACTTCTTTCTCTCGTCTAACCATAATTTAGTACCATTGATCAATCTTTCTCCATATCCCTTCTCTCTTCAGTCTCTGGTAACCACCATTTTACTCTCAACTTCTATGCAAACAACTTTTTTAAATATTCTACATATGAATTACATCATTCAGTACCTGTCTTTCTGTGCCTGGCTTATTTCACTTAACATAAGGCTCTCTAGTTGCAGTTTCTTCCATGTTGCTGCATATGACACGAGTCCATTCTTTTTTATGACTACATAGTATTCTACTATCTATATGTACCACATTTCCTTTATCCATTCATCAGCTGATGACACTTAGGCTGTTTATATACCTCAACTATTGTGAATATTACTGCAGTAAACATGGGAGATCAGGACTGGGCATGCTGGCACAAGCCTATAATCCCAGCAACTTGGGGAACTGAGGCAAGAAGATCACAAGTTAAAAGCCAACTTCAGCAACTTGGTAAAGCCCTAAACAACTCAGCAAGATCCTGTATCAAAATAAATAAATAAATAAATAAGGCCGAGAAGGTGGCTCAGTAGTTAAGAACTCCTGGGTTCAATCCCTGGTACTAAAAAAAAAATGGGAGTTCAGTTTTCTACAGTTAAAACTTTTATGCATTATTTACTTTACTAAGTTAAAATGGTGGATTTAAAAGCTTTTCAAAGATTTTAATATATATTACTTAACTGTATGGGGGAAAATGATATGTAGACTGTCAAACAACACCATAGAAGGCCCTCAGTTTTCTGAAGAGCAAAGGAATATGGTAGTTCCCTGGACTTGTTAAGGTGAGAAAATGATACATACACCTTTGAAAACTTTTTAAAATTAAACATTGAAAAGCTAAAGGATTTTTCCAAATCATCCTTATTTAATTCAGGAATTAAAAATATGCAGAATCAGCCAGCTGCTGATGCTACCAAAGAAGATGAAAAAAAAGTGTGTCCTTGAGCAAATTACCCAGATTCTCCCAACAGTAATATTTTCACAATTGAAAATTAGGACTATTACCCACCTCCTATGATTGTTCTTAAGATTAAGTGAGATGGAAGACATCTGTTATAATTCCTAGTACAATATAGTGAACACTCAATACATCTTAGTTCTTTTCTCTTCCTTTAGTCAAAATTCATATACATAATAACCATTCTATGAATATGTATGGAGAGAAATATAACTTACCATTCAATACGTTTACCCTTAACTTCTATTCTTTAATAGAATCCAATTATTCACCATCCATTTTTTTCTATAATAGACTTGGATTCAACACATACTTTTGAGCAGCTGTTATGCTCCAAGTACACCCTACTAGCCAATTTCACATGTGTTCTCTAACAAAACTATAACAGCAGATTTTAGATTATGCAGCTAGAAAGGCTCACACGATTCTTCCTGTACCTTGCTCAGCACTGCCCCAGTGTAGCTAAGACCCAAGTTTAAAAGGGAGGAAGAAAAGACTGGAGGGAAAGGGAGCTCCCCCCTTTGCATCATTACCTGTGTGGATGTTAATAAATGTGCTTTTTTTTCCATGCAAAATCATGTAGTAAGCATCTGGTATTCATTAGGTGTGTGGAAATGTCTAGATACTGGGCATGTAGCACTAATTAAGAATGCAAGCCAGGCACAGTGACAGATGCCTTTAATCTCAGTGGCTTGGGAGGCTGAGGCAGGAGAATCAAAAGTTCAAAGCCAGCCTCAGCAAAAGTGAGGCGCTAAGCAACTCGGTGAGACCCTGACTCTAAATAAAATACAAAATAGGGCTGGGGATGTGGCTCAGTGGTTGGGTGCCCCTGAGTTCAATCCCCAGTACCAAGAAGAAGAAAAATAAAGAATTACAAATGGCCAACAAATATATGAAAAAAATGTTCAACATCATCAGCAATGAGGGAAATGCAAATCAAAACTATCCTGAGATTTCATCTTATAGCAGAATGGCAGTCATCAAGAACATAAGTAGTAATAAATGCTGGAGAAGATGTGGAAAAAAAGGTGTTTTGGCCTATTGTTCACAAGAACATCACTGGTGATATGGCCAGAAAGCCTTGCTTAGATCAATGTTCACCAGGGCAATAACTTGATCAGAAATGGAAACCAACTGGTACAATCTGATCTTTGGAGTCTTAGTAATTGCCTCTTTCATTTTCTATGTGTTTGCCAACATTGTTTAATATTCCCTTCCTTCTAATGATCAGGAAATAATATTGAAATAATGTCTTTAATCTTGAGAATCCCTCTATAATTTTTTTTTTTTATGAAATTGCCAATTGTGGTGGTACACATCTGTAATCCCAGCAGCTCAGGAGGCTGAGGCTCAAGGATTGTGAGTTCAAAGTCAGCCTCAGCTACTTAGCAAGAATCTGTCTCAAAAATAAAGAATAAAAAAGATGGGGATTCAAACTCCATGGATGAGTGCCCCTAGGTTCAATCTCAGGGTACCACAAAAAAAAAAAGACAGGATCCTGCTTTGATGAAGCTTAACTTCTCTTAACTCTTGTTCAAGAGATATCCAAAAAAATGCCTAAAGAATTAAAACAAGGCAAAGTAGAGAGTGGCAGGTGTTATGAAGAAATAAAATAGGTGATGTGAGGAAGAGTATCACACAGCATAGAGAACTGCTCTAGATAGTTCGTGAAAAGCCCCTTAAACGTACAATCTGAGCAGAGACCAAGAACAGGTCCAAAGAAAGTGGGATCCCGGCAGGGGGGGTAAAAAAAGACTCTAAGGAAAGAAAGAGGCTGGCAGGTTATAAAAACAGTAAAAGGTCCAATGTGGCCTTTGGCCTCGGTTTGTGGCATGTCAACCCAAGAGTCGTAGGTGGTCTCAGATGCAGTCATCAATTTTCTGCTCATAACCTTCAAAGAGCATCCTCTTTCACTCAGTGTAGAGGCCAAAGGTTCTCAAGGTTCCCCGGGGGATTTGCTCCCATTTAACCTTTTAGACCTCGGGTCCTGTCCATCTTGTATTCAGCCCACTACAGTCACACCGGTCTCCTTTTTTTTCCTTGACATTTCAGGCAAATAACCACCTCAGATCTTTGCAGTTATGTTTCTTAATATCTGGAAATCCCTTCTCTTCGATGCACACTTGACCTCCTTCAGGTCTCTACCCAGAAATCATAACCCTCAGAGGGTTCTTCTCCATTGACTGCACTGGGGGTCCATGTCTCAGCTGGCCTTAGTAGAGTGTCTTCAATTTTCTAGCACATCATTGGTTCATATTAAACCTGTAGGCAAACAAAACTCTAGGCTTCTTTTACATAAAGGGCTTACCTCCTCCGTCAATCTTCCTCCATTCTGATTTTGGGGGTCAGAAGTAAAGTTCATGCAAATCCTTGTCATCTTGATGTGCCCATTGCTGCCTATTCATCTTTAATCTCTCAAGCAGAGTTCTGTGCCCTCTTTCATGTGGAGAGTTGGTCATATCCATGATGAAAACAAATTATTCTATCTTTGTCAGATTAACAAATGAATGGAACAGGCCAGCCCAATGGCAGAATCCTGGGGTAACATCACAAGAGTTAATCCATGCTCTTCAGACACAGATTTTTTTTTTCTTGAATGGATGATGAACTCATCAACATTAAGTACCATCTGTATGTCAAAGAGTCCTAAATCTGCATCCCAAATTTTGACTTCTCCTGGAGACCTCACATTAATTGATCAACCTGTTTAGTTGATTACTCCACTTGGAAATTTGGAAGGCCTCTCAATCTTAACATGTCCAGAAATCTCCCTTCCAAGTCTTCTCCATTCCAACAAAAAGTTTTTCCCCCATTTTCTTGAGCAAAATAGATAGAAGTCACGCTGAGTTTTCTCTTTTCTGAATTTAATTCAACCCATTAATAAATCCTGGGAAGTGGGGTAGCCCCAAAATATGTCACAATTGTGCCCACTTCTTTCATGTCATCTACCGCAGCCCTATTCCAAGCAGGTAGCTTCTTTCACTTGGAAGAAAACCCTCACTATTCCTTCCTTTTGGCCCACTCCATCCTTTCTCAGAACAACCACCAGTGTAATGAAATCCCACAAACAAAAAACATAGGATTACTTTATTTTCATGCTTAACAGCCTTCCCATTTGCAATTAGATTAAAAAATACAACCTGACTTTGGCTTTAAGTCCAACCTGGGCTGAGCCCTGCCACTTTCCCTGGCCTCCCTTTCACTCACCTCACAGCCTCTAACGTGTGGCCTCCTTGGTTTCCATCTTGTTCCTCAAATTCACCAAGTTCGTTCCCTAGTTACAGCCTTTGTATCAGCCAGCTCTTCTACATAGATTTTTCTCCCCTCATTTTTACCTGGATGGCTCTGATTAGCTTTCACATTTCAACAGAACAGACATTTTTCCCCCCTAAGGAGAACTTCCTTGACCACCCAGTAGTCCATTCATTGGTCTCCATACATCTTTTACTTTAATTTCCATCAGAGGAAATCATAGGGTCACACATCATTGTTCATTTGTGTGTTGAATGACCCCTCATATCCACTAGAATGGAAGCATTTTAGTGCCATATTTAGTGCCATACATTAGCTCTTGGAGGAATGTCTGCCACATGGCAGATTCTCAATAAATAACAATAATGACAGAGTGCACCTCAGCCTACAGGTTCCCACCAGTCCACAGGGATCACTAGAAACCAAACCAAGAGACATTAAGATTCACTAGTCTGTTTCATTCCCTTGAACTACCAGTCTAATAATCATATTTTTGTAAAGAGAGAGAACAAAATGAAATTAGTTCTGCATAGCTTGTTAGCTCCTGGATCATTGCATTCTTTATTTAATGCTAACAAACTCGCTGTTTAATAATCTGTTTTTCCTTTATTGGTTTTCCTAAATTATAAAAGCAATGCATGCTCATTGAAAGAAATTCTAATAACACAGAAAAGTATATAAAAAAGACATCTAGCCTTTCCTTCATTTCTCACTCCCCAGCGGTAACCACTGTTAACTGCCTGATGAATATGCTTCTTTCTCCTGTGCATATACATATAAATATGCAGAGAGAAATATACTCCAGTACATATGTAGCTTTAAGATAAAAATAGGATGTGTGTATGTTCATGTGTGTGTATTCACTACCATATGGTAGGCATCTCTCCATGCCCATATAGATTGATCTACTTCAGATGCAATAGCCACATAGAATTCCATCACATCTTTTAATTTACTCATTGTCAAAATATTCTTAATCATTTTATGGGCAAAGACATTAAATGTGAGGATATAGATAAATAAAATAGCCAAATATTGATCACTGTTATATCCGGTGGTGGACACATAGAGTTTACAGTACCATTCTCTTTGTTTTTGCTTATATTTGAAAATTTCTGTGAAAGTTAAATTTGAAGAGAAATACTTGGGAAATCTTACTTAATGGTGAATTACTGAACACCTTCCTCCGAGATCAAAAACAAAATAAAAATGCCTGATCTCACCATTCGACATTCTATCAAAAGTATTAGGCACTCAGATAAGGCAAGAAAATAAGACGCAATAAGAACTAAAAAGAAAGAAAGAAAACATTCATTATTCTCAAATGACAATTTTATGTGAAGAAAAGTCAAAAGTATGTACAGAATACGGATATTAATTAGTAAATTGAGCAAGAAACCTCAGGATAGACAACATACACAAAACTCAGTTGTATTGCTATGCATCAGCAACAAAGACAAAGAAATTGAATTTTTAAAAAGACATGTTAAGTGCCATCTATATGCCAAAGAGTCCTAAATCTGCATCTCTAAAGTTGGCTTCTCCTGGAGACCTCACATTAGTTTATCAACCTGTTTAGTTGATAATTCCACTTGGAAACTTGAGAGGCATCTCAATCCTAACATGTCTGAACACTTAGGAAAAGAATGTAAGGAAAGACAATAAGACTTCCATGGTGAAACTATACAATATTGAAAAAAAAATAAAGATAATCTAAGAGCAATTACTTAAAACCACATTTATGTCATATGCCAGATATCTGCTAAGGGGGAGAATGCAGTGATATGTAAAAACAGACACAGTCCCTGTCCTCTGGGTGACCAACTTTCCTTAGGAGACCATGCAAATGAATGCAATCTTGCAAATGCAGGAGCCAGGCTGCAGGGGAGGGTGTATGGTGCAGTAAGAGCTTCAGAAAGAGAATTCGACTTAGTCAAAGAACCAGCAAAGACTTCCTGAGCAGAGCTCTACAAAAAGAATATGAGTTCAACAGACGAAAAGAACATTCCAAACAGGGGAAAGCAAAGGCAAAAACTGTGTAGAGAATAAACTGAATTATAATTGAATCAACCATGGTTGGTATTGATGGTTGTTTAGGTTGTAGGGTGGATTGTCTGCCAAAAAGGCTGCAAAAGTTCCCTTCTCTTAGGAGGACATGAACTCTAAATGAACTGCAGAGACTCTATATGGTCTACCTAAACCCTGCATGGACCTACATGGACGCACAAGGACCCTGAACTACAGCAAGTGACTTCCTTTAGCCAATGGGATAGCAATAAATGTTGGTGTAAGCAGAGACCAAAAATTCTATTTATGCTATTCTTTATTTTGATGTGTATTTAAAAGTTTCTGTAAAAGTTAAATTTTAAAAAGAAATACCCTACCTCAAACTTAATGGTGAATTATTGAACAACTTCCTCCAAGATCATAAAATTTGGATCTTTCTCTCTCTCGTTAAAAGTCTGGGACCACCATGTGAGCAAGGTCAAGTTAGCCCACTGGAGGATGAGGGGCACCAGGGAGCAGAGGGTAACTCTCCCAGCTAAAGAACCCCTAGACCATCCAGTTTTCCAACCACCAGATATGGGAGGAAGGCTCTCCTAGACTATGCAGCTGTAAGCCGAAATGTCAGCTGAACTCAGACAAGATGGAGCCAAACATAGATGAACCAAACATAGATCAGCCAAGCTGGCTTTAGACCAGAATAGCCACCTCGCTCATGAGCCACCTAGAATCATGAGCTAACAAAAATGGTCATTGTCAGAAGCCTCTACATTTTGGAATAGTTATTAGGAAGAAAAAGCTAACTGATTCAGGTTGATTGCTATTTTCTGGTTTTACCAGCGGGGCTTTAGGAAACACCTTTCCATGCATATTCTGATGCACCTGCCCAAAATACCCAAGCCCCTTGTGATCAGTACTATTACCTTAAAGTTATTAAAGTCCATCAGAAAGTTGCAAAAATGAGGAAACAGAAACATAGGTAAATCAAACTAAAATACCAAACTCAAACACAGGGAAGGAGGTATTTGGAATTAGTAGCCAGGTCTTCCAAACTGCAATTTAACATTCATTCTAATCCATTGTTCTCTTATCTTGCTAGTGGAGAAAAGGCAACACATATTTCAAAGTCAGAAATCAAAGAAGTTCAAATTCAGTTTGCTGGATTACAACCAGCCTACATTTTTTTTTAAACCCGTGCCCTTTAATCCTAACAACAAACTCGAGTTTGTCAAGCTTTTAGGAAGAGTCCAACAAAAAAAGATCATTGGGATAGCTAGCTCCGGTTTCAGTAGAGAAATATTGCCATACCCTGAGACAGAAATGTGATAGACAACATTTTTCTGATAACAGATCCAGTACCAACTAAAGATCATGAAGAGTCAAACAAAGACTATTCACTCTCTTCAGCAAGGTCTGGTAAAGTTTATTTTATTATTATTATATTTTTTTTTCGTCCAGTCTGGGGAATTACAAAATTGTTATTTTTCCTGGAACTTGGAAGAAGAATTCAGCACACAATATGAATTTCAGGAAAATATTTTTGCCATTAATTATGTCATAAGCAAAAGAGTAAAATAAACTGTTTATTATCACATATAAAATGCTTTTGATCAGTCAACTGAAAAACTAATTTCATTTTCTCATTACACTGCCTCAGGCATCCTTTAACGTCAATTTTTATTATAGCAAAAGCAAGGAAATTAAAATGATCAGTTATGGTGCAGAGAGAAACATTTGCTACAGAATTTTTAAAAGTAAGAATAATAAAGCACTGAACCTCTTTATCATTCATAATAATCACAACTCATCTGTTGAAGGAAGAATTCTGCTTCAAGGTACCACTCCACTCCTTGAGCCCCATGAAGACCTTTGGATGGGTCAAGACCCTGTTCATGTGCCTAGAAGAAATCGAGCTAATTTTCCAGCCCAACTGGGTGAAGGTCACTCAGATGGATCAAGAAGGGGCTCTATTTACAACCAGAGGAACTGAAGATGAAATATGCAAAGCGCTGGGGACACCTGAGCTTGATCTCAATATTTTAGCCCAGCAGTTGAGCTTATGAAAAGAGAAATCGTTTCAGAATAAGCAAAAAGTTAGGTGACAGGTTTTTGCAAACATGGCCCTGTCCCATGTAAACTCTGTGGTCTCAGGTGCCATTCTCAGACCAAAGACCCTCTCTCATGACACCATTATGAAGTATGAAAGGTTCGTGTATGTGGAAGCACTTTATAAAATCATAATCAAAGGCCATTTAACAGTGGTTATTAAGATAACAGAATGTCTTGTAGAGGTAGACCTGGGATTTGGTTGCTTCTGGTGAAGAATCATTGACTCTGAAGGAAGATGGGAAGGAGAGAGAGAAGACTTTGGTGAATCAACAGTCTGAATGATGTGACCGACCCCACGGAAGGAGAGACAGGGAGGAGCTAAAAGAACCCTGGCTCCATGAGACATGGGGTGAAAGTCCTGATCCAGGGTCTGGATGGCAAGGTGGTTAAGGACCCCTTGTCCTCTCTGATCCACTTTCTCACACACATTGTGGTGTAAGTGGCCTGATGCGTTGATAATTCATAAAACGAGGTGGTGCTGCAAGTCTTGCTAAGTTGGCAAAGGCAGAAATAAGCAAAGAGACTTGCCCTTGAGTACACATAATTCTTTGCCCCCAAACTGAGGATGCCCTAGAAAAGCTCAGGTAGCATTTTCTTATTATGACTGGTAAGAAAGTCAAATCTTCGCTAAGGTCAAGCCAACCTGATAACTCTAGCTACAGGCAGAATCCATAGAGAAGCCACTGTCTTCTATGGTGAGAGTGGAACAAACATTCTCATTTTTCCAATAGTCCCAATGTAAGACATTTTGATCTTGCATACTCTAGGAAGCTCTGTTTGCCAACTGAGAGGCAAGCAAGTCTCAAACACATCCTGCCTTCAAGGATAAATTCTTCTGCCAAAGAATCTAAACTTAGCAAATAAAAGACACTACCTACTGTGTGGTTACTATTAGAAAAGATGGACGCTATAGAGGGATGGACTTCTTCAAGGACGTTTGGTTTAAAGAAGAATAAATAAATGACCTGATTCTTGATAGCAATCTCCTTTATTTTATTCTCATATATGGCTGAGAAATTCATATTGCTTGCATTCCCACTATGGTCTCCCAGGAAGGACTTTCTGGTGCATTGTTAGATCCAGATGTTCGAAAGATAACAGCTAGTTAGACCTCTGTCTCTCTGCTTTGCTTTCCTCATCACTAGCTCTACACTTACATCCCTCCTCTCCCCATGTGTGGTAAGATGGCTACCAGGAGTTCCAAGCAGGCATCCTGGCATTAAGAGAAGTGATTCTGCTTCAAGGGTCTAGAGTGCTGTTTAAACGTAAGTTGTTTAATTGAGCCTCTTTGGCCTTGGATGGCTTGACTTGGGTCAGGTGCTCATAAAGCCAATTGCTGGTCCCAAACAATACAAATT
Source organism: Marmota monax (assembly GCF_021218885.2). Classification (NCBI taxonomy): domain Eukaryota; kingdom Metazoa; phylum Chordata; class Mammalia; order Rodentia; family Sciuridae; genus Marmota; species Marmota monax. The sequence goes on from NW_026695224.1 coordinate 6,475,196, forward strand.
AGTTGGCCCTTCCTTTGTATCCATGGGCCTTTCATCCATGGAGTCAACCAACTACATGCACAAAATATTTGGAAACATATTGCCTCTAAACTGAATATATATTCTTGCCATTGCTACTTAAATAATCTAGTATAACAACAATTTACATAGCATTTACATTGTATTTGATATTCTGAGTAATCTAGAGATGATTTAAAGTACAGGATGTGCATAGATTATATGCAAATATCATTTCATTTTATATAAGAAACTTGAGCATCTGTGGGCTTTGGTATCTACCTGGGATCCTGGAGCCAATCCTCCATATATAGAGAGGGATATCTGGATTCTGATTGGCCAGGTTTGGGTCACATGATGTTTCCTTGGGGGCATAAGTAGAGCCAGTTCCTCAGGATAGATATAGACAAAAGTGTGAGAAGGGGTCTTGCTGGAGGAAAATAAATTTGCCCTGGGGGAAAGGCATGGCATAGTGGCAAAAATCAGCAGATGTCTCTGTGAACAGGGACACCTACACCTACACTTTCCCAAGCTTTCACTTGGCTTGGTTTGGAGCAGGGAGATCTGAGAACAGATCCTGGATCTCCTCATGCCCAGGGCATTCGACAGGCACACACAGGTATGGGGTGAGCACAGGACAGCCCTGTTTTCCTCCAGCCAGGATCACCCAGCCTGATGAAAAGGATGATTAATCCCGCTGCCTCCCAGTAATCCCCCAGCCCATTTGGTAACCATCTGTACTTCATTCCGCAAGGCAACCCCAATTAAAGAGGCCTGTATTTGTTTTTTTGGAAAATGTTATGATTTTTCAAGTAAACAGTAGAAACTTTATAAAGCCATGAGATTTATTGGACGTGCCAAACTGTCTGGACTTGATCAAACTGGTTTATGCTGGTTTCAATGTGTGCTCTATTCTCTCCATTTCATTACTCTAAACAACAATTTCTATTTATTTATACAGGATCAGAACTTCACTTTGTGTTTTTCACATATTATTTCATTTGATCTCCCCAAATCCATGTGTGGAACAAAGGTAAGTGCTATTGTGCATGCCCCTGATTTATGGATGGGGTCAATGGTGACTTAAATAACCAAAGGTTTCCAGAATGCAGTTTGGACCCAGGAATGTGGGGGTTGAGCCCAACTCTTCTGGTTGAAGCCCGTGTTCAATCTGGTGTATTCTATCATGCCTTGACTTAGCTGACAACTGTTAATACCACTCACAGACCTTCTTGCCTCCTTCTTCCCCAGTCCAATATTAAAAAGAAGGAATTTTAAAAAGACTTATTTGCTCATTATCCACACCTGGGATTCGCGTTATTAGTAACCTAGCCAGCCAACATCATTGTAGTCAACTGGCAGATTTACTGGCATCTATAGGAAAAAACACTGTCCTAGACACTCCAGGAAGATACATGGATGAATAAGGAATGTTACTTATACTCAAAATCTTGATATCTAATTGTGAACACAAGATGAATTGGAGGAAAAACTGACACATGCTTTTGTAAGTTTAACAAAAATCTTAAGTAGATGGAAAGAGAGATAGACAAAGAGGGACAGATATCTTGAGGCAAGATAAATGAAAAGGTGACCCTACCCAATCTATGCTAAAATTTACATCAGTCATACAGAGAAAAAAAAATGGAGGAAGTTTTCAATGGGAAGATGGCACCTAAAAGAGACACTCTTCAAGTAAAAACCAGTTCAGTGACAGCAGACCATTTGAAGTTTAAGGTTCTCCCCAAGACCAGGTGAAAACCCAGGTCCTCTTAAAAAGCACTGTGAGCTGGGGGTGGTGGCCCAGGCTGTAATCCCAGTAGCTCGGGAGGCTGAGGCAGGAAGATCCTGAGTTCAAAGCCAGCCTCAGCAACAGCGAGGCGCTAAGCAACTCAGTGAGACCCTGTCTCTAAATAAACTACAAAATAGGGCTGGGGATGTGGCTCAGTGGTTGAGTGCCCCTGAGTTCAATCCCTGGTACCAATAAATAAATAAAGCACTGTGAACTTACATAGTTGGGAACAAATAGACATTTATTATTTAGCAATGAGCTAATGATGTACTGAGACCGTTCTCCAATTCAGAAATGTTTGGTCTTGTCTTGTCTATAGTAATTAATCATAAACCTCAAGATGACAGAAGCCTCATTCTCTACCTTCCCTGCCCCTTCTCTCACACCCAGCAAAAGTTCACATCCACAGCAAAAGCTAAATATCATAAAACTGGTATTGAAATAAATCTAATTTAGCGAATGAGCTCTAAGTACATGGCTGCTTTAACCATGTAGTGTTTAGAAGAAAACATTCCCTCCCTGAGCCCCTGGCATAACTTAGAACTACACAGAGACCTCAGAGCAGATGGGAACCAGGACACCATCATTTCAGGCTCCTGTCCAGAGCAGTCTCCTTTGCTCTTACCTTTGATTTGCCACCCAGCACACCATGGGTCACCTTCGAAGAAAGGTAGGGATAAGCTGGCCAGAGATTTACCCTAAATCTTTAGGGGTTGGAATGCATTTAATAGCTCTCAGTGACTTTTCCTGGCACACTAGTGACTTTTTCCATGTGAATCAAGAAGGCACCCATTTCCCTTAGATGGGCCATTCAAAATCGCATTGATCACCAAGAACTAGAAGAAAGTACAGCTGATTGGGAACTGGCACCCAAGATTTTAAAAAATAATTAGAATTCTTTTTAATTCTCATGTTTCAAAAACTTAAGTCTTTCCCCTCCTCTACTGGGTTAAATACTTCTACCAGCACTCGTAAGATCCTTGCCGAAACTGCCTTAATAAATTATTTCTCTTCCGAGCAATGAGTCGATCCAGCCTTGTTTGCTACATCTGTTATAACACATCACAGCCTCCCATAATTACTCTTTTATTTAATTCTACACATTCTGATTAGCTGTGTCTGTTCCAGGCAAGCACGAGGAATGTGGTAAGTGCCCTTCATTCAAAAAGAGTTCTTCAGAACAGTATGAAGTGAAATTAAAGTAATTATTAAGTCATAGAAACTAAACGCAATTCCCTGATAGGCAGAAGGGTGGGGGACTAGCTGGAGCAGTCAGAGCTGCTTTGTGAAACAAGTCCTAGTGTGCCGTTCTTGGTAATGACACGTACTGAGTGAAGAGGCAGGAAAAGAGTCGAGGACCACTTTAGGATTTCAAAGATGTCTCCTCCCCGACACGCTGAGAAACTAGAGAAGCAGCCATATGGGAGAAGAAGGGATGCATGCGATAACATGGCCGGGCAAGCCTGTCTTCTGCAGAGGTTCTCTTTAACTCTCATGAATATTCTGTGCACCGAGAAGCTTTTAGTCTAGAAGAGACAATTAAATTCAAGCTTTTCACCATTGTATCTCTTGCACCAGAGTGAGCAACAGGGCATAGGGCAATAGACTGAAATTAGATTGTAGCAGAACATGTGTACTGACCTTTTCTCAGAGCAGATCTATTTACTTTATAATGCAGTTCAACTTGTAGGAACTGATGTACTCCGAGCTGGAATAAAGGTTAAGAAATATATGCATCTTAATTCATCTGGATTTCAACTCTGCTCGAGTCTTTTGCTTTCTATATGCACCAACATGTATGGGCTTCAATAAAACTGAGAAGGCAAAAATGTTTGGAAGTTGCTAATACACAGGCTCCCCTGTCATTTAATTCAGTGTTTTCTGAGTGTGGTTTTCAGTAGCAGTCTATTACCTGGGGTCTTGTTAGAAATGCAAATGTTGAGGTCCTATGCCAAATCAAAGGAGTCAGTAAACTGTTTCAACAAACCCTTCTGCAAGCTAATGTTTGAGGACTGTGTGTGTGTGTGTGTTTGCATGTTTTAACCTCTCAGGTATTTTTAATATGGAGCCAGAGTTGTAGTTCATTGTATCCTAAAATTTGAATGCAGCAGGTACCACTGCTGTCATACAAATATTAAGTGTTGGATCCATTACTTTGTATAGTCTCAAGGGGGTGATGTTATGTGGCATTGGAATGCTGTTTTAAATAACATTGGATCTCTTAGCAAGAAAGTCATCCTTTTCTACCCTTCTCACGGTCCAAGAAGACTCAGATTGGTCCTAAGAGTCCCACTAAAACTTGCTAATCTCCCTTTTGAAATAAAGACAGCAGAACCCAGGTTCAGAACTGTAGCATTCGACAGTATCAAGATGGACTATGATTAATATAGTTAAATTTTATTTGGGTTATGTTTATAGGTTGGTTTTTACTTATGTCAAGCAACACCAGTTTTCATTATATGATGGTGATATAAATAGTTCTTTCAATTTACTTTTTCTCAGAGAACAGGGAACCAACTTAAAAAGAAATATTTACAAAATCATTCAAACCATAGAGTTGTGCCAGTGGCCCTTAGGAACACACAGGGCAGAGAAACAAGGCAACTTTCAGGGCAGCATTCAGTCAGTACACATTAAGCCTAATTTCCAACACTGGCTCAGCCCCTATTTCTCGACCTTGACCTTCAGAAAGATGACCTAAAGCCAAAGACATTTGCCATCCATAAAGAAAAATCCCATTATGGTTACTCCGCAACTAACCAACATAAAAAAGTGACTCATACATTTCAGAACAATTCCTCATCACAACATTCAAAATAACAAAAAGGTTCTGAATTATCCAGATAATTAAAATGTCAAAAATAGCCTATTCTTCAATATTCAGGGTAATTGAACTGGGGCTGGTTTTGAAAAGAAAACAAGTTTGCTAACTTTTAGAAAGGTAATGAGATTTTCTAAGAAAAATCTTAAAAAGAAAAAGAATACCATATCAACCACAGTTCCATCCTTTAAAAAAAAAAATGTTAGACTACTAATAATTTGATCAATCACTTTTCAACCTTTCTTTCCATGTAATTGTGGCATAGATATGTATACATATATACACACACTCATAATTCTGTCTTACTTTTAGCATGAGAGTGTGACTTTTTATTTTATTTTATTTTAATTAAGCTTTAGCGTGCACACAGGAGAAGATAAATCACTTTTCACGGGGGTTTTTATGTCCATATTCTTAATATAAAAAGTGTGTCTCTTAGGTTACTTTTGGCTACAAGTAACTTAAAACTCAATTTAAAAATGGGCTGAAACAATAAAGATATTTATCATCTCCCATAATAAAAAGTCTAATATGAAGTAGATTGCAGGATATTGACCCGTTTGGCAGTGACATAAAGGACCCAGATTCTCACAACCTATAGGTATAGGTTTTATCCTTAGTCTGGCAGTAAAAGGGCTCGATAGCTCTAGGTATCAAGGCTAGGTTTCCAGAGAAGGAGAAAAATAATCTTTTCATCAAAACCTTTCTTAGAAAAGAGAAAACTTTCTACACAAGTTTCCCCTAGAACTCCCCTTACTTCTTGTGAGATGAAAAATCACATTTGCTTCTGACCTGCAACAGAGCTTACCCTGGTGGTTCCTTGTATGAATCTATCACGCTTCCCTCCAAAACACAAAACACGATGGGAGGTCTTTTCAGTATATTGACATGGCCAACAGAGCACTGCAGTGTTTAAAGAGGATATTTAGCATGTCTCCATGGCTAATTGCTTTTTCTCTGTGCATAAAGTCTAACTACTAGTTAACTTCAAGTCTATGCTTGGATCCACTTTGCTTCTCTAACTTTGCTTAGTCACCATTTCCAAGATAATTTTACATCCTAGCCATTCTCTATGCTCCCTTCTTTCATGAACACAGCATTTTTGTCCCCCAAAATGCCTTTATTTTATTTTAATTAATTTTAATTAATTACTCCAGTTCCCACTTCATATTCAACCCCTAGACTTTCCTATATAGAGAGAGCATCTCTTGGTTAAATAGCATTTCTAATATACCTTTGCTGAGTCACCTCCAATAGCACAAATGCATCTTGAATTTGTCTATCCAACATCTACTTCCTATGTTTCTTAATGGTGGCACCCCAAATTTCCTTGGAGAAATACCCCTCTTCTGCTAGAGTCAATTCCCATGATTTTAGTCTTTGCTCAAAAGACAACCAGGACAAAAACCGTCAATGGCTGCTTCAGGAATGGACAAATGACCCAATCACAGGAATTAGAACTGTCAAAGAAAGCATTTGTTTTCTATTGGGGTTGACCATGAGACTTAAATCTGGAAATCTTGGCAACCATTGGACCACCAACAAGACGGCCTACGTGGGAATGAAGTCAGCATGAGGCAAAGCAGAAGTGAAAGTGGAGAAAATTAGACACAATGCTGAGAATACCCTGGATTCCCTGGATCCAGCCTAAACCCAGTACTGTATCTGTAGTTTTCAGATGTGAAAGGCATTTCCTCTTTTACTTAAGCCATCATTCTATTCTGTTCATCCTTAATGGTTCAGCTCAAGTGACATCTCCTCCAAGAAGCCTTCTTCATCCACCCCAGTCCTCTCTCTCCTTTTTGTCCTGGGGCTATCAGTTTATGATTTGTTTGATATTTTAAATGAGTATCAACCCTAAGCGCAGTTTTGCAGTCAGAGGCCAAGTCTCATGGGTCTGTTGCATTCATCTCAAAACTTGGAACAGAGCCTAACACTCTAGACATTTTCTAATTTATAACGTTTCTCAATAGATGAACTAGAGATGCTTCTTAGGCTGAAGATACTTTGGATGATACCTGAGATGCTTTCGGTCTTTTCAAATACAATGTTGTGGGTTTCTGTTACCTACCTGCTATGACCCACTTATTTGGTTCTCTGAAGGAGGCCCCCGAAATAGAGTCCCTGAATTCCATGTGACTCCTATATACATGGAAGAAACAAAGAAAAAAAGAAGGCCAAAATATTACTTATTAAATTCATAGAGACCAGGGTAGAAGATGATCCACCAGGAGGCGTAGTCATGTGAGATCACTACTACAGAATCCAAATCATGAAGACTTAACTGTCTTGTCTGGGCAGCACGGTACTAGGGAAGATCTCCTCACCCCAAGAGTGGAAGAGGAAGGAGGTAAATCATGCCCCTGTGGACACTTCACTCCCAAGAAGATTAAATTCAGAGTTGAACCGACTATATCCAGTTCTTCCCCTCATGGTTAGTCAAATGTTATTCTACTTGTCCAAGCAAGGGAAGGAGAGGGGAAAATTTTAAGTGACACATTTGAGGAGTTCTGTCTGCTTTGAATGAAACATTAAGAACAGGGAAGAAGCCTTCCCAGCCTCAATACATACTCCTAGCTGTCTTAGGGGTATTTTCCTGATGAGGCTGCTTGCTAATGGTTGTCTCACGTTCCTAGTGATAAAAAAGAATTCCCAGAAATTTTATGGAAATGGTCTAAGAGGAGAAGTAGACATGGTGTTTCTTCTTATGAAAAAAAATTTTTTTTTCTCATTACATTAGTCCTGGATTTTTCTCCTATAAAGTTTTCTTTCTAAATCTTTCATTTCCATGTTTTGGGGGACTCTGCTGAAGTGGAATTTTATGCTCCAATAAGAGAGTTGATGAATCATGGAAAGTGTAATTGACAAAGAATTGGCATGTTTTTCACTTTTCTTTTTTTCTGCATCAACTGAATAAGATTAGTGTCTTACATGGATTATTTTTTCAATAATAGGGAAGGCTATGTTGGCAACAAAAATTGCAAAACAGCAACATCATAAGCTTGCCTAACCATCCAGTGGAAGAGAATTTTCAACTTGAAAAACACTCTTGCTTCAGCAAACCAAGGACCTGAGTAACAATTACAACTGAAATCATTAAACGGCCCCGTTTTTCTCCTGTGGAGAAACTGGATCCTCTGGGGTTCTTAGAGGGAAAAGAGAAACATTAGGGGAAGACCTTACATAATAACCTTTCTGTAAAGCTTGGATGGCACAAATGATTTTTTAAGACATTCAAGTCACATGTCATTAATCAGAAATGACAGTCTTTATTCACATATATTTGACTGAGCTGCATAATTTTAGACTCCAATAGGTCTAGATAAATGACCCTAAGTATTGTACTTTTTCAAATTGACAGTGATAGATGAGAGAGGGAAAAAAACGAATGCTGAAAAGGGACCCTGAAGTAAACACTGAAAACCCGTTGCACTACTTTGGGGGCAAAGAAGTTGGAGGATTTTCTTCTTGGAGAATTTTCCTCTTTCTTAACATCTCCATTTCATCCATTGGGCATTTCCAGACTCTCCATAGAACAACTCAAATTTCAGTGAAAAATGGAGACTCAAGTTAGTGATGTTTGTTCAAATAGGCAGGATGGGAAGATAATAATGATTGATAAAAATCCATTCGCTTGGCAAGTATTTCCTGGGCCTAGGATGTGCCAGACAGTATTACAGGCAACAGGGTTTCAGCAGGAACTAAGATGGATCAAGTTTTGCTCTGGGGAGCTCACATTTTAGGGAGAGAGCTAAGCAGTAACCAATTTAGCCAATAAATAAATGAGATGATTTCAGAGAGTTTGAGGTTGCATAAAGAAAATAAAATAGGATGATTTAATAGAAAGTGATGGGGGGTAGGATTTCATTCGAGAGGACCAGGAAGGCCCTGCTAAGTTGAATGGCATTATAACTGAGGAAGAGCCAGTTTTTCAAAGAACATTTATGCAGAGGAAGCAGCAAATGCAAAGCCCCTGCGGCAGGGACAAGTTTGGCCTGTAGAAAAGAATAGAAAGGAGTAAAACACGGTCCCTTTTGTGAGATTGCAGAGAGCGCCAGCAAGTCAGGACAGAGAGAGTCAGGGGCTGGGTTATATAAGGCCTTTAGGTCATTATAAAGAATTTCAGTGTGAGGTCATACGAGGTTTTAATAAAGCAAAAGGAAGCGTCCATCTTATCAAAATAATATGGACAATCCACTAAATTCTCACGCTCAAGGGATTGTGCCTGATGTAACAAGTTTCCATTATTATCCAATTCCTTGGGAAGAAAGGGTTATCGATGTGTTTTAAAGACAGGAAGACAAGCTCTGAGTGAGGTGGCAGGGCTGCTCCATCAGGAAGGAAGCTGTGATCCAGATGCAAACCTTGCCCCATGTCATTCTTAAGGCAAAAACTGCCCATTAAAGCTGCCCCCACCCTGGGCCCCATCATCTGTATTGTCTCAAATCTTCCCAAAATGTTAAAGCCACAACTATATAATACCATATTTTTGTCCTCAATGGAGACTTGAGAATGTTTGCAAATAGTACATCGTGGTATAATATATAAGGTCTACATCAAATGTTTATGTGCATTATAAATATTTCCTCCTTTTGGTTGATCCATTGCATGAGGTTATTTAGTGCTAATTCTCTCCAGGAAATAGCTTTCCTAGATGACTTGAGTGGAAAGCCACCAGATAGGCAGGTGTTATCAGATAGCTCCATTCACTAACACATTCAAAGATTTATTGAATGGACATTATGGTTCTAGATATTCAAGATACAGTAGAAAAGAAGAGTAAAAATACTCTTCTCATGAAGTTTACATTTTCTAATGGAGGAATTATCTGTGAGTCATAATAAAACCAAAATTACTTCTCCACCCAAACTTCCATGATGCTTTTTGAAATCAGATTTCTGTTGCTATGACAAGAAGAACTTAGAGGAGGAAAGGTTCATTTCAACTCACAGTTTCAGGGGTTCAGTCCACCATGACCTGACTCCATAGCTCTGGACCCAAGGTGAGGCTGAGCATCATGGCGGAGGGGCATGGCAGAGCAAAGTAGCTCAGGACATGGCAACCAGAAAGTAAAGAAAGCTTCACTCACCAGAGACAAAATAGAAACCCCAAAGTCATGCCCCTAGTGTCCCACCTCCTCCAGCCACACCAACCTGCCTGTGGTTGCTACCCAGTTAATTCATATCCATGGAATAATCCACTGATTGTTATAGCTATCATAATATAATCATTTTACTTCTGAACCTTCCTGCATTGTCTTACACACAAACTTTTGGGGGACACCTCATATCCAAACCATAATAATAATTATGGACACTTTGACCTTTTTCACCATATCTCTGAAAAAAAGACATATCTGCTGAATATCGTCGGTATAAGTAAATAAGTAAGTAAATAAATACCACACAATGACAATATCCAAATTTCTTACTCGGTTGAGGTGGAATAATCATAATCAATATCAAGATTGATTTATTAATTTTCTAACATCAATCATAAGTCATTATTGAAAGCATATATCATGATCCAAAGTGCTACAAAGGGAGCTAAAAAACATAAACAATACACAGTTCCCACACTCTGTGAGCTTAAAGGATTGCAAACTGAGAATTTGTAGAACATCGAGGATAAAGTGAATATGGGAGTTTCTTGTGTCAAGATTCCAAATTGGAAGACTAGTATTATTTCACAGAGAAGCCACTTAGATCTCATTGGACAGCACAGTCAAATGCAGGGAGGATTGCCTGAATCACATGGTACACACACACACAAAGTCCAATAAGGGGAAGAGATGTCAGGCAACACAGAGATCCATGAGCTTAGGTTAACACTTATGCACACCACTGGTAGAGATTCTGTTAACTTTTGCCTAGTTTAAAATTGTACTTATTTATCTTTCTTTTGTAAAGGACATTTTCTCTTGATATAGAATCCTAGTTTGGTTTTCCTTTCAGTGTTTTAAAGATGTCATTCTACCATCTCCTGGCTAGCATCGTGCCGGCTGAGAAGTTAGCATTCACTGTTATCTTGGTTTCCCCATTTATAAAATGTAATTTTTCTTTGGCTGTTTTTCAAGATTTTTCTGTTTGCTACTGGGTTTCAGAAATATAAATTTTCGTGTCTTTGTATAATTTTTTATCATGTTTAATGTCTCTTGAATTCCTTGGACTTATACATTTTAAGTTTCTTTGTAATTTGACATTTTTTTCAACATTATTTCTTAAAATCTCTCCCTTTTTCCTTCCCTTTTCTGGAACTCCAGTAACATATATGTTGGATGGTTTTAGGTCACTCAGGCTCTATTCATTTTAGTTTTCAGTCTTTTTTCCTTCTGTGTTTTAGTTTGGTTTGATTGTCTCCAGGTCTTCAAGTTCATTGATCTGTTTTCTTCAGTGTCTTAACCTACCATTAAGTGGATCCATTGAATTGTTCATTTCCAACATTGCATTTTTCCATCTCAAGAAATTTCTTTTTTTCATTATTTATTTCTCTCCCTGTTATTTGCATGTTTTCCTCCAAATCACTAAGCATATATCATAATAGCTATTTTAAATCTAATTTACGGTTGTTAATCATCTTTTTTTGTCACTTTTGGGTCTATTTCTATTGACTGATTTCTCCTATTTATGGTTCCTAATTTCCCCATTTTTATTATATCTATTATTTTAAGTTATTTTTTTGGACATTATGGGTGTTAAAGGTTGAACTTCTAGATGTTGATCACGTTTATTTAAAGAAAGTTGAATTTTTGTTTCAGCAGGCAGTTAAATTTCTTGAAAATCAGCTCATGTCTCTTAAGTTTGTTTTTAACTTTTGTTGTGGAGGGTATAGAGCAGCCTGTATTCCAGGGATGGTTTCTATTACTAAGTTATGATCCTTCCGGGGCTTTTACTAAGGTTTTGGATGTTTCATGAGTTTTCTCCATCTGGTGTGATAAATATATATGAATAACCCAGAAATTTTGTATGGCAGAATGGATGACCAAACAGAGCTAAGATGCTATAGGCATCATTAAACAGCTAAGCTTAACCATGGTGTTAGCAACCTCCAGAACTCACTCTCCAATTCTTAATTCCAGTTCAACTGGGGCTTTCTCTAAGTTTCAACTGAAATCATCCAGATACCATCAAGACTACCTAGACATTGGAGTCAGACAAACATTTCTATGAGGACCCTGCAGCAGAAAGCCGTTTAAGGGATGTAGACAAACAGCAATAAACTTTAAATGCAGATTTGAAAAATGAGTCAGAGGTAAGAAATAAAATGTACAACTGGGTCAATCTTGGAAATCTTAGTGAAATAAATAGCATTTAATCTGGAATTCTGTTGAACTTCTAACATAATTCATGCAAGATAAGACATTATAAGTGCCATTTTAAAAAGTACAAATAGGATTGGGGATACAGCTCAGTGGCAGAACACATACTTAGCATGTGTGAGGCCCTGGGTTCAATCCCCAACACCAAAGCTAACAAACAAAACAAAACAAATAATTCAGTATAAACTTGAAAAAGAGAAAATGAAATTCTTTTGACTTTTCAAGGCCCTGTGGGACACAAAGAAAAAATCTGACATATTTCCTGCCCCAAGGTAATTTAAAATCTTTAATTGGCACTTTATCAAAACAAGTCCATCTGATGTAAAAAAGATTTAAACATGTAAGTTTTCAAAGTACTACTAAAAAGTGTTCTTTCCCTTGCATATGAATACCCCAGGGGCAATTTCCCAGGGAATTTTGTGGCCTTGTCAGCCAGCAGTTTCCTGCTCAAACAGCTGTAGACTGTGGCAGCTCAGGGAATCTCTCTGTCATCCAGTGGGTGACACCCTCACCTGCAATCAGGTATGAATCCATCTCAGTCTTGGAGAAGCCCTTTCCCAAATTTATTCCTTCCTTTATTCTTCCTAGTTCTCTTTATCCCTTGTTATCTACTCTCTGAAGCTAGTTAGTAAACACTTTATCTCAAACTTTCCTCATTCAAACTGCTGTATGACTTTGGCCTCTCGACTAGGCCCTGACTGATATTCATACCATTTCTATCACATGGAAAATATTTTTCCTGGCGTGTCATGTTGTTTGCTAATGTAGGGAAGGCTTTAAGAAACACTAATTTCATTTTATTTAACTAAGAGTTCCTTAGTTTCTTCTACCACAAGGCCTTTTCATAACTGAGTATCTGAGATTCAAGTACCTGAGAATACACTAGTATTCTATGGATCTGTTTGGAAATGCTGCGTGGAGAGTCATTGCTAACCTAATTGTTTCCTAACAAGGTGGACATGCCCACTGCCTCCAAAGGCATTAATTTCAACACAGTACACCTTTTACTACCTGTAGCATCCAGGACACAGAAACACTAAAAAGTTTACAACAAATGGAAATGCAAATGTGAAAAAATGACAGAGGGAATTTTAAGATGCTATGGAAAATTAAAGAATGGAGCAATATGTATATACATATATTTTTGTGGTGCTAGGGATGGATCTCAGAGCATTATATCTTTATTAAAAATGTTGTTTAGTTGTTAATGGACCTTTACTTTATTTGTGCATTTATATGCGGTGCTGAGAATCAAACCCAGTGTTTCACACATGTAAGGCAAGTGCTCCACCACTAAGCTGCAACCCCAGCCCCAAGCATTATATCTTTTTTTTAAATTTTTTTTTTATTTTTTATTGTTGGTTATTCAAAACATTACATAGTTCTTGATATATCATATTTCACCCTTTGATTCAAGTGGGTTATGAGCTCCCATTTTTACCCCATATACAGATTGCAGAATCACATCAGTTACACATCCATTGATTTACATATTGCCATACTAGTGTCTGTTGTGTTCTGCTGCCTTTCCTATCCTCTACTATCCCCCCTCCCCTCCCCTCCCCTCCCCTCTTCTCTCTCTGCCCCCTCTACTGTCATTCATTTGTCCCCCTTGTATTATTTTTTATTTTTCCCTTTCCCCTCACTTCCTTTTGTATGTACTTTTGTATAACCCTGAGGGTCTCCTTCCATTTCCATGCAATTTCCCTTCTCTCTCCCTTTCCCTCCCACCTCTCATCCCTGTTTAATGTTAATCTTCTTCTCATGCTCTTCAACCCTACTCTGTTCTTAGTTACTCTCCTTATATCAAAGAAGACATTTGGCATTTGTTTTTTAGGGATAGGCTAGCTTCACTTAGCATAATCTGCTCTAATGCCATCCATTTCCCTGCAAATTCTATGATTTTGTCATTTTTTAATGCAGAGTAATACTCCATTGTGTATAAATGCCACATTTTTTTTATCCATTCGTCTATCCAAGCATTATATCTTAACTGGAGAAAGTATCAAGAAACCATTTTGGAAGCAGAGTCATGTCAATCCAACCTTAGAGAATGTGCAGATTTGGGCAGAATTGCATACAATGGAGTGGGAAAGGAAAAGACAAGTAGAAATGAAAGAGGATGAAAAGAGGTATGGGCGGTAGTCATACTAACCTGTGCTACAAGTGACAAAAATCCAGTTCAATGGCTTATTGAGAATTGATTGACATAAATAATGGAGAAGTCCAATTTATACTGTAGGCACAATGGGACCCTCAGACCGAAATCATGCCACCACCCTTAGCTTTACTCTTTCACCTCTCGGCCTCACCATCCTCAGCACAAGGTCAATCCCACTCATTGGGCAGTGGATAGGAGTGGGGGTGGGGGTTCTCTCCTAGAGTTGGATGTTATTTGATCCTGAGTAACTTTTAGTGGAAAAAGGAACATTCCATTCCCTAAGTAATGGAGGGAAAAGAACCTCAGATCTAATCCCATAGACTGACTGAATCACATATCCATCTCTAAGCCTCTTTCTATGGCCAGTGAGATGTGACTCTCTCACTGGTCAGGTTCAGTCCACATGTCTACCTTGGGGCCAAAAACGGAATCAGTAACATTCCTATCACATGGATAATGAAATACCAAGATGCTGTTGCTAAAAGAAGAATGACTTCTAGGTGCATGCTATGGTTTAATAAGTCTCCCAAAGCTCCTTGGGTTAAAGGTTTAGTCCCCAGGGTGGCCCTACTGGGAGGTGGTGAAATCTTTGAAAGATAGGACCTAGTGGGAGGTCCTTAAGGCACGGGGACCATGCTTCTGCATGGGGATTATCTCTTGCTCTACTCCTTGGCTTGGGATGTAAGTTGTTGCTCTGCCATGCCATCAAGCACAAGTCCATGTCTGTCTTAGATGGGAACCTCCAGAACCATGAGCCAAAACAAACCTTTTCTCTTTATAGTTATTTGCCTCAAATAATTCATTATAGTAACAAAAAGCTGACTAATAAAACACAAAAAACTGAAAAACAAAAACTATAGATTCTACTTCACTATGAGTCTGGGAAAGAAAAGATAGAATTTTATGATGTTAAACCTGATGCTGAAGTCAATGACCCACAAATTCAGTTTACTTTGTTTTGTAGGTGAAATCATTACTTAACACATGAAAAATAGAAAAGTCTTGCTTAGCGCCAAAACTATGGGGAAAATTCATAAGGGCAGTTCCCCTATAGCCACGGAAACATCAGGAAGGTCTGAAAATTTCAGAATTCATAGGGATAAGTTCTCTCTTATATTTTGTGGGCAACTTTAATTGATGACTTTTTATGGGAAGAATAATAGGGACTAAAAAGAGTGTTGAGAGCCACAGCAGAAGGGGCCCCAGCAAACTTCCAGCTGCCAGCAAACTTCCAGCTGCCGGCTGATGATTGGCTCACAGCGGCCCCAGCAACATCTAGCTGATTGGCTCCTCTGCGGTGATGCTCATTGGGCTGTTTCCCTGCCCTTTCAGACCATGGAGCTGCTCATTGGGGGACTTTTTTGGCTCCGCCCACGTGACCCAGCCAATCGGCCTCCAGAGCAGGAGGATTGTGGGAGGTGGAGAGAAGCTTGTGTGGGAGAGAGAGGCTTGTGGAAAGCCGGTGGTGGCAGTTGAGGCTCTGAGGGTTTTTCCTGAGAGGCTGTTTTGTTTGGCGTGTGTGGTTCTAAAAATAAAGTTAGTTTCTTTTGACAAGTGGCTCCTGATTGTGCCCAGCCAGACTGCGGCATTTGGTGGCTCGCACGGGGAGCGACTGAGGGTAAGTGAAACTGCTCGCCCCTGAGGGCAGGGCGAGAGGATGGGTAGCCATTTTAAGATTCCTCTTTTATTTTGCTTCACTTTTGTTTTAAGTTGCCTGTCCCTGGAGATGAGTGAGACGGAAGAAAAACCACTCACATCTGAGGAAAAACTATTTACGTCTGAGGAACAGATAGGGAGAAAGGACGGATGCACATGTCAGGAGGATAGAAAGGCTATAATGACTTTTTGTTGTTCCCTTTTTATTTCATTCTGTCTCGGTTTTGTTTGGCGTCATCTTGTTGGGTTGTATTATAGTAGAAATATGGGATCAGAAATTAGTAAAAAACAAACTGAAAGAGTGTTAAGTAAATTGTTAGAGGAAGGAGGCATCTCAGTAAAATCAAGAACAGTCAGGGCATACGTTGATACAATACAAAAATGTAGCCCATGGCTTTTTAAGGAGGAGTTGTTAAATATATCACAATGGAACCATCATGGTGAAGATTTAAAAAGAATAGAAAAGAAAAGCCCAGGGACTCTGCCAGTTGGCACATTGCCATTGTGGACGTTCGTATCTTGTTTGCTTAGTCCAAAGCCTTCAGTTCAGACAATGGTAGAGGAAGGAGAAGACATATTGATTCAAGTAAAAGAGAAGGTCTCTCAAGTTAGTCAGACAGAGGAAATGATTCAAGTAAAAGAGAAGGTCTCTCAAGTTAGTCAGACAGAGGAAAAGATTCAAGTAAAAGAGAAGGCCTCTCAAGCTAGTCAGACAGAGAAAGAAAGTGTAAAACAGAAAAAGCCATCGGGGAAAGTTACAACAGGAGACTGCTACTAACACCTTTCTATCACCAGAGGGTGTAAGTGTCCAACCAACAGCACCACCTCTACAGGAGACTGCTACTAACACCTTTCTATCACCAGAGGACGTAAGTGTCCAACTAACAAGGCCACCTCCATATGCTGGGAGGTCCCCAACCCCCGCAGTTGATAGTTGGGATCCTGAGACAAGATCTCAAACATTAACATGCCCTGTATTTGAGTCAGGAGGGCAGCGATTTTACCAAGTTTTAAATTTCAAAACAGTGAAGCAGCTAAAAGAGGCTGTAACAACCTATGGTCCTCAAGCACCCTTCACTGTAAGCATGGTCAAATCCATTAACAACTTGAACATGACGCCAGCAGATTGGGCTAATATGTGTAAAGCTGTGCTAAATGGAGGACAATACCTGTTATGGAAGGTTGCCAATGAGGAATTTTGCAAGGAGACGGCTAGGCGAAATGCAGCAGCTGGTTATCCTCAGAGAAATCTAGATATGTTGTTAGGAAAGGGACCTTATGAGGATCAGCAGCAACAAATTGCATATGATCCTGGTGTATATGCACAAATTGCTGTAGATACAATTAAGGCATGAAAGACTTTACAAGGACATGGAGGTTTACAAGGTCAATTATCTAAGGTAATACAAGGAGCTAATGAACCTTATGCTGAATTTGTAGATAGGCTTATTCAAACAGCTACCAGAGTTTTTGGGAATACAGAACAAGCAATGCCATTACTAAAACACCTGGCTTATGAGCAAGCGAATCGTTGGTGCAGAGATATCATTAGACCATGGAAACATGAAGATTTAAACACATATATTAAATTATGTAGAGACATTAATGAACAAGAGCAAGTTGGGCAGCTACAGTAAAACAGGCTTTAGATGCCAGAGACATTAATGAACAAGGGCAAATTGTGGCAGCTGCAGTAAAACAGGCTTTAGATGCCAGGCCAAGAACATGCTACAATTGTGAACAAACAGGACATTTTAAAAGGAATTGCCCCATTGGAGGAGGGTTTAACAAAACTAGGTATCAAAGGAGTAGAATACCAGGTATTTGCCCACGATGCCGTAGAGGGAGACATTGGGCTAATGAATGCCGTTCTCAAACCACCATAGAGGGTACTCCATTATCAAAAAACGAACAAGGACCAGGTGTTTATCCACGATATCGTGGAGAAAGGCATCGGGCTCCATTGCCAAAAAATGGACAGGGGGGCCCAATGCTCCGGGGCCCAAAACCACAAATATACGGAGCACTGGAGGAACCCAGCAACCCCATCAGGGTAGTGCCCAGGACACATTGTCCATCAGATCCCTCATCAGACAAACCAGAGGGAGCGCAGGGTTGGACATCTGCGCCTCCGCCAGAGCAGTACTAACTCCAGAGATGGGAGTTCAAATCATTCCCACAGGGGTGAAAGGACCTCTTCCCAAAGGAACAGTAGGCTTATTATTGGGACGCAGCTCTTCTACTCTAAAAGGACTTATGATAAGTCCTGGGGTAATTGATCCCGATTATGAAGGTGAAATAAAAATTATAGCCAGTTCTCCAAAGGGTATATCAGTAATTTCACCAGGAGATAGAATAGCACAGTTACTAATAATACCCAGCCTACATGATAAATTTTCCAGTCGTACTGTAGAAAGAGGTTCCAAGGGATTAGGCTCCACAGGTGTAGATTGGGCTATGCTTTCTTTAAATTTAGATTCTCGCCCCATGCTAAAACTAAATATTCAAGGACATGAATTTAATGGACTACTGGATACAGGTGCAGACCTTAGCATCATCTCTCGTCAAGAATGGCCAAAACATTGGCCATTACAACAAGCCACTCAAACGCTTCGAGGCCTAGGAGTGGCGACTAATCCCCATAGAAGTGCAATGGTATTAGATTGGAAGGATCCTGAAGGATGTGAAGGAACTATACAGCCATATGTATTGGATCATCTTCCCGTAAATTTATGGGGACGAGATGTCCTAGATCAATTAGGTTTGACATTAACAAATAACATCAACCAAAATGCACCCACTATTATGACTAGACAAGGTTTTAGGAAAGGAAAAAGATTAGAAAAACAAGAACAAGGTATAGCAGCACCAATACAAATAGATCAAGGAACAGACAGACATGGGTTGGATTTTCAGAAAGGGCCACTGAGACAATAAAAATTACTTGGAAATCAGAAAGGCCAGTATGGGTTCCTCAGTGGCCCCTGACTAAAGAAAAGATACAAGCAGCCCATGACCTGGTCAAACAACAATTAGTGGAAGGACATATACAACCTTCTGTATCTCCCCATAATACTCCCATTTTTGTCATCAAAAAGAAATCTGGTAAATGGAGATTATTGCAAGATTTAAGAGCCATTAATAATGAGATGGTTATTATGGGACCTGCTCAATCAGGGATTCCTCAGTTGTCTGCTTTGCCAAAAACCTGGTATGTTTTAGTTATAGATATTAAAGATTGTTTTTTTTTCAATTCCAATTCATCCTGAGGATAGTCCACGTTTTGCATTTACTATCCCTGCACTGAATCATGAAGGTCCTGATCAGAGATATGAATGGAAAGTACTCCCTCAAGGGATGGCTAACAGCCCAACTATGTGTCAAATTTATGTTAACAAAGTAATCCAGCCACTTAGAAATCAAAATCCTGAACTACAAATAATATATGGATGATGTATTATTAGCACACAAAGATAAAAACACATTGCTAGAATGTTATGCCACACTTACAAACTTATTAAAAAATTATAATCTAGAGATAGCAATAGATAAAGTACAATTAAATTTTCCAATTAATTATTTAGGAGTTCTATTATCCTCAACCATGGTCCGTCCACCAAAACTTCAAATACGAGTAGATCAACTCAAATCACTTAATGACTTTCAAAAGTTATTAGGAGACATAAATTGGATAAGGCCTTATTTAGGTATACCAACAGGAGAGTTGGGACCTTTATTTGATATCCTAAAAGGTCCATCAGATCCAAATTCACCCCGAATGTTAACGCCTGAAGCAAGAAAGGCATTAAAAATCATTGAACTTCCATACTGATTTTACACAATTTCAATACAGTACCTTGACTTAAATCCAAGAGCAAAAGTTAAAACTCTCCTCCTCTATTTTTGGTAAACAACTGCACGGTAAACTTAGATGACTTTTCCCCCTGGATTTTACCTGGGAGTGGCCTTTTTAATATTTTATTTAAAAGAGGGCAGGTTTGGCACTTTTATACTGATGTCACCAATGTTAATATTTCTTGGGATCTCAGGAAGATTCATATTCTTTACATCTGATACAGCACAGGCTGGAGCTCCCGCTAAGCCAGCCTCAGATTTCTCCAGTTTATTTTGTGCATCAATTTGTGTAACTATCTCATTCATGTTGGTCTCTAATACCATTCCCCCCATCACCATTTCTGCAAGAATATTGTGAACCTTGTCTACATGGAAAATTAAATCCAGTTCACACACATTTTCAAAACATTTGTCTAAGGTTTCCACGAATACTTGAATTAGATCTAAAATGCCGAGTTGTCAGATCCTCCAATTAATAGAAGTCGAGTTACCTTGGAATTTATTTAAACTGAGAGAAAAAGGTCATAATGTTTTCATGCAATACACACTTGGTTCTTTAAATAACAATTGTGACAAATAGCAGAAAGAATTAAGGAATGCTGCACTGATGATCCATACAAAACACCAACATTTTAGGTTGTACATAATTAAAGAAATATCTTACTTTTCGAAATACTGTAATAGCCAATACACAGAGGCATGCCTTAGGTGGGCATAGGAATGCAGTTTTAAAAAGGAAAAAAAAAACACACTGGAACTACTCAATTTCTTTTAAACCACTGAGCAAGAAAAGCAACATAGTTTCCGCCAAAACTATGGGGAAAATTCATAAGGGCAGTTCCCCTATAGCCACGGAAACATCAGGAAGGTCTGAAAATTTCAGAATTCATAGGGATAAGTTCTCTCTTATATTTTGTGGGCAACTTTAATTGATGACTTTTTATGGGAAGAATAATAGGGACTAAAAGGAGTACAAGATGGCATTGCTTCCTGACATTGGGTTCTCATAGCTGAGGCACAGTGCAAAAATAAGGACCCCAAACATGATCCGATTTGCATGTTCTTTTTCAAGACCACATTACCTCAGAGACTTCCTATTAACAAACTAGAGCTGCCACAATACTGATGGAGCCCAATGAGGAAGTGCTAACAGGATGTGAACATGCTTAATGAAATGACCAACTCTTGCTGATTTATAGTCTACTAATTACCTGACAAATACCCAGGCTGTGTTCTCCCTGCTGGAATTGATAGCAGGCTGTCAATATGAGTAGGGACAAAAAGGCAGCTCAGGGTTGAAGAATAAAAAGGAAGGTTTGATATATGATAGTTAACACTGTACATCAGCTTATCTCAGACTACCTGGAGTTGCACAGTCAGCCAAGTCCAAAATGGTATTTTTAGAGAAATCTAGAATGACTTAGGATCCCATCCAATTGTTGGGAAGAGATAGTGAAAGGGGCAAGGAGCAGAGAAAAGAGAAAGCAAGCTAATCCTGCAGAAATCACTCAAGAAAAAGATACTCTTTTGCCAGGTACAGTGGGGCATGCCTGTAACCCTCAGCCTGTAATCCTTGGGAGGCTGAGACAGGAGGATCACAAGTTCAAAGCCAGCCTCAGCAACTCAACGAGGTCCTAAGCAACTTAGCATGATCTTCTCTCAAAAAAACAAAAAAAGGTGGGGGAGAGGGGGCCTGGGAATGTGGCTCAGTTTTCAAGAGCTCCTGTGTTTAATCTCTGGTGAGAGAGAGAGAGAGGGGGAGAGAGAGAGAGAGAGAGAGAGAGAAAGATACCTTTTTGTAGATATCATATACTCCGAGAACCTGAAATATGCAAAAAGACATCCATCTTGCAAATAATGTTCATTCTGGAAACATGTGCTTGCTGCATATTATTAATTTGGAGAGCATTGTGTTGCAGATTTTGTAGTGCTTAATATAGGCTGAGCTGATTTCTGACTAAATAACTAACTATCGGGCTAATAGGAGTTTGGCCCTTTGATGAGACCATGCACCTGCATTTAGGAGACTTGTCTTGCTTAAGCAGACAGAAGCTACCTACCAGTGTCTAGAAATTAAGAGGCTTTGAATAAACACATAACAACTCACTGACTGTGTGCTCAAGGAACAATTATTTGACCTGCTGGTCTTTCTTAATCCAGTTGTCAGACAGGAGAATGTGGAGCTTGTCCAATTTAGCCACATGTTTATCTCATACATCAATGTTTCAATCAAAGATTAACACTCATCCTTCCACAAAGGGGGTATTCACCAAGAAAGCCTCGGGCATCCGCTTGTTCCTGAAAATAAAATGATAGAAAAAAAAGAAGGCGTCAGACATACAATAACAGGTCACGGAGGTTTGCAAAAGCAATAGCTACAGTTTGCTAATTTTCTTAAAGGGTCAGAACCCCTCATTTATTATGTTTTCTTCTTTTTCCTGGGCAAATGAATGTAGAGTATACCATAGTTTGGAATCTTCCCCGAGCAACTAGTGGCTTTATTCAATTAGTTTATCTACTTCTTGCATATTAATTTATGGCTTCTTCCATAGAAGAAATCTTCTTCTGATGTCATATATTATTTCATACTACTCTTTGACTGGATCCTCAAAAATGTGATATTTTCAAATTAGTAGTCTTTTGTTATAAGCAGTATAGACTAACTCTGGTAAATATAAAGACAAAAAGAGAATGTGCTGCCCCCCACCTTGTCTTTTTTTGTATACACACACACACATTATTGTTGTACATAATAGTGGTATTTGTTGCTACATATTTGAACATGCACACAATATAACAACATAATTTGGCTACTATCATTCCCCATTATTTCTCCTTTCTCTCCTGTCCTCCTCCCCGCTGGGCCCTTTACTCTGTTCTATTATTATCACTCATTTCCATTTTCATAAGATCTTCCCTACCTCTCTTTTCCTCTTTCCTCTGTAGCTTGCACATGTGAGAGAAAACATACAACCCTTCTTCTTTTGAGTTTGGCTTAACATAATGGTCTCAAGTCCCATCCATTTTCCTGCAAATGACATAATTTCATTTTTCTTTGTGGTGGAACACATCTCCACTGTGTATATATACCAGATTTTTTTAATCCATTCATCCATTGACATAGGCTTTTTTTATGGAAGGAAGAGTTGAATACTCAGAATGGCTTGAGAAGGAAAGACCAAGCCTGCTGTGGACATTCTATAGTAAAAATTCCAAGACCTTCTAGAGCAAGTGTTTTTGAAATCAACCTGATGATTGGAATCATGTCGGAATGCTTGTTAAAACATTGATTCCTGGGTTCAATCCAGATCTGCTGAATCAAAATTTTGGGAGGAGAAGCCTGAAATGTGTACTTAACAGAAAAGATCAAGAAGCCCTGCAGTCAGTAATGACATTAACTCCACTCCATTGGCCATCAGGCTTTGCTCCAGTTGGCAAATCCCAGAAAGGGATAATCTGATTGGCTCGCCCACAGACAGGTGTCTGTCCGCGGTCCATCATCTGTAGCTAGAAGGGTTGTATTGGAGGCCACTGTCCAATGTATCAGGGACCAGTACCAGGGAAGGAGAAAAGCGGGGAACCCACTAAGTAATGTCTATTACCAATAAAATAAGCCAAATCAATGTGGATTCCATTATCTGGTCCTTAAACCTCATTTAATGTTCCAAAAGAATTCTAATAACTATTTTTTTTTAAATCATAAAACATGGCTTTTCAGGAAAATTGAGGGGGAGTATCCCAGTGGCAAATCAAACCTGGATGAGGAGTTAGCATGGACTATGTGGAAACAAGCCAAGACACAGAGCCTTAGATGACAAATGCTATATTTGGGATATCACTCAGGCGGTGAAGAGCCACCCCATCTTTCCAACCCTGAGGCTTATACCCTGAAATGTCCCCAAATCGTAGAGCATCCCTCCTGTGCTCTGTGAAAAGCATCAAGACAGTGTATGAGCCTGGGAAAGCTCCAGCACCCCACTCTTGGCTGACTTAGGGGGGTTACCTTCCATATCTTCTGCTCTTCCCCCAGGAGGCCCCATCGCAACAGATTGTGCCAAATGATGGCAGCTTAACAGATAGTCTTCTTTGTCCACAAGGTCTTAGTCACAGTAAAAATTCAATAGATGGTTTTGCTGCAAGGCATATTTTCAAATGCCAGGAAAGCATCTGACAGTGTTGGATGTTTGGAGGCCTATTGTTAGGAAGATTAAGTGCTGTCCCATGTTGAATCATTTATTCAACAGCCACACAGGGAAGCTAATGGGAGGAAGCAAGCACAGTATGGGTGTTTGGTGGGGTTTTGCAGAGAGGAATCCCTCTCCTGATTTTATGCAAAAACAAAACAAAACAAAACAAAAAACCCAAGGACGGGAATCTGAATAACAGGCAAGTTATATGGCCTCACTTTGAAGGATAAACTATTGAAATTGATTCTAAGCAACTTCTTCATATAAGAGGCAGGCTAGAAATAAGAGGAAACACATTCCCAAAGCCATAAAATTAATGATTGCTGTTCACCCAAAACAAGTTTCCTCCTTTCCCAGGCTCCTGTTAGATATTTTGTATCAGCCAACTCTCTGAAATGGATTCTTTGAAGATAGTATTTCACATGCGCCATTAATTCCACCCAGCATCCACTCACTCTTCTTTTGGCAGTAGGAATATGTTTTTCCATGGAGAACCACATGTCCCTGTTCTTAATCCACATACTCCTAGTGGTCTTGAATCCATCCTCAGCTCTAGGGATGAGCAATAACCAATCAGATGAATACATTAAAGGAGCCCATAGTGATTGGTTTATGCTTGCGCTCAAGACCCAATCAGAATCAACTTAACACAGTGGGATTTTACTAGGATGAAGAAAGGAGAGACCATTCTGTTTTTTGCTGGGAATGCTAGCAGTAAAGACCTTGGAAGCAGGACTTTTGAGGGTCATTGAACAGAATCCGAGAATGAAGATAACATAGCAGAAGTGAGAGCAAAGAAAGGGAGAGAAAAAGACTTGTTTGCGTTCTTAGCACCAGCTATGCTTGAAGCTAGTCCTGTCCCTGGACTTTTCAGTTATACAAGCAAATAAATTCCCTTATTTTCCCTAAGCCAATTTGATTTGGGTCCTGATTAAAACAGGAATGAACAAAATAATGCATTTTGTTAATTCTATTTCTTTTAAAACTATCTATTAAGTACCTGCTGTGGGCTCCTGAAGAATTAGAAACCTAGTCCTTCCATGTGGCTAAGGGACAATGTTCATGCACACACAAGGTACAGAATCACTTCTGCTTATAGCAATAAAAAGGGTTTTGTACATCGAATGATGTTTAACATCCACCTGTATGCTGAAGCGATGCAAAAAGAGAAGATCAATGTGGGAGGAGAGGTTAGTTAAGCTGGGTTGATGTCAAGTTTGGCATTTCTCCCCCACTATCCAGAATGGTCTGGGCCAAAGGGTAGAAGCCCGAGATAGCAGAAGAGTCCTGGTCAATGTTAAGGTCCTCTTAGGTGCGATTGGTCATTCTAACCAAAGCAGATTTCTCCTCTCATTTGCTTTTTGGAAAGTTGAATTTGAGGACTACCTAGATACTTCAGAGGCTAGATCAGATCAGCTGTAGAGAGCTGTAATAACTCTTAGGAAATGCACTATTCTTGAACTACATGTAATATTACTGATTTCACATTAAAATAATAGAGAAATCAATCAACCAACATCTTTAAGTGTCTGTTGTAGACCCATGTTGGTGGTGAGGGGAATACAAAGATTTGTGAATGAGACATGGAACCTGTAATCCCTGTGTCTTAAAATCAGCAGTGACCAACACATTGAATCATCACCAAGTGCTTGTTTGTGAATCCATTGAAGTACAATGGTTGGTTCAAGAAGGTATGGGGGAGGTCAGAATACAAGTTTTCTAAAAGCAAAGTCTGCATTTTAGGCAACCTATTCCCCATTAAGTCCAACACAGGACCTTACAGCAGGCACACTCAGTATACAGACATGGATTAAAAAAGCTTTACCAAAGAAGGTGTCTGAGAGTAACATTTGGAAGGCACAGCCCAGGAGGATGAGGAGGACTCTGCTACCAAACTTGTAAGAGTCTGTCATATGCAGGAAACACCAGAACTATCCTTGCAGACTGGTTTGAGTGCTTTGGCTGGATTTCTGAAGCCTTCTGTTCATTCACAAGGAATTGAAAGAGGAAATTCTAAGTACCTGTATGCTGGACTGAAAACTTTTTTTTTTCTAACCTTCTGTGCAATTAAAAAGCAACAATTGGGGCAAAGTTAGAATAAGTAACTGCAGTGTTAATTGCTTTAAGTAACAAAAGTCAAAGCGTTTACAGAACAAGTGACCTCCCCCATGCTGAGGGAGTTCCTTTGGGTCGTTTCACTTTCTCACATGCTATATTCTCTCCAAGATCTGAAATGCTATTACCCTTTCACAGTACACCATCCTAGAATATTTTGGAAGGGTCCATCTTTGCTCAGAAACAGTGAAGTGGAATGACAATGTGTTTTTCTGTCTACCTTTGTATGTGCCTGACATTCTCTATATTGCAGTTTGCACCAAACTCTTTTGCAATTACTTTTGTCGTAATTGACTGGATCTCTCTGCCTCTCTGTTCTCATCCCCTATAGTTTCTTATCAACCCAGCAGCCAGAATGATCCATTTCAGATATAAGTAAGATCATGTCATTCGACTACCCGCCAATTGCCAAAGACTGCACTTCTCAATCAGAGTAAAATCCCAGTGCTACCCAGGGCCTGTTAGGGTCTGTTCCAGTGGTTTTTATACTAACAGGAAATTATCCAAACCTGGGGAAGGCTTAAAACAAACGCATTGATGCTGCATCCGAATCCAATCATGTCTATGTCAATTTCTGGAGATGCCGGTTTTTAAAGGTTCCCTAGGTGATTCTTTTTTACATTATTATTATTATTATGGAGAATATTGAGCATACACAAAAGTAGATGAAATTGTACACTGACTTCTGTGTCCCCCTAACCCAGCTCCCGCACCTCTCAACCATGGCCAATCCTGCCCCCACCAAATCCACCTCCTTCCTGCACCTTGTCTATGATGGAGCCCATCCCAGACATCATCTCATTCTATCTATAAATATTTCAAAATGCAGCTCAAAGAATTAAATATTCCTTCTTTCCTCCCAACATAACCACAATGCTGTTATTAAATCTAAGGGGAAAAAATAAAAATGAACAGCTATTGAGATCCCCTGTGAGGATGCAGAACCCCAGCCTCCACGCCCCGCCTCCCTGCCTCCCACTTGGATCTTGTCTATGGCTCTTTCCCCCCTTCATCTCCCTCCATCCACAGGCTGCCCTGCCCTGCCTTTCTCTGAGTGAGTCTTTGCACTCACGTTCTGTCTGTCTGGGTTGATCTTTTCCTAGACAGGCCCAAGGAGATGCTATTTTTTAAAGGTTCCTCCCCTCCCCCACTGCCACTCTTTCAGTGAGCCCTTCCTTGAGTACCCTATTTAAACTTGTAGTTCCTCCTGTATACACCCTATCCCTCCTCCCTGTTTTTTTTAATATTATTTTATTGGGTCCCCAAATCCTTACTGAATTAGGGAAACTGCATTCCCTATCAGAACACAACACCATGTAAACATTTGCTGAATGAATGCCTGAATGAGTGTCTCAATTAGGTAATGTTATGCCTCCCTGGGAGCCAAAAGGATAAGAAGTCAAATAAATAGATACTATATTTCATAAAGCTTAGAGAAAAACCCATAGCATTTGTAAACATGAAAAGGTGAGAATAATTAATAGGTAGTGTATTCACAGTGAGCTATTAATGGAAACTAGGGTGTTTGAAATCAAATCCTAAATACTGAGGTCAACATCAGAAACGACTTTCATGAACAGTCCCCCTGGGGTGCTCCTGTGATAAAATTAAGCCAGTCTGCTAACAAGAGGGACTGCAGAGTCATAAAGAAACAGTTGCAATATATAGGCCAAAGTTAGCAGCATATAAATACATATGTATACGTTTGTGTTCTACCTTTGGGGGGGCGGGGAACAGGGAGTGAGCAATTCCAGGGCGAGGTAGGTAAAACCTCATGTGTCCTTTCTCACAAATATTCACATTCTCTTTCTCCGGGAACCTGATCTTGGAGTTCATTGAGTCAGGAGTGTGGTTGGCCACCTTCCAAGTGGAAAAAACAGCAGGACAGTTGAAAATCTCTGAAAGGCTAGAACCACACACTTGGGCATAAAAGTACTAAAGCCACACTTTCCTTCCTTCTTCCTCCAGGGCCAGGGAGGACATTGGAGGCATTCTCTTTGGAAACCATATCTACAACAGGCTGTCTCCGTCCAGGCTTGGAACAGTAAGTACTGGTCACCGACATAACAGGGGGGCATACTCTCATTTCCCAAGCTGCTAAGGCACAAGATGTCTGCCTGTTTACCTGGCAGATAAATATCCAAGGGCACGGTCATTACAGCAACAGGAGATGGACTTGCACGAGCAATGACCTCTGGATTGGCACCTGCTCCTCTGCTTAGAAATCATGGAAGTGAGTGAGATATCCAGATAATAGATGCCCTTTTCATTTCTCAATGCAAACACGGTGCACATGGAAACGCCTTAGCAATACGGTGATAAAGACTCCAGTCATCAAAGTCTAGCAGTTACCCTCAAGAGTCACAGACGAAAGTTCAGCCACAGATGCTAAGGAGCTTCATTTATTTCCATGCTCATTACACGTGTGTGAGAGACCAGGACCAGCGCTAAAGTCATGTGTTCTGAAATCCACTTCCAACGCCCTCCTTTTATCAGTATGAAGAGCTGCCATGCTCATGAACACAGGCTTGTTTTATAAACACAATTAAAAGGAAATGAAGTTTTACTTAAAACTGTAATGAATTTTCTTTTGGGGGTGTTTTGTAGCTTGGGGGTGATAGAGACATAAGCGTGGATTTTTCCCCTATTAGAAGACATAGGAGATTATGTATTTAATGATCAGATATTATAGATTCACAATTCTGCCCAGAAATATTAAAAATAAGCATTATGCTAATGAGCCAATTGTCACAATTTGGCCTGAAGGAGCTCCACGGGGTTAGAGAAAGCTGGAACACAGGTACTCTCCCTAGAACAGATTCGTTTTTCTCTTTTGTAATTGCTAAAATACTGATATTCACCTCCATCGATTCTTTGGGGTGGCCTTAATGAGGATGGCTCCTGGAGTCTTACAGGTGACTTAAAAAAGGGAGTTTGCTACCGAACATAGAGGCGACTGGTTTTCCTGAGTATGCAAGAAAGAGAACCCAGACTTTTTACATCTGCACCTTTGCCAAACCTTGGATAAGTTTGTAAACATCATAAAATATGTTACGATGTTTACATCATATGTCTCTTATTATTAAGAACTACTGTTGGAAGTATGAGCAGAGTCTACTTCTTAAAATATTTTTTATATAATAGTTATGATATTCAATTATACAATAGTAATTGTGAATAATTATACCAAACCCCAGTCTGTTTTATGACTACTTCTCACGCTGAGCTCGAATACTCTACATAAACACCATCTGTATCAAACATAAAACTCTTAGTTGCTGTAAGAACACAGGCTTGCAAAATGTAGCTTATTAATTCTGGGCCAAGCAGTTTCATGGCTGTTGTCTGGGTCCTCACAAACCAAATGACTCTAATGATCTTCTCAGACTGTGTTGTGTGTTTGACTTAAAGCCTAGCTACCTGGGTGGCTCACACTCATTGCAGGAATCATGACCCAGCTACCCAGAGGCTGACCCACCTCTGCAGTCTCTATTTAGCATCAAGGGCACTTTGCTCTTCATAATTCTGCTGAATTCCTATATGTGCAGTGGAGATTTAAGCACTTAAGGTTGGTGAACAATGTTGCTTCCTGAATTTCCCTTCATACAATGTTAGTAAGATCTGTGAGTACCAGTTCCTCCTCTAGAAATCCCCCAATGATTCCCCCCTAAAGAGGCCCCTCACTATGTGAAAAGTTGGGGTTTTTTTAACAATTAAAAAGAATAGCAATTTAAGTGAGGCAGTTGGCACACACCTGTTATCCCAGCAGCTTGGGAGGCTGAGGCAGGAGGATCTCAAGTTCAAAGCCAGACACATCAACAGCAAGGCACTAAGCTACTCAGTGAGACCCTGTCACTATATAAAATACAAAATAGGGCTGGGGATGTGACTCAGTGGCAGAATGCCCCTGAGTTCAATCCTAATACTTCCTCCCCCCAAAAAAATAGCAACTTTAAAAAAAAAATGACTCTGATCTCTAAACAGTTTTTGGTTCAAGAACTTAAACTTCTGTAGACAACTAGAACTACCTACTCAAGGCTGACCTAGAGAGATGAATAGAACAAAGTTCATATTTTGTTCCCAACAGACAAAATCAGTTGTTTTCTAGCAATAAGCACACTTTAGACACAACCTAAAAATAAACCAGTTTCTTAGCAGCAAGTAAAACCTGACCCAAGAAAGATGATTTGTACCTGTTGTTGAGAGTCATTGTTTTGATTGGTTACTTGTGGCTAGCAGTTAATTGAGCCCAAGCAACACATTTCTGGGCTTTGGATGATCTAAAAGCAAACACCATTGTCAAATTTTAGCATATTTCAATTTTGAAATTTTTCCCCAACAGAAGTCCTGATCTCCTTGCCAATCATGATTTTAGGAGTTCGGCTATAAGAAAACATAGTATTTCTTTTTGGGGAGGGAGAGTCGGGGGGTGGGGGGGGGAGTCTCACCTCCAAATAACATGAGCAATGCTGATTTTATTTGCTCCATACAAAAGGATACTACATTTCCCCATGGAATGAGGTTCTGTTTTGGAAAGAACTGTGGCCATGCTCATATTCATTGGCCAAAATATTCTGAACATCATTAAAAAAAGTTCCAAGCTAGGTATGCCAGCATTTGGACAATTTATAAAAATGTTATTATGGACAAAATGGTGCCAGTCCTTCCAGGTAACTGTCCAAACATTCAAAGATGGATGTCTTAATTTGGCATCCAAAAAGCACACAAGAGGTCAGACTGTATGTAAGTAATTTCCTCAGATGCTGTTATTTGTCCCCTGGGATGCCACGTACTCAATACCAATTATAGAGGAGAGGATTAAGAATGGGCAGAAAGGGTGAGGGTTGGAACAGCAGGCCTGGGTAATTTGGACTAAGATCTTGTATCAAATTTGCAAATTACCAATTAAGGCAGGTTTAGGATGTGGCATCATTTTTGCTCATTGTGACAAACTGAGAATTAAGGCTGTCTATTGCATGTCAGAGGGATGACAGCCATGACATATAACAAGGAATGTTATCAAAACCATCTTTCTCGGGAAGAATATATCCTTGGACCCAAGGCAAACTGGCTGGAAAGAAAAAGTAGGGCAAAAATCTGAAAAGAAACCTAAGACCTACATCTCAAAATAACCACTGCTTTGTTGATTTGGGGCAAGTCCCCCAAATACCTTAACAAATGGAAACCCCCAAATATTCATTCACCAGAATACTTGTGTGTACCTGGTGTTCCTGGTGAATACATTTAGAATTCTACTCAACCTTAGCAAGAGACCATTTGCAATGTAAGATTTGGTGCTTTATTTAAAATTAAGTCAACAGCACAATCTTGTTGACAGGGGAAGTATCTCCTTTGACAAGTGGCTCCCTGTGGTAGAATACACCCCACTTAGCAAAAAGGGGCATGTCTTCCCAGAAAGACTGGGAAGTCACAAAGCAGTGTGCAGGATGGAGACGGCTTGACCCCTGGGTTTTCCCAGGCTCCATATTGGATCTGTTCACTGGATTCTGCACATAATGCATATCGAGACACACCCACCTGATGCTCACCCATCTCAGTCTCCCTTGAAACTTACTTTTTTGTCATTGTTTTTTAAACATGTAGTGCAATATCATGCCTTGGCACTTGGATGGCACCTGCAGTCCTAAAACTTGAACGCAAGTCAAAGCTGTTTGCTTGAATACAAAATAATGACAGAGAGACTGTGGTAAGAAAAACAATCAGACTGGAAAGTGTTCATGCCCAAACAAGGGCCAGGTGGCACTGTGCCCCATTGAGGAACACAGGTTGGGTGGCACTCACCTGGGTTTACTGCTTGCCTAGGCACATGGATTAGTGCCTCTGTTTAGTACTATGATGGATTTCTATCAAGCAAGAGCATATACAGTTACTCATCCTCTGTACAATTATGTAAAAATGTCATACACAAATATTTGAAAGCAAACGTAATGACAGGAGACCTAGAATAAGAAAATGTTCATTCCAGTTTCAATTGTGCCTCTTCTAAACAAAAACATGGGAACAAGTCACAAGTCTCAGTGCCTCAGTTTCCTAATTAGTTCCACGAGGTTGACTCCTGCCCCATCTAGAGAAGAAAACGAACAAAGTAATCCACAGAAAATGGCTTTGAAAAGTACAGAGTGCTATACAAATGGTGGGGATAATGAGATGTTTTACAAAAGAGCATTATTCCTTTGCTAAGAAGTGTGCATCCACATTCACGTTTCCTATCTGTGAAGATTCTTCTTTGAAATTAAATTGAGACCATAACCAACATCCCTCCCAGCGCTGCCTGAGGTTTTACTCAGCAACAAAGCAAGGGTTTCTTTTCATCATTCATCACATTTGAGTTCAAGCACCGAGAGGTACTTTTTACCACTGGTGAAAATAGCTTTCTTTTCACAGCAGAAATGCAGAAAATGATGTCTCTCTTGATGCTAATGTCAGAATAAGGCTTATTCTACCATTGCCACCCAAAATGCCTGGATTTGGCTTTCTCGATGGAGTTCTTGCACCTGGAAGATGGAAGAGGTGTGTGGGAGAAAGTGCAGCCCTGGCTTTACTTATGCATGTGAACAATCAAATACTGAGGTACATTTTCAAGGGGGGGATCTTGCTCCATTTTTCTTTCTGCTTGCAGCACCAGCTGAGTACTCACTTGTAAAAACATAAGATAAAACTCTTCATGCATTCAGTCAATGCTGATCATACCTTCCTTACTAGGAGGTCTTCAGTGATTTTTATGATTCCCCAGCAGACCCTTCCACAATCTGACCTCAAACTTCCTTTCCAGTACTTTCTCCAGCTCACCTCTGCAAAAGCACTGTGTCCAGTTTTGCTGGATTCTCTACTGTGGCTTAGAGGTACCTGTGCTTTCTACATGAACAGCTTTCCTCCAACCCTCCCCTTGGCTAATCCTACCAGGATAGGACTTCCATTTTGGCCTACTGAATGAAATCTTACCCCAGTCTTCAAGGCACTTCTCAAATGCCAATAATTTCATTCGGCTTTCTCTAATACCCCTAACCAATTGCAATCTCTCCCCTTCCTAAATGAATGCTCATTTTCTCAGACTCAACAAACCAACCCCACCCTACACACAAATTTGTTTTGTGTCCCTTGTGGGTACATTGATCATTCTGTTCAGTGGGGATCTTCCCTACCCCAATAAAAAATGAAAACTCCTCAGGTGAAGGATAGCTTTGTTATCTTTAATTTTTGGGGGGTAAACCTTTATTAAGGAAACTTTCAAGCATATACAAAGTAAACAGAAGGTCCTGTTTATTTTTGCTCCTCCTTTGGGACAGATCACCAGGTTTTGCATGTTGCAGAAGTAAAATTAAGTAATTAGGGCCTTAGGCAAATGTAGCTGTCTGTCTGCATACCTGGTTTCACGTCTATGGGATGAGGAAGCTTTTCCTTAGCGACACACACTGATGCATACAACCTACACACCTGTAGGATCACAGTTGATACCAGTTAAACCGGTTCACCAGCTTTAACATTCTGGAAAGCGTTAATCCTGTGGTCAGTTCAGATAGTAAAGCTAACTACATCTGAGTAGATCAGGGACAAAAATTTATATACTGAAGAATATTTTCAAAGATAATTCAAGTCTGGTTGTATATCTGTGGTTTTCTTAGTAAGGCACATTTTTTTTTATAAGTGTAAGGATATTTGCAATATTTGAAGGATAACATCAAAAGTTCTCTATTTATATCAGAATTACAAGTTTTCTTACGTTGCATTATTGACTGGTAACAAATAACATTTAAAAATATCTTCTTCCTCCCCAAACCTCAACCGCAGGGACTTAGTCTATTTGAGACAGGCTATTTTTTTTTAACTTATGCCTCTTAGCCCATTAATTTTTGCTATTATGTGTGTGTGTGTGTGTGTGTGTGTGTGTGTGTTTTGGGAGGCAGTGAAATCCTTAAAGTGAACCACGATTCTACAGTGATAGATTACATGTCCATGCTGTGTCATATCCAATTAACTCAAATTGACTGTATGCTGCATTATTCTGTTAGTGCATGGAGGATCAATAAATATGGGGAAAATCCACCCAGCTCTCCACTTTCCCATCCGATTCTAGTAGGTCTGAGACGGATCATGCTACTGTGATGTGTACGCCATGGCTAAGGCAGGCAGGTGGTGCATAGACACCATTCAAACTTGGCCTATTCAATCCCAACTCCTCTAACGCTCCATTCATGCATAGCAAAACACCATCTGGTCCTATTTTGCCTCCAGCAATCACAGCTGACCAAAAACGATAATAACAGCTGTTGCAAAACAAAAGCCAAACAAAGGGGGTTGTGGGGGGGAGGAAGAAAGGTTAGATTGAAGTCCAGTGCTGAAAAATGTTCCATGAAGTGAGAAATGGGAAAGAAACCATTCAGATGTCTAAAGTCCGCTGAATGGACACAGCGGAGGACTCCTACTTAAACTTGAGATATTAATCCATCTGTCTAGAAAGCCTTTGAACCTCCATCAGGTGGTAATATATTGCAGAAATTATGCTGCACGAAGGCATTTAAGCTTTTGTTCTTTGAGTCGGGAACTAATGACCCCGTGTCAGCTAAAAATGAAAACTCCTTATGTTCTTTCATCATACGGCAGTACAGGTTAATGCAAAAAGAACATGTTTAGCCAAGAGTAATAAAATAATGTCCCCACTTCAGGGGAGAGGCAAGGTACTCGTGAGATGGAGGTGACAAGGGAGAGGAGAGATCCCTTAATGTCTATATACCACATACCACTTAAGAGTTCTATACCAATCAGATACCACATTTCTCATGCCTCTGTTTCATTACCCTGATTTATTTCTGATCTGTAACTGGAAAAAGAAAAAAGAAAAAGTGCACCAGGACTTACTTAAATCTCAGGAATAGAAACCAGTTTCATGCATAAATTAAAATACTAGTCGATTCATAATATGCTTTTGTGAATCTGAGAAAAATAATTTGGTAAAAAGGTTGGAAGATTGTTTTCATGATTCAAGCCTTTTGACATTTTAAATACATAATTTCGCCTGGTGATTAATTTTTAAAACTGTAGTAATTAAAGTATTGGTTTATTTATTTTTTTCTCTTTTTTTCCCCTGGAATTGACCGTCAGTGGCTTAGCAGCATTTAATCAAATGTGATAAAACCTAAGATTTATAAAATCATTTAATAGATGTTACAACACCTGCCTCTAACTGCAAACAGTTGAAAACAGACTTCACTTGCAATTAAGTCTTATCACTAGTGACATTTTTTTCCAAGCAATACTTCATGGGTTTTCAAAATGACAATTATAGAACTAATACACAATTACTGTCACATGTAGTTTAGCAATTAATTTTGAAGACATTTGTCTAAAGGTTTCACAACAGAATATAAAATGGTTCTTATTGTTATGTAATGTTAGTTTCAATTCACAGAAAATCTTTTACCATCAGCTCTGCTTCTGATGGGTCTGATGTATTTCTTTGTGGAACAGAAAGCCCCCTTGTAGATGTGATTAGGCATCTTCCTGAGACTGTTTGAACACGGATACCTGTCAACTAATACATCTTATGAAAAGCTTCAATTTAGACATAAATTTTTCTACGGCAAGAAATCTATAAATTTATAATTAGAATCTCTTGCTGTTCAATATTTGTACATAATACAGAGTACGCAAGGATTATGAAATATTGAAAGCTGAATTCATTATTCATAACCCACAACATACAGTAAATATTCTTTGAAATACAACAACTTTGAGGAATCCATATTCTATTATTTTTGAATGTCTTGCACACAGTATCTCTGGACAGCACCACACACACACACCCTCATTTTTCCAGATTAGGATTCTGGTCAGGGTTGACACTTGCTGTTTTTAATTTTCATTTTATCATAAGCAGTTTAAGACTGTTGCCAGTGGTAATTTGCAATTTTTATCAAGACCTCTTCATTATAGCTTCTGACAGGACAGATGCTGTAATTAATCATGCAAGACAACTGGGGATAGTGGTCACACGGCTCTCAAAGAGAAGCCACCATAGAGCAAAAAAGAGGGGGAAGAAATGGGCACTGAAATAATTATTTTGGCTTTAAAATTAGCATTCACCATCCATTTTAATAGCAATAACCACGCCGTGCCAGATAGTTGTGGCCCCAAAAGAGAAGATGATTGCTTTTCTCTATTTACCTTGTACCTGCATCTTAACAAAAAGAATATTATAAAGATATTTCCAGTACTTTTTAAGGACTCCGGTTTTAGCCTGATCAATCAGAATTCTTAGCCACGAATATCACGTTTCCAAATGAAAATGAAACGACGAAGCTGGGGTGCAAATTAATGGGGCACGTGCCCTATTTCCCCATCTTATATGTATTCAAGGAAACGAAAGTGAAATTTGACATAGCATTTTATTTGAAAAGTGAACAGTTTCCTCGTTGTTGCATCAAAATACAGTCCACAGTTTTTACTGAAATGTGTTTATTCTATAGCAAGATAAAAGCATTTTGTTTCAGTTTAAGCAAAATACAAACAACTTAATCGCTGCTATCATAACTCATAAAAAAGTATAAAACAGCATAAAAACACAATAAGCAACGTAGCAATGAATGGTTTATGTCACCAGTGTTTACGTTAAAGCCTCATTTAGGAAAACTTTACAACACATGATATGAAAACTTACAACTTTGAAAGAAAATATTTACATTGATTATTCAGATGTAGTGTGCCTTTTAAATATTCTACCGGTATTACATCATAATAAAAACTCTTGCTTTTTTTCTTTTTAAATCTTAACTTTTGTAATAACTGTTTTCATTTAAGTGCATTTCCCTTTTAAAAATACAGTGTTTTTATTTTTCGAAACTTGTCACTCAAAACACGGAATATAGTATTCACATTTCTTTTCTTCTAATTGCAATGAATAGGATGGGCTAACAGTGGTCATAGATATTGTTACAACATATACTGTGGCTTGATTTGGAGAAGTCCTGGATAAAAAGTGGAAATGAGTCAATAATTGAATTTAATCACTTGCATTTTTTTTTCTGGAGAGATTTAGGAAAAAAAAATAAGAGCTTTGGCAAAAGTCTGTGATTTACATTATTATTATTTTTTTTCATGACAAAAAAAATGCCATCAACGATTTACATCATACAAATGTTTGTATGAAACTGGATCTTCATATTTCAGGTAGTTACAACTGTGCTTTTTATTTTTATTTTATTTTTAGGGCTTCGGAAGTTCAAACAGCCTGGAAGTGTGGTTAACTCACTTCTGGAGAAATAAGGCCATTTTCTATGACTCAGAGAGGCCAGTTTATAGTCATCAGCAATGTCCCAGGATTCATTAAACGGTTTGATTCACATATTGTAGGTATAGCCTGAATAAATAAAAAAAGGCATCACATAAAAGAGCACAGCTTTTCTTGTTTAAAAACGAAGTGATTGATAGTCAGCTAAGAGGTGGTACCCAGCTACACTGTAGTTCTTATTGCCTATCTAATAGACGCTTGAGAGGACCCTTTGATCTGTTACACATTTCTGCATAACCAACACCAGCTTACTCGTTCCAGCCCCGTGTGCCTTCCCCTCCTGTGTCGCTCTCCTCCGCACGCAAATCCACCTGCCGCGTGCATCTTCAGAAAATACTGACCTGTGACAATACTTGAGTCTGTGTCTGAGACTGGATTTGCGACTGGTGCTGCTGAGAGGCCGGCTGGGGGCTCCCGATGGCAGGGATGGGGGATGTGATCTGAGAGGTGACAGGAGAGTGCTGCCGGGGAGAAGGCTGAGACTGGTGCTGCATGTGTTGCAGCTGCTGCAGCTGGATGTGCTGCTGCAGCTGCTGCTGCAGCTGCTGTTGGTTGATTTGCTGCTGGAGATGCTGCTGCTGCTGCTGCTGCTGCAGGTGCTGCTGCATGTGGTGCTGAAAATGCTGCTGCTGCATCTGCTGCTGGATCTGCTGATGCATTTGGTGCTGCTGGAGTTGCTGCTGCTGCATCTGTTGCATCTGTTGCTGCTGCTGCTGTTGCTGCTGCTGCAATTGCATCTGATGCTGTTGGGTTTGCACCGAAGGGCTCACTTGGGTGGAGGTTGCTGAGCCAACCATGGTGGTCCCCATGGAGCTTATCAGCGGAGCCCCAATGTTCGAGGGCATGTTGGCCGCGATGGTGACCGATGTGACAATCTGGTTCATGGGGAGTCTCATGGTTAAGGGTTTGGGAGCAATTGACCTAGGGAGCGACTGTGAGAGAGTCTGAGGTGAGGCTGGTACCGTTCCATGTTGAGCGAGCGGAGTGTTGAGAAGGAGGGAGGAAGTCAGATTGGTGGACGCCAGGGTCTGCTGAACAGAACGAATGGTCTGGGCTTCTGCTGACTCAGCGGCAGCCTGAATTTGGGGGAAGAAAATTCCAGAATGTTATGATCTACAAGTATGTGGAGTACCTACATATTTTTAAGCATTATAAATTGACTTCAATGACAGCCACCATTATTCATGCCTTCCTATCTCCATGGCCTTTGTCATGTGACTATTTAGCTCTTCCGGGACACAGTCAAATTCTCCACCTTCTTGAGTCAAAGCTGCCCTTGTGCCTTTGCTTTGGTCACTAGAATGAAAGAGACACTATCCAATATCCACACTAAGGCTGGAGACCGTGCACCCTTCCACTCACTCTCTCAGCACCACGTGCAGGCCAGACACATGACCCAAATGCCCCCCTCAAGAGCCCACTCACTGCCAGCCAGCCAACTACAGGCATGCAAGTGACTCCAGCCACCTCCCCAACAACCTGTGAGCTGACCCCAGATAGAGGAGCGGGGCTGGATCTGAAGAACCAACCAGCTAACTGGCTGGCTCAGAGATAAGTGCTTCTTTTATAAGTCACTGTGCTTTGTGGTTGGTAGTTACACAACACTACTGCGTAACAAAAGATGACTGGTACAGGTTTTTAAAAATACTAACTCTTCAGCATTTAAGCCCATACTAACCTCGCCACTGAGGTACCATACGTTGAAAAACAATGAAGCGCAGACTGCCTGGGTTCAAATCCAGCTCTGCTACTGAACAATTTTGTATCTTTGGGCCATTTAATTCATCCACCTATTCTTGAGCTTCCTCATGTATAACATGGAATTATAGGGCATTGACCTTATACAGAGGTTATGGGAATTAAATGAGCTCATGTGTTAAGCATTTAGAACAGTGCCTGGCCCTTGAGAAGCACTTGATAAATGTTTGTATTTTCATCAATTAACAACTACTACCACCAGAAAACTACCACTACTAGAAAGCTTCAAAACCCTGTGTTTTCATAATTATTTATGCAGTGCTCACTTGACTATAAGAAAACATAATTAGATTACTCTGAGATACTAAACTGAAGTCCTTTACAACTTTAGAAATGTTTTCGGTTTACCAACTGTGATTTTTTTGGGTACTGGGGATTGAACCCAAGTGTGCTTCGACACTGAACCACATCCCCAACCTTTTTCAATTTTGTTTTTTTGAGACAGATCTTGCTAAGTTGCTTACATCCTTGCCAAGTTGCTGAGGCTGCCTTTGAATTCCTGCTTCAGTCTCCTGAGCTGCTGGGATTACAGACATGTGCCACCATGCCTGACTAGCCATGGTGAAGATCTCCAGAATTTATCAAAGGATAAGAGAAGAATGTTCAACCTTCCCATGCCTGAACAATCTCTTAATGACACATGAAAAATCTGTGGTCCAACATGGAAACCTATTCTGTGCTAAAAATACACTAATTACTTCCACAAGGGTAAATTATTTTACAAATGCAATAGTGATTGGAATACTTCATCTTAAAGACTATTTTCTTTCTTCTTTTGTTCCACAAAATTAGAGGTGTCTTTTGAGAAGGAAGGAGCAGGGGGCACTTTGGAGACATCAAGTGGCCGTCTAGTATCTTTCATGATTTAAAGTACTTATAGCTTTTATGACTCCAATGATAAAACCCTGCTATTAGAAGAAACCTGAGTCACCTTACAAGGAGTCCCCCAAGTAGACAAAGTCATTTCTGAGGGCTTCTGATTGAACACAAAATTGTCACTGTAAAGTACCATCCCTCTGTGAACAACTCCCTGCCTTATGAAAACCCAGAATGACTACCTGCTACTAGAGGGTCCCATTTTGAAGACTTAGGGTAAGATAATGGCTATAAATATTCAAAATTGTCTTTAAAAAAACCTCATGACCCACAAAGTATACACAATTTTGTACATATAAATATGCATATTTAGATCATATATACTCTAATGTTGGAAAATCACCAAGGTAGTCTCAAGGAAGAAACCACAGGAAAGTCTACATGGGCAATTGCATCATTATGCTTTTAACAGGGGCCATCTTGATAGTAAGTGGAGCTGGGTGGGTGATTGTAGAGTTCCTGTCTTGCCACATTTACCTCCTATGGTTTAATAGTGAGCTTTTCTTAATTTCCTGGAAGATGAAAAGTGACGGTGGGGTCACGACTTAAGGAAGGAAATTCCAGGTTCTTGCACACAGAGGTGTCCAGTAAATGGGAATATGATGCACCCCCTATGTTACCTGTAACCATGAGGATGAGATCCTGCTTGGGGTTATTTCACCCCTTGGATGAGTAGTCTGTCTAAGACATGGAAATCTCAATTAGCTCCCCTTACATCGTGGCTCTTATATTTGAGAACTAAAATCATATGTGTCCAATTTCTTGTCTCTTGATTCTTTTAATTTTTCTACTAGGATTTGATTTTCAGTCTTCACAAGCATGTAGGCAACACGCTGGACAGCCTCGATGGGTCCCCATCTCTTTAAATTATGGGTTCCAAATCAGCCAGTTCTGGTGGTGGTCTAATCATCACTCTGTGCAACTAGAAGCTGCCTCCTCTGAGATCACAGTATTGGCAGCTATTTCACACTTTGGGTTCAGGAGGAAATTATTTAAGCTTATACCTCAAGGAGTATGTTAGGTCTCTGAGTATAGATTTAGGATCCTCCCAAATAGCATCTACTGAGTTAAAAAATGAAACAGTATTTTAAGGTTTACTCTTTTAAAAATTCTGTCCCATTGGGTTTGGGGGGGGTCATTGGAGTCCATCAGGAAATACCTCTGGATCCTGATCTTAATCCAATTATCACTTTTTAAAAAATTTGTTCTAATTAGTTATACATCATAGCAGCATGCTACAATGTATCACTTTTGAGTTATGCCTTCTAAGTTCGTCAGCTGAGAAACTGGTTCTTGGCTTCAATCATTGTATGGCCCATTATTCATGCTTTAATGCACAAAGATTACTTGTACCTGCTTCTGGGTAAATGAATGAATAAATGATCTACTGAAGAAGTACGGCTCTTCCCTGCACTCCCAACTCATTAACCACCTCTACCTCCAGTGTGAACACCTGTAGCTCACAGAGTTTTCGAGCAGTGTGCAAATGTGAGTACAGAATCAGTATATTTCCCAGCATGTGTCTTCCAGAGCCTCAGAAAAGGGTTTTGCTATTGACTCAATAAATGTTTCCTCTTTCTAACAAAGTGGGAAGTGTCCTGAGAGCTGTCAACAAAGGCAGGAGGACCCCTGTGGATCCGATTCCGAGCAGCTGCCAGGGGCAAATCTTTTTTTTTTTTTTAATATATTTTTAGTTGTAGATGGACTTTATTTATTTATTTACTTACTTATTTATTATGTTATGTGGTGCTGAGAGGGAACCCAGTGGCTCACACATACAAGGCAAGTGCTCCACCACTGAGCTACAACCCCAGCCCGGGAAATCTACCCCCAACCCTGGGAATTTTAATTTTATTTATTTATTTGTTTTTAATTTTAATTGATTTTTTAAAAATAAATGACAGCAGAATGCATTACAATTCTTATTACACATATACAGCACACTTTTTCATATCTCTGGTTGTATATAAAGTATGTTCACACTAATCTGTGTATTCATACATGCACTTTGGATAATGATGTCCATCACATTCCACCGCCCTTGCTCACCCCCTACCCCGCCCCCCGCCCAGCAAATCTCAGTGTAAAGAAAAAATACTCAGGTGAAAAAGAGAGAAAGGCAGTAAACCCTTTCACGTGGGCTCCAAGGTCCTCTGTTGTACCTGAGACAACACTGACAATGAAATGGCATCTTGACTTCCCAGAAGAAATATATCCACAGCAAAAACATTAGTTCAAACTATCCTCTCCAAAGCCCATCTAAATTCTAGGCAAAGACAATGTAATTAAATATTAAAATGATACAAACAGCTCAGGGCTGGGGGCATAGCTCAGTGGTAAGAGCATTTACTTAGCATGCATGAGGTCCTAGGTTCAATCCCCAGCTCGGCAAAATAATAAATAAATAAATAAATAAACAGCACAGCTCACACTCCTTTTGGATCAAGTTAACAATCAACTAGAGTGGCATTTGCCTTGGAATTGTGTAATACATCAGGATCCATTGTATAGTCTATGTGTAATACACATGCTTTGTCTTAGTACTTGGAATATTTATTTTTTATTTATTTTAATAATCATGAGGTTTATTTGTTTATATCATTTGGAACAGTTTGGTCAAAAATAGACTATTTTATACTCATACATTGTTGATGGGACTGCAAAGTGGTGCAACCACTCTGGAAAGCAGTATGAAAATTCCTCAAAAGACTTGGAATGAAACCACCATTTGACCCAGTTATCCCACTCCTCAGTATATATCCAAAGGACTTAAAATCAGAATACTACAGTGACGCAGCCACATCAATGTCTATAGCAGCTCAATTCACAATAGCCAACCATCTAGGATGGTTCCATAGATGCCCTTCAACAGATGAATGGATAAAGAAAACGTGGCACATATACACAATGGAATATTACTCAGCCATAAAGACAAATGACATTATGGCATTTTCTGGTAAATGGATGGAACTGGAGAGTTACCATGCTAAATAAAATAAGCCAATCCCAAAAAACCAAAGGCCAAATGTTCTCTCTCATATGTAGATGCTAACTCAAAATAGGTGGGGTGGAGGTGGGGGTTCATGGGATTGGGCAAGGCAAAGTGGGGGGATGGAGGGGGATGGAAATGAGAAAGACAGTAGAATGAATCGGACATAACTTTCCTATGTTCGTATATGAATATAGGACCAGTTTAACTACACATCCTGGACAACACAAGAATGGGAAGTTATATTCCATGTACATATGATATGTGAAAATACATTCTACTCTCATGCGTAACTAAGAAGAACAAATAAAAAAATATTAAAAATGCACCATTGTGGGCTGGGGATATAGCTCAGTTGGTAGAGTGCTTGCCTCCCATGCACAAGGCCATGGGTTCCATCCCCAGTACCACAAAAAGTAAAAAAAAAAAAAAAAAAAAGCACCATTGCCTAAGAGGATAATGTAACCACTGAAGAATTTATGATATGGTCTTCCATAGCATAAATTTGCCTGACAAAATCACCTCCCAGTTTTAAATCGAGGACATTAAGACAGATTCCAATCCCTGACACAAGGAAAGAGTTAAAGGCTATTGAAGATTTGTATTTGTGTGGCCATGTACACCTGCATACCGATCTGTGAACCTTCTAGCAACATTTCAGATCCAGCAGCCTACATGAAGTCCTACTGCTCCTGTCCTCATTCAGCTGATCTCTGATGAGATCAAGGTTAAGATGCTCAGATACTTTTCATCAGCTCTCCGGGGAGTCACACCTGTGTTTCTGAGGCCGGAGGGCTGCTTCCCACCCTGAACACAGGCTTACCTTAGAAACAAGGCTGGCCCTGTATGCAGCCAGGGCCTTCAGGTATTCCTTTTTGGCAGCTTCTGTTTTCCTTTTATATACCTATTAAAAGACAACAGTTAGCACTGCCTTTAGCTTATAAACTCTCAGCTATTAAAATAACAGCCACGCAAATTAGGTCGCATAAACATCACTCACCTACAAAGTTTGGTCTCCTCGCCCTTTGATTTTTAAATGTTACCCACAAGCACGTGGATATTTAAAACACACCAAACCTTGTCCTCAGCACTGCAGCACAACTGGGATGTTTATTCTAAGAATGAGGGAAAAGATCTGGGGTTGCCACAGAGAGATGCCTTCAGAGCTGAAGGCCTCATGCTAAGGCAGCAAATAACCAGCTTTGCCACAAATAGCTTAAATTCTAGTAAATAACAAGCTTCTCTATCTGTGTCTTCTTTCCCTTGCATGTTTTAACTGCAAGGGAAATCAAATCAGAGTATTAAAAACAAACAACAGCCAGGCAGGCATGGTGGCACACACCTGTAACCTCAGACGTTTGGGAGGCTAAGGCAGGAGGATCACGAGTTCAAAGCCAGCCTCAGCAAGTTAGTGAGGTACTAAAGAACTCAGTGAGACCTTGTTCCTAAATAAAATACAAAAAAAGGGCTGGGGGTGTGGCTTCATGGTTAAGTGTCCCTAGGTTCAATTCCCAGTACCACAAACAAATAAACGGTAGAATTTGTGAAGAACAAAGAGAAGAGATGGAGACCTTTCAAACTTGGTTTCTTTGGGAGAGGAAAAACAACAATAAAAAATTAAGTCAGAAATAATAAAAGGTGGGAGATTTCCATTAGTGAGATCAATGAATTACATAATTAAATCCCAGTCTATTAAGTATGATTTGGGCTTCCTTTTATGAAATTGTCTGATGGCTAGGTGGTAGACCAAAATGCAACTATTTTTTCTCTCCAGAGCATGAAAGTTCGGTTTGCCAGTTCCTTAGAACTCCACTTAGGGGA
Organism: Marmota monax; assembly: GCF_021218885.2. NCBI lineage: Eukaryota > Metazoa > Chordata > Mammalia > Rodentia > Sciuridae > Marmota > Marmota monax. Next base: position 6,519,847 of record NW_026695224.1, read on the forward strand.
CAGAAAATCAGTCCTCTGTACAGGTGATGAGCTCATGGCAAACAAACAGGGAATTTCAATACTTGCACCCTCTCAATGAACTAGCCACCGGAAATGAGTTCATGATTCCTTAAAAAAAAAAAATCCCAAGTTTTCCACTCTTCATTCCTGAAACAATTATTCTGTTTTATCACTAATAAGGGTCTATTCTTCTGTGACGATATAAAAGTTGACTCCTATTAATGGTAATTAGGTTTCATGCAAGGAGCAAGGGGAGGACCAGCCCCCAAGGAACCCGTTCTTTTCTTCGTTCCTGTGGAGTCGTTTTGAGGGGAAGGAGAGGAGGCTAGGCCCCTAAGGAAGTATCTCCCACCAGCATGGCTAATCTCTGAATACCTCTCACACTGCCTAGCTTTAAAATGAACTTGGAATAAAATTTCAAATGCCCAGTGACAATAATGAGACATGCAGAGGCAGCTTCAAAGTTTGGAAACCCACCAGGATAGCACAAGGGTTCAGAAAGATGATCAATGGGAAGGCAAGCAGGATGGACCTAATCCCTTTGTAGGGCCCTTTTTGAACAAAGGGGGGAAAAAAATTCCACATTATTTAAAATGAAAAGATTATCATCAAAAGTTGATGCTTGCAGGCTACTGCCTGGATTTCTTCCAACCCTCCTGTGACCGGATTCTGAACATGCACCCTTAAACTGACTGAGAAATCGATGTAACTAGAGAGTTGCTTGGATTTATATGCATGTGTTTTAATGCCATAGCTTAGAAAGGCTTTCATAAGAAGCAATCATATTAATGGAATGGATGCACTCAGAAAATACATGGGGAATATCCTGGTAACTTCAGATCTTTGCCTCACCTGCTTCTGCTCTTCTCCAAGACTGTCCCACATAGACGCGACGATTTTTGAGACCTCTCCGAAGGTTGCATTGGGGTTTTGACCTTTAATTGCAGCCTGTGTGTCTCTGAAAAACAGGGCATATGCTGATACTGGCTTCTGCGGCTCATTGGGATCTTTCTTTTTCTTTTTCTTTGGAGTCTTGGGCTTCTTGCCAGAATCTGGAGCGGCTCTTTTCTCTCCAATGGCCTGCAAAGCGGGAAGAAAATTCACTGCCTAGAATGTACTTGCAGAGAATACAGCGAGACTTGCTCAGATCCACAATTATTCTTTGAAGGTTTTGTTAAGCATCATCAACAGATGAATCACCACCAAAAGCGGGGGAGGGACGAATTTGCTTATAGTTAACTGGACAGCAGAGATTAGCATTTAGAACACTGATTAATGAGACCCAGAAGTATCTTCAATACATTCACAGCATATGCTCTAAATAGCAATTATGAGCAATGAAAAACAGAACACTATTCCAAGCAATACTATAGGTATATGCTTATGCACACACAAGCAAAATATTTTACACTTTCAGGGATTTTAGCAGTAAAACCTAACAACATCCTGGATGTCGATCACATTCAGGTATTTTAAACGAGGTCCCTTGCCACAATCATATGCCATATGTATGATCGGTCTTAATTGATTTTTTTTAAGCCTGATTTTTTTTTTTTTTAATTTTTCCAGAATGTTACTTTGCTAATGAGTCTCTGGAAACTCAAAAGAGAAAGAAGCTGTAATCACTACACTGCACAGTAAAGGAAAGGTCATCTTTATTTTCTAAAATAACAATAACTTTCTAAAAGACAGGATAACAAGAAATGTAAAAATGTCAAAACCACTTTAACTGGAGATAAAAAAAGAAATTAATATTCTCCATAAAATTAAAAAACCTGTAAAAGAATCACAGTTGATGCTTAAAATCACCAAGACTAACTAGAGGACTAATAAGAAGATATTTATTATATGTGGTAAGTAACTTGATCCACAAGTTAATTGCCATAAAGACTCACAGGTATTGATTCACATTATGAATTCTGAAGTTAAGACCATGGAAATGATACAGTATAGATCCATAGATTCTACCTCCCTCCCCCCACAATTTACAAACTACTAAGCTTCATATTCACTTTTTACCATCTATTTTTATTGATCATATTGATCATAAAGGAAATGATTTATCAACCTTGGGTTTTTTCTTCTCCTCAATTACAGTACAATTATGTTGAAAACAATTTTTGGTTAATTTCATCAAGAATCCTGAAGTGTTTGACAAATTCTGTTTTAAAAGCCAGCCTTGGGCAAGATCAGCTGAGATAGATAAAAGTTACTAACAGATTGGCTTTTAATGGCCTTGAATCCTAATTCAAATATTCCTAGAGTATTATTACTTTCTGAATGAGGGTCATTTGAAACTTAATCCAATTACTAAAATTCTTAAGAGAGGAAACTGATATGTAGATTTTTTGAGAGCTCTGAACCTTCGAAAGTTAAGAAACCACTGGCCACCTTCTAGATTTGTGCCATTGGAGTAATAACACCCACCCCAGTTGACAGGTAGTTAAAATGCTTCAGAGGGTGTTAAATCTTATCTCACCTCCCCTTCAAGATGCCATTTTTCATAACTCACACAATTCAATAAATCTGTAGACCCCATTCATTGTCTTTTTTTCTAAAATCTCAAGAGTGAGTGAGACTTGTTTAATTCCACTCAAAGGAACCCATATCCTTCAACTACAGCTTGAACTGGAGCCAAGTTCTCCTTCAATGAAAACATTACTGTAGCAACAAGAAAAACAAAATATAGATCCGCTCATATTTTTCTAATTGAGTCAAACAACTATATTCTTTTTCTGGAAGAAAATTTGGTACCGTTTGTGCCAAAAGTAAGTACCCTGACCAATGAGATAATTTATAGTGCAGTTTTCTGTTTTTTTTTTTTTTTTTTCCCAAACGAGAGAAGTTCAATTTTATTCTCTTTAAAACAAGGTATAAATGTCGACAACCTCTGATGCTTCTCTTGTAAAACTGTAACTAGCCTTAGCTATTATTACCTTTTTAAGAATAAACCAGAAATGAAATAGTCCTACTGTTTAAATAAACTTTCAGAATTAATTTTCCTGGAGAAACTTTTGTGTAGTTGAATTTAAAGGGCTGGGAAGGCTGAAAAAATGGCTTTACCTCCAAAGAGACATAATTAACCATCATTTTAATCCTCCTTTTTCAACTGTTATTTAAAAGGGAACAAATTGGAAACCGAGATGCTTTCACATAAAACTGAGTCCCTTACTTAAAATGGAGCAAGATAGGAGTGACGTGGAAGGTTCTCCTTAGATGTGATGATTTCAATTTGGTACAAAGGTAAGTATGATCAGTGGACATGGGCATTCAGTGCAAGGACTCCACCTTGATATGTAATGACCAGCTGTCACCAAGCTGTGTCTTATGTCCCTTGAGTTTCTTTATTTCTCACTTCACCACAGTGAAGTCCTTGTGAGTGTGAGTATTACCAACCCTGCATCTGCCAACCCTGAGCTCAATGCAGAGCTAATTTGAGACCAAATCCTTCATCTTGAAGTCCCTTTGGTTTCTGTGCCTTCCTCTCTCTCTCTCTCTCTCTCTTTCTCTCGAAGTGCTTTTCATTATTTTATTATTTTTATTATTTTACTACTTAAAGTAAATGGTGCTTTCAAAGTTCTGCCTTGACTTGCTCCTTACCCTTTCTAAGAAATCCTGATTACTTCCATGTCCTCACATCTATGGGCTGACGGTTCCCCAATCTATAGTTCCAGATCAGTGAAGTGAGCTCTAGACTCAAATATAAGCACCTAAATTCAACCATTACATGCCAAACTCATCCTGCCCCCGGGGGTGGGGACACTTCTCTTTCTAGGTGGATCCTATCATTTACAGGTAGTCATTCGGTCTCTCAAACTAAAACTCAATTCATCTCTTCTTCAAATTCTAGGGAATCACTGTATCTTAATGAATCTCTGTTAAATGTCTCATTAATTGGGCACCTTCTGCCCAATCTGCTCTTTGATGAAAGAAAACAAACCAACAAAAATCTTCTAATAGATTTTCTTTTCTCTGATTCCTCCCTTTGTAATGCATTCTATCTGTAGCCAAAAATTACCCTCTTAAAGCATCAATTTGCTTAGGCCATTCCTCTGTGCAAATAATTAACCAGCTCTCAGCCACCACATTTATGCCATTTCTTTCTTCTGTTTCTCCCCTCCCCCACATCAAAGTTCATGATACTAATAAATTCACATGTACTTTCCTTTGCTTCTCACTGTTCCTGCTACCAGAATGCTGGCCTCTTTCTTCTGCCTCACAAACTTTTATGCATCCTCTTAGACTTCATTCAAATACAACCTTCTCAATAAAGGCTTCCTCAAATCACTCTCCCAAGCAGAATCGATTATAATCCCAGCACACCAAATACATCAATTATACCCTTAATCGCATCTGGAGTTAGTTTTAAACATCGCTATTCCTCCTCAGTGGGGAGTCCCTCGGGCAGTAATTCTCTTATAAATCTTTTTATCAAGTAAAATGAACCAAGTAAAATGTCAAGTACAGAGTAGGTGTACAACCCAGAATTCATAAAAAAAGTAAAGAGTAGCTGTGTTTTATTACAGTATTCTTTATATTGAAGTTATTCGTACTAGCCAGGTATGGTAGGTAGTACATTCCTGTAATTCCAGCGACTCAAGAGGCTGAGGCAGGAAGAACACGTGTTAGAGGCCAGCCTTGTCAACTTACCAAGACCCTCAGCAAATTAATGAGACCCTGTCTCAAAATAAAGATCAGGACTGGTGTTGTAACTCAGTGGTAAAATGCACCTGGGTTCAATCCCCAGTACCAAAAAAAAAAAAAAAAAAGGGATTCATTCCAGGCAATCTAAAAAGTCATAAGTGCAATCATCTATATTCTTAAAAAATATGCTTCCCATGATAAAAATAAAGATGTGAATGATCAGAATTTACTAAGAGATAAACATCACTGAAGATGCAAAGCTGTCAAAAGTGGCAGAGGTACAGCCAAAGAACTGGATGAAACTTGTCCCTTGGAACACTCAGTGAAAACCAGAGCAGTTCCCATTTTTGCAAAGTCTAGAATTTCTAGAAGTTTCTGGAAAAGGAGTACAGACCCTCCCTTTTGCAGATTATGAAAATTAAGTTTACAAGGGTTAAATGAACTTGTCCCACGGCTTACAACTCAGAGAAACCACATCTCCCAATTTTCAGTTCATACCCTTTCTAGTGAAAAAAAATAAATAAGAGGGGAAAAAAATATTTAACTAGCATAAACTTAAATGTGACTCCAAATCCATGAGGAAACAAGGGTTAGACCAGGAATGAAATTCACAGCCAGAGATAGGGGGCAAGGCGCATTCTCTGGGGGTTGACAGCTCTAACTTACTCTGCTGGCTTCCTCCGCATCCTCCTCGTTGATGGAGCTGGAAGGCGAGGGCGTGGCCGATTTGCTTGCTGGAGGTGAAGGAGATGTATGGGGCATGCTGGCTCCTCCCAAATTCAAGCCCAGCTGGGCACTGAGCTGGGACTGGTTGATGGTGGTGAGCTGGGCAGGAGGCATGATCCCCGATCGCGCAGCATCCGTCATGTGGACGATGGACCTCATGATCAGGGAGGGGTCCTGGCGGTACTGAGAGACTTGTGTGTGGCTCTGATCCTACAACAGCAATGGCAAGGGCGGAAAAAGACTTTTAGTTTCCCCAAATATCCACAAACGCATAAAGTTATCAGCTTCTTAGATCCAACCTGTTGCAATTTTGACAGGTTGGACGATTGCAGGATGATATTCTGTATGAATTAAGTAAATAGAAAGACTCCTGCCAGGTCGTCGTAAGCTCAGGAGCACAAAACCCAAATACCCCAAATATCCAGTGCAGGCTGTTTGACTGCACACTGTCTTGGGATGACTTTTTTTTTTTTTTAAAGACTATCAGTAAAAGGAAAGATGAAATTCTTGCTGGTCAAGGAGGGAAAGGCAGAAACAGGGACCCAGCCCTTCTGGGCTCACCAACTGGTGCACATGGCTCAGTTGGTTCCATTTCCCTCCACTCAGCTCTGTGAGTCAAGGAGAGTCAGTCCTTCAAGGAACGCAGGGACACACAGAGAGGAAACACAGAGCTTTGCTTTCACAGAACAACACATGTCTGCTGCAGGGCATCCTGTCTTTGCAACCCCCTCGGTGAGCCAAAGGGGCATTCCGATGCTGGGTACATGTCAATGGCATCTGGAAGTCATTTCATGTCTTTCGGATCAGATACCAGTTTTTATTTTTCACTTAAACCTACTTTGTTTCTTTTGTTCAATGCCACCATGATTTAATGTACTAAGGATTTTTTTTTTAATGTGGAAAGAGAAGGTAGAGATCATCAGAATTTAGTTTTCTCTGAAAGTGGTATCAGTGACTTCAAAAGTAGCCTTCTCTGCTCTGGGGAGTTGTACAAAAGGCTTTAGAGTTATTATTGCTTCTTTTTCTCTCTTGTCTTTTTTAATTCCAACGAATCAAAATATGAAGACATGCTTTTCGAATGACTTCAAGACTTGTCATTTAGAGTGAGTCTGTGATTTTACTGAAACCAAATTTTCTTGACTCTCCGTGACCCAGAATCTAATTTTATACACAAGCCTATGAATTCTTAACGGTCCCTCTTTCGAGTCCTTCTGAGAAGGCTTATTTTTGCTCTTTAAAGAAGCAGAATAAATTGTTAAAAACTAAATTTCTTCATGTTAAACATACAAATGCTACTAAATAAGAAGCAGTATCAAAGGGCTACTTGAATTATGTTCTACTGTACTACAAAGTATTATGAAGCTTTTAAAAATAATGAATTAGATTTATGCATATTGACCTAGGGCAGACTTTCTCAGTCTTAGCTCCATTCACATTTTGGATCAGATAATTTTAATTTTTGTTGTGGGGCTCATGCTGTGCATTGGGTGCTTCAGCAGTATCCTCAGCCTCTACCCTCTAGATGCTCAGAGAAACCTCCTTCCCCACATATGTATGATAATAAGCATCTCTAGACATTGCCTTCTGGAAAGCGAAAATCATTCCCAGTTGACAAACCACTGACCTAGAGTGACATCCAAGATGTCCAAACAAAAGAACAAGTTGTAAAAAAATTGTAGAACACAGTTCCTATTTTTGTTCAACAAAAACAAACAGACAAAGGCCAAATATCGCAGTTCAAGCCTGTAATCCAAGCAGCTCGGGAGGCTGAGGCAGGAGGATGCCAAATTCAAAGTCAATTCAAATTCAAACTCAGCAACTAAGCGAAGCCCTAGGCAACTTAGTGAGACACTGTCTCAAAATTTAAAAATAAATAAATAAAAAGGGCCAGGGATGTATCTCAGTGGGGTTTAATACCTGGTACCAAAAAACAAATAAACAAACAAAGAAAAAAGAGGAAGTTACAACAGTTACATTAGGTCACATTCCAGGTTAGGACTAGGGGAATGAAGAGGAGAGGCTCAACTTTTCCCCTCTACCTGCGTACACTGTTTTGACAAACTTGTCACCAAAACACAAAACGAAACAAAGAAACGCTAAAATACTTGAGTCACGAAAAGCTAAACAGAAGATAACACAAGTGGTTAAAATGGTCTAGCAAATTGTTAGTTTAATATTAAATATATAGATTTTCAATCTCCTAATAATTGCAGAATTATTAAAATTAGTCTGATTCTGAAGAAAACGTCACAGGTATCCCATCAACCCCACTCTTTCCTCTCTCACAACATTCTCTTCCATTGATCCTAAAATAGGACATTCCATCGGTAGGTGACCTTCTGCAGGCTTCTGTCCTAAAAGTGGATTTGGTGAAAACACTTTGTCTTATTTATTTATTTATTTGATTGGCATTCTGACCAAAAAAATGAACCCATTTCTTCTAAGCTTTGAGCTCTCTGTCCAGTCTTCCATGTTTTTTGAGGCTCAATCATTATTCACTTATTATTAAATTCCACCCCCCAATAACAGGCAATTAAGTTACCTATCTTACCCTTAAATTTACTCCCATACACACTAAAATAGAATATTTTCAAAGTCTTTTCAGACTTATTGAAATCTGGATGTTTTCAATCAACAAGCAATGTCCAGAGTACATTTAAATTGTTTTAATTCTGACTGTATAATAATAAATTAGTTAACTAGCATGACCATGAACTATGCTAATCAGATTTATGCCGCTTTTTCATTAACAGAGGAGTTACTTTGCCCTCTTCGCTCCAATGCCTGTGAAAATTAGCACAGAAAGATGCTGCATGGACTCACCCACGACGACAGCATTTTAGACAGATCTCCTAATGGAACAGAAGACCAAAAACATGTTCTTCTTCCTGGCCTGCCAGCTCTCCCTGAATTCCACCGGCCATATATGCCTGTATATGAGTGGGCTGCTTGGGAACCCCTACTGATGGGCAGCTGCAGTCCAATGTACTAATAAGGAACAATACTAGGTGTTGGCTCTGTGCCAGAGGTTCTGCTAAACTTGCCATGTATTTTCTTTTTTTTTAATTTTTTTAATACTTATTTTTCAGTTTTCGGCGGACACAACATCTTTGTTTGTAGGTGGTGCTGAGGATCGAACCCGGGCCGCACGCATGCCAGGCGAGCGCGCTACCGCTTGAGCCACATCCCCAGCCCTTGCCATGTATTTTCTAATTTAATCCTTTAGAAAGTCTTGATTTGATAGTATTACTATACCAATTCTTTGGTAAGAGTGATTCCCTACGTCACCAAGCTAGCAGTGACACTTGCTTCTTGGAAACACTATTCTCCAGAGGAGTTGCAGTGCCTCAAAGGTAGCAGGTACCTGCAGAAAAGGGAGTGGCCCTTGGGGTCTCCACCACCATCAAAGATGCTGGTTGCATCCTCATCTTCCACAGGGCAGGACGCTCTAGAATATTTTCAAGTAACCTCTGCCTCACATCATCAACGCATCAAAATGTGCTAGCATTTACCACAGCTCACAGTTATCCACTAATAACTTCCCATGCTTGAGGATTATAGTATAAGAAGATTAATGGTCAAAGTGTCTCTTTAGAAATTCAAGCTCCTTTAGGGTCACCAATTATTAACAACCGCTTAAGGGAACTTGATTCCCCAAAGGCGCCAATCATTTTCCATACCAAAAAAAAAAAATGTAACCTTTAGAAGACACTTCCTTTGATCTTAGGATTCCCACTTAAAAAAGAGAAAGCTGTCAGTTCAGTTCAAAAGTATTTATTGAGCACCTATTATATGCCAGGCAGGTGAAGCCAACATATCAATGCTCACATCTTTGAAAACAAAATTACCATGTCTTTTAAACATTATTCTAAACAAAAATTGGAATGGACCAAAAGGTTTAGTATATCAAAAGGTAGGTCAGAGAAATTTATATAGACTCCTCCAAGAGATAGCTCACGATTCTTATCAGTAGTAATATATTAGTAAGGAAATATATAACCATGAATACAACCTAAAGAAATTTAATATGTTTTTATAAATCATTACCTCTCATTTGCTAAAAGTGGGTCCTGAAAGATTTACCAATGTTTACTTAAAAGCAAGGCAACTAACTGGTGCATTGCAAGAGATGGTCACTATCATAACCAGAAATAAGATCTGGGTGCTGGAAGCTTTGCCAAACTCTTTTATTTTTTTATGTTACTGGGGATCAAACCCAGGGCCTCCAGCACACTAGGCAAGCACTCTGTCACCAAGTTAATATGTAGTATTCATTTGTATTACTTCCTAGTCCAGCACTTGGAAAACTTTGTCCTCTATTGGGTGATATTAGACAAAGAGTTCTCAATCTCAATATTGACCTTTTGGTCTGGAAAATTCTATTGGGGGGATTCTGCATTGTTGAGTGTCTGGTATCTTCTCTGGTTCTACACTCAAGATGCCAGCAGCCCCTTCCTATTAGGCTTTGACAAGCACGATCTGACAAATGTCAAGAATCTCCCTTGTTGAGAAGTAGGCTATTGGACAAACATCGAGGACATCATTTACTTGGGGTGGCGGGGATGGTGGGGGTTAGTAGCCAAAGCTTATACTTTATCCCTAAAAATAGAAAGCATGAGGACAAAGAAGATTCAAATTGTGACAAATACCATGAAGAAAAAAAAAAGTTACTGGGGAGGATGGTTGCATTCATCAGGCTAGCAAGGAAGTCCTCTTAGAAAGATGACACGGGAGCAGGTAGAGAGGAGCAAGGAAGAGCCAGAGATGGGCGGGAAGCGTGTTCCAGGCAGAGGGAATAGCAGGTGCAAAGTGAGCAGGGATCAAGCCTGGCCGACTCACAAAGTGGAAAAATCAGGGGAGCCAGAAGCAGGCTGGGCAAGGTGGAGAGGAAATGCAGTGGGACCAAGAGATGGAAGGGGCCAGATGATGCAAAGTGGGCGAGTGACACAGAATGCCCCCCAGAGGAGGGGACCAGAAGAGACAGGGCACAAAGGGAGGCGGAAGCTAACTGAGCTGGAAAAGAGGGCACTGCATCCCAAGCAACAGGAACACAAGCCAAGGCCCCACATGAGGACGCATGCACAGGGAAGGACTCGGAGGCCAGAGTCCCCCGGGGCCAGGACAAGCAAGGCCCGCCATGAGACTGGAAAGGCAGTGGCCATAAAGTGACAGGCTTTATGGTCCATTTTAGGCAGTCTGGATTGTGTTCCCAGAGTAGAAGGAAGCCTTGGCGTGTTTAAGGGCTGGCGTCTCTCCATCGAGGGGGTCATCCATTCCAGTAAACTCTCCCTACCTGACCCTCTTCATGGGCAACCTGTTTAAAACACCTGTGGGCATTTTGGTTTAGTTCAAATAGAAATGTGCAGCCTAATCCCTCAAACTATGTTTTGAAGAGAAAACAAGTGTTAATTTTTGCCATCACAAGGCATTCAGAGTGGGCAGGTTCTGGTCCTCTTGACCTAAAGCTTTGCACAACTCATGCATGCGATGCCCAGGGTGGACAGCAACCCAGCGCTGGTCTCTGCCCGATGAGGGGCCTCTCTGTCTTTTCAATGGGAAACCAATGTGTGGGTATTTCTGGAAGCAATCCTTGTTTTCTTAAATTGCCTGAAAAGCCGTCAATTATTGAGGGTCAATTATTTAAGTGAACTGTTAAAAAATCTAGATTTTTCTATATTGAAAAGGAAACCTTCCATCACAAACACAAACGAAAAACTAGATTCGCTCATGACAAATGGCATGCCAAATAAATACCAAGAGAAGAGAGGAAAACTGTCCGTTTAGGATAAATATGGGACCTTATGCCTAAGGCTCTGGGCCTAACTTGTTTCTCTGACTCAAGGAAGACAAAAGAGAGGTGTGGCTAGGCATGGCGACACCTACTTGTTATCCCAGAAACTAGGGAGGCTGAGGCAGAAGGATCATGAGTTCAAAGCCAACCTCAGTAACTTAGCAAGGCCCTCAGCAACCTAGAAAGATCCCGCTTCAAACTAAAAAAAATAAATAAATAAAAAGTACCTAAGATTGTCTCAGTGGTTAAGCACCCCTGGGTTCAATGCACAGCACAAAACTTAATCAAGACTGAATGAACTGAAAGATGAAGGATGGGCTTACTGTATAAATCACTTAGTTGCTTTAGCCAGTGTGGACGTCAAAGATATGTCTTGGGAAGCACAGGGGAAAAGGAATGGGTACAGTTTGCTTCTATTTGCTGAGTCAAGAAAACTACTTCTTCTACCTATTTAAATCATCCTCCCTGTTTCACTCAGGCCCAGAGCAAAGAGGTATTCACCTGTGTTCTCACTGAAGACTGTATAAATTACACCTCTCTCATATTGTTTCCTGGGTAGTGTGGATTTTTTCTTTCTTTCTTCCTTCTTTCTTTCTTTTTTTTCATTTTTTTTTACTGTAAATGTTACATTTAAAGTATTTTATTCTGATTTTAACCATTCTTGGTCATTACAATGGTGATTCTTTCCACCCAGATCGATTTCAACATAAAAGATTTTTTTAAATCTAATAGGCAAATGCACTTAATGTACCTTTTACTTACACTTACAAATAAATATTCTCTGTAACAATCCAATATCAGGTTTTCATAATAGAGGATAACATCCAATTAAGAAGCAAATAACTCCAATGTTTGAGAGTGTGACTAAATATATTTTTCACTGTGCCAGTTTTTTAATGAACATTTCTTGAGAAATGGAGTAATTAAACAATTATCTGTAGTCAAAATTACTTTGTATTAATAAATATCAAAATTACAAGTATATCATTCAAGCCAGTAATTTTATGCCCAATTATTTAGTTATGTCCTATAGCAGTGTTAAAATTTTATTTCCAAATCAAATGGTTCTATTTAGCTAGGTAGTATATTTCTAACCCCAGAAGACCCTGAGACACACACACAGCTAAGCCCAATGCATACCAAAGGTACCAATGTAATTACAGACCACATCCCACCAACTTGATATTCATTAAAGTATCTTCACTGCAGTAGATAATTTTTCCTTAATAAGTACTCTCAGGGTTATAATCAAACATACCTCCATAAGAAAGTTTCATGGAAAACAGTCTTCCCAAGAGTTAATTAATAGTTTCTTAGCAAAATAAAATTTTCATGAGTTTATTATCAACTCTTAATGGTAATTCACTCATGTATCCCCTAACTCCTTTGTTTTCCTAAGGAATCCACTCCAGAGATGTTTTTTTTTTTTTTTTAATTCAGTTCTAACTGAAAATCATAAAGAGGAATTCTACCTTTCCAGCTGTTGATACTTGAAGTTCCCTTCCCTCCAGCCTAATGTAGGAGTCAAGGTACATTCTTAACAACAGATGAATACTCTCTCACCGTCCTTTCATTTATTCATACATTGAACCAATAAAGTACAGTCTGGGGGCCTGGTGTGTGCCAGCCTGGTGGCTATTGTAGGCCCTAAGATGACAGCAAGTAGCAAAAGAGGCCAGATTCCTGCCCTCCTAGAGTCTGTACTCTGGTGGAGAGCAGGCGGGGGTGAACAAGCCAAGGAGACCATTTCAAAGAATGGTCAGTGTCCCAAATAAAAGAAACTGGGGTAATGATGTAAAGAGTTACTTTTGTCCCTCTAAAAACATTTGAACCATTGTGTCAGTTTTATTTGGCAATCTGAATGTCAATGGTGTTTGGACGGGTCCTATATCATTACTAGGTTCCCATAATACTCAACTATAAAGATCCATGCTAAAAAAGAAAATACAGAGAAATAAACCATAGCATAACTTTGCAATGACACTTTCCTGTAAATGTTATAAATCAAGCAAGCAGTCACGTATCACACTGCACTGACAGCTAACTGGGGCTAGCAGAAGTTTGGAACATATTCCCACTTTAACAGATAACCCTGAATTTAACCTTAAAGACGGCACTTGCATGATCAGGGTCAGTGAGAACAAAGAACACTTATTTTAAGCTCCAAATGGTACAAGGCTATTTGTTCCCCCCCAAGAAAGCAGTACAAGTGCCTACAGCTTGGGCAGTTTGGGCAGACAATTGTCAATTAAAGCCAATTAAAGTCGATTTTGATGATAAGCACCTTTCTATATTCAGATTCTGAGTTTTTGTATTACACAGAGGAACTGATAATCAAAAAAAAAAATTCATACATAGTATAATCACTTTCTAATGAATAAGAACAATGCATAAGCTAGGTATGGTGGTGTGTGCCTATAATCCCAACAACTGGGGAGGCTGAGGCAGGAGGATCTCAAATTCAAGGCCAGCCTTAGCAATTTATCGAGGCCCTAAGCAACTTAGCAATATCTGGTTTCAAAGTAAAAAATAAATAGGGTTAGGGATGTTGCTCAGTTGTTAAGTGTTCCTGGATTCAATCCCCAGTACCAAAACAACAACAACAAAAATCCCTAATATGTGGCGCTTAGTAAGTGCTCAATAAATACTTGCTGTAGGTTAATATGGTTTTCATTTTATTACTTAGGTTTTGTATAATTAGGTCCTTTTCCACTTGAAGTGAATTTTTTGCTTATGTAAGTTGTATCTTTTCTATTGTTAACATACAATAAAAATACCTTTTGACAATAACTTCACCCCAAATAAACACAATTGAAGTAACTGTTCAATTGATATGAAGAATTGGTGCCCGCCCCCACAATGGCTAAATGGTAATCATCCTGCGGAATTTAGCTGTGCAGCCTCTATTGACAATGGCAATGAACATGTTCATAATAATAATAAGAGCTTGTTTTAATAGAACGTTCCACGCATTAAACACATTAATGACCCATGAAATAACTGTTTTATCTGTAACACATTAAGCAACATTGCTAAAAACAATGTATTAATTGAAAGTCTGCTATGTCTCTTAATGTACGATTTTTTTCAAAAGTATGAAACGGCAGGAAAGTCATTTTGTAAAGATGAAAATAATTCAACTTCAAAATTAGAGTCATGCCAACAGTTTTAGGAAAAATAAAAACTTGTAAAACAAGCCTGGTAATTTATAATTTAAGAGTCTTATGAATATTTTAAGAGCTTATCATTTTCTTCTCTGCATGAGTATCTCCTATAGGACTTTTTTTTCCTAGTGCCTTAACAGGTACAGATACTTTCAGACTCTTCCTGTACTTCCATCTTTTTCAATTTCCTAATATTACATTGGTTATTATTTTGTGCACCACTGTAGCATTTTCTAGACACATGCGCTATCACAATTAAATTCAAAGCAAAATCAAACAGAAAACGCCAGTCCTCTACACGTGAAATATAATGTACGGGTGGGGGGAAGTGTGTGAATTATCAGTGTGTTTTATAAATTCTCTTTTGGGGGGGCAATACAAAATATCAGACTAGAGACAATTATTTTACTGTCTGTTTCTTCGATATCAAAGAGAATTTTGAAATTCATCAAAGCTAACCTTCTGTTATGTACAACAGGCTAAGCTGAAAAGAATGTTAACAAGTTCAATTTTCATTCAATCAGCACTACTGCTCTCTGAAATGTTTCATTGCAGGAAAGAAATAAAAATAATCTATATGGTAATTATGAGGATGAATCCCCCAGTAACTTTCAGCTACATGAAAGGTCAGTTCTATTGAAGATATTTTATCAGTCCCTCGCACATACTCCTGTCCTGTCATTTTAAATCAGAACAGCATTTTATTTTCCCATTTACAGCTACCTGCAGAATTAAGTACTTAAGCCAAATAAGAAAAAAAAAAAAGGAGAAGAAGAAGAAATGTTGAATGCTGGCATAGGCTATAATAGCATAGAGATAAATCGTTCATCTGCTCTCTCTCAAGCCTCTGGGGCTGCAGATTTTTCTTCTCCTGGTGCACTGTGGGTATTCAAAACTTGTTCAACATGATTTCATTTCATTTCAGGCACTGCCTGAGAAAACTAAATTACAGAATCAATCATACAGAAGGTCAGAGTGAGACTTCATTACAAGTATTGCATGCTTGCATGAATATCTTTCATTTATGACTGACCCAATATGTCACAATAGCTGTCTAGTAAAAATAATCCACTTTCTGAAATTGATGTACTACTGATGTCAATGCTACTCAGCGGGCTGGGCAGATTATAGAGAGGTGTTAAAAAAAAATCCTTTGGAGCGCACATTGTAGATTTTTAGAATTGCGATCTTTTGTAGATTAAAATAATTTCCAGATGATCATCTGAACTGACAATAATGCTTAAGGGGAACGAATTTTTAAGCAAAATCTACAGTTGATTTTGACTTGCCCACCACATCCTGTTTCAAAACATACGTATCCACGACAAGCAAATCAAGGTTGTTCTTTGAAGCCACAAATGCTTCGACATTCAATTTTTCAGCAATTCACTTTTGAATACTAGGGCATTATTTGCATATTTTGAAATGTGAATGCTAATCATTGGGCTCTTTTTAATCCCCCTTTTTATGTTCCTGCTTTCTGTTTTTAAATATAATGGCATAAATTTAAGGAAGATAAACGTGTTGTGTTTGTTGTCAACAATAATGCAGCTAATCAGTAATGTGACAAAACTGTCACTCATTCTAAAGGAAAACCGATGAGGCTCTGAAGAAAAGCTGGTTCAATGCAACATATAAACAAGCTGGCTTTTCTTCTTATATGATAGTCTTAACGCACCATAGTAATCCTTAACAGACTGCCATATTCATTTGGATAATAAAACTTCTGCCTTGCATAAGGTAGGAAATATCCAGCGTGCACTGGGAAGCTGAATGCATGAGGTAGAAAGTATTATTTATTATTTTTCTGGTGACCTTCCTCAGGGAAATCTCCGAGGAGGCTTCTGTGGAATATTATGATGTAGCCAGCCAACTCGGTACCCGGAGGGAGATATAGAAGAACCTTGACATAACCTATTTTTAACCATGCCTCTGGCGATTCTGAATTCAAGTTTATAGGTGAACATGTCAGGTAGTCCATAGAACAAAGCCAACGACACATTGTATTCATCATAATTCTGTCCCAGTACATTTTATTTTTTCCAACATTTGTGATTTAAAATCCCATGACATTTCTTCAAGGTGAAATTCTACTAGAATTTTCAACAAGATTAGTTTGTTTCCAGCCCAAATAAGTGGCATTCAGGTTCAGCCAAACTTCAAAAAGGCACCAATAAATGTGATGAGGTCCATGTAAATACCATGACAACAGCCTGCACTTAGCTGAAGTACCTATACTTTTAAAAATCAATGAAATAATTCAACTGCTTTAGTGATTAGCCCATACATTACAAAAGAAGCATTAAAAATTGAGTTCTCTCCCCCAATGCCAGTCCCTGAAAGCATTGTTCTTTAAGTGTATGTGAATATCATAATTATTTTATGATTCCATCTTTAGTTCTTTCCAATATAGTAAATTCAATTGACCATGAAATGAAATTTCATAGTCAAAATGCCTCCTTTACACTTTTTTATAGCAGCAATAACAGTTTTATAGCTTTAAGGCAAGGTAATTCATCAGATGTTTAATTTAAAGGCAGATTCTTATATTATTAATAAATATTTACCAATTTAATAAAGTACACATTTTAGCATACATTATATGGTCTCTTAACTATTTCTGCAACTTAAATGAGCCTGGCTGAGCCTCTATGAATAAATGGCACAGTCCTGGCAAACCTGGTTGGCGACTAAACACCCTTTTTTATTGTTATTATTTTCCAGACACAATGTTACAAGCCTGCCTGTAGAGGAAAGGGACGGAACCCTCCTTTCTAGTGTCAAAGGGAAAAGAACGTAGGAAAGTCCACAGGAAACAATTATTTGTGATGTCGAGTAACGTTGATGAATACTTAATGACCATTTCCCGACTGCTCACTGCATTCTTTTTCTGACTTAAAAAAAAAAGTAAAAATAAAAACCCTCATGTTCAGCTTAAACACAAAAGATCACAGGCAAAGAAAATTATGTTGCAGCAATCCTATTTGGGAAAGTAATCTTGTATTTCAGAGAGCACACTGAATCTTTGCACGGCTAATCCACTACATATTTTGCAATCATATGCTGTTATCTGGGGAATTAACAATGAAACCAATAAACATCACTGGCATGGTCCTAATGTGCAGAGAAATATGTAAACAAGCAAAAGGATTTGTTTTTTGTTATACCAACACATCTGTTTCATTTTATCAGAGTTTTTTTTAAGCCCTATAAACTATTAATCTTGTTTTAAAATATCTGCTTAGTACCTCACCTAGACAGACACAAATGCATTACATACTATGGTGGAAAAAAACCTGACAATCTCAGCAGAAGAGTTTAAAATACTTAAGCAGATTTACTCTGGTGATTGCTGACTGTAATTGCACACCAAGAAAAATAGAATCAAAATTATTGCATTAGTAATCTTGGCTCTCCGGAGTGCCTTATTTGATGTTTATGACAATAAATAACATCATTAGATGCATTTCACACAATAACCCATTCTATATTTTCCTCTGCTGGTTATAAGCAATTATTATTTTTTTTCTTTTCTCTGAATCACAGTTTGATATTTCATTTGAGGCAGGAGCAAATCATGTATCATCAACTTTACCTTGTAATCCAACAAGTTCAAAAGACCCAGGTACACCTGATAAAGGTTTCCATTTCTAAAATCTCACCTGGGTAAACTTTCAAATCAAGCACACCTCTGTATTCAACCAGAGGCAAAGGAAGACTGGCTACTTCCGAACCCATGAATCAGACTTCTTAAAAATTGTGTCATATTAGAAGGATCTCCTTGGTCATCCTCTTTTCTACAACTGTCAATCAACCCAATACCAGGTACTGATCCAGGACTGTGCCCACGTTTGAATGGTAGCAGACATAACAATCTACATGTCCACAGTGGACAAGCAGAAACATACTCCAGAATGAACACTCAGATCTTTATCTATGATAGTGCAAAAGATAAAAAGACTTTCAAGCAATAAATGTGGTGCCTACCATATGTAACCCACTGCTATGAAGCACACCATCTTGTTCCACAAGATTTCTTGAGATCGTAATAGAAGGAAGATCCAGGCTTTGAGGAGGAAACTGGGGTGTGAATTCGCTTCCCTGGGAAGGCAGTGGATCACTGAGAGCTTGAAAGGGTAGCAGTACATCAGGCATGCCCAGGGTGGGGTCCGACTCTGGAGGAGGCGTGATGGGTGGGATTTCAAACTCCTCGTCCCCCAGGCTTGGCGTATGGAATGTCTGCTAAAAGGAAACAAAATATAGATATCCTCACATTCTGTTCCTTATATTTTTTATTCCTCCTTGGAGGGAAGAAGAAAGACTTTTCATGAAAACACTACATATGTAGGCCAAATATTTATTTCTCAAATGAAAACATCTTAAACACAGATTTCCATATATAAAGTTTTGCTGATCATTCTGATTAAAGATTTAAGTCTCATTATCATATGGTTTTAATGGAGTATCAGTATTAACAGTTTTTTAATGCGTACTTAATTAGCAACATCTGTCTTTGTTGTTAGTTGGAGCATCAGCGACATTAGATTTGGCTATATAACAAATTGCCACTTTATTGATATGTTAGTGAAACAGCTCAAACCGCTTACACGATACACATGCTTCATAAAATGCTGACGATTTTGTGGTGCACACATACACAGCATTAATCCAGAAGTGAACATTACACATATTTACTTTCTGCCACAATCTATAAAACAAGTAATATTAAATTTGCGGTTTGGTTTTTTAATTTCCTTATTGGTATATTCCCAAGTGCAATGAATGCTTCCATGGAAATTGTGTGTCATGCAACGCTTTATATAAAGATTATCAGAGCTCATATTAAAAGGCACCATGCTTGTATTTAAACTAGAAGGAGGGTTATTTTCTTTTATGTGAACATTTTAATATGTGTTTATCGAAACATTTTCTAACAGTCTTCAACTTTTAAAGACTACCTAGAGAGCACAGAGCTACATTGATATAGACATACTAATGACATCGATGTTGCTCACTTGCTTAGACAAGTGTGACATCTCAAAACTTAAGTACATCTTCATGAATTGTTTTTCTTCCCTGCTAAGGAGATTCTGTGTTTTACGGTAGGTTCTTTTACGTAAATCAGGGCTGCCTCACTCAACCATAGGAACCATCTTTCTTAGAAAATAATTGGATGTTTGGGGAAGAGGGGAAATCAAGGTACAGAAAGAAAAATGAATAAATATATATTATATATATAATAACATGCATATATAAAACATATATAGCATATGGAATGTCTGCTAAAAGACATAAATATAGTTACCCTCACATTCTGTTCCTTATATTTTATAACATATATATGCATGTTATTATATATAATATAATATATATTATATATTATATTATATAATGTATATATAATATATAACAGGTATGTATATTTTTTATATATTTATGAGTTGTGTGTGTGTGTATATATATAATATATGCATATATATATATATATATATATATATATATATATATATATATATAGTGAGCCACCCACATATTTTTTATTCCTAGCTCAGAGGGTCAAAGTTATAGTTCGCTTATTATTAATAATATTTGAAAGCATGAACTTGTGCAAGTTAATTGGAGTCTGCTATTATAGGCCCTGAAAACTAATTAAGAGTTAAAAAGCTTCATTCTTCAAACTATCAAGGATGATATCATATAATAAGCATTGGGGAAAAAAAAAAAGAGAAACAATCTCTAGGGGAGAAAAAAGCAACGAAAAACACTTCTTACACATAGAACCTGTCAGATACTATTTCCATCTCCCTGGAAATAAAGAGATCACAGCTGTGGGGATCTGTGTTGGGACAACTAATCACCTTGAGGTTCTTAGCAGAGTCAATAAATGCAAAACACAGCCTCATAAGAACACATCTGAAAGCCAGAATGAAATATTAGATTTTTTTCCAACGTATGCATTCTTACAATGACCCCGAAAGATGTCAATTTCTTACTGCGTTACCCCGAGTTCTCAGCAACAAAGGGATGAATTGGCCACAAACGTGGTTGGCTAATGAACGTAACCCTATGGCTGCGTTTGCCGTTATTTTGGCACTAATGTGGTCTAGTAACAGATGCAACTGTAATTTGTGACTCATTTGCTACCCCATTACTGCTTAATGAAATCTAACATATCACATTAACAATACGGATAAACACTCATTCTTGATATGTGGCATTTGGCTGTTTTCATTACCACTGTAATTAACACTTGAAATATTATTTCAATAAATATTTAAAGTACTTTAAAAATGGTCAGGGTAATCATGACACAGATAGAAAACATAAAGCTAATGTGTGAATTTCAAACTTAGAGTATCGGAGTCCCTGTAGTGTTATCTTCAGGACAATATTGATGTGAAGGGAACTGGTTTCAGGCACAATTTAGACTTTACAGCATGCAGACCTACAGTCCTCCTGAATTAGTTTGCACTCATTAAAATGTTAAAATACCAAATAAATTTACTTTTAATGCAGTGATTGGGAAATTAGGCACAGGCTATAATGTGGTGATACGTTAACATTTACTTGGGCCTTATGTTTTGATTGAGAGATATACAGTGAAATCATTACATAAGATTACCTCTTAAACACTGCCGTAAAGCATGTCTTATGCCAGGCAGTCAAAATTAAAGAGGTTTCCATTTTTTATTTTTGTTAAGGAATAGAGAGATGTCTTATATATCATAGGTCCCCATGGTATCATTTTTCAAAAGACAAATTAATTTTAAGTTAGAACTTCGTGTATTGCTATATGGGAACCTAATGAAACGATAAAATAACACAGTCACATATAACCAGGGAAATGCTAAAATCTTAAAGCCTCTTTAAAGAGAGGTAAAATATTAAATATAAAGTGAAGTATTCTGCAGGGAAAAGGAAAAAGAGAGGCAAAATATTAAAGTTAAGCATTCTATTTCCAAAACGCTGGCTGAGAGATGATAAAAAAGAACCATGTGTGACATCAACAATAAAAGACCCTGACTTCTGTAACTCCGCCAGATGACCAATATCAGACTAATCATTTGGAGTTTATGTGATTATTTTTGCAGATACCGACTTCTCCATGTTTACCTTGAACATGTTAAAGTAGAATGTACATGGTTAAATACCATCTGTACTGAAATGTTCAAAACATTTGTTCCTTTTGATAAAAATGCAAATCTGGAGAACTGTTGTATCAACATATAACAGCCAATGTCTGACACGGTGAATTATCACAGCTGGAATCAAATTGTCTCTGAACAGCTGCTGGCAGTAGAGCTTTCATCAATGTTTGATTCAAATGTAGGGAAAAAAATCCTACAGAATGAAACATCATGTTGTCCTTACAGATGGGGTTTGTGTTCATTATCACAAACAACACAGCAGCCAGCGCCAAGCAATATTCGCTACCTAAGCTGCCTTCCTGGTTAGGGATGACGGTCACTGTAAAAAACGATTCATCCACGAAGACCCTCCATTCTTGATTCCCCATTTATTCTAATAATTTCTCAGCGTTAATTTCTTTCATATCACTTGCTTCCCGGTACCAAGATCATTTACAAAGCCATTATTATTTTCACCCTCTGGGGTCAAACCAGTTCAGTTTCCTATATTTGAATGTATTTGGAAAATGAAGACTTTTTATTACATAAGCCGCTAGAGGAAATGTTCCATTTGGACCAATTTCACACTTCTGTTTGTTCCTATTTGAAAATCTTAAATCTCACACAGGCCACCATTATTAGGGAACCCTTTCTTTGGTGTAATTAACATCCAGGTTTTTGTAGAAAGTAGACCAGTAAGACCAAAAAACAGTTCTAAGTCAATAATAGGAATGTGGTTAAAAAATACATATATCTCAAGAAGACCATGTTTGTTCCATGTGCACTCCCATAACTGGATTACGAACCCAGAGCCCATGTGGTGCTGCATTCAGATTCCACCACCCAGCTTTCCCAGCTACAACCATGTCTTGGAACACATCCATGCATTTAGTCAATAAATTTTTATTGAGTACCTACTACATACAGCCAAGGACTGTGCTAAGCTCCGAGGCCCCAACATGAACTAAAACCCTCATTTTACATTGCCCCATCAACTCTCCAAAAGACTATGATACTGCTCTGCCACAGTTTCCCAAATCATGGCAACTTAATGAAATTACCTCTAGAGAAATATGAAGTTCAAATATCTTCTATTAAAATTCACTTCTAGCCTCATTTCCAAAACAGTTACTTATCTGCTTAGATACCAATATAGTTTCTGTGTGTATATGTGTATTAACATAATTTATTTTTGTTTTCATGGATATTTTTTCAACAATTTTTTTTTTTTTTGCACAAAATTAGGCACAGAAGCAATAGAAGCAATGGATAAGTGATAAACTTTTGTCTGGTTATTTTCTTTTCGGGTAGGTTTTTCTTATTTCTCCTTCAGAGTCATTACCTTGGGCCACATGAGGGAACGCAAACTATCAAATTTATCTCACTCTCTTATGTGACTCTCGAGCCTATCAAATTACCTAAATAACAGGCAAAACACGAAGGGACACCATTGTGACAGACACCTACCTCGCTGGCAGCAAAGAATGTGTTGTTGGCTTCTGCCATGCTCATGTAGTTATTATTATTTCCAAACTGAAAGAAAAAAAAGAGATGGTTTTATGTTAATGTGGGGCTTAATAAGAATCCTGGTTTTGAAAGCTCAGATGCCATTTAGAAAGAATGTCCCTGTTAGGAGAATGGGGTCAGGGATAGGGGTCTCCCTGAGATCAAATTCAAAACAGGAAAGATGTCAAAGCGCAGCCCCGCTGACAGCTAGTTCCCTTGGAAAATAAAGCACGGAGTTAAGCTAACTCAATAATTCTAGGAAATAGTTTTGTTTCTCATCAAGACTAATAGTGAAGGGAGACAATTACAAACACCAGGCCAACCTATCACCACGGTGTTGTTTATCGAACTGGCACTTGTCAGAGGTTAGGAGAAGAGTTTCCAAGAGAATCACCTTGACACATTTTAAAGCATGTTGGGATTTTAGAGCTTACTTTTCAAGAACAGATGTCACAAGTGTGGGTAGGTTAAAAATGTGAATTAAAGGGAATAAAATTCAATTCCCAGGACTCAAATTCTATTTTCTAAGTGAATGAGGTATGGCACGAATATAAATAAATAAGACTAAAGAAAAAAATTTTTAAATCTCCAGAATTTAAAGAAGCCATATCTATATCCATCGGAGCTGCTGAAAACAGTGATATTTAATCTCTCAATGTAACATTAAATGCAAAGAGGTTTAAAAAATAAGCGGGATCCTATGAACACAGCAATTTTTTATTTTATTCCCTAACACAATAGCCCATTCATATCATCACAAATAAGACTGTATCAGCATTTCAGACTTAAGCTCTTTACTTCTAGGGACCTGTTATCAAAATGTAAAACTTGGGTTTTGGGCAGAAATGTATTTTTGGGTTCAAATGGTATAAATAGGCACATTTTGTTGCCTTAAACATTCTGTTATCAGTCTGGCAATATGGAAAGGTTCTGTGGGCGTAATTACCTAGAGCTGTATTATTTTCATGATTTTTAAATGGTATAAGCATGGACTATTTATAAAGCATATTATTTATGCATCAAATTATTTAATTATTTAATGCATCAAATTATTTAATGCATCAACTAAAACAAATGTTTGGTGTCCAAAGGGTGAAATGTATATAGCTATTCTTTCAATCTAAAACCCACATAGAGAAATAGGAGGGTATATTGACAGATATACAGATACAGATATAGAGATATAGAGAATAAACAGAACACAGATGCGAATATATAGATATGGAAGACCCACATAATCCTCCTCCCCATAAACTGAAAAACACTTATGGGGGGGTGCTCTCAGCCTGACTCTGAACCTACAGATAGGGGATTGACATGCTACACTTTATCATGTCAGGGATCCAAGAACTAAGCAGGATTTATAGGAAAGACTAATGGTTCCAAAGTGCTGTTACCATCCAGAGCAGAAAATTCTCCCCTGTGGAATGACACCTCAACACACACACACACACACACACACACACACACACAAGTAACCATCAGGAAGGTTCTCCTCCAGCACTTGGATTTATTTGGGTAAATGTCTTTACAAGGATTTCTCAAAAATGTATTAGCTATCCCTTAAGGAGGGCCTTTCTCTGGCTTCTCTGAATCAAACACATGTGCACCAGTGCACGTGGATGTACACACACACACACACACACACACACACACATTTTCCTCATTATTCCACTATGCCAAATACATGCAAAAAAAAAAAAAAAACAGTAAAGGTTTCTGTCATGAAGCTTTTGATGTATGAATGATGCCAGAATTAAAAGCTCAGGCCTGTAATCAAGTTTTGGGGGGAATATAAAAGAGAATCCGGTATATTCCATGTTCCAATCCTGCCCCCCCCAAAAAAAACCACCGGACAGCCCGTATCACAACTTTAACGTTATTTAAATGTAGGTTTTGTTGGGGAATTAGAAATCCATTTAAGGCAAACAGCTCATTATCAGAGAGTATTTTTTTTAAGATTAAACTCACTTATTATCTAATAGCACCTAAAACAACAAAGAAAAATAAAATGGCTATTAAACTAAGGGCCTAAACAATTCAAAAAACAAATTAAGCTTAGAATGAAATAAGAACTGGGTTAGAAATCCTCTTCTGAACAGTTAGTATGCGAATGTAATTACTGAAGAAACTACAGCTAATCAGCTGTGAATTGTATCCATTAATTAGTATTTGCCCTGGAGAAATGAGAAAAATCAGTAACAACCCTGGCACCGCCATGCGCTGAGGAGCCCCACGCAGGCCACAGCGTTGAGTCAAGCAGGTGGCTCTACTGGTCCACGTAATTTGAAAAGCTCTCACCTGAAGCACTGAGCTGGCATTACAAAGCACTCCTTGCCTATCTCTTGTATCTGCAGAAGGCCTTAATTAATGGCTTTTAATTTGGAAACACTCGGTGATCAGGCGGGAACAGTTCTAAATCATTTCAAAGAGATGTAAAGGCTTCTACTCTATTTTGAGTGAGATGCCTCCTGGCCTAAAGACTTGCAGCCCACAGTGGTCACTCTCCTGCACAGATGGCTGGAACTCTGGTTCAGAGCAGGTAGGAGAGTCAGATAAAACACAAGGCAGCCAGTTAAATTGGACTTTCAAATATACAGCTTCCCCCCCCCCCAGGATAAGTATATCCCACGTACTACTTGGGATATACTTTATCTGAGATCCAAATTTAACTGGGTGTTGCCTATTTTGATTTTCTAACCACCCACTGTGGTGGATAGACTAATTGGAATAAAAGGGCGTGTTCCATTTGATGAGCTTATTTCTTAATGCTAGCTTCATTTGATTTATTTCATTTCAAAACATGACCTCTGAATCCTGATTTACTTATTTGGTGTTAAGAACAGATCGGATTCTGAGAGAAAAAGTACTGCTTTGGGGCAGATCACTAGTATAATGACCTCAGAACAATTAACTTTAAGTGAATTATGTACAATTAAATTTACTTTATGTTCTAGGGGACGGTGACAGCCATAAACACATTATGCTACAAAACCCCTCCAGGTCCACAGGGAGGGGCTTTAACTGGGTTCGACACTGTCACCCCCAGAATAAACAATGCCTGGCATATTAGAAGCACTCCCATATTTGTTGAGAAGAGGGAGGAAGGCTGACTCCATTTAATCTTGAGTGCCTCGTCATCACCCCCTTTTAACTGGGGTCATTTATCACTTACTTCTTAATAAGAACAACAATAATAATGAAAATAAGAATAAATAGTTAGCCCAGGGAAGCCCGCTATATACATTATTTCATTTAATTTTCCAAAGTGGGACTAAATGTAATCTATTTTCCTAACAACCAGCAAGGTAAATATAATTATGATCCCTACTTCAAAGATCGATACACAGAGGCTGCCCGAGGTCAAGCAACTTGCTCTAGATGATGGGTTCAACATGGAAGTCTGACATCCCTCCTACCTCATGCTCTCTATCCCTTGTGTTCCAGTCTCCACAAAAAAAAAATAAACATTTCACTTTGTGATCAATTCAGTTTTAATATTTTATTGCTATTATTTTACTCAAAGCTAGAATTCCCAGGGGGTATTTGAAGAGACCCCATTCTAATGTTTCTTGAGAAAAAGGTTCCATAGTCCATCGAGTTTGGAAAAGGATGCTTGATGTGTCACAATGCCCCATGAGGCTCTAGGCTCTGAGAAGTCCCCTATTTACATGACAGCTGTGTCTAGGCACTATGCTGGACGCTGGAGACAGAGTAGTGAAAAAGATGCATATAGCTTTACATATAGCTGACATTTTTAAGTGGGAGACAAAAAATAAAATAAGATCTTTGGATCACCTCCTTTTATTTCTCCCACAAATACCCTCACCCTTTAGAAAACCTTGCTATCTTCTTCTTTCACTTTCCCTAAATCCCTCTTTAAAAACAAAAACTAATACCCTAATTTAATACCAAGGTAAAACTTACGCATTTTATAAATCAGTTAAATAAGAATTTCTAAGTGATCCATCTTGTATCTGTTTAATTTGGGCTATTTCCAAATTTTTGAGGTGATAACCCCTCTGCTGATGTTCCTTCAAAGATCCCCGGTTCAATCATGTAGGAATCATTCAAGCAATTTCAAGAGTCAGATTAAAATACTCCAAATAAGCTAAATGAACGTCCAGCGAAGCAGTTAATTACTCTGAAGGGCATACAAAAACATTATCAAAAAAAAAAATCAGCCCGTTCCAAGTGTTTTATAACAAGCACATATACGGGGCAATGGTCACTGCAAGGCGCGGGCATCTGACATTTATGAGGAGCGCAGTAGTGATAGGTCCTTTTCCACTTTGCTAGGCTCTAATGGATGTGATCCCCAAAGATACAGTCCCTGAAGATATCATTATAAAGCAGAACTAAATTACTCTGCATGCCAAACTTCTGTATCTTAATAATCTTATAAAAGAACATCTTCATTGTACTTGGAGGTAGATTTGCTTTCGCTGCTTGATGAGTAATTATAGCTTCAGCAAACACAATTTATGAAGGACATCAATTAAAAAGGAGCATCCGCAGGATTTTTTAGAAATGTATTAGAGACCATGGTGTTCGTGGCCCGTCTGACCGTGTGAAGTGCCAAAGTAAATTAATGCAGATTGTTAAGTCCAGCTCATCCAGCAAAAGGCTTGGAAGGAAGTAGAAGAGCAGAAACAAAAACCCATCTGTAATCACAAGACGAATACTTCAGCTTGATGAGTCCACCCAACCTCATTTTCACTGAAATTATTTTGACACCCATGTGAAGAATTGTGTAGACTTCTAATAAAGCAGCCTTAACGACAGAGGCTCAAACAGCTCAATGGCAAATTTAAGCCTAAAAAAAAAATAATAATAATCCTTTGAATTCTCTTTTCTGTTTTCCCATCAGATTTGTTAGCAGACACCATCCAATTTGATGCCTCACTATGGACATCTGTCAAGTTGCTCACACAAATGAACTGTGCCATGACAGATCAAGTGTGCCAGGCCCTGTCACATGATGGGAAGGCGGCACCCTGAGGTCCACCTATTCCCAGAGGCTTTGCTCACTGCCCCCTGGAAAAGAACTGACCCAGGATAATCAAGTTGTGACCAGTTTGAGCGGCGGTCATTCCGTTCAAGATCTAAAGCCCAAAGGAGCAAAACAAGCCAAGATCGTTAAAGATAACAACACTGATGATCATCATGGGGATCTGGAGCACCATAGTAGGAACAGAGAAGGACCCAATAACAATGATCCTCTACACCAAAGGTTAGGCGTCCTTACAATAGTCTGGAAAGAAAAACTGCAGTTATACCGTGAGGTATAACTACAGGGCAATCCGTGTGTACACCAACACATTTAGTTCCCAACTTAAGATGATCTGCTATGCATTCCCTAGAAACTACACTTTTTTGAAATTTGATCTTTTCCCAGCTGGTGATATGCAATGGGATGCTTCCCTGAGACACTGGGCAATGGCACCGCACCACAGCTCCCCATCAGCCCCGCGATCAAGAGGGGAACAACCAACAACTGATGCTCTACGGTGCACTGTGTCGTCAGCACTTTTTTGGATACAGTTTTCTATTTTTTCATCTCATCATGCCTACAAAATGCCCACCTGTGTGTGTACACAACACATTCAACATATTATTGTAAAATAGGCTTTGTATTAAACGTTTTGCTTAACTGCTGTAAGTTAATGTATGTGTTCCCAGCACTTCTACGGTAGGCAAGGATCAGCCATCATGTTCGGCAGGTTAGGTGTATTGAATTAGTTTCCAACTTAGGACGTTCTCAACTTGTAGAATTTAAAATTGTGATATTTTCAATTTAGGATGGGTTCATGACCCCATCCATCGTTAAGTCAAGGAGCATCTGTAACTTACACACATGTTTGCTGCTAATTATGTATATGCAATATGGCTGTATCTATACATGCAGAGAATTACACACACGCATAATTATACACACATGCACACTTGCCATTCTACATGCTAAAACATCTGGTGGGTGACGGTCTCCTAAGCATAGGACTCACACACACATCTGCCTACACCCTCTCCCCCAAACCTGGTGCATCCACAATCTTCCCCATCTCCCTTGAGGGGGAACGGACTCAGTTTCAATGACTGGGGCCAAATCATTTTCGATCCTAGTCTTTCTTTTCTTTCCCCCAACAAACTGTCAGAACTCTGCTGGCTCAGCCTTCCAATTATACCCAGAGCGGACCACCTGTCTCTCCCTCCACTGGCCCTGCCCATACCTGAACCAACCATTTCCTCCTGACCACTGCAGCAGCCTCTTATGGGTCCCTCTGACTCCATCAAACTCCCCAGGCCCTCTGAAGAATCTAAGTCAGAGGGTGCCATTCCTCTGCTCTGAACTTTCCACTGGCTTCCCACTGGCTCGGGGAAGATGCACACGTCCTTACAATGGCCGGTTTCTTCTCTGACCCCTTGGCTAGCGTTCTTCTCTGCTCACAATACTTTACCCTGCTGTCTCCTTGCTGATCCTTCAATGACCCAGGCATGCGCCCATCTCAGGGCCTTTGCACCAGAGGTTTCTTCTCCCTGAATCATCCTCTCTCCAAATGTCCCCAAGGCTCACTCATCCTTTCCTTTGGAAACTTTTCTCAAATGTCACCTGCTTGCGACTACACTACCAAATATCTGTGCTCCACCCCAGCACGTTCAGGCTTGTCCCCTACTCTATGTTTACCATTAACACTTTCAACATCACATAATATACAGTTACTGTCTTTCTCCCCTGCCCCCACTAGAATATAAATTCAATTAGGAGGAAAATATTTTGTTATTGTTTACATGATGCCCCAGTGCCAGGAAGAGTATTTGGTGAAAATCTCTACTGAATGAATGAACAAGTGAATTCCTGGGTGTGAAGTGCTGGTACTTGGTACTGCT
Organism: Marmota monax; assembly: GCF_021218885.2. Classification (NCBI taxonomy): domain Eukaryota; kingdom Metazoa; phylum Chordata; class Mammalia; order Rodentia; family Sciuridae; genus Marmota; species Marmota monax. The sequence goes on from NW_026695224.1 coordinate 6,549,693, forward strand.
TTCCGAATCCATCAGGACACAGCTGATGCTCTTGCAATTCAAGTGAAAGCAAGAAGCCCAGGGGCCACCACCACTGTTGTTCCCCAAGCCACATCTACAGGCAAAAAAAAAAAAAAAAAAAAAAAAACTGGCCGTAGGAAGACATATATTCTAATAAAAGAAATATTTTAAACTCTGGAGATTTCTAGTTAGGAAAAAGTTTTATTCTGGAAAATGCTCTTTGCAGTTAAATTGGGAAATAATGCATAATGTTCTATAGCACAGTAGGATAATGAGGGTTGACAACAATTTTATCTCAAAAATATCTAGTAGAAAGTACTTTGAATGTTTCTGATACAAGAAAGTCATATATATGCCAATTACCCTGATCCGATCATCCCACAGTATATACATGTATTGAAATGTGTCAATTACTCCATAAATACATATGGTTACTAAGCATCAAGTAAAAATAAAAATGTTAAAAGTAAATAAAATGCACTATTTTTTTTTTTTTTTGCACTAAGCTTTTGATAATAAAAGGATAGGAGTGGGCTTTTAGGGATGGATGATTCAGGTGGTTAAATACAAACTGCAATGAATAACACAGACTCTGGCCTGGAGGAAAAACCCCAGGGAAAGGGGAACCAATACCTGATGTCTAAGGGGTGAGGATTCAAATACTAAATTTGGTATTTTCATAATAAAATAATCTAAATCACTGTTTCTTCACATGTTGTGCCAAGGACCAGAGAATAAACAGGTGCAAATAAAAAATGCAAATTACAACCAGGTGTAGTGGTGCATGCCTGTAATCCCAGTGGCTCAGGAGGCTGAGGCAGAAGGATGCAAGTTCAAAGCCAGCCTCAGCAACTTAGCCAGACCCTAAGCAACTCAGCAAGACCCTTTCTCTAAATAAAATATAGAGAGGGCTGGGGATGTGGCTCTGTGGTTAAGCCTGTCTGGGTCCAATCCTTGGCATCAAGAAAAAAAAAAACTGTAAATTACCTGAGCCTCACCCGGAATTCACTATATCAGAATCTCAAGGCAGTGAGTGGGACCCTAATATCTACATTTTTAAAATAAGTTTCTCAGGAACTCTACACCCCACTAATATTTGAGAAGTACTAGACCAAGTTCATTTTGGACTAACATAGTAGAAATTTCTTTTATAAAATAAACTTTTCTAAACAGCTAAGGGTCATCTTGCAGAAATGCTGATGCAACACAAGCTGTTTTGTTTAAGGGACAAAGGCTTAGCTCAAGTATTTACCATCTCTCTTCTCCCCTTCCTGCTCTCAGGAAAATGCAATCATTTTCGAGGTGACCCCCCCCTCCTTTCTTGCCCTCATCACTGGAGGAAGGCCAGGAACATCCAAAATTGGATCAAGTAGAGAATGCAAGTTCCACTGTTAGATTTTTAACAAGTTCTGTGGACCCACACAAGTAGTGACAATGCCTAAACATATGGACCCAACTCAAACACAGGGCCTTTGGATTTTCATGATCTGGACACATTTGAGTCTGTGAATCACATAACCATCTGGATGAGTTAAAAGTGGCAAGAAAAAAAAAAAAAAAACACCCTCTCAAACTCAACTACACTTATAAAAATGTAAGCAGAGGAGAGGATACTAAATTTGCAGAATCAAGGGGTGGGGGTTTGTTGGTGGTGTTTTAAATAGCCAAAAAAGAGCAATCTTTGGGACTGGCCAATGAATCCTTACCAATATATACAGAATAGGAAAAGGTCCAGCTTTCTTTAAACACACACCAACAACAAAAGCCAATGGTAACACCTCTGCTGTGTGGCACGTCTTTTACATAAATTTGGCTTATCTCCTCTACTTCCTCCTAAAAGCCTTTCTTTCAAGACAGTACCTAGTAGATGCTAATCAGTTGGATATATTTGGGGGAATGTATCTATCTACTTCTTTGTAGATGCAGAGAAGTAGAAGATGTGATTGCTACTTTGAAGGGATGTCAACCTGGTTGTGGTGACAGGATAAAAGAAAGGATCAATGTAAGAACCAACTGGTGACAAACAGTCTTCAAATTTAGGAGAAGAAATCAAAAAGAAATGGCCTCCAGAGGAACAAGCCTGGAGGAGGGACAGTCCCAGGAAAAGCGCATGGGGTGAGCAAAGCTGACCACAGAAGCATGAACAGGATCTGCTCACGGCACAAAGCAGAGAGCCATGTTGACCACAGGAACAGTGGAAGTGAGCTGAGAGAGGCAGTATGAAGCCAGCCTCTTGTGGGCCTTGAAAACCAACCCTACTCTTCTGAAATGTACCCAACAGAACGGTGTATTGGAGGGAGGAGGCAGAGAGATATATAAAATCCAAACTTGAGCACATCAATAATCTGAGGAGGACAAAATTCATATTGAGAAGACTAAGAGCAACAAGACCAGTTAACCCTCCGAGGCTGGTATGAGGCTGCAGGTGTCTACACTGGGCAGAAACGACAGTAGGATGAATGAAATACAGGGAGCACTTCACCATGCCTCAGATGCTGGCTTGAATTCCAAACCCAACAACCTAGTTGTGGGATGGCCGGCATACTGCCTAACTTGTCTTAAAGGCAAGTTCAAGATCCCAGGTGAGCTACCTGCCAGCTGTGTAATCGTGCACAAGTTATTTAGCCTCAGTGCACTTCAGTTCCTCTGCCTATAAGACAGAGATAAGAACAGTATTTGCCTCATACAGAAACCCTGAGGATGAAATGAGCTCTTGCAAATAAAGCCATCTTTTCTATCTGTATTAATAGCCAAGGTGATGTTCCAATGAGCTTTGCAGAAACCAAAGCACATCTGTTTTACAAATTGCTATAGCTTATGTGATCATGCAGGAGAGTTTTACTACTTAAAGACCTTAAGTGGCCTCCAATGGCATTAAGGGAAAATGCAAACCCCTTTCCATGGGCAGTAAGTCCCTATATAATCAGGCCACTGGCTCCCACAAACCTCCTCCTAAGAGGGCTGCTCTGGCTCACCAGGCTCTAGGCACACGGCTCTGGCTACCCCTCAGTCCCTTCTCTGGGCCACCACACCAGCTATTCTTGCCTGGACCCCTCAACCCTCTATCTTTTTTTTTTTTAAATTTTTTTTTATTTTTTTTTATTATTTTTTTTAATTGGTTGTTCAATACATTACAAAGCTCATGACATATCATCTTCCATACATTTGATTCAACCCTCTATCTTTATGCATAGGGTCTTGTTCAATGTCTGCTCCTCAGAGAAGCCTCCCCAGATCAGCTTAACAGAAACACAAACACACACCCCCATCCCCAGTCTCTTTCCCATTCCCCAGCCCTACATCTCACTGGAGATATAAAATCCCTTACAAGTTGCTGGTTTCACTATATGTATCCATCTGTTTACTCTCTCTCCCTCCCCACCCCACTAGAATGTTGAGTCCCTGATGACAAGGGATTCCTTTGGTTCAGTGCTGTTTCCCCTAGCCTTAGATAGTGGGCCCAATCTGCTGAATGCCATGAGTGAATGAGTGAGCCAGAAAGATCCAAGTTCAAATCCCAACTCCATCACTTCCAGCTACGTGTCATCAGGTAAGCTGTGTCATGCTTCCTCTCTGAACCTGTTTCCTCATTTCTAAATCAGAAATGCTTTGTGGGAATGGATTGTGTATGAAACCTCCAGCCAAGGGTCTCATACAGGAGAGGCAAATGATAAATGTCAGCAAGTTGAGGGCAAGAAGCCAGGGAAGAAAAGAATTCAATAATCTGGGGAAAATAAATGGGTTATTGAAACATCTCAGATAATATTTATTAGGAGCTCCCTATACAACAGACACAGTGGGGCCAGGCATAGTGGCTCACACCAGTAATCCCAGTGACTCAGGAGGCTGAGACAGAAGGATCATGTTCAAGGCCAGCCTCAGCAAGTGAAGTGCTAAGCTACTCAGTGAGATGCTGTCCCTAAAATAAAATCAAAATAGGACTGGGGATATGTTTCAGTGGTTGACTGACCCTGATTTCAATCTCCAGTATGGCTTCCCCCACCAAAAAAAAAAAAAAAAAAAAAAAAAAGACACAGTGGTAGATAAGTACTGGATTAAAATGTGAAATCTATTTTCTACTTAAGAAGAACTCTAATGGAAGAAAACAGATATGACTCCATGTGACAAGTGCTAGGCTAGGGACATGCAAGGTACTCTCCCAATAAAGTCAGCAAGTTTCAAATTAGAAGAATTAATTTGAGTGGGTCTTGAAGGATGTGTAGAAGTTTGCCTTTGAGAGACAAGAGCCCTTTGAGAGAGAAAACTACTTAGGCAAAAGTCCACTGTCATAAAAATAGGCCTGGCAGACCAAGAAATGGACATGCACACATTTTCAGCACAGCACAAACATTATTCCTATGGGGGCCCCTAAATATAGACTACATTTTGAGGAGGTTTAGCTTGAACATGCATGTGGATGAAAGGAAACGTGTCCATGTTTAGAGGTGGAGAAAGACTGAACCCAAAGAAGGAAGAGCAGCCCACAACAGCAGAAGACAAGATTCGGAGTAGCATTTCCAGAAGATGAAAGTGCTGCCTATTCTGTGTATCTTCTATAGTATTTTGGCAAATTAGTGGATATCTCTCAAAGACAACAACATCTTACAAAAGAAATGTGCTCAGCCTGCTTTGAGTTTTGTGAGAACCATTGAAATGACAGCTAAAAGTGGCCATTAGTCTAGCTGGAATAGGGGGCTACTTTCTTTGATGCTGCTAGAAGAACCAGAAAGATCCCTTCTCTGTGGCGCCAAAGAGCTGACATTTACATGCAAATTTCTATTACCAACAGAACATCCCTTGGATTTAGAAAGGGCTATGACCTATGATATAAATCTGCTGGCAGGAATAACAACTTAGCTCTCATCTGCCATGGGCATTTTAATATGAATCAGTTTATAATAAGTAGTTCCACTAATGCACTCAGTAGGAACCATTTTCAAGGATGCTCAGAAAATAGCTCCTTGGAAAAGCCTTCCACGGTACCACCTTCTCCATTCCTAGCTGGATGTGATTCTCCTCCTCCAAGCTCCAAAGCAACCTGTGCATCACTCCATACTGTGCTAAAATGATCTATTTCAGTGTCTGTCTCCCTATTGGACTCCTTGAGGGCCAGAGGCTGGGCCTCACTGGCCACTGGAGCCCCGGGATCTGGCACAGTAAGTACCTAACTGATAATGGTGGACCTCAGAATCAACCCCAGGGTTACCTGCGATTGGCAGCTTCAGTGTGGTTAAATAAAGCCATTTATTATTTTCACCTTTCCTTAAATTATGCATTTGACTTAGTCCACTTCAAAGTCAGAGGAACCATTCCTATTTTGGTTTGCCAAAGGACTGCCAGAACCTTAAACAAAATAGAAATGAAAAAGTCACAGAAGATAAAATCTGAGTTATTTTCCTTGTACTGCCAGACTTTGTAGTTCTTGCTGCAATCAAATGATTAAGGACCTAAGAGACTTTTGCCGAAAACAAACTAAGGTCTCTAATGACATATTTATACTGAATACTCTTAGTAAGTCTCCCAGGTATTACTTGCACAATATGAAATTTCAGATACAAAAAGAAACCACAAATTAAGTAAAAATGTTCCACAGTATTTTTAAATAAAACCTTTTAACTAATTAGAAAATTTCTTTAGTACAGCCAGTCACCAAACTCCGCTAACCAATGGTAAAATTAAATGTTCTCCAATTTCAATCAGTCAGTCCCTTTAATTATGATTAGTATGAATTCCATCAAAACATCAATGACTTCCTATACTGTCTGCCATTCTTTGATCTCTACAGTATAAGAGTTAATGTTCTTATACCATAATCACATTCAGGTACTTAATGCAAATATGATAACAGAGATCAAGATAAGCCATAGATATACAGATACAAATATACAGGTATATAGATTAGTGATCCTCAACTGGGACAATTATGTTCCTCAGAGGAGGTCCGATTATGTAAAGAGAGTTTTTATTATCATGATTTGAGGGTGCTTCTTGTATCCAGCAGGCAAAGGCACAGGGAAGCCCCCACTCCACACATCAAAGAATTACCCTGTCCAAAACGTCAAGAGTCTGAGACCTTGAGATCAACCCATATATTAATCATAAATACAAGATCAAATTTAAAGAATTTTAAAATAAATATTATAGAATTACTGCTTCTACACTATGCACACACAGTGTTCCTTCTTCCACTGGGCACCGTACTGACTTTAAATAGATCTACTTATAAGATTATTGGCTGCAATCAAGGTTTATCTTTGAATGTGTTAAATACATATCAACAAGTTGGTTGTCCTCTGTGAAGCTTTCCATGTATAAAAATACCCACTTGCTTTTTTTTTTCCTGCTGAGACTAAGTCAAGAAATAGAAATAGTTTTTAACATGTTCTTCTAAAGCTAACATTAAAAAAAGAAATCAATACGTCTATAAATTCTTCCTGAAGTATTATAAGTGACTCAGTGTGTTTATTTCCAGTCTTAATCATATTTGATAAACCAAAGATCCTAAAGCCTACTTAACTCAAAAGTCATCAATAAAAAGTTAATAAGCATATATAATACAGAATGATATATAATCATTTAAACCAATCAGGATTACAGATGAGGCCTACTAATGTCTATTAATTCACATCTATCATTCTTAAGAGCAAGTCTCAGACACTTGATAAAAAATTACAAGAATCCAGGGCACCACAGGTCCTGGTCTGGCGACCGAAGCACAGGGCTAGTATTTTAGAACAGGGATCATCTTGATTACATACATTTTCCTGTGATTTTATCATTACTTGAATTCTACAGGGACAACTTTTTACCAATCAGACCAGTTGGCCGATCGTATAGCTTTCATTAGTTCTCTGTATTTGACCAGTGGTGTTTGTTTATCTAAAATCTCTCACTCTTTGGAAAAGGCTCACGTGAGGCTTTGAATTCACTTCTGATGAGGTCCCAGGAAGGAGGGAGGGAAATCACAGTCTTCACGACCATCTATTCCAAAATCCGTCACTTAAGATTTTGTATCTTATATTTATTTTCAAAGCAGGGTTTCTTTTCCTGAACCTATATTTTAATTAGTTTGAATATGAGGTTAATGATTTCTTAAACATAACCAGAAAATAAAATCCCTTCAAAGCAGAGGTGGCTGGCTTTCATCGGGAAGACAAATAATGGAATTTAGTCAAGATGTCAATGTTAATCTGGTGTACAGCTCAAATTTATTTTAGCATTTTTACATAAATAACCATGAATGTAAGTCTTCCTAAAGAAGGGAGGCATTTGATTCTTGGGATCCCAGTTGTTGTATACTAATACATTCAAGATTACCTTAACATTTCCTTACATGAATTTAAAAAGATGTGATTATACAGCGATTTGTAAGCAGCTCTTCTTAAATCATATATCAAACTTTACTCACTTCAGCAAAAAAACAAATTCTATTCCAGAACAGTGACTCAACTGGATTTAGGCAAATTACAGCAAGTTTTTCAATGCAAAAGTGACAAGTGACGGAAAGGGAGGTAAAACAAAAGTAAAGATCTTAAAACCATCACAGAGAGGTGGTATTTTCAGCTCAAAATTGTAAGAATACCATCTGAAAAGTTATTAATGCTCTTTACATGCCACGGTTACAATGGAAATGTCTAGAAACGAAAAAAGAAAAAAAAATGCAAACAATTTGGCCCTTAAATAAATGTGAGCACCCTATTTACAGTAACTCCTATGCAAAATACACATATTACCAACATAGACTGAGTCCATTTATTCCTAACAAAAAGAATTCTTTTTTTCATTGCTACTGGTAGAAGAATCTATATGGCACATAGGAAAAATTACTGCACATTCCACAGTGCTGGTTAATAACTGAGGGGGAAAAGTAGAATCCATCTATGAAGCTGACCTATAAATTTCTTTAGCCATAATAAAAATAAGCAAGAGCATGATTTTTTTCAAGAACCGCAGCTGCCTTCATATCAAGATTAATATTGAAAATAAACCCCATATAATAAGACCCCTGGGATTAGGAGCAGATTCCATGAGGGACGTCCATCTGGCACTAGCCATAAGTTGCTCCCTTCTCCACTCCATACCAAAAATATACTCTTGCTGACAAAACCACACTTTCCGATACGTGGTGTTCACGGTGTTTTACTTTCATGTTTTAATGGCTTTAATAAGATTACAAAGAGGTGAAGCAGAATATCCTAATGTACAACTTAAATAAAATTTTTAAACAACCAACCATCACCAAATATGTACCCATAAAAGGGAATCTTTCAACGTAAAAAAACAGAATTCTCCATGGGAAAATCAACACTCCAGTGTTAACAGGACAGAAGTTGTGTTACAGTAAGTCAGAGTTCCCAACTCTTGCAATGACTAGGAGAGAAGAGCCGAGGGCTGAGGTGACCTCTTTCCAGCACTGTACAATTTTCATCTCCCCTCATGTGTTTTGGATTTCAAAAGCAGAAATAAAACCCTCATGGGCCTACCTGTCCACCATAAGGCAAATGTTAAAGTTGCTTCCTCCACAGTTTTTAGTACAAGAAAAGCAACTTCACAAAGAGATGAGATTCAATTCCCCAGTGGTAGAACCTGAAGTTAACTGTGGTCTGTGGTCATCTGGAACTATGAAAGTATTGCTTTGTGACAAATATTGACCCAGGAACCCTCATGCTGGCCTTGAGAAAACCGATGCAAGGTCCAGGTAACAACACGGCATTTTACAAAACAGCAGCAGTTACTGAAGCAGAAAACATTTTTGACAACCAAACAAAATGTAGTATATTTTCAATGGGGCCTAAAGTTTACCAAACCTTATGGATGCCAATACTGTAGAGAATTTCTTTAACAAGGTCTTTCCTAGAGTTTTCTTGGATTAAAGATGAACATTCTAAAAAGACTATATGTCTTCTCTATGTCAATTTTATTTTAAAAAATTGAAGTGGTTTGAATGACACAGGAAAACAAAAACCACAACTCAAAACCAGGTATTGTGATAGGATTTTTTTCTTCTTTTGCTTTTCTATGCTTTCTAAAATTAGCACCTACCAGTTCTTTCATCAGAAAAACATATATTCCCAGTGGAACCGCTCAAGAAGAATTTCCTCAATGTCTATCAGCATAAAGCATATAAGTAAATACAAATCCTGAAAGTAACTAAGAGCAATACTCAGATTTTACTGCCCCTGGTAAATATATATTTATTTACATATATTCTGGTTAGCACCAGGTGTTAAGAAATTTGCTGAAGTCGTAAGAATAGACATGAACCCTGATGGGGCATCTAGCTCAGTGCAGGAAAAGAAGACAGTGATGAAATCATAGTGAGAATGAGTGACTGTGGAACCTGACCTGTGGTGGAGAGGAACAGAGTGGGCACCAGCAGACCAGTTAGGAAAAGGTACCCAAGACAGATGAGAGACGAGCCCAGAATGAGCTGAGACAGAATCAAGCAGAAAAGGAATGAAGAGGGTGGAGCTTAGAAGTGGGTGGGGAAATGCCAGGGATTTCCATAGGAGCAATCCCCCTCGACTTGATGAGACAGAGAGGGAGGGAGAGAAGGGATTGTGGAGGAAGATGTGGAGGAGTAGGGTTGGCATAACTAAATAACGCCACTCATCGCAATAGGGGACTCGGAGCAGAATCAGCCTCTGGGGATGGCTGAATCATGGGTACACTTTAAATGTGTTAGGACTGAGGTGTCAAGAGATGGGAAATGTGGAACAGGGAGGTTTTGTGTGTGAGACTCTCTAGGAGAACCATGGGGACAGGTGTTCAGTGAAGCCATGGATGTGAATAAGATCAGGAATTGAGGACTTCCACAAAAAGCCTTGGGAAGAACTTCTAGAAACTCCAGTATTTAATGACCAGGATGTTGATCCAGTGAAAGAGCTTGGGAGAGTGACCAGAGATATAGAAGGGAAGCCTAGAAAGGGGGGGGCGGTTTCCCGACATCAAAAGAAGACTTCGGTAAGGAGAGTGAGCAACGATGCTGAATACACCTGCTGGATTTAATGACACCAAAGATACTTGGCCATGTACCAAGAGCACCAAGCAGAAATACAAAGGTGGGGGACAGTAGGCTCTGCCCTCAGGGAATTGTGAAGACAAGACAGACACACATCACCTACACGGAACCCTATCCAAAAGGAAGGCCAATCAATACTCAACTCTAGTGAGAAAACAGGAGCTTTTTCAAAGAAGGAAGAGTTTTGTATGTAAAGAAAATATGGTGAACAACCATCATGTGATCTTGACTTTTTATGAGGAGAAAAAAAATATACCACTATACCCTTAGCATGTAAATTATCCCTCAGCAGATAAACAGAGTCCAAAAATGTCTATAAAGGAAAATCTCTTAGAATAAATGGACAACATCAATTTGCTTATAATAAAGCAGAAGATGCCTCTTTGGAGATTACCAATGAGAGAGGACAGCAGCCATGCATCCTAGAAACCTTGGTTGGGCCAACCACAGAGCATCTCCCAGCCTGCTACTCTAACCCACATCCCTCTCCATGATAAGTAAATAGATCAGGAGCCCCCAAAGCAGGTGACTCACAGATGACAAAAAAAGAAAAAGAAAAAACAACAGGTATCCACTTGGTCATGAATGGTGGCAACAGAAAGAAAGGTAGGCTCCTCCAATACCTGGCTCTACTTGGGAATGTTCTACTTCATAAGGTAACTGGGACGGACTTCAGCTCAAGACTTCGTCATTCTAAAACAAGAATTGTCCAAAATGAAACACACCGCCTGCCCTCAACTTTATACATCATACATATCCTCTGAAGTATGAGAAACTGTCAGGATGTGTTTATAAGAAAAGAAGATCTACTAAAAGAAAGAGGATTAAAGGCTAGGTTCATCCGCCAGGACAAATGAATAAACCTGAGATTGTCACCATCTTGAATCTTCTCCATAGTGGGTCTAAAAACAAGAGAATGAGACTGGAGTTTTGCAGTTAAAGTGAACATATAAAGTATTAACTGAAAATTTGAAAATTTTCCTAATAAAATTTGAAACCATTTCTCACTAAGCAATTTGGTTTTGATAAATGTTGATGCTGGGGCACTTTTAAGCTGACAGCTGTTTTGTTTTGTTTTGGTTTTTTTTTTGTTTTGCCCCCGCCATGGGAAAAATGTGAATTCCTACAAGTCTGTAATTTTTGGAATCAAAGATTGAATGATTAATAGGGAAAAAAAATTGCCCCCAGATTCTGCTTTGTATAAATCAGATTCTGTGTGTAGTCCAAATTCCACACACACCCACAGGGAAGCTGTTCGCCTTTCATCCGGGGTCCTTGGCAGCTCTCGAAGGAGCAAAAGGTAAACTCCCAAGGGCTCAAACCTGAAAACCAGCAAGTGAGTGACAGGACTTTCTACAGATGGGTATGTCTGCACATGTATCCTGGTATTTACTTCTTGAACACACCCCACACTTCCCCAGTGTCAGGCCACCTCCGCCATCTGAAAGGCTGCTTCTCCCCAGGACACCTCTGCTCCAGCCAGGGGCCTCCTGATAAAACTGCATGCCTTCGTCACACCTAGTACTGCACACTTCCTTTACTGCAGGCCACCAGAAGGACTGTCCCCTTCTTCGGAATCTCCAAAGCTCTTCCTTTCCATCTCTAGTACCTGTCACTCTTCCTGTGCTCCACCCCCAGGCCCTACACTGGGAACTTCTTAAGAACAAGGAACCAGGTTGCCCTCATGATTCTTGCAAGACTAACCACACACAATATTTGATCCGTAAAAGGGTCATAATAAGTATTTGGATTTAACGTTTCATTCTTACATCAACTTTCTTCTTTGTTTTATTTATTTTATTTTTTTAGTGGAAGAGGAAATACAAACTTTGGAAAAAGATACAAAGGCCTTACAAAGTAAAGCAAAATAAGGAAAAGGGATTCAATACTTGAAATTATATTATTTAGGTTCCAGGAAGTAGACAAAATATATATATTATATATATATATATATATATATATAAAATATAAACATATCTTATATTTAATAATATATAAATATATTATATACAAATATCAATCATATATTTCTATATATAATGTATTATGTATATATATGAAATCTATAATTGGCTTATTTGCTCGACAAATGTATACCGAGCCCACATTATGGAATATAAACACAGAGTAACATATATACACACATAAACAGTCCACATATTTAAAGCCATGTCACCAAATATGTATCTTCCTTTAGGCAGGGTCTTATTATTAGGCCTCTGGCCCCAGCAGAGCCATTCCAAGCCTCATCCATCTCCTGTAACTCTCCTCTGTCCCATGCTCTTTGCAGCTCCGCTGAACTGTCACCCTACCCTCAAGCTTCCCGCCTCAACGCTCATCCACTCCTCCACTAAAGAACGGCCCTCACTGAGAAATCAGAGGCCATCAGGCCTGTTCTTCACCTGTCACCTCAAATCTTAAATCCTCCCTTTCCTTCATTTGCTAAGAAAAACGAATCTTCCACCTGCATTCCAAATCTCACCCCCCATCCAGATTTGAATCCATCAATTCACCTCTCATTTGATTCTCCAACTCTTCCTTCTCCACTATGTCTTCCCTTCGACTTATCGGGATGCTCAGATCACATTCATCCTTACAGTGTAGGGGATTAAAATTCATGGAGCCCATCTCAAATTCATCTCTCCTCTCCCAGCCCCACTAACCCCCTTCCATCTCCACATCTTAATCTTTACTTCACTGCTTAAGCTTCTATAATCTGTCTTCCTCTATTTAATGAGTTGCTATCATGAAGTCCACTGTGAACTCCTAATTACCAAATCCCATGGACACTTTCCCCCTGGTATCTCTGTCTCCAATGATCACTTTTCCTCCTGGCTCTTCCAGTCATTCCCTCTCTGAAAAAAAAAATAATAATAATTATTATTTTTTTTTCATTTGGAAATAGTCACTCCAAGTCAGTGTTCTTATCCCCTTGGAAGTTTCTCAGTTTCTTAACACATGCTCATCTCTGCTAATTCATCACATCTACCGCTCCACCACTTGCCAATCTAAACAACTTTCATCGTATTTGCTTACAAATTTCCAACAATTGAATATCACCACAGAAGTTTGAACAAGAACTTAAATTCATTCAATCTCATGCAAAGCTTATCTTTACCAATCTCAAACGTGTTCCCCTCAAATAACCCATTACTATCTATTCAATTTCCCATCCCAAACCACATTTAATCCTCTGGCTCATTCTGCACAGAAAGTCATTAAAATTTCCCAACTACACAAACATTTTTTCTTATCACATCATTGCCTTCTAATGGCGTGACCAATCCTAACCTAACCTGTTCTCCGAGTCCAGTTTCTCTTCTTCTATTTATATGACACAGTGCAACTGGAGTTATCTTTCTTTCAATTTGTCCTGTAACATTTTTATTACATTGTAAGATAGATAATGGGAAGTACTGAAAAGCCTGAATGCTAATATAAAAAGCCTTTCTTACCCCATCCCCAATATGACCATTCAATATTTTGGCTTAATGTCTTCCCATCTGTTCTCCTAGTCACCCCTGACCCACTCCCAACATAGAGAATCTTTTTTTTTTTTTGTACTGGGGTTTGAATCAGGGGCACTCAATCACTGAGCCACATCCCCAGCCCTATTTTGCATTTTATTTAGAGATAGGGTCTCACTGAGTTGCTTAGCACCTTGCTTTTGCTGAGACTGGCTTTGAACTCATGATCCTCCTGCCCCAGCCTCCTGAGCCACTGGGATGCACAAAATGGAAACCTGATTGTACTTGTCCCTGTCAGGCTGAAGATCCTTCAGTGGTGACCCACAGCCTACTGGTTACAAATTCCTTTCCGCATTGGGGAAAAGCTCACTGGTAAATCAACACCACCTTATCTATCCAGCCTCTGTTCCTCTCTTCCACTGTGACCCTCATGACCTCCACTCCCATGACCCTTCAGTTGTTCTACACCTTTCCTCCCAACTGTCCAGTGGGAAGATCTCCTTCCTACAACTTGCTGTCATCATATCTAAGGCTCCTCCACACTGAAATATGGTTGACTTCTTTATCTTTCTCCTTAATCAGGATGAGAGTCCCCTGTCATGCGCACGCCCCCACACTGCACAGCTACAGACTCATGGCAGCCTCTCAAGTTGTGTTCAATAAAAGAGAACAGTAGTGGTTTGTTTTTTTTTTTTTTTCCAATGTGGATATGTCATCATAAATGGACGTGGTATCTGTATAATACTTAAAATAAGAGCTCACATTTACTGAGAGCTAAGGATATATCAGTACGTATCATCTTGTTTAATCTTCAGAACTGCAATTTTACATTATTTGGGTAACTATTTGACTGATTTGCAGCTCCCACTGGCTGTAAATGTCACACAGGAATGACAACCCTCTTTGCTTACTCTTGTGTCCTCAGTATTGGACACACTGTACAGGACATCATAGGAACTAAATAAATATCTCCTGCATAAATGAAGAACTGACCCAACGAGGTTACAATGAGAGTTCTCTCCATTCCTGGAGAGGGGAAAGTGGAATTTTTTTTTTTTTTGGTTGGGATTTCATGAAGACCAGAAAGTGACAAGTCAGTATGTTTCACCACCCCATTATAATTTTTCTAAGGGTTTCTAGCTTCTCATGAAAGAAGGTACCTGTGGCCACATGCCAAGTCATGTCAGGGCTATACACAGGCTACTGGGAGCAATAGGAAGCAATTGGCTTTTGAAGGACTCAGATCTGAAAGGCTGACTTTGAAACATGACTCCCTCAGTAGTTCCCGGCCTAATAAATTAAATCTCTCCAAATGAGTGTGTACAATGAATTTGGTATCAAATGACTTTGTAATATCTGGGAAGCTTTTTCATGTCCCTATATTATCAGTCACTTTCAAAATTACAAACAAAGACACCCCGTAATTTTCCCTTACATGCACAATGTTTGTGAGAAACTAAATTTTCCTATGCTATAGCTGGGAACCAAGACAGATGACCAATCAAAATGAAGTCACTCTTTCCCTTTCCAACAGAGTCAGGGTTCCAAATGTTACCAGGTGTTATCAGATATGACGAGAAAAAAATGAAAGGCCCTCTCTTTGCTTCTGATTTCCAGGATGATGAAAGCATCTTCATTTTTTCCCTTAACAAAACTCTTTCAACTCCCAATTTTGTCTTCATGAGAGGCACAAGATAGATCAGACGACCCAATTGAAAAATACAAAAAAAAAAAAAAAAAATTCACCCCAGCTTTTGTTCTGAGAGCAGACAGATCAAAAGAATTTTTCTGAAGGCAAAACAGGTGGGTTTTCCCCGCCTTTTAACTCACAAGTGAAACAAACATGTACTTTGTACTTTTGCTGAACACAGAATAAGTGGACAAAATGGAGCTTCCTTCTGCTCAGTCAATACTCACACATAGGATGAAACTCCAGTTCTGAAAAAGGAAGAGTTGTCTGGAGCCAGTAACTTACAACTGGAGCACCGGGACAGGATCTCAGAAGCAGTATTTCAAGCAACTTGTGCAGAATAAAATGTAAGTGAGACACAGATGTAATGTATAGAGATACTTAACCTTGGACTTGCATCTAGATATATACCTATCCACACTCCCCCGCACACACTCCTAAGCCCATGTACACACTGACCCTCTTCCTCTTGGAAATCAGCTCTTGGAAAAGTGAGAGCTACCGTTTTTATTCAAGTTTCAGCATATCTATAAATTGGGCCATAAAATGAAAGTAGTAATAGTGAGTTCCCAGGAGAGGTGAAAAAATAAATGGATAAATAAACTATAGGATGATGAAAAGCAATAAAACACATTTTATACCAAGTATCATCTGAAGAGAATTACCTACTGGCAAGAATAAAGAGAGACCATTGGTTATAAATATTTGACAACTCTAAATACTCTCGTTTGTCCTCCCTAACTGACACAAGAAAATTTCCTCAATGCCTTCTTTATTTTCAGTCTCGTCCATCCAAGAATTTTCCTAAAAACAGTCTTTGCCTTAGAGAGCATCTCATCAAGTCTTTGCCCCCACCTCTCAAAACCCTACCTCTCCTGCAAAGTCTCCCCCTTGATCTAGAAGCAAGGTGGTAATTATTTCCCAAACTCCGATCTGTTTAAGCCCATAATTACCCAGGCAGCTCCTCAGACACTGCCACACTCCTTACATTCAATGTCAATATGTGAGACGCTTCTTCACTGTTTATAATTCTCCCTGTGGGCACATGCTCTTTAAACATTTATCTTCACCAATATTGAAAGGCTTGAGTTTTATATCTGAGGAGAACAGATATTTTCTCACTGATAATCCAAAACTCCCCTCTAACCCTTTCACCCACAATGGTAAGAATAATTTTATCATCACTTTTTCCAACTCCCCAAAGAACCCTCTAGGTCTGGAAAAAAAATTTGCTTGTCTTTGGTGGCAGTTCCAGCTAATGATTTTCTAAAAGTCATGCTCCCTTTTTCCATAGTATGAAATGGGTGGGGCCATGCAACTAGCTGAGATAAGAGCAGGAAGGTTGAGGCTCACTTTGGGACCCAAGCCATTGCAAAGAAGGTGTGGCTTTTCTACCTTCTCTTCCCTACGTCCACTCCAGCTGGGTGGTATTTAAGAAAAGATGGCACAGCTTCCGTCAGTCTCTGTCGCTCCTCCACTCCCAACTGGAACAACCCTGAACCACACAAGTGAGCAAGAATTCCACCTCCCTCATGGGGACCCCATTTTCCATTGTGGGTCCATTTGTTATAGCTGCTTGGCTGCTCTGAGCCACTCCTTCCCGTGAACTCACTTCTACTTATCAGATTTTTTTTAAGGCCATCTCAATAGTTGGGTGCTGCTTAGATCATTCTGTGTTCTTTCACTTCCTGACCAAGTGCATCTCTTTAATAAAAATTTCCACTGGAAAACCCTCCTCTTCCCAACACTTACATATTGTTTATATTATACTGGCTTGCATTTGGTGACATCACTCACTCAATCAATATTTATTCAACGCTCTTATGTCTGATGCAAAGTCCTTCCATTAACTTGATTAAAGGATACTGGAGGGTGGGTTTCTCCCCGCCTTTCTCAGTTGCTTGCTTTGTTATGACAAACCATCCACCTGGATCTTGTGCCAGTGGGTACAAGAGTTTATGTGAAATAGACAGCATAGTTGAATCGACTCATTTATAACACCATCCTCAGTACCCTATAGGTAATGGAGGTTAAGAGATCTTCCATGAAGATGTTATTCCCCTAAACAGGGGTACAGCCTGCCATGGCTGAAAGGGGAATGGGTACACAGTCTACCAGGGACAAGGGTTCAAATCCCACCCCAACCCTGGGTTAATATTGCTCTTTATAAGTTCTTGAAACTATCTAAACTCCTGTTTCCTCATCCATAAAATGGAATAGTACTGCTGCTGAGCTTGCAGACTGTGGTCCCCCCAACTGGTGACAAGGTGGGAGGAGACCCCTTTCACCTTCACAGTATCATCATGTCTCTTGGAAGAAACAGAGAAGAGTTCTCCATCTCCTCAGGATACCATTCCCTGATGCCTTATTTTCACTTCAAAATTCTTATCTTCCAAGGATATGGAGGACAGCCGTGTGACTTTGTGTGAGTGACTGTCAAGCCATTTGCTAGCCAAAGGACAGTAAGAACTGAAGTTATTACTCTGGTCCAGCTTCTCCAGATCTCACTAGCCCTAAAGCCGGGAACAGATCAACCATGACAGTAGTAACATTTATAGGCATTTCAGAGTGCATTTCACCTTGATGGTAACCCTATGGGAGATGTATTATTTTCCCCTCTGTTCACAGGTGCAGATTCTCAGAGAGGTTTAGTATCTTGTTCAAAAACCACAGAGCACAAACACAAGTAGTGAATGCAGGATTTTTGAAGCCAGTCTGTCTTGATGCCAGATGGTGAGCTCTTAACTACCCACAGTGTGAATACACACCCGTGCCCTTCCAGAGCTAACACATAGATGCTCTCCAAATTCTTGCAGCAGGGCATTTGATCCTGAATCAAAATTCATTTAGAAATTATCCAAATTGAGTCATGGGGGGTGGGGCAGAAGATTGCCTATATATATCTCAGTAGGGTGAAACTTGAGTATTACATTTTCTTTCATTTCTTCTCCCTAGAGTTTTGTCACGAGCAATTCCAAAAAGCCCCTCTATTCCACCATCAATGATCACATACGACCATCATGAGCCATGGGGCAATGAAAAGAGACGCTACATCCAGTTTTACTAAAATGCTGTTCACAAGAGTATCGAATTCTGCCTATCAGTTTCTTTCATTCTCTTCTAACTAAAGACTTAAAAAACCTACATAAAATAGTAACTGGGAGCTTAAAAATACATGTAAAATACCATATAATCAAGATTGTTTAAATGTATAAAACTGTCAAGCAGATTATCCTTTATGCAATTCAAATGAGCCTTTGGGAGACAGAATTAACTGAGGGCAAACAAGAGCTTAACTTTAAAAGACAAAGACTTGGCTTATATCAAGTTGACACTTCCAGATAAGATACTGCATTATACAGGTTACACTCACAATAATAATTTTTGATTGGCATATCATTTGCCACTAACTACTGCTTGGCTTCCACTGAGCACACGCAACATACTATAAACTGTTATGAAAGATGTCTTTGTATTGTTCAATATTTACAGGGTATGTTATTTTATCAATGCTCCAGTTGGCAGAGGTAAAAAAAAAAAAAAAGGCTTAAAACATTTCAGATCACAATGATCCCCTTTGCTTTACAAAAGAAGGACTTTCTGAAGACAGGTGACAATTCTGTTCAGAAATTTTCACACCAAGGCTAAGTAAACGTTCGGCGTAAAAACAGAATTGCTTTGTTCAGCTGCACAAACAGATTTCTCCATCGCTGCTATTTGAGTATTCCTGAATATCCTCTTTCAGATCCCACTTTTATGGGAAGCAAAATCAATTTTCTTTAGGACAAAAAAAAAGTGAGATCTGGTCTAATGATTTTAATCTTTTAAATAAACATGAACTGAACTTGGAGCACAAGCTTTTCCCTTAAGAAAAGATCTTTGTTGTTCAGAGAGATCTCTTTCAACCCAGGAACAGCACATGCCAACAACACAGTCTAACCTGGAAAGGAATGGAAAATGTGTATCTATACCAATGTTCTTTGGAAAGAAAGAGCAAATGTTTAACAAAACACACACACATACCCTACAACCAAATCACACTGCCCTAAATGCAGACTGATGTTAAGTTTAATTTTTGAAGCAAATTAGGTTCCCCCAATTCAATTTTAAACAAATAGAAAATGAGAAACAGAAAATTATCACATAAAACTTTTATGGCTACTTTGCTAAAAAAGCACACTCATGTTTATGAAATGGAGGTTCCCTGAGCCTCAAAAGGAGAATTATTCTGAAAATCAGCAATACTTCAGGATCCTCACAAACACCAGCCCAGTATAGCCCCTTCCAGGCCCGTTTCACTCCTGCTAATAGTTATTGTTTGTACAACTGTAACTAAGTACATTACCAACCAGTTGTTCAATCTATATAAATTTAAGAAACACACATTGCCAAGGAGTGACTCATATATCAGTCTATTATATGCTACAGGGCTGACTGTATTAAACAAATCACTCTGCCTACAGCTGAAGAATAGAAGCTATATACAGAGCAGAGGTTATTGTCTAATTTAAATCTTGGCTCGCTTCCCAGTGCTGTACAAGATTCCAATTTGTGGAAATGTTGCTCTTTGCTACTGCCAGAAAGGCTGCAGAAAATGGTATTGGGAGCCTTCCAGAAATATGTCTGCAAAATGCCAATCAACAAGTCACTAAAGATTAACAGTATGACTGTACCAAATTAATTTAAATTATAGAAACATATGGCTAGGATGTTTGCTTTGCACTTAAGACAACACCTACCTCACAAAGAGCTAGGTTTGTTCCACGGTATAAAATAATATCCCAACGTTCAGATTACTGCAAAATGTGAACATCAGTTAATAAATCGGGAGCTCGCTGTCCTTGCAAAGCCCGTCTTTCTGAACGTTTAGGGTATTATCTTTAATCTATTCAAAACATATGGGGAAATACTTTTTATAACAAGGTATTTTTTTTCCTTGCAAATATATGAAGGAAAAAAAATCAACATTATTCAGCAACTGAAAACAATTTGCTTTGTAAAGTGAAGAAAATTCTAGCTTTATTGAGATGCACGGTAGAACCCAGAGGATGAGGCGTTATTCCCCATTCTAAAATATGCTATTGGGCTAAGGATTTAATATACAGCCAAGAGAAATTCACCAATTATAGGACCAAATCATGAAAATCAAAAGACAACACAATTTATACCCCACCAGCTGCTCTCAATATATTATATTCACGCTGCTTCCCATTATTTTCATGGGAATCTTTAATATATACAATCATGTCATCAACCAAAAGGGGGGAAAATCAATGGCACTTCAAGCCATAGTTACACATTAGTACACGCTGTATTTCAACTGAATAGGAAGGGAACTGTTTTATGTTTCTCTCCACTGCTTTTCTATTATTGCCTAGCTAATGGAAATACATCAAACAAATGTTCTACAAGAGCAATAAATATTAAAGTTGACCTATCCATCTGGGAGAAATGAGAACAATACTGCTCACTTTTAGCCCAAATATGACACTGATAAATGAAGCGATGAGATTCCATCACACTTCCAACAACCTGGGCTGGGAGCCCCTGCGTGATCCTGGTACCAGCAATTTTCTTCATTCATCTTCATTAGGCAGTCACTTGACCTGCCTCCCAACATCCCTGTCAAATCAGAACCTTGGGGTGTGTGTGTGTGGCGGGGGGTGGGGGTGGGGGTGGGTGATACTTTGTAACCATGTAGCCTAAATGTGTTCTTCATGTTAGGAAAAAAAAAAACACAAGAAGATCTTGATGAGCAGGAAAGGGTGCAATGTCTGGAAGCAGAGACATTAAATGTTACTCATGATGAAAAGGGAAACCACAGGATAAATCCGGTCCACGGAGCATCCCTCCTGCCAGTGCATCACCACAGTGGCAGGAAAGACCTCCAAATGTGTGAACAAGCACCCCTGAGCCATCAAAAGACAATTACGTATTCAAATGAAGGATGTACACGGGGGCCTTATCACAGATGTAGAAATGCTTTCCATTTCCTTCCTCAATCACAGTTTCAAGTGAGCTGGAACAAGAAAGGAGGACATTCTTACCCTAACACAATGAGCAAGTTTCATCACATTAGCAGTTTTACATTACAGTCCCATTATTTTCTATTTCAACGGCATAATAAGAGAGGTGCTGATTTGATTATTTCGTAATAGTGAAAATGAATACCAATGCAATATAAAATTGCTATTATAACACAAAGATACTAATATGATTCACAAGACCCCCTGGAAATTAGGTTTTATAACTATGATCACAGGGGAAAAATTAGAAAGCCGGTAAGCAACAGAAGGGAATTAGGTGCGCCACACCAGTCTCAGCGATGCAGACAGCTGCTCAGATGAAACCAGGCAGCACTTCCTACAAAAGGACCTGCAAGAGCCAGTCCTTGCAAATTCCTGGAGAGGTACTCCTTTTGTTTTTCTTCATGGTCTGTGTTCCAGATACCCATAATGTTAACGAAGGCAGTGTTAACAAGGTGCAAGGATTCACACAAGGCTTTCTGATTCCAAAGCAAAACCATAAACGACCTGATGTGAGGGAAAAGTATGAAGCATCTCACTTCTGGAATCTAATTTTTAGGACCAGAACTGAGGCTAAAAAATCCACAATGGGTAAAATGAACTGAGGATTTTGGACAAAGGACCACTATCACTCTCACTCCAAATAAAAAGGATGCTAAACCTTATTGTGATTATTTCTCCTCCCTAGTCATCTAGTCTGGAAGGATCTATGCCCACCACCTCGGAATGCTCTGAGCTGGCAGAAAAGCACACAGCTGACTCTGTGGTTCTACCAACCTGAAAACATGTTCTCCCCATGGTTTTAAATATACACCTGCCCTGGACAGGTAGAAGGTGAGTGAAGACACTGTAGATCAACTCTACTGCCATTGCCCTTAGGTACAAAGAGAGGAGGCAAGCCTTTGACAACAGCTCTTCCCAAGACAGTTCTCCCTCGGGTTCTTAGTGTCCAATCAGAGCTAAGCAAAAACCATGACAAGCATCAGTCTTTGGCCTGAGCCTAAGAGCCACTGGCTTCAAAGTAACAACTATGAATTTCATACGACCCAATGTAAAAAGCATGCCATTTGTGTTGGCCCAAGTTTTCTATCCCTCCAGAGACAGGGTGTTCAAGTACTGAAAAAGGGATTGGTGACCCTAGTTTTCTTCTCCAAATAAAAGAGATTATGCCAGAGGTAACAGATTAAAAAACAAAATTTACTAATGTTTACTTGGCAAAGGAAGTCAGATAGCATGCTACTTTGCCCTATTTCTATTTGTATATTTTCCTCTTTGTGCTTATACATTTTCTATTAAGAGAGGAGGTGGTACTATGAGTTGAACAGAAACCAATGAGGATGTAAATAAAACAGGTATATCTTACATCAGCCCCTCAGAACAAGGTGTAACAAATGCTCTGCTAATTGATGAGTGCTGGTACTATTTCATCAGCGTGTGATCATATGAATATGAACTGGTAACATCGCACAATGATGTTTCGCAAAGATTTTGGAAAACATGCTTCTCAAACTGGGTACCATAGGGGTACTTCCAAGAGTCGTGAATGTAGAAATCTCTCATGATTTAAAGGGCTGATCTCCAAAACCCTCCAGTACTATCAATGCAGTTTGCTTCCCCCCTTCTCTTTCAGAATAATACATATGCCAATACCTCTTAATAATGACAGGTTAGTATTTACTGAGCACCTTCTATATGCTAAGCATTATGCTAATCGCTTCCCATTAATCATGTCCCTTATTCTTCAGAACCTTATGAGGTAGAAACTATCATATTTCATAAAATCTAAAACACTACTGACTGTAAGAAACAATCCAACTATAAATGAACATGTGAACAGAGATGTGCCTTAGTCCATGTGCTATTAATATTACTGTTATTCCATTCCCGTTGACAGCTAAGCAAGGAGTGCTCCGAGAGGTTAAGGAACTTGTCCACAATCACCAACAAGAAAGTCTGGACTCAAACTAAGAACTGTTTGATTCTGAAACCTTAAGTCTTCTTTAAAGTACTCTCCAATTATTTTTATTATATCCCTCTACTAAAGATTTTCTTATAAATACTAACTGCCAGCACTTGTATATCACTTAACCATGAGCAAAGCACATTCCCTTGTCACTACTTCTTCAAAGCAACCAATGTGAGAGCTACAATCATTTCACCCATTCCACAGAGGACAAGCTCAGGACCCTGGCCCAGGCCACATGGTAATGCAGAAACTCCTGAATTTACGAACTCTGAATGGCTGAACTGTCTTCCTAGAACCATGAGTCTCCATCTCCAACACACACACAGGCTTATTTATTTACAAATCGTGTATATAGTTACCACCATCCTGACATACTATGCACTTTTCAAAGCATACCAAAAATGAGAAAAGGAACGGATGACAGAGGGGCTGGGATTGTAGCTCAGTTACAAGCACTCACCTAGCATGTGTGCCGCACTGGGTTCGATCCTCAGCACCATGCTAAAAAATAAAATAAAGCTATTGTGTACACCTACAACTAAAAAATAAATATATTTTTTGACAGAAAACACAGAGTTATTTACATTCTCTTCTCCAGCCCTAATGTTCACCCCCTGAGCTCTGTAGCCTATATACAGGGTCACTGACTTAAACAAGTTCCTTTTAACAACTGTTCCTATCTAGAGTGATCAATTAAGGCTCCCTCTGCCATCCTTCCTGGAGTAGCAATATATGGACCTTACCAGCCTGCAACTACCTACCTGATGGAAAGAAGCAACAGAAAAGGGAAGGAGGATTCAAAGTTTTCTGCAATTTCAACACCACCAATTAGCACTTGACCTTGACCCATGTCAGTAAGGGAGAAAGCAGTCACATCTTCCCAGGTGGCTCAGCAAGTTACCTGATACAGGTGCAACTCCATTTTTTTTTTTTTTTGATCCCAGAGATTGAATTCAAGGGCACTCGACCACTGAGCCACATCCTCAGCTCTATTTTGTATTTTATTTAGAGACAGGGTCTCACTGAGTTGCTCAGCACCTCACAGTTTTTGCAGAGGCTGACTTTGAACTCACAAACCTCCTGCCTCAGCCTCCCTTGAACTCACAAACCTCCTGCCTCAGCCCCCAGAGCCACTGGGAGTACAGGTGTGCACCACCACACCTGGCTTGCAACTCCACTTTTTCCTAAAAGTTTCTTCCAAGCCCACAATAGGACAAACACACATTTCCTGAGCACCTACTACTGGCCAGGCATGCAGCACCAGGAACACAAAAATAAGAGCTACTACCATTTAGGAACCAGATTTCAAAGAAAAACAAAGGAGGCAAATCTAACAAGAGTAGGGGAAAAAAAATCCATGCCCTTCCATGCTTCAGTTTAATTTCCCTTTCTAAAATATCTTCCCTTTTATGTTAGCCAGAAAAGAGTTTCCAGCAAGCAAAGTAGCAATACAGATTATGCAGGTCAAACCTATAAGAACGGGCCTTCAAGAAGAGGAAAGCGTTTCTGATCAAAATGTAAAAGTCCATTCTCAACCAAAAAAGCACAGATTGAGAAAATATTTCAATAGCAAAGAAAGAGAATTACCATTGATCCAGGCTGCCATGTCTATTAAAAAAGAAGGAAAGTTTTTAAGAAAATCTTTAACATTGAAGTTCAACCAGCTAATTATATTGTAGTCAGAATGAATTCCAAGTTCTTTCAAATATACCTTTTAAGAAAACTAAGAGTAGAGGAAATATTTATCAATATTACAGATTATTATTTTTTTTAAAAAACAACATAAGAATTTGGTGATATCTGAATGAAGACTACCTCAGAACTCAGTGTCTGGGAAATCTTAAATGCTGTCAAATAATATCACTTCTTGCATGAAGTATAATTTTGGCTTGTAGGTATGATCCCAATGCTGCTAATAACAATAACAATGCACTTTCACACACTACTTTAAATCAGAGGTCAGCAAATATTTCTGAAAGGACCAAATAGTAAATATTTTAGGCTCTGTGGACCACCCAGGTTTTGTTGCAATTACTGAAACCCTAGTACTAAATCCACTGCAGAAGAAAGGACAGTGCATGAATGAATGATTGTGGCAATTTTCCAGTAAGTTTATTTACAGAAAGTCTGATGACCCTGGTTAAAATTATGATGTGTATCTATTTTTTATTAGGGTCTTTCTACCATGCAAGTTACATTTATTCATTAAAGAAATTTGAAAAGTATATAAGTGCAGAATGAAGAGCCAGCCTCGGTCTACGAAGTCAAACAGGACTGAATTGCAGAATGGCTGTGTGACTCTGAGCAAGTTACCTACCATCTCTTAATATCAGTTTCCTTGTAGAATCAAGATGATAATAGTCCTGACCTCCTAGGGTCACTCATTGAGAGGACCAAACAAATAAATCATCATATAACACTTCACACAGTCATGAATGACCCTATCTACCACTCACCTGACCACAACTATTACTATCAACTCCTTCTAGCCTGTCACTGATGATATTACAAACACTTAAGCACAACGCTGGCTCACATCAAATAAGCAAATGAAAGGAGAAGTGGAAATAGCAAAACTCTGCCTTGGTTTCCAAACTAAGAAATAACCTGAATCTTCTAAGGCTCTACAAGAGAGAGGCATCAAAAAGAAATAGTGAATATTTAAATACTATTAATAGGTTTTCTAGAGAAAAATTCCATATAATTTTTTGTGACAAATTATAAGGAACAAAAAGTAAATAAAAAAGAGCTGACATTCTTTGAACCAAAAGATGTGGTTATGGGAACAACACATACTCTGTAAATTAACCAGTTCTAATACTATAAATACTAAAATAGTACTCCAAAAGCAAATGTGTCATGCATGGAATCAGTACATGATGACAGATCCATGAAACACATACATTCAAAAAATACGTCACTCCATATACTATAGACATCGTGCCAAGATCTGCCTTTCCGATGTCTTAAAACATCAATTAGTCATATGCAGGTATTTATTCCCCAACAGTCTCTTCCCTTCCATATTCACGACAGCCTGAGATGAGATATTTAATAAATAATAGGTCATGATAATCCAGGGATTAAGTCGTTTCTTTTAGCAAAATGGAACATGACGGCAGCATATGCCTACCAGCCCTGGTTGTGCAACAGTTTTTGTTGTTGGGAGAGGATGAAAAGGCTCCGTATCTTCCCATAAGAGGTTCACACTCTAAAAATGAAGAGAAGCGAGACGTCGATGCGCACACATGGCTCCACATATGGGCAGGGGCTGGAGTGCAAAGTCATGTCTACACTTGCTCCTGATCCCACAACAACATTTCAAAGCAGACATGGGATTTCAGGGATGGAAGAAATGTGTTTTGTTTCACTGATGAGTTTGCAGGAGGCTCCTAGGGACCCAGAGTATGAGCAAGGGAGGGATCAGTGAGAGACAGGAAGGCAAGGTGGGGGACCTAAGATTGGCAGTGGACATGAAGTCGGTCCAGCAGAGCAGCAGTCCCTGGAGATGTAGTAAAAGGAGAGAAACTTTTTTTAATGGACACAATACCTTTATTTGTTTGTTTGTTTGTTTTATGTGGTGCTAAGGATAGAACTCCAGTGCTTCACAGGTGCTAGGCAAATGCTCAACCACTAAGCTACAACCACAGCCTCAAAGGAGAGAAACTTTTAAGAAAACAAGATGGGAAGATCCATTAAGGAAAGAACTATGTGGGAAAGAAAGGGCCTGATCTGCTGGTAAATGGATGGAACTGGATATTATCACACTAAGTGAAATGAGTCAATCCCAAAAAACCAAAGGCTAATGTTCTCTCTGATATGCCGATGCTAACACACAATGAGGTGGGGGAGGAAGGAATAGAGTTCTCTGGATTAAACAAAGGGGAATGAAGGGAATGGAGAGAGGAAAGAAGGGAATGGGAAAGACAGCAGAATGAATCGGACATCACTTTCCTATGTTCCTATATGAACACACAACCAATATAACTCCACATCATGTTCAACCACAAGAATGGGAAGTTATACTCCATGTATGCATGATATGTCAAAATGCATTCTACTGTCATGCAGAATAATGAGAAAAAAAAAAAAAGAAAGAAAAGGCCTGTCCAGAAACCCCTGTACCTTCCCATTCCACTCCTCTTTAACCAATGACTTGATTAAGAACCAAAGCTGGGCTGGGGATGTGGCTCAAGTGGTAGCGCGCTCCCCTGGCATGCACGGGGCGCTGGGTTCGATCCTCAGCACCACATACAAACAAAGATGTTGTGTCCGCCGAAAACTAAAAAATAAATATTAAAAAATTCTTTCTCTCTTTAAAAAAAAAAAAGAACCAGAGCTATCAAATGGAATTATTGAGTGATTAATTTATGCCTCCCATAGTTCTGATTTTATTAACCTCTCATTACAATAAAAATATAATCATCTGGTTAATCCATTTCTTCTGCTGGATTATGTGTTTTCTTGTTTCTTCAGCTATAATAAACTGAATGCCAGCCTCCCAACTAAGCACTAAACAAATTGATTGACAATCTGGAAGCACAGGAATAATTACAGATTATGCGAGATAAATATAACTAGATTGGGTTTTCTTGAAACTGGAGACAGGATTTTGCCACAAAAATCACTAACTGCTTTGGTTTCTAAAGAATGGTCTCCTGGATGAGCCCCAAGTTCTTTCTAAGAGACTACAAAACAGTCAAAACCACCTTCAACTACACAATAATTCTATACACAATGAGAATTAAGAATCTCTAGGACAGTCTCAATTTTTATTTAAACCTACCTGAAGCCTCATTTTATTAACTTAGCCCTGAGTTCAACTCCTACAAAATTACAATCATTGCAAGAGAAGAACCTCCTAGTTCAACTCAAAGGCTATTTTATATACATCTCAAAAATTTTTGGAAGCCGTGCAGTTAAAACTCTTCTCACACTAAACAATGCACAATGTGACTCTTGCTCTCAAGTCTCACCAGGTGTATGTCTGAAATAGCAAAATGTCCAAGCTCCATTACTCAGGCATGCCAAGGTCTAGTGCCAAAAGACAAAAATGAAGTCCAAAGTGAAGAAAGTAATATGATGGTGATCAACGTATCACAGGTGAGAAATCAAAACCCAGTCGGTCCATGTCCTCATCTCAACCTATCCCAACTTAAGGATCAAAATGGACTGTAGATGGATTGGAGACATTATATAAGCGTTGGCAGGGGCCTCACAATTCTTGGCTCTTCCTTTAAAGAAAAAGAGTTTCTAAACAATGATAAAACCATATGGTATAAGAGCAGCCCCTTAAGTTGCCCACCATAGACTACAGGTAAGGGGTAAGAGGACTCTTGTGCTGGGGTGATGGGGGAATTACTGGGGAAGCCTCCAATGATGAGCTATCACCTCTAATCACTTCAAAGATTAATGAACATGATTAACTCACATATTAGCTTTCTTTTCCATAGAACCCTGACTCTCCTTAGAGTGTCCTGCTAAATCCACTTCTTCTAAGAAGTGCCAGCGTTGATAATGTAGTAGTTTGTGTCAAATGCTCAAAGGAGGTTATCGTGGAGACTAATGGCTTTAAATAGCTGGAAATGCTGATCAGAGTCACCCGCAGAGATGGTGAATTCTGTTCCAATCACTCAAAGCTTCCACAAAGCAGTCATTCACCCTTAAAGTGACAAGACCTGGCCAATTCACATTTAAAGTGATAATGTGTGGTACCCCACTTTTCAAATTGGGGCACATGTGTACCTAAGATTTTAGGAAGTCTCCAAAGTTACAAAATGAACATAATAGTTTTCCAGATTATTCTTTTTACTCAAAGAATGGAGAAAATGGAGCCATGATTTTTGAATCACAGCAAATATGGAGATGCCATATAATAAAACAAAAAAATCTGCAATAAAAATAAAGGCCTGAAAAAATTGCGTCAGGCTAGGAGTTTTTGAAACATCTGAGTTTTCCACCTTTGTAGCAATCAGGGAGGGTGCTTCTCTGATGAAGTTTTGGAAGGTGGACCTTAAAGGGGTCACTGAAGTCTTCATATCAACATATATGCTCCACTATAGGCCCGTGTTTCAGTAGGCAAGATAAGCCACACGTGTGCAATATTATTTTTTAAAACGTTTAAGGAAAATGATATATACTCATTATTTTCATATTAATGGAGCAAAGGAGTACTATGAATAATAGCCCAAGATACCAGTTAGCCTGGAGGTTACATACTGAGAACTGAAACACATCAAGTCATTTTTACAGTGTGTCCATGATCTTAATTATATTTTACTAGAATAAACATTCTTTTATTTTTCTATTTTGGTATTTCCAGATTATATTATTTGAAGATGAATAATAGCTTCAAATCGTGTTAGGTGGCAGAAGAATATCCAGGAAGATGTGTAAGTAAATCAGATGGCTGAAAACCCTCATGATTAAGCTGTGAAGTCTGCATAGCTACAAAGACGTTGTGACTGAGCTTCAGTGTGTAGTGAGCATGCTTAATATTGGATCAAAAATACTGAGCACTTGTGACTAAGTATTATAAGCAAAGAAATTTGCTATCATAGCAGAACTCCTATGAAGCTTCCATTGTATAAGAAAATGTTCTCTTTGATTTAGAGAATTAATTAATCATACAAATACCTGGAGACATTCTTATGAAAGCTGGTTTGGAGGCAATGTATAATACTGATACGTACTGGGTGGAAGTGCAAATTAGTACAACCTCCTCTGGAAAACAATTCAACCATCCCTAGTCAAGCACTTGCCCTAGAACCCATGCATTCCACTCCTAACTTAAAACAAGGGAGGGACTCCTTGCACTTGTGCATCTGGGTACATATACAAGGCTGTATGCAGGATTCTATCCACAATAGACAAACATTGGCAACAACTCACGTGTCCACCAACAAAAGCAGTACAGTTATACAACAGAATACTATAGAGCACTGTTAAAAGAAATGCAGACACATGCATCTACTTACATGAACAGGACAAAAATAATATTGAAGGGGATAAAAAAGAAAATGTACAATATTATTCCACTTAAAAAGAGACCAGATACATACAAAGCTAAATAATAAATTGTTAAAGGATAAACAAATACATGGTAAAAACTATAAAGAAAAAGGGGGGAGTGATAAACATAAAATCCAGGGAAATAACTACCTCTGAAAATAGCACACAAAAATATTCTAAATTATTGATCACTCAGTTAAGCTGAGTGTTGGGCAAATCGGTGATCATTTTATTCGTCTTTAAAAATACTTATTAATTATACTCTTGTATGCAAAATAAATTTCATAATTTAAATTTGCAGGTATAGTTACATAAAACAACTCAGAGGTATAAAATGAAATGAAATAACACATGAGCCCAATTCTCTGGCACCCTAATATTCAAAAGATAATTGTTACTGACACAGTATTTCAAAAAGGAATATAAGAGTATTTCTAGAAATCATGGGGGTTGTAATAGTCTTCCAACCCAGGATAATAAAGTTTAGGAAGCTTTTACTTTGGGTATATTTCTTCTAAGCTGCAAATATGAATAAATGTTTATTTGGAATTATCTCTGTAACTATGCAGGAAGCTAATGTTGCAAGTAAAGCTATTTATATATCATTGATTTGAACACTTATCGTGGAGCTTCATTACAAAGAACATCTAAACGATTTTTTTTCCAAGCTAAGAAAAAAAAACAGAACTATAATAAGGTATCTTACATTCGTGGGTAAAAATACCCCTTTTAGAGAACATAATATAATTAGTTTCTATTCCAAGTCTGTCAGTATGCACTGTTAACCTCTGACAACTATACACGAACCTTTTAATTAGCATGTTATCTTTGGTGCAATTAATAACTTGTACTTCATGTTACAGGCAAATTAAAGTTTTCCCACTAAAACTAAATTCTTCAGTAGAGTTCTAAAAGTGTTTTGCCATTTAAACGAAATTTTAACATTCAGACCTCTTGCTCCCAAAACACATAAACCATTTTTTTTCTCTCAAAGCTAGACAGCTTTTCACCATCAACATTCTCTCAAATATTTTACCTAAGACACAGGATCTCATATTAAATTCAATTTCACACTTGCCAATCACACACGCCCACTCACAATTCCTCCAGATGATGCAAGGTTGCCTAATGTGTGTGTGTGTGTAGGTGTGCTCACACAAACACGCACAATGTCTAAATGTGTATCAACACATCAACTGCTGGGTATTGGTTAAAACAAACAGACTTCCATCATACCACCTCATCTTATATTGTATATAATGGAACATAATCACTGATATTAGCGGTTGTGCTAATGTAGTTAACCTCTAGATTGGAATGAGCCTTCCAAAGTCTAAGATCCATACCAATGGTTCTCAAACCAGTGTAGTAATGGCGAGTCATGATGTCTGAGAGATGAGCTGAAAAGGGAGTCCAGTCCTACTCCTCCCAGAAATCAGATCCATTGGCTATTTGCCAGGGTAGAATAGAGTTTCTATCCTACCCCACCATGTTCCTCCAATTCCTGGAAACCTGCCCCTTCCCTTGTACCTCCACCAATATGTGTCGTATTTCCAAGGGACAGAGCAAAGATATAATAAGCTTGGGTAGAAATGATGCTGCTTACAGAGGAAAGGACCAGGTGTTCTATTTGTTTTTCTCCCTCTCTCTACGGCAAGCATGGGTAATCTCAAAATATTCATGTCAACAAGGTGATTATAATAAAATGATGGATGAGATAAAGATTAAGGAAGAGACAGAAATAAAACACTTAGGGTTAAGGTCTTAAAATCTAAGTATGTTGAACAGAAATATACATATATATGTATGTGCATATGAGATATATATATATATATATATATATGGTACATATATACATATATATAGTAACTATATATATTATATATATAGTACACACACACACACACACATATATATATAGTACATTAGAACAAAATAAAAATGGATTTAGTAATGCTAGATTTAAATTGGAAATAGCTATTTGAACGGATTACCAAAAATCAATATCTTTTCTAGCTCTCTCCTTGGCATGGCCTACCAGGAAAGGCATTTCTTCCTTCCAGAAGCCCTTGAATGAAAACATTTAATACCATTCCTACCTACCACTTCAAATTCTAGACTCTAATCCTACTCTCTACTAAAAGGAATTGGAGAATTCCTGAGAAATAGCTGATTCCATGTGTCTGGAGAGAAATCAGGATCAACTGGAACTTCTTGTGGTTCTCAGAAAACAAAAGTGCTCTCAGGAAAGCCTGGAGGTAATGCCACCAAGATCAAACAGGGAGTTCAGAGGGTCTCCCCATTCCCAGCCAGAAGTCACATGGGAACCACCTGGGCACCAAGGTGAGAAGATGAACTCACCTCCTGCAAAAAGCTGAGTCTAGGAAGCTCAAATAGAAACAGCAATGGATACAAAAGAAAAAAGCATTTGTAAAACAAAGGAAGAGTGAATACTGAAGATAATGTTCTGTTTCTCCAGTTAAGCATGTGCTTCTTTATGAAGTACTTGTGTGCATTTTGTTGTCAATAGGAAAGAATGGGTTAGAGAACTCTAACCCAAATATGGTCAGGGAAGAAAACATAATTGAGAGTGAGTCTTTAGGTGTCAAGAAGTTTAGAACTGTTAATCCAAACTCTATCAGTTGGAAAAAAAAATCTTCAGTGTTAAAGCATGATGGTCTTTATAAATTTCAAAGAATAATGAAAAGAAAACAAAATAACTAATGCTTGACTGGATAAATTCAGGACTCCTGCAGGAGGTCCTTCCACACAATGGAGAAGCGAACTTAGAGTCAGATTTCCAGGTGCAAGTCGTATTTTGCCTGTTCCCAATTTTAAAATTGATAATCCCTGTTCCTGTTTCCTCTCAGGATCCTCCAAGTCCCTGCAGCTTCTATTCATTTGGCTAAATAGTGGTTCATCTTTAAAACATCTTGACTATGAAAAGAACAAGAGAGCTGGGGATATACCTCAGTTGGTAGAGGGCTTGTCCTGCATGCATAAGGTCCTGGTTTCAATTCCCAGCACCACCACCCCGCCAAAAAAGCAAGATATTTGTTATTACCATACCCTACAGAACACCTTCATCTAGATAAGACACATAAAAACCGGCTCAAGTTGATTTTGTTTCAGCTGAATTGAAGGGGTAAATATTTTCCCCAGATACAGTTGTCCAAGTGTCAGGAGGTTTCTAAAGGAAAAAAAAAGCTAGGAAACTAATGGATGGAGTGTTCAACCTGCTCAAAACGAGTCCAATCCATAATGCTCTATGACTCAGAACTTTACCCCAGGAACGTTCCAACCAACATGTGCCTGTGATTTTGTTTACCACGTGCATCGTGGCTGTTCGGTGCATCTATTCATGCCACAAATGCCTTACATTACATACCAGGTCCTAGCCCCATGTGCTTAGCAATGAAAGAAGCCCTGGTCCATGTCCTGATGGGCAGGGACAGTCCAAGGTAGATGATAGTAAATTAAAATTTCAGATGGAGACAATAAAATAAGATCGTGACCTAAAGTGACTCGGAAGCTAGGATACTTGTCACAGGTGAACAGAAAAGGCTTTCCAGTGGAGATGACATTTTTTGAGCTGAGACATATGATAAGGAGCTGGCCTTCCAAAGAATGGGGGAGAGCATTCCCAACAGAAGAGAAAGTGGAAAAGCCCCAAAGTGGGGAGGTACCTGCCAGGGAGGATGGGAGGGAGGCTGGAGGAAGCCCCAGCAAGTTAAGGTGTTGCATGTGGAGAGAAAGGAAAGGGTGTGGTCTGAGCAAGGTGAGCAAAATGAAAATAAATAAATAGTACCATTCTTCACATCCAAAAGTTGATTTTCTTTGTCCAATGCTAAAATATATAATATAACATAATAACACATCGTGCCATGGCAGAGTGTCACAAGGAAGGTGTGAACAGACAGCAACAGATTCTTTAGGGAGGTTGCCAAAAAAAGAGGTGAGACTCAACACAAAGTGCTGTTTGAATGGCGACCTTCCAAAAGAACAATATTAAGGACACAGGCCACAGGAAGGGCCACTGGTTCTTGGCTTGCACTCATGCCCTCTGAGAGCTGTCAGACCATCTTCTAAGCAACAGGTAATTCGTTAGCTCTGTGTTGTAAAAGCATCTTGTGTTATGAGAACTAGAGATATACGGTACCTTCCCCACAAATACGAGGGCACTTTCCTCTTTATATGGTCAATATACAGAAATCCCTAGCACAAGGTCCACTCTCTCCAAATATGCATGCAATTGGAAGTGTTGCAAGGGTAATGGCATAAGTTAAATTTACAGAAACTCAGATGAGATGGAAATTGAAAATACACTGGAACCTGAAGTCTCTTATAGTTAAAACGGGATAATATATGCAAAGCTCCTAACAGTACGTACCTTCAATCCTACACAGGCTCAGTCAATGTTAGTTTCCTTTCCAAAATAAAAGTGACATGACTCTTCTGTATTGCTTCACCAAAGTTCTAAAACTAAAACTTTACTAAGTAAAAGCAGTGACTCAGAATGACAATGGAACTGAAAAAAATCTAAAATATTTAACTTTTAAAATGAGGGGAAGATTATTAACTTCTAGTTCATTAACATACTTAAGGGATTGTGACAATTTTTAAAGCTGTACATTTATGGTTTATGCACTTTACATGTTATTCTTCAATAAGAAGTATAAATTACATTAAACTATTCACCTACAAGTTTCTCAACATTAATCCACCATCCAAGATGTTTTGGGCACATTAAAAGTATATCCATTTCCCTGAGAACTCTGGCTTGGAGAAGTTAAACTCTAAATATTTTCTTAGGAAAAATTGAAGTTTTGTTTAATAAAAATCACTTACCATTGCAAAAAAAAAAAAAGGCTACATATATTTCTAGGTGTTTTACAAACATCAAATCTTATAATGGACATGAGGCCAATTTTACTATCTCCTTATATCTGAAGAAATCATGGTTTAGAAACATTAAAAAATGTAAACAAAGGCACAAAGCTAATAAATGGCAATTGAGAAGTCAAACCTGGGGTTATCAAACTCCAAATCCATGCTCCTCCACTCTATCATATTGTCACCCAAATATACAAGTTTAACAAATTCCAAATCATTGAGGCCTAAATGGATACCTATTGAATTAATCACTGCACTTCCTCCCTTGCATTTTGGGTATTACTTCAACCATGAATCAGGAGTCAGTGCCTATACATCTAACTCCACATGGTTGGTTTTAGCAAGAAGCCAACTGGTCCTTAACCACCAACTATTTGCATAGCACACTGTATTCATCATTGCAGGAACCATTTATGAAACAAGGGAAATGGATGCCTGTATTGTTTTCTCAATATGGTGGTAAATGCTAAAAAATGTTCCTGTGGGTTCAAGAGAGCCAGCAACAGAAGGCTTGTGAAGACAGTGTGAGAAAGAGCATGTTGGAACAAGACCAGCAGATTGAGAATCTAAGGAGAGGTATTTATATGGGCGGTAGTACTTGGAAGAGGGGCTTTATAAAAGCACCCTTGAATCCAAGTTTCAGGGAGGCAGAGCTCTAATATGTCACGCTTCCTCACATTATCTGATACTTATTAGGAAAGTTCTGAATGAATCAATAAAGCCAACCAAGTAACTGAAAAACGCAGCTGTGAGTTTGTTACAAATTTTTAAATGGGAAGAGGCGAGTCAGTGCCCTTGTCCTTGGTCCTGAATAACTGTGTCTGGTGAGCTGGAGTTTCCTAACCCTGTCCAAACTCCTATGGGTTTTTCTTCTTTCAAATAATCCGATTTTTCAATCTGGTTTTTCGAACTGTAGAACAAATTATACCATGACTTAATATATTGAGTTTGGATAGCTGACTTCTTGTACTTTTCAATAATTCTATCATGCTTAACATTTACAAATATTTTCCCTACCCCACTTTGGGAAGTTGGGTGTTTTGTGTTTCTCATCCTCCCCTGATGTTATGCTTTAGTTTAAAAATAACAGTCATTATCACTCAATTATTCAGTGATCAAGTGTAACACCAGGTGCAAACAAAAGTTCTGACAACACTAAAACATGCCCTTGTTAGGAGCTTTGCATTTATGGAGCTGAGTGATCATGTTGCTCTCTAAACTTGAAGCCGGTAAACTTCAAGAAGAATCGCTTAAGCTGTTTAGCTTTGCCTTTTGACTTCCTTTGTGGTTTGGTATTGAGGATACCTGTAGAAAACACTGGCTTGATATTTTCTTCATTGTTTCCATCTGCATTAAGCAATAGCTAAAATGTTTAATATAGTTACAATCTTTTGAACCACTGACTCCAAAATACCAATAGCACCATT
Organism: Marmota monax; assembly: GCF_021218885.2. NCBI lineage: Eukaryota > Metazoa > Chordata > Mammalia > Rodentia > Sciuridae > Marmota > Marmota monax. The sequence goes on from NW_026695224.1 coordinate 6,586,194, forward strand.
ACTTCAGGTTTTTCCTTCTTTTTTCTCATTTAAAAACTAATGTGAAAAAGATTTGTGTGTGTCAATCTGTAGACACACACACATTCACAGGCATAGAATTCAAACATGCACATACATGCATTTTAAAACAATAAGAGAACCTTCAAAGAATCTATCATATGCTTCAGAAGTGAAGGTACATTTTGTAGTTCATCTGGTCTAAAGTTTGGGTATTGCAGATGACCTCAAAGGCAAAATAACTTCCAGATTTCACAGATACCCAACACAATGGTGGATATAATGCCTAGGAACATCAGCCAAATGTTAACATTAAGATGTTTTGATTAAAAAACCTTCTCATTTAATATTTTTATTCAATTTTCAAATTTCTCAAACTAGATCTATATAGTCCTGTAGCTCCAGCTAGCACTGCAACACAAATAATCATGTTTTCCCCATCCATAAATAGGTAAATAAATGAAAACTTGCAAAGGAATGGGAACTGACTTCACCACTGAAATGTATTTCTTTAAATCTTTAAATTCGACAACAATGAAGGAGAAAATTTGGGAGTAGAACCAAGTATACTTATTTCCTAAGTACAAATAATCTAAGACATTTAAAAATCTTTTCATTGTAATTAATACAATTTTCTTTACTTAATCCCCAAATTTCTGATAATTCTACCAATAATGATGCAACATCACCAAAATGCAGTGAAAGATTTTTTTAAAAAACTAAGTATGCATATGCTTACTTAACAATATGGGTAAACAAGAACATTCACATGCGTATTGGCACAAAATAATGGACTTATGAAGAATGCATATCATAAATATATCATTAGAGGGCAAGTCAGAGGTAGCAGACTGCCTGCAAAGCAGCTACAGGAAACTTTGTGCTGGTGGAAATGCTCTGTATTTATCACATACTTGCCCACCCCCTGCAAAAAAGAAAAAAAAAAAAAAAACCTCTGATGTTTCTCATTACCTAAGAATAATGTCTATGGAGTACCTACTGACCACATCATGAACACCCAAATATGAATCCCAGCCCAACATCATACTTTAAAGTATACACAACCAGTGATTCTCCTATAAATTTTCACACACACACACACACACACACACACACGTGCGCACTCAATATGTTAGGCAGTACAAAACTCCAGTTAAGACCTTGAAAGCAGGACAGAGAACAGATTTTCCACCCCTGCTATAACTATCACATACATGCTTGGTCTAATTTAGGTTAGAGTTGGGGGAGTTTGGCAGGGAGTGGGCTTACCTCACTTCCTCTGGAGACCACCAAAGGTTCCTTGGTTCCCAGACACCTCAGCCTGGCTTCACTTGACACTCATATTAATTTAACCAGGAAAGAAGGAGGTTACTATAAGAAGGAGGTTACTTCTCTATACTAGAAGAAATTAGGCAGAGATTTCCATACTGGAAGAAGAAGAATCCACTGGCAAGCCAAGATGGTTTTGTGCCAATATAGTCTCCTCTAGCCACACAGAAAGGTCCTTTTTCCATCCTGCCCCAAGGGTGTCTATAAATAGGGGGAAGAGAAGAGCGCTAATAATGACAATTGTAACATAATTAAATAATGTATGGAGGATAAAATATTAGAGTCACAAGAGCTCTGAAAGAACAGATCATATGTATCATGCTGACAGAATCAACATTGAAAATCCTAACCATCCTCCAAGGTTCCATCTCACCAAGAAAATAAAAGACATGAGAAGTCTGCGACCTGATCAGATTCAACATCCTAAGACCACTGTGAAAGTATGTAGATAAACACTAAATTAAGACCAAAACAATATTTTTAAAAACATAAATTAGTTTGAGTATTGAGAACTTCTTTGTTTTAGTCTGTTTTGTAATCCTTCTCCCAAAACTCCAACCAAGAGAGACATGGATGTCTGTTTTCAAAAAATAAAAATAAAATAAAAGTTTTTCACAAATAAGATAATGCATGTGCTTTCAAATTTATTTAATAAAAAGTAGGGCAAAGTTAAAAAAAAAACAGGTGCCTCTACAGATGGAGTATGCTAAACACATGTAACACTTTTGATAATTTTGAGTCACCCTCCTCTTTGGAATTTAAAACATCCCAAAAAACCTACATTTTCAAACATTGCTAAATATTTGGAGTCTAAAAAGATGAGATTCGTTATTTTGCACAGTAACACATCTTCAGATATTTTAGGCTAGTTTTGAAGAACTGCAATTGATATCTTTTCCATATATACTTAACCTCCTACAGATTTATTTGATTCTCAATAATTACTATTCTCTGGTAAAAGGCATATGTTATTACAGTACACTGCGCTCCCACAAGCTGTCCATTCAGTGTATTTTAATAAATCTCTGCCAGAGCTGTATAAATTTGATCCTGTTTAAATTTAATAAGGATCAGAATATATCAAAGCACAAATACCCATGGGAGAAATAGATATTTTGCATAGTTATTGAATGGCCTATTCAGGGATACAATATGTAAGACCCAGACCATCAACCTTGAATTAAAAAGAGAGATTAATGTGTTCAAAGCCAGCTACTTGTTAAATAACATATGAAATTAGTATTTAATAAAACATCTTCTCTATATTGCTGCTAATGGTATCAGTCATAATACAGCTTTAATATCAATAGTCTCATACAGAATTCTAATATTTACCAGAATTGTAAGCAATATGTTTCTTAAATATCTACATTTATTTTGATAAAATGCAATACTTTATGGGACCGAAATGAAGACTATCTTATAGAAATTTTGAATTGGGAGCCCAATGTTCATCTGAATAGTATAAATACACAGAGCAACTACTTTGCTTGATATATTGCTCACAGAACACAAACATGAGGATTCATGAACTACTTTCTCAAACATCCTCTCATCTGGCAGGATATGTTTCTGATTTTGAATCTGATTTTAATGATCATTAATAGTCTATGGTTGGGAAAAATCATTTTAATTTTTTTTTCTACCAGAATTTACATGTACATGAAAACACAAAGGACAATGACTGATGAGTTTAGATTTAGAAGCTGGAAGAAGGGACAGAAGGGCAAAATGTCAGTCATCAGAAAATCCTTCCTCCTAGTGAGGATGAATTATACGGCAACTATTGCCAAGAAGATCAAAGAGGACTAGCATCACTCAAGTTATGTAAAACCAAACTCCTTGAGCACTCACTGTCCTGGACAGATGGATGGGCCAAATTGTCTTCTGTTATCTACAAATATTTTGGAGGCTGCAAATTGTTTAAAGCTTGTGAAACCTACATTAGCTCATGATGTTACATTCAAATTGACGCCTTGTTATTCCCAACCACTTTCATCTTATTTAAGCTAGAAATGTAAAGGGCTAGTTCATTCATCAAACTGATAAAATACACTGTCATTTGCCCACCAAGATACATTAGCCAGCCTTACCAAAGGATTAAGTCTTACTATCAGATAGGCAGTTGTAACAAAGCTCTCACCAGTGAGCCTGGCTCCCTGAGTGAGGCTGCCCCCAGTCCCCAAACTAAATCTTTTATGGGCATCTGAGTATTCTTTACCATCTCTGTCTCTTCTGTTGCTCTGCTGGAGATAGGGATGGGAAGTGAATCCTAGCTGAGAAAAAGATGAAAGGGACATGCTATTTGGACAACTAGCCATTTTTCACACTGAGAAGATTGTCTTAGGACTCAGACATGACTTCTTACCAAAAGTGGTAAAACAGTCATTGGCACAAGTACAAGACACCAATGAGCAATGGAAACTGGACCCTGGATGGAGACATCCCATGCCTCATATGCAATAAAAATACATAAAAGGTAGAGCCATAATTACTGCAATAAAAATAAATCCTGGAAAACTAGTTCTTGATTGAATGTTTTTGGTTTTCCAACAAAACAGAGCAATGTACTACATTATCATTTTTTCTGAGAAATTTTGATTTTAAAAAACCGGGCTTGGCAGCAGGGCTAGCACCTTATCATATGTAAAATATAGTACATTGCCCCCTAAATACAGATGCAACCATTACCGGGGGCTTAATGCAAGCAAAAGCTGAAAAATCCTATTAGATGTTATGTTTGTTCTGCTCACATTAATATACTCATCTCAAATAACAGCTCTTGCTTCTAAATCAGTGTCTGCAAATTTCAGTTATTTATATACCACCTGCACAGATTTGGTCATTTAAAGTATATCCACACTCCTTCTTATCCAAAATCTTGGGGATGGAAATGTTTTGCATTTAAGAGTTTTAAAGATTTAGAAAAGTAATACAGAGCCCACCTATTGAACAACACCCCTGGCAGATATCTCTGCAGCAAAATTGTCTGAATATTCACACAAAGGGAGATAAAAACTTAATATGGCCTAACATGACTTCAGGTAAGGTTTGCTACAAATACGTTGTAAACTTACTCCCCCCCCTCAAAAAAAAAAAAAAAACAACTCTGTCAAAGTATTTAGAATGTTGGAATTATGGATAAAGTACTGTCAACATTTCTCTTCAATTCAGCCATTTGAATAAACATTAGTGTATATTTTCATTAATGAAAGGAAAGTATACATCAAAAGTAGAAAACTAGTATTTCTTGCTACAAATAGAACATAACTATCAAAAGAAATACAGTCAGAGTAAAGTGATCTATTTCATTCTAGCAAACTTCTAGCTACAGGAGGGTCTGTAACTGAGTCCTGCAGATTCTCCCCCAACCTCTATCCCTCCGTCTCTCAATCTCTCTGTTAAAAAGGGAGATTAGCGAGTATTGTTAAAGACATATTGGCACCAAACTTGAGATTCTTCTCACTGATGCACTGAGAGACTGAACGAGAAATGGAATGAAAATGCTTTCTATGTAATTCAATATGGTTGGAAAACACATCTTTGGAGCTAAAAATCAAACCACATCCAACCACAACCACTGGTAGTTCCCCCAGTTCTTCACAAGCTCATCCCAGCCCTGCTTTCTCTGTCTGCCAGATATTTGGAAACACACAGAGGTCTTCAGTATTCATCTAAAAAAAAAAAAAAAAAACTATAGGACCACAGGGGTGCAGGAAGTGCTTCATTTTATGTAAAAACTCTCTTTATGCCTCTGTGGTTTGTCCCTGCCAAAACTCATGTTGGAATCTGATTGTCGACATAAAGGTGTTGGGAGGTAGGGCCTCTGAGAGGGGACTAGGTCATGGGCGCTCTTGTGAATGGATTAATGTCTTTCTTGAAAGATGCAGTTAGCTCTCTTCAAGAGTGCATTTGTTCTCACAGAAATAGATTAGTTCTTGCAAAAAAGCAGGTTGTTATAAAGTGAGCCTGGCACCTCTCACTTTCATGCTTTTCTTCCACACAAACTTGCCTCCCTTCTACATTCCACCATGAGCTGAAGTCAGCATGTGGCCCTTGCTAGAAGCAGTTGCTAAATCTAGCCACCAGAACCACAAGCCAAAATAAATCTCTTTTCTTTATAAATGACCCAGTATCAGGTATTCTGTTATAGCAACGGAAAATGGACTAAGGCAATGCCCATTAATGCTTTGTCTTTGTCTATGGCTACCTGTGCCCAGGACAAAGTTATCCACAAAATATGTAGGTATGACCATAGAGATCAACTGTGAATACACAACTCTGGTGGATACAAAGTGGCATTTCTCCAGGGATCCCTGGTCCCTTCAGAAGTTTGGGGATGGTTCCGAGAAGTGGTACTCAAATTGCAACTTAGAACAGCAAAATCAGCATCACCTGGGAACTTACCAGAAATGCAAATTCTTGGGTCCCACCCAGAACTACTAAAACTCAGAATGTGGGGCCCAGCAACATGTGGTTTAATAATCCCCCTGGGTAATTCTGATACACACTGAAGTTTGAGAAGCCTGGAACACAATCTCGGGAACCAGCCTGCTATGTTTGAAACAAAGACCTATTTTCTAGTCTATGACTTGGGACGATTTATTTAATCTCAGTTGCCTCCATTTCCTCGTGTGTTAATTGAGACATTCATAGTACTTACCTTTTAGACTTGTTGAGGATGAAATTAAGAGTTCCTGGAAATACTCCCTAAATATTAATAGTATGCCATGTAAGCTACCCAAAACCTATTATTAAAGCTCATGATATTTCTTTTCTCCAAAGAATACAGATGTTCAATAGCTACATTTTTCTTTCAGTGCTCAAAATCCAGGTCCATACGCCTTGTCTCCTAATGAATTAGAAAGCCTGGGTCAAATTCAGCAGAGGCGGCCAACAAGCAGCCCACAGACCATAGGTAATACTTTTAGACAGTTTCAAATCAGTGCTAGCATTTAAGAAATTAAAAATATCATAGAAATCCAAATTTGTTTTCCCTTGAAAAATTAGGAGTTCAGACAAAACTGGCCTATAATTCTCTAGAGTTGGTCAGCTGTAGTAAAGCTACATCAGACACCTCCTTCAGGGGGTTCTCCTGTAAGCATGACCCTCAGACATACACACAGGCCATGTCAGCTGCAGCCATATAGCATCCTTCTGACACCTGTGACACCTGTCTGTGATCCCTGTACTCCTATAATCCCTAAGGGCTTCAAGTATGCTCTCTGTGCCAGGGGGACCAGTCATCCCAGTTTGCTAGAATGCAGATCTTTGGTGCTGAAACCAGGAGAGTCCCAGGTGACCTGCTACAAGCTGGTCCTGCCTTCTGTGCAGATGGCTCCATATCCACAATCCAGTACCTCCTGACAGTCTGATCTCTGTTTACAGCTACCAGAGGGCACATTCCCTTTGCAAAATCCAACTTTGGCCTTTAAAACACACTTTTATTCATTCATTAAGACCCACTTCATTCATACATGCAGGGCACAAATACTTCTTGAATGTCTCTTCTATAGCAGGCACAGTCTTTGGCTCTAAGGATAAAAACAAGGATCAAAACAGACCAAAAAAAAAAAAATTTAAATTAAAATTCCCTGCCCTTGTGAGGTCATGTTCTATCATGGGGGAGACAGGCAATAAATGAAATGGAACACTACACTTGGTGATGCTAAATGCTTATATGTTAGGGTCTGTAAACAAGTCAGGATGGCGCCTGGCATTTTGCCAGGGGGAGTGGTTTGTGAAGTAATGCCAGCAAGTGTGGAGATTCCTTATTGGTTGACTGCTGTATCTAGTTTATGTTAATTAGATAAGCTGTGTGGAATGTATATATACCCCTCCTGTCCTACAATAAACGGCTCCCACTCCTGCTGTTTCAACCTACACAAGTTGCTCGTCACCCCCCCCCCCCCGGTTATTTTGCTGCAGCCAGACTGTGGCCTTATAGAAGGAGAAGCGCGAAGACAAGAGTATCAGGGAAAGAAGACACTCTTGGAGAAGGGTGATCTTGAAGGCATCTCTGATAAAAAGATGCTGAAGGAAAGACCTGAAGAATTAGTCACAAGCAATATTGGAGGGGAAAATGGGATCTGGGGCAAAGGGAAAGAAACCCAAGGCCTTGGGTCAGAGTGTGCTTGGAGTTTCTAAGTAACAGGGGGAGGTAGGTACATGGTAAGAGGACTAAGCCAGGCCTAGATGAGGTCAAGGAGATAATGTGGCCACCGTGGCTTTCCCTCTTGTTGAACAGGACCTTGTTCACTTATTTTTCGAAAATAAACATCATCATCTCATTGTTTTTACATTTCATGCAAAGTAGGTTAGTTCCAGGAAACCAGAACCACATATAACATCACTGGGTCCCTTTGCAGCAAAGATTGACGGAATCAAAACAGTGAAAAGAAAAACCTCAGTTTATCTACAGAGATGTATGTCCTGCAGGCTACTATTTGATTTCCACTGGAATATTTGTGTTTATGAACACATTTTGATAAATGGTACTTTTTTTTCAGTTCATGAAATTTTCAACATAAAAGAACCCTGAATTCCTATTTTAAAATCCACTGCACCATTTTTATTCTGCCTGTATTTTAATATAGCATCAATATTTAACTACTCATTAAATGAAGTGTGACTTTTATAGTGAAAATGTCAGTCTTTGCAGTTCATTAAATTCATTTAAAGTATAGCTGCTTGATATTTTTTTTCCTGGAAGAATAAAAGGACTATGAATTGAAAGCATAAACTTTAAATTTAAGCATGTGTTTTCTTCAAAATTAACATTCAGGATCTGTAACATCATTCATAAGATCGAGAGACTGTTTGCATTTTCCTGCATTTACTTAGTGACTGTCGTCTTTTATAGAGTACAGAGCTGTTTATCACAGTTGGATATGACCAGTGGAATGTCACTGTGGACATTAAGATGTCATAAGCTATTATGAATCTCTGGAATTCTGCATGTAGTATTAAAAAAACATTATCTTGAACTATGGCATCAGAAAAAAAATAAACCCTGGAAGATGTGAAATTTAATAACTCGCTGAATCCAATAGGGCCTAAAAGTGGTCTATTTCAGTTTTAAAAAATAATTCTGATAAGACATTAGAGACTGCCTGAAAGAAATGGATATATTAAAAATGGAATTTGAGAAAATGCATTCAAATGAATTTTTTAGATGTTTGCAATTCTTTCTTCCCAAAATTACTATGATTTACATGTGTGGAGCAGTAAATGCAAATGATTTCCAATCACCACGGGTACGTGTACACAATTACAAAGTCTCTTAATGAGAATTGGGAAGATTTGGGCATTCACTGAACAAGACATAAAAGGAAATGAAAACGTCCATGTCCTCCTTTCCCGAGAGGGCTGGGAAGGACTCACTCTTGTCCCAAACACGTGGCCATTCCTCCTCCTTTGCCTTAACCCAGTCTGTCCTTCACCCCAGCTCCAGCCTCCTTCCAAAAGAGAAAAATCTGAGCAGCATACTGAAGCACACCGGAGCTTTATCTCTTTTTTAGAAGACCTCATTTCTGCATCATGGCAGCCAAAAGCTGAGCTCAGCCCTCCTCTCTGTGTCTCCTGAGAAGCCCCATTGGCTATCTTTTCTTAAGTCCTGATGCTGATTCCTTTTCCTGGCCCACTCACCCCGATTTTCTTATTCAGTGACAATAAAAATTCCCAGGAAGTGTCCTCAGCTGGAACAATAATAATAATAAAAAAAATCCTACTTTGTTCTATTTTCATTTAAAAATATAAAAGGTAAGACATCTGAAGGGTGGAGGGGAAGAATACTCATTTTATTCATTAAAACCATAAATCTGGTGGGGCATGGTAATTGATACATTGCTATATCCCAGTTACTTGGGAGGCTGAAACAGGAGGATGACAAGTTTGAGGCTAGCCTGGGCAACTGAGCGAGACCATTTCTGGAGGGGGAAATAAAAAAAGGCTGGGGATGTAGCTACTAAGTGGTAGAGCACTTGCCTAGTCCTGGATTCAATCCCCACTAGTGTAAATAAATAAATAAATGTTTTCAGGACCTGATAATTCTAGTTCATCACATTGCACCTAATCAGGCACAGTGAATAAAATGACTTGAGATTCTTTCTGATGAACACAAAAGTGGATGATAACTTTGGGGGGCAGATGGTTATCCATGTTCCTTTAGAAGGTAAAGATCTACTTAATTTATGAAGATTTTTCTGTTTTCTTCCTTTTTCCCTTCCTTGACCTTTTTTTTTCCTAAAACTTTCCTACTAGAAAGGAAATAAAAGAAAACTTATCTGGAGTCCACAGTATCTACCTACCTATCATTTAGATAATAAAATAATACAATCATATTCTACTACAGGCACCTGACCACCTGCTAAAAGGTGTGCATTCTACCATCGGTAACTTCGCCTGCTGCACCCAGGGGGAAAACACGAACTTCCTATGAATGGCTACTAAATTTGCAAATTTGTCTCACTGCATTAGAGGCAAGAAATACCAAGGCAATAATTTAAGAGAGGGGCTCTTCTTACACCGCTGCTCTTCTGTACCATTTAGAAGTCCACAGGAGCACTGTCTCATACACAAGCATGCACGCACACTCCCTCCAACATTTTCTAATATTTTTATATTTTGCCCACTTCCTCCATTCCCTGTAATAGGTGGTGACAATAATACTTTACTAGAAATCTGCCTGGTGAACCCAAAAGGAGGAGGAATTGAAACAAAATGAAAGTACCATACATTCCCTTGAAGGATGCCTACAATTATTTGTTCCTGTTTTTAAATAGTACACATAATGGTATGCGCATGATGAACTCAATGGATGTTGTTTTTATAAATATGTATCTTTCATAATTAGCTGTTCAGGAACTGCCCACATTGTCCAAAGTGGCTATTTTTTATAAGAATTCCCCACTGCCTCTAAGACATCCTTCAACATTCCCACTGGCTTAAGTAATTTCATACTTTTCTGCCTAAATCTGTAATTCTCTGAGTTTAATTACCCCAGAACAATTTGGCCATCAATAACTAACTAAAGGAGGATGGCATTTTCCCCCCATAAATCTATTCATCAAGATTCGACCAGGCCTGGAATGTCCAGGGAAAGCTTCAATAATCAGGGTAGAAATGAGTTGCAGAAACTCAAAGAGAACAGAAGAGCCAAGGCAGGAGATTAGGAAGCCAGGAGATGAGGGTGCACTGAATCAAACATTCTTAAGCAGACTTACATACATAATGAATTGGTCAATTCTGTCCAATGTTTCTGAAAGAGATTACCCTTCCAACAAGCCAAATGAGTGTTCAAGGATGGTAGCTCAGATGGATTCCTGAACAAAATAAGTGTTAATCACTTTATCTCCCCGATCTTTTTTTTTTTAAGAAGAGCAACTTTTCATTTCTATAAAGCCTTGAAATCATTGGCTGGCAGGGCATGGGGGTGTGGGGGAGGGTTGTTTAGAGGATACAGACAATGAGGTCCCTGAAAGGGGGGATTTCCTGACAATAAAACCCTGATCAGAGCCAGAGAGAGACACTGTTGTCTTCGGCATCCCCCTTTCCTCCAGGAATTCCAGGCGCAGTCGACAGAGAGGGTCACAGTGCCAACTGCAGGGAGGGGAGGAATCTACCAGGTAGGCTTTGCAATTAACTTGTGGGGAAACACTGGACCCCCACAATGCGTTTTCTTGGGATTTGTTCTTTTAAAGGTTTTGCTGCAGGCTTAAGACAACCTGCCAATTGTTCCCAAACTATGTAATCAGCTTATGAAATTTATAAGTAAAGAACCCTAAATATTAGCATAAAATCTTGCAACTAGTTATGTACTGAGGCTTACCTGCATGCTAGGCACAGTCCTGGGGATTGGGGACATGGCAGCAAATGAGGCAGATGTGGTCACTGTCCCCTGGAAGTCAAAGTGTGAAGGGGCCAAACTGCCTCTTAAATTTTAGAGCCCTTGGGGCTTTGGTTGTGGCTCAGTGGCAGAGCACTTACCTAGCATGTGTGTGGCACTGGGTTCGATTCTCAGCACCACATATAAATAAATGAATAAAATAAAGGTCCATCAACATCTAAAAATAATTTTTAAAAAATATTTCAGTGCCCTTCAAACCACAGAACATAATCATAGCAGCCACTTTGTGACTATTTAAGGAATGAAATGACATCGGAGGTTGGGGTTCATGTGACTTAAGACTTCAATAAATAATTTAAATTAACTAACAAAAACACCGGGAACCACCAAACACATAAATCCATCATCTTGAGTGTATAGCCCCGATGTCAGAAGAAATAGGACAAGAAATTCAAATCTTGGTCATCTAAGTCCTATTTTTACTCTAATATAATCAATACATAGAACCAGTCATTATTGGTGTTGTAAAAATTCATCCCAAATGGCTTTGTGAGTTAGTTCAAGCACCCAGGGACATAGGTGAACTCTAATTGCGTCAGTTGATGAACAACTATTTCCTCTAATGAATAAAGACCTGCTCTTTTTGGACCAGTGTGTATCATACAGCTCTGTAAATTTAAATAAATAAATAAATAAATAACCCAAGAGATTCCTAAATGGAAAAGAGCAAGAAGAAAAAAGAAAACATTTGGCAGGTGCCAAGGCACATGTGGATTATTTTAACTGGTCTAAGAACCTCTTTGCTTGGTGATCATCTACTCCCTAGAATGAACACTGGCTTTCTTTGCTATTCTGGGGAACACAGTGATGGAGGCTCCTTTTAGCATCTTTAAGCCCTAGAGAAATAACTGCCCTATATTTACTTAAGTGCCCTTTGTAACAAAGGAATAACTCATCGCGGTTAGCCCTTTCTAAATGACAAAATCAGAAAACTTTCCAAAATATTCCTCTAGCAAGGTGGTTCTCAACCAGAGGACATCTGGCAATGTCTATAGAGACATTTTTGGTTGTCATAGGTGGTGATGCTACTGGCATCGAGTGGGTGCAGGCCAGGGATGCTGCTGAACATCCATGCACAGGACAGCCTACCACAACCAAGAATTATTTGTCCCCAAGTGTCAATAATGTCCAGGGTGAAAAACCCTGCTCAAGTCATACATTACACAAAGAACAGAGTTTCCACCTCTCAGTGCTCAAGGTGAAAGTCCTCCAAATTCAGTCCTTCAAGTTCTAGTAAAATATTGGGGTATTCTAAGGCAAGATGATTTTCCCATAGTCTGTGAACAGCCATCTATCCATATATTAAGATACTGACCTAATCTTAGGATGACAATTAATATACTGGAATAATAAACTAGTGCTAATAGCTAACATCCGTGAAGTGCTTAGTTGGCGGGGTTAATGTCAATATTTACAGAAACTCTATGCTGGAAATACTATTATAATTCTCAAGAAGGTAAGCTTGTTTATTATACACAATAAGCCCATGGAGTAGGTATATCAATAATCCGTAGGCAGTAAGTGCTGTGAGGCCCGACTTGATCTGTTTTGTTCAGTCTTGTCTCTCCAGCACCGCAGAGCAAAATCTAAGACGCTAAGAGGCTCCAGAACATGCTAGAGATCACAGAGCCACTAAGTGGTAGAACCCTGGTCCCAAGGCCTCTGCTTCACACCCTGTCAGCCTGCCAAATGCTCAACTTCCCTATTTTTACCATTTTAATAGATTCTATAATTTTGGAGGGAAATGTAAGAAACAACTTCCAGCAAGTGCTATAAATTGAGAATTGTATCCTACTTATAAAAAAAGACTAGAAGAGGAAAGGATAAGAGTTTGTTTTTCAGTTTTACAATATTGACACAGTAGACTAAGTTCTTTTTTTTAATGTGAAAATTTCCCTCTTAGAAAGATATAAGTATCCTTGACAATACACAAACATATTCATTATACTCATAAGTACTTCAAGTATTTATTCATAGCCTATCTCCACAGAAAGATTGAGGTGACTTTTAAAAGCATATTTATTTTTTTTTTAAAAGAGGAGTAGATAATGCAAGAATCAAAGCAAGGAGAATGTAAAATAAAGAAAATAATGAAATCTAGATGACCCACAAAGAGGAGTGCATATCCTACCATCCTGGACAGCTACTAAATGGGTTTCATGTTTGAATCCAATTTCTTGGCAGCCAATGCAAAGGAAGAAATGAGAATGACAAGACTAATAATACCCACAAGATAAGACGAAGTGGATTCTTTTCAGATCTTCCCGTTACAGTCTTCTAAGAAGATTCTCGGGAAAATCATCCTTAAAGAGGGACATTTTGAGATGAGATGGGCTACCTTCTAAGCACAACAAACAAACATGAAGCGGCGACTCAGGATTCCTCCAGATGCCAAGTGAGTTCTACTGGGTGTGCCATTCAATAAAGGAAAGAGACCCTGCAAAAGCAACTGTAGAGCAGGGTGTACAAGATGTCACCAGGAGCATAAAGCTCTCGGTCTGGCAGCACCTTCTCATTAAATTAGGTTATCCGGCTGGATGGGTGCTCTGCATCTTCTTCAGGCCATTCACCAGAAATACATTCTTTCTTGCAACCGATTTTTAAAATGCAAGATGGGCAGCAGAAACTTCAAGATCATTATTTCCATTATTTCTGACAAAAATTCTGTGTCAACAATTATGGATGATGGCAAAATTTATCATCAGCAAATAAATTTCCCAGAAAGATGAATGCTAATGTATGGGTCGTGCTACAATGGTGCATTTTGCTTAGTGACTATCATCAAGCAAAGAGATGTTATCTGTTGTCAGATGGATCCATTAAGGTTAAATTGGCCTTGTGTTTAAAATTATAACCTTCTATTTTGCCTCTTTACAACTGGATGCTGGATTTTGTCCCTCTTCCTTATAGAAGATTCTTCTAGATCCCTCCCACGCATCATTCTCACTTTGTCTTCTGTTATCACTATCCTTACTTTTATTAGCCCAGTAGAATTCCTTCAACTTGACTTGGTTTTCCTTTATTTGGTTTCTACCTGGGTCATCCACAAATCCCACCTTTGCAAGCAAGCTTGCAGGCTTGAGAAGCATGGAAGAAGGGAAATGCAAATCTGCCACCTGCCATCTTGCACCTGCTTCAAAATGCATTTTCAAAGTGTCTAAACTATGATTAAAGCTATATAGTCCTGACTCCAATGTTTTCTAGGAATCTAGGACTGAGACAAGCCATAAAAAAAAGGAAGACTTAACAAATGATTGTACTCCTTTGACAATTAGAAACCTGTTATGACAAAACCAGGATTAGAGAAAATATTTTAAAAATTATTAATGCAGCCAGCCCAACACAGTGGCTAACGCATGCCTGGAATCCCAGTAACTCAGGAGGCTGAGGCAGGAGGATCACAAGTTCCAGTCCAGCCTCATCAACTCTGTGAGACCCTGTCTGAAAAAAATAAATAAATAAATAAAATGGACTGGCAATGTAGCTCAGTGGTAGAGTACCATTGGGTTTAATTCCCAGTACTGCAAAAAATAAATAAATAAATAAATAAAATAATGTAGATAGAGCAAGGATATTATGCCAAGAAAAGCTATTTATTATGAACAATGAACCTTGGAAGCAGAAGGAAAAAAACTATTTGTAATTAATATTTTCAAAAAACAATGAGTATGTTTAAAAACAGATACAAAAAAATAAAGGTAGGAAAGTGACAGCAGAAGATAAGTGTAGGATAGATGGGAGAGATCTGGAAGATTCTTACACAAATCCTAGTTTGTGGCGCTGATCTATATGGCCATCAACTTTGACACAGAGCAGAACTCAAGCATTTAAGAAAATTTGCCAGATGTTCGCTAAGGAATTTTGTTTTTGCTTAATGTGGCAAATTTGACACCCGATATGAAGGGTCTGCAGCATTGAGCTGAAGACATGGCAACTTACCTGATGGGCCAGGGCTCCCGAGATCTGTTGTGCATACTACACTCAATGAAGTGGTATATAAATAAACCTTTTTAAAATTTAAATAGTTGTGCATTTATTTTACAGGTGATTTTGTACACCGAAGCAATACAGGGCTGCCATATGCAATGGGAATATAAATTTGAAAGTGGATCAATATGAAAAAAATTGTGAATAAACAATACCAGTGATAGGAAGAGAGGGGAAAACGAAGGTGGCAGGTCTGAGAAGGCTCTGCGACAAACAACGATGAGCCATGGAGGTGATTTTAGGAGTCGAGAAAAACTCCAAGTAGAGAAAGGTAGTGAGGAACCTGCGGCTGGATGAGAATCCTGGCAGCTAGAACAAAGCAGAAAAGAGAGCATTTGAAGGGAAAATGAGGAAGACATGAAGACTCCCTGCTCCGAGGAAACAAAAGAAGCCAAGAAAACGGTATTAATTTTAAGATTCTGCACCTGTAATTGAGGGTGGCATCTGTAAACCTGAAGGGGAGTCTGGGGTGGGAGGCATGTGGGTTGACATATGGCTTGTGCTGGATTTGAACTGAAGACAGTCCCAGCAGTGGGGGTGGCCCGTAGAGGTGCTGTGCAGGAGAAATGTGAGAGATGAGGATTTCTGAGGCCCTGGGACCTCAAAAATTGGAAAAGGACCACCATGCTCCCTGCCTTTCTGTAGCCAAGCCCTGACGTAAGGTAATTTGGCTTCTCCTTCCAACACAAAATAGAAGGAGTTTCCTCTCCCCTTGAATCTGGGCTGGCCTGGTGGCTTGCTTTGGCCAAGAGAATGTAGTAGAAGGAAAAGGATGACATTTCTGGGTCTCTAAGATCCAAGGCCCTGGATACATCCACGCCCTCTCAAAATGCTACCACCCCCAGGAGAACACGCCCAGGACAGAGTGCAGGAAGTGAGGCTGGAAAAATGAAGGCCCCCGACAGCCAGCAGCCTCCAGCAGCCTCCACCCTCCTGGCCACCCTGTAGCTGGCTGCACACACCCAGAGAGTCCACAGGAGAATCAGTGGCCCACTGCATGCTGACTTGCACAATTATAAGCAAAATGTTTTAAGTCACAAAATTCAGAGGTGATTTATGACATGGCCATAGACAACTACTACAAACACCAGAAAGGGAATGGCTAAAGGCACAAAACAAATAAAAATGAAAAAAGGGAGGAGGGAAAGCAGAGGTAAAAAGAGCAAGAGGTCAAGCTCTAGAAGGAGACCTCCAGTCCCTGAGAGGAAGAGGGAATGCAGTAGAGAAGATGGCACAGCAGAAGCCACCGGAAGCATGTGGATGGACTACATTAGGGAACCAAGACCATGGGCACAGGGGGCCACATAGGGACCAGCTAGGAGTAGGAAATTTCAGAGTCATCAGAAAAGGATGACCCCAGGGCTGAGAACTGTACCTGGTACAGGCACTCCACATTCCTGCAAGAGTGAGTGAGGTTGGTGTGGCAAGGAGCTAGGAGACAGTTCCAGCAACACTAGGAGGAAGAGAAGGGGTCCGTAGGGTGTAAAGGGGGCCTGGGTGGGAAAGACACAGGACCCCCGGTAAACATCAGAGAGACCGTGTGAAAGAGGGGTCCACAGAGTTCAGCAAGTGTCAGCATGGATGGTCATTTCTTTAGGACTCTATTGCCACATATGTGGCCAGATCAGCTCCCTGAGGACCTGTTAGTAATCTCCACTCTCAGGCTCCCTACTATGTGCATGCTACCTACTATGTGCATGTTTTCCAGGACCTCAGGTGACTGGTAAACACACTGGAGTTTGAGAAGCACTCTGCTCTAGGAGGTAAGGGATGCGGAAGGGAAGGAAGTACCTTTCACAACATCTGGAAAAAGCCATTCTGTTCTGAATTCCTTCTCAAGGCCAGATAAAATCAAAGACCAAGTCTCAGTTTAATGCTAACACATCTTCAGCGCCTCCTAACACTTGCAAATCTCCCCTTTCAACAAACACAGAGCAGAGCCTTGGGCAAGCAAGGTCTCCAGTGAGATTTCAAAAACTCTGTTTACTCCCCTGTGTTTATCTTTAGGATTTATTTTTCCCCTGTATGTGAAAAGCCATGGGATTTTCCATTTGTGGTAGTCTTAATTTTGCATTCATTTAAGGGGAAAACTGAAATAAATGAACATTTTATGAGAACAGAGTGAGGAAAGAGCAAAAATTGGGACGGGTGAGGTAGCATTCTGCGGGCAAAAATCTATAGTGGAGGATAGAAAACAGAAGACAGGAACTTTTTTTTTTATATACTGGGGGTTGAATCCAGGGGTGCTTTGCCACTGAGCTACATCCCCAGCCCTTGTTATTTTGAGATAGGGTCTCACTAAATTGCTGAGACTGGCCTCAAACTTACAATCCTCCTGCCTCAGCCTCCTGAGTTACTGGAATCACAGGCAGACACCACTGTACCAGTTAAGCAACAGGAACATTGAAAGTAGAAAGGCACAAGCCAGGAGAGGTGGGTACTGACGGCAGAACCAAGAACATGGGAGAGTCAGGAAGGAATAGACAACATTGTTGGAAGGATTTATTCCAAAGAGTAGGGCTGTCCTTCCCGTGGGTCTGGACAAAAGAGATCTGGACAAGGGAGAATGACCAATGAGATTCATGGAAGATAATATCAAATTCCTCCAGAGTTCCACTGAGGAACAAAGGGAGGCCTGGTTGACCTGGGATGTGAAGACAGTGGGGACTTGAACTAGCCATTGTGGAGAATGCCCAAGATAATAAACGAATAAACACAGGACTATGCAGCCAGGGCCCAGGGCAGACAGCAGCAAGTTCAGCTGCCCTTAAGTGGAGAACCAAGAATTTCCCTGAAGGCTACAAAATACAGAGCAAGAGGAAGGCAGTGAGAGGAGGTTGGGTAGAGGCCAGGGCAGCCGACATCTTCTCATAGTGAAGGCTGCAGAAAGAATTAAGGGCTAACCGAAAGGGCCAGTAGACTGTGTGAAGCAAAGGGACATAGGGGACTGGGGGTTCTGTAGTGAAGAAGATTCTCTCAATGGACATGTGGATGTGAGGAGTCAGGGGTAAATTGGGTTTGATCAAAATTTTTCAAAATAAATATCTAATTTAAAAAAAATTGCTCAAACTTTGTCCCCAATAGTTAAGACCTGAGAAACAGCGCTATAAAAATTCAAGATGAGTTTTGAAAAGAAGAGAAATGTGGGCCTCAAATATAGGTATTCAATTAAAATTAGGGCATAATGATTTGCAGTTTCTACAAAGAACATAAATCACTGGGTATTTTAAGCATGCCCAAAATAAAATCCCAAAACTGAAGAAAGGACTAAAAAGATATCAGACTTATTACAGTGTATCTTTCTCACCAAAGAAGGATTTTTCCAAGAAGCAAATTGAAACTAAAAAACATTAAACTTTAGGGGAAAAATAGACCACTGCTGTTTGTACACAAAAATCACAAACTCGTAGATACCCAGGAAGGGTCCATTCCTATCACTCACTCCTTCCACAGTAATGGCGTATGTAACTGGGCATATGGCCAGGGGCACCACAGACTGCATTTTTTGAGAGCTCAGCAGTCACAGATGTGGCTCTGTGACTCACTCTGGCCAGTGAGATATTAGCAAAGTATCATGTGGCACCTTCTAGAACCTTCCATTTAACTTAGACCACCTCCCTCCTTTTTGCTGGCTGGACCACAAACAACTGGAGCCCAGTCCTGAACCATTAGGACAACAATCACAAGGTAGCTAGCAGCAGTGTGGGCCCCCAATCCCTCAGGGACCCTCCTAGCAGCTCTGGATCACTTCCCTCTAGACTTGGTTAGGGAAAAGAGAAACGCACGTCCACATCATTGAGGCCATTGCTATTCCAGTCTGTTTTTTTCCCCTCCCTTTCCTTGACTATTTCTTCACCAACCCAAATACTTGGATTAAACTCGGTCACTCTGAAAACTTCTTTACTCCTTTCTCTCCTGTTCCTCTCTCACTCCTCCTCAGGCAAGACCTACCCTGAAGCCATCTTCACACCCATTACTCTATTCCTGCCACCAACACATGAAATACTGATATGAAAATTAAAAATAAAATTCTAACTTAAAAGCCTTGAAAATGGACCCTGAAAAGTAGGACAAGTGACTTTTCACAGCTCCTTTCCCGTGCATCGCCTAGAGGTGTCTGACACATGGTTAGGTCCCACACATTGATGCAAAGATCTTCTGCTCAATGATGTTTTTATTCATCTCCTTTTCACTCTTTATCAGGTTTTCTTCTGTGTACCCAGCACTGCCCTGGATATTTGTGCCTTGGTCATTAAAATAGACCCAGTCCTACCCTCATAAAGTATATGCTCCAGTGCAAAGAGATAAAGCAGAAGCACATAAATGAACAAACAAAATATTGAATTGGGGACACATGCCATGAATAAAATGATGTGGGTAGAGAAGTAGTAACTGGAGGGAGGGGGAAAGGATATTGTAGATATTGAAATATTTTTAAATGGTGAGGCCAAACTTGAAGGAGACATTTGGCTGAGACCTTACTGCTGAGGAGCCACCAGCCAAGTAAACATCTTGGGAGAAAAGGATTCAGACAGGGTGACCAGCAAGTGCAAAACAACTGGATAAAGGCTGGAGAGGTTAAGACACACAAAACAAGAATGGAGGGAGCAGCTCTAAGAAATGAGACAGGAGCAGAGAGCGGGATAGATCGTGGGCTTGTCAATCAATGTCCACAACCATTTGTACTCATTCCCCTCTCCAGCCCTCCTCCCACTCCTTCCCCGGCATCTTTTCTATATAAATATTATGGGATGTGTGTACTTCACATATATATTCATAAATCTTCAGCGATCTCCTTTCTTCCCTATTATCTCAAAGAAGTGTTTTCCGGCATCAATTAAAGGCTAACTCCCTTTTATTTACAGTCTTCATTCCCACCCCAAGTGACCATCCTATCCACCTATCCTTCTCTTGCTAACGTTCTTCCTTCTCATCTCTCCCTCAAACAATTTTCAGATAGTCTTGAAAATATTTTCTCATTAACTTCCCCTTCAAAATGTCATCCTCTACCTGCCTACCTACACACACACACACACACACACATACACACCAATGTACTGAAATACTACAACACATACACACTTGACTAGTACCTACTGAAAAAAAAGCTTGGCTCTTCGGCCAGACATTCTAGTGTCTCCACAATTTGATCTCACCAACCATACTTCTTGCCATGGGAAGACAAAAATTCACCTCCACAGATTATTCCATAGGACCATCCCGCCCAGGCCTCTAATGGGACGTCTGCTCAGATGTTATGCTCACAGCAAATCCTGTCCCAAATTTCTTCTCTCACTCTCTCCTCTGAAAACATCCTTAATTTTCCTATTTGTCCAACCAAGCCTGACAGTTCGTGGGAGCGCTTTTTCATGACCAGAACATCCCTCCATGACCTTCTTCCTCATCCCACCTGCTCATGGGGGACTTTTACTTACACCATCATTAGCTTCAGGCAATCAACTTCTCTGCTATATACACATTCACACACACGCTCACATAGTTCATGAATACCTACATATATGTCTGTTCCCAAGTCAAGTTAGAGGTCTCTTGAAGACAGACCACATCTAATCTCTGCCCCCAAAAGAAGTTCTTTCCTAACATAATATGCATGCATCATGCAAATCCTCAGATATCTTCAAAATCACCAAGCTTCAGTCGGATATGGTGGCGCCCACCTATAATCCCAGAGACTTGGGAGGGTGAGGCAGGAAGATCACAAGTTCAAGACCAGCCTCAGCAACTTAGTGAGACACTTAGCGAGACCCTGTCTTGAAATAAAAAATGACAAGAACTGGGGATGTAGCTCAGCACCAGTGGGTTCAATCCCCAGTACCAAAAAGAAAAAAAAATCAAGCTTCAGTTGAAGTTTGATGTTTAAATGGACTTTTTTTCCTACTCTGTACCTACTTTCATCATTATGACTGAAGGTTCCCCTTTTGTAGTCCACGTGGCTTCCTAGGGATGACATTATCAACTCCCCTCCTGAGATGGCAGGACATGGGACCAAGTTTATCCAATGGAACTTGAGGTAGAGAAGTTGTTGAAACAAGCAAGAAAGAGTTCCTCCTTGGGGAGCTGAGCTGTGCGAATGTGACCGGGAGCAGCTGTTGGACATCTTCCCACCACCTGAGGTCAGTCTCGCTGATGAAGAAGCCAAAGAGAAGCAAGCAGAGGTGATACAGGAAGTCTTATAACAGCCACTGAGACTCTGGATCCAGCTATGCCTGAAACAAAACTTACAATCCCTGTTGTATTTAACTCAGTTGGACGACATCTTCTCATTTGCAACCAAAAGCAATTTTAACTATACAACTATTTTAACCACTTCTCCATTAAGCTTTCTCGCTATGAGGTTTTAAATAAACCAATTAGTAAATGCTGAGGTGCTTGTTAAAAGACATCAAGGAACTCTAAAACAAATCTACTATATTTTTTAACTACTATAATATTCCTAGATACAACTCATCCTTTTTTCAAGAAAATCAACTTCCAACCAAGCATACATATTTCACTAAAGTTTTCAAGTCAGGTTGGCAATTTGGATTTAAAAACTCACCCCCATCATCATTACCTTTAACACAATCCTTCTACATAAACAATTTGATCATTGTAGATAAGGCCACATTAAACATGCCACATGTGGAATTGAAGAGCCAAGCTTAAAATCTAGCACCTCCAAATGAAGGAGTCTATATCACTCAAATATGTGTTTAGAGTAAAATCCAAATGCATCTTGATAATGGCCAATTTGTTTGACTTATGGATTATCAAGATATCCAAATTATTCTTTTATAAACAAACCAAAATTAAGATGAAAGACAGAATGCTAGTAGTACAAGAAGGACCATTTTCCAGTGACTGATAGGCTTCACACAAGCCTGGAACATATATATTTAAGAGAACATGGCATCCCTAAGGAATATTAAGGACAGAAACCCAGAAAACAAAGAAAATTAAATGATCTACCTCAACAGGAGAAGATAAAAACCTGTTAGAAGCCCATGCAGACCTTGACAAAAAGCCTCTACCTCCTATATTTTGAATAGGGTTCTAAGTGACCTGAATCTACAATCAAAACACATTTAAATTTACAAGCATACTTTAGCAAAAATCCTGTCCCTCCTTAGTTTTTTTTTTAATATTTATTTTTTAGTTGAAGTTGGACACAATACCTTTATTTTTATTTATTTTTTAATGGTGCTAAGAATTGAACCCAGGGCCTCACACGTGCCAGGTGAGCATTCTACCACTGAGCCACAACCCCAGCTCTGTCCCTCCGTATTAACCACACTTGAAACAGATTCTCTAAGATACTGAGCGCATATATAACATCTCACAAAATCCAATTTAAAATTTACCTCTTACATAAAGAAAAATATTAAATATTTTCATTCATAAATGGCTATTACTGTTTTAAATTATATTATTGCAAATTCTGCATTATTCCCATTTAATAATTATCATTTAAGAATGCTTCCTGGACTAGGGATATAGCTCTGTGATAGATTACCTACCTACCACACATAATGTCCTGGGTTCAATTCTCAGCACAGCAAAAATGAATGTTTCTTCCAAATAACTATTAAGAATTATATAGTTTATACCATTATTTTAACAGTGCAGTAGGATTTCCAAATAATCTGAGTTCCACATATTATCTCCGAAATTATACCAATCCTCAAGACCAAGTATATGTCCTTGAACTCCTGTTTCCTTAATCTAAAAGGATGAAAGACCATTTTTATCACTTTACTGCATACAGGAAGACCAACTTTGATTCCTCATCTCTGACCTCTCTCGAGAATAACCTGGTACATGTCTCTCTGGGAACATTCCACCAAAATATCCAAGGTCAGCTTTATCTCTCCTTTCAAACCAGCTTCTTGTCTAATCTGTCTGTTTCTGCTCAAGGTCTTACCATTCATCTAGGGCCCAAGTTGAAACACCCTAATCATCTCCATCTCCATTCTCCATTCCCAAGTCACAGAGATGTCCCATCGACCACCTTCCTCTCCCTTGTAGCCACATTCACACCTTCCTGTTCAAATCCTTCTCAGACTTTACCTGGTGGGGTAATGACCTCCTAGGTAGTCTCCCTAGCTCTGGTGGGGCTCTATACTGATTCAGTCAAAAGGTCAGATCCACCTTTACAAAGTACAACTTGCACCCAAACCACTGGCCCATCAACAATTCTTCAAACACACAAAGCAACGGGCACTGCTGGTTGTCTTTCCAACAGCCTTCTTCTTGCCAATAGAACATGACACTAATTATGCTCATGTGGCAAGGCTTAACCCCAGGGAATGATGTGGGATTGGTCTAAACCCATCACAGAAATCTCCTTCCCCTTTACCAATATGAGTGTCCTAGGGTGGTCACACGACCCTCTTCTGATCAATAACATAAAAGAGAGAATCTATTGGGAAAGCTGTTGCTTCTTGACAAGAGATGCCGGAGGGAAATGTGTTCTTGGCTCCCACCGCTCCCACCACCACTGTCCTGTTCCTGATTTGTGCACTATTAGGTGAGGATGTGATGCCGGGAGCTGCAGTAGCCAACTTGTGACTGGCTTCAGGAAAGTGCTGAAACTCCAAGGTTGGCAGAACAAAGAGATCAGAGGCCTCTTTCAAGGAAGGATTGAACCATGCAAAAAAAACTGGGAGTGCTTACCTAGAGACTTCTTTGTAAGTAAACAAATGTCTTTAGTTTACATCGCTCTGTTGGGTTCTCTGTTATCTTCAACCCAAGCCATTCTAACCTAGGAACACACAAAAAGCAAACTGTACCTTACCGTGGAAGGCCTTCTGCCCTGTGCTCCTCAGAACATAGGCTCCAGCCCCACACCTGCAGCATCTCCTGGGAGCCCCACCCCAGACCTATGAATCAGAATCTCTAGGAGTAAAGTCCAAAAGTATGCGTTATAACAAGCTCTCCAGGTGGTTCTTGTGGATGACGAAGTTTGAGAAACAACTTCTATAAAATGATCACATGTTACTACCTACAAAGTGCACTTGGACTGTAATTTCTCCAGTGACAGTAACCTCCTTTCACTAGGTTTCAGCATCATTTGTTACTTCTTAATTTCATCTCTTTTATCAAAGTTTTCAAACTCAATGGCTCCCAAGACCTGAGAGGCACACAGAGGGCTGAGCAGGAGAAGAGAAAGTAGAGATCATGGTGAACTACAGCAGTTTGCATGCCCATCTGAAGGGCCCCCAGCAGATGTCGCCACCCAGGGATGCAGGTTCCTTATTGCCAATTTTATGATTAATTCTAAAAAAAAAAAAAAAAGCTGGAATCCAGACTTACATACAAAGATTTTTTAGACACAGACAACTAATTGGGATTAAAAAAAAAATACTTAAAAATAAAATGAAACAAGTCATCAAGCACATCCAGCATCCAGTTGAGACTGTGTCCTGAAGGAGCTGGTTCTTCAAATATCAACACATACTTTGAACATGGTGACCACATACACTCATTGCCTCCATCTAACATGACTAAAATTAATTTTCTATGGCTAACCATATGCTTGTTTCTACCAGACTCGGCATTTTTCATCACCATGTCCCTCTTTGGAAGAGCCAACTGGGGTGTTTGTAGATCTCCAGTTAGTGGCAACAGGACCATTTTATCTATCAGTCACAATTGACCAAACTGCAAGCTTCTCGAGGGCCTACAAAAATGTGTAAAATATGAAGAAGAAAATGAATGAGGCAAGCAGAACCAAAAGAACTATAAAATGAAAACGAATAAATACAAAATCAAGTGTCTACACACTGGTATAAGTCAGCTGACCAACTCAGGTATGGGGTCATATCATATCATGTTAAATGGAGGATACAGGTATATTTCAATATTTGATACAACTGTGGAGGGGAGCCCAGATCCATAGTGCTTAGGTCCTGCCAAAGTTCTAGAAGAACCCGAGTATAACCTGAATCCAACCACTCTGCCATAAGTCTAGTCTTCTTTTATAGCTATCACAAATTTCTTTACCCAGGTCTATTCCACCCATTCAATTGTCCACAGAGTTGAATGCAGAACTGCCCACATAGTTGAACATAAACCACAAATGACTTATAAAAATTCATTTTTGAATTCTCATCTGCATATAAATTTGTAAGACAAAAGTTTCAAAGAAGTAGCACAAGAAAAGCATGTTTTGAGGGTTCCATGCAATGATTTTAATTATTTGTTAATTTACTGCCAACATTTAGAATCTGGGATATTTCATATAAAATTCAGATTGTCATTCTCTTGAAAAGACAAACTAGAAAATGTGGAGATATTGGGCCCAGATGATGGCATGGGAGCAATCTACTAATGATAAAACAAGGCCACCCCTTTAAGTGGAGCATGTTCTCCACTTGGCCACAAACTCTATCCTCATTTAAACTAAATGGCTGTCCCTACAGACATTTAAGTGCAAGACCCCTGGTCTAAGGTCTTTAGAGAAACCTTATTTCTCTTCCACAACACAGCTTCAATATCTTGGATGGAACGATATGGAAATATCCCAACCTATTCTCAAAATTCAACACCTCCAGAAGTATAGCAATTAATTCTTATGCTAGTTTAAGATATCAGTCTAAGAAGAGGTTCCATCAAATTCCTCTCAATGTATTCCCAATTTGAACCATGATCCCCAGGAAAGTAGACAAATGACAAATTACCTTTCAGTTTCTCTTACTCTTTCAGCTAACCGAGGTAGAGCCCCTATAAGGTGGAGTCAAAGCTCCAACATGGAATGTCTTAATTAAGTAGAGTGATCAATAAATAATACATATAATAATCTTAAAAGAAGATTTGGGACTGAGTAAAAAACAACAAAAGACTAATC
This sequence comes from Marmota monax, assembly GCF_021218885.2. Lineage (NCBI taxonomy): Eukaryota > Metazoa > Chordata > Mammalia > Rodentia > Sciuridae > Marmota > Marmota monax. Next base: position 6,612,260 of record NW_026695224.1, read on the forward strand.
ATCATTAAGGATAAGAAGACAATAGCCATATTTGGAAGCGAAAAGAAAACCCCCAAAAATATGAAGAAAAAGCTAGTAGAATTTAATCCAAGTTTATCATTAACCTACTATATAGTTCTACCTCACCTACACCCACATTCAAAACACAAATCTTATTTTGGGGTGGCAGACTTCTGACAACTATATGCTAATTGATACTTTACATATTATTTTCTTACTGGTGAGAAAATTAATTGAACCCAGGGAAAGAAATTCCATATACATTGTCAGTGGGTCACCAATTCACTTGAATCATATAATAAGGATTTTTTTAAAAACATATAGACTTTAGTTTAATTTGTTAGCCACATCACAGAAAGAAATGTTCAAACAGTAGATTTTCCACTTGAAATTAAAATGGAAATTAGCCCTTAGAAAATAGAGATGACTTTAAGTTTATACATCAGTGGCTGGTTCATGAATTATTAACTGATTTTAATGATCCTGGCTATATTTTATTTGAAGTTATTCTCCTACTTGCAATGACTTTTGAACCCTCAAAACTCTTTCATCCATTCTCCATAGACAGAGTACACTTTCATGAGCGCTGACATTTAAAAAGGATCCATATACTCCGAATGTAAAGATAATACACTCACATATAATTTATACAAAGGACTCTGGTCATTTGTTAAAGAGAGAAATGAATGAAACCCTATTATTCACGGTTTGTAAATAAATTTAAAGATAAGCGCTAACTTTTCACTTGTTACGCCTGGAGCCGAGAGTTCTGTGTTCCTTCTAAAGTTTCCCAGATGGTCGTTAAAACAAGAAAGGGCAAAAACATACTTTTTTTTTTTTTTTTTGGAAATTCATCATTTCCCATCCAGAAAGATAATGCAAGTCATTTAAAGTCTTAAGAGATTAATAATTACAGGTATTTTTATATAAAATAAATGCATGTCTTTATGTGCTAGGTTTTACATTTTTAATATAAACCTCACTAAACAGCACCACTTCAGACACATAAGTTAGCTGTGAAACAAAATGCTATCAACCTTTAATTAGCACTTGCTGTTTTATATAAAGTTAACATTTCCTCTTCTACTACATTAAAAGAAAAATTACGGTGAATAAAACTGGGAGATAGAAAATCGAGAGTAGGAAAACATACTATTGTGGCTCAACTTAAGGAATGCTTTATTTCAAGGACTATAATATATTTTTACCTGTAAGTAAATGGAAATGCCCCTTAGAATAAGTACAATTAGATTCCTCCCAACATTGAGTGCTGTACCTAACTTTCACAAGTTGGGTACTACAGCACTTACCATGATCAGATTGCTGATTACTAAGACAGCAGGTTATTTCAGGAATATAGCTCAATTAAGATGACAGCAAACCAGCTTGCTACCACACTCTGAAGTTCAACAAGCATCCTAATAAATAATGTCTGTTTCCAAGCTTTATGTGCCCTCCCTGAAATAAGTATGCTGAGTTTAAATTGACTCAAAATAGTCTTTCTCAGAAGATAAAAAGAGACACACAAAAAAACATCCACAATTTCCTCTGGTCCCTTGAAGTACCTTGGGATCCTAGTGAACAGAGATTTGCCACGCATTGCAGTGACTGGATTAGTACAATAGGTTTCTATTTTGGTGTCATTGGAGTGTTGCTGATCTTAAATCAGAGAAAGAAGTAGTTACATTAGACAAGGTAATAGCTTCCCAAAATAAGAGCATGCCCGGTTTATACAAGGCTGGCACACATAGGCTAAGTTGTAAGGAGATAAATAATACCCCACTGGAACAATTAGGTGGATTCTCAGAAACACTACATACTTAATTAGGCTGCCTAAGTCCCTGACTGAGCATACATGGGGGACTTTTTAAAGCATTTAATAACCTGAGTAAATCCAAAATCAGAGGACAAAAACCAATCCTTAACTCTGACAACAGCCATCGGCCTTTTCTTGCTCCGTTTCCAGTGCTTAATGTATTTACTCTTGGAATTCCGAGAGCACGAATGCGCCCCCCCCCCCAAACACTACCATCAAGGGGTTAAGAACACTAAGTCCCTTCGTTCGGTGCTTATTGGGAGGGCCCTGTGTGCCAGACGCGGAGCTGGCCCACGATGGCACAGGGGAGAACAAGAGCGATCCTAATGGTCTTTACAAACTTCAGCACTGGAGTTGGGAAGGAAGTACAAACAAATAGGAAGGAACACGAGCCTCCATCAGCCACCGGGCACAGCAAACTGTCCCTCACTCTAGATACAATTCCTCCTCTTCCTGTTATTTATTCATTAGTTTTGTATAGCACCTTTCTTTCAGCAGCCTCCTTATTTCCTCTTCTGTTATCCAAGCAATCATAAACAAACTAGTATTTGAAAGAAAGGGGGGAGCAGGGGGGAGGGGAAAGAAAACCACATTTCATTTCAAAAGGCTCAGGACCTACAGAGCACGGGTCTTTCTCTGAATGTCGCCCTCGGGGTGATGTTTTCTCCAAAGCTCGGCCCTGGAGGCTTAAGGGAGAACAGAGAACCGGAGCACGCGCGGCTCTGGCACCCGGGCTACAGCCCGGCACCGACTCGCTGCGCCGCCAGCCCGCCTTCGATCCACCTTCAGCCGCCTGAACCACTGGGTTCTCAAAGTTGGCGCGGGGGGGGGGGGGGGAGTGCAGGAGCGTAGGGTGATCCCAAGGCGTGGTGTGGAGGTCTGCTGCTCTGATCTCCCCGAAATGCCAAACTTAACCCCCGCCCCCAAAAATGAAAGATGAGAAGCCACTTGCGATGACCCGGGAGGGGCGGGCAGTTCCGTTCCTTGGTCCAAAGCGCCCCAGCGGGAAGGTAGCAAAGCCCACCTGCAGGGATCCCAACCACTTCTCCCACCCCCCCATCTCAGGTCCAGGCAGGGCAACATTCAAAAGTTTGTTCTTCCGTTCCCCAGTTCCCCAAGCGGCCCCGGGGCCAGCTCTGGAGCGGGTGGGGGAGGTAAGATGGACTGAGCCGAGGGGGGCGAGATCATCGGACCACGAGATCAGGGACCCCAGGGTTGCCCAACCCACCCCACCCCCCGCGGTTAGGGGGGCTGCGATCGTGTTTACTAATAACAGCAACAAAGAATCACACGCGAGTCCCGTCTTTCAGTCCTCGGCTGCTCTTCGCTCCGCTTTGGGGCAACATGGAGAGTCGGGGGGGAGGTGGGAGGAGAGGCGGAGGGGCCACGCAGAGCGCCCGCAGAAGGACAAAAAAAGGGGGGGGGGTGGAAAGGGGTAGAAAGGATAGTTGGACAGAGATGAAGGCGCAAAGGGAAAGGAGTGGTTAAGGGAGACAGAGGGGAAAGAAAAGTGCAGCAAGCGGTGAGCCGGAGCGCGGGGCGCGCCCGGGATGGGGAGGTGGCCCCTGCCCCCCACCCCCCTGGCCCGGCCCGGCCCGGTCACCTTGCTGTAGCCGTAGTACCCCAGGCACTGCGCGAAGTCCAGGCCGGCGGGGTCCCCGGCGGCCGCGGGGTAGAACCTCACATCCATGCCGGAGCCTGGCCCGGGGCCGAGGGCCGGGACTGGGGCTCGCCGGGGCCGGTGCCCGCCTCCTCGCAACCGCTAGATCCACCGTCGGGGGCGCCCGACTGGGGGCGCCCGGGGTCGGCCCGCGGGACTCGGGGCTGGAGGGGCGTCGCGACCGGAGCCCAAGGAGCCCGGGAGCCGCGATCGCCGCACACAAAGGCGCGGCCACGCGAGCCGCGGGAGAGCGGGAGGCGGCCCGGGGGACGCGCCCCGCCGGGGCACCGAGATAGCCTGCGCGCGGGCCAGGCGCCCAGGTCGCGGGGCACAGCGCGGGGGCCCGGGGCGGCGCGGCGAGTTCAGGTGCGCTGGGCAAGGCTGGGACGGCGGCGGCGGCGGCGGCGGCTGGCCCCGCTCCTCCTCCTCCTCCCCGGGCGGACTGAGGAGAGGAGCCGCGGAGACAAGGGGCCCGGCCCCTCCCCTCCTTCTCCCCCTCCTGCCTCCGCCGCCGGTCCCCTCCCCGCGCCGCCGCCGCTCCGCCCCTCCCACCGCGGGCAGCTGGCGCGCCGCCCGCCCCGCCGGTGCGCTCCCCGGCCCGGCCCGCCTCCGCGCGCGCGACCCCGCCCGGCCCCTGCCCCGCGCGGGCCCAGCCGCTCACCCCGCGCCTGGAGCAGCCCTAGCCTGCCCTGTCGCTCGCGCGGCGGGCGCCCCTCTCCCGGGCCCCTCTTCTTCCCACCTCACCCCCCTTCCCTCTCCGGTCCTCTTTGTCCCCGCTGCCTCGCAGCGCTCCTCGCTCCCCTCCTCTCCTCGGCCGCTTCGGCCGGCCCCACCGCCGCCAAGTCCCGTGGCCCCGGCGTCCCACCCTCCTCCTTCCCGATCCCCGCGCGCCTCGGCCCCAGCATCCCCGCGCGGTCCGCTCCCGACCCGCCCCTCCTTCCTTCGCTTTCCTCAGGTCCCCATGCTTCCCCGTGGGGGTCTGTCCCTCGGCCCCTCCACCCTCCCGGCCCTGTGTCCCGAAGGTCCCTTGCGTGGGCACACCTTTCCCAGCAGCCAACCTGCACGCGGCTCCCGGTAGCCGGGTCCCGGGACCCCATGTACACCTGTGGTATTTTTCAGAAGGGGTGTTGGGGCCTGACCTTTCACAGGTAGGCAGACTTGAAGCTTCCCGGGTTAAGCCTCCTGTCGGTTCTCTTCTTATTTTCTTTGCTCTTGTTTGTATTCGAAAGGCATTTGAGTAACTGGATCTAGGCGGATCATTCACTGCTCTCAGAGAGAAAATGTCCCTATTTTCCTAAAAGGTTCTGGGTGATTAACTTCCCCATACTGCACTCACCCACCCCCTCTTTATTTCTTTCTCTTTCTTTAAGCTACATTTTTTTTTTTTCTGTCCTCGGCTTTATTGCTGTGAGTTAATTTGAGAGTTTGGCCTTCAGCCTTGGCGGAAGAAAACGTTAGAGAGTCTGTGGGATCTGCTCCCGGTCCCCGGCTCAGTTATCTTGTGAGCTACTTTAAAAGTAGAGAATTTTCGAAATATTTCATCAGACACGCGCAAACAGTGTCGTCCCTCGATCATACTTTGCTGGCCCTGGGCCTGAACTTTTTCAGACAAGCATTACACGGGTTTTTTTTTATTTTTTTGTCTCTCTAAAGTAGACACTCGGGCTTGTGACACCTGTATGTGTACCTTCACTCAATATTATCTTTCTGGAACCAAGCAGGGAAAATAAACTTCAATTAGGTGAAAGTGTGTGTATTTGCTCTTCTCTTAGCAGAAACCTGGGTTGGGAGACTGCAAGAAAGCTATGTGTGTTCAGGAAAGGAACAACTGCTCACATTGTCCCTGGGTTGACTCCAATCCCGAGTCTCCATTTAACGTTGACAACCCAGCGGCGCTCCCTAATGGCCCAGCAGGTTGCACAAATTGGCAGTGCGCTGAGATATTATCAGGACAACACCCCATTGAGTAAGTTCTTGAAACGCAAAAGTGGAGGCCCTTTCTCTGGGCCACTGGGCGCCTGTGGCCTTTCCACCAATCAGAGCTGGAGGTTGCAGTGGCCACCTGTTGTCGAGAAAGAGAGCATCTTTTAGAGTATTTAACAATGGTGTACAGTGCAGAGTCTGGCCACAAGAGAGGAGCAGCCTGCTGACCTGGGGTGCCAGAAAAGAATTTTCCCCCCCAGATAGCTCTTAAAAGGAGCCCAAAAGGCTGGGAAGCTGAGTTTTTCTTTGTAAATGCCTCACCTTCTGCTCATTCTGCCGTTCATCTGGAGCAATCTGAGCTTGATTACAGAGAATGAAGGAAAGTATAATCAAAGTTCCAGACAGAGTAAACCTGAAGTTGTAATCAGACCTCCAGAATCAGGCATACTAATATTCTTCGAAGTGAAAGCCTGCTGGCTGTCAGAGCAGGAATTGAACCTGGGCTGATGTGCAGCACTAAAACTCGGGAGAAACTGAAGTGTGAGAATCTTGCCCCAAGAGATTCTTAGGGCTTAGGAATGCCCAGTCACACCCCAGAACATCTTTGCCTGCTGTTTTGGAAGTCTTTGCTTTAGAGGATGCAAACAGAGGAGGACAGTACTCATTGGTCTGCATTTTATTATTACAATTTAGGCTAGAAGGTAAACAAAGTTAGGAGTATAGATTTTGATTAGAGGGAAAAAAATAAATGAGACTTAAGATGTGTGTATAGAGCCATTTAGAAAGAAAAAAAAATCACTGGTCATTTGGGAAGGCTGTCCCTTGATTTTATCCAGTCTCCATGCATTTAGAAACTATTTTGGAGTACCTAAAATGTAGGAGGCACTATTTTAGGCACTTGTGAATAAGAAAGAATCTCAACATGACACTGGAAGTCCTTAAAAAGAACTAACTCTGAAGTGGATTACATACACACTTACACACCTTTTCATGCATACATGCACACAAGCCCTGTCCCATCCAGTCACCTGGAGATCTTCTCATGCCACATCTATCATTGATATTGAGAGAAGCAATCTGATAAACAAATGCACACATAGTGTGAAAGAGGCCAGACTCAAGGCCTCCATGAAAGGTGTAAGAGAAGGCAGGAAAGAGGAGACAGGACACACCACCAGATCACTGCAGGATCCCAAGGACACAGGGCCATGCTCCATACATGGTGTGTTTGCAATAAACAAGTAATTCAAAGGCCAGTTCAGAAGGAAATAAGGTGAGAAGAAAGGAAGGAAAAAAGAGGAGAGAGAAAGAATGTTTTAATAGTGGAAGATTATTTGCAGGAATCTGGTTAAGGAAGGATTTGAGAAGAGTGTATCCAGGACCTCTTGGTTTGGTTAAGAACAATCTACCTTGGGAGGAGAAGGGTAGGGCCTTTTATGCCCTGCTATTTTAGAACCTTTGTATACTTTAAAATTAAGATCATGTGTTGCTTCATTTAGAACTGATCTGATTCAACTCTTCGTTGCATTTGAAATGCCAATTAATTTTAAGAGTTCCTGGGGATTTGAAGCCCTTCCATTAAAAGTTTTCGAGTGATGCTCTAAAAATTGTAAGGCAATTCTAACTGTCATGCTATTTGTCATCTCAAGGGTGTCACCTTTTTTCAGTCTGTGGGCAGTCTTGTTTCCTGAAATACCATAGACAAAGGTTTCCTTCATACTAGGTTAGCCTTGAATTTGAAGAAACTTCTCCAAGAATGCATCTTAAATATGCTTTGAATTTATGCTGAACAGTGCTAACAGTTATTGATTAAAGAGGACAGAAGAATCCCTTGTGCAGCCAAAATACACTTTCCAAACATAAGAAAACTTCTTTAAGGTTCTTATATGATTTGGATCAAAACAGTTTTATTATATTGATGTTTCTAATTGAATAATTGACATCACCCAAGAATCCCTAAAACAAGCTAGGGAAAATACATAAACTTTAACATAATAGGGAAATTACACTGTGACAGAACCCTGAAAACTTCACTTCTCTACTTTACCTGCCTCCAAATTAAGCAAGAAGGTCCCCAAGAGGACTGCATTAAACCTAAACCTGCTGAGTTTTATAACCAGAAATTGTACTGAGACTCCCACTTTTCAGAATCTGTGAAAGTAATTTAACCCCTCTGGGTTCTGCTTGCCCAGATGAGATGAGGATACTATTAAACATTATATATAGTTTAATTCTCTTGAGTTTGGGTGATGAAAAGTTCTATCCAAATATTATGATCCTTGTTTGCAATATGTAATGTAGCCAAATTAACAGCAGCTCCAAATGGAAATTAACAAGGCCAGAGCTCCTCAAGTTTCTCCTCGTGTATTCCCATAGTAACAGCTAATGTATTATATTGGTAAAATGTCTGATAGTTGGTTTTATATCTGAATTTGACTTCATGTCATAAAGCATAGCTTTCCTATCCAGCCTGGATTCTTAATATGTGCATAAAACTCAACTCCATGGAATTTAATAGAGTTTCATGTCAGAGAATCAACACTTCACATTCACAGTCTAAATGACATGCAGATAAAATCAAGACCTATGAAGGTTTTCACAATAGTGAACATACACATACATGGTATAGAGGAAGAGTCTGACCTTGGGGCCCTCATTAGGTGTCTCTACTGCAGGATCTAAAACTAATCACCAGGAGAGTGTTCCACACAGGAATTATAGTGTTAAAAAAAAAAAAAAACATATCATTTTTAGTTTCGGTTTTCAATGAACCTAAACTTTTCTGGTCTGGAAATGCGAGCTGTTTTGATATTTTTACTTTAGTTAAAAAATACAGTAGCTAGGCAAATGGCGGGGGTGGTAATAAACAAACTTTTCCTCCTCCAAGATAATAAATATATATTCAGTTTTGCTCTTTCTTTCTGTGTATATATACCCAGTTTTGGTCAGGTTGGCCTCTGTGCCACAAGGCACAAGAAGAACTCTGAAAAACCAATCATTTTCCCTGTGTACCATACTTTTACTAAGAATAGATACACCCATAGGTTCTGACAGATATATAGTAATTATGGAACAGTAACCCCAAAACCCTAGTAGCAAAAGAGTACTAACCAAGAATTCATTCTCAGAAATATGAAATGCAGCAAGTATTTGCTCGTGACCTGAGTAACTCTTTAATAAAGCTGTTTTAGAAACCAATACACTCGACACAATCAGGAGGTGTGCAATTTTCAGTGTATTTACACCCTATCTTCAAAAAAATAAAAAGGATCCGTATTGGTAGAAATCCTCAACTGCTGTCCTGCCTGTTTTCTGAAATATATTCTATTTCTTCTAAAGTGAAAGAATGACCTCTTTTGCAGGAACAATTTTCAGAGACAGTGTGTTTATCAAATGGTTTCTCTGCTTTCATAAAAACAATTTATTTTCACTGAACTCTTCAAGATAAGCATCAAAGCCAGGAAGAATGTACAATGAAGTTTATAATTACACTCCAGAAACAAATACCGGGTAGTTTTTATTTTGCTCAAGTGAAAAAGATTTTTTCCCCCAAAGAGACAAAAGGTAGTGAAGGGGGAGGAGGTTTATACAGAGTGAAAATCAGGAAGCCCAGAGGGTTTACAGCAGGAGGGGCCCCCGCAGTGCAGCCCACAAAGACCAGTGGCTGAACAATGGGAGCTGAAGATCCAGTACTTTCTTAGCAAATGGGTGGGGGTCAGTCCATATTTTATTTTTCACTAAGGGAGAGCTATAGGAGCATTAAGCGAGAAAACCTTCAGGCAAATATTCATTAAACCCTTCCCTGACAGATCTACATAGCATTGCACATAAATATCTTTCATAGTTTGTATCTTGGCTTAATTTATATGGCATGTTATTTTTAATAACCCAGCAGTTGTTAACAGTAAAATTGTAAAAAGTAACCCAGAACTGAGACTAATAAAGATTGTGTTTCTTAAGAAAGAGAAAACAATTGCATTTGATCACAGAACAGCCAAGAACTAGCAGCAAAATAATCTCCCCTAATTTACATAGATCTATGCGTGCCAAACAGATGAGTGTTTGCTTTTCGAGTAATAGTGCAGGTGCGCATCCTGCAGTGACTAAATCTCTACCTCATCAAACTGTTTCTCCAGAGTGGGACATGCCCTCTTTTTCTGGAACAGTTTCAAGTTTTCTCCCCAGCATTCCAGCCACCTGTTTATGGAGTTCATCCTCGGGAGTCGATGCATGCAATTAGAAACAAGAAAATGAAAATAAATGACCTTGTTTGTTATTTATAACAAAGAAACTCAGCAAAATTAATGCTGTGGAGCTTGACCTCCTGACCCGAGAGAAAGAGCCACCTCATGGCTTTGTAGCCAATGCACAATAGTCCAGCAGCTCCCATTGTCCAGCCACTGTGACTTTCGGATGGTCATTAAAACCGTATATCCAAAATATTAAACGTTTTACAAGTTAGATTAGAGGATTTGCACATATAAAAAAAAAACATGTTTAAAGAAATGAGGCTAGTTAGCACAAGAGCTTTTCTTTTCAAAGAGAGCAGGTAAAATCATTTAGCTTTATCCACTCACTCTGTCCTGTGTCAACAACATGTTGAAGAAAAGGAAAATATTTTAAAATTCCAAACAAGGGCTCTGGGAATGAACGAATGTATAATATATAATGAAGAACATGTAATAGAAATCTAATAGAAGGGTGGTCTTGGTAAGTGATTCAGGGAAAACACCATCTTTCCTCTCTTTTGAGGCTGCTGGTAGGCTAGGAAAATACACCTTCCTTCTGTTACATGGATCAGTGAGGGTGCTGCCCCCTAGAGTTGTGCAGAGAAATAGCACCACTATTTTCCTTTCTTCCACTTACCCAATACACCCCTAGAAGCCCAGGACAGGAAGGGAAGGAAGATCACAATGAGGTTCTGAAGGTTTTTCAGAACTGGTGCTTGGTTTGAATATCTTTAGGCGGAATAGCTAATGGAAACCAACACCCTCAAACCTCATGTGGCTGAGCCTCAGACTGACCTCTGTTACTACCTATTGGCTCCTCTGCCTCCTTTTGGTCCCCTCCCTTGTTCACCAGCAACCAATTCCATGAGTTCCCTGGATTCTTTTAGATCTTAAATTAAAAATCCATATTTGATTTTTTTTCCATCCAAATTCCTTGTGTATTGACTTATCTGACCAGTACTACCATGTCTTTGTTTGATTTCTTCCTGGGATGAAATAAGTATTTTTAAAAGAAAGAGTCTCTATTATTTTTCCTAATATTTCCTTCATTGTAAAATAAGGCCAATTCTGCAAGGTATGCAGACGGTCATGTAAAAGTCACCCGGAGGCTTGAAACCATCCTTCATCACCTATTTTTTTCTTTCTGGTCATCCCCGGGGAGGATGGGCACTTCATTATGTGCGTCTCCCCACACCTTCCTGGGGATGCTATAGTCACAAATCTGGTGAGATCACTACCCACCTTATTAGTCTCTCACAGCAGTGGAAACAACAAAATTATGGAAGATTCGTATTTCTGGTCAACCTATGTGAAACTGGCCAATTCTCAAACCCAGAGAAAGGAGGTGAAGGGAGTTTTTGCATTTAACAGATCTAGAGAAACCTATTTATCAGTCCAAACTACAGGTCTGCTGTTGCTGAGTTCTCTAATTTGCAAACATCACCAACTGAATTCCTGCTGTGGACTTGAAGTAGTAAGTTTTATATGTTCAATGCAAAAGACAGGGTAGAGTGCAAATACTCCCTCCCATCTTATCCAGAACCAAAACCCATGGCATTTATTTTTCTACGTGCCTTTCTAAGTATATGTTACTCAGTGTTGTGGTTTGGATATGAGGTGTCCCCCCAAATCTCCTATGTTAACACAGGACTATTAAGAAATGAAATGATTAGATTATGAGAACTGAAACCTAATCAATGGATTAATCCATATGTGGACTAATAATTGGAAAGGAATACTGTACTGTACTGCACCAGTAGGCTGGTTGGAGTGGATGGAGGAGGTGGATCACTGGAGACCTGCCCTTGGGAACTTGGGATTGGATTTTTGTCTCCCTGGCTGCCCCCCCCCCCCCCCGCCCCGTCTCTCCCTCTTTCCCTCTTTCTCTCTCTCTCCTTACTGGCTGCCAAGAATTGAGCAATTTTCTTTCTCCACACCCTCTGCCATGATGTTCTGCTTCACCTCCAACCATGCACGGACTGAATCTCTTGAAACTCTGAGCCAAAATAAATGTTTCCTCCTCTAAATTGTTCTTGTCGGGTATTTTGGTCACAGCTATGAAAAGCTGACTAACACACTCAAAGTTTCCAGAAATGAAAAAAGCATGACCCTTGTCCACACAAAATATTATAAGAACCAGTGAAAGTTTTATAATAATGAAATATCACATCCCAATCAGTGCCACTGGAGAAGCATTCCCTTGCTAATGTAGTCAACAAACATTTCTTTACAGTTATTGTTACAAATAACATGTGAGGGGGCTGCTTATAGAAAGGTGAGATAATTTGGGATCAGTGTAATTAGAGGAAGCTTCCTGGATAAGGCATTTGATAGTATCTTAGGGAGGTAATGGAGGGGAAAAAATGTCTTAAGGGAAGGAGATTTTCAAAAGTTACAAAGAAATTATATGTGGGGTGGGGATTAAGTTTTGCATCAACTTTTGGAATAGATTATGCTTCCGCACAAATTAACCCATAATATCTTCATGGGCTACCCCACTAAGGACCATTTCTCAGCCACATTCCTGTCCACCATACATCAGTGGCTGTTCTTTTGTACTTTGCATTTTAGCTCCAAAATTGAAGCCAACACTTCTATCTGGGTCATGTTGTTGGTCTTTGTAGCAGAAAGAGAGAATAGAGAGAAGCTGCAGTTCTCAAAGTTTCTGCTCACATCACTTCCACTCACTTTTTACTGGTCAAAGCGGGTCAGGGGGCCAAGCCTGGTGTCAGCAAGGCAGAAAGCATGATCTTCTTGGAGGGACTGGTTTGGTAGGAAGGGACCCCCATTCTTTTGCAATAATGAGATCAGTGACATGGAAAGTGGTCTTGAGAGACTTCTCCAGATTCTCAGTCGAAGCAGTGAGTGAGTGTTGAAGGGAAGAGCTTGATGAGGTAAGATGCTGAGAAGTCACGGGGGAGGAGCCATGACTAGAAGGGATACTTAATGGAGCTTTGAAGGCCAGGAGCTGAGTTACCCTCCATGCAGGAGGTTGCATGAAAGACAATGTGAACATCGCAGCTAGAAACTCTGATCTCAAATTTGCGTTGACCTGTATGCAGCAGACTTATTTAGCATCCAATGAATTAATATGGTGTAGCAGTAATGGTGCTATGTGAACATATAGCAATCGGACACATACACGCACACACATATGCATTTCAATTCTAATCCCACGACATCTCTCTTGGTAGATACAAGTATCATTTGCTTTTTTTATGTTGAAGAAGGGGGCCCACAGAAGCCAAATGACTTGCTTAAACACCCAAAAGTAGTATGCAGGAGATCAGTGATGCAAATTGAGCTCTTTTCCTTCTATTACCTCACTGTAGGGCAAAGAAATAAAAATGTCACCTTTCTTTAGTACTGACTTGTTTTTCTTTATCTTCTTATACCCACGGTCTGAAAGCAAGGTAATGTGATGCTTTTTCTCCTCAAGCAGAAGCTGTCATTAAAATGATGTTTACACAGTGATTCCTTACACAGGAAAACTTTATAAATGAATAAAGAAGCAACACAACTTTGTGCGTGGTATTTATTATAAAAGCTCACGGCAGAGACAGTTAGTGCTCAGCAAATGTTCAAGAGTTGCCCACTGTATTTCTGGCCTTTCTTGCTGTTGGGTGAGGGGCCATGTAACCAGTTCTGGCCAATAGACTGTGAGTAGAAATAGCATGTAGACCGAGACAATTAAGAGTCAGGAAGCATCCTCCTTAGGTCTCTTGCCCTACTTTGGTGTCCTTGGAGGCTCAGTGTTCCAGATGACATAGGTACAGAGATGGTACAAGGCCACTCGTGCCTCCAATTTACATGAGCAAAAACACATCTTGATGGTTTTGAGCTATGAGAGGTCAGCATTTCCTTATCACAGTAGCACAGTCCAGCCTATCCTTTGACTGATATAGGAAAAGTAACCAAATATGTCTTGTTCAGTCCCGTTTTATTACTGCCGAATACCAGGTATTTCACATAGTATATGCTCAACAAATAGCGCTTCAAGGAAAATGAACCAATTTCAAATTAAGTCTGTGTGCTATATAATTAAGCCATCTATAAACTGTTTATGGAAACCGAGTTTGATCAATCTTCCTGAAATATTTCACTAATCACCCCTTAGATGAAGATTTTACCATATATTTAATCAGTTTCCTTTGGTCCTCATTACCTTACCTCCACTCCTATGATTTTACTTCTTTATTTCTCTATTCTAATCTAATCTATCACTACTCAGTGACATGTGCCGCTAGTCATTTTTTTCACTGTTCAGTGGCAAACCTTACGTGTTCTCGAGCAAATTATTTCAGGCCTGTGAGCTTCTCAAAGATGACTTTCACATTTTGTAAAATTATTATCTGTAGCAAATGAGAGAACACAAACAGAATTTTTAAATTATTCAGGGTTATGAAAAGATGAAAATCCATACTCATTTTGTATTTGTTTTTGTTTATATATAAACTAGGTTGACAGATCAGAGGAGTGATATTAAAGATATCTCTATTTCAATAACATTTACCAAAGCCTCCCATGCACTTGATCTGTCAAGAGCATTTGTAAAAGGAACCAAGGAGATACTGTTAGCTACATCCTCCAGATTCATCCCCCCTTCTTTCTTCTTAACCATGCCCCCATGTTATTTAGGTCCTGCTCTTCTCCATGGTATCACCTTCATCCAGAGTAGATCCTTCACTGTGGCTCTCTTCATCGCCAGCCATTAGCCACTAGCTGTGATGCATTTCTGGTCACTAAGGAATGTTCAGGGGAGTGCAAGAGGGTTTCTAAGAATTATTTTTGCTTCTAGAAAGAAACATTAACAAATATAACAAATTCTCCTCTGGACAATGTCATGTCTCAAAATGTTGCAACTACCATGTAAACATGAAGAGACGGAGCCCAAGGTCACGGCTGAGATGCTGAGTTGCAGATGGTGGAGCAGAAACATGGAAAGAACAGAGATCTTTGCCTATGTCCTGGGTCACTGACAAACCAACCCTGGGTCTCTTTTTGTCCTAATTTCTAGTTGTAAGACATACAGTCTATTTTCTGTTACATACTACTGTAAGCATTGACACCCACTGAAACTCACAGTATTTGTCTGTTGGGGAGATATACCAAAATACCACAGACTGGGTGACTTTTACAGCAGAACTTTGTTTTCCTCCACTTCTGTAGGATTGACATCCCTGATCAAATATGGCTTTTTCTCTCAGCACACATGTTCCTGGTGTCTGTGTGTCCTAATACCACCCCCCTCCTTTTTTTTTTTTTTTTTTTGGTACTGGGGATTTAACCCAGGAGTGCTTAACCACTGGGCCACATCCCCAGACCTTTTTATTTTTTTAAATTTGGAGACAGGGTTCCACTAAGTTGCTGAGAGCCTTGTTAAATTGCTGAGGCTTTGGCCTCTGACTTGTGATCCTCCTACCGCAGTCTCCCGTTTTGCTGAGATTACAACTGTGTGCCACTGCACCCAGCCAGTTTTCTTTTTAAGTAAGAACACTGATCAGATTGAATGAGGGCCCACCCTGAGTGCCTCATTTTCACTTAATCACCTCTTTAAAGGCTCTATGTACAAAAAATGGTCACATTCTAAAGTGCTGGGGATCAGGGCTTGAGCATATGAATTTGAGGGAGGCACAGTTCAGCTCATAGAACAGGCTTAAGCCAGAAGGGGTTCTATTTTAAAACCATAGAAAAAAATCTCACAGAACCAAAGTACAAGTTATAAAGTCAGAATTCATGGGAACTTAAGAAGCCAATAGGCACTGACCACTGACTCTTCATCTTTTTTCCTCTCTCTGGTCTCAGATTGCTCTTTCTCACCATGGGTGTCTCAAGGCCCATCATGGAGGCCCTGTGATGGCGGCCTCAGCCCCTATGTCACATGACCTTCACATATGGCTCCCTGAATAGAATTAGGCTCTGTGCCTCTTTGTCAAATTCTTGAGATAGAGAATCGGATTGGCCAAGTTTGCATCAAACATTCACCTTTGGTCCAACCCCCTGCGGCCAGGAATATGGGTCAGGAGGTATAGACAGCTGGCTCTTATGGTCAATGGCTAAGTGAGTTCACCAAGAAGATTTGAATGGGGATACAATACTTGGTAGCTCTAGAGGAGAAGGGAAATGTTGATTAAGTTTATCCAATGATCAAGTGGATTCAAAACATATTGACAATTGTACATACAGGTATTGATTTATTATTGACAACCAGGAGAAGAGTCTTAGTCTTATTCTGTCCTGGATTCTGAATTTTAAAATTTTTTTCTAGTATTTTAATCAATAGATTAGCAAATAGAAGACATCCGTACTGAATTCTTAATCGATGATGGCAGCATTAGTTAACATAGTTGGAAACAAAATGCAGACTCAAAATCATCTTACAGGGCTAGAAGTCTAGGCAGAAAAAAAACAAAACTGAAAGCACAGATAAGTATTAACGTCCCAATTTGGATTTCAGTATTTACTTGCAAAATAATGAAATGGAGTTTGCAAATTAAGCCCTTCTATAAATTATAGTGCTTGGTGGGTATGTGCCTCTTTTTCTGAGAAGAAAGTCCTTTTTAAATTCATAGTGTGCTGAAGTTAGTTTGGCTATATACATTTCTTTTTAGATGTGGAAGATTCTGATCATTTTGGTTTCCCTTTTATTTGCAGATTAAGTAGATAACCAGACCCAGTAAATAATTTGGATCCCTACAGGTAACTCACTAACCTGAAAAATCCCTGATGGAAGAGGCTCCTCTATACTGTACTTAATGAAAAGCTGCTGTGACCTGCTGCTTGAGTCTAAGCACGAGACTCTATTTTTCCTCATATAGCTGGATATTCTGTCAGCTTGGTTTTCCCAAAGTAGGAAACAGAGATAAAGACAAGATCACCTTCTAGTTATTTTGTTATGCCATTTTAATTTCTTTATGTTTTTGGAATCATCATATTATTTTCTACATTTATATGAAATATCCTCATTAAAAACTGAAGCCCAAACATTACAAAATTATATAGCATAGAAAATGAAATACCGCATAATGGTATAATAGTCAATGTGAAGGATCAGGTGACTCCTCTTTCCAGTTATATTCCTTCGAATGTTCTAACAAATTGTCCATCTTTTTGTTTTAATAAAGATCCCATTAGACATATTCTTTTGTAACTTGCTTTTCCCTTGTAACAATGTATCCATCAGCCTGTAATAGTAGATTTGTTTGTTGTAGATTAATGTATCAATAAGAACTAGAAAAGCAAGATGACGTTTTTGAATGACTTGGGTTGGGGGTATCAGGAAGCTACCAAGGTGGTGAGGTCAAGGGGCTAAGGAAAAAACTGCAGGTGCAAAGAGATAGAAGTGGGCTCCACATTCGATCTCCCTCTCCCCTTAAGGACTTTTTCTGATTCACTAGCAATGGCCAAGAGCAGAGAAGCTGAGCTATGCTTCTGGTGATCTGTCCATACTAAAGAGAAAAATGGGAATTCAGAACCTGCTATGGCTTGACTATGTCTCCTAAAGTTCATGTGCTACAAACTCAGTCTCCAATGCAACAGTGTTGACAGGTTCAGCCTCATGATTAGTTCATGAGGGCTCTTGCCCCCATGAGTGAATTTAATGTCGTGATCAGCAGAATGGGTTCATTGTTGCAAGAGTAGGTTGTTTTGGTTTTTGGTTGTTTTTTGTTGTTGTTGTTTGTTTGTTTTGGTACTGAGAATTGAACTCAGGGGCACTCAACCACTGAGCCACATCCCCAACCCTGTTTTGTATTTTATGTAGAGACAGGTCTCACAGAGTTGCTTAGTGCCTTGCTTTCACTGAGGCTGGCTTTGAATTCATGATTCTCCTGCCTCAGCCTCCCGAGCCATGGTGATTTCAGGTGTGCCACCACACCAGGCGAAGAGTGGGTTGTTATCAAAATGAGTCATACCCCCTCTTGCTCTCTTATGCTCTCTTGCCCTTCCATCTTCCCCCATGGGATGATGTAGCACAAAGGCTATCACCAGATTCCAACACCTTGATATTGAACTTCCCAGCCTTCAGAACTACGAGAAATCATTTTTGTTCCTATAAATGATTCAGTCTGCAGTATTTGGTTATAGCAACACAAAACAGACTAAGATGGAATCTGATAAAGGAAAAGGGGTCATGACAAGCATCCCAGGTTTTCAGTTGACATTCACTAAGCACTGTGCTCTAGGAGGAGGAATAAACTAAAAGCAGACCAGCCCTCAGAAAGAATGTAGTTCACAGTAGAGTAAGCTCAATCTCTGATTGAATCAGGTGATCTACTACCTCTACCCAGTTTCCTAAGAATAAAAGAAATCTTTTCTGTAAGAAGATAAAATTACTCAAACTCTCAAATCTTCTTAATTTTGTACTTATTTATGTCTAGCATTTCAGAAGACAAGACCAAATAACTGAAGATATAAATGATAGGAAAATATCTCCAGGGAGTCTAGATATTGAAGTCATTAGCCATGCACTTTATTTATTATTTTTTTATTTTTAATTATACATGACAGTAGAATGTATTTTGGCGTAATATACGCACATAAAATATAACTTATTCTAATCAGGTCCTCATTCTTGTGGTCATGCATGATGTGGAGTTACCCTGGTCATGTATACAAGGCTAGAAAAATTATGTCCAATTAATTCTTCTGTCTTTCCTGTTTCCCTCCCCACTCCCTTCCCTTCATTTTCCTTTGTCTATCTCCAATGGATTTCAATAATTCCCCTCCCCAAGCTCCCTCGTTTTTGGTTAGCATCCACAGTGAGAGAGAACATTCTGCCTTTGGTTTTTTGGGGATTGGCTTATTTCACTTAACATATAATATTTTGCAGTTCCATCCACTTATTGGCAAATGCCATAATTTCACTCTTCTTTATTAGCCATGCACTTTAAAGTGACCATGATCACATGAACATTTTCATCCCAACTCCAGCCTCAAGAGAAATAGATGGTCCTCAACTTACCATGGAGTTACATTCCAATAAGCCCATTGTAAATTGAAAATATCATAATTTCAATTTTAATACACCTTGCCTAACCAAACATCAGAGCTTAGCCTAGCCTACTTTGAGCATGCTCAGAACGCTGACATTAGCCTTCAGTTGGACAAAATTATCTCACACAATACAGATTTTATGATGAAGTGTTGACCACAGCTGTAATTTCTTCCATACCTGTATGCCCCAAACACTGGTAACTCAGTGTACTCTCCTTGTTTACCCTAGTGATTGTGTGGCTCACTGCTAGTGACTCAAATCCTGAGAAAGAATCTCATTGTATATAATTAGCCTGAGAAAAACTGAAATTCAAACTTCAAAACAGTTTTTGTTGGATGCTTATTGGTTTTGTGCCATCGTAGGTTGGGGACTACTTAACATAAGCTTTGCACATGAGCTTAGTACATATAGTCCCTCAATAAATATTTAGTGATTTAGACAGCTATTTCACTGCTGTGATTAAAAGACTTGACGGGAACAATTAGAGGAGGAAAAGTTGATTTGGATCTCAGTCCATAGACAGCTGACGGGCTGGAGGTGGGGCGGAACATCATGGCGGAAGAGTGTGACGGAGGAAATAATGATCTGAAAGCAGAGAGCGACTCCACTAGCTAGACACAAAATATATATCCCAAAGGCCACACCCCCATGCTCACTTCCTCCAGCCACATTCTACCTGCCTTCAGTTACAACTCAGTTAATCCCTATCAGGGGATTAATTCACAGATTACTTTAAAGCTCTCCTAACCCAATCATTTCTCTTCTAAACCTTCTTGAATTGTCTCACACATGTGC
Source organism: Marmota monax (assembly GCF_021218885.2). Taxonomy (NCBI): domain Eukaryota; kingdom Metazoa; phylum Chordata; class Mammalia; order Rodentia; family Sciuridae; genus Marmota; species Marmota monax. The sequence continues at coordinate 6,631,678 of NW_026695224.1, forward strand.
TTTTGGGGGACACCTCACATCCAAACCATGACACCTAGCTATTATTCCAAAATTACAGTACTAGGATATTTGCAATTTTTCCCTAAATAATGTATGCATCATTCAACTAGGATTTCTGAAGACCCTACCACAATCCAAGGTACCTAAATGATTTAACATGGCCCATAGGTACTCAAGAACATGGAGATACTCATTGTCTTTTCTGTTCACTTTTATTTTTTTTTTATTTTTTTTATTTTATTTTATTTTTTTTTATTGTTGGTTGTTCAAATAGTCCTTCTGATTAGGTCATGGAGGAAGTCGCAGCTTAGTACTAATGTGTCTTTCACACTCTCCCAACACTGTTTGATTTTCCTTTTTTAACAAAGAAATAACAAGCCTCTTGCTTGGACCATTGATAGATGGTATCTTGGTATCTCCACCTTCTTAACAGAAAGGTGACTCCATCTGGCTCATTTTGGAGTCTGGTATAATCTATGGGCCTTATATCAAAATAACCTTTTTAAATACATACAATAAAATACCTAGTATTACAAAGGAAAAATACGCTGAACCAGAGTTCTATCCTCCATTGCCTTGACCCTAAGGTTGTGATCATTGTATTTCTTTTCATGGTTACTCTCTATTTAGGGAAAGCAATATTGGTTTCCATTTACAGTCATGCAATACAATTAGAATTTTTAGTAGATTTATTTAAATTAAGGAGGAGAGCTGAATTAAATAAGCATATTATATAAGAGCAAGAAATGTGGCAAAAACCGTAAAAAGTGATAGGCTGAGATTTGGGCTTAACCCAAAGAGATGTTTTCAATGGTGGGAACATCAGGCCTGCTTGAAGCTGGTGACTGCCTTAGAGCAGGCTTGGAGCAAACCTGACCCATCGTCCATCAATCAATATCCACTTACTGAGCAGCGCCACCAGGCAAGACACTCTTCCAGTTGTGGGCACAGGGCATTGAACCACACAAACTATTTACTCCCCAGATGCAGAAGGGTACAGACAGCACGTAGGCAAAAACATTCAATAGTAGCATGACTCCAGACCCTGATATTTCCACTGGAGCTGGACCAGAGAGGGAATGACTTGGAGTAAGAGTTGAAGAGTGAGGGTGGGAGCCTTGCTTGGCCCCTGGCAGGGTCAGTGGGCTCCCACTCCAGCAGTGCCTGGAAAAATGCAGAGACACAGGCTGGGATTTCTGGATCATTACCATGAGGAAAGGAATAAATGTGTGTTCTCTCTCGCTTGCTCCTCTTGACACCTGGGTAAATGGCTGTTTGCACAAGCAGATCACCCAGCCGCTCCCTCCAAGGTAAATAGCTACTTCCTGCCTTCCCTGCTGGCCCAGATTGGGGCCCTGACACAGAGCGTACCCAGGCAAAAGAGGAGGGATTCTCCATTCATGTTTTCTTTCATTCATTCATTCATTCATTCATTCAAGATTTTTGAGTACCTACCTAAGTGCTGATCATGGAGTTAGGTACTGGAAAGACAGTGAGGAGCAAGACAGAGGTCACACTCACCCCAATCCAGGGTTGTCCAAGCTTCAAGTGCCTTGAAGTCCTCCGGCCACTCCTCTCATGGTACTGATGCAGACATCAAAATCTGATGAGGAAAAGCAACTTGCCCAAGATCCTGAGCAAGTCAGGTCTCAAAATTCCTCTGCCAACTTCTTTGAAGGCCTACTGTTCCTGAGGTTGTCCATCTGGGACAGAAGTCGGGTTGACTCTATGTAGTGTTGTTCTCTATCCCCAAACCATCATGGCTTAGGGAAGAAGAAAACCAGGGTTTCCTCCTGGAAGTACAAGGAAGTGTAATTTCATCTAAGTCCCTAGATGACCATGTAGACTACTAGGACCGACTGAATTTGTCTTCTGTTTTTTACTTACCTTATTTTCCAGAAACATGCCCAAAGTTCATTTCTCATGCTGAAATTAATTCAGCCTATAGGTAAGACAGACACTCATTATATTTAACTGTACTTTCCATTTTCATATGAAATTGTACTTTGAATTGTTCCATTATCTGTTAAATAATATGTATCCATGAGCCTCTACAGGGCACCCGACCCTGTGGGAGGTCCTGGGATTTAACAGTAAGCTAAAGACAACCAATCCCTAACCTGGTCTCTGTTCTTCTAGTCTCATCAGGGATATAGGTATGTGCAAAAAAATTGTATGTATATATTTAAATTTATCAACATCATAGAAGCTTGTGTTGGTTTAAATCCTCCAAGAAGCATGCTAAGACAGGACTGCACATAAGAGAGATTTATGGGGGAAATGTCTGTGAGTGAACAGAGGGAGTGATCTGGGAGAGCCTTCAGAGGGTGAAGCAGTTCTGTGAAGGAGACAAGGAGGGAAGGAAGGAAAGATGGATACTCGACTGAGTCCATTTTTATATGTCTATAATAAAATACCTGAGGCTGAGAAACTTACAAAGAAAAGAGGTTTGGCTCCTGATTCAAAGACTCAAGGGTCTAAACAGTATGGTGCTAGATTCCTGGTAAGGGCTCTCTGGCTGTGTGAATTATCATGGCAGGGAAACAGAAAGGGAAACTGCCACATGCAGAAGGGGCACAGGTGTGAACAAGGAGGCAATAGACTAGGGAGGGGCCAGGCTCACACTTTTTTATGACAATCCGCTCTTGGAACTAATCCACTCCTACCAGATCCAAACCAATCCTTCCAGCCTCTGAAAAGGCTACAAGTGACCATCCAAAAGGTGGACTATTCTCAAGAACAGACCTGCCTTGGTATTCCTGCTGTGTTCAGCCACGGGCTGGTAGCTGCCTTGGGAAGTATGGCCCCAGCAGAGTTTCAGAAGACAGCAGCTAGGGCTGTTGGTTAATCAGAGACCCCTCAGAACAAGATCTAAGGCCATTTTCATGTCACAAGCTACAAAGGAGCCAAACACAGTCCTAATAGGATAGATTAGAGTGACTTGATCTGGTTTCAAAGAATGGAGAGTCTCTGAGAAAATGATCTTTGTTTTGAGTGCATGATATAACACTGCAGTGTTACAGAAAGAGAGAATTGAAAGTGCAAAGGCCCTGTGGCAGTAGCAGCCTGGGTGGCATGTCCCTTAAATTAAAAGAAGGTCAATGCAACTTCTGAGGGGGACTGAGAAGTGAGTTTTACTAGGGAGCCCAAAGAAGCTGTTACGGATAGGAGTATGTGTGTGTGTGTGTGTGTGTGTGTGTGTGTGTGTCTGCGTGTTGGGGATTGAACCTATAGCCTTACACATTCACCATTGAGCTATATTCTTAGTCTCAAGGACACTATTTTAAACATACATAGATGTATGGTAGAGGGCGAAACACCAGCTGTGTGCCTGGATTTGGGTGCTTTCATTGCAACAAGAGTCATGGAAATGGAGAGTGGGAAGGCTAACTCCCAGACACCACAAATACGCTTTTGTTAGGAACTAGATCAAAAATGACCAACGGGTGGCCCCTTTACCAAATGGAACTTCAAGCCGTGTTTACTTTGGCTTAGGCAATAGTTGAAAAAATTTTAAATTTGTTGTTTACTTTCAATCATTGGGGCCATTCTACATAAATTCCAAATTACCAACTTCTCTTTTCATTAAAAAAAAAATCCAATCTAGCAACATTCTTGCCTGAAAAGAGGAGAAAGGAGTAGAACTGGACCTTTAAGGGTGATATAAATAATATGGTAGTTGATCAATACATGTTTATTGAAAGATGGAGTAAATGAATGAAAAGTTAGAGCCCAGAAGGTGGGCATGCACTGTGGTAAAGGGGCCATCTCAGCCGGACAGAGAATGTGATTTAAGTCTAGGTCCAGAGTGCGCTGGTAAATGTTTAACAACCACATCTTTGTGCAGAAGAAAGAGTCCTGATTTGCAGTGTTTGCCAGATTTTTTTTTTTTGATGTAAATATTCCCACCATAACTGATTTCAAGCTACCAACATGCTGTTGCTGAGCTTGGAGTTGGAAAGAGGTACATATAATCAGGTCTCTTGAGACGGTCCAAGCCAGATCCAGCACACCACTGCTGTATCTGAGGCTAGAATGACTAAATTACTGGAATTATGGCCTCCTGGAACCATGCCTTAAGCCTAGCAGGTGCTCAATAAGTGTTTGTTTAACCAAGAACTGAATGGGTTGAAGCCCACAGATGGGAAGTCAGTGAGAAGCAGGAGAGGGGAGGAAAAGAGAGAAGGATTGGCAGTGTTGACTCTGAGACTAGAAGCTCAGGGACTGCGGTGATTCCTTTGACCACTGACCTTTTTATAGATTTATAGATCCGCATGGAATACATGGAAAGGAATGGTTATATGGTCTTTATAAGTCTTTTTCTAACCTCATGATATAAATCAGTGATCTCCAACCATTATTAAAAAGTGTAATTATCCTTTTCAAACAAACTATCACAAATAAAACTGATAAAAAGGGATGTACTTCTGGTGGGAGCCCTGATACTGCCTTGCCTGAAGCCCCTGAACTAGTCTATTAGGCCAGTGCCTCCTATATTTCCTTGTATTCACACACCTGTGAAGTTCCTTTTAGAATCTGGGCCCGACCTGTAGTCTGATTCAGCTAACAGAATGCAGCAGACAGGAATTCCAGAGTCCTGAGCTATTGCACAAGAAGTTCAGCCTCTTCTAGAGAGGCCACATAGAGAAGCCCTGGGGAAAGACCAAGACCCCGAGACTACAAGGAATTGGAGTCCCAGACACCCAGTGTCCCAGCTGAGCACGGTCCCTACCTGCTGGTGGAAAACATCCATCAGAGTAACCACTCTCAAGATCAGAATTGCTGGGTGTGTGTGGTGCCTCATGCCTGTAATCCCAGAGGCTTATGAGGCTAAGGCAGGAGGATCCAAGTTTAAAACCAGCCTCAGCAACTTAGTGAGACCCTGTCTCAAAATAAAAAATAAAGGGCTGGAGATGTAGCTCTGTGGTTAAGCGTCTCTGGGTTCAATCTCCAGTACAAAATAATAATAATAATAATCAGGAAAATTGCCCAACTGTGCCAAATTCATATTGAAGAACTGTGAGCAAATAAAACAACTGTTGTTTTCCAGTTTAGATTATATTAAGGCTTATATTATGTTAAAGAAGTGAAATTACCTAAATAGTCGTCAATACAAAAATCAGTCTGTACAATGGAGAACTGTGAGTTAAAAGAATGAGACGAATCTGTTTATTGACATAAAAAGATCACCAAGATTATCTCTTAGTAAGAACACAACATCCAGATCAGTCTGTAGAGCTGGTTCTACTGTTCAATAAAAAGGAAAGATTGGTATGTGTGTTCATGCACACATATGGGTGATTGCAAATGAAGAATATTTCTGGAAAGGTACTTAAGAAGCGAGTGACAGATTGGTAGACTTAGGGTAGTGGGGAAAGACTCGATTTTCAATTTTTTTCCTTTTGCATATAATCTTATAATGTTTGCAGGTATTACTTATTCAAATTATAGAAAAAAAAAACATGTTGGCAAAGGGAAGATGTCCATGGGGAGGTGGAAAAACATCTCACGTTCCTACAGCCAAAGGTTGGGGTCTCAAAGAAGCAGTTCTAGAGTTAAAAAAAAATAGTGGAAGTAATTTATTTGCGAGGTGGTCCCAGAAAGCACCCAAACAGAGTGGGAAAGAGAGAGATAAAAAGGAAAGGAAGTCAATGAAGGGTGTGTTCATGAGTTACCACTGGAGCTCAGACTCAATGGGACCTTCGTGAGAGGTACAGTGGACCCCAGGATGCTGTGACTTATCAGGACACTCCGCCTGGTCTTGATCTGGGTTCCCTCACAGCCCTGTGGGCCAGGTTGGATTTATGCATTACCCCAAATCCATCCTGACCTTGCTTTCAAGTTGAACAACCTAGATATCAGCATGCACCTTCCCTCTTATGACACCTAGTTATTTACATGGCTTAAGAGCTCGCTTTTCAGTGTGTGGAGGAAGAGAGAGCCGAGGGAGCTTGTGAGCTTATGAGCAGGGAAGGAGAGCCAGCCAGACAGGGCAGTGCACTGCTTGATGAGAAGCTGATTGCTTAGTCTTACTGGGTGTCTTCTGGGAGGCCATGGGAAACCAGCTCATGCCCACACCAGGGAATTCAGCTCCTGTGCTCTTCTGGGTTGCAAAGGTGAAGGTGCCTTGTGGGTGACAAGGTTTCTTATACCTCAATGGCAACAGGAAAGTCCTGGGGCAGGAGGTGAGAAGTGCATAGTGGGGGAGAGAGGAGAAGAGGTGCCCAGTTGCCCAGGAGTGAGGAAACTGCTGCCCCCCTGAGCCCTCCCATCACAACACTGGCAGAAGCTGTAGTAACCAGGCTTCCTGAAAGGAAGGGTGGATCTGGGGTGATGCACCATTAAACTGGTCCAGAAGGCATTCAGAGAGTCTGACTCAAGACCAAGTGGAGTGTCCTGATAATGTCCATCATACCAGAGTGCAGTGTACCACATTATGGTACTTCATTAATGATAAGTTTCATAAAAAAAATTATATTGGAGATTGAACCCAGAGATGCTCAAACATTGAGCCACATCTCCAGCCCTTCTTTTGTCTTTAGAGACCGGGTCTTGCTGAGTTACTTAGGGCCTCACTAAGTTGCTGAGGCTGGCTTTGAATGAGATCCATCTGCTTCAGCCTCCTGAGCCCCTGTGTATGCGCCACCACACCTGGCAGTTTCATTAAAAAAAAAAAAAAAGAAGAAGAGATTCTTTGGAAGGTCTTTGGAAGTAGATCAGATTATACCAATCAGTTTCCATTTCAATCAAGTCACTGCCCTGGTGATCGCTGATCCAAGCCAGGCTTCTGGCCATGTCACTGATGATGTTCTTGTGGACAACAAGCCAAAAACCTGGGTAGGATGACTACCCAGCAAAAAAAGAGTTTTGTTGTTGTTTTCAAACAATCACACTCACATCTATAGAGATATGGCAGAGAGTTCTGGTTTCTGCCCCTCAAATACTTTAATGATTTTGGAGAAGACGTTACAGCCAAACTCACCAAATTCATGGATGACATAAATGGAGAAAGAATGGTTGGCAGGAAGAAGAAAGAAAGAAAGAAAGAAAGGAAGGAAGGAAGGAAGGAAGGAAGGAAGGAAGGAAGGAAGGAAGGAAGGAAGGAAGGTTGGGAGAATTAGGATTCAACTTGTATTGATAAGCCTGCATGTCAGGTAAAACCAATTCAATATCATCCTTAAGAGTAACAGAATCTGTATTTAACATCAAAAAAGTCAATTGTGTCAGAACAGGATTTGGAAGCTGGGTTGACAGAAATTGAGTCAGAAAACTTGGGAGTTTTAATTAACCCAAGCTCAATAGGATCCAACAACAAAACTGCTTATTTTTTAAAGCAATTTTAGGCTGTAGTAATAAAAGTCTTATTTTCAGATGAAGAGCAGCAATAATCCTAATAGATTCGGTGAGAGGCATACTATACCGGGAGCACTGTGTGTTCAGTTCTGGGTGAAAGAGTGAGCAATTAGATGCAGGAGGGATTTCAGATGCATGTCACACAAGGAATGGTTATCAGCACTGGGGACAAATGAGAACAAAATGATAATATTTTACAGGAATAATAGTGGCCTCTGTCTATTTGTCAAGCATTCAGGTGTAAAAGGGAGTAAACATGTCCTTAGCTCTGTGTTTTAGTCAGCTATCACACATTAATACTGTGTTGGCCTATAACAGCATCTGTTTATCTCGCATGCATCTGTAGGTGAGCTGGTGGTTGTGTGATCTAATGGAGGCTGGGCTGCACTTCACTCCAGTGGATGGTTTGTGTTCGGGTTTGCTCCATGTTTTTCTTTTTCTTTGGGAACCCGTAGGTGCTCCCTGGGAATATTTTCTCTTAGTAATGTGAGAAACACAAAAGGGCACATACATGAAAAGTCTCTGCTGGTGTCACATCTGCCACCACTGCATTGCCCAAACCAAGCCATCTCCAAGTCAGGAGGCTGGGAAGTAGACTTTGCCCACCATGAGGCCAGGGAAAGGGAATTGTATATATTCTTATTACAAAGTTGTGGAATCAATAATTAAATTTATCCTACCCCAGGCTAATAGGGTAAAACTAGGGTCAGTGGTCTAAAGCTATAGGAAGATAGATTTTGGTATAGTGTGATCAAAAACTGAATGATCATTGGAATTGTTCAAAGATGGATGTAAACTGATAAAATCCTTGTCCCAGAAGAGGTTGGAGTTTAGTGGCTCATTTTCCAAGAGCACCAGAGATGGAATTCCACTCTCATTCGGACAGTTAGACACTGAACTGAGCAGATGATTTTCACTTTTAACATCCCACAATTCCATGATCCTATCCAACACTCTTCTCTCCTGACTCTGGGAGTCTATTTATTTCTGTGCCATACCTATACCCTAAGTCCATATTTTGGCTTATTTATATTCCTGAGAGTTTCCATGAATACTTATTGTCTTCTGAATTACTTTGGAAGCATCTCAGTGGTAAAGTCTTAAACTTCTCTTGCGTCACCTATAGGTGACTGGCCCAGGCACCAAGTCCTTAGCATAGTATCAAACCATCACCCAACACCCGATCTACCCCCAAATTAGTTTTTCTTTTTCATCTCCTACATTCTCCATTCTGTTTTCCAGTGAAGTTGAGCTACTTGCTCTTCTCTACATACATACTCTTCTTTTCAGGTTTTCTTCATTGCTATACCATTCTCTTGACCTGTACAGGTCCAGAATCTACCCATCCCACTCAGTGCGAACCAAATGCCACCTTCTCCAAGATGTTTTTTACTGATATCCCACCCAGAAAGTAGTCTTTCTTTCTCTTCTGAATAGTTCTAACAGTTCTCGTAGTTCTCAGGGTTTTCATGATGTAGAAAGGATGTTTTGGGAGTATTTTAGACATTCATACCAAGGTCCTGTTCCAAGATAGTCTCTTTGATCTGGTAACAAAAACTCCAAGTAACGGTAGTTAAAGTGATAAACATAATTGGTTAACTCACACAGCAAGGTATATGGAAGTAAGTGGTTCCAGGATTAGCACCGCAGTTCAATGATGTTACTGAGAATCTAGGCTCTGTCTTCCTGATCTGCCATTCTCAGGGTATTAGCAATATTCCTCCTCATGTTTGAAAGACGGCTGCCATGGCTCCAAGTCACACATCCTTCCACAAGCAGGAACAAAGCAGGCATGGGAGACATATTCTTGCAATATATCCTTCTTGCCAGAGAAAGAGAACTCAAAAGCTTCCTGCAGCTATTTCCTTATACTTGATTCATTAGAACTAGGTCACATGGCCATCCCTGACCTATCCCTGGTAAAGGGGAATGGGTTTGCAAGAGTGCGTTAGGCCACATGAGCCACTGTTGGGACTAGAGTGTCATGAACAAAATTCAGGCTCTGAACTATGAGCAAGAAAGAAGAAAGAATGGCCACACCTTTCCTAACACAGTGAACAGGAAGATGGACTTATGAACACAGGTGCCTCTCTGGGACAATAAACTTGTTGAGGGTAGGGACATGTCTGTACAAATAGAAGCTTTATGAATTTTCAGCAATCCTCCATGATCTTTGATGAGTCACTGAAGTCTTCCTCTTCACGATGTTGTGTGGAATGCTGGGGTTGTTGTTGTTGTTTAATTTTTTTAGGGCATTATCATTTTATATAATTGTGGTGTTCATTTGACACGTTCATATATGCATATAAATAATTGGCTCCATTTCGACCTCTAGTACTTCTTCCTTCTCTCCCTTCCACCTTCCCCCTGATTCCCTTCCTCTACTCTATTGATCTTTCTTCTGTTTATTAATGTTTTGATTGGGGCATTATTATCGTTATACGTAAAAGTGGAATTCATTGTGGTACAGTCACACATGCACATAGCATAATTTGGTCACTTTCATTCCTCCCACTAGATCTCCTTCCTCTACTCCATATTTTCTACTCCTTTCTATTTTCATGAGATTCCCTTTAAAAAAAAAATCCTTATTTCACTGTAGCTTTTGCATATGAGAGAAAATATTTGACCCCTGACTTACAGACTCTGGCTTATTTCCCTTAGCATGATAGTCTCCAGTTCCATCTATTTACCAGCAAATGACAAATTTTATTCTTCTTTATGGTTGAGTAAAACTCCATTGTGTTATATATACCACATTTTCTTTTTAAAAAAAATATTTATTATTTTTAGTTATATATCACCAGTAGAGTCCATTTTGACATATTTGTCCAAACATGGAGTATATCTTATTCTAATTAGAATCCCAGTCTTGTGGATGTACATGATGGTGAGAGTCACTGAATATCACATTTTCTTTATCCATTCATCTATTAAGGGGCACCTAGGATGGTCCCCTAACTTGTGTCATGAGAATTGTGCTGCTATAAACAATTGGTACATGTGTATCTGTAGTATGCTGATTTTAGTTCTTCTGGATAAATACCAACGAGTGGGATAGCTGGGTCATATGGGGAGCCATGGGATGCTGTTTTTATCCAGTGGTAACACATGCAGTTACTGTGTCCCACTGATTTGGTCTTCTGAGTGTATTCATTTCCCTATGATCTCTAAATGTAAGTAAAGTTTTTCTGAAGGTTGAAGAGTCCTAATAGGTATAAAATTCATCTAAATAGACATTTATGATTTAGGTTCCTAGAAAAATATATAGCTAAGAAGGAGCCTGGATTAAGCACAGCAAATGTGTAGGATTTTGTTTTCCACTTATTCACCTACCTTGAAATAGGACGGGGTATGAATGTGTGAGACATCTAGGGTCAAATTCCAGTTCCAACATTTCAGTGCCCATGTGATCTTCTGAAAATAATTTAACTTCTCCGAGTCTTGGTGCCTCTGTTTCCTCATGTGTAAAGCCTGAACTCTTTCCCTTGGATGTTATGTGGACCGACACTATTAATAACTACAAAAACCATAGTTGCCACTTTGTGGATGCCCATTCTGTGGCAAGCCCAATTCTAGGCATTTTATATGCTTTTTAGTCCTTTTTAAAAAAATATATTTATTTTTTAGTTATAGGTAGAAACAATATTTTATTTTTATGCGGTGCTGAGCATTGTACCCAGTGTCTCTCACATGCTAGGTGAGTGCTCTACTTCTGAGCCACAACCTCAGCCCCCATGCTTTTTTAGTATTTTTAATCTTCATGAAAAATTGCAGTGAATCCTGAGATTCAGGGCAGTAAAGGGACTTGCCCAAGTCACATAGCCCATAGGTGGGCTTTTGAACTCATGTGTTTGGCTTCAAAGCCCTTTCTGGAACATTAGCAATTGCTCAATGCTTCTTGATTTCTTTTGTCCTTTTCTGCAGTTATTTGATGTTGTTCCAAAATCCATGAAATGTTTCCTGTAGGCACTCCTTATCTTAATTATGTAAAGTCTCATTCTTTTTTTCTTACTTTCTCCTGTTCAGTCTCCAGGTCAATTTTTAAGTCTTTTTCAAAAGCCCATACATTAAAAAAAAAATCCTTCTCTTTATATAATTTTTTTTTTTGGACACTCTTGCTTTGGGGAAACAGAAGAGGGAGGAGAGAGAATGAAAGACTGATGAACTCAAATGGCCTTTTTCAGCTTTTATTCTCTGCTTTCACTTGAGAATGCTGTGTCACCCCCGTGAATCCCCTCCTCGTCATCTCCTGGAAAATACCAGCCTTGTTTCATTTCCCTTTTAAAATATCCACGTATCTTTTTGCCTTCACTTTGGCGGTGTTGCACTGGGTCTCACTAATGACACAATATCCTTTTCATAATAAGGTACCCAAAATGGCACAGTAGACTTTTGTACCCAGCCAGAATCACCGCATTCATTGCTGATACCACACACTGTCTACGGGATACCCTCATTTTCTCTTTTCAGGAAAGACGGGTGTCAGTTTTCATTCTGCCTCTTATGAACCAGGATCTTATTTTTCTCTCAGTTCTTGTGGCTGCAGTTTTTCCACCTCTACCATTTTCCATTTCTGCAGGACATCAGTTGACCAGGACGCCCCTGCTTAGGATTGCCACTCGCACTGAAGGAGGTTAAGCCTGTTCTGCAAAAATGTCTGAATACCTGTTGGCTCCCTGCCCACCTTCTTTTCCATCCGTGGAGTCCAGTGAACCCATCACTATTTTTCTTCGAGGACTGCGTGGTCTCACCTGCTCATCATAAAGAAGCCATTCTTATTGCTGGGGCTGGTAGATTTACACTGAATGGGGTTTAACCTGAATCTATAATGGCCACAGAACATGCTCTAGAAATTTTAAAAGAATAATATAATAAAAACCCTGGTGTGACTTTTTTTTTCCCCCTTGAAATATGAGCAGAGCAAGGAAATTTGAGAAAAGAAACTGAAAATCGGTTAACTGGAGATGAATTGGGTATGTAGGAGCGATCATTGATTGAGCCCATAAACAATGCCGGTCCCTCTGCAGAACATGTTCTATACATTATATCGTTTAACCTGTATAACAAGCCTCAGTGGAATGTATGATCATCCCAGATTTACAGAGAACATTAAAGCTAAGAAATTAAGCAATATACCTAATCCCATGCAGCTAGTAAGTGTCAGAGGGGATTTGAACCCAAGCCTTGGCAGTCTCCCAAGTCCATGGTTAGCTCCTGATATCCAGCTCCACCTGCTTTTTGTTCCGTGCACCACCTCTCTGATGTTTCCGTATTTGCCTTCTGGTTAATATTTACTCCTCCTCCCTAGCACACCATGTCAAGGGTGTGGCGTGAGTGTTTCGCTTCCTGAATGTTCGTTAACTGAGTTCAAACCAGCTTTACTCCCTTCCAAGGGAACATTAAAAGTGACAGTCCTTAGCTCATGAAGAACCAAGAGCTGATTCTACTGTGCCATCTGCCAATATGTAGCAGTCTGTCTTTCCTTACCTGTTGTTGGAGCTTCTTTGATGGCAAAATCACCCAAACAAGATCTAACCTTCAGGCCATCCCAGAGGTTCAATAGGAAACCCCTAAGTCCCCAAGAAGGGTCACTGGGGAAAAATGGATTAAGGAAATTCCCCAATTCACAGGATTTTTTTACAGTGGGGTGGGGGGAATTGGGGGTCTTTTTATTTTCTATTGTAGAATCAGTGTGGTAGAGAGAAGGTGGGCTTGGACATCCCCTAATTTGTGGAATGACCTTGGGCAGCATTTTGGGCAGGCGTGGCCAGAGTATTTTGTGTGCGTCTGAGAATTTCTATATAAAGTACTCACCAGGTACATGGCGCTTTATAGGAGCTCCCCAAACCAAAGAGTTCTTCTCCTTAGAGACTTAGCTTAGCTCACACTGAACCCTCACATGACCTGATTCTAAGCCACTGAGGAAAAGTGGGCTTATTAGTTCCATCTCTGATTCCAGGTTCCTACTGTGGGAGACACAACTCATGGTTCACTGTCTTTTACCTGTTTTGGTAAAAATTCTGAGGAGTTGATGTAGGGTTTTGAAAATCTAAAATACTATTAGTTGACTCTTTGTTTTCACGGTAAAAAGAAAAGAAGAAAAAAAGGAAGAGAGAAAAAATTTAGAGTAGATGTTTCCAAATTTGCAAAGTGAACAAGATTAGTGTCTGGTGCTCTTTGATGTCTCTTTCTCTCCCTTAAAATAGAAGGAAGGAGGGTGTTGAGTCCCCATCCATCCCCCCAGTCCAGTCAAGAGAGAGAATGTGCTCCCATTTTTACTCAAATTATGCCACAAACATAATTTTGATATCAGTGACCTCGATGCCTCAGTTTTCCCATCTATTTAAGTGTGTTGAGTGACAGCTGCCCTGTGAACTTGACCAGGTGGAAAAGACAGTGGGAAAGCATGAGGCAGTATTCACTTTGAGGTGGAAAGATTTCCTGCTAGAGGAGACGGATCACCGGGCCAGGAGGAAGCAAATCTGAGTTTGAATTTGGGTTTCCACAGTCAGTAGCTCTGTGACTTTGGGTAGGTCACGTCACCTCTCAGCATGCGGGCTTCTTACTTTGCAATGAGAAAAGTAGGTCTCAGCCGCCATATCTCTTGGGGTTGGAGGTTCCAGTGAGATCCTTCCTGTGAAGGCATCTCACACGTGCACACAGGCAGGGCAATCATTACTGCCATTCTATAAAGTCAGTCCCAATCCCACATTATTACTGACCTTTTATTTTTATTTTTATTTTTTTAGTACCAGGAATTGAACCCAGGGACACTTAAACCACTGAGCCACATCCCCCACCCTTTGTATTTTTTATTTTGAGAAAGGGTCTTGCTAAGTTGCTTAGGGCCTCACTTATTTGCTGAGGCTGGCTTTGAATTTTCGATCCTCCTGTCTCAGTCTCCCAACCCACTGGGATTACAGACATGGGCCACCAGGCCTGGCTATTGCTGACCTTTTGTTGTTGGTCTTTCTTATGCAGGAGAAGCATAGACATGTAAATTCTCTAACCATATGCATTTTTTAGAAGCTTCTGAGGTCCGCTTGGAGTTGTACCTTTCTCCAACCTCTTACCAATACCAAAACAAGAAGAGTGCAGAACAAAGAAAGTATGGGCCTTGAATGGAGACTGTGGGCCTCTCCTGGAAAGAGCTGCCAGAAATCAGCACTCACCAGTATGAGTCCAAGGCAGCCAGATCTGATTTTTCAAGGAATGTCATTGATATTCAGTTTCTTAAACTATAGAATCTACTATTTTAAAGATATGGGTTCAAAAATAATTGTAAATACTGTTTAGGACAAGTTCTAATTCTGCCCATTTGCCCCGTGTTGCAGATTTGGTGCTGAAATCCAGAGAGTGGAGGAAGGCTGCCTGTCTGGCTGGTCAGCCACTGAAGCCCAGAGCTGGTGCCAACTAGCTTGAGGGCCGCATTCATCATCCTTTGCTGGCTACAGTCAGGTCTTCTAATTTCCTAAGCAGGGCATGTTCTACCACCCTGGGCTTCCTTCTCTACAAAGGAATGGAAGAAGCAAGAGATAAAAGGAAAGGGAGAAGAAGGGAAAGGAAAAGAGAGAGAAAGATCCCCAGTGGGCTCCACCGAATGAGCGCCCAGCATGCCTTCCTGGGGAACACAGGTAGGTGCCCCTTTCTCTGCCTGCTCCAGCGTCCCCAGTGATGGTAGAGTACCCTGGATTTGACTGCTGCCCCCATGCATGGAGCAGCATGCATGCAGCCCCTGATCTCCAAAACTCCAACTTTCAGGATGTTGTGGTGCTATATTGTTAGTCTTGGGGACACAGGGGTCAGGGTTTCCAAAGAGAGTTGGAGGAGTGGCTTCCTATAGGCTGAAGGGACTGGCTTCATTCTGGTGTTCCTGCTACTGTTCCAGGTAAAGGGGAAGTAGATTGTAAAGCACTTTGGATATTATCAAAAGCACTGTTGGGAAAAAAAAATAGCAAACATCTTACCTGATTGTGTCAGGTTTGTGAAAGGAAGTTGGGAGTTGGATCTGTGATGTCCCTAATGACCCCTATGTGTTGACCCATACTTGGTCCAACTCCTTTCTATGGAGTGAGTCAGGGACACAACTTTCTTCATTTTCTTCATTACTTGCCCACTCCCTGGTACAGAGGACCAGGTAGAAAACGGAGCAACTTGAAGTCCTGGCTTTGGTGGCTGGTGTTAGCAGGAGCCAGGGTTTGGAGAGAGCCACTCATGAGCTGTGAGGTTTAATCTCTCTGAACCTTGCTTGTCTTCAAAATGGAGATAATAGCACATACTGCTCAGCCTTAATGAGAAAATTAAAACTAAGACCAAATAATGAATGTGAAGTACTTACCCCAGGACATGTCACATGAGAAGTAGTCACCAAGAGATGGCTCTAAGCTGGATGCAGTGGCTTATGCCTGCAATCCCAGCAGCTCTGGAGGCTAAGACAGGAGGATTTCGAGTTCAAAGCCAGCCTCAGCAAAAGTGAGGCACTAAGCAACTCAGTGAGACCCTGTCTCTAAATAAGATACAAAATAGGGCTGGGGATGTGGCTCAGTGGTTGAATGCCCCTGAGTTCAATCCCTGGTACCAAAGAGACGGAGAGAGAGAGAGATAGAAAGAGAGAGAAGGGGAGAGAGAGAGAGAGATAGAAAGAGAAGGAGAGAGAGAGAGAGAGAGAGAGAGAGAGAGAGGAGAGAGAGGGGAGAGAAAGAAATAGAGAGGGGGGGAGAGAGAGAGAGAGAGAGAGAGAGAGAGAGAGAGGAGAGAGAGAGAGGTGTCTCTAGAGCTTCAGTCAGAATATATGAAAGATGGTCCAGGCTCTGGTGACAGAATACCTAGGTTTGTTCACCATTTCAGTAAGTGACTTAGGATGTAGGATGGAGATAATAATAGTATGTACTTTTGTGGAACTGTTGCAATCATCGACAGAGATAACTCTTATAATTTGCTATGACCAGTGCTTCTTGGTTGTTAAATATTATTATACAGGTAGGAATTATGGAACTCAGGCTGATAGGCAGCTCAGCCCTTTCCTTATGGAGCTGATAGTCTAAAAAGAAAGACAGAATAGATGCATGTGAGATTTTTCATAACAAATGTCGCCAGTGCCCCCTCAGATTGTCTCAGACATCAGCATGCTAAGTAGTGACCCAATTAGGCCACTAACATTGGTGGTTACGTTGACCCAACTTCCAGTTGCTGGTGACTCTGCATCTCACTATCCGAACCTGCTCAGTGTTCAGCAGAGTGGAAATTCCAGTGAATTCGCACTTTCTCAGGAGCATCTCTCAATCAGCAATTGATGGGAGATGGTGCATGAATGTCCTGGCTCCCTCAGATCTCAATGAGCTAACTCTGCGGTATAAGCTCTTTTGTGGCTCCTGAGGTTCCCCAGCAGGTTTGAGCCCCAGTTGCCCACTGGCTTGATGGCATGTCATTTACCAGCTGTTTTCCTGCCTTGTCCCCATCCTCAGTCTCCTCCTGGTGTTGATGAGGAACATCTTCAAGGAGATGCTTGCTCTTAAATCCTTGTCTTTTGGTTGGCTAAAGGGGAAGCCCTATACACACTGAAGTGCCAAGGTGAATAACCCAAGTGCAGTGGGATTTGGTTAGGCTGCAAGTGCCAGGAATCCATGGTCAGAAGGAAGAGAGAGTTCCTTTGTCCTGGTTTCCCTTGGTGGAAAACTGCTGTAGGCCTGTGTACCTGATACCTGGGCTCCATTAACCCACCCCGAGTCGTTGTTTGGGAGCAGGTTTCTCTGGCACTGTCCCTGGAGGTAGTAAGCCGTTGGCTGGGCTGATGCAAGAAGCTGGAACTGTGTCTCTAGGCTGTGACCACACGCCAACTGTGGGCCTCTCAATTTAAATACATCTATGAACAAGAGGAAGCACATTCTGTCCAGGCAAATGAGAGTTGTCTTTCTTTCTTCTTTCCTTTTTTGTGTGTGTGGTGCTGGGGATTGAACCCAGGGCCTTATGCACGCAAGGCAAGCACTCTACCAACTGAGCTATATCCCCAGCGCCTTGAGAGTTTTCTTTTTTCATGGGAGATACAATGTAAAAATCACTTAACTCTCTGGGCCCTTTATCTATGAAAGAAATAATGATAATTAGAACAGTAGATCCAGCTGAAAGAAGTCCATCTCATGATCAGGAGGGAGGCTAAAACACACTGTTGCCAAATGAATAGAAAAAGTAACACTTAAAAGTGCTACTTCTCAACTGGGTAATAAGTCATGTTTTTATGAAAAAATAGAAATGTAGAAAGAAAAGAAGGGGAGGGGGGAGAGAGACAAGACACAGGCCCAGCTATGACACTCAAGTGTTAACTAGAGAAAATTAACACATTATAAAGACAAATCTGCCTTCTCCAAAACATTGTCACCCTAAAGGAACATGATGGTTGAGGGGGGCATTTTTCTTCTATGCTGACAGGGTAGTTTGAAAATATAGCAGCAGACTACAGTATGGGTGCCCAACCCTCCAAAACAGCTCAGAGATGAAAGAACAGGCTTTTCTTTAAAGAAATTAGATTTTTGCGACAAATTCAGGGCCTGGACAGGTTAGTGGGAGACAAAGAACATTCAGACTCCCCTCCCTCAGCTCTTCCAAAACAAACAGAGTCATTTCCAACCACTCACAGGTGTTTTTCCTCCTAAAACAAACACAGAAACAAATATTTACAGTTATGAAAATTCAACAAAAGTCACCTGGGCACAAGGTCCCCTTACCTACATCCAACATCTCTGGCCTGAGATTATTAAATAGAATGTCACACCTAGTTTCCATTACGGGACAAGAAAAGCTACACCAAAGAGAATTAGTTCCCAGATGTATTCATGAAGATAAAGGCCACCTCTTTTCAAGAAAGTGTTTGCAGCTATAAGGAAGAATTGACTATAGACAAAGGAAACGCCAGTGATTTTTTTTTTCACAGAAATGTCCTGTAAGAGGGCATGACCCCCTTGCAAATCAATGCAAAGTGTTCACAGTGTGGCACTGGCTGCCACGTTGCCCACCTTGAATCAATCCACTTGTGGAAAAAGTTCTTGCTTGCTTTTTCCCAAGTGTTGTAGATGTGAACAGGTCTCAAAATTAGGCGTGCATCCGAAGGGTTGCTGTGAACACTCCTTATTTCATAGTATTGCATTCTTCCATGGAGCTAGAGAATCAGGTAAGAGAAAAAAGTGAATGTGGTTATGGAAGGAGGGAAGAAAAGAAAGAGAAAGGAAAGGAAGGGAGAAAAAGATGAAAAGAAAGGAAGTGAGGGAAGAACTGGGGGGAGAAGGAAGTAAAGGAATGAAAAGAGGAGGAAAAAAGAAAGGAGGGAGAAAGAGAGAGGAGAGAGAGACCCGTTGTTGTCAAACCCTGGCTGGTTTACACTGAGGAGCCAGATAGCCTCTCAGTGAAAAGCTGAGATTAAGCTCACAACATAATTTCCATTATGTTAATGTTGCTTTAAAATATATTGCACAGAGTGCTGCAACAATCAAATTATCAATTATAATGTCTACTCAGAGTAGAAAAGTGTTACAAACAGAGGGCTGATTACTGCTTCAGTACATCCAATCTGCATACTCATTGTTCAGTACAGGGAAAACAAATTATCTTGTGTTGGCCCCAGTTCAAATTTAATTAAATGAGTGCAAAGCAATTATAATAAAGTACAATAGTGTAGTAATGAAAGGAAAATAACTCATTAACCTATTAATCTTTATTTATGTTCCTCTCAAATAACTATGTAATTTCTTTATCACCGCATCCCATAAGAAAAAGTAGGGTCTCACTGCTCGTGGCCTGGTTTAAAAGGTTCTATTTGGTTAAGATGCCTTCACGGCCACCATTATATCAACTTCCCTTAGCTCAGGGCCACCCCCAATCTCCCGTCATGCTCTCTACTTGAACATGGTCTGGATTTAGCATTCCTCTCTCACACATCTCTGACTCTTGTCATTTGGGCAAGGTAGATCTCTCTGGAAGCCTAGATGGGCAGACGCATCCTCCGACATCTGTTGAGCAAAGGAAGAGAGAAAAGAGAATCACTGTGGTTTAGAGAAAGTCCAGGCTTTAAAGTCTGAAGAGGTATCAGCAAGAGCTAAGAACACCCCAGCAAACACACCATGGGTCACCTGTTATGCAGATGAAGAAGTGGAGTTTTGGAAGACAAAAGTGTTTCGCCTAAGCCTTGCCATTTACAAGGAGCTGATCAAGGATTCTAATTCAGGTCTACACTGCTTAAATCCTCATTTCAATCCTTCAGAACCTCTCTGTTCAAAGGGTGGGCCACCACTGACTGACAGCTTTGGCATCTCTTGGAAGCTCAGTTGGTAGAGCCTCAATCCAGACCAGCAGAAACAGAAAGTGCATTTGACAGGATACTCTGGGGATTTATTAGCGTGATGAAGATTTCAAAGTGCTGGGTGCCACACTGCCTCTCCTGGAGATAGCAGAGCTCAGACAAGGCTCAGGGGTGGGGACTCTTTCCAGACTCCTCATACCAAGTAAGAGCGCAACATTTCCTTACAACTCACAGCAACTTGAGGTGACCTTGGGATAATCTGGGGTCATTAGGCTTGACTCTGGCTGCTATTTACATATCATTTGAGGTCAGCCCTGCACCTAATTCCTAAACCTTCACATTTTCCTACAAGAACTTGGAAAAGAGGGAAGGGGAAAACATGAAACCCTGATGAATGGAAGAAGGAAACAGGTATTTGTAAAGTTTCTCCTTTGTTCCTAGAGACCATCCATGTATTACTTCATTTAATCTCCATGACAAACACCCTTTTAAGATAAGGTGACCAACAAGAAGTTTAAGAGTTATGTCCAGTGTTGCCTACACCTGGTAAGTGACAGAGGTGAGCTTTGCTTGTCTTTAATGTTTACACATCTACCAAATAGCATTCTCTAAAAAGAAAGGACAGAGAGACCAGGAAAGGCAGGCAAGATGAAGTGAAAAAAAAGGTAGTGTGACAATCGTTAGTGCTGTTCATCCTCCATTTCCTACTCTTTGAAACACCTTGAGAATTATACTTCCTGTCCCCCTTGAAAGTAGGAGGGGACCCTGTGCATAGCTTTGGTCAATGACTTGCCAGCAGATGTTTCATGGTTTGTTTCAAGTCAGACACTTAATTGCTTGTGGCTTCTCTACACAGTGTTCTTCTCTCTGCTGTGGTGCTTGACAATATTCAAGATGGTGGCTGTGCCATCAGCCTGGTTCCCAGAGTGAGTGAGTGTGCTGACCTCACATCAACCTGTGGTGAACACATGATGAGAGTGACCAAAAAAAACCCAAAAAAACTTTGCTTTTTTGAGCCACTGAAGTTTGAGATTGTTACTGTAGCATAACGGAGCCTATCCTGACTCTACAGAAAAAGAGGGGGAAAAAAATGAAAATATTTAACACTTGTACGTGTATCTTTTTTTCACTTGAGACTAAGAGCGTTTCTGTGAGAGAGGAATTATTCCACATTATATGGACTGAATGTTTACTATTTGTTTTATAGGCAATTTAACAAAGACACACAAGTGTAAGCGTCCTGCCTGACCAAAGTGGCAAAGTTTGTAAGTGGCAGGGCCAGGTTTGGAATGCAGGTCTCCTGATGACTAATCTTTCCTCAACCCAGAACACTTCCTCCATGATGAGACTGGAGCCCTGTTCCCCTGTCCAACACAAGCCTCAGGTTGGTGTATCTAGCTTTGGGCTAACCCCTCCTTCCCCTCCCCACTCAGGAGGGATCCAAATTATTGGACAAATATCAGGTCAAGGGAAAACAGGTCCATGTAACTGCCAAGAGATGACTCCATCTGATTTACGCTGGGGGCAGAAACCAGCGAACAAAGTCCAGGATGATATTACTGTGGCCAACTGCAAGGAGACCTACTGCCTGGAATTGGTCTGTCGCCCTTATGATTGTTTGGGGTTGTTTGCAGGATAGAAAGGCAAAAGTCATGATTAAAAGGTTGACCTTTGTATTTAGCCTCAAAAATATTGAGTGTTGGGCTGCAGGTGAGCTCAGTGGCAGAGCACCTGCCTATCATATTTGAGGCCCTGGATTCGATCCTCGGCATTGCAAAAAGAAAAAAAAAATAGTGAGTAATAATCACACAAAGTCTCTCTTAAACAACTTCTATTTAACTAATTCACCAAATTAACCAAGTCGCTCCCTTCTTCCTGTAAACCACGATTCCTTTAACCCCAGCAGATTGAAGGCTCATGGCAAGTAGGCTACTTTCTAACATGTCCTTGGCCTGGCTCGATTGCTACGAGTCCATCTCATTTATTCCCAAACCTATTTATTCCAGTTGTATTTGTTCATGTAATCACGCACATTCTGTAACATGAGCCATAAAAGAAACCCATATTACTGTGAAAACTAGATAGAATACTTTGGAAAGATTTGATGAAGGCAAACAGGTAGGAAGAATAATGGCAAGTTGGATGTGGTAGCACACACCTGTAATACCAGCAGCTTGGGAGGCTGAGGCAAGAGGATTGAAAGTTCAAAGCCAGCCTCAGTAATTTAGTGAGGCCCTAAGCAATTTAGCAAGACTCTGCCTCAAAATAGAAAATAAAAAGGGCTGGCAATGTGGCTCAGCGATTAGTGCCTCTGAGTTCAATCCCTGGTACAAAATAAATAAGTAAATAAAAAGTAAAAAAATTGGCAAATCTGTAAAACACTAAGGAAAATTGTGAAGATTTATATGCAAACTGCCCTCAGAATATCTTTTAGTTTCTTAAGGTTTCACGTCTTTAATTTTAAAGACTCTGAAGTTTGTAGATAATGCACTGTAAGTGTGGTTTATGCAAGAAAGATAATTTAGAAGTCTTCATATTGTAATGCAAATTATTTTTTTCTTTAAAAAAAAGCCTAAGACCCTCATCAAATGATTGGACAAATGACATATGTTTTGTGTTAAAATAAAATTTTAATGTATCATTTTTAGTCATTATTTCACCACTACCTATTTGTCTCAGTTGCTTCTGACAAAAGGACTTTCATGTAATTACTTTTTTCATTTGCCCATATCTCCTTCATCTCAAGGACATATTGCCTTATTTTTAAGTGCAAGTTCCTTTGCATATTCTTTGTTGTATGGTTTATTCAATAATATTTCTTGAACAACTACTACATTCAAGAATCAGGCTGTGGACCCGATTGATCAATGAGCCTGCAGTGGAGAAAACACACTTTAAATAAATCATCCCAGCTGGGTGCAGTGGTACATGCCTGTAATCCCAGCAGCTGAAGAGGCTGAGGCAGGAGAATCATGAATTCAAAGCCTGCATCAGCAAAGAAGAGGCACTAAGCAACTCAGTGAGACCCTGTTTCTAAATGAAATACAAAATAAGGCTGGGGATGTGGCTCAGGGATAATAAATATTTTAAGCTTTGTAGGCCATACAATCACTGATGCAGCTATTCAACTCTGCTTTATGGAAATGTGTATGGCTGTGTTTCAATAAAACTTTATTTTTATAAACAAGTAGCAGACCAGATTCAGCCCACGAGCCTCAGTTTGCCAACTCAAGCTCTAAGTGAGACAGTTGCTAACTCTGGAGGACAACACCATCCTTTTTGGTTTCCTTTAGTTCTGTACGCATCTCTGCAGAAAGTCCCTTTGCTAAACTCTGCTCAAATTATCCAAATTGAGTGTGCCATCTGTTTCTTGCTAGGACCTTAATTGATGTACTTGGCTTTGCATTTCCCCAACACAAGCTTTAATTGCAAAGTAAAAACAATTTTAAAAAATAACAAAAATGGAGACTATGACCTGTTCCTATGTGGCAGGGACCTGGTGCCTTACATGTACTCATTCGTCCCTAAATACTATAAAATTTTTTCACGAGTTGTAATATGCTCTAAAAGTTGACCAGAGAGAAAATAAATAAACCTTTTTTCCTGGAGCCTGGAGTTGCAATCCTGCTGCCCTACTTGTCCACTTCTAATGGAATGGAGGTCTATTCTAATTAAACAAGAAAATACATCTTTTCACAAGGGGAGAACGGAGGGCATTGTACTCCGGGCCTCAAAGAAAGCATGCTTTAATAAGAATCCTTTTATAATCCCGGCTTTTATTTGTAGCTTCCCAAAGCTTTTGCTGGTAATAAAAGGATTGTAAAGTTGACAAATATAAGCAGGGACAAAGAAGTTTGGAGAGATAATGCCTTGGTGAATGGGCAAGTATCTGAAAGTGTATTGATCCCACAACACGTAGAAGATGATCACAAAAAGCCAAAGCTACCATCAATCAGGGTGATATTTCTATTACAAAGTAAAAACCTCTCCAGCTAGCACAGTATATTCCTCATATCATGCAGAATTATGTTCTGTGTTGAGAAAAGTGATACAGGTCCAAATGGCTCTGAAGAGCTGGATTCAAGTCTAGAATGATAGTCCCTCTCTTAACCTACTGCATTATTACATCTAATCAGTAAATGGAGCTGTGGCAAGTAAGTGTATTGTGCCACTATGATGATCAGCAGCAGCATCCACTGCTCCTTTGGATGATAGCTTCCAATTCCAATGAGTCTTATAGCTCATTTTAGACAGCACAAGGGCGTGGAAGTGAGGGTGTGCACCTTCAGTCTCTCAGAATCCTTTCACTGTGCAGAAAGCCTGGGCTAGCCTGCTGGAGAATAGCTACACTCTGGAGGAGAGCTAAGGCAGCCAGCCAACAGCCAGTAGCCACCAGAAGCATTGCTACTTAGCTGATCCACAGTACCCTGTAGTTACACCTACACCCCGTGTAGACCAGAAGAACATTTTACTGAGCCCACATTAAATTGCTGGCTCACAGATAATGAGCCAAATACACAGTTGTTTTAAACTGCTCTGTGTTGAGGTGATATATTACTCATCAATCGTTAACTAATATATACCCACTCACCCCCAGATTTTTCATTTATATGAGCCAGTAATTTATCTTTTTGTTTTCGTCAATTTAGGTTGGTTATTCTGTCATTTGAAGTGAAAAAGAAAAAAAGATTCCTAATACATCAAAGATATGCCTTCATTCCTCCAACCAGATAGCATTGTCAGGGATCTTGTCTTATCTGGATCCAAAGCTAAGTGACTTATCAATAAATGTTAAGCTATTGACATACAATATTGACAGATTCACAAATCACATTTTGAAGAGCAAAGGATAGATTTGCCCTCGAAGCTACAAAGTCATCTCTAGGGGGTATTGTACTAGACATGTCTTATCCTGTCTTAGTCTATTTTCTGTTGCTGTAGCACAATACCTGAGGCTGGATATATTATTTTAAAAAGAGGTTTATCTAGTTCACATTTCTGGAGGACCAAGAGCATGGTGCTAGCATCTGCTTGGCTTCTGGTGAGCACCTTGTGCTGCATCATATCATGGTGAGATGCAGACAGAGAAAGGGCACTC
Organism: Marmota monax; assembly: GCF_021218885.2. NCBI lineage: Eukaryota > Metazoa > Chordata > Mammalia > Rodentia > Sciuridae > Marmota > Marmota monax. The sequence goes on from NW_026695224.1 coordinate 6,656,421, forward strand.
ATGTCAGGAGCATGTATTCCATAGAGACCAAGGGAAGGCAGGAGGGGTTTTTATAACAACCTAGCCTTGCAAGAATTAGTCCACTCCTGTACGAACTGACCCAGTCAAGAGAGCCAACTCAGTCTCTGGAGAAAGACATTAATCCATTCATTAAGGGTAGATCTCCCTTGAGCTGATTTTTTCTTGAGGGTCTACCCCTCTCAACACCATCACATTGGAGACCAGGTCTCCACCACATGAACTAGGGAGTCATACCATATTCAAACCATACTGCCCCCTAACAAAAACCTGAAAGATACAAGGACCTTCTCCAACCAACACCATAGACAAAAACAGATGCATCTTATAGTATCCAAAGAACCCAACTCAGCCGTCGTTCTCAAGGGAATCCAGAAAATTCTGGGCCTCAATTCTACCCTCCTTGCTATAGAAACCTGAAATTAAGTGTCATCTTTTTCTTTCTAAAATAAAATACGAGCATGTACTGTTTCTAGGCAAGAAGCCCAGATCCATCTGCCCTTCCTGTCCTCGAGGACACCATCTATTCATTTGCTATAACTTGCTGCATTATTCCTACAATTTATTTTCTTATTTTAAAAAAGAAAGAGCTGAAGCAAGGTTCCCTCAGGGATCATACCCTACTCCAGGAAAAAAGGGGAATTCACCTGACCTACTCTCTCTGTGTCGAAATGGAATCCAGCAACCAATTCTCACCAACTGTGAATGAATTTTGAGTATGCATTTGGGAAGAGGGAAGGAAGAAGAGGGGGACATTATTTTTTATTCTTAAATCAGAGGATAACCAATCTGTCTCCACCCCAAGCAAAATTATAGTTTAAGTTCTTAAATGACTGAATTTCCCCGCTCAGAGCTGCAGACAAGGATCAGAAGGAAGAAAAATTTGTTGAAGACTGAAAAGAGAAATATCCTTGGTGGATGGAGATAATGCGTCTCAGCCCAGAAGTCAGGAGAGGGAGTCACCGGCTGACATTTAGCCTTCTCTCTAAACTCTCCTAGGCCTCAACGGCTCTGAATTTCTCCTTTCTTCTCCTCCTCCTTACTCCCAGGCCTGTCTCTTTAGGTTTAAGGAAAAGTCCAAGATAATAAATTCCTTTTACAAGAAAAGAAAGACGGGTTAATTTGCTGTCTCTCCTCCACCTAGACAACTGGTATTGGTTCTGAAAATTGCCACGGATCGGAATGAGGCTTAAGCCTGCCTTCTTCAATGGAGAGACGCCATATTGGGGCATTGGGTGCCAACAGAGAAGAACTTTAGGAGGCAGATGAGCAGAGGGAACTAGGAGTGGTAACCTGGGGGGGGGGGAGGGAGGCAGGGATTTGGGAATATGGGAAGCCTCAGTTGAAGGAACTAAGCATGAAACTGGCAAAGCAGGAGAAATGGTAATGCAAATTAGCGGGATGGGAAGGGAAAGTAGGCAAGAACACATTTAATTCAATTGTCTTCCCTTATCAATGGGGGATATGTCCCCAGAGCCCCAAAAGATGCCCAAAACCACAGGTAGCACTGAAATTTATACACCCTATGATGATTCTTCCCATACATACATACATGAAAAAATTTAATCTATATATTAGGCACAGAAGAAAATCGATAATACTAATAAAAGAATAATTGTAGCAATACATTGTGCTAACAGTTATATGAATGTGGTCTCTGTCTCTCAAATACCTGATTGTACTGTCCTCACTCTCATTCTTCTCATAGACTGTGGGTAACTGAAATGACAGAAAGTGAAACCACCGATAAGGAGGAAAAACTGCATTATAAAATGCAAATTCCATAACAAAATCTTATGGCCCTACATTATTAGGGTACCCTGTTCCTCCGCCCCCTTCAGCCTCTTCCCCAGAATGGCTCCATCTTATCCCAATTATGCTAACCTTCTTTCATTCTCTCAAATACTGTTCCTTCTTCTAGATCTTGCCATTTGCTGTTTGTCATAAAAGTTTTCTTCCAATCCTTGAGGTTTCAGCCCAAATACCTCCTCCTGCCCATCACCTTCTATTCTAGAACATTCCCCTTCATGACCCTTCACATTTGCTAAAACCACCTGTGTCTGCGCTTGTCCACTCCCTACTGCCTGCTGTGGAATGTCAGCCCTGTTATTGTTTGTCTTGTTGACTATGGGGTAACCCCACCCCAGCACCTGGCCTGACCCACAGTAGGAACTCAGTAAATACTTTTTGAATGAAATAAAATAAAATAAAAATGTGTAGGCTTGAGAAAAGAAAAAAATACCATTAAATGGTTATTTAATAAAATATTGACTTATTAACTATTAATTTATTTCATAAAACAAAAATATTAGTGGTCCTCTCAATAAATGTGCTCTTCGTATTTCTAATTGGTGCCTCATGAACTATCATAGCCCCTAGGGCTTATAATAGCAGGGAGCCAAGGGGGAAAGGAGGACAGGTGGCCAAACTTGAGGGACCCAGGAGTCCAAATGTGCAGTCTCAAATATGCATCATGGTGGCATGTCCTATGGAGTAGAGAGAGTGGTTTAGAATTGCCAGAATATGGTGATAATAAAAGTAGGACAATGGTAGTCAATTCTATTATTTTTAAGAAATTCTCTACAACCTACGCACCCCGGTTGCCTGCACCCTGGGTGGATGCTCCAACCTTGCACCCCACCCCCATGTTCACACTCTGCTGGACTGTTCCCTGTACTTGACTGCACATATTCACTGGGAGAGCAGGTGTCCTCGAAGGCACCCTGGAGGGCCAGCTCCATGACAGCATACCTGTCCCTACAAATATACACAGAAGGGAACCTGGTAAAAATTAGAATCTCTGTCCTGGCTACTGGGACTCCTTGCCCTCACGTCACTAACATACCTTACTAATAAATAACCCTATGCCTGCAGACTCCCTCTCCTCCTGCCCCAGCAGAACTCCCTTTCCTTCATCTAGCCTCTCGGGAGGGCACACAGAGCTCTATTTATGTCCACAAACCATGCCAACCAATAGCGCCTGGCATCCCCACTCTATTAGTGCCACACCTGGGCAAAGCTACAAATGGAGTGGGGCTCAGGGAGGAAGAGAACTGGTCTCCTTATCCTGACATAATGAAGCACATGATGGTATGAGACTTAGGGGTTAGTCACACTGACTGCTCACCTCCATGCTGGCCCTTCCACACTCAATCAAGTATGGCTGTTAGCACAAGAATAGTGCTGAGCTCGGGACCTGTCACCCTGCTTCCTGCCATTGGACACACATTCCAAAACCAGTAGGCTACCCTACTCACAACAGAAATCTACTCCATGTGCTACCTCTGCTTTTGAGTTCCTCATTGGTCTTCTCATTTCTTTTGTCTGACTTAGCAATTTTGTGTTACTACTTTCTATTTAGTCAAAAAACATATTTCTTTGTGCCCCAAAAAGTCTACCCAGAGACAAGAATGTCAAATACCTTTGCATATTTATAAGTATCATTCTAACAGTTGGTATACAGAATTCTAAGGGGGCACCTACAGGGTGGTGTTGAGGAAGACTCAGAGGTTTCATTCATATTCAATGCAGAGCACTGTGATCAATTAATGATGTCTGCACAAGCTCAGAATGGGAGAAGGACAACTCTTAGGCATATCTGTCACCCTATCAGTAAAAGCTGGTCATTCATGTATTTAAAATTCACTAATATTCCAGCAACTCTGGTTCAAGCAAGAGAATCACAATTTCAAAGCCAGCCTCAGCAACTTAGCAAGGCCCTAATCAATTTATCAAGACTCTCAAAAAAGGGCTGGGGTATGGCTCAGTGGGTAAGTTCCCCTGGGTTCAATCCCTGGTACCAAATAAATAAATAAATCTAAGATTTACTAATATTCCAAAACATGTTAATTTCCATTTTTGTCTGGTTTAGATTTGAATCTTATATCCTTGGTATCTGGGAACAAGTGATTTTGCTGTGGAGTTTAGTGGAATTTCCTTAGACCCACATCATGAACGGCTTCCCAGTACTCCTCTTCCCTCTTCATGTGGACAACAGTAAAACCTTCATCCAACTAGATGTAAACTTCTTTTTTTTTCTTTTCTTTTATCCTGGAGATTGAACCTGAAACACTTCACCACTGAGCTACATTCCCAGCCCTTTTTACTTTTAATTTTGAGACAGGGTTTCACCAAGTTGCTTAGAGCCTCGCTAAGTTGCCTAGACTGGCCTCAAACTTGTGATCCTTGTGCATCATCCTCTCTAATCATAGGGACTGCAGGCATGAGGTCACTGTGCCTGGCTAGATGTAAACTTCTCATCAAAAGGGGAAATATGTATTTTCTTTCTTACTGTATTATATCTAGTACCAAGCAGGTGCTTCGAAAATATTTTTTGAATGAAAGAAAGACCAAGAGAGAGGGAGGTCAGGAGGGAAGGAGGAAAGAAGTTATGAATGGAGGTGGAAGGAGGAAGGGAAGAAATTCAGCTAGTACTGAAAGTCATTTACGAGGGCTGTTACTGAGAGTAAACAGAATATAAAAGGGTGTAGAGAAAGGTGTTTATTTACCCAGGACTATGATTTAATATGGTTTGAGTGTGTCTCCCAAGGTTCCTCTGCTGGAGCGTGGTCCCAGGACAGTGATATTCAGGTGGTAGAGGTGGGGCCTAGTGCAAGGTAATTGGGTCATGCTCAAGAGTGAATTTTTTCTCACTAGAGTGAGTTAATACAAAGCAAGTTTACCCCAAATATTTGGCCTCTTCTGCAGGCCCCCCTTACCATTTCTTTTTCCATTATTGTGTGCTTGGGATTGAATGCAGGGCCTCACACATTCTAAGCAAGCACTCTATCACTGAATACACCTTTAGCCCTCCCTTTCTGTTTCTCTACCTTGCTGTGACAAAGAACCACACTCAACTCTCACTTCCTGCTCCTGGGGGACATGAATAGTTCCCCAGACCAGCTCACCATAGGTAAGCAATACCGCCACTGTTACACACTCTGTCTTGCACCAGGACACTGGCCCCATGCTGTTTGGATGCTCCAGCCACCAGAATCATGAATTAAACAAACCTATTTATAAAATATCCAGCCTCAGAAATTTTGTTATAGCAACAGGCAATGGACTAATACATCCAAAGAATATAAGTTTAAGACAAAACAAAAAAATGAAATGGCACATATTTAAAGAGTAATTTGGAGTTTAAGGGGTTATTTAAATGTCACTACATATGAAGGAGAAAATGATAATTAGAGTGATATTTGATACCTAAACAACAGTGGTACTGGCCTTACCCATTTCTCAGCCCAGAGCAGGGATAATGCATTATTTTTCACTGAATATCCAACAATGTCTCTTTCTCATTAGGATTTACTATGCATGCAAGCAAATGAGAGGGAATTTAAGCCAGTATACTGTTTCCAGGTCTCAGTCAGAAGGAGGCACTGTTTCAGCCCAAATAAAAGAAAAAGTGGGATCAAGGTTGGGCCAACACCGTCCAGAAGGATCTGAAGATGCAGGTGGGGTAGATAGAGGAACTGAGATTTTTGTGATGTAAAATTAGGTGGACTTGGTATTGGGTCTCAGCTGCAGTCCCTTCTGGTCATATGACTGAGAAAATCATTGCAACCTTCTCAGACTCAGTTTGCTACTCATCTACAGAGTGGGGTTAAAATAACATTAAATAAGATAATGCACACAAGGCATTTAGCACATATTAAGCAAGTCATAATCATTAGCTATTATTACTATTACTTTTATTTCTATTATTATTATAGCCAAAATGCCTATTGTAAGATTGAGCATATATCAAATGTTTCTAAGTAAAATAGAGCTTGACTCTATTTTTCAGCTTACCTTATAGTTAGATGTAGCAAATAGACTGGGCTCTGGGTCTGGCTTACAAAATCTTCTTCCACACTCTCTCACTTCCCCTCATCTTTCAGTCAGATCCAGTGGAGGACTTCGAAGTCCAAAGGGATAGTTAAACCACTGGATGGAAAAAGCATGATCCATGAATGATTATGTGGAATTAAGCCCTGCAGTAAATGCCTTGTGTAAATCATCTCATTTAATGTTAACTCCGTTCTGTAGATGAGCAGTGAACTGGGTTTTAGAGGGCTAAAATGATTTCCTCAGAGTCATACGATCACACCAACACCTTCTGACCCACAGTGCATAGGAACGTGAGCTAAAAATGCACATTCATCTTTCCCATGTGGTTGAAATTTGAGAACTCTTTGTTTTAGCAGCTAATGTTACTTACCCTAGCTATCACTAAGAAAGTCGTTTAGATGCCTTGTCAGGACTAACAAGAACACACACTTGAACACCATTTTTCTAAAGATCTTCTTTACCACATGTCATATCTTCTGGGCCTTGAATGTGAATTCCTGTTGCTTTCTAGCCAATGTCTAGAACCATTTTTACCACTGGGCACAGGGGTCTTCATTCATTGGGGGTGCTCTCTAAATGCTTGCATTCCATGGTATCCATTTTGTGACACTGAAATATGTGAGAAGCAGAGGGCTCCCTGGATTCCGGTGCTATATTACCTGTATTAGTGAGAACATCAAGCTGCCTCCATTCATCACCTAGTAGCCCACCAGACAAAATGATTCACCCTGGACTTGAAGGTTGAAGTCCACAGAGCATCGTTTTAACTGAAGGGAGAGACACTTCCCTAAAGCAGCAAGAGCTTTACAGAAGAAAGTTGTATTAATGACCTCACTTCTGTGCTTATCAGGAGCTGGCCATATAATCCTTTCCCGGAATTACATGCTGGCCAGTTCAGATAAATAACACAGATCTCCGCCATTCATAATCCAAAATGTTAACAATTAATTTCCGAAATCAATCCTGAGGGGGACTAGAAACCTAAACCACTAGGCCCAGACAGTCCCTGCTCAGTGAATTGTTCATGAGTCAAAATTTAAACCTCAAAACTTGTAACTAAGTGTTGTCAAGACACAGCTGACTTAGGCAATCAAGATAACAATATTCAGCAATAACCTGAGTGAAACATACTCTAAGTGTGAATTAATAAGTCGGCTGACACCAGGCCCCAGATGTTTCCTACTCTGGCAATATGCCCAAAGTGATGATAAGCAGATTTACATACTTAACTAATATGTTTATTTAAAGGAAATTTCCAAATCCAAAATAACATCCAGATTTCTTATTTGGCTGCAGATCAAAAGACATCCTATCAATAAAGACAGAATCCAGGATAAACCTTTTCAACATCTGCTTGAAACCAAACAACAGATTTGAGAGTTTTGAAAAACTTAATTGCAGACAAATTTCACTGCCTCTTACATAAATATATATTTTCAGGTCCCTGGGGTGGTTCTGACCTCATCAATTTTTTCGTGTTCACAATACACGACATTGTTCATTTACCAGCACCAACAACCCTGCCTTTATGGAGAATTGTAGTCCCAAGGTTTTCTTTCAGATTGAAGGATGAATGGGCTTTCTCCCCGATCAGGAAATGTCAAGCAAAAGTCGAGAGCATGAGCTAGAGTTTGGAATGTCATAGAAAAGAAAAATCCACCCCTCAACCAGTAACTGTTTGTATGTTCATAATTGCCCTAAGGGTTTATTTGGTGTCAATCTCGTATACTTTTAGAAGAGAATATAGAAATAGTAGTACTATAGAGTGTCAATGTTTCTTCTTCTTCTCCTCCTCCTCCTCCTCCTTCTTCCTGATTCCCCAAGGGAGAGTTCAAGAACTGGATCAAAGTCTTAACACATCTATATGAGTGTGAAAGGGGTGATAATAGGATGGGTGTTAGCTTTTTATCCCTTTAGCATGAATTAGTTCACTCTCCCTAGGTGGGAACTGTCTAAAGTTGGACCAGGTCTGTTGAGCACTGAGGCATTCTTCCTTTGCCCTGGCCAGAGCTGTAACTGAACTAAGAACTTAGTTCAGATATTCCCTTTGCCTGATCTGTTTAGTGTCAGGACCAATATTAGTTGGTTGGCCTTGGGATCTGGTGACTTAGAGAGTTAGAAGTCATCCATGTTTACTCCCATTTCATCTTTTGAACTTAGTCACATTAAACTGCTGGGGCAAATTCTGTCGTAGCCAAGATAGCAAGAAATTTTATATTATTGTTAACTGTTACGTATTTAGGCCTCCGATGGTTGTGATCGCTGCATCTGTATGGACATGTAGATTTTTTTCTCATCATCCTTCCCTAAGCAATACCCTAGAACCTCTTTATGTAGTGCTTATATTGTATGAAGTAATCGAGAGATGATTGAAAGTGTACTGGAAGATGTGCTCAGGTTACACGCCAATTCTATGGCATTTTATGTAAGGGACTTGGACATCCAAGGATTCAGGTGTCCCCAGAGGGTCCTGGAACTCATCTCCCATGAGCTGCTAAGGGATGACTTCTTTTGGCAGATATTGCTTCTGTGCCACAAACAAAATAGGAACACAGGAATCCTTCCACATTCAGTGAAAAGATAGACCTTTCAGGATACACGGCAGAATTGGGCTTTCTGTGCTATGGGTCTAAATATTCCTCCACTCCCCTAGAATGAACTACTTCCTGCTGGTTACTCCTACTGAATCCCTTGCACACAACCTCATCATGCCTCTAAATTTTGAGGGTGCATTTTTTTTGACAGTCTACTTCCTGCACTTACACTAGAAGCCCATGGATGGCATAGCCATTTTTACCTCTTCATAGGAATAGTGTCTAACACAAGACTGGCACAGAATAGGAGCTCGGTGAATTTCCTGTGAAGTCTGAATTTCCTATGAAGGAAGAAATGATGTAAATTAATTGCTCAGACTCTGTTATTGTTTAGATGTGGTGTCCCTCAAAAGCTCACATGTGAGACATTGCAAGAGTTCAGAGGTGAAATGATGAGGTTGTGAGAGCCTTAAACTAATCAGTGAATTACTCCCTGATGGAATTAACTGAGTCATAACTGGAGGCAGGTGGGGTGTGGCTGGAGGAAGTGGGGCATCGGGGGCGTGGCTTTGGGGTATAAACTTGTATGTGGTCAGTGGAGTCGCTCTCTGCTTCCTGATCATCATGTGAGCTGCTTCCCTCTGCCACACTCTTCGCCATGATGTTCTGCCTCACTTAGAGCCCTGAGGAATGGAGCCAGCCTTCTATGGACCCCTGAAACCATGAGCTCTCAAATAAACTTTCCCTCCTTTATAATTGTTCTGATTGAGTGTACTAACTGACTAAAACTGACCCCAAAGTCTAAGAGGACTCTTGTTAAAAGCTTTCAGACTGAAATTGGACAGAACTAGGATCATATCTGAATTCCACCTCCTGTCTCCAAGTTCCCTGTCTCCTTTGAGCCCCATGGTTTATTAAAGGAAAATGATAATAACAACTTCACTGGTGTGTATGGATTAAATGAGCTAACACAAGGGTTTTAGGCCAGTTCCTGGGTCACAGCAACTACTCTGATTGTTTATATGCTGTATTTTGTGTGACTGTGTGACTCGTTTCTTATAAAATAACTCTTGATATTTGCTATGAGTAGAATATAACAGTGACAATGGTGATTATGATAACAATCAGGATCGATGCCTTATGTCTATTATATATATATATTTGGTAACCGGGATTGAACGCAGGAGCACTCGACCACTGAGTCACATCCTAAGCCCTTTTTTGTATTTTATTTAGAGACAGGGTCTCACTGAGTTGCTTAGCACCTTGCTGTTGCTGAGGCTGGCTTTGAACTCACAATCCCCCTGCCTCATCCTCCCAAGCTGCTGGGATTACAGGTGTGCACCACCATGCCAGGCCATTATATTTTTTAATCTTCACAACAACCTTGAATCGCAGTTATTATTATCCTTGTTTTCTATTTGTAAGTCAAGTTATTTGCATAAAATAACAAGATTTGTAAGTAGTGAAGCTGGAATTCAGACTCAAGCTCATCAGAATTAAGCTCTTTAACAGAGTCACTCTGTCCCTTTATACAGAAAGGTCTCTGATTCAGAAGAGAGGGTAACTAAGGAGAGAGGAATAGGCCAAGACTTGGGGTGAACAGATTAATTAGCCTGGAGAAACAGGGTCAACTGATTTTTAGGTCTGCCAGTTAATTCAATTCCTCCTTCCCACATTGATTAGGAATAAGCTCTGTAGCATATTCCAAAAAACACAAATAGTGATTGAAACAGGTTACATTTTTTTCCCTCTTATATAAGAAAAGACCAGGGATATATAACCTAAAGCAAGCATGGTATGTTCCAGTTTACAAGACCAGGTTTCTGCAGTCTTCTACTGAAAACAAGCAGCCAGAATATTATTATCAATAACTAAGATATGGAATCAATTGAAGTGGCCATTGACAGATGAATGGGTAAAGGAAATGTGGCACATATACACAGTGGAATATTATTCAACCATTAAATGAATGAAATCCTGTCATTTTTTGGCAACATGGATAAACCTGGAAATAAGCCAAGTACAGAAAGACCAGTTCTCACTTATCCATAGAAGTTAAAATAGTTGATTTAATAGAAGTGGGGAATAGAAGAGTGGTTACCAGAGCCTGGGAAGGTGGGTATGGGGGTGGGAGAGAGGATGGTTAATGAGCATGTAGGAGGAATAACTTCTAATGTTCTATAGCTCAGTAGAGTAACTATGCTTGACAACAACTAATTGTACATTTCAAAATAGCAAGTAGAAGAGATTTTGAATGTTCCCAGCACAAAGAGATGATAAATGTCTGAGGTAATGGATACACTAATTACCCTGAACTGATCATTATGTGTTGTATTCATATATTGAAAATTTACACTCTACCTTAAAAGTATGTATAATTGTGTGGCAAATGAAACATTTCTTCAAATATATATATACAGATTTTATATATATATATATATGTATATGTATATATATATTTGTAGATGGACACAAGATCTCTATTTTTATGTGGTGCTGAGGATTAAACCCAGTGCCTCACACATTCTAGGCAGGTGCTCTACCACTGAGTACAGCCCCAGTCTCACAAATAAAACATTTTTAAGTGTTTTAAAAAAACAAGCAGCCAGGCAAGGTGCCCTCCTTCCACATAGAGCCTGGGACTGTCTTCCTCCACCAAGTATTCCTTTTCTGTTGACCAGAGGAGCCCCTTCTCCCCTCTGTCAGCTCCCCTAAAGACCAATGGGAGCTCCAGCAGCAGCAGCAGCAGCAGCAGCAGCAGCAGCAGCAGCAGCAACTATACAAGCAGGCCCAAGCAACACTGCAAAGGCTCTGAAAATTAAACTGTCATTGAAACCACAGTCCACGAAAGTAAGCCAAAGACCTCTGTACTGAACCTTATCAGGGTGACTGCCTGTGAAAATAAAAGATTAAAATGGGATCCAGAGTCTTCTAATACAATAACCAGAATGTCCAGGATACAATCACATTCACCATACCAAGAACCAAGAAAATCACCACTTGCACAAGAAAAGACAATCAGTTGTGGGCATTGTCTGAGAAGTCTTTTTAAAGCAGTCATCATAAAAACTGTTTCAATAATCAGTTACACATTCTCTTGAAACAAATATAAAATCTCAGCAAAGAAATAGAAACTGGAAAAACAAAAACATCCAAATGGAAACTATAGAACTGTAAAATACATAACAGAAATAGAAAGGGTGGGTCTCCCAGTGGGGTTAGTCTCTTCAAAGAACTGCCGAGGGCCACTGGATGATCACCACTTAATCTCACTGCCAGGTTTCTAGCTGAAAGGGAGGCTGGGAAATGTAGTTTTTAAGTTGGAATGTTAGCCATAGATTGGAGTTTTGTTTATTAGATTAAAAAAAAAAAGGTATTGAGTTATTTAGCTACCCAGGTCTGCCCCTGAAACAAAAAGTCAAAGAGTAAGAATGAGAGCAAGGCCCTGGGAGGCAGATTGGAATATGGGCTTATTATGGGTAAGACCGGGGAAACATGTGCCTACTAACAAAGATGGTAAGTCGCTTTTGGTTCAGGCTGGCATGATCAAACAGATACCATGATTATTTTATGCCTGCATAAAGACAACTTGATGTGACCTAGTGTCACTAGCACCTTGACAGCCTCACCTTCTGAGAGAAGGCCACTTAATTACCTGATTAATTTGCTCATCTTAATTAACTTGTCCTTATTGTTGATAACCTTGTATTGATTGCTCTGCTGGTAGTAATTAGAAAAGTCGTGAAGAAATAAATGGAGAAGTCGTAAGACGGGAAAGCAGAGCACAGATTCTGTCTCCCAGGAATCTACCATCTAGGCTTTGAGTTTAATACATTTGCTTCTCTATTTGGATAAACATTAGAGACACAAATAATTTTCTCTACTAATCATGTCTATTCCCTCTACATTCCTTCCTAGAGAATCTGCCCTTTGTCAAAGACTCTATTCTTCTAACCTCTATAATGATCCACTCTAGCAACCAAGGTGGGCCAATCACATTTCTGTGGTTTGGTTTTTTGTTTTGGGGGGTTTTTTTGTTGTTGGTGGTTTTATTTTTATTTTAGATTTCTTAATTGGATCATGAAGAAACAGTATTGGTTAACTTTGAGAGCTGAAACTATTGGATTATTGGATTATATAGAGAGTGGCCAACAGAGCCATTTTGCAGTAGCTACCTGGGACCTTGAACTCCTACCAGAGTTCTAACTAGTTAAGTTCACCAGACTCGCTAACTAAGTGCACCAGACTCACAACTTTACTATTCCTAATCCCAGTCTTTTGTCCCCTAGCTAGGAGACTTACTCTAGGGTTTATAAATCTCCCTGTACAATAGCTCAATCAAATCAGTTGCCATTTCTTCCAACCCAAAGATTCCCTAATATAAATACAGTATGCTCATCATTAATTTCTTTCTTTTTGTTTTAAACACCTCTGGTGAAAATGTAAATTTAAGGTACCTATTGAAAAACCAGGAAAATGGGAGTTGCTACCGAAAAGCATATACTGACCAACTGCTCTCGTCTCTGTCAGTAACCATGCTGTGTCTAACTCTTTCCTACCCAGTAAATTGGAGTTCGACTGTCCGCCATTAATATGTCACCATTTCCCCTACAGACTTTGGTCCTTGGGGATCCCCTAATTCTCATACTCCACCCAGATTCCCAGAACTCTATTGCCTCCCAGAAGTAATCATAGTCAACATTGAGTGTTAGTTATTTTGGCTTGAGGCCATGGCCTTGCGGAGCTGGTATTGAAGGGATCCTCGCCTACCTAATTTGATTGAATTGAGCGTTCCAGTAAGACTGGTGATGTGTTCCTTGCTTCGGGGTCCATCCTAATGAGCAAAAGCTGCCTCCCTTTCATAGAAGCCTGCAGATGTGGGCTTGTAAAGAAAATCTTTACAAATACTTCTCCATGTCTCAGAGATCATCCAGCACAATTACACGTGGGGATATGCTGGGAAATTCTCAAATAAACCTGATTTCCCTTCCCATTAAGCCTTTCATTTACTATTGTGGTACCAAAAATTTTTAAAATGCCTTTCTCCAAACTTTATTAATTGGAACAATAATGCAATTGAAATAACAAACAAAAATTAAAAACAATGTAATCAGGTAGGATTATAATCATCTGGAACCCCATATTCCTTCCCCTGGAGTCTTCATAAGTACTGACTGAGTCCTCAAAAGTTGATTAAGAATAAGGGCATCTCTACAAAGAAGTGGTAAGGCAGAGGGTACAACCTATGCTGCTTACAACTCTTGGACAACTACCTGGTGCCATGGATCTCTTTTTACCCTTCCTAACAACAGAAACCTGAAAGCTCAATTCTGGAAGATGGAGGAGCCCCATTGTAGCCCAAAATGTTCCCTAAAAGAGAAACTGTATTAGTCCAGTTTGTGGTGCTGTAAGAAAATTCCACAGCCTGGATCATTTATAATGAACAGAAATTTACTTCGCAAGTTCTGGAGGCTAGGAAGTCCATGATGATGGGACCAGTATCTGATAAAGTTCTTATTTCTGCATTGTCCCATAGCAAAAGTGGAAGGGCAGAGGAAGGTAGGAATGAGCATCCTTTTGTAAGGAAACTACTTCCATGAAAGTAGCATCAATCTGTTCATGAAGACCTGAAAGATGAAGAGCCCTCATGGCCTAATAACCTTGGAAAGGTCACACCGCTTAATCCTATTATAGTGGCAATTCAACATGAGTTTGAAAGGGGACAATCACACCATAGCAAAAATAAACTCCTCTGTTGTTAAAATCACACTCTTTTTTTTTCTCTGCAACCTGCAGCCTAGCCTAACCCTAGTGAATACACAAGCTTCTATCTTGTCAAATATAGGTCTAAAATACCATTTAAATGGCAGCATAATATTCCAGGATATAAAAGACTATGATTTACTCAACCATCCACTTTTGGAAGATATTTAATTATTCCCAAAATTTGTCCATTAATTAAGGCATCAATGAACAGCCTAATAGCTAAATATCCATGCACACCCTCAGATATCTCCTTAGGGTAAACATTAAAACTAATTTTTGTAGCCTAGTTTAGCTGGGCAAATTAATATTTAAATTAATTACTTAAGTCTTTTTGATGCTTCTTGTAGATATGTTTCTCCAGGTAGATAGTATAAAATTATGCTTTTACAAATCTTACAGAAAGTTGCCTGTTCATTCATGCTCTGAACATATCAGTGATCATCATCTTTTTTTTTTTGTCTTTGGCAATTTGCTGGGCTTTTCAAAAGACTCCGTTCTGCTCAGCACCACTCTCCATTTCTGTGCATTAGGGATCCTAACACCTGTAATATTCCTACCACCTTGACTTCATTTGGGGGAGAAAAAAGTTACAACCATTTGTTTGTTCATTACACCAATATTATTACCCAGTTTGTACCAGCGTTGTTGTAGGCACTGATGATAACTGATGATACAGGGATGGACAAGACTTATAAGACCCCAACCTAATGGATCAGAAGGCCACCATTGATTACTGTCTGGGGCTCAGGGTCTGCTCCCGTCTCAGTCCACTGGAAGCAGTCCCCACTCCAGATTCTACTCTGTCCCCACAGGCACTCACTTGCTAGCTATAAACAGCTTCATGAGCATTGTCTTTTTAATTCTGCAGGTCATAATTGGAGATGGTCATCTTGGACTGAGCGCAATAGTGGACTATTCATGAATAATTTGGTTATTTGACATATCAGAGGGGACCCTGTGTGCCAGACAGGAGACTCAGTCTCATCCCATAGAAAATTAAATTTCCCTGAGTGTAGTCTCTCAAGTCTAGAAGGTATTCCAGATCTAGCATCCAAATGACTTCAACCATAGGGCCATGCCCCAGATCCCACCACCCTTCAACTCTTGAGCATCTGACTAGCCCAAGAAGGTCAGAACTCAGGCATGTTCCAGAATCACAGAATCTATAAGGCAGATGGGGTCTTACAGGAAGTGGAGTATAACCCCTGACTTAGGAATCTCCCCCATGTTCTCATTTCAGGTGTCCTGACTCTTCAGTAGCCATCCATCATATTTGCAGTTTTCTGGGGTACATAAAAAGGAAGATATGACCCAGAAGCCACAATCTTTTCCCAGGTGTAGACAGAGTCTACTCACAGGTGTTAGGGCTGCAAAGAGGTGCCCAGATGTTCTCATTTGAGGTATAAGAACCTGATAACCAGTCCAAACAAACTGGGATCTCTTTGGATTCTTGCCAAGATCTCCAGTTAAGTCACATGCATCTGTCTCTTACAGGTTTTGTGGGAAAAAATAATGCGTATTTCAGGAGCATTCCAAGTCCAAGAAGACAGTGTGTGTATGTGGGAGTGTGTACATTTATACACATGAGCTTGTGTGATGGTAGTGGTGGTGGTGGTGGTGGTGAGGTTCTTTGGAAACCATTAAACAAAAGCAGGTGAGTGAGCCTCACCTAACACATATTTGCAAGTCCTCTCATTTTGCTATTTTCCACAGGGGCAAGAAGATTCCCATTGTGCACTGTTTATTTCAGTCTGGTCCCTGATAGAAGATAAGCTACCTGGAAGCAGGGATTCTATCTATCTTGCTTATTACAACCTTCCAAAAATCTCGAATGGTGCCTGGCACATAGAAAGCACTCAAAAAATAATATCAACAAACATCACCTTTCGGTCATACAACTATTCTGTTATTATTATTATTATTATTATTATTATTATTATTATTATTTATTCATTCACTCTAGCCTTGCTTGTCTAATATGTGCCTGGCCCCCTGCCAGCCAAAAACTCCAGTTAATCTTCTACCTCCACTCTGCCAGATGCTTTTGGGGCCTAAATGTGTCGCAAGAGATGGGAACATGCCCCTGTTAGCCAGTCGCTCAGACTCTTGGCATTTCATCAGCCCCTTCAAATTCGTTTTGGAAGGAGGGGAATAAAAACACTCAATTCATCACTGATGATAAAGATGAGGTTAGTCATACCCCCCACACACTCACACGTATGGGATTCAGTGGAAAAGATGTGGGTTTCGATAACTCTATCTTTGTGCCCTTCTGTCCCCAGTGCAGGCAGGCAGGCAGGATCCCACTCAACTCAAGCACAGGTCTCAATTTTACCACCTCACCTTTCCCCCTGAACACAGGTTCTCAGCTTGGACTGGGCCTCTCCATAGGCCAAGCCCCTCTTACCTCAAGCTGGAGATCCCCTAAGGGGGCTAGGTCTCTAGCTAGGAAACAGGATAGAAAATCAGAAGCTTGCTGGTGGTCTCAGTCCTACCAAGGGGAGGTGGGGAGTAGAGTCCCCAGAGGGTGCACTCTCCTGCAGCCAGCTTGCTGGTGATTGGCACCTAGGTTTAATGGGGTTGGCTTCAGGGTCTGGGATCAGGCACATTGCCATCTTGACAGATGGGCACATGGGTAGATAGCCAACAGATAATGAATGAGCAACAAACGTGTTTGTTGAGGGCAGGTTTCCCAGGCAGGAGCCACAAAACAGCTCATCCTGAGTCTCCACACCTGTGTTCCTCTTCTGTCTAAAAATCTGCTGGAGGCTGTGGTCCCAAATAGGGGAGAGGAACCTATACAAGTGCTAATTCCTGCAGAAGGAAAGAAGGAGGACATCAGAGGCACAGAGGAAGAACACTTCCAGGGGCAACAAAAGATGCTACTGCCTATTTCCAATGAAGGCATCAGGAGGGAATGAAGTTAGACGTAAAGTAGATCCTCCCCATGCCTCTGTCAATATTTCTCCCTCTCACAGCTGAGAAGTTGTGAAAACCTATTTTGTGACTCTCATGTACCCATGATAAGCTTTGAGGAAGAACATGAAATGGGAAAAACACTGACAACTTCCCTGAGATCTTCTTCCTGGGAGGTAAGTAGCTCTATCTTCATGGGGTATAAATTATGAATCTTTGACAAGTCTCCAGAAGTAACAAATGTCAGCCTGTGTGGTAATACTGCCTTATCCTGTGCCAATTGAGTACAACATGTTTAGTATTTTCTCGTGAATCCAAAGCCAGTTGTCAGAACTTTTCAATAACTAGTACATTTGTAGGGTAAAAAAAAAAAAAAATACAAGAAAAAAAAAAAGGAAATATTTGGGAACCTGATCCTCAGCCACCCAATCCCCCTTTCCAGACTGGGGACAAGATACCCAGTCTCAGAATCTTTTGAGGCAACTAATAGCTTTGAAAGGATGTGGGCGGTACAGCCAAATGCAGTGGTGCACACCTATAACCCATGCTACTCAAGAGGCTGAAGCAGGAGGATCAAAGACAAGGATAGCTTCGGCAATTTAGGACCCTGTCTTAAAAAAAAAAAAAAATGGAAAAGAGGAAGGAGAAAGAAGAAGGAGGAGGAGGGAGATTTTCCTATTTCCCTTTTCTGGAATAAAATAAGGAACAGCCCTGTTGGAGAGCAACGGGCAGAGAGGTTACTAAGGTTACTAGGTTTGAATCTCATCTCCATCACCCACCAGCCTTGAGACTCTATACAAGGTATATAAGCTCTCCTAACCTTCATTTTCCCTACACAAAGTGAGAATAATAATAGTACCTACCTCATAGAGTTATTGGGAGAATTCAATGGGCTCACGTACATTGAAACCATGTAACATAATGCCTAACACATGGTAACACTCAATAAATGTTAGCTGTTATTATTTTATGAGGATTTGCAGAGGTGGCAGTAGATAGTAAAGGGAGTAGAATGAGGAAATAGGAAGCTATTTGAATACCAACACTACTGGTGACCATTGGCTACTAAGTTATTTGAAACTTCTCCATGGGCAATGGCTGCCACTGTGTGTTCCAAAGGTTGCACTATTAATTGTTGCAATTAATAATTAAAGTGGAAGATATGAATGAAGTTTCCAGCTGCTACTAAAATAAAGCTTCTATTTTAGCATCTCAAATCACTGAAGCCAATAAAGAAATAGGAAAATGCCCTTAAGGAAGTCAGGTATTTGTATCTTGCACCCTGAAGATAAGATCATGACTTTTGTCCTCAGCAGACACAATGTGGAAGATCTGTTTGGGGGTAAGAAGGCTTAGAACCCATATCCTCCAAGTGGCATCTGAACTCCATCAAAACATCTTCTGAGATGTGTTATCAAAGTCTCTTTTATGAGTTAAATTGTGTTCCTGCTACTGAAAGATATGCTGAAGTCCTAACCCCCTGATACCTGTGAATATGACCTTATTTGGGAATGGGTCTTTGCAGATATAATCAAGTAAATGTGAGGTCATACTGAATTATACTAGGTCCTCATCAATATGATAGGCCTTATGCTTTCAAAAACAGAGGAAAAGAGACACACAGCGGGTCACCAAGTGATCATGACATAGAGATTGCACCGATATATCTACAAGTCAAAGAACACCATGTATTCCCAGAAAATACAAGAAGTTAAGATAAAGGAATGGAACATGTTTCTCCATACATCCTTCTGAGAGACTATGACCCTGATGATGACACCTTGATTTCAAACTTCCATCCTATAAAACTGTGAGAGAATAAACTTCTCTTGTTTGAAGCCATTTTTAAGTTGGTGGTCCTCTGTGACAGCATCCCTAGAAAACTAATACAGTTTCTGATGAAGATAAACTGGAGTCTTGATTTAAAGAAAAATTAAGGAAGGACAGAAATTAGGTGTCTGGAAAAATATATGGCTATTCTCATATTTAGAGAATATGCACAGAGGGCTGGGGATGTGGCTCAAGCGGTAGCGCGCTCGCCTGGCATGCGTGCGGCCCGGGTTCGATCCTCAGCACCACATACAAACAAAGATGTTGTGTCTGCCGAGAACTAAAAAAAAATAAATAAATATTAAAATTCTCTTTAAAAAAAAAAAAGAGAATATGCACAGAAGAACTATGCCATAAACAACCTACTAACCTTATTCCCATTTTAGTGACCACCTGGCTAATCCCTCACATTGGAAACTCTTGTCCTAGCTCTTACCATATGCTATGGTTTGGATGAATGGCCCCAGAGTTCTGCATGTAAAGGCTTGGTCCCCAGGTACGGGGCGGAGGAACTATGTGCTTTTAAGAGGCAGGCCTAGTGGAAGGTTGTTAGGTCATTGAGGGTGTGCCCATTCTCTCACCCTATTTCCTGACTCAAGAGGTGAGCACCTGCTTTGACACAGTCCCACCATATTGTGCCATCCTTGCTGGCCCCCCAAATCAATGGGACTACTACCATGAGCCAAAATAAACCTCCTTACTTCATAAGTAGTCTGTCTCAGGTATTTCATTATAATGAAGCAAAACTAATATATAACTCCCTTTCAGCATTCTACTTCCTGGGTAGATTTTACCCCGCCACCCCCCAGAGAGGCCTTGGAGGACCATCCTCTCAACAGTAGTCCCAAAACTTATTTGTTATGATTTCTCCTTGATGTGTACTTCCAAAAGAAAATACTATGTGAAATCCTCTTATCGACTTGCTTACTTGGGTTGAGATGTTAACACCACTAGAGAGGACTGTTCTCTCTTGGGCCCTATTCTGTCTCTAGCACCCAGGAGTGAGCCTTGCTCATAACAGACCCACAATTCCATCACATTTGAAATGACCTTTATTGTAAGATTCATCTTGACTGTATGTGACCTTAAGAATAGAAAAAAAAAAAAAGATGCTAATGAAACTCTGACCTGACAATGATAGAGAGACACAACCCAACCCCAGAGATCTTGAACTGAAAAAAAAAAAAAAAATGTGTCTTAGATACCATGAAAAATGATACATGTTCTAATAATAACGAACCTACACAAAATTTGGTTCTTGAAGAAAACACCAGAACTCACTGTAGAGACCAACATGGAAGTTGTAGCACTGACTCCAGGAATGGTTCTAAGAAAGTCCCACATGTACAGAGTAGAGGGGAAAGAAAGGGTAGGTGCCACAGAGGACCTGAGAATGAGGCCAGTGTCTATCACAAAGAATATCTGGCCATTCCCAAGGCTCATGATGGTGGCATTGAACTCCAGAAGCCCTGCATAAGCCAGACCACCAAAAGCTTACACCATTCATTTAATTTCACAGTCTATGATGAGCTGACACTTCCTGGAGGATGGGACACATTCAGATGGTACACATTCTTGCATTTCCTTCCTCCTCATAGTGACCCTAGAAGCAGGAAGACGAGGGAATCAAGGTAAGGGAAGTTAAATGGCTTGCCCAGGGTCATCAGATAACTAGTGCCTGTTCAGCCGGGGCCTAAACAAGTTCTCCAAACACCAGGTCCAGTCCTCTTGCCACATATCCAATTGACTAGGGCCTACCTAACCCAAGGAAATTACAGAGCTTGTGTTCAAACAATTACTTACCAAAACTGAACTGCAGTGACTTCAGCTGGTGAACATTCTGGAAGATTCCAGAAACATAAAAAAAAAAAAAAGTGTTTACATGCCCTCAAGAAGGTCATCTAACACCTTGGCTCCTGACTCATCCGTTAAGACCCCCACCCCTGGCCACCTTGTCCCCATTCTGAGTCCAAAGGCCTTTTTATGTAAATGTACTATTGAGCTAGTGGGAGAAAAAGTCTGGGCTCCTTTGGGGGTGCATTTTGGAGCAGTTTGCTGTTTTCTTAAAGCATAGGGAAGAGTAAGCAATAATCAATAGTGAAGTCTGCTTGAATCTCGGAGGCTCGATGAAGATGCTTTTGAAGCACTATCATCTTTTTATATGTGGACTTAGGAGCAGAAAGAAAATGGCATGTAAAGACAAGAATGAGAGAGACAGAGAAAAGTGGGAACATGAACAAGGGAATACTCCTTGGATTCCTAGCACCTTGTCTAGTTTCTGATACCAGTTCCTTTCTGAAGCCCAACTATATTCCTTCCCTTGAATTCTATGAGGCATTCACATTCTTTAGGAAGCCAACACTTTTTGTTTGATCTCTCTTGAGTTTCTGTTCCTTGAAACTTAGATTTTTTTTTTTTTTTTTGTGGTGCTAGGGATTGAACCCAGGGCCTTGTGCCTGTAAGGCAAGCACTTTACCAACTGAGCTATATCCTCAGGCCAACTTACATGGTTTTGACAGCACCTAAATCAGTTCCCACTTGCTAGGGGCCACTAAGAGTCATACAGACCAAGAAGATATACAAGAGGAGATAGGCCTCAGGGCCTATTATAGCCAAACCAAATCCCCTTATCTAAATAGCCTGAATGCACTCAATGTTTAGGACCTATTCTCCAACATGGTGCCCCAAACACTCATCAAATACCTCTTGGATCAATCTGATGCTGAGGTCATAGCTAGAGCATAGAGGCTAAATATTTGGCTGGGTCGCCCTGAATAGCACCCATTAGTTTGTCTTTTTCCTCCAAAAAGCTTTCATTTAACCCCTCATCTCACATATTCCTTCTTGACCTTTAGTGATATTCACTTGCATGCATATTACGGCACCTGAGTCAGTCTGCTGCCATCATTGGAACCACGGTCTCCCCCAGAAGATGGGAGTCACCAGAGAAGAGAACTCTATCTTATTTGTTTCTATTTCTCCCACATTTTCATCACAAAACACTGAATCCATGAATGCCTTTTAAATGTCTTAAAGGGAAAGGTTCATCAATGAATGACACCCATGTGAAGATATTATTTTTTTCAACCCCCTTCAGATCAACTTTAAGGGAAAGGGACTCACTTTGGAGCCTGCAGCTTCCCTACATCTGTTTGAAATTTAGATCTGTGTCTATCCATTGAAACAAGGGAAAAGAGGCAGAATCTCTTCAACCAGGGTGCAGAGTCCAGGATCTCTCAAAGGAGCTGTCAATCTTAATGCCCATCTTTCTCTGAACTGGTTTGTGCACACTGTCTCCTTTCTATCACAATGAGATGGAGATTCCAAAATTCCCAGGAGAGAATGAGCAAAAGGATTCACTTTCCCTTTATTCCTGATCTTAATAGTCATACCAGATATGACATACATTTCAGCCTCTGCCTAAGCGTGGACTCCTCTAGCATCTGAGTGGCTCTGAGCCTCAAGGCCATGACGAAGACCTTTTAGCCAACTTTCTCTGCCAGGTTGCCAGTGCAACAAAGGAAGAGAATGTGGTCCTTCTTGCCCACAGAGAAATCCATTTGCCTTCTTCAGAATATAAGGGAAAGGTCATATTCAAAGCCAAGAAGGAAGCCAATGGATTTCCCAACCAAATGGGCTCTTGTCAAGATTTTAGAGTTTCTCACTTTCCTCTAGCATTCAATATGTGACTAATAGGAGTAACTCGATGACCTCTGTCTTATCCAACAATGATTCCAAAGTTTTGGTATTCTCTGTTTCTGGAAGAAGGAGAAAGTCATCTCACAGTTTGTGTTAAACTTTCAAGCCCCATCCGGAATGTTTCCAGAGAGTGCTCCAAATCAAAACTTTCAACCCAGGTTCTTAGATAATTGTAAGAGAAACAAGAACTGAGCTCTCTAAATCCTTGTAAAAAAGAACAAACAGGGCCCTTCAGTCTTTACCATCTTGATTAGGGCTTGCTCTGTTCTTTGTAGGAGATCTTCCAGATAAAAATCAGTGAATGCCACCCTGGGCAAGGAAATCAGATGTATACTATTTGACATCTATTTGACATATATTTGTTAGTTTTCTGCTTTATGCTCAACTCTTTGGTAGCCACTGTGGAAAAATGGAAACAAATAGAAAACAAGAAACTTTGTATTTTTAACCCTCTATAGATGTTCCAGGATTTTCAGTTTATGAAATGCTTTTACTTATTTGTCATTGCAGTATTTATAAAACAAGCAATGAGAAGAACACTTCCATTGGATAGGCAAGGAAAGTGAAGCTCAAAATGATCAAGGCACTTGTCCAAGATTCACATGATGCATAAATGATGGGGAGGAGAGACTAGAGTCCTAGTTTGATTATTTTTGATGCACTGGGCTTTCCATCCCCCTATGACTGGGGGGGAGGGGGGCGGGATGACACTAGAAAAAGCAAGGTGTGGCCATGCATGATCGAGTGCTAAATTAAATGGTCCAGTAGGTTACATGAGAGGATCAGGAAGGAAACATGTTAGTGTGAGCCAGGGGACCTTGGTAGGCTTCATAGAGGACAAGACCTTGGGTTAAGATTCTCACGAAAGGAAAGGAATCAGGGGGAAGAAGACAGTTACTCAGCCAGGCCAGAAACTTCTCAGAGTGAGATTCAGAAAAACAGGAATAAAAATACTGAAATCCATGAAAAAGAAACTTCTAGAAAGCAGAGCTTGGAAAGTCCTAGCAATCCATCCTCCAAGACCCAGATGACACCCAGCTGCTACCAGCTCTGTGCTAAGTTTAATGTAACTCTTGGTGCATGGTGACGTTGAGAGAATGGAAAGTGGTGGCTGAGAAATTAGTTACTCTTCGGCACTGAGAGAGAGAAGTGAAAAGTGGCTCTTTACCTCCTGTCTTGTATTTCCACACTGGCTTCTTTTCTGTAGTTAGCTCTCCCAGCAAGGTCACTGGAGTTACCAGACTGAGGTCAACTTCAGGAAGAACCAGGGCTTATCATTGGATTAGTGGAGGAAGCACTATGCAGGTCTCTGCTCTGTATCATTGAACCAGGGGGACAGTTGAGCTGACTTTGAGGCAGAAGGGTTTGGATCACCTGCTTGAGCAGCCCATCAGGAAGAACCCATTACTGTCATCAGAAAGGTAAAGAAAAGCCAAGGTCAGAGCAGCAGACATGCTTTTCCCTCCCTCCCCCACCTGACCCACTTCTCCACCATCCACCTGCTTCAGCCACCTCAGGCCCCATCTCGGCTGCCAGATTCCAACCGAGGCAGTACCACAAATTACCAGGAGATCGCTATCCAAACTGTCACCCATGATCAGAAAAGAAGGAGTTATATAAGTAACTGACAGCACCTGAGCGATCTCTCATTTGGATTAAATCGAGATCTTTAAATATTTATAAAGTTCTGGTATCTAAAATAGCCAGCCTTTGCCCTGCACGTGGGCTGTTGAAATATAGGCCTAGTGCATTCTAAATGGAAGACTCATCTGAACAGTCATATATTTTATTTGTGCGTGACTGTGAGAGTACATTTGTGTGGTGTGTGTGTGTGTGTGTGTGTGTGTGTGTGTTGAAAAACCTATTGCATTATGTTAAATATCCCAAGGGCTCAGTAGAGAACATGGCTGGAATGAACACAAGACGAGAATCACTTTTTTCTATCTCATTAGATGGTCTGAGTTTTGAAATCTGCTCTAAGAGTGTGGTAAAGTGTGCAGTGTTGTAGATTAATGCACTGAATACATTTCTACAGTTCTTGATGTGTTTCATAAAAGGTCCATTTCAAAAGTGTGCTGTATTATAGGTGAACACTCTCAGTAAATAATCTTGTTACAGAAACCTAAGCAATTTTTACAAGGCGTATTTCTGGCTGACTGAACAATTTATTCTCCAGATGTCACATTGTATTTTTCCAATATAAAATGAAACAGCTTTTTTTTTTTCTTTTAAGGCCGACTGTGCTGCTTTGTCTGAATCTAGAACAAAGGATCTCCCCTTAAGGAGGCTGATGTGATGTTAAAGTCCATCACTTTAAAATTAACACTGCACCTGGGAGGAGCAGGCGGTGTGTCTCTGGTTTTCCTGCTCAGGAATGACACTTGACAATCAGGCAGGACATTCCCTCAGGTCATCCAGTCTAAGAAAACTCACTGGCTTCTTGGAAAACCAAAGAGAGCAAGAGAAAGGGGTGCAGAGATGAACAGGGGAGAGGAATGGAAAGGCATGGGGAGAAGAGAGAAGTGGAGGAGGAAAGGGGGAAGAAATGGAAGCAAAGGTGGAATAATGGGAGGTGAGGGAAGAATAGGAGCAGGAGAGCAGAAAGAGGGGCTGGGGATGTGGCTCAAGCGGTAGCGCGCTCGCCTGGCATGCATGAGGCCTGGGTTCGATCCTCAGCACCACATACAAACAAAGATGTTGTGTCCGCTGAAAACTAAAAAATAAATATTAAAAAATTCTCTCTCTCTCTCTCTAAAAAAAATGTAAAAAGAGAGCAGAAAGAAAGGAAAAGACAAAGGTGAAATAGTTAACACAAATAGTTAAAAAGATGGATAGCTGGAAGAAATGGAAAATACGGGAGAAATAGGCAAAATTCTGCTCCCATCAGAGGTAATGTTTGCCAAGCCTTTTGCAAAATATTAAACCCGTGAAATGCTCTATAAAACAAAGAGTTCTGTTATCAAACAGTTTTGGAAAACAGTGTTTTCTGCATGCACTCTCTTCCCTTGGAGAATTCGCAATGCAGTGGCCTATTGAAGGTGCTAAGAAGTCTCACTGAAAAAAGAAATTTGGTCGATTTTCATTCAATCCAGTGTTTTCAAGCTTATTTGAACTCCAAATCTCTCTTCTTAAAAAAAAAATCACAAAGTATCTATGACTATGTGACTTGGACACCTGTGCTGGTCTCTATGTAGCACTTCCATTGTGTTATTTCTGGAGAGGGTGGACCATCCATACCCTCCATGTCAATATACATAAGCCAAAACTCTCTCATGAAGCTCTGTGATGTGTACCCAGGGCAGGCATCTGGGACAATTATTTCTTTTATTTGATTTTTTTTATTGGTGCACTATAATTACACGTAATAGTACGATTCATTGTGAATATTCACACATGCACATAACCTAATCAGAACAGTTCTTTCTGAACATGGTATCTGATGTCCACAAGTTATATTAGTTAGCTTTGGCATGTGAACCTACAATAACAAACAATCCCCAGCAGCTGGGTTTATGAAGCCTAATGATTTCTCATTCACTTTTATGGCACAGCAGCAAAGCTGAGGCTCTGTACTTCTGCTCCATATACCTTCCCCAAAACTGTGATCCAGGTCTCAAGGCACAGAGAATTAAAAAAGCCCTGGGAATGAGCAGTGCAAAGTCTTTTTAAGGTTCTGCCCACAGGTTTTATACATGGCATCCCATGATAAAACCAAGTCTCATAGCCAGGAGGCTGGGAGTATACTGTTCCCTCAGAGAGGCACTTCGATCACAGGTGGGTGGGAAAGTGGAACGTCTTCTGTGAAGAAGAGTGAATGAAGAGAAAAATAACACAGCTGCTACATAGAGATCAGAGGAGAACGCTGTGTTCTAGGGGAATGTTTGGTAGGAATTTCATGTCCTAGATTCAGTCACTTCATGATCCTGGAAAGTGAAAAGAAAAATTAGACAAGGGCTGGAAATTGGGCCACGGTAGATACGTTCGTATATGAATGAATACACGTAGGTCCCACTTTAAGAAATTCAATACATGAAAAGTTAAGTGTGTATTAGGGTTTAAGTGTTCACAGAAAACTCTTTGCCACTTAAACCTTTGCTTAGGTAATCGACTTCCCAGCAAGGGTCCATTGAACAGAGTTGTGTTTGATTGAATGTATTAGATTGAACCATATACAATTTGCCATTTTGAGGTTAAAAAGATGCCTATCAGCAATTTCATACAGTTCAGCTTAAAACAAAAATTCAGTTTATATGCCTATTATCAGGAATCACCATCAAGAATGGTCAAAAGATTTTATCCTGGGTGCCAACCATGACTCGGAAGTGGTATCTAGTCCCAGCAGGAAGGAGTACCATGGTCATACCTGTCTGCCACAGGATCAGGACATGTGTGCCATGCGTTTGCCATCCCCATCTCCTGCAGTGAGATACAGAATAATCCCTTCTATCAAGCCATCAGCATACCCCAGCCACCCCTGAAACCAGGGCAGGAGACAACCCCATGCCAAAACTAAGGATTTCTGCTTAGAGTTCAAAAAGAATCTAATTGAAGGAGGCATCATGGGCCACTCAAAAATTCCCCTCCTCAGGGTAGGGAGAAACTTTATTTTTAGGAATTAGAGAAAACTCTAACAAAAGAAATGCATCCTATGGGGGGTAGGCCCGGAGAAAGAAAGAGTCACCCAGGTGACAACTGTCTCCCTGGGGTTTCCAACCCAGGTGGACTTCCACGGTAATAGATTTGCTCCTATAAACAAAAACGGGACCTTGACCCTGCCTGTTCCCACTGCCTACCATGCTTTTCCCCCCAGTAGCCACAACTCTTGCTCCCTTACTTTCTTCAGGGATCTGCTCAAATGTCATCTTTACCGAGAGGTCACCCCAGACTGTATGCGACAGTTGTCCCTGTCACTTTGTTCTGCTACACTTTCCTTCCGAGATTTTATGACCATGTGACATGATGAATGGCACCACAGACATGCCCCAAATGATCCTGAGGGAGCACAGGAGTGAGCCAAGTCAGACAGTCACACCGACCATGTGACTCGCAGAACAGGGACACGTTGGAGAAGCCGTCTTTCCCACGTAGATTTTGTTGCCGAAAATTGAAAAAAAAAATAAAGGTTAAAGGAATTCTGTGTAGTGACTTCAAGACTATTTAATCTAAGATTGGATCTGTGAAATTAGACTAAATAGTCATAAGGGTATAATCTAAAATTAGGAATCGTTTTGTAGTGTGAACAATGGAACACGTAATGAGGAAAAATACGAAATGAGTTGATAAATACAACCTCAGTTGAAGGAGAATAAAGAGTTAAAATGAAAGGAAGAGAAAAGTGATGGGGGGGGGCTGCTCAGGAGATCCAATGGACACATAGAAAGAATAATTAGCAATAAATAAAAAGAAAAGAAAAAAGAGAGTCAAGAATTTGTTTGAGCTACAAGGAAGTCTGAGTCTGCAGATTGAAGGTTTTTCTGAACACTTGGTAAATAAAAATAAATTTTCTAAAGCACTGACTTAATTTGAGGATGGACATGTGCCAATCTCCGCCCAGTGTTCACCACCCAACATCTCATTCAATGTCCCTGACCACAGGCAGGGGTGTGCTAGTATTATGCCCATTTCACAGGTGTGGAAATGGGTGTCTTGAGAGGTCAAATGAGCCGCCCAAGGTCACACTGACAGCAATGAGCCAGGAGTCCTGCCTTTCTGCCTCCCAGGCCTGACTGGCCCTCCTGCCACTCTGCCTCTTAGGGAACATGAAGGATTCAGTAGAGACTGGATGGCAGGCCCTGGCACTTAATGGGTATCTGTGATGTTTGCAATGATCAGACCTTGAGCTGCTTTTCCAGAGATGGAGATGGTTTTCACTGAGCCATACTGTCCCCTGCCCCACCTCATCCCCAACGCTCATTGTAGCATTAATGGGCAAGGTCAGGAGTGCAGTATTTGTTCTCAGAGCCAAGCACAGTGACTACTAGAACCAGGCAGCCTGGTCTTGTCACCCCTGACTGTGTGATTTTTTTTTAATTTATTAACTTCTCTGTCCCTCAGTTTCCTTTATCAGAAAAAAAAATAATAATGATAACCAACTTATAGGGTTCATGTGTGGATTAAGTAAACTGAGACACATGAAATCATTAGATCAGTGGGTGACATGTCGGAAGCACCCAATAAATAAGATTTCATCAGATCTGTGGCCCTGATTAATCTCTAAACTCAGGACCTTGCACCCCAGGTCCCCTCCACAAGGCACTGCTGCTGACTCACAGATTTTGCTGCATGGAAAAGGTTCCATCCCTGGTTTAACTGGTTTCTAGCCAGCCCCACTTGACACCCCTCCATAGAGGGCCTCAGCAAGCCCTGTGCAGCCCACTCTCTCTCCTTGGGCCTTCTGCTCGGTCTCTCCCCCTTCACACCATTTAGTCAATGCCATTAATCAAAATCCTATAGCAGAAAACGCATGCATAAGTCCGACACATTTATTGCTATGGCAACAATTCAGGCACTTGTCCCAGTGTCAAGCTATATCAGTGGAGATAAATTCTATTGTTTTCACAGTGACAGTTTTCTCTGTGTTGGACTTAATCCATGGAAAAATATAGCCTTTCTCCTTATTTAAGAGAGTGAGAGAGAGCTCAAGAGAAAGAGAAAGTGACCTCTGGGTTTCTTACCCAGTGCATTCAAAACTGAAACCAATTTTTCCCCCTTTCTTTGAAAAATGAAGGAAGACATTCAATGATTGGCAGCGGCATCGTACTGATCAATTGATCAGCAGTATCCCCAGAACCAAGATTCTCCTATTTAGATCCTGGGGTTCAGGGAGGGCCCCAATGCGTTAAGAAATTTGCAGAAGCCTGCTCTGTGATGGTGTTCACTGTCTTAGTCTATACCAGGACCCCGCTCTCTGGATATGCTGGTGAATTCAGCCTCAGCAAACAGTGTTGGTAAATAGAAACAGGCTTGCTCAAAATGATCGGTTACCCATGATGAACAGCATCCCTCACTCAGAGAGATGGCCTCTTCTGTTCTGGGGAGATGTGGGAAAAATTCTCTTCCCCCATCCTCCCCAAGCACCTTTGCCTGAGCCTCTGAGCACATCAGCATGGCAACCTGTATTTTGTGCAT
The DNA here is from genome assembly GCF_021218885.2 of Marmota monax. Taxonomy (NCBI): domain Eukaryota; kingdom Metazoa; phylum Chordata; class Mammalia; order Rodentia; family Sciuridae; genus Marmota; species Marmota monax. The sequence goes on from NW_026695224.1 coordinate 6,686,150, forward strand.
TGGATGGTAGCCTGCACTCACCACACCCACACTTCCAAAGGAAGCTGATTTCTTTTGTAAGCCCCCTTCCCTGCTTCTACACTGAATCACTTTCCCATCCTTCCTACTGGAATCAAGGCCCCAGAGTGAAATTCCAGCTGAGTCTAGTGGTCTTTGGAGGTATGGGGTGTGTCCATCACTACTAGATGCAAAGGAGAATGCAAGAGAAGTGAGAAGCATTGTCCTCAGGTTGCTGATAGCAGTGGGGAAAGCACTGATATTCATTCACTCACTGCTACCAAATTAAAGCACCCACTATGTGCCAGGTGCTTGCCACATAACACTTGTGTATTAGCTCCTTCTTGCTGTTGTAACAAATCACTGCTCAGCAGCTTAAAGCACCACCACTTTATTCTCTTGCATCCTGAAAGATCAGAAATCTGAAATTCATCTCACTGGGCTAAAAGTTGGGCGTCGTCAGAGCTGCTGCATTCTTGCTGGAAACTCTAAGGGAGAATCATTTCCTTGCCTCTTCCAAATTCCAGGCCACCTACATTCCTTGACTGGTGACCCCTTTCTCTTTATCTTCAAAGCCAGGAACACTAGTCTGAATCCTTCTAATAGTGCCTTCTCTCTGGTTCTGTTCTGCCTCCCTCTTTCAATTTTAGAGACCCTTGTGATTATATTGGGCCCACCCAGATAATCCAGGGTAATATCCCTCTACCCAGGCCAGTGTATTTAGCATCTTTAATTCCATCTACAGGTTCCATTTCCCTATGTAAAACAACATATTTCCAGGTTCCAGAGATTAGGATATAAACATCTTTGGGGGGCAGAGGAAGCATTATTCGGCCTCCTACAACCTGTGAGATTTGAAATATCCCTATAAGGCAGGTGCTAACATCCTCATCTTACAGAGGAGGAAACTCAAGGTCAGAGAATTGGAGTCTTAACCAGGGGCCATTACAGCTGAAGAAATGTTTGCAGCTGGAAACGGAACACACATTCCAAAGAATCCCATATTGTCTGCTACCTGGACCACAGTACTTCCCTCATTTGTTCTCTCAAGAAATAGTAATGACTGGGTACCTACTATGTGTATCTCTGAGAGACATGTATTTGGGGGACAAAAGATGGAAAGAAAGACAAGGTGGTGCTTAGGACAGAGAGACAGGATGGTATGTAACTAGGTTAGGTATTGTGCTATTCCTGAGAAGAGGAAATGCAGTAGGAGCTGAAATAATCCAGGAAGGCTTCTAAGAGGTGGTGGGACTGGGACCGTGTCAAAGAAGTTACAGAAAACAGGCTTCATTCCTTCCAGACTGTTAGGTATGTGGCTGTGGGGGAGGGGTGCCCTCAACTCCTGCCCTGAGCCCCCGGGGAGCCCATCCCCCACGGCATGAAGGCTTGATTCTCTCTACTACTGACGCTCAGAGTTGCTGTTCCAACTTCCACAGAGGCCTCAGCAAATTTCCATCAAGTTCATTTCCCTTCAGATTTAGAGTAGAATTTGAAACTGTGTCCTGTTGTCAGTCAGGGTTCTAGAGGTAGTGGTGACAGGGACAGAGCTCTATGAGGTTGCAAGGTGGGTCTAATAAGACTTGAATTTCACACAGTAGCACTAAGCTGAAGTCTCCTGTACATTTTGATTCTTCCTTCTCGCTCCTTTCTATTATTTACTTCTTTCCTTTCTTTTCTTTTCTTTTTTGACTTCTTTTTCAAAAAAAGAAATTGGGGCCACAGGATGCCTGTTCTGTGTCCTGAAGATTCTTCCCTGAACTTCATCCATATGAATGAGGCCTTGGCTCTCTGGGTCATCCCAGCTGTAGCTCACATTAACTCCTTCTGCGCTGTGTCCTGCTAGGCCTGGGGCCTGGGGAGAGCCCAGCCCCTTAGTTCTGAGCATGCAGCAGCAGAAGGCAAGCCACAGTTCTTTCCTGGTCTGGCATAGAGGGAATTGCTTAGGGGACAAATTTCCTGTACTCCTGGGCCCTTTGTCCAAACACCAAACCTCAAAGAAGATCCCTGCACCTGGTTTAAGGTATGGCTGTCAGGAGAAGGATGTGATGGGGTACCAGGAAAGGGTCTTTGCAATATCCTCAGCCCGGGAACCTCTCTCCATGAATTATGGAAGAAAGGTGACATTTAAACGTAGAGTCTGAAATTCTGAAAAAACAAAAAAGGTCCAGAGAATGTACAAGAGGAAAAACAAGCAAGAGAGGTCTGGAATGAGAGACGGAGGGAAAAGAAAGAAACTTGGCAGGCAGCCCCCACTGGGCCGGAGCAATAAGCATAAGAGGAGAGGAAAGGAGTCAGTGGAGGCTACAGAATTTCAAGGAGAGTTTGAAGATGCCCTTCCAGAATTCATTATAGAAGAAGAAGAGGATCAACTACTATCTCAAACAATGGTGGGGGCAGTGGAGATCATAGGGGCATAAAGGCCAACCCTGGGTGTATGAAACCATAATGAAATTGAAGAGCAGGATTGCAGAAGGCCTTGGGCAAACCATCCACCACACTGGGCTTGGGAAAACCACCATCGTGGAAATAGGGGTAAAGGAAGGGGACTCAGAGTTCGCCATGAGGGTTCCTTTGTTCTTTGGAATTTTGGTTAGTTGTTTATCATAGGACCCATCATTTAGACAAGAGACATCTATTCCCTGAGCCACCAAGTATAACAAGATCTCGGGGAATATCTTCCAAATAATAAAAAGGATTTTGAAATTGAGGTTGAGACCCATAGAGCACCAAGCAGCAGTCTTTGCTCTAAGAGAGTTTCCCAAGTTTCATCTGCTTATGTTCTGCCATCATAGATGGAGCAAATTCATGCGCAGATACAATGTGCATATTTCTGCACGCTTCCTGATCACAGCTCTGTGTAATTTGCTTATTTGTTTTTAATTGACTTATTTTTCTAGTTAAATTTATAAGAAAGTTGGATATTATTATTACTGGAAAATGAGCATCCCCCTAAGATAAGATAAGCACACAATACATTGGAAATGAAGCAAGGTGATACATGATAAGTGCTTATGATTCCCGCTGATGTCTTTCTGCCTGAGATCCGGCATCTGCTCACTGAGGGGGAATTTGTTCAGAGCGGTAGAGGGTTAGTGAAGACAGAGGTCTTCAAAAAGAAATGAGGCTGATGAGAGACTTGAAAGCAAATGGACAAGAAGCAAATTTCTCACCATCTGATTTAATATCACATTTGAGCGTGATATCTAAAGGAATCTCCCGAAACCCAGTGGTAATGTCCAATACTAGGGGAAACCTTGCTGAGAGGGATTGTCTTAGCACAGTTCTCCAGAGCAGCCCGGGGCAAAGCCTGTGGGCAAGGACTTTCCCGGGATGTTATAGCACCAGGGCATCAAAAGGGAGGAAAAAGAGATGAGAGGCAGGCGGGAAGGAAAGACAGACGCAAGCAGCTTTACTGAGCTGGCCCCAGCCTCGCAAGTAACAAAGCCAGTTACCTGGCCAAGTAGGACATCTCTGGAGGAGCCACGGAAGGGCTTCAATGTGGGACTGTGTGTCAGAAGAAGAAAGGACAAGGGACTCAAGAGCAATGTTTTCCTCTTTCTTTGGATGGAGTTTGCACCGTGAGGCCCACAGTCCTCCACACTCCTAGTTTGTGGTGTCCCCTTGGATCCAGTCTAGTTAGGCCTGGGCACTAGAAATGCTGGAGCCAGCCTGGTGGCGGTGGTCATGCTGGAATGTCACCTCACACCTGGGAGGCTCAGAGGCCAAGGGTGTTAGGGGATGTGGTGACATCACCTGGCAGTGGCTGAGACTCCTCCCTGTCCTTTTCTGCACACCGAAGGCTGCGATAAGCATGTGGGAGATGCCATTGCACAATGTGGTTCTGTGGCCCTCAGCAGTTCCATCACCTCTTCTGTAGGGTGACACAGCAGGACAGGTGATGCTGGAGATCCCACCCCATGGACCTGTGGTTCTGGGGGCAGGCAGGGCCAGGCAAATCCCACATGAACCTGTTCCTGCACTGGAATAAATACAGCTTTCCAGCCATGGGCAGTGGCGCACAGCTGTAATCCCAGAAGCTTGGGAGGCTGAAACAGGAGGATCGTTGAGTTCAAAGGCAGCCTCAGCCATGGTGAAATGCTAAGCAACTCAGAGAGTCCTGTCTCTAAATTAAAATATAAAACAGGGCTGTGGATGTGGCTCCATGGTTGAGGGCCTTGAGTTCAATTCTTAGTACCCCACAAAAAGCTCTCTAGGTTATTGGGTTGATATGAAAACCCAGGACAATAGGAAATAAGGAGAGAGATAATTAGGGGAACATACTTGCTTTTCCACAGCTTACATAACTGGGAACCAGAGAGAAATTTTAGAGCTGGAAGGGATACCAAAAATCATCTCTGATCAACTCATTTATGGGAGGAGAAATTGAGCCCCAGAAAAGTGAAGATCTGCACTCACAGTCATCGTCAAAGAAGGGACTTGAGCACAGCTCTATCAATCCTGAGACCAGTGTTTGTGCCACCACGGGTACAACCACAGCCACAGGAAGAAACACCTTGTCCATTCTTCTCAATGACTTGGCATTAATCTTCGTTATATCTCCTAATTATCACTTTGCTTAATATTTAATGTAGACTTAATGCTAAAGATCCATGCTACAAAAGCAAGAAGCATAAGCAATAAACTTGTGTTTACTGTTTCTAGCCTATAATTCTGTCTAAAATAGGACATTAGTTTAAATTAAATATATCTTAATCCTATATATGTATATAGTGTGCACACTTATGTGTATATTCACACACACACATACACACAATTTTTAAATTGTCAGAAAGTTCTTGGTCACAGGCCAGTTTCTTTCACCAACCTCAATGACATTGGAAAATCACACTTTAGGCAACTTGGCATTATAGGGCATCTTTCCTGGCAGGTTTATGTTGTTTTCTTTTGTTATTGTTGTTGTTGTTGTTGTTTTGTCTTGTTTCCCAGCTGACATTTATTTTTCTTTTTGTATAATGTTCTTTTGTGAAAATAAACTGTTTGCATAATAACTAAGATCTTTGTTTTAAAATGCTGGAGGTCATTGTAAGGAACGTTCCTCTCTGGGGGAAAAAAATAAACTTGTGAGACAAGTCTAAATAGCTGAGCTGGGGAGCTGACTCAAAGGGGTGCCCTTAGGGAGGAGAATGAAGGAGAGTTTTACTTAAGATATTAAGAAGGCCTGGAGTTGTAGCTCAGTGGTAGAGTGCTTGTCTAGCACATGTGAGGCACTGGGTTTGATTCTCAGCACCACATAAAAATAAATAAATAAAGTACAGTCATTATGTCTATCTAGAATTAAAAATACATTTTAAAAAAGATATCACAAGTACACTCCCATTTTTCCATTAGAGTAGGGAATAGGATTTCATTTTGTTAGTCCAGAACTTTCTGTTTGGCTCAAGGAAGCAACAAGATGTTAAAATGCTCTAGATAACAGGGTTAAGTAGTAAAAGGAGCATTTTCTTAGGAGTTCAAAGAGCTGAGTTTTCCAGATGCAAAACTAGACTAGCAGCAATACAGATCCAGTCTCACCAAGAACTTTTGGTTCAGAAACCGATTGTGGAGGAAAATATATGTTGACAAAACCGTAAGAATTCTTTCCTGGAAACACTTGTGGTCAAATAGAGAAAATCAACGCCTGCTCACACTCTATGGTGGAACTTTGTCCATTTGAGGGGGCTGCCAATCCACTCCATCTTTCCCCAGCTCTGGTAATGGCTAGTCTCTATCTCCAGAGTTTCGGCTTCTTTCCATGGTGCAGGGGTGATTAGGAAGCCTCTCCCCCGGCTGAGGTTGTTTCCCAACCTTGGCAATTCAGTGGGGCCCTGTGATCGAGTTGTAGGCAAAGAAATGTGAGCAGAAATAATGCTTGTCAAAAGGGTCAAGGTGGGGGGCTGGGGATATAGCTCAGTTGGTAGAGTGCTTGCCTCCCATGCACAAGGCCCTGCGTCAATCCCCCAAAACAAAACAAAACAAAACAAAAGGGTCAAGGGGGGCTAGGACTAGGGCTGGGGCTGGGGCTGGGGCTCAGCGGTAGCACATTTGCTGGTGTATATGAGGCACTCAGTTCGGTTCTCAGCACTGCATATAAATAAAATAAAGATCTATCAACAACTCAAAAAAAAATGGTCAAGGGAAAGCAAGCTCTATATGTTTTCCTCAGGAAAACAGAAGACTCACAGAAGTTGCAGGTTAAGATGTGGAGCTACACAACGAAAGGTTTAGCCCTTAAAAATGAGCCTCCTAATTAGAAACAACCAAAGTGGACTATTAGGTAAAGTGAGAAGTAAACGTTTCCTGTGTAAAGCCAATAAAGAGAATTGGGATAGTATCTGTTACAGCCGCTGACATTCCCTTAATTAATATCGCTTTTGAACAGCTCAGTGATTTCCTTTTGGGAAATTACCTCTCCCACGATGTGTCATCTGAATAGGATAGCAAATCAGATGCCCATTTTCCGTGACAGAAGTCAGAGAGACCCTGTCTTTCCTCTCCCCACCCCACCCCCAGGTCAGCCAGGGAGCAGGCACAAGACCCAGGTGCTCTGTTGTGGGAGAGTGAAATAAGGGGAGAGAGAGTTCATGTTGGAGGTGGTGGCAGCATCTGGCCAGATGGTTTTACTACAAGGTATTTCCTGTTTTCTAGCCCTCCAGAGTTGTCCTGGTCCCTGCCTATTCCTGATCAAATTCAAGGTAAATTTCAATAAATCCCAATAAATTTCTTCTTAAGTAGGTTGGCATCCATTTCTCTTGCCTGTGACTAGAGAGTCCTTACACTGACTTCTCTAAAAAACAGTGGAAATAAAATCAATCCTTGCTTTAGTAGGTACTTTAAAGATTGGGTTTGGTAAACAATACTCAGGGTAAATATAGATCTCTTAAAATATAAATATGCTTTACCTAGATGTCTCTGAGTTCTGAAGGAGTCTGGGGGTGGAGTAGCAAAAGATTAACAGTGTGGCTTTCCTATAAGCTGCAATAAATATAAAGACAGTGCAGTCGAGTCAGAAAGACTGTGATTGATTTATTACATTATAGTTCATTAAAAGTGTTCCATTACCTTTTTAAAAACCATCTAGTCATTAAAAAATCTTTGTGAATACAGTTTCCAACATCGTTATAAGGGATCCTTGACAGCTCTTCATTTTTAATGGCACTGTTATAAACAGGCTTCCTAATGGTCCTGCTTAGTTGGAGGCTGGTTTGGAGGCCGAGGACTAGAGGAGTCCAGGTTTACATTGGTGGTCCTGGGCAAAGACTGAATCTGAAGTTAATTTGTGTAGAGTAATTGAAGAACTTCAATTTTGCGATGTGATGCGAAAGGTGCTTTCTGAAAGGGTCTGGAATACCAAATAGGGCTCTAAAGTGTGTTTTTTTTTCTGGGAAATCTGAAAGACAAGGAGAAACAACTGAAGTGTCAGGTTGTCCTTAAACATCCAAGGGGAAGAAATGGTACTTATATGCAATTCAAATTGGAAGGGGAAGATTGTGCCTCAGGCCAACTGAAGGGAAAATGCTGGTTTTCTAATTTGTAGCAAATGGAGATGAGCTCTCAGCTGGCTTGGCCGGGGGTCCCCCAAGAGATCAGGCAGCAGGGGAAAGACTCAGGAATGGGAGGGGGCTGCATTTGGGCCCGTGCTGCTTCACTCTCCTCTGCCCACCACCTACTATAGGGAAAGTACAAGAAATATAGTATACCCCACAGGACATGGGAAGTGCCCTATTCTGCCTTAGAAATAAATGTCCAGTGCAAGTGTTTACACCTAATTCAATTCACAAACATTTATTGAATAGTTACTAAGTCCCAGCCACCACGCCAGACATTGGTGGGTTATGGAGATGAATGAGGCATAATATGTGCCATTAGAATTAATTTCCTGTAGTCAGGACTACAGGGAAATAGGAGCAAGGCTGGGAATGGAAGAGCTGAAGGGTTCAGAGAGGACATCGATGCCTGCTCAGCATCCCCTCTTCTTGAGACAAGAACTTTGATTCTGTTTAGATAATTGCCTTGCCATTCAGGTGAGGCTGACTCCTACCCCACCCCCATTTCATGCCCTGGCTGTAGCTATGAGCCACCTGAGCTGGGTCTAAACAACCAGAACATTCCACTCCACTCCTCTGGCCCTCGTGGTCAGTTCAGGCAAGGACACTTGACCGGAGCCAGGCCAGTGAAACTCCACTTGGGAACTTTGGCTGGCCCCACTGAGTTTTCACTGGATCAGCTCAGCCAAGGGGCACAAACCTGGAGCTGATGGCAACTGTGCTGCTCCTGCATGAGGAGACTCTCCTTCAGAATAAAGACAAGGCAGAGAGCAGAGCTGAGAGATGGACACGGACAGTTAGCGGATGATATCCTTGAACATCTGCACCCCCCTCTGCCCGAGGACTTTTCACCCTGGGTATTTCAGAAAAGTGAGCCATTTGCGATCTGAACAACATTGTACCAAAGGGATTAAGTCCAACCTCCAGTCATCGGGGATGGCTCGAGAGAGCCTGGGCCTTACTAACTGACTAATGGCCAATCTATGACACTCCATGTGCCTTTCATGTCCTCGACTCTATTCTGAGCCAAGGGAACATGGCAGTTTCTTTGCCTCATTTTGTGTCGTATGACCCTGTGTACTGGTCACTTGCCCCATTTGCTCTTAGATGCACTGTACACACCTGCCCCTTCCTTTTCTGTATCCCAGGGGACTGACCTCTACAAATGACAATGCTGATACTCCATAACAATAGGCTTTGGATAAGCTTCTCATGGGATGCCTCAGGAAGAGATTGGGGAGTGGGGGAAGGGAGGAAGCTGCCTTATTTGTACCCCACGCCCCATCCTTTGGACACTTTTGCAGTAGCTATATTACCTGTGTTCCAGCTTCCACCCCACAGTCCCTACTGTGGCTCCAGCCCCCACCAGGTGGCCGTGGTTCTTGGACACCCACAACATCTAATGCTCTCCTTCTGTCTCCAGGCCTATGAGCAGCAATGGCTTATGGCCCTTGCTCACTCTGGACTGCCTCCCACCCCTTACTTGCCCTTTACGCTCTTCCAACGTTTTTCTAACTGGCTCTCGACATTAATTCCCCTCTATTGAATTATCTGGCATGGATTCTGTTCCCCTTATCCACTGCCATATAACAAACCACCCTTAAACTTAGTGACTTTAAACAACAGCAATCATTTTAATATCTCTCCTGGTTACTGTGGGTCAGAATGGAAAAGTCAGATCACCTAATGAAAAAAGAAGGCAACCTCAAAATAAAGCAAAATGATATTACTAAATTCTGGTCAGATAATGTTGATTACTTACTGAAAGCTCTTAGCCTAAGCCCTAGCCTCTCTCTTTGTCGAAATAGGAAATTAGCAAATCTTGGGTGTTAAAGACAAGCACCAAACTGAGATAATCAAAAGGGCTGAAATGGAAATTCTTTCTCAGGGTGGAAATCAATGGTAATGTTTTAAAGGGCTGTGGCTGTGTATCGCGTAAAATCATCTCTCCTGCTGCCTGAAAATCAGCTTGTGAGCCCCAGAGGTACACAGTCCAGATGTAAGAAATAGTTTGGGTCAGAATAGGCTTGCTTATAGAGAGCAGAAGCCCAATTAAGCAGTTGAAATTCAAGGGACTTTATCTTGAGAAAGCACATTCACTCATCGCCCTTACTCCTTTCTCAAAAAAGCTACTCTGATCCACCTTGGCCTTGAACTTTTATCTCTCACATCTAAATAGCCCGCTAGGTCCAATGACACCTACTAGAGATGCAGTCATTTAATTCTAAACGTAGGAAAAGGGAATCTAATTGGTCCAGCTTGTGTGAGGAATCCAGCCCAGGTAGGACTGTGATCCTGAAGATAAGGAGGAGGCCTTGGAAAGAGGTTCTTCTAGTGGCCTAGAAGATCTTGTGGAAATCAGAAAATTAGCTCTGTCCAAAAGGGTCCAGTGAAGCCACTGGCAAGATGGGGTGACCCTGAGGTGAGGCAGTTGCCCTGTGTCTGAAAGACACTTTTCTAAAGCTTGGGGGGGGGGGGAGGGGGCCTGCCTAGAGGCCCCTTGCTTTCAATGAGCTGTTGGAGTTCCTGTTTTGCTGAGGGCTGCTGGCTTCTAGATAAACATAACAATAGGAATGCAAACACTCTCATCTGCAACTGCCCAAAACTTATTTTTTAGCAAATTTTTTGTTTTGTTTATTTTTCTGTTTTGTTTATTTCTTGTTTTCTTAGATTCCTAGGAGCAGAAGGTTAATAAGGACTTCTTCTGAGTCTTATATTGGCTTTTCAGACTGTTCAGGTCTAGACTCACTGCTTGGGATGCCCAGGGAGAAGTAATTAGGGAAGTTTTAGCTAACCCTCCTTTTCTCTGTTTTTAATGATAACAAAGATGTTTAAATAACCAAAATGCAATCCCTTTCTCCTAACTCCTAATTTCTTGTTTATGTTTGCCTAGCAGTTACACCACTTTGTCCCTGTCTTGGTAACATGTCATTATATCTTTATCCCTCTCCTGTGATTACTTAGAAAATTGATCCCCAAACCTGAAACCCTAACACAAACCATTCAAGAACCTAGATCGGGGACCACAGTTTCCTTTTACATACCAGTTCCAATGGGTGGTAGAGGCTGCATGGAGAGCTATGTTGAAAAAGATCCTCCAGTTGAGCCAGAAAGGTTTGAACTTATTCAGACTGAGGCAGAAAGAACGCTGGGATTGATGTAGAGGCATTTTGGGGTCCTCACTCCACATCCCACAGTACTGATACCGCGGGTTTCCTACTTCCCCACGTGTTGAAGTTTGAACATTAGAGAAGCACTCCGAGGCAAGCATATGAAGCAGGGTTTATTTAAAAAGGGGTAACATAGACTTCTCCCATGAGCAAGGTATTCTGCCCTTTTTACATGTCCGAGGCTTCCTGTGTTCTCCTGCTTTTCCCCCTTATCTTTCTCCTTCCTGTGGATGTGACTAGGCCCAGGAATGCTCGGTGGGATGGCCAAAAGGTGGGAAACAGGTGGGCTGAGCGGGGAAGGGCAGGATGGACCAGCCCAGGACACATTAACAACTTTATAGCCCCCTGTAGGGAGGGGAAATTCCTGGGAGAGGTTACCTTGGCGACCGGTTGGAGCAGGGGCAGGTTCTTGATAAGATCCTTCAGGGGACAGTCTCCAACTTCCCAGACTCGCTCAAAATTGGCCTCCTAGATCCGACCTGACTCGATTTACCTATCTACACTGACTGCCTGTCTAATTCTGGCTTCAGTACCAAACCAGAGCTAGGCATGCAGTGCTTAATAAGTGCTTATTCAAAGTCAGCGGCATCTCTCCAGGGATTATCCCAAGCAAAACTGTAAAGTAAGCAAGTCCTGGGAGGCCCTGCATTCATTCCCAGGATCTTATCAATGGAGAAAACATCTAATCATCTCCTCTCTATTCACACCAGGTTTTGTTTATCCCTTCCTGAGCATCCCTCCCAGAAACGATGACAATTTAAGATGATCATCAGGAGAGGAGGCTGTACATGGGTGTGCTCACCCCACTTGGGGCCATGCAAATCTGATGAAAGCTATGGATTCTGTCTCTCAGGATTCTGTCAGCTGTCAGTGGCACATTCCCAGAGGAATTAGCTTATGCCCAAAAGGCCATTTATTGATTCAAATATTCAAATTTAGAAGACACTTGGGTGGAGTTGGCCCAAGGGGTATTCAGATCTGTGGAGTGTTGCTGGCAGTCTTTTTGGGGTTTCCCAGACCTCACTCCTCTGACTTGCACTGATTTCCAGTTTGCTCTTGGGCTGGCTCTCACCGCTGCTGTGTTCTGATTGACAGCCTGGTTCCCTCCTGTTGCAGATGGGCTTGTGCCACGTGGCAGAGACAGAGCTGACTCCTCACACTGTCCACCAGAGATGGACATGAGAGCTTTCATCCCAGTGAACTTGGAAAATTCCCAAGAAAGGATTCTTATGGACTCATTTTGGGTCAGGTACCCATTCCATAGGCTCTCACCAGGACAGTGATGATTGGCGTAATAATACCCACTGGTCTTTGCAAGATCTCTCATCAAAAGGGAAAATGACCTCTCCAAGGATTGTTGTCAACTAGGCAGCCAGCCCCAAATTGACCTATAAGAGATCCTCTCTTCCAAAAGAGTACACCCACAGACATGTGCAATTTTTCACATAAAATTTCAAGGAAGCCTTGGGATCCTCAGATCCATCCCAGGCCCCAAGATTAGCCATGTTTACACAAAGGATTTGAACCTGGAGCGGGGAGAATTCCTGAAGACCAATCATTTGCAGAGGCAAAAGTCCTCCCTGTATTATTTCATTTGAAATATTCCCCTACACTTAAAAAAACAAAACAAAACAAAAAAAAAAAAAAAACAAAGAACCTGCCACCCCTCCTGTTTTAAGAACAGAGCTCTATCTCTGTGCTCTACAATTTGTAAACCCTTCCACTGCCTGTAGCTCCTCAAATACCACCCAGCTTCATTCTTCTAATCTGTCCCACTTTAGACAGGCCTCAAATTTTTAGGCCACTTCTCCGCTTCCTCTTTTCCATCACTCTCTGCTCCAACCACTGCTAGGATGGTGGGAGGCCATTTCTATGCAGGGAGACCTGGAAAAATCAACCTCATGTCAATCAACTTTGAGTATCACTAGGAAGGTAAACATAATGGTGCTGAATTACAAATTGTAGAGCACAGAGATAGAGCTCTGTTCTTAAAACAGGAGGGGTGGCAGGTTCTTTTTTTTTTTTAAGTGTAGGGGAATATTTCAAATGAAATAAACAACCATTTGAAAGCTGCCCTAGAGCAAATCTGAAGTCAGTAGAAGGCCCAGACACTCTCTTGTTAGAACTGGAAGGATGTGCACACACTCGCTGGGTTCTTTATACACACATATTTACACACAATATACGTAAAGAATGACCTTCCCCCACTCCACCCTTCCACTGCCTGCTATGGTAACATTTACTGGAGATTTTATTACAAAAGCCACAAAATGAAATTCTAATCAATAATAGTTTGCAGGATGGTGGGGGGAAAAAAGGGAATTGAATACATTCATAGGTAAAAGATGTTATTATCTCAGTTCAGTAACTATGAAAGAGAAATAGATGAAAAAATCTGGGTTTTATATTAAAAACCGGCACAGCTGTAGAGTTACATAATAAAGTATTGCCTGTATCCATGGAAATGGAGAGTAATTGATGCACCACAAGTTATTTTTATAAACCCAAACAAAAAAATTCAATCAGAAATGTCTTTCCCCATTTTGGGGGCATTGTATATTTTGTATCTGTACATAATGCACACATTTAGAGTATGAATGCACTCATTATTGATCAGCCGTGTTGAATAGGACATGCTGCTTTCCCTGAATATTCAAGATTAGAATCCTGCGGCCCAGCTCCCACTCCTTCTTGAAAGACTTCCTCTGAATAAATTGTGCAGTGCTTTAAAATTCAGGCAGTTCCAACTTGGGGGAATAAAGGAACCCCATTCTTGGATGTAGAGGTATCAGAGGGGGCAAGTTTGCAAGATGAAAGTTTTGCATAGCGCATCCACCTGAACTCCCCCACAACACCATCAAGCCCCACTACCTTAGCCCACACACACACAGGCGCACATGTGCACATGGTGCCTGGCACAGGGCTACGCACAAAGCAAGTTTTCCCAAACAATCAGAATGCAAAGTATTCTGCAACATCCCCTATTTGCTTGACAAAAAATGGCTGAAGACACCTGTTATCAACACATTCCAAGGCTCCACCCCAATCCCTTGTATTGGATTCTCCAAAGACCCAGAAATCTGTAAAATCAACGCATCTCCCCAAGATGGATTTTGTTATTGGGCCAACCAGAGAAACGTGGATGCAGGGCTGGTTCAAAAGTGAGCCATCCCACAGTCCAACAGGACTCTGCACTCCAAAGGTCTTCATTCGTTGTTTAATGTTCTGCTTCTGCTGTCTCTCCCTTGAAATTCTTAATGATTTTTTAACAAAGGGCCTTGCGTTTTCATTAGGTGCTGTAATTACGTAACTGATCCTACAAAGATGTTAAGTTTTATGAGGTTGGCGAGAATGTGGGGGAAAAGACTCACTCATACATCGCTGGTGGGACTGCAAATTGGTGCAACCACTCTGGAAAGCAGCATGGAGATTCCTCAGAAATGGAAACACTACTTGATCCAGTTATCCAACTCCTCGGCATATACCCAAAGGACTTAAAATCAACATACTATAGTGACATGGCCACGTCAATGTTGATAGCAGCTCAATTCACAATAGCTAAGCTATGGAACCAATCTAAATGTCCTTCAACAGATGAATGGATAAAGAAAATGTGGTACATATACACAATGAAATATTACTCGGCCAAAATGAAGAATAAAATTATGGCATTTGCCAGTAAATGAATAGAATTGTAGACCATCATGCTAAGTGAAACTCCATATCATGTACAACCACAAAAAATGGGAAGTTATACTCCATGTATGTATGATACATCAAAATGCATTCTACTGTCATGTGTCATTAAAAAAAATTTTAAAAGAATATGCATTTAGCAAATAGACAGACTTGGATAAAAATCCCAACTTCATCCTTAACTGGTTAGGAGATCTCCAGCAGGTTAGTTAAACCTCTGAGCTTCCATGTACTCATCTATACAATAGGGATAATTACAATATTGACCTGATGGACTGTCACGAAAATTGCATGACACAACATTCATACTGTGCTCACAGCTTGAACAGAAGCAAAGCCTTGCTCAGCGAATACCATGAACATTAACTGAGTCCAGTTGAGTTTAGTGAAATAAGGACCTGAAGGAGGAGGAGATTTTAGCATAGAGCCAGGATGGATACTAAGTAAGCCTCCGTGTTGAGTCAATGTCCAAATTGCTTTAAATAAAGCAATCGAGCTGTGGATCTGTCTTCAGGGCCACCATGACACTACTTAACTCCAGCTCTGTGTCAGCTTTGTTTTGCAATCTGCTCAATAACTGGCTGTGCTGGGGAAAATGCTCAGGAAGAACAGGCTGCTAGAATGAAACTATTTCACCATTATTTCCAGTTCCACTCACAACAGCTGGGGCTTGAGCTGGGTTGGGACTGGGTGATGTGACAGGGACTAGAGATTCCTATGACTGGCTTTCTATCCTGTGTCTCATATGTATGGACACATACTTTAATTTCATTTGTCTCTGTTTGATACCTAGAAGTAGAGTTGCTGGATCACACAGCAATTCTATTTTTAACTTTTTGAAGATTTGTCAGTTTTCCCCTCTGCTGTACCATTTCATTGTCTGACCACTAGAAAATATGATTTCTGTACATTCTTAGTAAATACATAGTTAGTTAGCCACCCTAATAAGTGTAAAATCATATCTCATTATTGTGTTGATTTGCAGTTTCCTAATGACTAATGATCATTTTACATGCACTTTTTGATCATTTTAAATCTTTTTGGGGAAAAAATATTTATTTATTTATTTTATCCATTTTTTTTTAAAATTTGATATCACTTGCTGCAAAGAATATTCTTTGACCATTAAATGATCTTGGCACCCTCATAAAACTTAATTAATTATGACATAAAATTTACTTTGGACTCTTTTTTAAATTAAAAAAGATTTTAAGCAACAAAAGAGATTATTTATTGTAGACATATTACACTTGGCCACACTGAGAACATAACTAGTCCAGAATGCAGAGGTCTAGGGTAAAAGACCAACAGGGATTGTTTGTTATAAGTAACGTGAGTCTCTCAGAGATGATCTTGGTGATCAGATGGCAATGAAAGTTCTAGATTCATTGAGGCAAATTCTGAACAACAGCATGCAATCCAACAATTTCTACCAATATCCCCTACCTTCCGCATCTCTTATCCCTGTGCCTTTGACCTTCGAGGTGCACAATCTGGTTTACTTGGATCTCTGACTCATCTTCCTTCTTTTACACTTTGATCTGCACATTTGCTTCTTCTTCCACTCCCAAATTCACTGCTAGGGATTGCTTACCTTGGCCTTCTTGGCACAGAGATTTCTAAGAAGATGGTGCTAGGGCCAAGAGCTATTTTGGACTCTGAATTCTATTCCATTGATCCATATATTTGTTCTTATGCTAACAGCACACTGTGTTGATTACTGAAGGTTTATACTAAGTTTTGAAATGTGGAATTGTGAATCCACAGAATTTCTCCTTCTTTTCCAGGGTTGCTTGGGCTTTTCAGGTACTACGAATCTTAGGGTCTGGTTGTCAATTTCTGTATAAAAGGCAGCTGGAAGACTGACAAGATTTCACTGAATCTCTAGTTTGCTTTGGAGAGCTTTATCATCTTAAAAATAAATATTCTAATCCATGAACATGGGATATCTTTTCTTTAATTCAGATGTTCATTTCTATCAATAATGTTTTTTAGCTTCCAGAGCACGATTACTGTGTTTCTTTTGTTTATTTTATTCCTAAGTAGTTTATTACTTTGATGTTGTTGTAAATCAAATTGTTTTCATGATTTCACCTTCAGATTGTCAAGACATTCAATCTCACGTCAAGTATGGTGTTAGGTTGGGTCTTTTGTAGATCTCTTTTCTCTCCTTCTTTATTCTCTAGCTATATTGACCTTCTCATTTCACCACCTTTCTGTTTGTTGTTCCCTCCACCCACTGTCCCTTTGGCTAAGTGAATTTCCACTTTTTCTTCTATTGCAGTTAGTTATCTATGAAGGATTCCTGGGCCCCCAGATCTGGCCAGATATCACAGCTTTACATTTCCCAAGCTTCTTCTCCTTCATAGCACTCAGCAGTTGTCATTGTGTACTCATCTGATTATTTGATTGATGTCTGTTTTCTCAGAAAACATTAGCTCCCTGAAGGCCTGTATAGTGTCTGTCTTGTTAACCTCTTTATCCCCAATTCCTGGAGCAATACCTGGCACAAGACTCCAGGAAATATTTCATGAATCAATGAACTTAAGAAAACCAACCAATCTGAATGGAAGTAGAGTGAGGATGGTGATCTCCAGACACAGATCTTGGCTGAGGACCCCTAGTGCTTCATTCTTCCTGGATTTCCCGATGGCAGAAAATCTATGCTATGCTTAGGAAGAAAAGACCTACACTGGCTTTTGGTAACCTCTCTTCAGATATGACTTTTAAGCTGAGCAGATGTTTTAAATCCTTCCCACTCTGCATGAAACTTCCCTTATCCCTGCCAGTCACAGACAATCTCTTCCTTCTAATGTTGTTTATAGTTTTAAAAATCCATATCCCTCTTAAGAGCATTCATGATTTCATTGTATTCTGACACATATGTTAATCCTCTCTCTCCCACTCTTGGAAGGCACTCCCCCAATTTAGTTTTCAGAAATGTGTTGAAAAGAATGATAATCACTATGAAGTACATAATTTAAGGACCTAAAAATAGTATCATTCAATTAAGTTTTATTTTCAAATATATACTTTTGTGTTCTTTTAACATTAAAAAATGTTATTGCATTTTAATTCGTAAGAAAAATAAACCTTTTAGTGACACCACTAACCAAAGTTCCTTATCAAATGTGGCCATTCAGGCAGGTCCATATACCATCCTCATCTGCCAACATCACATTAACCTCATCCTTGAAGACATCCGTAGTCATCTCTCCATCCAGAGATGTGCTGGACTTCAATCATTGCTACATACTTAATGCTGACTTCTTGTGACTTCATCATGACCTCCATTTTCCTGCATGTTTAGTGGCCCTTTGAGCTGACTTCAAGCTCTTTGCCATCTTAGGCTCTGCTAAAGACCTTTACTATGGCCTCAGCTCACCCATGCCCACATTCACAAGAACTGGAAAAAAAAAAAAAAACTGCCATTGCCTTGCCCGTGCTTTAGTTCCTGAATTATCCCATTACTTACTTTTCAGTTCTAGCATTCATCAGATCCAACTCCCACCATTCCCACAAACCCCCTTTTGCATCAACACGCCTCAACCTACACCTTCCTCATCTCATGTTTTTGTTCTAACTCTAGCTAAGGGTATAATCCTGGCTCTGACCTATTGCTCTGTGTGGATATTGGCTCCACACATCACAGTAACAAGAAAGCATAGCCATGCCCTGATTTCCTCATGCTCTAGTATCCCCTCCTCCTCCTGCCAGAAGAGGGAGATCTCACTGAATGAACTAGCTCTTAATCATATTGAGTGTCCTGTTGTTCCTGGGAAAGTACCTTTTACAATGAAGAGTTCCAAAATGAATATCAAAGTATTAAATCTAACGAGTGAAGTATCAGAGTATTAATTCTAAAGAGAGAAGACTGTATGAAAATAATATAATACACGATAGAATTAGAAATGCTTTCTTTGTGTGGACATAGCCTATTTGACAAGTGTCATTGGAAAATTGGGTTAATTTTCCACCCTGATATTTTCAGGCATATTGTACAAATTTTGTTGAGGAATGCCGCAGTCCGGCTGCAGCAAAATAACCCGGGTGTGTGTGGGGGGGGTGACGAGCAACTTGTGTAGATTGATACAGCAGGAGTGGGTGCTGTTTATTGTAGGACAGGAGGGGTATTTATACATTCCACACAGCTTATCTTAATTAACATAAACTAGATAGGGCAGTCAACCAATAAGGAATCTCCACACTTAATGGCTCGCTGGCGCCACCTCACAAATCACTCCCTGTGGCAAAATGCCAGGCACCATCCAGACTTGTTTACAGACTCTAACAGAGGAAGAGATGGAGTCTAGAGGTGCATGCAAGCAACAAAGGAGAAAATTCCAACTCAGTTAATCATAATATATTAGTTTAAGATATTGTTATTTCCCTAAAATAGATGTTCCTGATTTCTAGATGAGCAAACATTTCCTGAGTATTGGTTATATACAGTAATGTGTTGGTAATACAGCTCTCAAAACAAACAAATAACACATACAATCTCTCTCTCTCTCTCTCTCTCTCTCTCTCTCTCTCTCCGCCCCCCTCCCCTCTCTCTCCTTTATATGTAGTATTAGTTTATTTCTATGGAGTCAATATTTTATTACAGCTAATTTCAAGCTTCCAAGGGCTGAACAACTGACTTGCCAAATTTCTGTAGTTTGTATCAGTTGGTGCAAGTCAATGCCAGCACCCTCTTATGCAACTCACCAACTTGGTGGTTTGAGAGATGCAAAACCCCTTTCCCTGACCTCAGTGAGTCTACAATCTAGAGGAGACACCAATATCTGCACTTTAATTAATTGCTTTGGTTTAAAAGAAAGAAAAAAAAAACACCCTGGATCAGCCTTGGTACTTAGTGTTATTTAGAGCACATCAAAGTAAATACAATGAGTTTCCCAAAGGTTTAATTCTCAAAGATTGATAGGTTGACAATTTATAATAATGCAGCAATCATTCCACCTACTCTAAATGTTCTACCTTATTATATTTTCAAGACCCACACTCTAATAGGGTTCTTGGGTAATTTTTTTCCAACATTAAGCTATTTGTGGCTAGACACAACTGGTCTTTCAAGACCATTAGCAAAAAGAAAAAAGAAAAAGTCCCCACTCCCACAGAAATTCTTTTGATGGAACAAGATAAAATTCTTCCATTTGCTCTCAAATTTTGTATTATTTATGAGGAAATCAGAAATCACAGGGGAGGGGGCAGCAAGCAGAGATGAAAGCACATTATAGGAACACAGGCTTGGGTTATGTGCAGCGTGTACTGAAAATGCTCCCCTGCTCCTTAGCCAAATGTGTAAAATCATCTCCGTGGTTATACAGTTCACTCAGTAGTGAGACCTGTAAGGAACCTGCAGAGATGTCTGTCTCCATAATACGTGAAGTCTTTGAGATTTGGATTTGTTTTGCAAGCAAATTTTAGGAGAATACCTAGACTAACAGTAAGGATGAGAAAAAGCTGACTTTAATAAAAGTTTCATGAAGAGGGAGCAATTATGTGATGTCACATCCTATAAGGACACATGGATCTGAACAACTAAAGCCAGAAAATTCTATGTTCTGTGCAGCTCACTTTGAACTTGGCCGCTAATTTCTCTTCTTTCAGAATGTGCTCAGCTGTTCTGCTGCGGCTACTGTATTCTCTCCCTTTAGTGTCTGGCTGGGAAAGTAGACCAATCCATGAGGTAGTTGTTGCCAGGTAAATTGCTTGCACCCAACTGCCTTCTCCCACCTCTCACTTCATTGGCTGGATTCCATTATGGAGGTAATCTTATGCAATTTCTTTAGCCTTCTGAAGAAGTTTTCACATCTCTAAAATGGGCACACCGTAACACCTAATAAATGCTTTGCTAACCAGTTCAAACATTTATGCATTCATAAATGTTTGTGAACTCTCCCTAGCCAAAATAAATCTCTCCCGTTTCTTGTCTTCCAAGACTCAGGTGTAGCCTAACTGTCCTCACTAAATTGGAGTCTATTTGATGTAGCATCATATCCATCATATTCACATTAATTCATCATAGTTATCAAGTGCCCAACAGTGTCTCAGGGCCCTGCAGGCTAGGATCCCTTAAGGGCAGGTAGCATGACTGCCTTATTCATTGTTTCTCTGCTTTAACACAGTACTTGACAAAAATTAGACATGTAAGAAATATTGGTTAGATGTAAAACAGGCATTTAAGTCATAGATTAATTAATACGGCTTGCAAGAAATGATGCATAAATCAATAGTAGCCAGCTGAGAGTTCTTGAAAGTTCTTGTTTGCTGTTGTATGCCCGTTCATGATCAGTAAATGATTAGTAAGTGAATTAATGAATGAAAGAATCAATCAGTCAATCTGGTGGCTTACTAACTCTTACTGCTCCATACCAGTCTAAAGGTAGAGCTAAGTAGAGTTTGAATGACATGCTACCAGAGTCAAAGGAACAGCTATCACACACACACCAAAAAAAATGAGTTTCTCCCCAAATTCCCAAATGATAATTTTGCCTGCCAGGGGATATATGCCAATGTCTTTGAGACATTTTTGGTCATCATAACTGGGGCTATTACTAGCACCTAGGGAGTAGAGTCCAGGGATTATTGCAAACAATATACAATGAAGAAGACAGACCCACAATAAAACATTATCTGGCCCCCAGTGTCAACAGTGAAAACATTGAGAAGCCCTGCTTTCAGTGACCGAGTATGAAGGATTCTTTTTCATAGTAACATTAAAATGTGGGTGATAAAGATTGAGATTTTCTCTACTACAGCTTGCCTCCTTGACAGAATCAAAGAAAGTCAGGAAGAACAGAAGGCTAGAACTCATCAAGTTGAAACTCTTCTTCTACAGTGGGGATCCTCCAGGTCCTGAAAAGAAAATAAATGTTCAAAGCCACCCCACTGGGATATGGCTAAAGCCAGGACAAGAAGCCAGGCTCCCAATTCCTAGGCCATTCACAAGGCCTCTTCATACTTCCTTTCCCAAAGCCAGACTCCCCTTAACCCCCATCCACAGGTCCAGCACCATCCCAGAAACCAAATCTGGATTAGGGCACTGTTTCCCAACTTTCACCCTTCACATTGTACATCAATGACTTTTAGCACATTCATGGACCACCCAACCATTTTTTTATGTAATACTTTTATTGAAGTTGACCCTAAATAGAAGGGTTTTAAAAATACTTTTTAGAATAAACTTTTAATAAACTTTTTTTAATACTATAAGCCAAAGCTATTATTATTTGCTATAACTTGAAGAGACCTAAAAATAAGAATAATAGAAACAAAAAACCGTTCAATACTACTTTGATATCATTTCCCCTTTAAGTGTCTAAGCCTAAGTCCTGCCTTTTCTTTGTTAAAAAGGAAAACTCATAAGTGTAGGGGTATTGACACATTGGCATCAAACTGAGACTTTCTCCTTAATATAATAGGAGGTACTGGGAAAGAATTAAAGCAGAAATTCATTTTTAACCCCGGACTTCAATATTATTTATTGCCATAACTATGCACCACTTAAAATCATCTTTTATCAGCAATATATTTGTTTTGGGAAGTATTAGATTAGAGAAATAAAGGCAAAAAAAATCACTCTGGACTCTTTAACAATGGTTCCTTCTTTTATCTCCAGACTGAAAGAATTTAGGCATTCTGAATTTTTATTTGCCCTCGTGCCACATGCAAATTAAATGGGGAAATTAAATGAGGAATTGTTAGCTATGGGGCAAACTTCAATGGGATACATTTCAGATGGTAGAGGGTAATGTAGGAGAATTCTCTGAGCCTCATAACCCTGACCCTGGTAAAAATCCCTTTCCCTCTGTGTTTAGGTTTAACCTGTGAATATGGTTATATCACACTTTTGATTCTTATATTTTATGGCAAAAGGGAGAGATTACCCTGGGAAACTGACCTAATCATTAGGAGTGCTTTAAAATCAGATTTTCTTCAGTTGGCTGCTAAAAAGGAAATCAGACAGATGCACTCCAGGAAGCCTGGCATAAAGCAGACACCCATGCTATGACCCACCCATGGAGCCATGTGGCAAGGAACTATGGGCATCTCTTAGGAGCTGTAGGTCCTGGCAAATGAGTAACAGGAAAATGAGAACTCAGTCCTACAGATACAAGGAAATAAATTCCCAGCCAATAACCAGCAAGCTTGGAAAAGCACCCTGAGCCAAGACCTACAACGCACAGAAATGGTGGAACAATAACTTCATCTTGTTTTAAGCTGATAACATTCATGAAGATGTGTTGCATAGCAAAAGAAAACTAATAGAAGGGAATAGAGAGATGAATATGGCAGGATCCCTGGCATCAGAGAACTTATATTCTAATTCTAGTCCTGAGAAAAGATAAGATACACATGAGGTTATTTTAATGTTAAGCCGGGTATATCAGCTTATATCAGAGACAGAATAAGCCAAGTATAAGAAGAAACATGGTTGAAAAAATGTCAGGAAAATCAAGAAAATTCTCTTGGACTTTCAGCACGTAGAGAGATGGATACAAGCATCTTCTGATTGACCGGGTTCCTGTTTCACCCTAGACATGAGGCCATACTGTGAATATAGGTTTTGCGTTCAGTTTGTCTAGATTCAGTTCACATACAGGGCACCAACAACTGTGCCTATGTCTGGCAGACAAAATCTGGTAGTGCTTGCCCTCCTTGCTTGTGCTAACTCACACCTGTGTCCACCTCTGTGGACCTCCATCCTTCACACCGCCTCAGTGTTGAAGGGCCCAGGGCAGGACTGAGCCTAGAGGCCCACATGGTATGTGTCTGTATAGCTCTGAGCTAAAAATCAAGCTAGAGGGGGCTGGGATTGTGGCTCAGTGGTAGAGTGCTTGCCTAGCACGTGTGAGGCACTGGGTTTGATTCTCAGCATCACATGTAAATGAATGAATAAAATAAAGGTCCATCAACATCTTAAAATAAGTTTGCAAAAGGGTTTACATCTTTGAGTGGTAGACAGGAACAGAACAGAAGTGATGTAGGATGTGATGGTTATAAGGGAGGAGGAGAGAAGATTGAAGTAAAAAATTAAAGGAAAAGTGAAAGAACAATAGATACTGGCTGTTCTCTGAAGAAAAGAGAGGAAGAATCAAGGGAAACAAATAAGTGAGAGAAAAAAATATGAACCCCCTGACCCTGGTAAAAATCCACAGGTGGAAATGCCGTGTAGTAAAAATTATAAAAATAAAGATAAAAGAACACAAAACTGAAATATACTAATCAAACATCCTAGTCCTCAAAAATATTGATCTGTGAAAAATAACTGGCTTCAAAAGCTCTAGAAATGAAAAATTAAATAAATGTGAATATGTATCAATGTCCATGAACCATTAAGATCGCAATTAAATAGGAAGAAAGAAAGAAAAAAAAATCAAGCTAGAAGCTATTCAACAAAAAGTTCTACCCTCCTACTTTGGTGACTGTGTCATAATGCCAAAATTGTTTTTAAAAAATGATTTTTGTAGAATATTGATGCATGCTGGGTCCCCTATTGAGGGACAACTCTGACAGGCTCCCTCAGCTCCAGAGATCCCCATAAGATGGTCCAAGATCAGCTTGTCCCTTTGCCTGGTTCTGCCCTCCCTCCTTTCCTATTCCCCATCAACCCTCTGCATACAAATCTGTTCCCAGGGGACACTGTCAGAGACAACACCCTCTCACACCTAATTGGTCCCATAGGATTTTCCACCTGTGGAATGCCTCCCTGTGGGTGGCCTTTCTAGTCTATACTTTTAGCTCCAGGACTCCTCATCCTCCCACCTGCTGGTGCACACGAATGGCTTCCAAGCCAGGAGTCCCCACTCAGGAGGGACCTGTTGCTGTTACCTCTTTATTAAAGCAAATAGGTTGCATCCTCCTTTGGCAGTTTGCCACATGAACACTCCCCCTTGAGAGGACCAACTCTGTGTGCCCATCACATTCGGCATTAAAGAGAGAGAGAGAGAGAGAGAGAGAGAGAGAGAGGAAATAAAAAGAAAAAGAAACATTTAATTATGTGCAAAGAGAGAGTCCATGTGTCATTTGTTGGCCAGGTTTGTTTGGGATTTTATTATCATCGGTATCACTGTAGCCTATTATTCCTCAGCAGATTGGACAAGTTTCAAGGTTAATAAAAATGTTCTTGCAAATTGCTATTTTGAAAGTGATTGAAGGAAATGTCCCACTCGAAGCATATGTTTGACCTTTTGGGGAAGGAAAAAGAAGGAAATTCTTGTGGAAGCCTCATGCCGTTTGAGTGCCTTTGACAGCTCTAAATTGTTTGGCGAGCGTTGGGTTGCTTGAAGCACCATAGAGACCAGAATTTCCTTCCAAAGTCTTTCTCTTTCCACTTGGACTCATCACTTTAAATTAAAATGATAACGATCATAAAGTAATAAGAAGCCGTGTTTTATAGTCGGGCCCAGCACTTTGTGCTCTGCATGTGCAACCTTACTCGGTGTTCACAGTGACCCGGAGAG
Source organism: Marmota monax (assembly GCF_021218885.2). Lineage (NCBI taxonomy): Eukaryota > Metazoa > Chordata > Mammalia > Rodentia > Sciuridae > Marmota > Marmota monax. Next base: position 6,711,029 of record NW_026695224.1, read on the forward strand.
GCCGGGACTCTTTGCACTCATGTTGTATAGAAGAGGGAACTGAGGTTTAGAGAAATTAAATAACTTGCCCAAGATCAGAGTGTGTAAGAGGTGAACCTGGGCTAAAACCTAGGCCTGCTATTATATAAACCACCCTAATACACCTTGTCTTCAGCCATAGCTCAAGGGTGCTTTCAGTGACTCACCTGTCCAGAGGGTCTTCCCCAGACCTCGAGAAGGCACAAGTGTCCCTGCAGAGCTGGCTGGAAGTGCTGGGGAGCTCACAATCCTGCAGGGAGCCCTCGACCTATGATTGTTGACCATTGGTGTATAAAGATCCCGGCTCCCCTGCCCCTTGGGTAGGATAATTCTAGAGCTGTGTTGAGCACCATTTCTCAGCACTTCCTTCTAGGACTAAGCTCTAGCCATCCACTGTTCTAGCTGATCTAATAAGCATCTTTCATCAGTCCTTTATCTTCCCTCCATCATGCCCTTATTACCTAACTAGTGTCTTCTGTTCCTCCCACATGAACTACTTGCACTTAAATCTTTGGCTCAAAGTCATTTCTGGAATAATCTAAGTGAAACTAGGACTCCCTTAAAAATATCCCTGGGACCTGTGGGGATTGAGGAAGGACAGGCGTTGGGCTGACCTGTCCCACTTGGCTGATGATGAAAATGCCTTTTGAAAATTCTACCCCCATTTACTTTGGCCCAACACTAGTGATCTCAGCCTTTTTCTCAACCACCCTTGTATTGAAAGGAAGATGCTATTCCAGGGGAAATCTCCCCCAAGGAAAAGTGTTTCATAAAAATTTTTATATCCAGAAGTTGTAGACTTGAGACTTCCAGAGATGCTGAAGGGCACCAATCCTTAGAGAATTCCAACCAACACATCCAGGTGGAATTTCCACCCAGCCCCCAATCCCAGCCCTCCAAGGCAGTGTGATATGGTAATTCCAGAGATTACTGCCCCTAGACTCTCAAGATCTGAACCCTGGCTCCAGTCCTTAGAAGCTGTGTGACTTTGGCCAAAATTCTTAACCTCTCATTGACTTTATTTCCTCAGTAGTAAAACTATGACAATCCCCTCTACTTCATGAGATGGTTAAGAGTACAGTTTAATTCATATAAAGAGTTTACACGATATCTGTGTACATAGTAAGTTCTAGAAGTATTATTAATTATTGTTATTATTAGTATGCTGGAGAAAAGAAAGTACAATGAATACTCAATTAATGAAAGGTATTATTTAACAGAGTAATCTACCCAAACATCATTGCCCCCTTCTTCATTTTGGTGAGATTATGCTCTCTGGTACCCTAAGAACATAACACTATGATGGGACGAGCCCATCCAGCTTCTATGAGGCTGTTGATACAACTTCCCACGTGAAATTCCATCTTCTCTTGCCTTTCCTGGAAACTCTAAGGGATCCGTTAGACTTTTTCTTTCTGCACAAGATCATTTGTTCAACTTGACCCACCTCCTTCACGGTTGTTTTAAACATCTTTTCTCTTCTTGGCTCATCATCCACACATATTGGATGATCCATGATAATCTGTCTTGTGAAACAGAAAATGTACTTGATTTGCAGTCAAAAGATCTGGGCATATACCTCTTTCACCTAAGCAAAGACATATAACCTCTCTGAGCCTCAGTTTCCATATTTATTACCAATCATATGCACAGAGCTGCTTAAAAATAATTCCCAGGAACAACCTGCAGCCGATGAGGAAAGGAAGTTGGTCAATAAATACCCAAGGTCCTTGCCTCTGGGTTGAAAATTCTAAGACGTGTTCTAGAGCAGGGTTCAGCAAATATTTTCTTAAATGGCTAGAGAGTAAATAGTTTAGGCTTGTAAGCCATATGGTTTTTGTCACAAGTATTCTTCTCCAGATGATACATAAACAAATGAGCGTAGCTGTGTTTCAACACAACTTTATCTACAAAAACAGGCAGGTGACCCCCAGACCCTGTTCTAAAGTGTCTCAGGGGGCTCCTAGGGGGATTGGCCAAAACTGTAACTCATTCATTGCCAAGCTGTTTCTTTTCCTACTTCTCTGCTTCCCTGGGCCATCTGTGGACACATTGGCTGAAATCACCTCCCAGGTCCTGAACTTGGTTCTGTTTTGGAGGAATTCAAACTGAGACCAAGGGTTATGAAGGTAAAAAGTGTAAAAAATCATGAGGACCATAAAGTGGGAAACTCAACTGGTCTGAAGGGGTCAGAGGGAGAGATCCAGGCAAAGGGAACAGCATTTGCAAGCCCAGAGTAAGAAGAAATCCCGGCTGCTTTAAGAAACTGGAAAGAGGCAGTAGCACAGCCAGAGAGCCAGGAGATGAGATCTGACCTTGAGGGACTCAAAAGGCCACAATAAGGCCTCAAGGTTAGATTCTGAAGTAGAGAAGAGCCACTGACACATCTGAGCATCCCAGTGGCATGACATGATGTGTGTGTGTGCAGGTCAGGCTCACGAGGGTCCACCAGGAGCTTGTCCCTATCCCTCAGCCCATTTTAGTGACCTTCGTCTACCCTCCCCACTCACTGCATAATGTGCTTAGAACCTCAGTGATCTCAGCCTTACCAAAAGCAGGAAACCAAAAGCATCACCCTAAAACAGATTCATAAACAGTTACATACCTTCCATCAACAGGGGACAGAGGCGAAAGTAACCAATAAAAATACATAATAAAAACAACTACAGAACAAACAAAGCCGGGGCACTTGGGCCTCACTAGGTTATTGCTCAGACTTGGAGAAAGATTTTGGAGTAATAGCATTTGACTCCACTGGCTCCCTGCCAGTTATTTCAAAACACCCTTTACTCCTTCATATTTTGTATCCTCGTCTTGATGAACTGATGTTACAAAGTCTTCAGTAGGAAATCCTGGGGAAATGGCTCCTTTTACTGTCCTCTTGTCCTCGTTCTTACACAGACAAGAGAAAAAGCAGGACCTGTCACCAGGTGTTGTTTGTGAGCTCAAATTTCTTCCAGAAACTCCCTTCTTTGGAGTGTGTGGATAATTTGGAACCTAGCATCCTTTTGCAGGGTAACCCTGCAGGCTCATGGCCTAAAAGATGGTGCACCCTCCTCCCCCATGATTCTACCCAAGTGTTTGGAACTGGAGGGTGGAATACGACACAGAGATATAGGGAAGCTCTCAGAAGTTTCTCACTGGTGAGATTTTTTTCCTAGGAAAGGTTTAAGAGGTACCCGCTGTGGTCCATGTGGGTCAATTCAGTCTGTATAGCAACCGGGCCTTGCAGAAATAAAGGACAAATGACTGGACTTTGCTGTGATTAAAGCCACTGGGGCACGAGTCTCATGCTTTGTAAGCATGTCTGAACCCCTTTTTCTCTCTTAGCCTCCCCTGATGTGTCGCCTGAGCGAATGAACCTGAGAGTAAGAGCACATGTGTTAATTAGGCTTCTTTGGGGTTGTTCTGAGGAAGTGGTACAATTCCCACAGGTAGCATCAGGGTTGACATAGTTGTGAACCCAAAAGAAAAGTCAGCCCCTCTATCTCCCCCCAGAGGCATTACTTGCATTCTGGAGTTGAGTAGACCTTTCAAAAAAAATAATAATAATAATAATAATTTTTTTTCTTTCTTCTTCTATTCTTTTGACAATGGTGAATTAAATGTGTTCCTAAGACAAGTAGTTAGGGGAATCATAAATCCTACAAATCCAAGAGCCCCTCTTTGGCTAATGTTTCAGTCAGTTATATGTATTATTTTTTTTGTTACCACTGACAGAAAATCCATCTCATACCTACTTAAAGAAAAAGGAAATTATTAGGCAAACTCAAATGAGAAAACTGGGGGGTAAGAATGGCTTCAGGTATAGCTTGGGTCTTTCTTTTTAAATGAGAAAATGCTATTTGTTGTTTTTAAGTCACTTCAGGATTTTAAAAAATAATTGTTTCACATAAAGAGAGAAATGAACCAAAATTTAGCACTTACTAGCAGTGACATTGTAATATTTTCTGACCCCCAATAGAAAATACATTGCATTGTAACCCAATTATTCCTTTCTGTTCTATTTAATTTTTTTTTAATGTTGAGAGAGACCCATTGAATACATTTTCACAACTAATTAATGGCCATAACTCACTATTTGGAAAATGCAGTCTTAAATATTCTGCTTCTTGAACTGTCGAGCAGCAGGGAAAAGAAACTTGTCTGGAGATTCAGTTTCTCTCTTTCAATTGAGTTTCTCTTCAGTTGGTTTCATCCTTTGGTTCCATATAGGAGCAAGATGGTGCCAGTTGTTCTAGACCTTACATCCCCTCTGCTTTAATGCTAAGGCCCCAGAATTCTCTGTAAAACCTCATCATGTCTCACTGCAGTTGATGAAATCAAGTGCTATCCCTGAACCAATTGTCAAGACCAAAAGGATCCTATTGTGACTGACCCTTGATGATGAGCTGTATCCATGTAGGCACAGAACTCTATCCAGGCACATAGGCTAAACCCAGGAAAGGGAAGACCAGGATGTGCTTAAAGAATAAGGGTAAGAGGGATCAGAACTTCAAAAACAATAGATGTCTCTACAGGCCTAGGCCTAATCATGGGTGAAATTGGCAATTAGCTTGTGATTCAGAGTCACTGCCATAAATGTGGCCCCGCCTGACTCACCAATGCCTGGGGTAGTTTTAGCAGAGATCTGATGCTCTCTTTCCATCAAAGAAGATAAAACTTTAGGTACAAATGCCTCTAGGAAAGAGGAGTCAATTCAAACTAAAATGTAAGTTCAGACTAAAGGGTAAATGGCCAATGTAAGAATTTCTTTCAATTGGAGTAGAAGAGAAAAAGGTATCTGTTATATTCCATTTGAGATTCTATAACAAAATGCCATAAACTGGGTGAACTAGAAACAAAGTAAATTTATTTCTCATGATTCTAGAAGCTGGGAAGTTCGAAATCAAGATATGGATGGACTCATAGAGGGACTCACTGTAACTTCATGTAGTTAGTAGAAAAGACAAGGCATTGTTCTGGGGTGTCTTTTTTTAAAATATTTATTTTTTAGTTGTAGTTGGACATAATACCTTTATTTATTTATTTTTATGTGGTGTTGAGGATCGAACCCAGGGCCTTGCATGTGTGAAGCAAGCGCTCTACCGCTGAGCCACAACCCCAGCCCTGGGGTGTCTTTTATAAGGGTACTAATTCCATTCCTGGGGGCTCCTTACTCATTACCTAACTCACCCCAGAGTCTCACCTCCTAACCACAAACTTGGGGATTAGAACTTCAACATAGAATTTGGGGGTGTACACAAACTTTCAGACCACAGCAGTATCATAGGAGTATTCATGCAGTGGAGTGGAAGAAAAAGAAAATTGCAAGCTGGGCACGGTGGCCCTCTCCTATAATCCCAGCTACTCCAGAGGCTGAGGCAGGAGGATTGAAAGTTTCAGGCCAGTCTGGGCAACTTAGCAAGATCCTGTCTCAAAATAAAATATAAAAGAGCTCAGGATGAAGCTCAGTGGTACAGCAACTAAGTTCAGTCCCCAATACTGCCAAAGAGGGAGGGAGGGAGAGAGGGAGACAGATGCAAAGAAGAAATAATATATCTGGCTCCATCAGACTAGCCATCCTTTAATGGGATATGAGAAGCCATCCTATTGTAAGAGAAGTTCAGAAGGAGTTTCCACATTGTGCCAAGAAAGCCCTTTTTGCTACTTGGAGGAGAAGGAAAAAATGGAAAATACATTCCTTTCCCTTAGAAGAGTTGCAAAACAGAGTACTTGGAAAACAGAGTATGGTACAAAATCAGGACCACCACTTACAATAGTGCAGGTTGCATAATATCCCCCCAAATTGTGCACAGTACAGTCTTTGAAAGCAGGTACCATGGTACTGTAAAGATGGCTGAAAGTCAATTGTCAATAAATCTCAGTAAATATAGGGATACATTCCCTTAATTGTGTTCTGTGGAATAATTCTTCGGCATTTTAACAGGTATTGTATAAGGAATTAGTTCACTGAATTAGGGAGTTTGAGAAATGCCAAGTTCAAAAATCCTACAGGACTTCTCAGAGCCGTTAGTATGCTAACATGTGCAAGAGGGAAATAGAGGATGGAGATTTTCCAAATATATTTTACAATAGAATTATATGCAAAAAAGAAAAAGAAAGAAAGAAAGAAAAAGAAAAAAAGCTGAGAAAACTAACTCTGCAACATGAGTAGCAAGTATCTTGCTTACATTCATTCAACCAATCATTATCGAGCACCTGCTATGTACCAGGCACTGCACAGGTGTTTGAGATACACCAGCTATGGACAACATGGTCAAATTTCATGCCTCTGTTAATAGTCAAGCTCATAAGGACATTTAAAAAAAAAAGATTCTACACCAACCCTCCAAATGCTCACAATTTAAGAGCCACATGGACCTACCAACACTTTGCTTAAATAATAACAGCAAGGGCTGACATGATTATTTTTGGCATTTGAACTGAGCCTTAAAAGAAGAGGAAAAGCCCCAAAGAAGCAAAGTGACTATAAAGACACACAACTTAGCAGCAAATGACTGCAGAGCTTACAAAATTGCAGGAGGGAGGAGCTAGAGCAGACTTCTCTGGGATTCCCCAGGGGAGCTGTGGCCCTTCTAGAGTTAAAGACATTAAGAGAGGTAAACGTGAGCCAGTTCTCCACATAGCAGCTCCAAGTCTGTGAGCATCCGGTAAGCCCTGAGCAGAGCTGAGCGGTGGCTCTAAAGCTCACTGGTCTTAGCCAAAGAACAATCATGTTTCTGAGGTGTGTTTGCCGGCAATTCAGATTACACCTTCCACTTGAAGAGAAAAGCTGGGACACCTGCCAAACCCACTGCAAGCCACGCTGGTCCTTAAAATGGCACTTACAGGGGCTGCGGAAAATACACACTGAATCATTCACTCAAGACAGAAGAGCAATCATAACCATAAAATTCTCATTTGGTTCAATTCAATCAGCAGTAACAAAGGGACTAATCTTTGTCGGCTCTGCCACCAGCCAACCAAAAAAAGAAAATTAAGTAAGATAGAAAAATATATACAAAGATAGAGACAGATAGAGGTAGATTTGATAAATTAATATTTATATATATGTATTAATATTTATATATACCAAAATCTTGTATACCACTCAAATTAGTACAAATATACCTATGTAACCAGCTCTGAAATTAAAAAAAAAAAATTAAACAGACCATAATTGACACCACTGAAGGTCCCACTCTTATTTCTTTCCAGTCACTGCCCCATGAGTTACTGCTATCTTTACTGCTAACAGCATGGATTAGCTTTGTCTGTTTCATATTCTAAAGGATGGTGTGTACTTTTGGGTGGTGCCTTCTTTCAATTGCCATGCTTGTGAGACTCATTCATCTGTCACCTGAGCTTTCAGGCTACTACTACTCCATGCACAGCATTCCATGGTGTCACCATGCCACCATTTATTTGTCTGGGCTACACCATGGATGGGCACTTGGGTAGGGTCTACTTTTGGACTATTACAAATTGTGCTCCTTTAAACACCTTTGTATACTATCTTTGGTGACCATCTGTATGACTTTCTCTTGAGTATACTATCTAGGAGTAGAAGTTCTGCATCATGGAATATATGCAATTCAGCATTAGCAGATTGCTGAACAGTTATCACAGTGGCTGTGTCGATTTACACTGTTAACGAGTCGTGTTCCAGTTGATCCATGTCTTTACAAACTCTTGGGTTTTTTTTTTTTGTCTTTTAGCCTTTTTAGCTACCTGGGGAGTGTGTAAGTGGTACTGCGTGGTATTTTTAATCGGTATACACTAGAAGACTAGTGTCATTTGGACATCCTCTTTTGTGAATTATTTTATGATCCATTATCTTCTCATTTTTCTGTTAGGTTATATTTTTCTATATTGATTTTATTTGTAGGAATTTTACATATATATATATATATATATATATATACACACACATATATGTACATATACATATATATGTATATGTATGTGTGTGTGTGTGTGTGTATAGTGTGTGTGTGTGTGTTACTGAGAATTAAACCTAGGTACTTGCACATGCTAGGCAAGCACTCTATCATTGAGCTACACCCTCAGCATTTTTAAAATTTTATTTTATATTTATTTTATTTTTAGATAGTTTTGCTAAGTTAGCCTCAAACTTGCAGTCCTCCTGCCTCAGCCTCCTAGGTAACTGGGATTATAGGCATGTGCCACTACACCCAATTTGGGGTATGTCTGGGTGTGTGTATAATCTTTCTTTCTTGTTTTTTCCTCTCTCTCTTTTCATTTTTATTTATTATACAGAACAGCAGGTTTCGTCATGGTGTACTCATACATGCATGTATTTTTGACATGAGGCTGTAGGTGTACATATCTTGGAAATGACTTTTCACTTATCATTCCTTTTGATGGATAGGCATTCTCAATCTTGACATTCTGATTCTCTGTTTCATCAACTGTTTTTCTTTTATGAGTAGCAATTAGTGTATATCCTATTTAAAAGAACCTCTGCTTATTCTGACTTTAGATGTTTTCTCCTCTTTTCCTCTAAAAATATTATTATGCTACTTTTCACATTTAGGTCTGTAAACTTTCTAGAGTTAGTTTCTCTGTATGGAATAAGGTAAGGATCAAAATACATTTTTTCCTGCATGGATATACAAATTACAACTTGCAGGTAATAATACTGAGATAAGACCAGCAGATCTTTTGTTATAGAAGCTGGCATGGGAGAAAAAGAGATCCTGGTTAATTTGAAACATACTGTTAGTGCAGAAGGAAGAGTCTTTATATTTCCATGACTGTTGGAAGGTTTTGTGATGGTCTTTCAAGACAAGGCTAAGACTGCCTTTTCCATCTGATGATCTGCCAGCTCCTGCATAGGCATAAGACCCAATAGCTACCTGGGCAGCTGCCATATCACATACTTTGGTGTGCCACGATGTATTTGCACATGCGGGTCTCTACCTGGGACACCTTCCTCATCTCTTATCCCTCTCCTGCTATTCTAGGACTGCTCTCCAGCACTACCTTATCTATAAAAAGTTCCCTGATCTTCCCCGTCCACACTTAAATCTCTCCATAACACAGTTTGCCTGTTTCTTGATATTAACTCTCTCACTGTATTCTGGTTATTTTAATGTCTCACTTCCAGTAGACCATGAACTCTTTGAAGACTGATATTATGGTCTTTCTTGGGGTCTCCACAATTCAAGACAGTGCCTGGTCCATATAAGAACTTATTATGTTTTCATTTGATTATTATTAAATGAATCAGAATAATAGAAATGCTATTGACAGACACATTGGAAATGGCAATGGGACCATACCATCTGTTAGAAAGTAGAAAAGATGATAAATATAAGCTACTGTAACATTACCTTTTTAAAATAGGAGAACTAAGGGGCAGAGGAGATATAGTAGAGGCAAAGGAGAAGGAAAAACAGGAGGCAGACTTGTTTTTATCAAAGAGGGAGTAACTGGTGTTAGGCTCACCTGTTCACCATAAATTCTATATAAATGAATAAAATGCTAAAGATAACTATTTTAAAACATTATACAATATAAGAAAGACAGGACATGCACAAGTCTCATGTTTATTGTACTCTGTGTGGGGACAGTTTCCTGACAAAACACAGGAAGGTGAAGTCCACGTAAAACATGATGGTCTTGCTGAGATGAGGAGACAGACTTGAATTTGACACTGAGGAAGCAGCTGGAATTTGCAGGACAGGGCTCTGGAAAGAGAGCCCCTTCATAAAGAGGAGGGCTATGGAAGTGCTACAGAAAAGCTCTGGTCAAGGCTGGACCATTCTGCACAAGATAAGACTTTGTAAGGCCAAGCAGAGAACAGTCACAATGACATTGAGAGCACAGTGTAGGCTGAAGGTCACCCAATAAGTCAATTGCCAAGATAAAATGCAACAGTCTTTAAAAGAAGACTATGCAATTCAAATGCCTAAAGCATATGCTCTACCATATCTAATGCAAAATTATTAGACATGGGGAGAAATGGGAAATGTGATCCATAATCAAAAAGAAAGCCATCATTAGAAATAGACACTGAGATGACCCAGATGTTGGAATTACAGGCAAGGATTTTCACTCAGTTGTTATAAATATGTTCAAAGATTTAAATGAAAATATTGCCTTAATAAATAGATAGAGGACCTTGGGGGAAAAATAGAAGCTATACAAAGAACTAAATGAAATTTCCATAACAGAAAAGTAAAGTATGTTAAACAAAAGTCACTAGACAGACTGAACCATAGATACAGCAGAAAAAATGGTCAATGACTTTTAAAGCAGAGTAAATCTAATAATTTAATAACAAGATGACACATTTTAAAAATGCAAAAAGATGGTATAGCCTTAGTGACCCATGGAACAACAGAAAGAACTGTGATATGACACATGTGTAATGGTGGACCAGAGAGAGAGAAGAGACTGAGAACAGGGCATAGAGGGTTTAAAAAGAAAATGATACAAAAATTTCCAAATTTCTTGAAAAGCAGATCCAAGAAGCTCAACAAACACTATGCAGAATACATACAGAGAATCCACAACTAGGTAAATTGTACTCGAGCTCCTGAAAAAACAAAATCTCCTGAAATAGTTAGAGAAAAATGATACATTATGTAGAGAAAAAATAACAATATTTCTTAGCCAAATTCTCCTTAAAAACAATGGCCACCAGAAGACAGCAGTGGAACAGCTTCAGAATACTAAGAAAACAGCAAACCACAGTTTTACATCCAGTAAATACATGCTTTAAAAATTAAGATGAAAGGGGAATGAAGGGAAGGGAGGAAGATGGGAACAGGAAAGACAGTAGAATGAACCGGACATAACTTTCCTGTGATTAAACACATGAATACATGCCCAGTGTAACTCCTTATCATGCACAACCACAAGAATGGGAAGTTACACTCCATGTACGTATGAGATGTCAAAATGCATCCTACTGTCATGTAGAACTAAAAAGAACACATAATTTCTTAAAAAATTATTTGGATGAAAGAAAAACGCTGTCATATAAATGACAGAGTTGGTCAGAAACAGACCTGCACAACAAGAAATAATAAAGGAAATTCTTTGGACTTAAAGGACTGACCCCCTCAAAAAAGCTCAGATCTACAGAAAAAAATGAAATGGTGGATATGAGGTTAAATTTCAACGATGACTGTTTTTCTTTTCTTAGTTTTCTTAAAAATTAAAAGAGAAAGGAATGATAGAGTGAGGGAGTCAAAACATAAACAGTCAGAGACGTTTAGAGACAAATCCCAGCTCTGCCACTTATAAACTAAATGATGGTGGACTAGTTGCTTATCTCCTCTGAGCCATTTCCTCCATTTCCTGTTAGGGTCTGTAAACAAGTCAAGATGGCGCCTGGCATTTTGCCAGAGGGAGTGGTTTGTGAAGTAACGCCAGCGAGCCATTAAGTGTGGAGATTCCTTATTGGTTGACTGCTGTATCTAGTTTATGTTAATTAAGATAAGCTGTATGTAATGTATATATACCCCTCCTGTCCTACAATAAACGGCTCCCATTCCTGCTGTATCAATGTACACAAGTTGCTTGTCATCCCCCGGCTATTTTGCCCAGATGGTGGCCCGTACGGGGAGCCCCGGGATACTTGGGGATAAGTAACAACAAAAAGCTGCCCATCCCTAGATAGGACGGGAGCAAATCTGCTCATCCCTAGGCAGATAGGGCAAGAGGAAAAATGGCCATTTTGAGAAAATGGAAAAGATTGATACAGTACGTTTGTGTCTTGTTTTGTCTTGAAATGTTGTATTGTCTTTGTGACGAAAATATAGAAAGGGTATTAAGTAAATTGATAAGGGAAAGAGGAACCCCAGTAGAACCAAGGATAGTTAGGGCACGTGTTGATAAGAGCCCAGGAACTCTAGTCAGAAAGAAAAAGAAAGTTCAGAAGAAGAAGGATTATCAGGAAAAAAGTTGCAACAAAAGGCTTTTCGTTACCGGAGGGTGCGTGAATCGGCACTGCGGCTGCAACGTGCGCGAGCCAGTCATGGCGCAGCAAGGACTTTCCAACCGGCGGCAGCCAGCTCTTCCACTGCCAGGAACCCAAATCTAGACCTGACCTGGAGGCATAGTCTCCCGGGCTCTTGCTCCCTGTGCCTGGAAGCAGTTTGAGTCCAGGACACTCCCCAGGGCCATCTGGGGCTGCCCGGGACACTACAGCCAGCAGAAGATGCTACTGGAGTCCCTGATGTTTGGTCATTTTCAATGCCAATAACTAAGCTACAATGGTTCTCCCACACCTGGAGGCTGATGAATAATGAACACTATTAAGGCTTATTTCAAATGTAAAAAACCTTGAGATAATGTACTAAATTGTTCAGAAGTTTGTTTTCTTAGCACCTGCTGGTATACTACAGGATTTTCTTTAGCCATCATTTCCAGAGTTCCTGCCTTCGTCCCAGTGCCGGTGAGGACGAGGGTGGAAGAATTTCCAGTGTTGCTGAAAACCGGACGAAACTTCGACTAAGAAACGGACGAGACTTCGGAGCTGTTGCTGTTTCTGCTGCTACAGCTTAGGCTAGCTGCCTGCAGAACTTACCTGAACTGTGATTTACCTGGACTGTGAGTTAATCTATTGAGACACTGCTTTACCTGGACTGAGGCAACAAACTGTAATCTACAACAAATTGTAACTCGGTATCTTTGCTAACAGTGTCATTGCTGGTATAATTTTTCCAAGGGCTTCTTGCATGGAACCATCAATTGGCTTGGTATTGTGGCATTTTGTATTTTCCCCTTCTGCTTGTAGCAGATTATTTATGGTGTTTGTGTAAAAACCACTATGGTCGTTATTTAAATTAAACAAAAGGGGGAGATGTTAGGGTCTGTAAACAAGTCAAGATGGCGCCTGGCATTTTGCCAGAGGGAGTGGTTTGTGAAGTAACTCCAGCGAGCCATTAAGTGTGGAGATTCCTTATTGGTTGACTGCTGTATCTAGTTTATGTTAATTAAGATAAGCTGTGTGTAATGTATATATACCCCTCCTGTCCTACAATAAACGGCTCCCACTCCTACTGTATCAATGTGCACAAGTTGCTCGTCACCCCCCGGCTATTTTGCCCAGCCAGCCGGACTGCGGCAATTCCCCACTTGATTAGTTAACATCTGTGTCTGGTTGTTCTAAAAATCAAGAGCTGTCCCTGTGTGGATTCTGGGAGTCACCTAAACATTGAAGTCATTCAGAACTGCCTTGCCTAACTCAAGGGTATCTGAAGTTTTAGTAACTTCTTCTTTGTATTTCATTTCTTTCTTTCTAACATAAAAATCACAGATGCTCATAGTATCAACTTTGGTTTTATATATATATATATATATATATATATATATATATATATATACATACACACACACACACACACACACACACACACACATATATATATATATAGAGAGAGAGAGAGAGAGAGAGATTTGCAGAGACATTAAATTTCAGAACCATCGATCATTTCAAGTATTGCAAATCCCAGTGCTATATACTTCATTTTTAAAATCTCCGCAAGATGTGTGCCTTGGACACAAATGGATTTTAAAGTATGCATGAACTTTTTGTCAATATGACTAAAACAGTATTCCATACCATTTCCCAAACTTCAGTCCTTCACTTACTACTTTCATAAGTGTTACTATTATTTACTTAACATCTTTTCTATGTTTTACTTTGAAAGGCAACTTGAGGAAGCTACTCTATATGAAACATTGCTGGGTTTTGTTTTTTGTTTGTCTGGTTTGTTTTCCCATCACTGGGCATACATGGAAAATAAACATATGAAAATAGAATAAAAGCAAAACAATGTTGTTATGATCTATCTGTAAACTATTGCTTTCTACAGGCTCTGAACCTCAGGTTTGCTGTATCTTCTGTTGAGAGAAAGAATTTGAGAGAGATTGAACAGCAGATGTTGTAGAGGTGTTAAAAATAGGCCAGCATCTCAGACTTTCCCCTCATAGGAATCATAAGGAATGAAACAATTGAGAGGGGAATAACTTTCTCAATGTGCAATCTAATTTTATTAATGCAAGGTTTCTAAGTGTTTATTCCCCCATATGTCAAATACGGAGGTGATGATAGCAGATATGTCACAAGTTTAGGGTAAAGGAAGGCAAAATATCCTGTCTGATTCTTGAGTGTCAAGCGCACACATGATACTCATACTGCACCAGTTACAAGTAAAAATATTATACACACGCTCATGACTCACATTCTCCTTGCTCATGGGGAGACCGCTGATGGGTTTGTGTCATTGCCCTTTGCCACATGCATGTTGAAATTGGAGCAGGGCTCCTTTGAAGAGGGAGTCACCATGGTCCCCAGTTTTAACTTGCTAGTAGACTTCATTCTTCCAAAATTTCTGGATTAAACATAGAAGTAAAGTTTAGCTACTGTTTTTGGTGGTTTTTCCACTGCTGTGACCAAGTAACCTAATAAGAACAATTAGAGGGGGAAAGTTTATTTGGGGGCTCATGGATTCAGAGATCTTAGTCCATAGTTGGCTGACTCCTTTGCTCTGGGCCCAAGGTATAGCAGAGGAAAGCATTTCAGGACATAGCACCAGAAAGCAGAGAGAGAGAGAGAGAGAGAGAGAGAGAGAGAGAGAGAGAGAGAGCAAGCTCCATTCACTCCATTCACCAGGGACAAAATATAGACCTTAAAGCCATGTCCCCCAAGGACCTACCTCCTCCAGCCATTCCCCATCGGTCTACAGTCACCACCCACTGAATTCCTATCAGAGGATTAATGGATTAATGTGCTGATTAGGTTAAGATTTTCATAAGATCATCACCTCTAAACTTTCTTACATTATCTCACACATGAATTTTTGGGGACACTTCATATCTAAACCATAACAGTTACTAAAAGACAACATTTAAATGCTAGCATTTTCTAATGTGTGGGGTTTTGCCTGTGTTTGTGTACCCTATCACTCTCCTTTTGGGGAGAGATACTATCTTCTACTTTCTCTCTCTCTCTCTCTCTCTCTCTCTCTCTCTCCCTCCCTCCCTCCCTCTCTCTCTCTCTCTCATCTGCTGTGGAAGTCTTCTTAAAGATGGAAGCCCTAGATATATATCTTTTTACAAATACTTTACAACAGGAAAGATTATATGTTCCTACTGGTCATTTGTCAGTTTTAATAATATAAACTTTGTTTCCATTGAAAATCATTTCTAGCCACATGTTAAAGAAAACTTTTCAGTAAATATGAATTTAGGAAAACTTCAAAAAATAGAAGCATAAGCTTCTAGAAATAATGATATATTTACTTCTGGTGGGAGAATCTAAAGCTCACTACATTAATAGTCTTTTTCTTCTACTGACATGAGCCGTTAATGAATTGCACTTTTGCTATCAAAACCAGTAAAAAAAACAAACAACATAAAAAAAGGAGATTGTCAAATCAACACCATACATCAGATGTAATGTTTTCTACTTCCATCAGATCTTTACCATCCATCAGGTATGTAAATATTTATAGAGTGTTTGTAGGAGATATCTGTAAGAATTAATAAATAATAAAGCTAATAACTTTTAAAATATAAATCAAGAATCTCATCATAAAGTTTGCCATAATTTACTGCAGCAATAAAAAAAGAGAAAAATCAGAAAAGCAGTAAGCAGAAAGGATTATATTCAATTATTTAGAATATCTAACTACCTTCAAATTCTTATGTTTTTATTCTTAACAATGAAATAAATTGTTTGGACAACTTCAACTTCTAGTAATATTTTTGTCAATCTATATAAGACCATAGTAGTTAGAAGCACATAGCAATTTATGCTGAGAGATTTTTGTTCCCTGATTTTTATACCCCAAGATGTTATATTATATTTGCTAATTCATTACTCAGGCTTAAAATCTCTCTATTCTAAACTGAGACTGATTATCTTATTTTGTGTTATTTGGTAACATAAATAACACAACTAAGAATTAGGTTTATGAAAACTTCTCTGAAATTAATTTTAAAATTATTTATATTTCTAATTAATACATTTACTCTATTCCCTGGCTTTATCTAAATAATGCAAATCCATCTACTGGAAGAGAGAGCAGAAATGCAACAGGTAATTTTTTTTCAAAATGAAAAGATAAAATAAAAATGTTCAGACGTCACCATCCCTGTTTTCGACTGACCGCAGCTCATTCAGCCATAGAACAGGTAATTTCAGGCTGCCATTCGCCTGCGGCTTGCAGACAGATTGCTAGGGTTCAGTGCCTGGGGGCTTCTTAGAACCTGATCTTATCGGAGCGAACACCAAGCGTGGGGCGGCCGAGTTCTGGCTCCCGGAACCGCCCTGGCCCAGGGCTGGGGAGCCTTCAGAGGATGTTTCTTGAACCCTGCTCCTATCAGAGCATACACCAAGTACTAAGCGGCCGAATTCCGGCTCCCGGAACTGAGCCCGCGGGGACTGCTTCTTGGAGCCTACTCTTATCGGAGCTTACACCGAGCACGGAGCGGCCGAGTTCCGGCTCCCGGAACTGCCCTGGTCCAGGGCTAGGAGCCCACGGAAACTGCTTCTCGGTCCGGGTCCTGCTGAGGGCCGGTCAGGACTCACTCGTTGCTTTGGTTGCCCGGCAAGGGGAACGAAATGCTGCCATTCGCATAGGATACCAACATGGCAGAGATCTGATGTCATCAGAAAGCGGCGGAGGAGAGAACTTCATCAATACCAGCGGCGACAGAAACAGTTGGTCTCCTGGTAGGGGGGGTGAGGCACAGACACCCGAGTCTCCTCAATTTGTCGTCGAGCCAGAGGGGAGCAGCCGGGCCGCGGCCAGCACCTGGAGCAGGCCCAGCGGCTCGCCAGCGTGGTGACCGCGTGACTCCAATTGGAGAGGGGGCGGAGCGGAGCTGCCACCCGCACCCGCAAGGTGGGCAGACCCGCGACCCAGTGGTACATGGGCGTGGTAGGAGGGGCAGGGCAGAGCCGCCGCCCGCGCTTGCAAGGTAAACAGACCTGTCACAGACTGGCGGGTCAGGCCCAGTGGCCTGCCAGTGTAGTACACACGTCACCCCAACTGGAGTAGGGGCAGAGCAGATCCTTCGCCCACGCCCGGATCAGGCCCTGCCGGTGTGGTGGCCACGTGACCCCAATTGGAGTGGGGGCGGAGCGGAACCGCCACCTGTGCCCGCAGGGTGAGCAGACCTGTGACCAACTTGCAGATCAGGCCCAGGGGTCCGCAGGCGTCGTGGTAGGAGGGGCAGGGCAGATCCGCCACCCGCGCCTCCAAGGTAGGCAGACCTGCGACAGACCGGCGGATCAGGCCCAGGAGCCTGCCGGTGTGGTACACACACCACCCTAATTGGAGTAGGGGCAGAGCAGAGTCGCCGCCCGTGCCAGGAACAGGCCCAGCGACCTGCAGGCGGGGTAGTCACGACACCCCAATTGGAGTAGGGGCAGAGTAGAGCCGCCGCCCGCGCCTGCAGGGTAGGCAAACCTGCAACCGACTGGCAGATCAGGCCCGGTGGCCTGCCGGCGTGGTACACTTGTCACCCCAATTGGAGTAGGGGCAGAACAGAGCTGCCACCAGCGCCCAGAACAGGCCCAGTGACCTGCCGGCGTGGTAGCCACGACACCCCAATTGGAATAAGGAGAGAGCAGAGCCGCCGCCCGCGCCTGCAGGAAAGATACACAAGCAGTATGAAAAGACAAGGAAAGAAAGGACCACAAGCAATGCAGGTCAACGCAACTTTAGAAGAGGTAACAGCTGCAGCAGATGGAATGTCAGATAAAGAATTCAGGATATACATGCTTCAGATGATCTGGAGTATCAAGGAAGACATTAGACAGCAAAATCAGACAATGAAAGATCACTTCGACAATGAATTACGCAAACAAATCCAGGAAGCAAAGGATCAACTATACAGGGAGATAGAGGTTATAAAAAACAAACAAACAGAAATCCTAGAAATGCAGGAAGCAATAAACCAACTTATAAACTCAATGGAGAATACTACCAGCAGAGTAGAACACTTAGAAGATAGAACATCAGACAATGAAGACAAAGTATTTCAACTGGAAAAGAACATAGACAGCTCAGCAAGACTGTTAAGAAACCATGAGCAGAACATCCAAGAAATATGGGATAACATTAAGAGACCAAACTTAAGAGTCATTGGGATACAGGAAGGTACAGAGCTCCAAACCAAAGGAATGAGCAGTCTATTCAATGAAATAATACGAGAAAACTTCCCAGACTTGAAGAATGAGACAGAATCCCAAATCCTAGAAGCCTACAGGACGCCGAATGTGCAAAATCATAAGAGATCCACACCTAGACACATTATAATGAAGATGCCCAACATACAGAATAAGGAGAGAATTTTAAAAGCTACAAGAGAAAGGAAGCAGATTACATTTAGGGGTAAGCCAATCAGGATAACAGCTGATCTTTCAACACAGACTCTGAAAGCTAGAAGATCCTGGAATAACATATTTCAAACACTGAAAGAAAATGGGTTCCAACCAAGAATTGTGTATCCAGCGAAATTAAGCTTCAGGATGGAAGATGAAATTAAAACCTTCCACGATAAACAAAAGTTTAAAGAATTCGCAGCTAGAAAACCATCTCTTCAAAACATCCTCGGCAAAACATTACAGGAAGAGGAAATGGAAAATAACAATGAAAACCAACAGTGGGAGGTAGGACAGTAAAGGGGGGGAAAATAATCAAAGAGGAAAACAAACCATGTTTAGTAACAGAAATAAACAAATATGGCTGGAAGAACAACCCATATCTCAATAATAACCCTAAATGTTAATGGCTTAAACTCACCAATTAAGAGACACAGGCTAGTAGAATGGATCACAAAACAAGACCCAACAATATGCTGCCTACAGGAGATGCATTTGATAGGAAAAGACATACATAGGCTGAAGGTGAAAGGTTGGGAAAAATCATATCACTCATATGGACTTCAGAAACAAGCAGGAGTGTCCATACTCATATCAAATAAAATAGATTTCAAGCCAAAGTTAATCAAAAGGGATAAAGAGGGACACTACATACTGCTTAAGGGAACCATACACCAACAAGACATAACAATCATAAATGTTTATGCCCCAAACAATGGTGCAGCTATGTTCGTCAAACAAACTCTTCTCAAGTTCAAGAGTCTAATAGACCACCATACCATAATCATGGGAGACTTCAACACACCTCTCTCGCCACTGGACAGATCTTCCAAACAAAAGTTGAATAAGGAAACTATAGAACTCAATAACACAATTAATAACCTAGACTTAATTGACATATATAGAGTATACCACCTAACATCAAGCAGTTATACTTTTTTCTCAGCAGCACATGGATCCTTCTCAAAAATAGATCATATATTATGTCACAGGGCAACTCTTAGACAATATAAAGGAGAAGAGATAATACCATGCATCTTATCTGATCATAATGGAATGAAACTGAAAATCAACGATAAAAGAAGGAAGGAAAAAGCATACATCACTTGGAGAATGAACAATAGGTTACTGAATGATCAATGGGTTATAGAAGACATCAAGGAGGAAATTAAAAAATTCTTAGAGATAAATGAAAACACAGACACAACATATCGGAATCTATGGGACACACTGAAAGCAGTTCTAAGAGGAAAATTCATTGCTTGGAGTTCATTCCTTAAAAAAAGAAAAAACCAACAAATAAATGATCTCATACTTCATCTCAAAATCCTTGAAAAAGAAGAGCAAAACAACAGCAAAAGAAGTAGAAGGCAAGAAATAATTAAAATCAGAGCTGAAATTAATGAAATCGAAACAAAAGAAACAATTGAAAAAATTGACAAAACTAAAAGTTGGTTCTTTGAAAAAATAAACAAAATCGACAGACCCTTAGCGATGCTAGCGAAGAGAAGAAGAGAGAGAACTCAAATTACTAGCATACGGGATGAAAAAGGCAATATCACAACAGACACTTCAGAAATACAGAAGATAATCAAAAACTATTTTGAATCCTTATACTCCAATAAATTAGAAGATAGTGAAGGCATAGATAAATTTCTTAAGTCATATGATCTGCCCAGATTGAGTCAGGAGGATATAGACAACCTAAACAGACCAATATCAATTGAGGAAATAGAAGAAACCATCAAAAGACTACCAACTAAGAAAAGCCCAGGACCGGATGGGTATACAGCAGAATTTTACAAAACCTTTAAAGAAGAACTAATACCAATACTTTTCAAGCTACTTCAGGAAATAGAAAAAGAGGGAGAACTTCCAAATTCATTCTACGAGGCCAACATCACCCTGATACCTAAACCAGACAAAGACACTTCAAAGAAAGAAAACTACAGACCAATATCTCTAATGAACCTAGATGCAAAAATCCTCAATAAAATTCTGGCCACTCGGATACAAAAACATATCAAAAAAATTGTGCACCATGATCAAGTAGGATTCATCCCTGGGATGCAAGGCTGGTTCAATATAAGGAAATCAATAAATGTTATTCACCACATCAATAGACTTAAAAATAAGAACCATATGATCATCTCGATAGATGCGGAAAAAGCATTCGACAAAGTACAGCATCCCTTTATGTTCAAAACTCTAGAAAAACTAGGGATAACAGGAACATACCTCAATATTGTAAAAGCAATCTATGCTAAGCCTCAGGCTAGCATCATTCTGAATGGAGAAAAACTGAAGGCATTCCCTCTAAAATCTGGAACAAGACAGGGATGCCCTCTCTCTCCACTTCTGTTCAACATAGTTCTCGAAACACTGGCCAGAGCAATTAGACAGACGAAAGAAATTAAAGGCATAAAAATAGGAAAAGAAGAAATTAAATTATCACTATTTGCAGATGATATGATTCTATACCTAGCAGACCCAAAAGGCTCTACAAAGAAACTATTAGAGCTAATAAATGAATTCAGCAAAGTGGCAGGATATAAAATCAACACGCATAAATCAAAGGCATTCCTGTATATCAGCGACAAATCCTCTGAAATGGAAATGAGGACAACCACTCCATTCACAATATCTTCAAAAAAAATAAAATACTTGGGAATCAACCTAACAAAAGAGGTAAAAGACTTATACAATGAAAACTACATAACCCTAAAGAGAGAAATAGAAGAAGATCTTAGAAGATGGAAAAATATACCCTGTTCATGGATAGGCAGAACTAACATCATCAAAATGGCGATATTACCAAAAGTTCTCTATAGGTTTAATGCAATGCCAATCAAAATCCCAACGGCATTTCTTGTAGAAATAGAGAAAGCAATCATGAAATTCATATGGAAAAATAAAAGACCCAGAATAGCAAAAACAATGCTAAGCAGGAAGTGTGAATCAGGCAGTATAGCGATACCAGACTTCAAACTATACTACAGAGCAATAGTAACAAAAACAGCATGGTACTGGTACCAAAACAGGCGGGTGGACCAATGGTACAGAATAGAGGACACAGAAACCAATCCACAAAACTACAACTATCTTATATTTGATAAAGGGGCTAAAAGCATGCAATGGAGGAAGGATAGCATCTTCAACAAATGGTGCTGGGAAAATTGGAAATCCATATGCAACAAAATGAAACTGAATCCCTTTCTCTCGCCATGCACAAAAGTGAATTCAAAATGGATCAAGGAGCTTGATATCAAATCAGAGACGTGCCGTCTGATAGAAGAATAAGTTGGCTACGATCTACATTCGGTGGGGTCGGGCTCCAAATTCCTCAATAGGACACCCATAGCACAAAAGTTAATAACTAGAATCAACAAATGGGACTTACTCAAACTAAAAAGTTTTTTCTCAGCAAAAGAAACAATAAGAGAGGTAAATAGGGAGCCTACACCCTGGGAACAAATCTTTACTCCTCACACTTCAGATAGAGCCCTAATATCCAGAGTATACAAAGAACTCAAAAAATTAGACAATAAGAGAACAAACAACCCAATCAACAAATGGGCCAAGGACCTGAACAGACACTTCTCAGAGGAGGACATACAGTCAATCAACAAGTACATGAAAAAATGCTCAACATCTCTAGCTGTCAGAGAAATGCAAATCAAAACCACCCTAAGATACCATCTCACTCCAGTAAGATTGGCAGCCATTATGAAGTCAAACAACAACAAGTGCTGGCGAGGATGTGGGGAAAAGGGTACACTTGTACATTGCTGGTGGGACTGCAGATTGGTGCAGCCAATTTGGAAAGCAGTATGGAGATTTCTTGGAAAGCTGGGAATGGAGCCACCATTTGACCCAGCTATTCCCCTTCTTGGTCTATTCCCTAAAGACCTAAAAAGAGCATGCTACAGGGACACTGCTACATCAATGTTCACAGCAGCACAATTCACAATAGCAAGACTGTGGAACCAACCTAGATGCCCTTCAATAGACGAATGGATAAAAAAAATGTGGCATTTATACACAATGGAGTATTACTCTGCATTAAAAAATGACAAAATCATAGAATTTGCAGGGAAATGGATGGCATTAGAGCAGATTATGCTAAGTGAAGCTAGCCAATCCCTAAAAAACAAATGCCAAATGTCTTCTTTGATATAAGGAGAGTAACTAAGATCAGAGTAGGGACGAAGAGCATGAGAAGAAGATTAACATTTAACAGGGATGAGAGGTGGGAGGGAAAGGGAGAGAGAAGGGAAATTGCATGGAAATGGAAGGAGACCCTCAGGGTTATACAGTGGAGGGGGTAGAGAGAGAGGAGGGGAGGGGAGGGTAGAGGTGGGGAGGGGGGAGGGTGGAGGATGGGAAAGGCAGCGGAGCACAACAGACACTAGTATGGCAATATGTAAATCAATGGATGTGTAACTGATGTGATTCTGCAATCTGTGTATGGGGTGAAGGTGGGAGTTCATAACCCACTTGAATCAAAGTGTGGAATATGATATGTCAAGAAATTTGTAATGTTTTGAACAACCAACAATAAAAAATTAAAAAAAAAAAAGAAAAAGAAAAAAAAATGTTCAAACCTTATAATGCAAACCTTTTTTTCTATAGGTGATGTAATGGTTTAGATGTGTTTCCCAAAAGCTCATGTGTGAGTCAATGCAAGGAGGGTTAGAGGTGAAATGATTGGGTTATGAGAGCCTTAACCCCAACAGTGAATTAATCCCCTGATAGGGATTAACTGAATGGTAACTGGAGCCAGGTAGAGTGTGGCTGAAGGATGTGCTTTTGGGCTTTATATTTTGTCCTGTTAACCACCACCACCACCCCACACCCCTCTCCTCTCTCTGATTCCTGGTTCCATGTTCCCAGTTCCCAGTTGCCATGATGTTCTGCCTTATCTCAGGTCCGGAGGAATGGAGTTGTCCATCTATGGACTGAGACCTCTGAAACTGTGAGCCTCCAAATAAATTTTTCCTCTTTAAAATTGTTCTCATTGGGTCTTTTGGTCACAGCAGGGTAAAAAACAAAGCTGACTAAAGCAAGATAATAGTGATAAAAGAATAAAAGTATTTAATTGTATATCAGCTGATCTAGGCTCTGATATACTTTTGTTTTTCTCTTTTTTTTTAAGAGAGAGAGAAAGAATTTTAAATATTTATTATTTAGTCTTCAGCAGACACAACATCTTTGTTTGTATGTGGTGTTGAGGATCGAACCCGGGCCGCACGCATGCCAGGCGATCGCGCTACCGCTGGAGCCACAATCCCAGCCCTTGTTTTTCTCTTCTTTGATTCATAAATATAGTTTCTCGTTAGCTCAATATTATTGAAATCTTGTTTCAATGATAACCATATTCCTGAGAATAAGAGAGTTAGTTTTATGTTCAAAACTCAATGTTTCCAAACCTTTCTCTTAATAATTGAGCTATATCAGTTGCAGAGCTGATGTGATTAAATGTAGTGAAGAAGTCTGCAGATCACATAGGTAGAAAAAAAAATCAAAATTTCATCCAAAATAGTCACTTAGTTAACACATATTATCTACAAATTGCTGAGAAAAAGAAGTAATATTAATACTAGCCTGTGCTACATTTTTAAAAAAACATTTTAGGCTTCCATAAGCAATTTGCCAAGACATTTTACAAATGCTTGGACTCATTTTATTGACTTGAGCAAAGTTTAAGTTTTGCAGGGTTTTTATTGTGCCAAAACCTTACTAATATTTAGTATTTTCAATGATTTTTCTTAGCATCTACTGGATGGTGTTTTTAAATTCATTCTGTCAATCTCTGTCTTTTAATTGGCATATTTAGGTCATTTATGTTTAAGGTAATCACTGATACATCAGGACTTAAGCCTGTTCCGAATATGTTCATAAACGTCACCCAATACATTAATGTGAGACAAAGAGTTCGGAGAAATTGTCTTCTGATCAATCAGCTAACAATTTCAGACTCGAAGGATAAATTATTTTGTAAAGTCCACCAATAGAGAGGCCCTCATCTAACATTATATACTTGGCTTATATTTTGAGATGCTTCAATTATCTGTTAAATATGGGCTGGAGACATAGTTCAATGGTGGAGTCCTTGCCTAGCATGCTCAGGACCATGGATTTGATCCCCAGCACTGAAAACAACAACAACAACAACAAAGAAAAAAAAAAAAAAACTCTGCTAAATAAGCCTTCTACTTCATTTATTATAGGGAAATTTTAAAATATGACATCCATTGTATTTTGTGTTGCCTCTATACTTTTCAAATTAAAATTTTATTTTAGACCTCACAAGAAAGTTTTGTATCTCCTGAAGAATAAGGATGGATTTTTTTTTCATGGAGAAAATTATTTCATAAATAGTTTTATTTTACTTTTCCTTTGACCTCCAGGAAGCTCAACCTCAATTTTTAACCTTAAAATTATAACATTATGACTGATTTATCACTCCTCTCCTTTATGCTATTGTGGTTTTTTACTTTATTTCCTATGTTCTAAATGCCATAAGATAGTGTTATTTTTGCTGCTTTAAGCAGTCAGTGATTGTTCACATATGCACACATATTGACCCTTTTAAGAATTCTTTGTTCTTTATTGCAGCTCCACCCTTTCAATTAGAAAGTGTCCTTGGTTCATCCTTTCACCCTAAGGAACTGCTTCCTTTTCATGTTCTGATGAATATTTGGATTGTTTTTAGGTTCTGGAACAAAGCTACCATGAATACCTATGATCTCTCTTAAGACATATTTTCTTTTCCCATTGGGTAAAACTTAGTGAAATTGCTGGATATTGTGATAAATAATTATATTTTTAATATATAAGAAAGTATCAAAGTGTTTTTCAGAGTTGTACCATTTTACATTCTCACCAATAATGTGTTAGAGTTGCACTTGTACAACAACCTTGCCAATCCTTGGTTATGTTAGTCATTTAAGTTTTAGCTGTTCTAGTGAGCCATTCAACTATAGTGGGTCACAGTTTTAATTTATATTTTAGTAATACATAACAAAGTTGAGAAATTTCTCATGAGTTTATAACCCATTTATATGTATTCTTTTGTGAAGTCTATTTTGAAATATTTTAACCATTTTCATTGGATTTTTTTTACTTCTTATTAGTTAATAAAAAAAGTTATTTATATATTCTGGATCTAAGTCCTTTGCCAGGTATATTATGATTACTTTCTTTCAGTCTGTGGTTTATCTTTTCACTTTCCTAATAGTGTATTTTGAAAAGAAGCTTTTTATTCACTTTTGAAAGATTTTTTTATAAGGTATAGAATGATATGTTGGTAGACCCACCCCTCCCCTGTCCCCATCTTCCACAGGTTAAAGATATTTTTCTATAATCTTTTGACTTTCACAGCTTCTACTTAGGAGTCAGTCATAATTCTTAATATTGTCTCTGCAAGTGATGTGTCCTTTTAGTTTGTCTGCCTATAAGATTTTCTCTTGATCTCTGTTTGATTTCAGCAGATTGACTATAATGTGTCAAGGTGTTATTTTTCATTGTAGTTATCCCTCTTGGGGTTTGGTGAGCTTCTTGAATCTGTGGTTTGACATCTTTCAAACAATTTGGAAAATTTCTAGTCAACAAAGATATACTTATTATTTCTGTTCCATTTTCTCTCTCCTTTCCATCTGAGCTTCCGATCATATGTGTATTAGATGATCTGACAATGGTCTATGTCTGTCATACATAGGACATAAGTTCCTGCTTCTCTCTTTTCTCTGTCTCTCTCTCCTTCAGTTTAGGTGACTTTCTTTAACATATCTTCAAGTTTACTAACACTTTCTACTGTTGTTTCCAGCCTGCTACTAAGCTCATAAATTAAATTTCTAATTTCAAATATTATGTTATTTGGCTCCCAAGTGTCCTTGGTTCTTCCTTAGGTATTGTATTTCCAATGTGAAATTCTTTATATTTACATCCATTTTGCTACACCTTTCTTGTTTTTTTTTTTAAAACACATCTATGATTATTATTTAAAGTACTTGTTTGCTAATTCCAATATTTGGGTCATCCATGAGTCTGTTTCTAATGGGTATTTTTCCCCTTGATTGTGAATCACATTTACCTGGCCCTTTTCATGTGTTATATTTGTATCATATCTCAGATGCTTACTTAAAAGAACTTAGAGACTACACTTAATATTAAGGCATTCCCCATTGTGGGAAGAGTTTATTTGAGGGGGCTAAAACTTGATTCAATCAGACATAAGATGAATATGGCTGAGTTTCAGCTAAGTTAATCTTAATCCACCTCTGACTTTAATTGTCTTGAGGGTAGAGCCCAATCTCATTTTATCATTGGCCTCATTCCTTAGCAAAGTTTCTACTGGTAGGCACTGTTAAGACCCTGGGTGATTTCACTCTCCATTCTCATCTTAGTTGCCAGACTCCCTTGCTGTGCTAGTCCCCAACAAAAGCCTTAGAGAGGAAAACTGATGAGCAGAGAAAACTAGTTCCTTGATCCAACCCCCTTTGCTAACCATATTATTTTAATATGATATATTCATATTAAAATTCTCCTAGTTCTTATCCCCAATTTTATCTATATTTCCCAAGGCTCTGATTTCTATTTTATCTTCTTAGATTCATTTAGGTTGCCTCAAATGATTCTCAAGTAAAAAGGGGCCTAAATATATAAATAAATAAATTTAATCTAAAATAACTGCCTTAATTGTATCACATCAATGTGTGTTTTCAAAGTTTTCTTTAAGGTCTTAAACGTTCTTTACGAAGTCACAATTAAAGATAATTTTTTTCAATCAACTTTGGTTTTTTCAAGATTATCATCAGAGCCTCAAGAGTGCTACAAGAACCAAACACAATTTATTAGTAGAGTCTACAGTGGACGGATAGTAGTTGGCTACTGAATTGAATTCATTTTTCTGAGCCAGTCTCTTTAATGAGAAAAATGAAGGAAATAAAATGAGACATTTAAAAACTAATAGAAATCTTGAATATAATAACTACTGACAAAAGGCAATTAAGGAACCCTTTTAAAATTTTTAATAGAAATAAATGAGAATGTCCAAATGACAGGCACCCAAAGGAAAGAAGGACATTTGTGAAGATTAACTATTACATTACTCCTAATTTTTTTCCTTGAATCAAGAAAAAAAAACTTTTTTAAGAAGTACTAAAATAACGATGTCTGAGTTTATCCACAAATAAAGATGAATTAATATTGTTTCCTGTGCTTTCCTAACTAAGCATTCTTTTACCATCATGTAATTCCACAATTCATTCACAATGCTAATATGCTTCATGTTTCACTACATGGAGTAATGGTGAAAAGTCAGAGTAGACAGTTCTTTTCAATTGGTTAAGAAGGTCTATAAAATAGAGAAAAAACATTAATTGAAACTGCACAGCTCACAACTCTAGAACATGTTGCTAAAACCATCATTTTATGTTTTTAGGCATTTTCCAAAACATTTAAGACTGATAATACCTATAAAATGCTCAAAGAACAGACACTATTTCAAAATCCAAGGGAACTCCTTTAGAGGTAAGGAGAGCTAGTCATGTATTTCCAGCAATATTCAAGTGTTCTTTATACTGTTCAAACAAAATCTTTTCAGATTTCAGATTTCCTTTTCAAACTGGGGAAAATAGGGGTCAGAGAGGGAGGTAGAGCATAGAGGGCAGGGATCCCTAAAAAGGTTTTCATGAGGGTCTTCATGTCCAATGACTTTTTTTGCCTTCTTAATATTCAAATACAGTGTAATATTTGAATATGAGATATCCCCCTAAAGATAATGTGTAAGACAATGTAAGAAGGTGAAATGATTGGGTTATGAGAGCCTTAATCTAATCACTGTGGATTAACAAGGTGGCAACTGTGGGCAGGTAGAGTGGGGTTGGAGGAAATAGGTAACTGGGGGATGTGCCTTTGGGTTTGTATTCTTTGCCTCTGGAGAGTGGAATGCTTCCGGGTATAGGTATTATCAGTCTGTGTATGTCTTGGAAAATACCTAAAAACATAAAATGATGCTTTTAGCAATGTGTTCTAGAGATGCGGGCTGTGCATTTCCTGAGCCACTTTTCTCCACCACCCTCTTCCACCATGATGGTCTGCCTCACCTTGGGCCCACAGCAATGGAGGTGGCTTTCTATGGATTGAGACCTCTGAAACTGTGAACCCCAAATAAATTTTTTCTTCTCTAAAATTGTTCTCATCAGGTCTTTTAGTCACAGCACTGACAAAGCTGACTAAAACATACATTAACAGAAATCTATTTCCTTTATCAATAATTGCTGGCATCCACCTGCCTATATTGATAGGGAATCCAATATCTTTCTTTACACACTTTTATTTAGTGATCTATGGAAACCAGGACCTTATTTGGAAGTGTGGAAGAGTCAGTTAAGTCCCTTTGCCACACAGAAACACAGACACCCTTGAACTCCATTCTTGCAACACGTATCTGCAAGAAAGCTCTACAACACTTGTCCTTCCTTATTAATCATGTTGGTAAATGTTTGTTGGGCACTTATTATGTAACAGATATTAAACAAATACAAGTGAGAACAGAACACAATCTCTTTTCATATGGAGAACACAACCTGTAGGGGAGAGTGATATCACACAATCACCAAAAGGCTATTATCAGTTCATTGTTTATCCACCAGAATACAAGGTCTTGTGAGGTCAACAATACACCTTCTGGATTTGTTCCCTAGGGCTGCTGTAGCAAATGACTACCAACATCGTGGCTTCAAATGACATTTAATCTCTCAAAGTTCTGGAGCCCAGAAGTCCAGCAAGGCCACACTCTCTCCTGTAGGAGAGAATCCAGTCCTGGCCTGTTAGGGGAGAGCCCATGCCCAGCCTCTTGGGAGAAAATCCATGCCCAACTTCTTCCAGCTGTGGTGCAGCATTCCATGTCTTGTGGCCACAGCACTCCAGTTTCCGCCCGTGGTCATGCAGAAACTCCTCTGGCTCATCATTATAAGGACATTGTCATTAGATTTAGGACCCACTAATGCTCCTCCTTTCAAAAGCCTTAATTCTGTCTTTTGCCATATAATATTCACCCTTTTGCTGCAGAAGGTTGTATCCACAGGTTCTGGGAACAGAATGAAGACCTGCCTTTCTCATGGACCACCATCCAGTCCTCAGTGCCCTCCTCACTGTGCATCCTATTGCCTCGATTCCTTGTCTTGTCTCCCCCCCTTTCCTGCTCCTGTGATGCTATTCCCATAATGTTATCACACACCCAGGGAGTCCTCACCTAACACTTGACACCAGGCTGTTTGGAATTGCGACCCAAATCTCTTTTTTATATACATATCGAGGATCTGGTATTTTGTTAAGCAATACAAAATGGACTAAGACAGCCAGTAAGGTTGTTTTCACTGTAGAGTGTTGTCTGACCACTTCCACAACCTGCAAACAGGGATAGCCCAGGGGCAGGCGCCATGGAAGTGACCCACCAGAGGAGCTGCTGCAAGGAGGCACATTGTGGAGATTTTTAAAACAATAAATTGACCAGAAGTTGATTTTCTTTTTCATATCATCACACACTAGAAATTGGTGCCAGTAATAAATACTTCTCTCAGTCTACCTTCTAAATAATTGTTGCATTATCTGTTGAATTACAGAGTATACAGGTAAGCTTCCAATTAGCACATTTTTATCATTGTGCTTTAAAAAATATTGCATTTTATGTACAAGTTAATTCAGAGAACTCCCAGTTTTGCAGTGGGACCCCATCCCACCAGTATTCAGCCACCTGCTATATATCAAGGGGGTAATTTTACAAAGGTTCAGAATCACTTGAGCGTATTTGTAGCAACATCTGTGTCTCTAACCCCTATAGAAAAACATATTTCTGCATTTTGGTGGGGAGGCAAGACAGGAATTGAACTCAGGGGTGCTTAACCACTGAACCACATACCCAGCTCTTTTATTTTTTATTTTTATTTAGAGACCAGCTCTCACTAAGTTGCTTAGGTCCTCGCTAAATTGCTGAAGCTGGCTTTGAACTTGCAATCCTCCTGCCTCAGCCTCTGGAGCCTCTGGGATTACAGGTATGCACCATCACGCCCTGCTATATTCCTGCATCTTTATGGTGGATTTAAAATAGACAGTGACTGTGAGTGTGAAGATGAAAATTTTGAGTTACTTCATGTTTTGTCTTTTGTGACCAATAGTTTTTATCTGTGTTTAAACTGTGAAACAGTACAAATGACTAGACATAATATTTTTGTCTGATAAAAGGAAAATTTAGTGCATATGTGAAATACTTTACTAAACTGGAAATATTTTTTAAATTGAAATTTATTCTTTTAAAATTATTTTAAAACTCAAGGAAAAAATAATGATTATTATTGATTATTACATATTTAGTACTAAAATAATTTTATTGCACAGAGAATAGGAAGATGAAAAATGATTTGCTTCATATTTTTAAAGATACCAGGTATACTGCTGAAGTCAAGACCTATCCTTATAACACATTGGAAATCAATCATTGGCTGCATTGGAAATCAGTCATTGGCTGCTTGCTATGGGCCTGACACTAAGTGATTTGTCTGCATCAAATCATCAAATTTACATAATAACCTTATGAAGTAGAAAGTTTATTATTAATCTTATTCCCATTTTATAGATGAAGACACTGAGGCATACAGATGCTATGGGAGAAATGAACAGGGGAGAAGACCCCAGGTGGTCTGACTCCAGAAGCTGTGTCACTAACCACAATGCTATGCTGCCTATCAGTCACTCATCCAAAAAACCATCATCTCAAGCTGCCCTTTACTGAGCTCCAATTACATGCCCAAAGCTTACACATAGCATCTCATTTAAACCTTTAATCCTCATAACAACCCTATGGAGTAGCTATCATCATTCCCATATTACACGTTTAGGAAACTAATTCAGAGAAGTTCAGTAGCAGAAAGGGCATTCTGATTCTGCCTTGATGTGTTCACTGTCTTCTATTTGTGTGTATGTATGTATATGTATGTATATATATATATATATATATATATATATATATGTTTTTCCAGACTAGAAATAGGGTTTGGTTGAGGGTCAGCATTTGGCTGTGAAGTGTGGGCCTGTTCTTCTTTCCCCCAAAGCCATGAGAGAGAGAGAAAGAGGAGGGGAAACATCTCCTGTGAGTGCAGGATCTGGGACTAGAAGCCCTTAGGCAATGTCAGAAGCAGCTCAGGTTACAGGAGCTCGGGAGTAGGTGCATCAGAAGGGAAACCGAGGCACTTGTATGTATGGCAGCTAGGCAGGAGAGGGAGCGTTTTTTTGAGCTGTCAGAGGCAAAGCTGTCTCCTAGAAGGGTAATGCCATGCCAGGCATCCCCAGACCAAAGAGCTCCACAGACAGAGCCAGGACTTCATTTCTCTTGGACAGAGCCTCTTCAAGGGGTCACAGGATGACCTCTTGCACTCCAAACTGACATCCCGCCAGCCACACAATCCCACCAGAAAGAGCACATCTCTGCGAAAATCCCCCAGGCCCAGCTTGGGCCATCCCTGAAACCATCAGGGGAGGGGACATGGAAATCCTCATCCGTCCAGTTGGAATTATGTGCCTGCTACTGGCACAGTGGGGTGGGGTCACCCCACCCGAAGCCCATGAATAGAGTGGGAAAACTCTATGCCTTACTGCTCCTGGAAGAAGAAAGTTGTGTAAACAACAAACAAAACATCAACACATATTTGCCCGGATGGTCCTCTTTATTGCAAATGCAGCAATTCTCTTAGTCTTCCTCTGACTCTTCCCCTGGACACTTCCTGCCTTTCTTGATCTTGGGACCATACCATCAGAAACAATGCAGGTTTCTGTCCAGATGCTGCCCTTGGGTCAGTCTTCCAGGCCACAGAAATACACCAAAGTCCTCAGTGCCCCCCACCCCTCTCTCTTTCACATTTTATGGTTACCCTATTTTCCCCATTCTTTGTAAAATAATTCTGTTGGTACCAAGGGATTATTTGTTATATATTTGTACATGCACAACATGACTTGGTCAATGTCATTCTCTAGTGCCTCCCTCTCCCCTCCCCTCCTCCCTCCAGGAATCCCTTCTTCTTCTCTACTGATCTCCCTTCTAGTTTCATAAGCTTCTTCCACTTATTTTCCTTTTTTCTTTCTAGCTCCCACATATGACAGAAAACACACAACCTTGACTGAGTTTCCTCAGCCTTTCCTTCTACATTGGGTGGCAGAAGTCATTCTTGTGGTGACACATTTCCTGCCGGGATGACTACTAAATTAGTTACAGCCATAACGCTACCCACTCCTCTCTTATGGAAGCTTGCAGAAATGCAAGCCACCAAGGTTCACAGCATTATTAACTCTTCCCTTACTTCTTTAAAGGCATTTGAAAATTTCAGTGCCTAATTATTAGTCATTTTTCAAGACAGCTTTATAACCAATTGTGTCAGATATCTGAAAATAAAGGTCACATAGTTCGCTAGTCACCTTATCATCCCACCAAAAGTCTTCATCTGTATCTGTCCAGTGATCATGGAATTGTATACTATGTTGCATTATTTTATTGTATTGTGTTTTATTTAATTTTAGGAAGGTATTGGGGATTGAACCAAGAGGCACTTTACCACTGAGCTCTACCTCCAATACTTTTTTTTAAATTTTTGAATTTTTAAAAATATTTTTCTAGCTGTAGATGGACACAATACCTTTATTTTATTTATTTTTATGTGGTGCTGAGACTCAAACTCAGTGCCTCACATGTGCAAGGCAAGTGCTTTACCACTGAGCCACAATCCCAGCCTTATTTTTTTGATTTTTGAGAAAGGATCTATTAAGTTGCTTGAGGTCTCACTAAATTGCTAAGGCTGGCCTCAAACTTGAAATCCTCCTGCCTTAGCCTCCTGAGTCACTGAGATTATAGGTGTGCACCACTGCATCTGGCTTATTTTTGTTTGTGTATAATTCTTACGTAACTATTCCAGGGATTGTAATTAAAATTGCCTACGGGAGCAAAACTGGTAATACAACGAGTGAGATGTAGTAATATGACGGGGAGTGGTGAGGACCATGGTAAACTGGAGAGCACATTTCTCAATATAAAGAAGTATCCAATACTTAGGTCCAGTTGGTTGTTGCCATGAGTGAATGCAGGACCTGTATTTCCAAATCATCTGATATTTTTCAAGAGAAATCTGAACTCTTGATGTTCAAGCGAAACATCCCAAATTCTAGATGCAAACATAAAAGTAGTTTAAATTTTGTGTACTTACTTGTTTGGGGTACGACATTACACATCCCAAACAATATACATTCGCAGATGACATTTACCATTTTGCAACCTTTGGTCTCTACAGCTGGACCCTCACCAAAAGTATGGGCCCTGGAAATGTAAGAGAACTAAATATTTTCCTGCAAATCTTAAAGTACTTTTCCCGGGATGGAAGTCATGGCAAGCGGTCAATAAAAAAGAAAAATAAAGTGAGGCTTGCTGACGGATGGAAGAAACAGCAAAGGCTACAACAGCAATTGCGCGGACATCTCATCAATTTGGGTTTGTTTTCAAGGATGTCAGATGACCTCACCAAGACTTCCATTTAACCAAATCTTGGGATTCTGTAGACACTGCCTTTCCAAGCTTGGTGAATTAATTTAAATAAAAGTCATCCTAACAGTCCCTGTGAGGCAAGATTCTGCAGCCTGAAGGATGTAGCAGGGTGTGGATTCTGATTAAAAAATGCTCACCCACCAAATTTTCTCTCCACCTTCTGTCCCTTTTCTATAGAGTCTCTAATGTCTATGTAGAACAGTATCCCCCTTATCCATGAGGGATAAGTGCAAGTCTCTCAGTGGATGCCTGAAACCACAGAGGGTACTGAACTGATAGATAAATGGTAGATATAGAGATACATACACACCACGATTTTTCATACACGTATACAGTTATGACCAAATCTAATTTGCAAATTAAGCAGAGTAGATTAGCGGTGACTAATAAAATATGATCAATTAAATAACATGGTGTAATAACAGTTACTTAAAACTCAGGATTGTTTATTTCTGGAATTCTCATTTCGTAGTTTTAGACTGCTGTTAACCTCAGGTAACTGAATCCACAGAAAGTAAAACTGCAGATAAGGATAGGATGACTGTCCATAGCAATGAGATTTACATATGATTTTTTTTTGCAAATCTCTAAAGCAATTCTGCCACTGAGTTTCTCAATTGTAGAACAGAGAACTGCGTTGTGTGTCAAAAGCAGATGTGAGAAGGTAAGTGTCTTCAGTCACCCACAGATAAGGTAGCCCAGCACAGGCCCTGGTCTCAGTCCACCACTGAATGAAACTAGATGATTTGTTTTAGGTGCCAAAGGTTTTAAATGTACATTGATCAAGCATTATTTGAGAATCATTTAAATGGAAATGGTACATGAAATCAATATTTAATTGATTGGGAGTCAGTGACTGGCAGGACAGGAATCTGACAGGCACAGAAATCTGAGGCTAAACTTAGACTTGGCTGCTTCTCTATGCCCACCTTCGGCTTTAGAATTAACACAAGCCCAACTCTTAGAGTGTTTGAAAATGGCCAGGCTAGCAGCAACAAGATCTCTGGTTGAGAGAAAGCCATCTATTCCTCGTCCACGGTTCCAGAGGAGCCTTCTGCTTCCCCGCCTTGGATTTCCTGCAGCAATCTGTCCCTCTTGGTTTCTACTTGGAGAAGTCAGAGCAGGCTAAAGAAGCAGGGCAGGGGTGGGACAGGCGAGCTTCAGCACTACCTAGTGGGCAAATGGTAACAGGAAATCCACAGGGGCTGGAGGTGTAGCTCAGTGGTAAAGCACTTCTCTGGCTGGGTTCAGTCCCCAGCAGTGTAAGGGAGAACAAGAGAGAGAGGAGGAGGAGAGAGGGGAAGGAAGGAAGGGGAGGGGGGAGGGGGAGAGGGAGGAGGAGGGGGAGGGGAGGGGCCAAAGGAAGTCCATGGATGAGAAAAAAGAAGGCCTCAAGGAGAAGGTGAAGGAGTTAATTCTTACTCTGTGACAGCCTCAGAGATGTGTTAATTATTTCTCCTGATTTATTCTTTCCCTAATTGTTACAGCATACTGGGTACATCATTTGCTATATCATTTGATTATCAAAACCTATATGAGAATTACTACATACTTTTTACTGATGAGAAATCATCTCAGAAGATCGACGATGATCATGGATGGTCAAGTTGGGAGGGTTTTTAGATATCCTTGATCTTTTATGAACGTGGAGATTGAGGCCCAGAGAAAATAAGTGCTCTGCACCGGCCCACTGCTAATCATTGGTGGCCGTGAGGTCAGACTTCCTCACCCGTGGTACCCACTCTCGTTAAGTGGCCGTGAAGCTGCCCACACAAACTTTCCTCACTTGGCCTTGTGCCCAAGTGACTCAAGACTGTGCTCTATAAGTTATTCTTTCGATCCTCTTGGCTCTAATCAATAAAGGGGACAAATAAGGTCCAAGAAAGGCTTGTCAAGTGGTCTTTGAAGTCTTGTGTGAAAGAAATCATAAAAGGAATAGCAACCTAAATCAACCACACACCTTAAAATCAACTTTCAAGAATCCCCTTCCCCTGGTTCAATTCCATCCCTCCGACCTGACAAAATTCTGCCAAGTATGGACAGGGGTGGACCCAGACTAATGAGTAGGCCAGGATTACCCATAATTGACCTATTCATTGTCCCTATGCAGATGGTTCTCCTAAGTATGTGAAAACAATTTGTTCTCTTAAATAGGTTATATATTCCCTCCCCTCCACCTTGTTTACACTATTAATTTGCTTAGCAAACCCCTTTCTCCATATCTAGTACAAAGGTAAACTTCAGCCCGGCCAGAGGGTCTGAATTATTCATACACTCTAAATTAGCAGGGTCCAGATTAATGAGGTTTTAGTCTACTTTTTATCCTCAACTACCTTCCCTTGGGGCAGAGAGTTGCTGCTTTGCTCTCTGTCTTTCCCTATTATCATAAGCTGTATCCCCCAGGTGATATCCTGCTAAAGGGGCACCTGGTTACAGTCTCTCCAGGCCTTCTCAGAAGGCACAAGGAAAAGAAAGGCAAACTGTCACAGAGTCGCTGATTTCCCATTACCCCATTCTGGGTTCCCAATTTTAGTAAGTAGCTTTTGAAATCTGACAACCATCTTAACTCCCTTCCCTCCCCATATAATATTTTTGAAAGCACTTGGGCACCATGAGACTGTTTTCTGGGGCATAGAAACAGAGAAAGCCTTGGAGGACTTGTCCAAGAGACCCTTTGGTGGTCATATCCAAGAGACCCTTTGGT
This sequence comes from Marmota monax, assembly GCF_021218885.2. Taxonomy (NCBI): domain Eukaryota; kingdom Metazoa; phylum Chordata; class Mammalia; order Rodentia; family Sciuridae; genus Marmota; species Marmota monax. The sequence continues at coordinate 6,747,695 of NW_026695224.1, forward strand.
GGTCATATATCCTGTCTAGTGGAATTTAGAACTTTAGCTCTAGGAGACAGCACAGGGGGCTGGCTGGTTTATGATTACACCCTACTCTTCAGGGTTAGATAGAGATACACATTTTAAATGTTATTTTCCATGCACAATTCATGAATGACAGCATCTTCCTTCCAAAAAAACAAACAACTGCAAGAAAGAAGCACTCTCTCCCTCTCTCTTCCTCCTTCCCCCAACCCCTCCCTCTGCTAATGTTATCTTTATGATGTGAAAATAACTATTTTGAGATTGGCGCAATCTGTGAAAACTAAAAGCAGAGAAATTATGTGTGTTTATCCAAGGTAAGTATGTAAGCACCGGCAACATAAGAACATGGACATTGCTGCGGATTAGCTGAAAGCCAGTTGCTGTATGCATGCTCATTTCCTCTTTTACTGCCTAATTCCCCCATGATGCCATCTGATCAGTTCTCGAATGTCCCCTGTGTCTTCGCCTTAACAATCGAGCCTGGTAGGCCATTCCACACATTTGTGATTCTCCGCATGAAAAAAAATGCTTCCTGACATCTGTTCTGAATTTGTTTCTCTTTAATTTCCATTTATGCTCCCTTATCCTAACATCTGTGTCATTCTGAAAACAGTAACTCAGACTGACGTTATCTGTGCCATTTACAATTTTATATTCCCCAGCTAGAAGTTCCTCTTAACCATGTCGTGGATGTGGAATTCCGGGTGCTGTTCCATCCAGCGAGTGGGGCTCAGCTGTGACTTCGGAGGGTCCAGTCAGCCCCGAGACTTTCTCAATATCTTTTTCAAAGATGAACCTGGGGAGTCGAACCTGGGTGTAAACACAGTCTAGCCACCAGCAATCTCTCTGCCAAGGTCTCTCCTGCGGCCCTCCAATGCAGAGGTGTAATTTATTCTTATCATCTTAACGCTTCCTCACCTACTTTTCTAAGTTACTTTCCTACAATCTCCAAAGCCTAGGATGCTTCATGTCCTTAAGAAACATTTGATGATTTGAATGGATGAACAAAGGAAAAGTAGGTTGTTGGGGGAAAAGAATAGAAAGAAAGGTTGGTTGCTTCTTAGAAACCAAATGAACACAGAATCTAAAGTTCCAGCCCAGTTCTATCTTCTAATTTCTCCCTGTACTAAATGCTGCTAAGAAGGAAAAAAAGAGGCTTATGACACAGAATGAAGGGACAGCAGTTTTAAAATAATGATCATAGAGCAGTCGCAATTATCATCTCACAATAAATATGGAGCAAAGGTAGCCATGGACATCATGGGGAGGAGCTGGCCAAGTGTAAAAGTTGCTACAAGCCTCATGTCTGCAGAGGAGAGATGAAGACAAAAAAAATAAGTTTAGAAGCAACTCAATAGTAGAATGCATTACACTCATTATTATCCAATTACATTCCACTATTGTCATGTATGTAAAACATAAATAAACAATAAAAAAAAGAAACAGAATGTAAAAAAAAAAAAAAAGCAACTCAAATATCACAGCAGAGTTAGGTACCACCTGAACTATATTAATGGGAATGAAGAAGTAAGTTGGGGTCTCAACTCTTGCTTGTTTTCAATGACGAAATAATTTGCAAAATACTGATGTTAGAGTTTAAAGAAGGTAGAGTTTAATGAAGGCTGGAGATACCAGAAGAAGCTTTGAGAGAAAGAGTAGAAAGGATTTAGGAAGAGCTGAGAGGAGCAATAAGAATATGTCATCTCCAGTCCAGGACATCACCATCTCTCACGCTGATGATCACTTCAGCCTAGTGCCTGCTGTCCTTTATGAAGCTAGAATGAAATCCCTAAAATATCAATTTGGCAATGTCACCTCTATGCTTAAGCCCATCATAGGCCCCCACTGGCCTTAGAGTGAATCTGAACTCCTCCTGGCTTACAGGAACCTCGTGATCTGGCTTTAGCTCTTAGGCGTCCACAACATCCCTTTCGTCACTAAGTGTGTGTTCCACATGCAGCAACTTCCATGAACATGGGTTGTGCTATTTGAAGATGCTGTGCCTTCTATCTATCGGCACTACTCTTTAACCTTCCACTTGACAAGCAGAGATTACTGAAATTACTACCCTGGGAAGCCTTCTCTGTAGCCCCTCTGAAAGGTCTGGGCTGGGAGTCTGCTATATGTCCCAACAGGAATAGTCCTGATAGAATGGCCCTAACCACGTTGCAGTTGCTGGTTTCATTGCCTACCCTGGATCACAAGGGCCGGGGGAACAGAGCCCTGACTGGCCTTGTCGTCTACTGGCTCCCAAGAACTAGCACCAGTTTTTTTGGAGGTAAACAATGAGTGCCAGTTAAATTGTTGACCTTCATCATTGAACTGAAAGTGTCTCTGACTAGTTGAACTAGATCTTCCCCAGAAGGAAGATGATACTGGCATCCAATGGACCACTCCTAAGCTCTACCAGTGAAATGATCTCCATTTGGAGATGAAAAAGCATCCCAAATATAAATATGACTCATACTAGAGACCCCCAGATATAGCCCAGAGTGCTGCTTAACAGCATCCAGGAAGTCAAAAGAAGGCAGGAACATGGAGCCATCAAAAGGGGTGTTTCAATGCTTCCCCCAGTGATGCCAGTTTTGACATCAGAATGTTAAGAAAAGCACAGCTGCCTCTCTTCCCCTCCCCCCAAGTTATGATGCACTCCCCGCGTCAGGATTCCATTTCCCCCTTTTGGAATTATTTATGGGGCACTGGGCTTAAATAAAGAATCTACTCTTTTAGAGGAAACCATTATGCACCCCCCCACGGCCACCATTTTTTTATTTTATATTTTTTATTTTTACATTTTGGTATAGGAATCCTGTTTTTTAACTAAGCTCCAGTCCGTGAGTAATAGGTAAGTTTTCTTTCATGGTTATATCATACTAAAGCTTATTCAGATGTGATAACATTTTTGCGGCTGTATCTTGGCAACATGATTTATTCTGCAAATGCTCAGTGTTACCGTCTCACAAAGCTGTACCATCTGGGTTGAATTAATAGGCTACCCAGAGAAATAAATGAGAATGGTCTCCCATAATTAACATGTAGGTAAAGTATATTTAACAGATTATTATAATTAATATGTCAGTTACTGATTTCATGCTAAATAGAATTGTGAACACAAGATATTAAGATTAGTTACCCTCTCTGTGTGTGCCTCAGAAAAAAAAATGCAATGGGGAAAGAAATGAGGGCACAGAGTTCAGTATCAATAAAATTGACCTTAACATTAAGAACATCAGATACCAAAACTCTAAGCAAACAGTGACAATGTCAGGCATTATAAGCTGGGAGCAGCAAATTACTGGTTTCATAAATTCAGAGTATATACCAGAGATGTCCAGAATACCCCAGATGTGACCTGCAAAAGCACAAGAAGGTACTTAATTTACACGCAGCTGAAGGCGCCTATCCAAAGGAAGGGGGCTGGGTGGGGGGATGGGACGGGGGAATAAAGACAAAGAAAGAAACCAGATTTTCTCCTAATGCCAGCCTGAGTTCCCTGCTGCTCAGCATTGGATGCAAAATGGCAGCTAAGTGAGAAAATCCACAGAGGAGAGGTGGAGGCATGGGAATTGAGGGACATAGGCATCTACACTGGCTCCACAAGGGGAGCAGGTTTTGTTGTCAACTGTCATGGATAGCAATGGACAGGTCATGGGGTGCCAGGCAGCAGGGGCTGGGGAGACAAGGGAAGGTGCCTCCCTGTCCTTTAACTTGTCTTTCACGACAAATTCCTCCATCAAGATTATTAAATTCCATTTCTTTCAAAGCTTCTGGGAAATGGAGAGATTCATCTTGGCGGAGATTCCCATGGGGATAAGGAGCTGCGCTGTGAACTCACCCAGCCGCAAGCATGCTACTTGGGATGTAGGTTGGTGGAGTTTTCCTGTGATGGATGTATATGTGCTTCCTGCGACAGTGAACCAACAATAAAATTTTCTAAATGTGTGCTTGTGGATGCACCCGTTTGTGTAATTAAAGCAAAAATATGAATTGGTTTCCATCTCTCCCCGTTTTCCTAGCCATGATCCTTACCACACAACCTAAGGGTCAGAAACTCTGGGAATTTCCTTATATTCTTACTGACTTTGAACCACTAGGCATGGATTAACATTATAATTCTGGTTTCAATAGGTATGGCCAAGTTATCATCTCTCTGGGGAAACAGCAGGGACTTCATTAAGTGAGGTCACATTTCTGGAGAAGCATCTACCAGGGAGGTACCAGGTCTCCCATCTCCACCCAGCAAAGAGCAGGGCGGAGCATGCCACTCAGTGTCTGCTTCCAGGGCTCCCTAATTGATAAGCAAATGGATCCAGGAATCCTCCAAGCTGAGCCTTCTTTAGGGAGTCCCTGAGGACAGAGGACAGCACATTTCCAAAACAATCAGGCCATGAGAGGAATGGCAGATAGAGTCAAACAGAATGGATTTCCCAAGAATGTATTGCAGTTAGCCTTTGGGGACAGAATGAGAAGCTTCTCTATTGGCCTTTTGCTCAATAGTACAAAGGAGAGAGGAAATATTGTCTTAGCCTGGGAGATGGGGTTAGTTATTGGAAAGATGAACCCTCAGGGTAGCTCAAAAAAAAGAAAAACAGCAGGGATTTGTTGGAATGGTTCAGAGAAGGCTCAGAGAACCCACAAACAGGAAGTGCTCTTGATTTCAGGAAAGAACTCTGACATAAAGGGAATGAACTCTCCAGCCCTGTTTCTGGGGACTTGGGGTTCTCTGCTTCTTTCCCTATACCAGCGTCAGTCTGTGTCTGTGCGGTGTGACCTCCCCTGTTCCTTCTACCTGTGGGCCAGGACCTAGTCCCACCTTTTTAATGCTCCCCAATTTCACCTGTCCCCAAGGAGCCCGGCCTGAGTCCTGAGGTCACAATGACAATTCCCCAGGAAAGAATCTGATTGGCTGAGCTTCAGTCATGGGTACAATCCTGGTCCAATCAGCTATATTGAAAGTAAAGGGGTCACTTGGCCCCTTAGCAGGGGTGGTGGAACTCTATATGAAGTGGGGGGGAGGTAAATTGATTAACATCATTTGATTTAATTTTCTATCCTAATACCCTGCTGACTTACCACTGAACTGTAGACTGTTACTTGATTTTTTAAAGGGAGTTTTGACTTCCCCCATCTTAGGGGGAAGAATAGTTCTGGTCTCTAAAACACCTTTTCAAACATACCTTTTATTTAAGGTGTTTCCAAGACATGAAACTAAAACTGTGTGGGAGAGAACGTACTAACTGTAATGGTGTTAGGGTCACCATGAGTAGGGGTACCTCTAACTCCAGTCATAGTGCTTGGCTCAGAATATCTGCCCAGAAAAATAGTTGTGAAGGGACTGAACCAACTAATGAGATTTTCGTGAGAGGCTGAGAGCCTCCGGCATCACTGTCTCAGGTAACCAGCCCTCCGGAGATCCTTCACTCTCAACCCTGGTTCAGATTTTGGCTGTGGGCATCACTGAGGCTACAACCCTTGGCTGCCGGGCTGGGCAGCAGCTCCCAGGCCCCAGCTGATGTCTGCAGGTGCGCAGAGTGTGTTCAGAGGGGACGTGTGCACAGCTTGGGGAGCTGGCTCCAAATCTGCCTCAATAAACATAAGCCCTGGACTGCTCAAGGGATGTCGGGACTCAGATGAGCTCTTGAATATAAAAGAGGCTCCAGAGGGAGTGTGACAACCAGAGCAACCGAGAAGGCACGTTGTCCCCCTGCCCAAATGATCCTAAGCACAGGACAGGAGCCAAACCCAGAAAGCTCTAGGATATTTCAGTGGAATCCTTTTCATAATGCCAAAAGTGATCTCTCGAGCATTTATTTCAGAATAAAGATACAATTCTTCTTCTAGGGACTTGTTTTATCAAAATATTCAGTCATGTGAGGAAGGATGGAGATATATATGTGTACACACACACAGACACACACATACACAAGGTATTCTCTGCAGCAGCGTTTAAAATAACAATTTTTAAAAATAGAAGCAATGGAAATGTCCATCTGTCAGAGATTAGAAAAAAAGAAAGTATATGTCCATATCTTTAATTAAATGTGACCATTGGAACAGTGCGGTAGATCTGTATGTACCACTGACAGGAAAAGGTGCCAAGACATGATTCTATTTTTGTTTTAAAACATAAACTGTGTAAGCACTATGACTATATTAACAATGCTGTATTATATTCCTGAAATTTTCTAAGAGGTTCACTATTAAATGTTCTCATCCAAAAAAAAGAGAGCAAGAGATCGAGGCAGGAAGGAAGAAAAAAGGAAAGAAGGGAGGAAAAAAGGAAAGAAACTGTGGAGTTGAGTATGTCGATTAGCTTGCTTTTAGTGATTATTTTACAGTATACTCATATATCAAAATATCATTACCCACCTTCAGTATATACAATTTTTATTTGTCAGTTGTACCTCAATAAATCTAGGAGGGGAAAAGAGCTCTATAAATTTGTTGTGGGAGGATTGTAAATTTATGAAAAAGAATAGACACCCATCTTTAAAAATGATTACCTCTGGAGAGGTAATCATAGCAGGATTAAGCCATAGCAGGAGCTACTAAGGACAACTGCTACACCACGCCTACTCACCCCTTCTATTTCTGTGTTTAATTTCTACAAACATGCATCCTTTGGTAATTCTCCAAAATTGAAAATGATAAGGAAAATGAAAAAATAAAATAAAAGTATACTAACCATACTCCCCATATTAGGAACCTGAGTCTGAAATATGAAGTAATTTACTATCAATCACATGCCTAATTTGGGATTGAAACCAATGTAATCTCATATTCCCTATAGGAAGCAATGGGCTTAAACTGAATCATGATGGATGGAAATTAGATGTAAGGACCCCAATCATTATAGACTGGTAGTCATTGTGATCCATTAACAGAGTGATTTATAAAGTCAGTGAAGTGACGTAGAATGTGACCTCGTGTGCTTTCTAGACTTGGTGTAGATTTTGCTCACTTACAAGCTGTGTGACCTTGAGCGAGCTGTATAACTTCAGCTTTCTGGCTATTCATTTGTAAAGTTAGGATAATAAAAACACTTCCCCCAGAGGATCATTGTAAAAATATAATTAAATCACTACATGTTAACTACAGTGCCTGAGACATGTTAAGTCCTCCAAAATCTTAAGCAGCAAATATGTATCGTTTACAAGAGGTCTTGTGAAATATAAGAGATATATCATCTGTCCAGGCCCTTAAGGTATGAACTAGAATCCCTGGCTGGGTTTCTGTAATTCTAAGACCCATCCAAAATTACATGGGGAATGTTTTGGGAAGGAACACATGTGATTCTTTCTAGGGACAAGGGGTACAACTTTACCATATCCTTGAAGGTACTCCCAAAGGCTAAGGACCTGGTTGGGCACTACTTTTTCCTACAGGCAGAGATTCTAAACAATCTCCCACTGAGAAAACACAGCCCCCTCCTAAAGCTCCTAGCAATTGCTCACCAGCACCCATACCCAGCTTTTCAGGGGTACTCTCTGCTCCTCCTGAACTTGCTTTTCACTGAAACTGAATCTGTCCTGGCCTGCCCCACCAGTCAATTTCACTAAATTAGAATAGACCTTGCCAATAACAAGTTGATAAACCCATAAACACACTTTGTCACTGAATTGACCAGTGTGGCCGAAGGAACCGGCTGGAGCACTGAATTAGTCAGGATAATTATGATTTTAAGTGACAGAAAGCCAACTCACTCTTATTGGATAAAGAATAGAACTTGTTCATGTAAGTCAGCTCAGAGGTGCCTCTAATTTCAAGCCAGGCTGTATCCAGGTGTTCACACAATATATCAGGAATCTGTCTCCATCTCTTTCATTCTGAATTGGCTTCAATCTCAAGTGATCAGGTGGCAACTATAAAATTCAACAGTTCTAAGCAAAAAAAAAAAAAAAAAAAACCCTCTTTCCCAATAACTCCAGCCAAGGTCCAAATTCTGAATTCTGATTAGCCCACCTTGGTCCAATTGGCTGACCTCTGAACCAATTATCACAGCCAATGAAAGAGACATGGCTCTGATTGGTTGACCCCAGACCCACCTCTAGAGCTGGAAAGTGGAGTCGTGCACACAGAACCAGATGGAGTAACAGTGGGTGAAGGGTGGTTTCTCATTGAAAAAAAAAAAGGTGCTGTTGTAAAGGAAGGGGGAATGGATGTTGGACTTGATTGCTGTTTGCTAACCTGTGATTAGTCGTCTCTAAGACACAGTTGGTTTATCAAACCACAATAGCGAGCCTTTTGTGATTATAACCGCCCAGGCCAATCCAGATTCTGCAGCACCAAGCCCTGAATCCAGGCAAAAGATTTCCAACCGGAGGGATGGTCAGGGCCTTCTGCGGCAGATAAGCCACGAAGACGTAGCTTCCTATTTAACATCCTCTTAGAAGCTCTCCACTGTGGTTTTCAAGGCTCGTATTAGCCTGTCAGAAGGGAAGGATTAACATGTATTTTGATTTCTGCTGAAAACACGTTGTTTCAGAAATAAAGTTGGCATGGCAGGCATCTTGGTTGATTTAATCTCTGACACAGGAAGCTTATTTATAGCATCTCAGCCTTCTGAATGTTTAAAAACTCAAGCATTATAAGCCTGCTGTGCTTTTCCTGCAAAGTATGGAATGGCACTAAATGAATAATGCCACCTGGCCAGCAGCACAGGCAAGATCCAGAATCAAACACAGCTCTCATCTTCTCCTGGTGCGCCTGAACTCCCCTCTGCTGGGTTGGATCCATCCTGGGGGAGGGTTCCTGTGCCCCCCAAAACACATCCTACAAAGGGAGCCCCTGAAAGTCAGGGGTTCCCCCTACCCCTTTTCCAGTCTGCTCCCCCTCTATCCTCTGACCCTCTCCTAGATGGTCAGGAAAGTTCTGCATCTGATGAGCCTCTGTCTGCTGCATCTTCCACCAAGATGATTCTTTTGACTGGTAGTCCTCTTCCACGGGACATGTGGGTCAAGAACAGGTGCTAAAATCATCCAAGCTTCTCTCCTCATTTTCCAGGTCAGGGTGAGTCTCAAACAGGACATTTTGCCCCCAACAAATAAATCTCACTAAAAATAGATATTGACAACATGGATGTGGGTTAGCTTAGGTTTTTAAGTCTGCCCTCCTGTCACAGGAAAAATTGATGATACTCAAACTGAAATGTTAGTTGTTCTGGATGTATTAAAGCAGCCCGCCAATGGCAGAGGGTCCCAAATGACCACGCAGGACAAACATTTTATATGAATTTGGACACAAGCACCAACAGCCTCCACACTACCATCTGAAAGAAGTATACTTCTACTGGTCAAAGGGGAATTTTTTTTTTTTAATCTCAGCGTCACAGGTTATGATTTTGACATTCAGACAGAAAACAGATTGCATGCCCTTCAGATCAAGCAAACACCCCCTCTTTCTGGAATCTGACTACAAAGAAATTCCATACCAGCGCTTTTCTGTAAGGAAACAGAACGCAAAACAGTCAGAAACTTACTTTCTATTCCTCATTGCAAGCCAGATTGTAGGAAAGGGGAAGAAAGTTCTCAAAGCAGGGCCAGCAACCTCTAGAAGAGATGCATGACAACCCTTGTGAATTACTAATGTTGGGTATCATGACAGTGGTCACACTTCTGAACCAAAAATCAGGACGGATGGTCTGAGAAGCACAAGAGTTCTTACAGGGGTAAATATTAAAATGAAGACCAACACCCAAATTGTACCAATGTATTACAGAATAATATCTTGGTCGTGGAGTTACATCTGGATTTGAATTCAAATGTATCAATGATGTGACTATGAGAGTCATTGTTCCTCACTGTGTTCAGCCTCCTCATCTGTGTTATGGCAATACTAATAGTATTTGAGAATTAAATGAGATAGATGAACAAAGTTAAAAGAAGGTTTCCGTATGTTATAGATACCCTAAAAACCAAAGACAATATGCTAGATGTCAAATCACCCCTGTAGAAAATGTTAAGGAATTGTAAAAATCATTTTTTTTTACTCCAAGTCAGTCAATAACCCCGAGGAAAGGTGGAGTTTAATTGACAAGACCAACACTAAGGATTTAAAATTTAAATATATATATTTCTGTACCTCAAAAAAGCTGCTATTGCCATGGAAGCTCAAGCCCCTGAGGGTCACCTGGATCCTCATCCTCTAATTAGATCTAGTCTCCCACTGTGCCCCACACTCCCAAAGCCACTGTGCTCTGTCCAGATGGTCTGTCTTCAGCAAACACTCTCAACTTCTGCTCTGAATATCTTCTCCAAAGTGACAAAGATTCTCTTTTGATCACATTTTGGTCATATCTCCCAACAGCCACTTTCAGCAAGAACCTTGCTAAGTCAGTTTAGCTAGAACCCCCTTCCCCCAGCATCTAAGCACCCTTCCTACCTGCTTGGTTCCTCCTCCACCACCACCCCAAGTGATGCCTGATCACCTGGCCTGTCTTTAGCAAGAATCCATTCAAGTAGATTTAGCCAGAATCCCTCTTTACCTTCAAGTTTCCTCTTAGCAGTTTTCTATCCACCAATGTCCACCCTCTCATCCATCCTTAGCTATTAATTTTGTTTTCCTTGCTATATTTGGAGTTGAACCTGAATCCTCTTTCCTACTCCAAAATTCCCCCTCTGGAATAAGATCATGTTCATCTTCTTTAACAAGTATCATGGTATCATGAAGCATTGTTAACACTTATCTTCCCCCAAAGCTGATGATCCCTAAAAGTCCCAGGTTGGGTTTATTTACACGCAGATGTTGAGATGGGATTGGGCATGAAGAGTATTTGTTAGAGATCAACTCTGGTGAGAGAGATGGGAAAGAGGCAGGATGGGGCAGAGAGGGTCCTGCTTGCCTTCTGTGCCTTTGGGAACAGTGGCTCTCTCTCTGCAGCCCCAAGGAAACCAATAATTAGAGACAGTGTACTGTCAGCACCCCCAGCAGCGGATAGTACCCGCTATTCCCCTCCCCACTGAGCTCTAACACTGCTCCCTCTCTTCCCCCCACCCTGCACCATCCCTGCCGACCTCAACACCCGCTAGATATGGCCTCCACATCCATGGTCTTGGCCTCACGTTCATTGGCTCCATCTTCTTACTACCAGTTATGTGTCCCTACGCTTCTGCCAACCTGCCCTTGGCATCTTGCCCTATTTTGACCTTTTTCTTACCTTATGTTATTAGGATACCCTTTTCTTCCTTTAGTTCTTCTCTGGCCTTCCCCCTCCTTCCAGAATGTGAGCTGCTTGTGAGCAGGGTCTCCTTCTCTTTGGTTTAGGCTTCTTCCAATTTGGAACTAGCGTGGCATGTACTGAGCATCTGGGTAAGCATCAGGAACAACTGGGTAAATGGATGGCTTTCACAGAGGTGTTCTTCTTGCCATAGGGAGAAGAACTCAGATTACACGTAAAGGTGAATGATGTTTTCCTGGAGTGATTCACACTTGTTAATGCTCTCGCCACTCGGAGCCCTTTCATTTGCCCACACCCCACAGGCTGGAACCTCCAATCTGATCCAACCCTTTCCTCAGCTGTGATGCAGAAGCTGAGAGCAGAGTAAGACAGGGACTTGCCTAAGTCTCAGGAAAGGAGGCCTCGGATTGGACCAGGTAAGCGTCCAGGTCTTGACAATAAGATCCTGGTCATTTCACCAAGTAGCATTGGAAAGAGCTCACCTTGGGAAGAGCTGGGCTCAAATTCTGGTTTTCCTCCTTCTCTTTGAGCGGCTTTGGGCAGGTGTCCTCCCTTAAAAATGGGGTGTTCATGCTCCTGTCTGCAGTATGGGGAGGCTTAGGAACAGGAAACACCCAGTGAGCACTGGGTGGGAGGTGTTGCTGTCCCTGGAATCTCACATTCTTTCAAGCTCGGGCTGGGGTCAAGTCAGCGAAGGAAGGGGAGTAGCAAGCCAGTTCTCAACTCCAGGCACTTAAAATTCTCTTCCTGCTCCCTCTCACCTCTCCTCTGCTTCACCTCCACCCCTCCTGGACTCACTCACCAACTCAGGCACTAATGCTTTAACACAAAGATTGCTCCCCGGTTATATTTAGATGTGGCACATCCCATGATCCCTAAAAGAGGACATAGGGCTTGGACACAGAGCCAGTCCTTGATCAGGGATCAAAGACTAAGATTCAAGTCTTGTCTCTTTACCCACTGGTCTACACCCAGGCAAGCTCTCTGATTCTCAATTTCCTCTTCCATAGAAGGAGGGTGATGATCACCACTGGGAGGCAGTGACATGTTACCCTAACAGAACCAAGGCTTTGAAGCCACAGAGAACCCATAACTTCAGGAATTGTACTGTTCCTTTCTATGCCTCAGTTTCCTCATCTGTAAGAGCAGGTAACAGAAACTGTCTCCCACGCAGTTGAACTAGCTAATTCCTCTTAAACGCCTGTTCTGTGCCAGATGCACTTCTAAGAGCTTTACAAGTATAGAGGCACAAAGAGGTTAAGTGATTTTCCCAAGGTCACACAGCTAGTATTCAACTCTCAACCATCTGGATCTAGAGCCTGAGTGTACTTTAATTTCAGCTGCTTTCAACAATAACTGCAAAGCACTTAGCACAATACTCCACACATAATAAGCATTCAATGAACCTAAGTTGTTGTTATTCTTTTACATGGTTTCTGTGTAGATAAATCTAACATGTACCTTAAAATACCTAGGTAATTGTAGATACAATATAAGTAGAGAAAACAATGTGAATGGTATTATTGTACTCAGGACACCTGAAATTACAGTTATCCAGCTGTTTCCTAAACCAGGGGTCAGAAGACCAAATCCAGGTGACATCTGCTTTTGTAAATACAATTTTTCTTGGGGGGGAGATGGTTTTGGTTTTTGGTACTGGGGATTGAATTTGGGGGCATTCAACCACTGAGCCACATTCCCAGCCCTTTTTTGTATTTTATTAGAAACAGGGTCTCACTGAATTGCTTAGGGCCTCACTTTTTGCTGAGGCTGGCTTTGAACTTACAATCCTCCTGCCTCCACCTCCCAAGCCTCTGGGATGTAAATAAAGTTTTATTGGATCAGAGCCATGCATATCTTCTTATCTGGCATTAGGTGCACTTCCAACAAAGGTCATGACTCCCAAAGACTAGAATATGTACTACTTAGTCCTTTATAGAAAATGTTGGCCAAAGCCTGTCCTCGATTATGTCGTTTAGCAGATGTCCTCGACAGTCAGAAGATTCCTTCACCCCATAATGTTAGACATGATGCAAAGGCAAAATAACATGAACTTGAGGGAACAGAACAGCAGCAGACAACTAACTGCTTCTGCGGGTTCATCTCCTTTAGTCTTCACGACTAGCCTGTGCAATAGGATCATTCCCAATTTTTACCGATGAAGAGACTGAGGTTCAGAGAAGCTAAGAAACTTGCTTAAGGCCACACAGCTCAAAAATGAAGATGCCAGAACTTCAAGCCAAGATCAAAAGCTTCTGCCTGTCACCCCTTATTCCTGCTGCCTTCTTCGAAAAGCAGGGAGAAGAATTCAAGTACTTACTCTGGCTTAGGGTGAATGGAAGAGAAAATAAAGTACAAATGGATATCTTCATTGACTCCCAAACACCTCCTCTTACCATTTGCCCTTCCCTTTTCCCCACTTCTTCCTCTCCCCCCCAAAAAAAATGGCAGGCCATTTATACACACACACACACACACACACACACACACACACACCTCAGTGTTAACATGCCAAACAGAGGTGGATTAAAGCAATGGAACAGATAGGAAATCAATATGTAGATAGGCTTTTTTTCCCCCAAGTTTGCACTTCAAAGCCACTTGGGCCAATTGTCAAAATGTCAAGGGTGAGTTTCTCTCCTGCCTCCTTCCCCACTTCCCTGCATTTCATGGGGTGCGCCCTGTTTTTCTTGGCCCTGCTACTGAGAAGAGAGAATCCATCGGTTTCATTAGCTCTTTGAAAAACGAGGTGGGACTGTGTTGGCAAGGTGAGGAGGTCACCAAGAGTCATTTATCATTTTTGATGAGGCATAATGAAGTCCTCGAAGTTGGACTCTAATTTAATTGTCTTCTACTTAATTGAGAAGAAGGAAGGCAGTTCCAAGGTACTGACTGGAGGTGTTTTTTATTGAAACATAGACAGTTCTTATTTGTACTCTGTAGGTGACAGAAAAACTGCTCCTGGTCAAGCCGTCTCACACTCTCATTCAAGGCAATCTTTATTCTGTGCCTAGTGGAATCCAGATTTTCCTCTCCACACTGATTCATCCCCTTTCAGTCTATGGTACCCACAATCCACCCAGTTTCCCAGACCCAAAATAAAGATGTCAACCTCAGCCCAGGGCCTCATCAGTGAACCCAAAAAGCAGATCCCATTTTCTCCAGCAAACCTGACCATTTCTCACCATCCCTGTCTCAAGCCACCACTGTGGCTGACCAGACACCTACCCAGCCTTTCACATGTTACCCCTCCAAAGCCCTTTGTCCATCCAGCAGTGACAATGGAGAAAATCAAAATTTGAAAAGGCCACTTGAATTAGTTACCTATTGCTGCAGAATAATTACTCCAAAATTTAGCAGCTGAAGATTTCAAAAATAAAATTTCGAAAATGATTGACTATTTCACACAAGTTTCTCAAGACCAGTAACTTCAGAGCAGTTTAGCTGGGTGATCCTGATCCCTGTTGTCTCCTGAAATTGCAATCAGGAGGTTGACTGGGCTGCAGGCACCTAAAGGCTGGACTGAGGCTGGAGGATCAGCTTCAAAGATGGCGCACTCACATGGCTGTGGGCAGGAGGCCAATCGCTCTCTCCTGAAGCTGCTTGAACCTCCTCATGGCAAGGCAGCTGACCTTCTCAGAGTGAATGAACTGAGAGAGAGAGAGAGAGAGAGAGAGAGAGAGAGAGAGGCGCAGAAACCCCAGTCTTTCACAACTCCCAAGGTCACAGTCTGCCATTTCTACAATAGACTATTAGCAACCTGTCATTCTTATGCAAGACAGAAGGGTGTGGATACCAGGGAGCAAGGATCACTTGGGGGCCACCTTGTACATTGGTTATCAGATGATTCCTGTACTTAAAACCCTCCAATGGCTTCTTACTGAAATTGGAATAAAATCCTAACTTGTCACTAAGGATTGCCAAGCCCTGTATGATCTTGCCTCTATTTACCTCCTTATTCCCTACTAATTTCCAGCTACTGCAGTACCTTGAGCATACTCCTGGCCCAGAGTCTTTTCACCTACAGTTCCCTGTGTCTGAAATGCCCTTCTTCTAGATTTCCACAAAGCTGACTTCCTTTCATTCCAGTCTAGAGGCAAATGTCACCTCTGGAGAATCTGCCCACAGATCCAACTAAAGGAGTAGGATCCTTTCCCCTCCCACCCCCATGTGAGAGTTCAATAAGGAGACTAACCACATGTAATAGAATGGAATGGAATGGAATAACTACATGTCAAACTTAAAGGTTATCGCGATCTGATCATTTATTTGGAATGTACTTTTTGCATAGAGCTCAGATGCCTGGGTAACTTACCCCACACCTACCTACCACTTTCCATGCACAGTGACACATCCGGTACTCTGCTAAGCCCCCTATAAATGGCATCTCATGCCATTCTCACCCAGAAATTTCTATGAAGTAGAAAGTCTTATATCCACTTCACAAAGGAGGGAAACTGAGACTTTCCTGGGACTCTACATAAACTAAATAACATAAGCCAGAATTCAAAAACTGCTTCCAGTGTCCCATCTATATTCTAATGCTACATTATACCATCCATCTTAATTTTTAAAAGGTACGGCATGGCATCTATAAACATCTGTTGCATGTATCTGAATAATTTTATGTTAAGAGTTTTTCTTATTTTAATAAGCAACATTTATTAAACACTTGCTATGCATCCAGCACTCCTATGGGAACTATTATGGGGGTAATCTGAAAAAGCATAACTCTATATTTTAGCAAAAAATTATATATGTGTGTGATTTATATATGCACATACATATATATCTGAAAATTAAATGTTGGCTTGAGAGGCTGAGCGAGTTAGAGCAATTTCTTTAGTATTGAGAGGAGTGAAAACATAGCTGAGATGGATATAGCAGGTTGGGCAGGTTGAAGGTCAGAGGGGAAATGGGGTTTGACTCAAGCCTTGAAGAAGTAGCAGGATTTAAGATTTCAGAAAGGATTGGGAGGTACTGTAAGCAGAAAGAACTGTTCTTGCAAAGCTGAGCCAGGAAAAGTCAGAAAATAGTGAGATGACAAGTTTGAATGAGTGTGGTGTAGAAACGTAAAATCTAATGTAAAAAGAAACAATGCCTGAGAGTAATTAGCTGGTTAACGTGGCAGGCGTCAATAAATACCTGTCGAGTAAAGGAATGAGACATGATAAGAATTAGGCCTGTCCCAAGGAAATCCCTCTGGATGATACCTGTCGGTCCTAATGGCCTGCTCTCAAGTAATTTGAATGTAAGAATCGAGGAAATCGAATAGGCACGTGTTTCCAATCAATCATGCATCTTGGGTCATATAAACAAGGTATACAGGTATTTTTAAGTTTTTCTTTTTTAGCACCGTTCAAGACAACTGAACCCTTCCTCCATATTCAGAGCCATGAAGAGTTCAGCAGAGCTGGTTTCCACTTTGTTTCAATGACCCGTTTCAGGGAGATAGCTTTATAAGCTCATCTGTGAAATATGGACAATAGTATCTCATTTACAGGTCAACTGTGGGGACCGATTTAGATAATTCCATGTATTAAGACGCTAAAACATTAGCCTTCTCTCCCTGCCCTGTCCTGTTATTCTGTAAGGCAGGTGGTTTCAGATCAGGATAGGAGGACAAGAGGAAATGGGCATGGCAGATGGTAGCCTAGTCAACAAGCATTGTGGTGGTGGGCATCTATTCTTTTGACTGCTCAAAAGCCCAGAAAAGCAACTCTCCTCCTTGCCTTTATTTTAATCAGATTATAAACACCATCTTGCTAATCAGAATCATTGCAGATAAAGGTTATCCAGCCCCAGTCCAGCCAATGCCAGGGCAATAGCCATTGTGCCAGAGCATGGATCTTGACACACACTGGACCAATCAGAGCTCTTCCCATCAAATTTTTTGAGCCTGAAACCACAGTGACAGGGTTTCATTTCCTCTCCTCGGATAGCCCCTATCCTATGGAAGAAGTAGTTCTGCATCTAGGTAGAAACAAAGACTGGGAGAGATAATTTGAGAAACATTTGAGTTCCTAGTTCCATCTGGGCCAGGGATTCAGCCACCCCTGCCTTCCTCAATTTGGGAGCTCAACAAGTTCTGCCTGAACAAATGTAGTTGGGTTTCTAACATTTGCCACCAACAGAACCCCACACCAGAATGAAGAATAAAATGAGCTTCTCCTGTTGGAAGAATAATGAAAAGACCAACTTCACAGGTATAACAGATTTATTTTAAGGGGTTGCGAGATCAGTGCTGAATTAGGAGGGGTGTGAATGCCAGGACATGGGGCGTTACTGAGGCTTCTGAGCATGAAAGCAATATGGCGAAAGCCCTCGCTTAGGATGAGTGGGTGAGGCGAAGCATCTATGATACCAGTGGGTAGAGGCTGGAAGCAGGAAGACTACCTAAGAGGATAGCAGTGTAGATTCTATGGCACCAAACTCTAGTAAGCAATGGAGAATCACAGGGCTTCACCTCATTGGCACAGGGACACTGAAGGCTGTCTCCATCTTTGGAATTCCACTTGACAATGGTCTCATTAGGGAAAAGCTCCATCAACAGTCACATCAATAACTAAATGTGTAATTAACTTAGTTTCCCGCCCCCTCTGGGGGGCAGCCGTAGGGCAGCCTGAGAATATAAGAGCTCAATATCATAGTCAAAGCTTTCACAGACTTGTCTTCCTCCAGTGGGTGCCACCATGGCTAAATGAGGCTTAATTTGACAATCCCAACAATCCATTGTTAATGAGGTGCCATTGTTGTAATTTGCATTTAGTCGATGCAATTTGGGGCTCTTTGCTCACCCCTCACTTTCTCCTCTGGGTTCCTGGACCCCTGTGTTCTTTGGCGGGCAAGTTTTTCCCTTTCAACACCACAAATACCATCTCTGCTATTGGGACACAACAGTTAAATAATGTGAAATTGCACTGATGCCAGTGAAATAAAAGTGAGTTTTACAAAACCGAGTTCCTTCCCTGAACATAATAACAGTAAATTTCTAGGGTCCTATAGTGTAATATCCATTAGATTTATTATGTTGCAATTCCCAGTCCCACTAGTTCTGCCTGAGGGTGAGTATATTACATTTCATCACAGTTTCATTTTCTCCTACAGATGAGAAATGGGAATGCGATTGCAGTTATGTAGCATGCATGTGTTAAATCTGATCTCTAATAAAATCAAACACATCACAACTCAAAGCACTTTAGCACAGTGTCGGCAAAATGAAACACCATCTGTCATCATGTAGAGATTGCCTTATTATAACACAAAATCAAACTGCTCAGTGTGAACATTGTTACTTAATAAATGGGTAAATGAAAACTGATAATTATGATCTTATTTATTTTAAATGATTACTTAAAGCCACCAAAAGCGCAACATAATTTGTCAATTAGACACTCTGGACCCCATAACAGCATATAGAGCAAACACCCCTCAGTAAAAAATGGTAAATAGAGTTAGAGAGAAACAAAGGGGAGGGATTGAAAAG
Organism: Marmota monax; assembly: GCF_021218885.2. NCBI lineage: Eukaryota > Metazoa > Chordata > Mammalia > Rodentia > Sciuridae > Marmota > Marmota monax. The sequence continues at coordinate 6,766,372 of NW_026695224.1, forward strand.
AACTTTCAAGAAACAGCCGAGGTTCAGATGAGGGAGGGCGTTCAGGGTTGAAGAAATCATGGTCAACTCTGATTAGGGGGTTGCGGTTTCTACACCAGAATCACCTAATATTTTCACTTGGGGGAAAAAAAATCAACAGTTTTCAGTGTGCTGGAAGATAAAATGACCAACTGATGGTCCCAAACAGAGCTGGTAGCACTGCCTTGGTCCCCAAGGGGCACATCTGGAGCTATGATCTTATTTCCAATTGTTGGGGGCAAGAGGTTTCTAACTTGGTTTTAATTTTTTATTTGAATGAAACACTATTAATCTGTGATAAATCATTTCTGAAAATGGGTCTTAGAGTAGATAGAAAATGCAGCACTTGGGAGAGGGGAGTGCAAGGGTTGAGGAGAAGGACCCTTGTGTGTGCACCACAGTAGGGAGGAGGGCTTTGCTCTTCTCTGGAGAAAAGAAAATGGCAACTTCTCATTGACTCATAGAGATTGTAGATATGCAGTAATGTCTCTTCCTAATGCTTTTACCTATAATCCTGATTATCTGCTCTGATGAAATCACAGCCAATTCTAGGATCCTACAAGATGTGTCAAGAGTCTGCAAGCCCAAGCAGCTGTAGAACTACAACCTGTCCACCTGCTAGGCAGGTTGATGTGGGTGTACTACACAGGGATCAACAATGTCATACGCCTCCTGGGGCACACAACCAGTTTTACAGAGTCTTACAAATATTGCAAATTCTCCTTGTCCCCAAGAAATTAATGAAAGAGTTTATAGCTCCCCCACCCCATCCCTACAGACTTCTCCTAAGATCTGGATGTGACTTATTAAATGGAAGGTCATTAAATCAAGTCTGAAAGAAAATACAAATATATTATCATTGTGCCATGTCCATTCCCCAACATTTCATGGAGGGTGTGTCTTAAATTCCACCTCAAATGATTTCGTTATCTAAGTTCAAGTATACTTTATTATGACATGGTTTCACCTCTGATATTCAATTCCATGAGTCAAACATTTTTGGAGCTCTTGCTCTATTTAAATAAATGAGATGATTTAAACAAATAAGAAGTCTGTGTTTGCAGGTAACTTGCCATCCAGTTACAAGAAAACTTGTTAACAAGGATTAGAGCTATGTTACCTTTATCTTAAAGGTAAAGTTATAACAAAACTATTTGTGGCCGTTTAAAGGTGGGAAAGAGCATATCCAGTTGAGAAGTGGGACAAGGTTCATTATGGAGGTGGCACCTAGAGCTGGGCATGGTGACACATGCCTGAGCTACTCAGGAGGATGAAACAGGAGAATACCAAATTCAAGCTAGCCTGGGCAACTTAGTGAGACCCTGTCTGGAAAAAAAAAAAAGAGAAGGAGGGAGAGACAAAGGACGAAGGGAGGGAGGTGGACCTGGGATGGACTTTGAAAGATTTCAGGAAGACGATGGGTCAGGAGAGGTGTGGTAGGCAGAATCCTAAGATGATCCTGTGGTAAAACGAAGAAATTGGTTCTGTTCTGGGTTCCTTGCTTAGAGTTCTTAAAACACTGGACTTCCTCAGGGACAGAAATGCCTTTGTTAGGCAATGAGGCCACTCTGGCTGGCCCCTAGATAGCTCCAGGTTGGAAGCTGCTCACCAGAAAGACCAAGTGCATGATCACAGCATTGGAACTTTGGGCCAGCCTGGAACTTTAACCTCCAGGTAAGAGAGGGGGCCTGGAGATTGACCTTGATCATGTGGCCAATGATTTAATCCATCTCAACTATGTCATGGAATCCCAATAAAAACTCTGGACATCAACCTTGATGAAATGCACGGGTGTGCACCCTTGACTCCAGGGGACAGACGGTATGGAAACTCTGTTTCCTCCCAGACCTTACTCTGTACATATCCTTTGTGATAAAACTACAATCTTAAGTATGCTTTCCTGATTTCTGCGAGTCATTCTAGTGATTTGGAGATGAGAGATGTTGAGGGAATCCTTACAAGTCAATCAGAAGAGTGAGTGGCCTCTCCCCTCACTTGGTGTCTGGCATCTGAAGTGGGGTCAGAACTATAGAGGACTTTGCCCTTAATTTGTGGTGATTCTGCTCAATAAACATGACCTAATGAGGTGATCTACTAAAAGGCATGAGACTCTCCCTGGAAAGAGAGCTGGAAGCATCAGAAGGATTCAACAGGATGGACTTTCTCCATTACTAGCTTTGGAGATGGATATGGCAAGGAATACAGCAGTCTCTAGGCGAGCAGCCCCCAGCTGACCATCACCAAGGAAATGGGCGCCTCCATCCTGCAACCTCAAGAAACTAAAAAATGCTAAGTCCAGTGGTGCATGCCTGTAATCCCAGTGGCTCAGGAGGCTGAGGCAGGAGGATCCTGAGTTCAAAGCCAGCCTTAGCAACTTAGAGACTCTAAGAAACTCACTGAGTCTCTGTCTCTTAAATAAAATACAAAATAAGGCTGGGGATGAGGCTCAGTGGTTGAGTGCCCCTGAGTTCAACCCCAGGTACCAAAAAAATTCCCACTAAATTCTGACCTATCATGTAAACTTGGAGATAGACCATGAGCTCATGATGAGAGTCTGGCAGGCACCTCGCTTTTAGGCTTGTGAAACTCTGACCTGAGAACCAAGCCATGGCAATGCCCTGACTGCCAACCTACAGAACTGTGAGCTGATTGATTCTGCTTTAAGCCATTAACTTTGAGGTAGTTTGTCATACAACAAATAAAAGAAGACCTGGTGATGAATGTGTCATCACCACGCTGTCGTTCTGTACAGCCTTACCATTTTGTCTGCCCAGCTTCTCTTAAAATCTAAGAACTTCCCCTTACCACGTGCAACCATCTAATCCTTGTTATCACAGGAGCAGCCATCTTGGACATGTGACCTGCCCTCCACACAGCTGATTGGTCCAGTAATGAGGCCTACATGGACCGACTGTGGAGCTCTTCTCTGGAACTTCTAATGCAAAACTCAAGATGGTGGCTAAAACAATAAAATACAAAAATGAAAATTTTCTTCCATATGAAGCTCCCGCTATGAGTAGAAAGAATAAAGTCATAACATGGAGAAAAACCAGGACAAGAAATGTTGTGTCCATATTTGAGCTCCTGGTCCTAGTGGTTTCTCAGGCCTAGAGATGATCTGCCTAAAGATCCTGAGAGACGCTTAAGAATCTTTTACGATAAGCCCTTTTTTTGCTTAATTGTGGTTCTGTCTGTGGTAATGAAAACGAATACAACAGCAATAGCTAAAATTTATAGTTTCCTGGTGTGCATTAGGTCAAGCCTACATTGTCCCTGCTGCAGGACAATGTTCTTTCTCCAGGGAACATTCTCATCAGTACTCCACAGATACTATGTTCAACTCTCAGGACACTAATTTAAACAATGGCTTTATTTTTGCCTTCTAGACATTGTTTCCTTAGGATGTCAAATCATTTGATCAATTCAGCAAGCAACCTGTTAATTAAGTTAAAAAAAAAAAAAGAAGAAGAATCTAACCAAAGTTGGTTCATTGACCCAACCTTATAGATAAGCAAGCTGCAAACATGTTGAAACAAAGATCCGCTCCAGTTAAAATACATCCAAAGCTTCCTTGCATGAACACTGGGGGAATATGAGAATTCCAGGCCCTGTTTTTCCTCTGTATTTCCCCTCTTAGGCCAAATACTGAGTACAGCCACTTCTCCTGGACTCTCTCTAGTAAGTAAAGGCCTGAGCCAACATCATGAGTGATCATGTCACCAAAGCCCAGGAGAAGTTCAGGACAATTTTAAAGTCAATGCAGACACTGGGCATTTGGAGGAGACTTGGCGTCTCTGGCCTCCTATCTATGTTTCACATGAAAATCAAATGGTCATGCAACACGAATAAAGGAGGAATAGCATAGTGTCACTCTTGTTACAAATGAGTAAAAACAACAAAACTCAAATTGTTTTCACAAAAGAGCAAAAAAAGTATGGAGCTTCAGGAACTGAAGTCTGGAAGGTTTGGATGTGCGAGGCTGAGCTCCGGGGTCCAGCGAGGACAGAGGTGTGTGGCTCCTCCTGCTCTTTCTCCTTGAGCTCGACTTTGGTCTGCCCTGGCTTCACTCTCACTGAAGCTCTTCTTTCTTGGATCTGGTGTGAGTGCCCTCTCCAGGCTTCAGGTGTTGAAATTTAATCCCCATGGTGGGGTATTAAGAGGAAGGAAGCTTAATCTGACTGTGGTATTTACAGGTGGGGCCTTGGAGAGGTGATCAGGGTTAGATAATGTCATTAGGGCAGAATGGTAGGATCCCATGATTGAATCCTGGTGACTTTATTAGAAGAGGGAGAAAAACCAGACAAACACACAAACACACTCCCTGTTTAGTGCCACATGATGCCCTGAGCTGCCTCGGGACCCTGCCAGCATGACAGCCATCACCAGATGTGAGCCCTTGAATCTCTAGAACTGTGAGCTCAATAAACATGTTTCCTTTATAACTTACCCAGTCTGTGGTATTGCTATTAGCAACAGAAAACAGACTAATACATGTGGTAACTCCAGAAGGTCCAGATTAACATCCTCTGAGCTCAAAATCCAGCAGAGAGATTCTCTTTTTTTCCAACTGTTCCACCAAAGCACACAACTCCAGTACCACTGGACAGATGGAGGTCACATGTTCCTCTTAACTCATTGTGGCCAGGGGTGGGCTGACTTAGTGGAATTAGGCTTGAGTGCTATTGGGACTCCTGAAGCAGGAGCTGAGATCCCTTTCACGTTAAGAATTGAGGTGGAGGAGTTGGTTCCCCAGAGATTAGAATTGTCACCAAAAGTAGAAATGACTTAAAAGTTGGCAAAAACAACAGATGTCCACTACCATAGTCTTGCCTGGTTCTGGCTATCGTGATAACTTTTTCTCCCGACTTGGAGTCACTTAAGCTACATTTGTGACCTCGACTGACCAAGTCCTGACTTTGGGTGCAGCACATTTAAGGGGCTATTATCCTGAAATTCAGATTCCAGTCACTCTTCCTGGTTATCTAACTCTGACCTCGCACTATACGTGGGACCTGTTCTTGTTCCCTAGCCCTTCTTACCTTGGCCAGCTGCCTTGGAGATCTCTGTTCACCCCAGGCATAGACTGACCTTGCCTTGCTTTTGAGAATTTTGTCCTCAACCCTGCATTGGAACCCTAGTCCCATGTCTGACCATGTGTGGACAGACATCCAGCATGGATGTTATGTGTTCCTGAATTCTCAGCCTCTGTGTTCCTTACCTAGTGGGACTCTTCTCATCTCTTGCTATTTCCTGCTGAACTCCCCAAATTCTCTAAACCAAATGACCAGCTATCCTCTACAAGCTCTGATCTGCTTGCAGGGCAATTATCCATGGCTAAGGTCTGATTTTTTTTTTTTAATGCCTGTCTGGTGGGGGGGGGGATTTTTTTTATTTACAGCTCTCCTCCCTTTTACAGCTCACTAACTTTCCTCTTGGGAACACCCCCTGTGCCCTTCTTGAGCTTGTTTGCGCTCACTTCTACTCCTTGTCTTGCCCTCATTTTATTCTATTTTTCCGGAAAGTGTACGTAGCCACTTCCCAGCCTTTGAGTCGGCTGGTTTCCAAGTGGATTAAGCCAATGACAGGCGACCCTAGGAAACTGGAGATGGGAGGAAAGTAGAAACCAAGGAATTCCTCCCCTCCTCTCTGCTTAGGGCGAGCATCTTCTCCATGGCTTTGAAGGCAGCCGTAGCTGGTATCCCAAGAAGTGAGAGCGGTTTGCCTTTTTTATATCCTGTGCTTCCTGTTCTCCTGCTCTCCTGTTCTCCCTTATCTGTCTCCTTCCTGCTCACATGACTAGGCCCAGAAGATGCTCAGATGGGATGGCCCAAAGGTGAGGAGCAGATGAACAGGAGTGGCCAAGGCGGAGTGATGGGGCAGGAAGAGGGGCCCAGGGTGCCTTAACAACTTTTATAACTCCCAGTAGAGAGGGACAATCCCTGGGATGGGTTACCTTAGCAACAGGTGGGAGCAGGGGCAGGTTTTCTAGATAAGGGTAGAAGGAGGGCTCCGAAGGCATCAGCATTTCAATACCTCTCCAACTTCCCAGACCCAAACTGGCATCCTTGGTGAGCTGACCGGATTTACCTATCTATACCAACTGCCTCTCCTAATCCTGGCTTCCTCCCTGTGGCCCTCCAGCAAGCAGCAGGGGCAACATCCTGCTGGTTTCTCAATACTTTGATTTTATAGATAGAAAAACTGACGATTGGAGAAACAAAATGACCTGCCCAAGGACCATGCAACTCAAAACCACCAGTGTCATGGCAGCTAGAGACCCCAGCAGCCACCTTCCATGACAAGTCACCTGATCTTCAAGTGAAAAACCAGCCTCTACCTCAGAGCAAAGCCTGTCCAAGGAAGGGACATGACCTTTGTCCTTGGAAAGATCCACAGAGCACTCCTAGGCACATTCCCACCCTGCTACGTTGTTTATCTACAAATAACAGGAGAGATCTGCTGTGCCAGGTGTCCCTGACTCAGTCAGGCTAGGTGGGGACCCATAGCAACCCCCTAGCAGCCACCAATCAGCATGAGACAGGGAAATACCTGGGATGCCAGATGACCCTCCCAGTAGTTTATGGTGATTGATAAAACGTGTTGGGAAACCATGTAATTCAACACGAATACCAGCTCTTGGCTTAAACCAATCAGTTCAAATGAATACCCCTTTTGTACTGACCAATCACCCCTACCCAACTTGTTCCCGCCAGTGAATGTGCTAATCATGTTTTAGAGTTGTTATTTGATTTTCCTGCGGTGTGTGATGATTTGCTAAGAGACGCTATGATGTATGTGGGCGTCCCTGCCTTCTCCAAAAAATGTATAAAACTGCTGCAAGCCCTGGGCTCGGGGCCTCTCAGGGTCACCAGTTGCTGTGTGCGCTCGGAGGACCTAGCTAGCTCGAAATAAACACCTCTTTGCTGCTTACATCGATCTTGGGTCTCTGGTGGTCTTTTGGGGGTGCCGAATTCGAGCATAACACAAGCAGCTCCCAGAATGTTCCCAGCTTTCTGGGCTGGTGCACAGCACCCTAGAGTTTCAGCCACTGTTCATGTTACCTCCAGACCAAAAAAACACAACACAAAAACATACCAGTTCCATCTGTTTAGTACTCAGATAGAATCCAGTAGGTACTTGCATTCTAACAACTTAGTCTATCACTTTGAAAAGTAATACAAATAAGTTTAAAGAAACTAAATTTGTATTTATTATTCATACCCACAACTACTTATCACCAGGAGGAGGCAGGGACTCACCAGGCACTGCACAATTTCTCCAGTCTTGAAGTCCCCACCGGTGCTTCCTGTTCCACATTAATGTTTACAAACTTCTTGCTTTTGATAAAGGAATGCTACATGATCTAATAATCACCATCTCAAGCTAATAGTTTATACAGTGTCCAATAGGATGCCAGCTATTGCTGGTTTCCTTCAAAAGTATTAAAGATCTCATGGTATTAAAAAAAAAATACAGTTGTCATGGTGTTCCTGTGAGTTAGCTGCAGTGTCTTTGTACCCCCCCCCACACACACACACATACACAAGGTTTTGAAAACTTGTGATACAGGCCCCACCTCCCCCAAGGGCAGCACTCAGTAAGTAATCTTGGGGGGTGGGGGGTATGACATTGGTGCTGCCCACATTTGGCCAGATCAGGGGAGTCCCGATGATGCTCTCTGAGCAGAGGAGGCATCCACCCTGACACCTTGTTCATTAATGAAAAATTGCAGTGCCTCCCCCAATTCTGAAGAATCAGGATAACCACCTTTGGCTTCTTTCTAAAGACAATGGGACCAGATGCCTACTGTCCCCAAAGACCACTTGGTGCTATTTATTTTATTTCAAATGTTTGCTTCTCCTTGATTTAGTTTCTATTTCATTTTGCAGCCCTGGCCTGTAATCTCATTACAAACAAAGCACTTTCATTATAAATTCCTTCAGAAACTGAAGCGAAAGCCCATTGAAAAATTATATTTTTCTTTTGCTATTCTATAAGGATAGAGACCCGTGCTCCTGAGCTGGCTCTTGTCACACTGACTGAACACACCCCTGCAGACCCATTTTTTTTCCTTACCTGTTGAAAATTAAAGCAAGAAGGGCAGACTTTGAGGTTTTTTGTTTGTTTGTTATGGGCTGGGATATACTTAAGTTGGTAGAGTGCTTGCCTTATATGCATAAGGCCCTGGGTTCAGCCCCCAGCACCACAAAACAAAAACAAACAAACAAAAAACAGAAAAACTCATGACTTATTTTTTTTTTACATTTTGCTTCAGACTGGTAAAAAACTTCATCACACATCAGCCCAAGTTACAAATGAGCATGGGCCACTTGGGGCACACCTGGGGCCCTGACTTTGCAGACTGTCATTGCAATGACTTCACTTTCTGAGCCTCAGTGTCTTCATCTGACAAATGGGCACAGTGAAACCCAGGATTTGTGTGAAGGTGAAATGAAAAAGGGATGCACCAGGGAGAAGAAGAAGACAGAGAAGAAGGAAAAAAAGAAAGAAAGATTAAGGTATCAATCCCAGCCATCATTTTTTTTTTTTGGAACCCTTTATATTCCACCCAGGATGGAGGCTAAAATTGCAGATCTCCAACTTTTTCTCTAACTCTCTGTCCTTGACTGGTTTAATTTAGACCCTGAACATTAGTTTAACAAAGTGCTTTCGTGTTTGTTATATTGGATTAGCAAATTATAAGCTATCATATGAGACTTTCGATAACACCCAGACAAATGACCTGCACGCAGGGAACCCTCATATACTCACCATATGGGCTTCATTTATTAAAGCTTTGGACCCCGAGCTTGGGGAGAGCCAACCTCTTTACAGAGAGACTCCTGAGGATTGGTTGCTAGGAAGCTACAAAAGCTAGTGTTTTTAATGAGATTTAAAGTATCATAAATTATATATTATTTTCTGTACTTAGAACATTCATAGCTCTTTGGTTTATTTTGTATTTCATTTTACATTGGCGACATATAATCCCTTTACATACAAAATGCCTTGCATACGAATTCCCTCAGAAATCAGAGCAAAATTACATTTCAAAATTATTTTTTTCCCCTCCCTAAAATAAAAAGTTCACGTTGCTTTGTCTCCTTCTGTGTGTCCAAGGCAGGCAATGGCTAAGAATTTATTTTCTCCAGCTTAAAAAAAAATTAATCCCAGCCTTTCCCAATAATAATTACTCCAGTGAATACCGTGAGTTGAGTCTGGAGCTGCAGTTAATAAGAATTCTCATAATTCCATTTTCTGATGAGAGTTAATGTGGGTTCGTGGGCTTAATTCCGCAGATAATTACAGAGGCAGTATTTAAAAAGCCTGTTTAGTCACTACCCGTTCTTCAACTCCCTTCAGTTTTCAACATTAAATAAAGAGGCAGCCATTCCACAAAAGAAATTCAAAAACTATTTGGTTTAACTGCCCATCTTAAAGGAGGCGAGTCATTATGCAAATGAGGTGCCCAGAATTGGCTGGTGGAGGCTGCTCGCCCCATCTGCATAATAAAAGGCAGCCCCGCTGGTCGGTCGCAAAGGGCCACAGGCACATTTCTGCTGCCAGTGGCCACTGATAAGACAAATGAAGACAGTGGTTTTCGATTAAGAAATTGTTTTGATCAGAGATCCTTTGTGAAATGAGATTTTAACATCTTCGGAACACAAGGGTCCCTGAGCGCGGCGGGTTCCCCACGGGCTCCCCTCTGGATCTCCTCTTGCCGTCCAGCCTGTGCTTTTGCCCTCATGGCCCCAACTGTGTTCCAGGGACATTAGGCTGCTTTCAGGGATGCCTCAGAGATTTCATTGAACAGACTCTGCTTTTCACAGAAATCAAGAGCTCTAACAAGGTGCAGTCAATCAAGTACAACAAAAGTTTTAGGAATCTTTAAGTCCAGAGGAGGAGGAAGCATCAACCTGGGCAGGTTTTTCAATAATTATACACAGGACTATGGGGCCTCATCTTCTTAAAATGTTAAAACTCTTTTTGGTCTTCTCTTAAGGCTAGTTGATTTACCAACCTCTCCTATTGCCTTTCCCAGGGCTGTTTTTTGTGTGGAGCGATTGAACCCAGGGATGCTAAACCACTGAGCCACATCCTTAGCCTTTTTTAATATTTTGTTTTGAAACAGAGTCTTGAGTTGCTTAGGGCCTCACTAAATTGCTGAGGCTGGCCTGGAATTTGTGATCCTTCTGCTTCAGCCTCCAGAGCTGCTGGGATTAGAGGTATGTACCACCACGCCCAGATCTGTTTCAGGTTCCCAACTCCACTTTGACTGCTTGATGTATGTCTGGATTTAGTTTACTCCACATTTGGCTTCTAGCTGACCAACCAGAAAGCAGGACCTCACTTAGCATCTAGATCCCACCTTCCTTCTGCTCCCCTCTAAACTGAAAAGCCTTTTTGGATTGCATGTTGCTGCGATGGAGAGCACTGAAGCGAGAGCCCATAGGCATGTCAACTTAGGAACCAAGTCCTTACCTTGTAACTTCAAGAAAGCCAGGAGACATTTGCCAGTAAATTGATGGAACTGGAAACTATCATGCTAAGTGAAATAAGCCAAAAAACCAAAGTGCAATGTTCTCACTGATATGTGGATGCTGACTCACAATGGGGTGAGGAGTGGGGGTTCACCAGATTGGATAAGGGGCAGTTGGGGGAAGGGAGGAGGGATGGGAATGGGAAAAACAGTAGAATGAAGCAGACATCAGTTTCCTGTGTTCATATATGGATACACGACCAGTGAGACTCCACATCATGTACAACCACAAGAATGGGGAGTTATACTCTATGTATGTATGAGATGTCAAAATACACTCTACTGTCATGTAGAACTAAAAAGAACAAATAAGAAAAAAGTGATAAGAAGGTGGAAGGATGACAGAGAGACTGGCACAAGTGAAAAATGGGAAAAAAATAAGAACTTGTTGGCAGATTGAAAACAGCACTTGAAAGAGAAAAAAGTGTGTGTATATCTATATCTACTTTACCCATAATTTTTTATTTATATACTTTAAATTTTTTATAATAAGATATTTTTACAAAAAAGTATATATATATACACACATACTTTATATATCAGAATTTATAAAAATAAAAGTATATACATACTTTATATATATATATATATATATCAGAATATTTTAGTGGGTGTCTGTAGGTTTTGATGCATGATATATACATACATTTGCAATTATATTATTTTGAATTTTTTTTCTTTTTTTAAACATGTACCAATTTCCAGCTTTAAAATGACTAAGTGGCGGCATCCAGGTCTGTCTGGCTGCATGACCTTGGACACATTTCACCCTTTGGGACTTTAGTTTCCTCATCTGTGAATGAAATTGATTCTGAGGTCTCAACAAGGTTCATATGTTGAGTCATCTATGAGTATCCGACTCATCCTAGGGATAAAATAAGAATAAGGAATCATAAGGATAAGGAAGCAAAATAAATTTTAATCCTACTACTCAGCAATACTAAATCTGTAAGAGTGCTTGGAGATCTTCCAAAATGTTCTTGTGTAAGAATTATTTGGGGAAGGAAAAAAAGAGAGAGAGAGAATTATTTGTAAGAAACATTCCACTGAAGGGGGAAATAGTGGGGAACCTTTGATCTATTTCAATGCCTTAAATAAGAAATAAGAGGCTCAGTTCACCAAGGTGATGACCTGGGAAGAGACAGAGCTAGGATTAGAATTTCCACATCTCAGATCTGTCTAGAACATTTTCTACCCAATTACATAGTATCTTTAATTTGTGATGATTCCCCATTTGACCCTTAAATAGAATGAACATTCATCGCAATTTTCCTGGGATCAACCAGGTTTGTGACTGTCATTTCTGCATCATTATTAATAACATCACTTTTGCTGTTGAATTTGTCCTGAATTCAACAATAGCTTTTAGGGTCAAGACATCACCCTTCCACCCAGTCCTCGCCCTTCCCTCAGCCTCACAACACTCACCTCCTGACTCGGCTTCTCCCAAACTTCCTCCCTGACCTGTCTTCATTAGAGAGAGGATCAACCCTAAAACCTCAGAGTGGGTATTCACTCTTGTCTGAAGGCAAAAGCTGGGATTTGGCCTCCCAGCTCAGGGACCAAACTCTTCAAAAAAAATCACAAGACACCATGCAGAGAAAGGCCAGACCTGCCCAACAGGAGTGCATGGGGACTACATGTTACAACACTCTTCTCTTCCTGAATGGAAGGGCTCCCAACATGTAAAACAGCCTGTATCCCCAGGAGGCAGTCTTCTTTCATTCATTTATTTGACAGTTATTATGTGCCAGCTTCCATGTTAGTTCTTGAGGAAGCAGAGAGATTAACCGGGCATCGCCTGTGTTCCCAAGAAGTTCACAATCTAGTTGGTGGGGGGAGAGGGTCGAAGATACAGACCTTGCTTGTCACCAACTCTGTCATCATTTTTAATCTCCTGTAGACAGCATGCCATAAACTAGGCAATCAAAGAGATTCGTTGAATGCAGGCTGATGTGAAGGAATTTGTTGATTCACATTGTTTTATATTCTAATTGCACTGGTTATCTACCATTTACCTGCCCAAACATAGAACTATATTATTATAGCATGATAGAAAGGCAAGGACATGTAACAGCTAAGGGTTTGGGCCTAAAAGATGGAGTTCCAGAGTTTAAACCTTAACTCTGTCCCTTGTTGATTGCAGCATTTGGGACCAGGTACTTTATCTTTGTACCTCAGTTTCCTTTTCTGAAAATGAGGATCATGACAGCGGCTACTTCACAGGGTTGTTGAGAGGATTCATCAGCTATTACGTGCTAAGTGCCTAATACAGTGCTTGTGACAGTGTTGTGCTGACACTTTTTTAAGCAGGTTCTTCAAGGGGGCTATTAAAACCCCTCAGAGGACACATGATAGAAAGGAAACAGGGGTTTTTATATGGTGGTTCATATTCAGCAATCAGCTCTCTGCAGGTAAAGAAGATGAGCCCTGATGTGCAGCATTTGCTGATTTCCGTGGTGTAAATGCTCCTGCCACCAATGTGAAGTCACAGAAGGTGGAGATGGGAAGAGCTATGCATGATGGGTTCGTGGAAGCAGCACACCTTTGATGGACACTAATGGGACAATGGATGTGGAAGCATTTCCTGAACTTTGTACATGTGCATTTGCTCTATTAACTCTTCTGTTTTGGGTCCCTGTTGCACGTAACAGAATGGTGAAGATGTGGAATCCATATTCTAAATACTCACGCACACAAGCCACTCCACTCACCGAGTCAGGCTGAGTGCTGAGGAATGAGCTTCCTAGTGCCATCTGCTGTGCATAATGGACTCTCCTTAGCAAGATGCATGATCACAACCGTTCTAATTTTGTAGGACTTACTATGTTCCAGGAATTATATCAGATGTTTTAAACACAATTCCATTTTATTCTCACAACTTTGTGAGATTGGCATTGTAATCCCCAATTTACAGATAAGTAAACTGAGGTTTATACAAGTCAATAGGACTTGACTTCTTGTTTTACTAGTACTAAGTGACAAAGCCAGGATTCAACCCTGATCTGTGTAAATGCCAAAACTCATATCCTATCCACTACCCTTAACTGTAAGGATTCTTTTTCAGTTCATTTTAATGTTGATTGTTGTGTCTGTAGGCAACATAGAAAAGGCTCCAGAGCCAGATCAGGTGCAAGTACTATTCTCAACCTTATGACCTCAGACAAGTTTCTTAATCTCTCTGTGCCTCAGTTTCTTCATTTATAAAACAAACATGTTATGGTACCTGCTCTAACGGGTTGTAAGAATTAAATGAGCTACTGTGTATAAAGTGTCTAAAACAATATCTGGCAGGTAGCAAGTTCTCTATAAATGTTTATTAAATGAAAATAAGTTATTTAGATGAAGTGAGAGTTTCCTTGGTTTTCAAGATGAAAATAGTAATGAAATCAACTTTTTCATACAATAACCAAGCTGCCTATGGGATAATCCAGGTGGGCAAAACCAAACAACATTGGCATCAAATGCAGATGAATACCAGGTCTGATTTCCTTGCCCCCGTGCACTCACCTGGTTCTTTATTAGAATTTTCAAAAGCTTTTGCCTTTCAACAGGAACATTTAATCATTTGAGGTGGGGGGGGGGTCTATGAGGGATAGCGATGCTTGGGGGATGCTATCGATGCCCTAAAGTTCATGTAACAGTGTTAAGAGGGTGGGACCTTAAAAAGGTGATTAAATCGTAAGGATTCTGCCTCCATAGATGGATACACATTGTTAGTGCTGGACAGGGTTTGTCATCTTGAGAGCGGGTTCAGTCCTCTCTTGCTCTCCCTGCTCCACGTGAAGCTTGGCAGATGCAGCCCCTTGATCATGGACTTCCCAGCCTCCAGAACCAGGAGCCAAATAAACCTCTGTTGTTCATGTTACTCAGGCTATAGAAACCTGTTACAGCCGCTGAGAGCAGGGACCTTGTTTGGGGTTGGTTAACTGAGTAGAGTCTGTGTTATCTATAACTGAGGGGAGGCAGTTTAGTACCATATAAAAACCCCTGGTTCCTTTCTATCATGTGTCCTCTGAGGGGTTTTAATAGCCACCTTGAAGAACCTGCTTAGAAAAGTGTTAGCTGTGTTTTACTTGTTAGGATTGTGGCTTCCACAGAGGCTGTTACACTGGAAATCAGTGGGCCTCAGAGTGCACGGGGGCAAGGAAATCAGACCTGGTATTCATCTGCATTTGATGCCAATGTTGTTTGGTTTTGCCCACCTGGATTGTCCCATAGGCAGCTTGGTTATTGTATGAAAAAGTTGATTTCATTACTATTTTCATCTTGAAAACCAGGTGAGGCTGTTATGCCCATCAAATGGGTGATGTTATGGTTTGAATATGAAATGTCCCCCCAAAAAACTCACGCGTGGAAAGCATGGTCCCCCATTCAGCGTGGTTTAGAGGTAAGGCTGTTAGGCCATGATTGGATCGTGAGAGTTCCATGGACTAAGCCACGGAGTCCTACAGGGAGATGGGACCTAGTTGGAAGAAGTAGGTCACAGGGGACATCCCCAACCCTCTTCCCCAATCACCCTGTCTCCTTCGCAGCTGCCATGAGCTGAGCAGATTTCCTTCACCGTGCCTTTCTGCCCCGATGGTTCTGCCTTGCAGCTCTCCCAACCATGGACTGAACCTCTGAAACCTTGAGTCAAAATAAATCTTTCCTCCTCTAAGTGGTTCTTGTCAGGTATTTTGGTCACAGTGACGAAAAGCAGACTAACACAGATGGCTTTCCAAAAATATCTGGATGCTTTTCCTCGTGTCCATCTTTCTTTCCCAAAAGCATTTACCTAAAGGGGATGACAGCAATGTACCACTTGGGGACCCAAATGTACCCCCAGAAAACTGTTGTACATAGAATTGACAGCACATTCCAAAACCCTCACCCACACACAAAACCTCTTGGTCCATCACCCCCAGCCTTGCCCCTATCTTGCTCTCCAATAAACTCTGTATCATTAGATATTATTACCTCTTCTATGGAGAAAGTTATAATAGGATCTAACTACCAACTTACAAGACTATGATAAATGATACCTCCAGAGTGCAATTATCAAAACTAGGAAATTCTGGAGGATAAATTGCCTGGCTTCTTTGATGAGTAAATAAGAGCACAGGGAGGAAATAGGGGAGCTGTTATAGTTCACGCTACTCCCCTGCTCACTACAATGTTATAGACTAAGGAGACTTTAGAACCATACTCTCCAAATGTAGTGTTTGGAATTTGTTTGGACCCTGATTGGAGCAAACCAACTGTAGAAAGTTATCTTGAGACCATTTGAACACGGATTGACAATTTGGTGACATTAAGGAATTAGGTTAATTTTCAGATGTATTAAAGATATATGTATGGCTTTTAAAGTCACAGTCTCTCACAAATACCTGCCTTCAGGGTTTATGGATGAGATAATGGGGATTTGCTTTAAAGCATTCCAGGCACAGCCAAGGGCAAAGTGTGGGGAAATCAGAACCCATATACACCACGTTGGTGGTGTGTTTGTGGTTGTTGGGTGATAACGACTGCCCACTAGTCTCTCTTCATGTATTTGAAGATTTCCGTAATAATATGTTTTGCCAACTATGTGAATCAGAAACAGAGCATCCTCTCTCACTCCTCCCTCCCTTCCTCACCTCTTCCTTCTTGTCCCATACAGTTACCAGGGCTGACCTGCGTACTACGAACTGTCTCCTCCTCCCCACCCGAGGGCACCTAAGAAAACCCGCACATCTCCTCCCCAGTCTCCAAATTCCTAAGCCATGACCATCTCTCCTGCAAGAGTGATCTTTTTAAAGTCTAAATCTGATCATGCTTACTATACTTTAATGGCTCACCTTCACCTACCACTAAGGGTTCAACCATGACCAATGGGTCCCATAGGATCCATCCCCTGCCTACCATCCCACCCCCATCATCCCATCTTCCCTTCAAATGCAGTTGATCTTGGTTATACCAGGCTTCCTGTCATGCAAGAATGTACTGGGCCCCATTACAGAACACTAGGAAAAACACAGAAGAAAACACTCCACAAACTCCCTACCCCAGGAAGCTTATATACTAGTAACAGAGAAAGATGATGCCTAAATAAACAAGAGCTGGGGATGAATGGTAGCTGTGTTCACCTGCAAGTCCCCGAGTTCTCTAGGCTCATCTACATCTTGGCACATGCAATCGCTTCTCTTGGGAAGTCCTTCCACAATCAGCCCCCTCCCATCTGCTGACAGTTACCCATCTAGTCACCTTCTAAGGTTGAGGTCATGGTTGCTTTCTTGGGGCAATTTTCCCTACTGTCATTAGACTTAGATTTTCATCGTTATCTCACCAACATCTCCTACTTTGCCCAGGCCAAGTAGGATTTAATAAATGCTTATTGAAAGAATAAATGAGTGAATGGATTGACAGATGGATTTCTGCCTTACTTAAACTGACTTTCTTTGGGTTTTTTGAGTCATGAGTGTTAGGAAGACAGATTACACCTGGGTATTATTCTATATCCTAAAGCACTTGAGATTACAGTGTTCACTTTGTTAATCAGAGTCATTGAAAATGGATATTCACTTAAAGCAAAAATGTCCCTGAGTGTTTCCAGTGAACTTGTGTTACATACAAAAAGCCTTCCACTGTGCAATCTGTTGGTATACAAAATTCACACTGAGTTGTTTTTTTTTTTTTTTATTTCAGTATATCTCAGAATCTCTAAAATGCTACTTTGCATTGTGACCTTCAAGGATGAGACACGACACAATCTTCCAGAACATGTATGATCCACAAACCCTTTGGTCCTCAGCACATCTCAACAGACCCAATGACCTAAAGAGCATCTCTCAGGAATCATTGGTCTACCTGATGCCCTGCCTGACAGCTTTCTTTTACTGGCCTATTTGACTCACTTTATACCTAGGTAATAAGCAGGGCTGTGTACCAGCCAGAAAATGCAGAAGCTCTCTGTTCCCCTGCCTCCCCATCTGCTCAATTATAAGAATGCATGTCATGTCTGAATCAGCAGAATGAAAAGTACCTGGTAGCTTTATTTTCCAGCTTTCTTTCTCCCTTTCTGTCTTTATCTCTCAATCTATACAGTAAAGGTAGCAATGCCTGGGTAATTGAGAAAAGGGCATATCAATCAATGCTTGTTAAAACAAACGGACAAAAATGAAAACCTCTAAGGACAAAAATCAGCACCAGCTCAAGCAGCTTCTGGATATGTGAGAAGCGAAATCAGAGTAGACAATGTGCCATTTGGGAGGAGAGAGTTTCTTCTAGCACAATGGTTTACACTGTTCTCTAAAACAATGCAATGAAATACACACGAGCGTGTGATTTTAACACGTACGTGTGGATACCCATCTTACACTATCGCGTGAGAAAACAAAATTGACAAGAGTTTTCTTTTTCAGTCTGGGTCTCTGTCGCTTAGGTGATGACTAATCTTACAGATTAAATCCAATCACTGGATTATTGATATTAATTCTTTCTTCGGGATGACAGCTGTACGATGGAAATATCATAGGAAACACACTAAAATCGACTGAGCCCAATTAAGCAGGAAGGACTCCAGCCAACACAGAGAAAATACATCAATCACAGCTCACGATTTTATTTCTAGGAGTATTTTTAAAACCTGAGACTGTAAGTTTAAAACACCATATTAATATTATTTTGTGTGATGATTTATGTGCTGATTTAAGCTTTATTTCATTGTTATAAATCTGGTCTGTCAACAAACAGGGAACATTTTCTTAAGCTCTTTTGAAGCACGATTTGACCAAGAAATGTTCGAGGATGGAAGAGGCTTTATCATCTTCAGTGTTTTAAGCCCTGCTTTTAGTTAAAGCTTTTAGTTAAACAAGGACAAGTCTAAGCTAGCAATTTGCAAATAGGCTCATTTCTGCACCCATTCATTAATGCGCTGATTCGAATCCTAATGTAGAGATGGGGGCATCTTAAAGTCAACTCATTTATGGAAAGGCTCATAAATTTAGCAAATCATTGTTCAAATAGAAACATTCCATGATTATAGAATGTGGAGAAAGATGTGAAGCAATCAGGGATGGGGTATGCACACCAGCTCCTTGTTCCAGAGTTACCCAGACTGAGCCATAAAAGCTAAACTCCGAGGAAGTGAAAGAGACCCAGTATTAGCAAATGGTAGGATGGAAGGATGCCCACAAGACCCGTGAACATCCAAGCACAGAAAGCAGCAGGCAAGAGGGAGATGGAGAGGTACAGAGAGAAGAAGGAAGTCAGGTCACATTTGGGAGAAGTAAGAGTAACCACGAGTTGATTGTTGTTGAAAAATAGGTAATTAGTACAGAGAGGCGCGCTACTTTCATAGTTTTGTTCAAAACTCTCCATGATAAAAATGCAGGGAAAAAAAAATCAACCTCTAGCAAGAGTTGGAAATAAAAAGTTGATTTTCGGTGAATCAAAAAAAATAGCAAAAGAAAAAACTATGAAAAAAATGTATTAATTATGAAAAAAAAGTCTTGACTATGAAGAGGAAGGAAAGGAAGAAAACTGTCCAGGAAAAGAAATATAGACTATAAACGGAATATTCAAGAGAAAGCCAGGATTGAGAATGATTGCAGAGTAATAAGAAAAACACAAGGACAAAAGACATACACATTTACACAATCCCAGAATAAAAATTATAGAAAGTATCTAATCAACATTCATGAGAAGGGGGTAATAGAAAAGAGAGGGAATGTTAATGCAAACTCTCACCTGTAAAAGGGCATCTCAGAAATTTCCAAGACTTTCTTTCCTCTGTAACACAGTGTGTGCCCACCCGTGCCTGCTACCTTACCCCTCTGCACCCTGTACTTCCAATAAACCCCTCAGCACGCCTCCAACGAGGGCAGAGGACAGACCACACGCAGTTCCATGTGGAACACAGCTAGAAGGTGACCAGATGTGGAGCCTTAAAGTCCTTGACCATTGATTCCCCACCCACACCCCAAGGTTTTAGTACTATGTATTTTGTAATTGGCATCTAGTAGATTCTCAATAAATACCTATTGAATGAATAATGGAACAAATGAGTAGGTAAATGAGAATGAATGCATGAACTGCCAAGCTTCCCCTGCACAACACCGATTCCATTAGACGGCTGGGCCATCTGAGCTGTCAGGCTGGATGCAGCTCCATCTCAGTTAGGAATGAACACGTTGGGAGAAGTGGGGGTTTCAGAGTCACCCTCCGCTCCTTTCTGCTCCTCACTCTCCCTATCCCACCCTCTCTCTCAGCCCCCACTGTAAATGCAATGACCTAGTTACATCAGTAATTTTACTTACCAGGTTTTGGGAACTCAGGACTTTTCCTGGCCTGCTAATAATCAAAATCAGCCTGGAATACAGACAACAAATAGCAGTGAAGTGATCCATCTCTCTTCTTGTTTCCTCCTTTACTAAAATGCCCTTGATTTCCCCCCCATTAATTGCATATTAACATATCTAACATAGAGAATGTCTTCTAAATTACCCACTGGTGTGAGGGATAATGTGGTGTGCGAGATGAATGAAAGACGCAGCTTCTCAAAGCTCCCCAAATACTTCTTTCAAAAACGATCCACTATTTTCTTAGCTTGAATAGTCTTTTCATACCAACCTCAGTGACTACCAAAACAGTTTAATGTTATTAGAATATCATCAAGTTTCATTATGTTTAATAAGAGATGGTGACAAGAGATAATTTTAAATACATTTTCACCAAAATTAAAATCACAAGTTGTAAAATTAATCCTAGAAGTGTCAGTTATAATGTGATGTAATTTCAGTCTTCTTAAACTTATTCTCGTTAACTGCTTCAGTATGGAGGACTAGCAATAAAACTATAAAAATATGGCAAAAAAAAAAAAAAAAACCAAAATCTCAAATACCCGTCCTCATTCTCAATGATGAAAATTGTGGATTGTCCCATCAATTTGTTTGCCCCTTTAAATGGATCATCCAAAGGAAATTGATTGGCATGATCAAATATCTCATTGTCTCTTCATCACTTGGTATATATATTCATTGAGTATACTTTATACACAAAGTATTTCTGGTACACCCAGTGTGAAAAGAGAAGAAAGACCAAAGACTCTCCATGCTCATTTCCTCCCATTCCCCATAACTCATTCAGAGGACAACCCAGAAAAAAAATATGAAGTTAAACGTGATTTGTATTTATTTACTCACATCCTGTTTCATGTCAAAGTGGGTAAGTTTACTTTTAAAAAACATACAAAATAAAACAGAATAAACTAGCGTGAGAGAAAAATGAAATGAAAGCCAATAGGTAAACATTCAATTGAAAGAGGTGCACCCTAAATGGAGCAGGGATGGGGACTCCCTAAGAGCCGAAGCAAAGACAGAGGCACACCCCCCCCGACACACACCTCACCACACACCACACACACACACACATACACACACCCCTCACCACACATTATACACACACCACATGCACACCACACACGATGCACACCTGCATACACCACACAGCACACCCCACACATGAACCCCACATGCACATATGCACACACTACACACATACACACACACACACACACCACTACACAGCTACTTAGAAGTAGTCAAGCATTTCTGGAAATAAAACTTGAGTGATGTTTCCCTGGTCCACGTAAAAGAATGCTGTAATGTTTCCTGGGCAACATCATCCCTGTGGCCCCTGGAGTGGTGGATTTCATGCAGTTTTGCTGAGGCTAGAGTGACAACCCAAGAGGCCAGAGTAAAATGGGCTAAGCATGCTGCCTTCCAAACCTCATCTGCCAGGAGCTAATGGTCTAGCTGGGGTCTCTGAGGAGTCCAGTGTGAATGACAGCCCCGATGAGGGGCGTCATTAGTGACAGGGTGGCCAAGGTATAATAAAATAATAAAGGAAAGAGTTGACTCTCAGCAAAATCCTAAAGCAGGAGGAGGAGTTAGCTAGACAAGAAAGCAAAACAGCTGGCAGCGATCAAGTCTGACCCTCAGCCGTACTTTGTGGTTCTTTTAAATTTTTAAAATAATTACTAACATTTAAAAATCCAGATTTCTAATTTCTTTAAAAATATTGGCCAGGCACAGAGGACAGACTGTAATCCCAGAAGCTTGGGAGGCTGAGGCAGGAGGATTCCAAGTTTGACTCTAGTCTCAGCAACTCAGCGAGGCCCTAAGCAATTTAGTGAGCCTTTGTCTTAATATTAAAAAAAAAAAAAAAAAAGGCTGGGGATGTGGCTTAGTGGTAAGGTGCCCCTGAGTTCAATACCCAGCACCAAAAAAAAAAAAAAAAATCTTGGGACATCTGCCAACCAGGGTCCACTTTCCTCTGCTGAAAAATACTGTCTAAGGCTGAGCAGGAGCCTCCTCTTTAGATACTGGAGGATACTCCAGTCTGTTCTAAACCCCGTGGTGTCTGCTTTACTCATTTAGTACCTTCTTTCGCCCTGTGGACATCCAATGAAGAAGTGAAGGAAATGTCTTCATTAAAAGCAACAAAAAAAAAGGGGGCTGAGGTTATAGTTTAGTGGTAGATAGAACTCTTGCCTAGCATGGGTGAGGCACTGGGTTCAATTTTCAGCACCACGTATAAACAAACAAATAAATAATAAAATAAAGGCCCATCACAATAAAAGGCATATTTTTAAAAAAATAAAATAAAAAAGGAACAGCCTGTGCAAAGGTATGAAACAGAACAGTACCTTGGGGAAACTGGAGTGTAGGGTGCATGTAGGAGTGGTGGGAAGGAGGCCAGAGAGACCAGCAAGAGCCCTATTCAAGACCATCAATTTGTCATGTCTGTTCTTTTGTTCATGAGGTTCCTCAACTCCACCTGCTGAGAGAGGCTCTTAGGGTCTAATTGTTGCTGTGATTGTGGATTTCAACAGAGAGGACCGACTAGGTACTTAACATGCCCCGCTGCCCGTTGCTCCCTAAGAACATTAGCGCACTCGAAGGTTCTCATCTCCATCTCTTTATTACAACAGGGCGAGTACTCAGAAGTCAGGGTCCCTTGGACATTTCTTCTAGACCTGCAAACACAGACCCTGTGGCAAATCTTCCCCACGGCTTTCTGCAGCTCCAGTGCTCAGTGCAGACTGCCCCCTGCATGAAGATGTGTGCTTTCCACACCCCTGAAGGTAAGCTCTCCTCTGAGAGCCTTGTGGCCCCTGGAGTGTTCTGTCTTGTATCATAGTTATTTGTGTTTACATTTGTTCCCTCATTTGGTTGTTGGGATTTTAGGAAAGGAATACAAAATGATTTCAAGGATACAAGAGCACATCTTCTATTTCATATTCTTCTGCAATGTTCTTTTGTTTATGTGGTTTCTCAACTCCACCTGCTGAGAGAGGCTCTTAGGGTCTAATTGTTGCTGTGGTTGTGGATTTCAACAGAGAGGACCCACGAGGTACTTAACATGCCCCAGTCAGTCCACAAACCCTGTCTGACCATCTACACCAGCCAGAGAGAGGGCGCTGCAGAACCACACTCAAAAAGACAACAAGCTTCTGATCCACAGAACTTACATTCTAGAAGACAAATGTTTACTTATAAATAAACAAATATGACAGGAACATAAACACCATGAATTTAAAAGCACTGTCCACTTGGCAATGCGGTATTAGGAAAGGACTCAGAGCTGAGACTCAAATAAATGAGGAGCAGGAAACCAACCAAAGTGGGCAAAGTATTCTAGGCAGTAAGACACAGGCCTTGAAGCAGAAACAAGCTTGGCATGTTTGCAGAATAAGGAAAAGAGGCCAGTGGCTTGAGAGTCGTGAATGAAGGAGAGGACAGGAAATGAAGCGAGAATTGAGCACTTCAGTGCCCCAGGACTGACTAGACCAGGGGTCAGTAAACTGTGGCCCATGGGTCAAATTTAGCCTGTTGCTTGTGTGTGTATGACCTGCAAGCTAGGAATGGCTTTTACATTTTTGATTGGTTAAAAAAAATTAAAAGGAAAACAATATTTCATGAATATTTACATACATGAAAAGTATGTAAAGTTCAAATTTCAGAGTCCACAAACAAAGATTTATTGGGACACATGAATTGACCTAGAGCCTGTGATTGCTCTCAAAAAAAACCCATCAGCAATTGAATAGTTGCAACAGAGACTGTATAGCACACAGAGTCTGAGATACTTCTCTCTGGTCCTTTGCAGAAAAAGGTTTTCCAGGGGCTGGGGTTGTGGCTCAGTGGTAGAGCACTTGCCTAGCATGTGTAAGGCACTGGGTTCAAGTCTCAGCACCACATATAAGCAAATAAATAAAGATCCATCAATAGCTAGTAAAAATATTTAAAAATAAAAAGGTTTTCCAACCCCGGAACAAGTGTCCCAAGGTCCATTCATTTACATGGTTGAGTAAGTCTTACAATGGAAGACTGTGGATTCCAATGAAGGTACACTCCATACTGGGTGAGAAAGAAGACAGTTTTCTCTGAGTTCAAGGATGTATAAACCTCTGTGACCCATGTCTTCCTCCCATGGAACTGAGTCATCTGGACCCATTTTTATCAAACCAAAAAGAAGAAAGAAGCTGGGTCTTGAAGAGTGACCAGCTCATTATAGAAATGTAGCCAGTCAGCAAAACCCAAAGGCTCTGAAATATGTTGAGTCAAACTTTTTTTTTTTCCCCCAGAGCAAAAACGAAAAAAGAAGATGAAGTCCTCAGAAATGGGATATTATTTAGCAAGCGATGGAAAGTGTTCTTACTGCACTAATGAGTCATTAAGTGAGGCGTTTGGGAACTGGGGAGGCGCTATAATTAGGTTATCTGTATTTTTAACACAAGAAAAATAATCCAAAGCGGCATTAACCAATGCAGCTGTATTGGAAGGGGGACAGCTCTCTGCAAGTCTCCAAACAGAGGGGAATCGTTTTGAACAACTCAGAGCTCAGCTGAGCAGTTAATTTAACAAAATGCTTAAGAACAAACCCTCAGCCATTGGTAACCATCCTTAACCGTCTCCTGGCTTTCCCATAACCAGAATGCAACAGCCCATTCCAAAACACCAGGCCTGTACAGATATCAGTTTAGATGGAGTGGAAACAGCAAATCTGATCATAACAAAAGGGGAACAGAAATGAAGTGAGTGACAGGTTAGGGATTTCACATAATTAAATTGTCAAAGGCCACAAAAGGAATGCGAAAATCAGGGGATATCACCATCCTGGGGGAAGAGAGAGGGGATTTAGTTACAAATACATTTCTGAGGAAGATGAAGAAAAAATAGATGCCCAGATTGCTCATTTTTGGCCTAATGAATAAATCATCTTGCCCCCACCCCCCACCCCCAATGCACCTGCTGCTTTGAAAAGTCCTTCCACACCAACCCAACAGTAAATGCCTCACAATGGCTCCAATGAGGCTGGAGTTCCGCCAACGAAAATTGCCACTCTTCAACCAAGATAAACATCATATTACTTCATTACCCTTTTAAAACATATGCAAATTAAATCCATTATTCTTTTTTCACCCAGAAATGAAGTTCGTTTGGCTGGAATTCAGCGATTCCTTTTTGTTGCAGTTGACCATGAATGGATGAACTTCATGTAGATGGTGCCCACTCCCCATCTTTGAATCAAACATTAATACCATTTGACAGTAATAAATAACACTTATCACAATAGGGATAGAATAATGATTTTCCCACTCAGCTGGCTCATCAGAGCCTATCAGCTGACAACTGCATAAATGAGATTAGCATAACAGCTGCCCATGACAAATGTATCTAAATCCTTCTAATGCCAACGAGTGCTTTGATCTCCCTATCAAGTTGATGCCAAAACCCAAATCCATTTCTGCAAAATACATCTTGTTTATTATAGATACATATGTATGTCCCAGCACAGTCTACCATCCCAAGACATCCTTAATTAAAAGAATTTGGAATACTGATTGAAAATTGTCACCTCTGGCTTCCTACTTCCTTCCGTAACTTTCTTGAATATTCTAAGACATTTATTTTCAAAATGGAGCCGAGGCTCTCCCTTCCCAATACTTCCTCTTGAGTCACTCACCAGAATGTAATGAGGTCCCATTCTGATGTTTTCAAATGAAAATAATTACCATGGCTTCATTTTGATTATTGCCTTTCAGAGGTATCAGGTTCATAAAAATTTAAATCAACTTCAAGTAACATAAGCCACTGTCCTTTACTTCCTATTATACAATCACAATGAAACACAGACTTGTTCTTTGTTTCGGAATGCAAATGGGGATTGAGATCAAACCTGAACTATAATGTCTTCATTTATTCTCCTCAACAATCCTCAGGGCTGATGAGAGTAATATGAGGAGTCGTAAATACACATTTTTGATGTCCAGGTCCCTGCAAGTTTCAATTTGTTTTTCCTACTGAACTTGGAAGTTGAAGCAAGATTTAAAAAAAAAAATCCAGGGAATAACCACAGTGGATGTTAGGAAGGTCAGGATGGAAGGAGTTGGAGAGTCCCTTCAGAAAAGAAAAGCAGTTTAGCAGGCAAGGTTAACCCAGGAGTTGATTGTGGACCTAGTTAGACCATCCTAGTTCACCCGGGAGGAAAAGGGTAGTAGCAGCTAGTTTATATGTGAAGCATTTTAACGCATTTATATCATAATACTCCTGCAAAAAAAAATTAATCAACAGTCATTCATGTATACAATATATTTGTCAGGGGCTTGCCTTGAACTATTCTAGCTACAAGGATACCACAGAAAGCAGACAAACAAGGCCCTGGTTCTCATGGGACTTATAGCCAGGGGGCTGATATCAAGAGCTATTAAAAAAAAAACTGCATAGCAGTGAAGAGAGACAAGACACATTTCAGATCAGACACTAGAGAAGACTTGAAAAGATTCTAACATTTGCACAAATAGGAGCAGTCACATATAAGAACAGTCAAAGTGCAAATGCAATCATTAAGTCCATATTTTAGGTTTTACTTTTGAGCATTTATGAGGCTGAGGTTGAGATTCTTCTGCAATGATTACGCTCAACTTGAAATAATAGAGAGAATTCATTTATTTATTCAACAACATATATTAATCAATCAGTCGGTATGTGCTAAGGATACAAAATGAGCGAGAGAGCCTCTGAGGTCTGTGGCGTGCCATCGTGACTGCAGAGTCATGACACCAACACATGTCACAAAAATCAAGCCTATTATGCTGAGCAGGATCAGGCAAGGTCTCCATGCAGAAGTGGCCTTTAAACCAGAAACTAAGTACGTGGGCCGGTCCAATACTGAGAAGGCTCTGTAGGACAAGAGTAGATACTAGATAATAACAACAAAAGCCAAAGTTTCACAAGATCCAACTAGGGGACTCTTAGCCATTATCTCCAGATCCCACCACAGCTATCAAAAAGCTATTTGCACATGGCTGTACACGAGGTTCTTTAAGTTAACTCTGCGTAAAACAATCCAGGTTTCATCATATGAGGTGAGTCCAACCAGGAAAGAAAGATTGTCACAAGTGTTATGAAGACAAGACTTCATCCCCTGCCCAGAGAAGGTAAATAATAAACAAGCTCAAAAGTATCAGAATGGAATCTAGCTATTGTTGGTTTTGCTACACAAAAGCTAGATATTTGATAAATTTTTAATTAATTGATATTTAGATCAATAGTTCCATTGGAAAAGCCTCAGAAAATATGTACTTGCAACATTCATAGTCTGTGTTGAAATAAATATTGTGTATCAAGCAAGTAAATTGTTTTTGTTGTTTTTTTTCAAATATATGTAGAAGGTACTATGGACTAGCAAGATACAAAAAGTTTTTAAAGCATCACTGAATTTGTCAAAGCTCTGTCATCTTGAATTTTCTCAGTCCACAGATGCAAAAGTATATTATCATAAAATTAGTGTTAAATATAGGAGCTTTCACGTTGGCAAAAATTAGACATTTCTGGTCTATATGATGAAAAGGCCATATGGGAAAATAATCAATTCTATGGTACTAGGCTTAACCATTTAATGATTCAAAATAACCCCAGAGCAGATCCACTTGACTTCACAGAATTCCATTCTTAATATAACCCCAGAGACCTCCATTTGGTTCATGTCAACGTGCCATATATCCAAACTCAAAAACAAAATAATGGAATCGATAAATTCAGTGTTATTAAGATGCTCGTCTGTTTCCATGTCAGCCTTCACCGGAACTTCTGACTATGTTTGGGGTTTATTTATTTATTTATTTTTTGCATTTCAAGTACTTACAACATGCATACCACTTTGATGGTGCTATGGAAGATATAGTCATATAAAAATTATGCTTCTTGACTTCAAGGAATTTACAATGTAATTAGGAGGAAAAACTATGCCCGAGTTCCAACAGAAAACAGAAAAGGCCAAGCACCATAAAAAAATACAGGCACTCAGAATGGTAAAATTGTCCCAAACATTGAGATTACAAAAGACTTCTGGAGGAGATAACATAGGTGAATCTGGGAGAGTGTGCTCCCCTGGACATCCAGACCCCAAGAGGGTCAGAGTGGCTAAAACTTCAGGGGAACCAAATTTTAAGACCACTGCATGGAGGGTCTTGACAGCCACACGAGAAGTCAGTGGGTTCCAGGAAGCCACTACCTACTTTGTTTTTTGTTTGTTTTGTTTGCAGTCTGTTAGCTACTGAGTGGGGTATTATTATTGTTGTTGTTGTTGTTGTTGTTATTATTATTATTATTATTATTTTATTTATTTTTTTAACATAACAAGAAATCTGGAGGCAGACAGCCCAGGACTTAGTCCAACCATTTCACAACAAAATATTAAATTTTGTGTCTGTTTGTTTGTTTGTTTTTAAAACCACAATGGAAGAAAGAAAAATCATGGAACAGAAAACACAAATTGAAAGATATACTCCATTTTGTTTATCCATTCTTCTGTTGATGGACCTCCACTTCTTGGATATAAAGATACTGCTGAAGAATCCCGCTATGGACTGGCTATTATCCAGTTTTAAAGTGGAGAAGATTTTTGAGAAGTTTTACCTCACTGGAACTCTCATAACCTAAATAGTAACAGAACGTATTAAAAGGTCTGACGGGTGATTGCCCAGACTCACAGGACTTGGAATCCCGTAGAGAAGAGCCTGCTGACCAGTCTCCTGCCCTCCCACTCCCAGTTGGCAGAGCTTCCTGGAGAATGCAGTGTCCCCACCTACTCATCTCCAGCTGCTGTCTGGCTAACCTTGTGTGACTTCCCTACTCTCTTTCTCAAGAGTGAAACTGAGCGTGTTGGTTTGTTTGCTTTGTTTCCTCCAACCAATACAGGCACTGTTCATTATTTAATGTTGAATTTCAAAGAATCATGATTTGTAACCAAGATCTCTAATTATAGACACTTGAGATGTCTGAAAAACATAAATATCGAATGAACGCAAAGTCCCTACTTCCTTGAAAAAGAAACTTCTGTGACAAACTTCAAAGGAAAAAAAAAGTTTTAAATTATCAGCCTATGGCTTGATGGGAGTTCATACAAATCCACTCAAATTAAACATCCAATATCCACACAATTCCCTCAGTTTCTTCCTTTGGGACTTGGCTCAAATATTGACTTCTCAGTGATACTAAAGTTGACCAAATCTTTAAAAATTATTCCTCCTGCAGTCTGCAGTGCTCCCTTTTTTCCTTCCCTCATTTATTTTCAAAGTCCTTTTCATCTATTTATTGTATTTATTTTCTTCTGTCCCCACCCCCTCCCTATTCTAGAATGTTCATTGAGGTCAAGTATTGTGTCTGCTTTGTTCTTTCAGTAGTCCCAGTGACTGGCACATACTCAGCACTCAAAGAGTATTTGTCAAATGAATAAACACATAAATTCATGAGTTGTAATCTGAAGGGAATTGTAGTAAACACCTTTTGGTATCTATGACAACCCCTTTTTCTCAGAGAACTCCCCTTGCCCACGGGCTGAAGCCGTGGCAGCCATATTTGGAGCAGGTGAATGGTCTCCCCTGCTATCCGGAAGAGAACACAACCCTAACTGGACTAACCAGATGCCCTTTCCCAGCATTAAACTGAATTGGAACTGCCAGATGCGAATCTGAGGCTCCACATGTGGGCATAACTGAGGTGGCTCAAAATGAGGGCTATAGGGCTGACATCTAAAAAGAGAAGCAAGGAAAGCCGCTCTTCTTCCAGGAAGTAAAGGCATAAGAAAAGCAGAGAAACCAAGCTGCCTCTGACCTCTCAAATCAAAACAATCAGCATCTTGGTTCTAGATGGTTCTCTGGAAGAATCCAGAAAACTCAACCTTGGGGATTCTGGCACCTACCCCCCCCACCCCCCGTGTACTGACAATAAATTCCCTTTCTTGCTTAAGCTAGCAGGGCATGGGCTTCTCTTCCACTCAACTACAACAGCCCTAGAGAAGATACTGACATAAAACATTTCCCAGGACTGATGATAAATGTGTTTGCATTCATCAAAGTGATATTTCTATGGGTCCATGGTCAAATAAGAGCTCTCGCCTCTTCTGCACTTTGTCGCTTCATTGATAATCACTTGGAGCAGAGTTCACTGTGCAGTTTGAAGACAGAGCTCTTTATGTGGCTTTTTCATATGATAATGTAGGGTATATTTCCAACCTAGCCCTCAATCAAATGGGCATCATCTTAAGGAGTTATAATTACAGCTGCTATTTTGCTAGCTCTTAATGGAAGACAAAGCAAACAGTGGGCTGAGACATTATCTTCCATGATGCCACAGGGAGAAAGAGGCCAGCCAGTGAGGAGGACCCACATACTCCATCTGCATCATCTTATCCTCAGAGGACACCCCCCACACCCCCGCCATCAACCAAAGGGGTCTAAGGACCGCTGGGTATTTTTCTTGGGTTTATGGATCATGGTTACTTTAACAGTCTGTGAAATGATTAATGCTAACAAATCCAACAAATCCAAATAAAATAAGGAAAAATGGCCTTGATTGCCAGCGAATCATATTCAATAATAACCACTTAAGAATCAACGGAAAACAACCAAAGTAAAAAGAGTGAATCTATTCTTTTTTTAGCTTTTGTTTGTTGTTCTGAACGCTTTCTTGAAGTCACACTGAAACATGTGTATCATCATTTCATTGACCTTGACTCTTTTTGAAATTCAAAATTGTAAAAATGTTAAAATGTGGTAAGGATAATTAACAATAGTAACATATTCTCTTTTAATGCTACACAATCAGCAAGTGAAATATAATAGTGGGTGTGTAGTCCATTTATTTAGCCATCTCTCTGTTTCAGGAGAGAGAGGTTTGACTTAGTTTATCAGAAAACTGATCAAACTGCATTACACATAGTAGATTGTCAAATAATTGTGTTTTCAAATATACAGTAAGTGTGTTTGAAAATTGAGGAGATAAGAGAAAAGAATTTCAGGAAATACAGGAGATAGAAAGCTTTACGGTAGCACCTATTTTTTTTTTTTTCAAACACTACATGAGGTTCTCTCAGACAATTGGGTTTGTGTGTAAATACAACTGACTCGTTCTCATTGCAAGGACCCTATTCCACTCTTCAGCTAATAATATTTCCCTTTTGTTCCACCTCATTACTTCAAGCTTTCCTCCACTGTTCTCAGCAAAGTAATTTCTCTCTCTCCTCTCTATCTGCACCTTTACAAATATTTGCAAACGGTTATCGTGCCCTATCCTGGTACTTACCACGCAGCAAAACCTTCAGTGTCTTTAATACTTAATAACTAGGCCAGCGTCTTAACTGTTTTCCTCCCCTGCAATTCCAGCTGTCTAACATGCTGGGGTAATTATCTAACACAGTCCTTACAACACAATGTTAAATTCAAGATTCATTTTCCTCTGCTTGGGCAAATGCTATCTTGGGTGAAACTGCTCTATGAGGTTATCAGAGCCACCATAAGCCTATGAGAGAGTCACCACTGAGTCAGGAGACCCTGGGCAAGACATCTAATTTTCTTTTCTTTTCTTTTTTTTTAAAGAGAGAGAGCGAGAGAATTTTAATATTTTTTAGTTTTTGGCGGACACAACATCTTTGTTTGTATGTGGTGCTGAGGATCGAACCCAGGCCGAACGCATGCCAGGCGAGCACGCTACCGCTTGAGCCACATCCCCAGCCCAAGACATCTAACTTTCTCTAGTCCAGTGTCTACACTGTGGGGCAGCAGGCAAAGGGACTACTTCTGTGGATCTCATTTTATTTCCCTATAACATAAGTGTTCAAACAGACTGTTGCTAACATGTATTCTAAATCTATGATTGTAAGGCTACCTACATTTTTATAGCATCCCTTTTAAGACCTAAATCTAATCAAGCCACTCCTTTCTGAGAGCCTATGGTGGCTTCCCATTACACTTAGAATAAAAACAAAATTCTTTACAAAGCCTGCCGAGCCCTGCACAATGCAACCTCTGCCCACGTTTCCAACTTCACTTGAACCACCCTTTCCATTTATTACAGGTTGGGTTCATCCAGATGTGACTCTGAGGTAAGGATAGGAGTCCAAGTAGCTCTCATGCAAGGAAAGT
The DNA here is from genome assembly GCF_021218885.2 of Marmota monax. NCBI lineage: Eukaryota > Metazoa > Chordata > Mammalia > Rodentia > Sciuridae > Marmota > Marmota monax. The sequence continues at coordinate 6,798,381 of NW_026695224.1, forward strand.
GACAAGGGAATGAGGAATGGAGGCAGTGAAAGAAAGAGAATCAGTAAAGGGCATGCCTCAGACAGCCTATCACAGTGGGAAATGAGAGCCTGGTCCCACGAGGGGCTCCTGGGAGATAGTGGAGAGCACAGGATGCACCTTCAAGTTGTCACTCCAAGAGGTGATGTTAACCCATTGACTCCCACTCATTGTAGCTTAAGAACAGTTCTGAGGGCATCAATTCTTGATGATCCACCTCTAGCCTGCCTACTCTGTTGACTCACTATGGCAGGAAAATCCACCCCTGTATTCAGGAACACTGACCATGTGCCAAGCTGAGCCGGGTGCGGGGCCAACACATCCACTGCTCCACTGTTTCCTGAAGCCGAGCTTTGCAGACCTCCTTCCAGTTCCTCAAGCTTATCATCCTTTTCTTTTTTAGGGTCTCTGTGTACAGGACCCTCCCCTGACTCAGACACTTCCAAGGTGCCTTCTTCTCCACAGAAGTATTATTTTCTCAGCCACATCTTCCCAGACTGCCCACTTTCCTTTCTGGTGAAAAGGAAATTTATTTTCTTCATAGCGTTCTTCAGATTTTGTAAATCATTTATTGTTTTCATATATTTTACATCTTTATATTCAACAACTGTTACTCACTAAATTGTTCTCACACTAATGAATTTTCAGAAGCCCATAGTTTGCAAAAATCAATCCAACTTACAATAATCAAAAATGTTCTGGAAAAATAGAAAATGTTTGGCCACATGATTCTCTTACACATTGAAAAATGCTCATTTCCATGGTCTCCTGCGGGGGCAGTACTCCACAGGTACTTTAGCCCAGTGACTTATGTATGTACAGTAATAAACAGGATTCAGGATATTAAAGCAGTCAGAAGGTGGGATTCCAGTCTCATCCCTCTATTCTTCAAGCAATAATTTCAACTTTCTAGGTGTCTGGTGTGCTTGTTCTCTTCCTCCTTGGCATTCTTAATTTTTTGCAGTTAAAAAGATAATGAAGAAATTGGATTATTTCTTAAGTCTCACCTTAAGCCCTATTATTTTCTAATAAGTGAGAAATACAATTATGTCTCTTGCAGATTACAGGTGCTCAATAAATATTTGTCTTTTTGAATGCTTACAGTATAAATGACGGAGTCACCAATATAATGACTTAAATCTGTGCAAAAGTGATGGTCTTATGGAAAAGTCAGGGATGGAGGTTATCTGCTGTGGGAACCACTATTATTTACCTCTATGGTCATGGCAGACATCACTAATCTAGCATCAAATGCTCTTCCAGAGATCTGAATTGTGGCTCCAGAAACCTGGAGATCAAGGTTGATATTGCCGGTGATATTATGTTGAAAGCAGGATTACATGATAGGATTGATATGATGAGAAGAGCACTTTAACTTTATAGTGTTTTTCCCCAAAACCTCAAGTCTAATCATAAGAAAAAAACCCATCAAGATGAACCCCAATTGCCAGGTGCTATGGCACATACCTGTAATCCCAGTGGCTTGGGAGGCTGAGGCAGGAGGATCGCAAGTCCAAAGCCAGCCTCAGTGAAAGCGAGGCACTAAGCAACTTAGCAAGACCCTGTCTCTAAATTAAATACAAAATAGGGCTGCGGATGTGGCTCAGTGGTCAAGTGCCCCTGAGTTCAATCCCTCTACCCCACCCCATCCACACACACAAAAAAAAAGATTAACACAAATTGAGGAATATTCTATAAATACCTCACTGACACATCCGTCAAGATCATGAAAAAACAAAGACTAAGAACTGTCACAGACTAGTAAAAACTAAGGGGACAAAACAACTTGAGGTAATGTGGTACCTTAAAATAGAATCCTAGATCAGGAAAAAGGCATTAGATGAAGATAGATAGATAGATAGATAGATAGATAGATAGATAGATAGATAGATAGATAGAATCTGATTAAACTCTGGAGTTTATTAACAGTAATGTAACAACGTTCACTTCTCAATTACACCATGGTTATGTAAGATCTAGACGTTAGGGGGAAGGGTAACAAATATATGGGAACTCTTCATATTATCTTTGTAAATTTTCCGTAAATCTAAAATCATTTCAAAATAAAAAGGTTACTTTTTGGAAGTCAGTGAACCAGGCTAACATCTTTGAGCTTCACTTACTTTTCAGTATAATTATCTTTAATCTTTTCACATATTGTAATGCAGATACAGAAGACTGAGATTAAATACTATCAAAACTTGCAGTTAGAACATCTAGCTTGGAGCACATCATAGAAAATAAATAAATGATCCTGCCAAACCCCATGTTATTCTTTTCCACTTTCAAGTAATTTAAGAGTTACTCTGTAGCCACAAACTTCCTTAAATTAATGCCTTTTAAAAAATTAGCTAATTTCCAAAATATCTTTTATTTACACCCAAATTTAATTGCATAGTTTGAGATCTGGGCTTAGGCAGAATTTATTGAGTACTTTGATGCTAAGGAATTGCTGTTCTTAACACTAACAATCAACTAAATTGCTACAAATCTTCCCTTAATACCCTCCAGATGACATCTGGGCGGTGGATAATCTTAGTAAGATTCATGCAACTTTTCCCTTGAAGATACATACCAAGTACAGGATTCAGGCTTTCTATGTACTTATGGATCCCATAATTCATTGTCTAGGTGAAGTGGGCTGCTTTTGAAAACTTGGAGACTGCAACCTTCACTTTTCAAATTGTGTAGCTAGCAGATTTCATTTACAGTATATTGCAACAAGTCCCTGGGAATTTCCACCAAAGCCCATAAATCAGAATCAGTTAAGAAAAATGTTCAAGAGAATTTCCCATTTCTGCAGATAGACAAGGTTGAGAAATATCAGAGGTAGAGTTATATAGTGTGAAATGACACTTTCTTAAGGGCTCTTTTGAGCAATTTATTAAGAATTTGTCAAAGACATGCCAAGTGCTCATCAGTGAATTAGACATGTATTATAATGCTTATTGTAGCATGTAAAGATCATGATACTTACCACTTAGATTGTACTTAACATGCTCAAAACATTTTCAATTCTAATTAAATATTCTCCCACGTGTATCTGCGTAGGGAAATAACCATTTATAGGAGGAAAAAATACCCAGACTCACAAATAAAAAAATCCATCAAAGAAGGCTTGGGAACTTGAGCATAGTATTAAATATGTAGGCAAATGTATAACATCTTGACTTTCAGCCAGAAGTCTAAGTGGGCTCCCCAAACAACCATTTGGAGTTCAGTCATCTCATCAAAATGAGCCTTCATGCATTTTTTTTCCTGAAGTTTTAGCTGCCCTAGACAGGGTCTTTTGAGGATTAGGCTAATTATGTGAAGTAAACAGGGAAACCAAGCAATTCCATTTTCCCAAATATGAGGTTTGTCTTTTCAGAAATCCAGCTCAGTGAATATAAGTTCAAGATATTCCAGATTTATAAACTTTTTTTTATTTTTTCAACTTGTAAAAGACATATTACTGTTTCCCAATGGAATGACTAATTTCACAACCATGAACAACCACAAGGAGACTCTACCTTCACAGGTAATAATTCTGCTAGTTGAAAGTATTGGGTAAGAATTTTTGATCAAAGAAATTGAGGATTCAAATTTTAAATGTTGGCTTTCAATGAGAAGCTTTACCACTTCCAAACCATGAGCCCCATGATTGTAGGCGAGATGGTAGAATTTATCCAAATGTAATGATGCATAGCCTTTGGTTCAGCCATGGGACTTCTAGGAATCTGTCCCATAGTCACAATGTGTACAAAGTGTATGTACAAGTGTGCTTGTTGTTTATAATGGGGAAAAAAAAGGAACTCTTCAAAATGTCCTTTCCTAGGGAAATATATAATTAAAATCTTTACCTGCCGCAGTCTGGCTGGGCACAACTCACGAGCCACTTGTCAAGCAGGAACCAGCTTTATTTTTAGAATGCATGCTGCACCATGCAGAGCTCTCCAGGAATTCCCTCAGAGCCCAACTGCCACCACCGGCTCTTCCAGCGAGCCTCTCAACCAGACCTCTTCCCGCTCTTGAGGCTGATTGGCTGGGTTGTGTGGGTGGAGCCAAAAGAGTCCCCCAATGAGCAGTTCCGTGGTCTGAAAGGGCGGGGAAACAGCCCAATGAGCATCACCGCAGAGGAACCAATCAGCTAGAAGTTTGCTGGGGCACGGTGAACCAATCAGCTGGAAGTTTGCTGGGGCCACTTCGGCTGTGGCTCTCAACATTTACCTTCATCCATTTGGGGTGCTATTACAAAACACCATAAATTAAGTGGCTTATAAACAATAGAGATTATTACAGTTCTGGCAGTTGGAAGTCTAACTGAGCCCTGTCAAAGTTCACTGATTTTGTTCAAGTCACACACTATATCCAGCCACTTGCCAGCATGGCCAAGTTCTTTTTTTTTAATTTTTAATTATTTATTTATTCTAATTTGTTATACATGATGGCAGAATGCAATTCATTTCATATTACACATATAGAGCACAATTTTTGCAAGTCACTGATTTGTACACAAAGTAGTTTCACACCATTCGTGTCTTCATACATGTACTTAGGGTAATGATGTCTAACTCATTCCACCATCATTCCTACCCCTTTGCTCCCTCCTTTCCCCTCCCTCCCCTTTGCCCTATCTAAAGTTCCTCCATTCCTCCCATGCTCGGCCCCATCGCCATTATGAGTCAGCTTCCTCATATCAAAGAAAACATTTGGCTTTTGGTTTTGGGGGATTGGCTTACTTCACTTAGCATTATATTCTACAATTCCATCCATTTACCTGCAAATGCCATGATTTTATTCTCTTTTAATGCTGAGTAATGTTCCATTGTGTATATAGTCACAGTTTCCCTATCCATTCATCTACTGAAGGGCATCTGGGTTGGTTCCACAGTTTAGCTATTGTGAATTATGCTGCTATAATCATTGATGTGGCTGTGTCTCTGTAGTACAGCATGGGCAAGTTCTAGTGAGAACCTTGTTCTGTGTTGCACACTGACAACTCCTGCTGCATCCAGACATAGTCAATGTAGCAAGGTAGCTTTGGTCTCTGGGACCTCTTGGTCACAAGGGCACAAATCTCTTTCAGGAGGGGTCTAACCTTATGACATAATTACCTCTCAATGGTCCCATCTCCTAATAATCATCTAGGGGTTTCAACATATGGATTTCAACATATGAATTTGGGGTGGGGGAAAATTATGTTCTTTGCACCTAATATCACACAACCTTGGAAAATAATGAGATAGAACAAGTGTCACATTAACTGATTACGTCAATATCTTCCTTCTCCATAGAAAATCAACCGTAACAACTTTACTTAGAAGAGTAAAGAAATAAGAGTTTTGCAAAAGCTACCTTATTTGGAAGGCAATAGAGGAACCATATGAGAAGCAAAGTCTGATGATCTTGGTTCAAATACTAACTCCACCCTCCATGTGGGCTACTTGGCTGTATCCACTATCCTTGTCTTTATTATCTATAAAATGTGTATGTTATTAACAGTCTCCCTTCTGCATCATTCTTATGATTAAATGAGACAATTCATGCACAATGCATAGCACAAAGGAAGTGTCCAATACTTAGAACCTTGCTACTCCAAGTGTAGTGGGTGGAGAGGCAGCCACAGCCTCTCCTAGAAGCTTGTTGGAATGCAGAATCCTGAGGCCCACTCCAAATCTACTGAATCAGAATCTGCATTTTAAAATGATTCCTAGATGATAGATATGTACATTATAGTTGAAACAAGTAGGTCTGGAATAGGGACTGAGATTCTGCATTTCTAAAAGCTTTTGGAAGATGTTGCTGCTTCTGGACTTTGGCTCATACTTTAAGCAGCACATCAAAGTTTGAGATGCACTTCCTTAAAGAATGCACAATTCTGCTCTTCCCTTTTACAGATGAAGAAACTGAGTTCTGAAGAGGTTCACTGACTTCTTTCAAGTTACGCACCACATCTATAGTAAATCTAAGACTGAGACTCAGCATTCCTTCCTCTGAGACTCCAACTTTGAACAAAGGTTTGGGGTCACAAATTTTCAGATCAGTACAGCTCTCCAAGAATCCAGTGGATGAGTTGAGATGAGCTCACTAGATTCTGAGATTCTGTATGCATGTCTAGGTGAGCAAGACCCTAAATGGTTGTTTTAATGAATGCAATGTTATAATTCACGCAGAGTTACTGTTGTACCTAGCAAATTCATAATTAGAGGTAATTTTGCACCTGCTGTCACGGGAAGATGGCATTTCCTTTAATTTAGCTTGATGCCTTGATTATACAGTGGGAGAGGCAGAAGACAAGGCAATCTCTCACTCAGCTCCTGGAGAAAACACACAGCCTTTAGTCTGTGGTTATGATTAATAAAGCCATTTAACATCCTTGGGATCATCAGCCACTGCTGTTTCTTAATTCTGAAGCTGTCTTCCACAGGGTGGGACAGTTTGTCATCCAACCTGTTGCAGAAATGGCAAGAGACAACTGGATTCTTTTTACAGTAAACTTAGCCCAAGAATCTTACCAAATGAACAAATTTTAAAAAAGGTTAGGAGCACCCAGGGTTAAGAATACAAGGAACAAGAGCCTTCCTGCTTAAGGAAAAAAAAAAAAAAAAAGAACAGGAAATCATTTTGGAAACATAATTATCGAGATGACTTTGAATCTCAGACCACTAAATCATGGTTACAAGGAACTTAATGTTAGTTTTCTATAACTGAATCCATTTTTTTAGCAAGACCCTGTTTGAGGAGTTTAAGATTCTTTTCTTTTTTCCCCCAGCTGCCTTAGATCTGGGTACCTATCTAGAGCCAAGTCATTAGTGGAAAGGGGAGAGATAGGCACTTAGGCATGCTGACATCCCCCAAGAAGCCACCATGTGGGCTGATCTGATGATTCCTGGTGGTCACAGCTATGTCCTCTCCTGTCTGCAACTCCACAATTTTTGTAGTCCAGTGCTCTCTTTCTGGCTGTCAGGAACCCAAGCTTCTTTCTGCTACTCTGTGCCAACCACAGGAGGAAGAGGGAGCTTGGCACAGCCTATCCCTTAGACCCACCACAAGCCACTACTTCTGCTCTAGAGCCATTTTGGGAGGGTGTGTGCTGTGGTTTGAATGGCCCCTCCAAAATTCAAGTTGAAATTTAATTGCCATTGGATAATATTAAGAGTTAGGACTGAAAAGGTTAATTCGGTCATGAAGGCTCTGCCCTCATGAATGGATTAATGCCAGTGTCACAGGAGTGGGCTCTCAATAGATGGATAAGGTTGGCCCTCTTTGTCTGTGGTGAATGAGGCTCTCCCTCAGCTTCTTGGCCATCATGAACTCAGTAGCTTTCCTCTGCCACACTCTTCCACCATGATGTCTGCCTCCTCTCAAGCCCAAAGCAATGGAGTCGGCCAACCACGGACAAAACCTCTGAAACTGTGAGGCAAAAATCAAGTTTTCCTCCTCTAAGTTGTTCTCGTCAGGTCTTTTGGTCACAACAACAAAAAGTTGACTAAAACGTGGAGCTATCCATGATTTCATTCCTTAAACACGACCCTATTTCCTCCAGGCTGCCTCTTTGGAAGCAGTATACCACAGTGGTTCTGAGAGCACACCTTAGAGCTGGAATTCGGGTTCACAAATCTGCCACTTACCAGCTATGTGACCTGAAGCAAGTTCCTTGACCTCTTGTAGCTTCAGTTTCCACACCTATAAAATAGAGATCACATCTACTTCACAGGGTGTTACAAAACCTAGAGGAGATATTGTTATGGTTTGAATATGTGGTGTCCCCCCAAAACTTATATGTGAGACAACGAAAGAATGTTCAGAAGTGAAATGATTAGATTATGAGAGGTGTAACCTAAGCAATGGGTTAATACATTGATAAGGATTAACTGGGTGATAACAGTAGGCAGGTGGGGAGTGGCTAGAGAAGGTGGGTCACTAGGGGTATGCAGAGCTCTCCCCTTCTCCTCCTCTCTCTCCCCCATTCTCTCACTCTCTCACTCTGCTTGCTGTTATCATGTCCTGAGCTGCTGCTTTCCTCCACCATGCCCTTCCACCATGATGTTCACCTTGGGTCCAAAATGATGGAGTCAGTTATCTCTGGACTGAGCTCAGATCTCCAAAACTGTGCACCAAAGTAAAATTTTCCTCCTCACATTGTTTTTCTCAGGATATTTGATTGCAGGGACAAGATATTATAAGTAAAATACATGTAAGGTGTTTAGCACTGTGTTTGGCTATTAGCAAAAATACTCAATTTGCTGCTGCTGCTGCTACTACTAATAGTGATGATGATGATGATGATGATAATGATGATTTTTGACAGGAGCAGGGGAAAGAAAAAGGAGGAATTTAGGGGGAAAATTATCATTCATGGATAGACTCACCATGGAGTGGTCTGCTCAAAAATAGCTGGGAAAAAAATGGAAGAACCTAAAAAAAGAAAGAGTGAACTTCACCTCCCAGCCCCAGCCCCAATCCCTGCCTGCATCACCCTACCTCTAAAAGAAAGGAGGCCCATCTGGAGTAACTCGGGAAGACTCTACAATGCTCCAAAAAGTCAAATTACTACTCAGGTGTGCTAAATTCATGATAACTTGCTAGTGTAAACACATAAAGTCAATATGAATTCCCAATGAAATGTAATTAACTGTAAGCTATTTTAGTAAATGTGAGGTTTTGTTATACATAGGAAAAAAAAAAAAAGGGATGATGACTTGAAACCAAACTACTATCCAAGATGGTGCATGTTATTTTGGGTTTAGGGTTTATTTTATAAGTTCACATAATAGCTGATTAGGTACAAAATTATGGGAAACATTATGGGCAGATTTTTTTTTTGGTAAGTTTGTGATGTTGCTGGTTTTTAAAAGATTTTCTCATTTTCATTCTATTTACTTCTCATGAGATTCAAAGTACAATTGAGACTGGTATTAAAGACAATCATTACCCCAAGCCCAGAGGATAGAAGACAGCATGCTGCATATGAGGCACTTGATTTCAAGTGGTGTTAAGAGGGTTTTTAATTACTCAGCTTTGGACTCAGGTATCACCTCTCTGACAAAACAGCAAGGCAGGAATCACTTTCTCACAGGATTAGATAACTTCCCCCACCACGAGCCCCAGGACCAAGAGCCATTTTGCCTCATAGGAGAAGCTATTTTAAACTAGCTCATTAGGGGAGGTGGGAAAGGAGCTATTTAGAGTTCCCTGAGGCCTATGGGGAGCAAGAGGAGGGGAAAGTAGACAATTCTCATCAGTAGCCAACGTCTCAACATTTTCCTCATCAAAATTCTGCTTTCTACAAGCACTCTACTCGAAGGATGTGAAAGAAAGAAAGGATAAAAGAATATACAAGAGTAGAGGCTTTGGAATTGAGCACAATGAGATGAGCCAAACCCCGGTGCTATGGTTTGAATGTTGCCACCAAAACTCATGTTGAAATTGAATCTTCATTGCAAGGTACCAAGCGGTAAAAACAATATGAATGTGGTATTGAGTCAATCCATAAATCTACGGTCCTAACCCAAAGGGACTAAAGTTTAGAAGATAAAAAGAGTCCTGAGCTAGGATTACCGCATTATGGTACCTCTACTACTTCATGACTCTACATAGTCCCACCAGCAAGAAGGGCTTTGTCAGATGCATCCTTCAGAACTGTGAGCTAACCTTTATTCTTTATAAAGTACCCCGTCTGTGGTATGCAATTATAGAAAAAGAAAACTGATAAAGGCACCCAGCTTGGGCACATACAAGCTTAGGCATGTCTTTCAAGGACTTTAGACTCACTCTCCCCTCCTGTGAATAGAGTACATTAATATTATTTGTCCCAGAGAATTTTTATGAGAATTAAATTTTTTAAAAAAGTACAGAAAAGTCTTGGTACAGTACTTGGCTTTAACTAAATGACGATAGGGAACAACTACAATTGAGCATTAGAATGATGGCCCTTCTCTCCTCGATCTACTAATCCAAAGTCAGACAGCAATTTGATTCTTATAGTAAGTCATTCTTGATCCAAAATATCTTCAATCACACTTAACTTTACCATTAGCATCTGTGAGAACCCCATGTTCACACAAGCCCACATTATCTATATCCCACCTCAAACCAACAGCATACACTTCCTTTATAATTCTTCCCATCCTTCAAGTAATGTAGTAACCCCTAAATTTCACTTTCCATAGTTTCAGTTAACAAAAGTCAATCATGATCCAAAAATATTAAGTGGAAAATTTCAGAAATAAAATAATTCATAAGCTGCACACCATCCTAAGTAGTATGATGAAATCTCACACTGTTCAATTCTATCCCACCCAGAATGTATCCACACTGTCTATGCTACCCTCCCATTAGTCACTTACTAGACATCTTAGTTATCAGGTTGATTATCTGGGTATCACATGCAGTGCCTGTCCAGGTAACCCTAATGTGGTAATCTAACACATCATAATGCCCACATCATTCACCTCATTTCATCTCATCACTACTATCATCTCAAATGATAAGTGAATTCGGTACAATAAGATATTTTGAGAGAGATTACATTCATGTAACTTTTATTATAGTATATTATTATAATTGTTCTATTTTCCTATTAGTTATTGTTAATCTCTTACTGTCCCTAATTTATAAATTAAACTTTATCATAACTGTATAGTTATAGAAAAAAATAGTATATACAGGATTCAGTACTAGCTGAGGTTTCAAGCATCTCCAGGAGTCTTAGAACCTATATACTGCAGATAAGGGGAAATTACTACACCTATACTTAGAACACAAAGGGTCGCAGCAGATTCAGAGGACTGGAAATTAAACAAGTGACATATTCTAGAAGTGCTGAAAGAGGCAAACTCTAGGTGGCCAAGAGAGCCTGGGCCCAGTTTCACAAGGAGAGAGGGATGATGGTGACTGAAGATTCAGGGCTAACTTCATGGATATGGACATGAGACTTGTGCAGTCACCCAGGGCCTCAAGCTTAAAAGCCCTTGTATTAGTTTAATGTTCTGTTGTGCCAGCTTAGGATTCTTAATACATTAAAAGGGACCCCAGGTTTTTATTTTGCATTGAGTCCCACAGATTAAATAGACAGCCCTGCAAGAAAGCACAGAGGTGAAAGCTAAGCTTATCCAGTTCTATAACATTCTAAGAATGTGATCTTGCAAAATGAACCATTTATTGTGCACACATTTTATCGATTGCCTCCTATATGCTAGCCTCAGTTTTCTCATTTATAAAATGAGCATGATGATCTCTATCTCCAAGGCAGTCCTGAGAAGCAAGAGTATGCATTGAGGCACCTGGCATCATGGTGGCACAGAATAAGTGCCTTCTTGCTGTTAGTAACAAGAAAATAAGTCCAGGGATTGAGGTAGGAAGGGAAAATGAGCTGCCAGCAGACTCTAAGAAGGGTCACCCTTCATTTTAAAATCATTGCATGTATTTTAAGCACCAGGCAGACGCAAATCACAATGAAGGGAATGTGGTAGATGCAGACACAAGGACTGAACGACTCCCCTGTCCTCCTGAGGTCACATTGGTGTGTTGGAAAGTGGGGAGATAGAATCCCTCACCCACACCATGATGCTCTAAGTTAGAGGGTGATAAAAGCTATAGTCAAGAGACCCAGAAGTTTGAGGATGAAAGAAGAAGAAGGGAGAAATAGGACTCTTGAGATTGAGCAGCATCTAAGAAGAATATTTCGGACTTAGAAAGTAGAATAGACCCAGAGGGCAGCTCTGTGGAGGCAACAGCACAAACAAAGCCCAGGAGAAGGGAAATGAAGATAGCATTCTGGAAATGGCAACTGTATGACAGGTCAAATCTCAGTCCACCAAATGCTGGCATGCTGAGAAATGAGATTTTTCTTTATTTTATTTCAATCAACTTAAATTGGACTCCCAGCTTCCAACCCACCAGGCCAGTGCAAAAGTCCATCTCAGCGATTACAGGGCCATCAGCGATTACTGGCCACTTCAGATGTTCCAGTGGCCTGGAGCCTCCCAAGCACTTCTGATTGTCGGTCACTGGTCTAGGCTGGTTTCTGCTGAAACATCCCTGCCCCTTTTTTCCTGCAAGGTACCTGTCTGGGGGACCAGATCTAAGAGTTGCATGACCCAGAAAGCACAGAAGCCAGCAGCTCTAAGAAAAGCTGAGAGCTGCCACTGATTCAGCCTTCAAGCTGTCCCTGATGTATGGTAACCTGGTTTCCGCCCACTCCAGATCCTGAGGGTGGGCAAAGCGGGTGTGACTGAAGCTGTCTAGCTCCTCAGGAGCCCATAGAGCTTAGAGGTTATGAATCAGGCCTGGTTCTGTGTTCCAATTTTATTTCTAACCAGTTATGTCACCTTCAGTAAGTTACTTAATATCTCTGAGCCTTGGCTTTCTCATTTGGAAAAAAATGGGAATATTAATAATATTACTTTTTAGGATTGTTTTTAAGATTCAGTGATGCAAAAGAAAAATTGTCTGGCATAAATCGATGACCCATAAATGCTGTCATTATCATTATACCAGCACTACCACCTTTATTGTGCACCCAAAATAAATGCTCACAGAAAAATAAAATTCCTTTAAAGAGCATGCATTTTCTTAACTATTGTAACAAGTTCTGAAACCAGATTACCTGGATTCAAATCTCAGCTCAGTCACTTGCTGGCTGGGCAAACTTGATACACATGTCCTCTCGGGGCTTGACTTCATCTTCCTATCTGTAAATTGAGACTCATATTAGTACCCTCATAGAGCCTTTTAGAGGATTAAATGAGTTATTTTGTGTAAAGCACTTAGCACTCCATGTTGATTATTTTTGCTTTCTTCTTTCACATGCTTTTGTATTCCTATTCCTCTCCAGAACATGAAGGAGAAGGTTTAAAGAGATGTCTTGTCAGAGCTCATATTTCCCCCAAACCCAAGTAAGTAGAAAGTCAATGTCCCGGGACTGGGGTTGTGGCTCAATGGCAGCGCTTGCCTAGCATGTGTGAGGCACTGGGTTCGATTCTCAGCACCATATATAAATAAATGACTAAAATAAAGGTTCATCAACATCTAATATATATATATATATATATATATATATATATATATATATATATATATATATATATATAAAAGAAAGTCAATGTCCCCCTATAAGGACACAGAGCCAGAGAAGTTACTATTAACAATTTGATGATCATCAGTCCAGGTACTCTACAGATATAAGTACAGATAAATGGAATCCTCCAATATGATCATCTTTTCTTTCTAGACCTTTTTCTTATCAATACTAATGGATCTACTTTGTCCTTTTCTAGTGACTCATTATATTCCATAGGATCAATGTGCCATATTTTCTTAAGCAATTCCTCTACCAATGGAAAGTTAGATAGTTTTCAGTTTTTCTTTGATCCTAGATTCATCACTGCCTTAAGTACATCTAAACAAACTTATCTTACTGCTGAGAGCCACAGCCGGGTCGGAATGGCCCCTGGCATTTTGCCAATAGTATTGGTTGAGAGGCGAGTCATTAAGATGCTGCTGGATTCATTCAATTGTATGTTAGACCTTTATTGTCCGCTTGGCCTGCTACTTTGGAGTTCTTGCGGGGATTCCTGGAGAGTTCGCATTGGTTGGGGAAGTGCTGGAGGAGGAATTTCCGGTTGGTGGTTCCTGGAGGAGCCGCGTGGGTGGCTGGTGGAGTTTGGAAATAAAGTTTGTTCCTGCTTGAGTGGCTTGTGATTTGTGCCCAGCCAGACTGTGGCATCTTACTATTTAGGACAAAATTCTAAATATGAGAAACCTGGATCAAGGGGTATTGACATTTAACATTGAAGTACATAACTACCAGAATGTCCAAACAAAAAAAAATTGGTTTTTATTTTCTCTATATTACCTGCCCTTTCCTTCTAGTTCTGGTCATATTTTACTTTGAGTTGTATTACTCTCTGTCAGTATTAGTTTGCTACGGCTGCAGTAACAAAATACCACTGTTTCAGTGGTTTAAACAATAAAAAACTTACTTCTCACAGTTCTAGAGGCTACAAGTCCAGGATCAAGGTGACAGCAATCACCTCCTTGGAGGACAGATGTCTTTTCTCTGTTCATATGATCTTTTCTCTGTATGAGTCTGTATCCTAATCTCCTTTTAAGAACACCAGTCATATACAAACTCATTTTACTTTAATCATATGTTCAAAGGGCCCTGAATTAGGACTTCAATATATGCATGTTGGAAGGACATAACTCATATCATAACACTATCTATAACCTGATTATTCATCTTTGCATTTCTGGAATGCCCAAACAGAAAAAAAAAAAAGTGACCAGTGGTTTCCCATTAATCCGATGGGTAGATTTTTTTCACCCAGTATCCTAAGGTTGACTCCCTTAGTCTAAAGTCTTAGGTTGGAATGCCAACTTTGCCATATCATAGTTCTGTGACCTCAGCCCATTGCCTAACCTCTCTGAATCTGTTTTAACATCCATAGTCATGAAGCAATATTCACTTCAAAGGATTATTAAGGAACTCAGATGAAAAATCTATGCAAATGTGTTCAGCGAGAGCAAAGTATGGTTTGCATGCTCTTGGCAGTTACCACCCACCTCTTGCTGCAGCTGCTTCTCCTCGCTCCACACTCATGCACCGTCCTCCCCTCGCCCCCCCACAACCCCCCAACCCTCGAGGTCTCTTCAGAGATTGCTTTCCTATGAAGAGGCCAGCTTCCCGTGCAAATGGTCTCCAAAGGCAATTAGGATTTGCCCTCCCTCCCCAGGGTTTGTGAAACTCGATGTGTTCCATGCTTCCAGGAACATTAACCATGACTTGGTGACACTGTCCCAAAAGGGACCAATTGGCTTTGGGATAGCGGACGATGACTTCATTGGGAAGGCCATTAATCATAATTATGAAATAATGAAATGGCTGTCAATTTGCCCGTGCCTAATAACATCTAGTTAATAAGAGGGTCTTTTTATTTCTCACGGTGGAAATGGATGGCAGCGGGTACAGTTTCTGGGAGAGCAATACACGTCTTGGATGGCTGAAAAGCTTTGGCCAGTGGAAGTCACCCGACTCTTGGCTGGATGCCTCAGTGGCACTCTATGAGCCGTGCAATACCTCTCTGAAATGCACTGCTGCTCCTGTCTTATTGCTTAATTAATCCACTTCTAATTGATATGACCATGCATTACCATGGCTGCTTCCCTGCCATGAGAGCCCATAAAAACATATTTGGCTTTTTTTAACAGGACTTTTGAAACAATGTCAAGAACATGAACTTCTAAATGACATCATACCTTGTCAAGAAATGTGAGTCCCATGACTTTGGCCAAATATTATCCTGACATCTAATAAAAATGCCTAAGTCCACTGAAAACATCATTATATGTTAAAGGATTTATATTGCAGGGAAGTGGGAAAGAGGAGGAGGGAGGAGAGGAAATTAATTGGAGTCTGGACACTGCTTTTGCCTCTTGTACCCTCCCTTAGTAAACACAATTCCTATTCCTTCCTTCTCATCACATCATGAAAATCACCAAAAAGTCTATCCAGTGCCTAACTGAGCACTATGTTAAAATATTTCTAGATCAGTCAATTCTAGATGTTTTGTGAGAAGTTGTTCTAAAAACACACTGACAAGAGTTCAAATCCTAGCTCCATGATTTCCAAGTTACCTAACCTCTCCAGTACCAAATTCCCCTTTTTTGCAAATTTGATATTCTCAGTCTTTAAAAAAAAAAAAAATCACACAACATTTTAGGACAGGGTTGGAAACAAAGTCTTTACAAAATTACATTAATAAAATTCATCTTTCCAAGACCATTTAGACCATAGCTGACTCTTTAAACCCATCCTCACCAATCCTCCAGGTACATTCAAGTTTGAGAACTACAGAAAGATAGTCTAGACCAAGGCTTGGCAACCTGTGGCCCATGGGCCAAATCAACCCATCCAATTGGGATGCAGGCTTCCTCATTCATTTACATATCATCCTGGCCTTTTTCACACTGTTACTGGAGAGTCAAGTGGTTGCAACAGAGGCTTTAGGGCCCACAAAGCCTAAAGGTATCTGGTCCTTTGTGGAAGAAAGTTGGCTGGCTCTGGGTCTAGGTTCACATGCCCATTTCAATCAGAGTCTCTTTCTGCTAAGATCAGCGGTCAGCTCATGTGCCCTCCTCTGGAGCCCTCCTCATGTGTTCTCTTCGGGGTAACCTTTGATCCCTACAAACCAATGGGCAGGGTTGGAGCATCCTAAAGCACACCACTTGCCTGTAGGGTTGGCTCTGTTGAATTGCTATATTAAACCTCTATAGCCTTAATTTGGGTTAAAGCAGTTGCTTTTTTTGCTGCAAGAATTTAAAAGAGGTCTTGTACATCTTATGTAGATACGTTTTTAAATCAGCTGTAAGTGCATTAGGAATTCAACATCCCAAACCAAAGTGAGGGACCAGGGATCCTCACAAAAACAAATCCTTTGGGGAGAGTTCCGGGACCAGGCTCCATTCCTCAGGTAATTGGCAGGGTGAGAGATTCTACAGAATTCTTCAGTAAATCAGAACTGCTCATCTCCTAGACTTGAAGCCACCTTTAACAAACTCGTTTTGCACTCTCGATCAGCATTTCGCCACCAGTTCCCAATTCCATCTCCACTGTTTTGCCTGCCTTCTGTGCACTAAGAGCCTCCTCAGCACCCAGGCAAATTCTGACTCCTGTCTTCCTGCAAGCAGCTCGGAGACACTTCACGGGCCATATTAATCATGCTGATTAGGCATGACCTCCCCCTTTTGTAAACTCATGTTGATGGCCCTAAACCAATCAGTACCTGTCATTGTATTTATGATCCCTAAATGAGGACGGGAGAGAGGGCAGGAGTGAGTACCTTGTGTAAGAATGAAGAGCCTGCTGGTAGCAACTAAAGCTTCAGAGAGAAAATAAAAATTGCTTCTTTTTTGTCCATCACCCTTGGTAAAATAAAAATAATAACACCACTTTATGACTATGCAGCACTTTTTACGTATGCATGGTTCATCTCCCTGTAAAGGTATTAAGTTACATCCCTAGCCTTTTTTTTTTTCTTTCTTTCTTTTTTGTCCCCAGACAGTGTCTCACTAAATGAGTTAGGGCCTTGCTAAGTGCCTGAGGCTGGCCTCAAACTTGTAATTCTTCTGCCTCAGCCTCCCAAATTGCTGGGATTACAGGCATGCTGCACTGTGCCTGGCTAACTACCTGGGCCTCTTAGTTGCCAGTGACCTCGTAGGAGTGTGAACTTCATGCCTCAGTTAAATAATTTGCAAATAGGGAACCATAGTCAGAGCTGGCTTCATGTGACATGTGACATCTGCAGCTGCAGCTGCAGAGGAGCCCACACTCAGAAGGGCTTCACATGTCATTTAGCACTCTGTTGCTGCCATCTTGAAGTTTGTAAGACTTTCTGCACAAAGAGTCTTACGTTTTATTTTGCACTGGGCCCTGCAAATGTTGTGATTGCCCCCAAAGAGGTGGCCTCCCTCTTAGGGATCTTGGGACAGATTAATGCATCGAAAAGTCTTGGTATAAAACCCGGCACATTGAAAGCACCCCCTAAAAAGCAAATTATCATGATCGGTATTGCTTATTTGTTCTCAAAATGGCTTTATAAGGCAGACCAACTGAGACTTGTGACAGCTGACAATGTGGTTCTACTCTTCAAGCAAAAACATGGAGACTCAGGTGAAATAATGCTACAAGGTCATC
Source organism: Marmota monax (assembly GCF_021218885.2). NCBI lineage: Eukaryota > Metazoa > Chordata > Mammalia > Rodentia > Sciuridae > Marmota > Marmota monax. Next base: position 6,816,079 of record NW_026695224.1, read on the forward strand.
CATCTCAGACTCAGTTCAACAAACACTCATACATTGGTTTATTCATTCAGAAAATATGTCCTGGGCTCTGACTACTGCCCATAGTCTTGGGGAGACCATGGGGAGCAAGACTGGTTGGCCAGTGTCTCCACACATGCAGCTAACCACCCAGAAATGGGAAAGGTGTTCAGAAACCATGAGCTGCTCCCCAAGATCACACCCTCAAAAACCAAAATCTCTACCTGCTAAGATCAGCACAGCCAGCACATGTGCCTTCCCAGGCCATGGCTGAGGTCAAGGCACCCTATAAGCACTTTGGGTTGCATTCCAAAACTTTTGGGGAATTCTCCAGTGCAGGGCTCTTGCTTATCTGAGAGGAAGAAACAAAGGGTGCCTAGGACCTTGGTGGCTTGTCACGGCTGAAAGTCAGAGCAAGGTCTGAGTTTAGAACCCTCTAGTTCACCTGGTCCTTATGATGAATTAATTAGTCCTCTTCCTATGAACCCCCCTCCCATCCTAGGCAGTGCCAAAAGGGCATGCAAACCCTCCCTCTGCATTACCCATCCCTGTTCTGAAACCTTCCATCTATCCAGACATAAGCTATGCTGTGAAACTAGTGTTCCCAAATTAGTCATCCATGGCATTTTCCGTGTCAAAATACACCTGTCTTGTGGTGTGCTTAATATTTTTCTTCTAATTAAAATTTCGTATCTCTAATATCCATCAGCAGGCCCACTTGCCTCAAATGGAAAGTGGTCGAACAAATGACAATATCAAATAAAAAGGAAAACTGAATTGCATAGTGAGGGGGCTGCCTACAACCATGGCTCGTACCACAAAGGGTACATACACACTGCCCATCTGGGGACACTCAGGGTTAAACGAATTCCCAGCACTACATTAAGAGCCAACAACATTTTAGGGTACTATCTATTTGCAGATATTTGAGTTTTTATAGTGGAGTCTTAGAAACATAAGGCTGAGCCCATAGAAATAATGTGGGAATGCCAGGCAGCTAGGAATGGAGAGACATTTTTGCTTAGAGCAGGACTCTCCAGCAAAGCTGAAAGCGTAAGTCACCTCCCTCTTCTCTGAACTGGGGTCCCAGCTCCCCAGAGAAGGGAGGAAGAAAGGATCTGCCTTTCCAGCCAGCCCCGTTTGCTTTCTGCTTTGTTCCTTTCCCAAGTGAAGCCAGATAAGGAGATGCTGCCCCTGTCATTCCAAATGACTGGTGAAGGTATGAATCTGGGAACAAATAATCTACCAGGTATCTACTGAACAGATGCTCGAGTGCTTATCAGCTGATTGCCAGGGCTGGCCTGCGCAGCAGCGTGGACACGGCAGAGCTGTGTGTCAAATGTGCCTTTGCAGTCCTATCTTGCCTCAGCCTCTCTGGGCTCCACCCTCTCATGATGCACCAGTTGATTGCTTGCCCCTCTCTTCCATCTACTTGACTGTCTTGATCCGCTTCCCTCCTCCACATAACACAATTAGAACATCGCTGCCCTTGACAAGCAGTGTAACTTCACATCCTTCATGGCCAGCTTGGCACACGAAGCTTTCTCACTTTTGTTCCATGATTAATCACTTCCCTGAAGATTGGCAGTGGGAACGCTCATTTCCTTCAGGAAAATACACCACTTTCACCCACGAGGTGTCGTCTTGTCACCAGGGTCCCAAAAGAAAGTCACAAACGACTCAGCCGTTGGTACATTTCAGTGTCTGGGCTCACCAGTCCTCTCTCCATGACTAATTTGTTTTGCAGATATACAGAACTTTCCAGAGACTGTAGACTTCTACTGTTGAAATGAGATTGCCTCTAAGTGGGGAGAAGACAGGGGAATGAGTTCTAAAAATTCTAGAAGGCCAGGAAGAAAGGCAGCTGGACCTCATGCTATAAGATGACTTTAATATTCAAATTACAATGACTTGTATTCCACATGTGCCTAAGTTATCAGTAATCCAGTCTCTTCCTGGGGTCCTCTCCTCAAATATTGTGAGAGATCCCAAGATTCCTCACCTGCCCTGTGAATCGCCCTCACAGATAGTAAATGTTATCACCTTCCCCTTTCCAGGTTCAAGTGTAATCCTAAGGACGTGACAGCCTCATCTTCTACTCTCAGTTGCCAACAAGCATTTCCCACTCCCATGGCCAAAGTGGCCCCACAGACAGAACCCAAACAGCTCAAGAATTCCAAAGACTTGCCCCTACTATCTCCAGGGCCCAGCTCCTTCCCCAGTCATAGCCAGAGCAACTATGACTGCTCACAGACCCAGGTGCCCCTGGATCCTCCAGTAGAAAAAGGATAGTTACAGTCAGGAGAGTCCTGTAGCAAAACTGCCTGGGAGACAGCTCCCTGTGGGTTGTTGCTCCTGAAGACCCTCCAGAGTGGGACAAGATATGCAGGTGGAAGACTGACAGCGATGATCCTGACCTTGTGTAGGCCAAGGCTAGTGTGTGCCTAGGTCTTAGTCTCCCATAAAAAGTCCTCTCTCTCCCCATCATCTACTTCTTCTGCTAGTCTCCAGCTACCTTGCACTTAAATGGTCTACTTGCTCACGATCTGGGCTTTTGCACACGTTGTTCCCTCTGCCAAGAGCATCCTCTCCCCACTCCTTCCTGTCCAAGGCCCCTGCATACACCCACCTACTACAAACCAACCTAGGCAATTCTTTCTTCTTCCAGAATGCTTTCCCTCCTAACCTCCCAGGGCTGCATTGGGAAGTCCATGTCTCTGCCCTCATAAATTAACCATTAAAAGCCCCAAAAGACAAATGCCAAATGTTTTCTCTGATATAAGGAGGCTGATTCATAGTGGGGTAGGGAGGGAGAGCATGGGAGGAATAGACGAACTCTAGATAGGGCAGAGGGGTGGGAGGGGAAAGGAGGGGGGATGGGGTTTGAAATGATGGTAGAATGAGATGGACATCATTATCCAAAGCACATGTAGGAAGACACAAATGGTGTGAATATACTTTGTGTACAACCAGAGATTCGAAAAATTATGTCCTATATGTGAATATGAATTGTAATACACTCCTCTGTCATATATAACAAATTAGAATAAAAAAATTCAAAAACAAAAGTCCACGAGGACCATATATATAGTCAGCCCCTCCTATCCACAGCTTTCACATCCAAGGATTCAAACTAACCACAGATCAAAATATTTTTTAAAAATGAAAAAAACTGCAACTACACTGAATATGTACAGCCTTTTTTTGTGGTTATTTTCAAAACAACACAGCTTAGCAATTTACATCACGTTACACTGCATTAGGTATGGCAAGTTATCTGAGGGTGATTTAAATGTACAGACTATGCATAGGTGCTATTAAACACTATGGCATTTTACATAAGGGACTTGAGTATCCATGGATTTTGGTGTCTGCAGGGGACCAGTGATCTCTAAAGGATACTAAGGGAAAACTGTAGTCACTGTTCTGTACTCCATCCATGGCATATAACTTGGTACCCGCACATTCTAGATGTTCAATAAAAAGGAGTTGAATAAAAATGACCTCAATAGATCTTATAAGCCCTCTCTTCAACTTACCTGATATTTGTGTCTGTTTCCCTCTTATAACCCCGCCCCCCCCCAGCCTTCAGTAAGGTCCTATTTAAATGTTCCCATCTGGTCTCTCTGTACCTTGGGTAATTACTGGGGAAAGTACACGTATGCAAATTGAGTAGCAGAGCATTAAGAGGGGAGAATTTTGCATGTTGAAGCCTAAGTGGCCATAAGGAACAAATGACTCCAAAGGGGTCATGAATTTTAGGACAAGAGTTGAGTTCATGAAACAGCATTTTCCTCTATTGCCAAATTCAAAGGGTCTGGAATTGAGCTTTTTAACCCAGGGAGCTAGTAGCTCTCCTTGTGAAGACTATCAGTTCACAAAGTTCCTTTTCTTCCACACTGAAATATCAAATTCTCCCTGCAGTAGAGGATCAGAGGGAAGAATGGAAATAGTGTGTTCAGCCAATGAGCAAGGACAGGTTGAAAAACAGCTCAGTGAGAAGAAAGAGATGAGCCAGAGGGTAGAGACAAACTGGGATGCTTTTTGCATTATTTTTTTTTAACCATCTTTTAAATGACTCCCAGGCCTTCTGCAAATTGGAGGTGGTTGTTCAAACAAAGAGAGTGAGTAAGCAGGGGCTCATGCTCTGGGCAGGCCCAGGTTTTATGCACTTTCTTCTAGGTACAAGGACTTGCCTGGTTTAGGGAGACTGGTATAGACCACTCGGCTAACCAAGATTCCAGTTCCCACTGCCTCAACTGCTACAGAGCCAATAAGTTGAAGCTTGTGGACCCACATTGCCTCTGTCCTCCTGAGCTGTAACCACAGGGAGGAGAAACAACCCCACCACAGTCAGAACAACAAGGGAGTGAAGGTCTTCCAAAGCAAGCTCCATCCCAGACAAATGAGAACACAGATAAAACGAGACTCTTGAAGATTTTCAAAGCATCGAATCTTAACAAAACCACCCCACAAGATTCTCCTAGCAGAGGACAGAAAAATGCAACTGAAATCAACCCTTTCAGGGACAATAAAGAAATGGCACATTTGACACAGGTCAGCTGGCCAAGCTCCTTGTAAATGACAGCATTCTGGGAGTATTCATATGTACCAAGGACTGTAAATGGTTGCAAAAATGTACATCGATTCCTTGACATAATGTACTAGCTCACACCATCTGCCACTTTCAGCAGTCAGGGGCTGCATATTTGAAGTCCTTTTTAATCACTTCACTTAACAAGGAGTTGAGCTCCAAGCTAATGTTTAGAAAATCTGCCCCCAGAGCAGTTCCCGAAATTTGTTGCTCTGGTGACCTTAAAGGGTATCGAAGATGCACAGAAGTCTACGAAAGAATTCCAAGAACTTCAAAACTGCTTGTGCTGCTCCACTTTGGGGTACAAAGTTAGCTTCTCTTATACTCACGTGGGCCACACACAGTAGTCATGGAATCCCCATGTACAAACAAATAGCTTACTTGAACTCAATTGAGCATGCTCCCAGGGGAAAAAGGTTAACATGGTCCCCACATATAAGCCAACTAGACTTTGTTAGGAAACTTGAGATCTAGCCAAACCCCGCTTCAGCACTAGAGGAAAATATACCAGTGTAGGACTCCCTAAGATCTGATATTACATACCCTAAGCTATGTTTTGCTGAATTTTCTATTGAATATAACCCTTTAAGTTTTTATTATGTCAAGATTTTGCCATACACCTATAAAAGCTAATCCTAGTCTTAAGAATCAAACCTTCCACTCCTTTTATGTCCAAAAAACCCCAGTTCCCTTCATCCTGAAGGGAGTACATGTGAGGAACTTAGAATAACCATAGTTAGTGGCTGCAGGTGACTTGAGATAGATCCTCCAACTCATATTTTTTTCATTTCCCCATTTCATTTCTTCTTGGCAGCATTTTGCCAAAAGGTCAGCCTTTAGGCCCAAATAACAGAACTTTCTAAGAGGAAGATAAAAAAAAAATCTTATTCATGTTCAAAAAGAGCAGGAGAGAACAAACCAAGCCAGGACTGTAGGCACTCTATAGGCCCCAGAGAGATAGGAGCTGGAGCCACGGCCTGGCACCTAAACAGAGTAGTTACCTAATGAGACTTTTCCTTATGAACCATGGATGAATGGTCTTTGGGGTCACACTCGCCAAATGCACTAATCTGAACACCATATTCCATTGCTTTCTATTAGCATCTTAGAAATACTCACTGTTGAACTCATTTACCATCAAGGTTTCAATGCCTCCATAGCCAGAACAGTCTCAGTGGCTTGGGCATCAAACTAGGTCTCAACCTGACTGTATCCATCAAAATTTGCCTAGATGAAAAACAATTCCAAAAGCTCAAGAGTTAAAGCAATGGACTTTGTGACTCACAACACACATCCATCCCAGGCCAGCAGAGGCGCTCCATTCATTGCTATTCCTCAGAGATGCAGGCAGTGGAACAGCCACCACCCCTAATCTTGCAGGCCGCTGTTCTAGGAAATAAAGAAGCACTGGACAGTCATGCACCAGAAAGGAAATAGTACAGCCAAGAAAAGACAAATGTTATTTTCACTTATGACTCATTGACCTGAGTCAGTTGCAGGTTCCATCCAACCATCAGGTGAGCAGGAAATGCAATCCCACGAGAAGGTAGATAACTGGAAGTATTAGGTAAAGATTGCTAACTTTCTATATTATCTGGGAATCGAACCCAAGGCCCAGTGTAAGGTAGACAAATACTTTACCACTTAGCTACATCCCCTGGCCCTGCTATATTCATTCAAGATGTGACTTGTACTTCCTCCCCTATCTTCCCTGGTTGTCTTAAAATTCACAAAGCAGTCTGTTTGACCAGATCCTTTGAACTCCTTGCCAGAGCATAAAAAACCCTCAGGCTGACAGGTTGTCCAGAGTAATATAAAAGCATTACTGCCCAAAATGAAATGTTGCTCCTTGTAGGTATCTTTTTATCCTCTGTCCCAGTTTGTGGACAACGATCTTTCCAGAAATCTTACAGTCTGTATTCTTGACTTTAATTCTCATGCATTTCCCCAGAACTCCTCTATTTTCCTTCCTTTCCGAGAATTGATATTTTATTCAGGTGGGACATAACATTTATCTCAAGAGCGTTATTACAGAAATCAGAGCAAGGCAGTAAGGCTGATAGGCTTAAAAATCAGAATAATTCCTTCATTTTCCGAATGAGAAAACTGAGGCTCAGAAAGAAAAGTTATTTTTCAAGATCATAGTCAAGTGTCCTACTATTAGCCCAATTCACTTCCCACCTAACCATGTGTCATTCTTCAGGGACTAGCAAAGGGATTTATTTTGCCCAATAAGCACAGGGGGAAAAAATTGAATCAGGGGCTAGTACTATAAAACACAGTGAAAGGAGGGGAGATAGAAATTGAGAATCAGTGGAGTTTAAGAAGAAAAATTGGGTATGCTTGTCCATAGTCAAGATTTCCAAAAGTTATGTTTTATGAAGCTAATGGTTTACCCTCCCAGGCCTCCCTCTTCAATTCTCTCTCTTCTCACACACAAGAAATAAGCTCAACCACACCAGGCTGAGAACCCATTCTTTGAACATTTAATACAGCTGCATCATAAAGGGAAAAGACCAAGGACTCTTTATTTTTGAAAGTGAAAGGAAAAAAAAGCAGGGGTTTCTACAGCACCAAGCACTTACTTCCTGTTGACTTTTCACTTCTGAATCGGATTTTTCCCTGGAAGTGATATTCCTATTTATATTTTAAAAACCTGTGGCAAAATCAAATGATAAATGATATCTCTGGCCTCAGTCATCTACCCCTTTGCAAGCACAACTGTATTCTAACCTCTCTTCTGGCTCTTTGAGAGAGATGTAAAGTAAATATCAGTCATATAGAAGATCTGCCTAATCTTGGAAAGGGTTCTAGTCATGCAAATAATATTGCTTTGTTTTAGTCAGCTTTGTGGCTGCTATGACTAAAAGATCTGACCAGAACAATTTTAGGGGAGGAAAGGTTTATTTAGGGGCTTACCATTTCAGAGCTCTCAGTCCATAAAGCGGCTGGTTCCATTCCTTGGGGCTCGAGGTGAGGCAGAACATCATGGCAGAAAAGTGTGGCAGAGGGAAGCAGCTCACATGGGGATGAGGCAGCAGAGAGACTCCACTCACCAGATACAAATTCATACCCCAAAGCCACACCCCCAATTCCCACCTCCACCAGCCACACCCTACCACTTCAATTACCACTCAGTTAATCTTTATCAGGGAATTAATTTACTGATTGGGTTAAGACTCTTACAAACAAATCATTTCTCCTCCAAACCACCTTGCAATTGTTTCACATGTGAGCTTTTGGGGGATACCTCACATCCAAACCTTAATATTTCAATTTCTATTTTGGTCAGCAATTAAAAGACCCAACCAGAAAAAACTGTAGAAGAGAAAAAGTTTATTTGAGGGCTCACAGTTTTAGAGGACTTAGTCCATAGACAGCCAGCTCCATTCCTTGGGGCTCAAGGTGAGGCTATCAGGGAATTAATTCACTGATTAGGTTAAGGTTATAACCCAATCATTTCTCCTCCAAACCTTCTTGCACTGCCTCACATTTGAGCTTCTGGGAGACACCTCACATCCAAACCATAACATGCTGGATTAGGGATAGGGGGGATAAAGGTAGTGCTAACTCTAGGTCATAATTTGAAAGCTAGACTGTGACCTGTCACTCTAATGACACTGGTCCTCCATTTCCTGGTCACCCAGACATGTGCTGTGGTCTTCAATGGACTGGACATTTCAGAGAAGCAATGGAAGTGTTTTTGTCAGTCTGGGGATGTAGCTCAATGGCAGAGCGCTTGCCTGTTGTATGCAAGGCCCCAGGTTCATTTCCCAGTATCACAAAAGAAAGTGATCTTGTCAATTAGAGTAGCTATTAATACTAATTGTGCTTTAGAATTCTCACTAACAACAGCGTTAGAGACTCTAATTAGTACACACAGTTTATAGAGATATGATGAAACACAAGGTGTTACTGACACCAGTCTAATCTCTAGTCTGGTTGTGATGGGGACCGGCTCAGCAATAGAATTTTAAGTACCACCCAGGAAAAGAAAAATTAGCATCCTTCAGTCTCTTGTTGCACTGGGGGTGTGAGAGCTGGCCTGAGATACAGAGCTATGGTTGAAGGCACATAAAAGGGAAGTCTTGCTTTCCAAGTCTTTTGAAGAAAGGACGGGCCTTCCAAGTGTTGTTAACCTAGGAGAACGTGGGCCATTAGGTTGAACACAACAGGGAGATTAGCCTGAGAATGGTCACCTCCACAGTCAAACTCCAAATAGAGTTGCAAGGTAGTTTTCAAAGGCCAACTTCTACTTATCATCAAAAAAGATAAATCTGAGCATAGATTTCTAGAAAAGAGGAAAGAAGTTGAAAGAATTAAAGAGTTTGCATTGAGCCTGACATGGTGGTGTGCGCCTATAGTCCCAACCAGTTGGGAGGTTAAGACGGGAAGATCACTGGATGGAGCCCAGGAGTCCGTGGTCAGCCTGTGCAACATGGCAAGACCCCATCTCTATAGAAAACTAAAGAGCTTGCAGTGAAAGAGAGGAGGAATTCACACTTGTAAATAGGCACTTATTATTCACAACTGTGAGAGAAAACACACACACACACACACACACACTCTTTTTCAGCTGTTGCTCTGTGAGGTGGCTTGGGCCCAACATTACAGGACTTCCTCTCCATCCCCTCAGTAGAACCCTTCTTTTCACACATCTCAGAGGGCCAAGAGATTGTTGCAGATGGCACAACAAACTTTCCTTCATTTAACTTGAATTTATATCAAGAGATCTGTACAATAGATTTGGGTACAGAAGCAACTGAGTAGAGGATTTCAATTTACCTACTGGTAATATTTTTAGCTTCCTGATCTTTGGCCTATCACCCAGAGCATCTATCATACAACATTCCCCTGCATGGACATTAAGTCTGGCATTTGCTACCGAAATCCATGAATATGTACAATCATGCTTTTAACAGGCTCAAGATCGACAATATCATCAATCCTTGGTGCCTGAGTAGACCATGGGATGCTTGGGGAGGGGTCTTGATCAGTCCTTAATCGGGAAGTTTCATCAAAGGTAGTTACTTTTCTCAGAGGTGTGTACCAGCTATTTTATTGCCCTCTGCCACTGTTTCTCCAACTCTTTTTTTAATTAAATTTTAATTGGTACATTATAATTGTATATTAGAGTGGGAGACATTGAGATATATTCATATAGATTCCCCGACTTTTAACAGAGGGTACCTATTTTTGTACCTAGTCCCTCATAAGGATGCTATAAAGAAAAAAAGAAATGGGATCGCTTGGAGGAGTCAGGTATTACAAAAAATTGGATGTTATTGATCAACTAAAGGAGAAGCATTTAAAAAAGAGAGAGACAGAGTGTAAGACAGAGGAAGGAAGGGATGTGTCTACTCAGTCCCCCCTGGCCCACACTCTATATATCTGAACAGCCCCTGAGCTCCTATGGAAGGTGCTCAGATATAGATGTGCAGGTGGTGTGTCCACGCAGGTACTCCTGAGGCTTCATGTGGTGTGAGATACAGGTGGGAAGTATGGGAAGGGGAACAGGCCATGAGCTGGAAGCCAAGGAACAGTCCTCTTAATACTGAAGTCTAAGTCCAAGAATCCTAAATTCAAAGATGGCTTTCCAGGAAGTTAGGAAGATATAGTTGTCAAGATAGGAGAAGATAGCATATTTTATATAACAGTTTCTTAGCCATATTTATAAATCTCATCTATTTAGATACACAGTCCAAGGGCCTCCATTTTCACTCTTTTTGAAGTCCTAAAAATACCAGGAATGGGTCCAGATTCTGGGGTCAGTTAAGTTTAGAAAACATTGGGATAAACAGTTAAATAGACCCTTTTTAGTGGAGGGACTCAGAACCTTAAATATTCATCATGCATTATGCATATCTAAGAAGGGATTATGCCATATTTCTTCCATTCCAAAATACACTTTTTTTTTTTTTTTTTGCATTTTAACATCTCTGGAATCAGAAGTCCTCTTACAATTGTCAGCCAGAAAACAGCTATGCCTGAACATACACATTGAAACTTGTACTGTGGGTGTCCATGGCTTGGAAGGAATCCCTAGAGACAATGGTGGAGCATGTTTTTAAGAAATGAAGACACAGAGGAAGTCTCCATGTGCTAAAACACAAACATCAATGAGTTAGAGTCCTTGTAAATAGAAGAGTCAAACTCAACATGAGGAAGCTTACGCAATTTAATTTGCTTAGATTTTTTAGGAATGCACATGAGTGATTAATGATGAAAATCGATATCTATGTAGATATTATAAAACTCTTTTGATAAACACAAAGTGAAAATTTTAAGCATTAAGATAGAGTGGCTTCACAGTCTATTGGTAGCAGTTTGTCTTTCTTCGTTGAACATAAAGTAATGGTATGTGTTTATTTAATGGCAATTTGGATTCTAGGAAATACGATAGCATGCAATTTTCTAGACATTTTGAACAAGGAGGACTTTTGTATTCAAATCATTACATGAGATGCCCATATTCTTAAGTATGTTTTTAGAAAGCTGAATTAAGTGATGGTATACTGAAATAGGAGAGCTGGATAGGGGGTTCAAAGAACCCAAACATCTCATTTTACTAGTAGTCTTCTAATGATGCTTCTGATATCATTATAGATTTATGAATAATAAAGGCGCAAGTATATGTGCCCAATAACAGAGCTTCAAAATATAGGAAACAAAAGTGACAGAACTTCAAATAGAAATGAACAAATCCACAAATACAGCTATAGATTTTGATAACCCTCTGTAACTGACAGAATAAATTTTTTAAAAATCAGTAATATACCCAGAGGCCCAAAAATGCATGTACACAACTCTTTGGAGAAGCCCACTTTGAATGTGGGATCTACCACTATAAAGTCAGGACATAACTAGAGATGCTGCTCAGTATAAGGGACAGTCAAGTGAAATAGGCAATATCTGCATCTCACCTTAGAATCAGTCAAAAATTCATGAGCCATTAGCCATCTGTTCTCCACTCCTGCCCAAAGCATTTAAAAAACTAAGAGGAACTATAAGGGGGGAGTTTGGCTCTGAATGATTGACATGTGTGTAGACCCCTTCTTGGAGATAATAACTCCATTTGGACATAATGTGTATACAAACTTCATATTCCTCTTCCTGCATCCTTTCTCTCTGGAGAAGGTTAAATGTGGGCTGAATAATTCCCCAGGTGGTAGATCACACAATCAGGGTGCCCAATGAATCACGCCTTCTTGTATCTACACCCAGGTACAGTTCCCTCCTACAGTGATTGCCATCTTGGTCGTGTAGCTTCCTTGGTCATAGAACTTCAGCAAACATGCCACATACAGAGGCTTGGACGGCTTTGGACTACTGGGAATTATCCTCCTTCTTGACGTTTTTGGAATCCAGCCACTGTTATGGTCTAGATGTGAGGTGTCCCCACAAAGGCTCCTAGTTACTGTAGAAATGTTCAGAGGTAAAATAAGTGGATTGTGAGAGCTGTAATCTAACCAGTCCATTCTAGTTTGAAAGGACTGACTGGGTGCTAACTGAAGACAGGTGGGGTATGGCTGGAGGAAGTGGGTCAGTGGGGGCATACCCTGGAAGAAGAGAACACCTGATCTGCATCTCTTTCTCCTCTCCTTTCTCTCTGCTTCCTGGAGCAGCACTCCTCCATCATGCCCTTCCACCATGATGCTCTGCCTTACCTCAGGCCCAGAACAATGGACTCAGCCAACAGTGGACTCACCTCTGAAACCATGAGACAAAATAAACTTTCCTCCTTGCCAGGTATTTTGGTCACAGAGACACAAAGCTGACTAACAGTCATCCTTTTAAAGAGCCTAGGCTAGCCTTCTGGAGACATGTGGCCCAGATGACAGCAGGTGCCAACCACCAGACATGTGAATTAGGCCATCTTAGACAGACAGCTCTAGTCAAGCCACCAGAAATAACGTCAGATGAGACCAACAGAAACCAAGCCTAATAGCTGACCTGCAGAATTTTGTGCAAGAAAATGACTAAGTTTTCCATCAGAAAGAACAAAAATATCACATTTGCTGCTCAATGGATGAAACTAGAAAATACCATGTTACGTGGAATAAGCCAGACTCAGAAAGTCAAGGTTTGAATGTTGTCTCTCATATGCAGAAACTAGAGCACAGTAAAGGGAAAGATGGAAAGAAGATCCCATGAAAATAGGAGGGAGATCAGTGGAGTAGAGGAAAGGGTTGAGAGGGAGGAGGAAAGATGGGGAAAGGGAGGGACAGAGAGAGAAATTGACAAGATCATGCTTTGTGCATATATGAATATACCCACAGTGAATTCCACCGTTATGTGTATCTCTAATGTACCAATTAAATAAAAAAAAATAGAAGGAAAATGAGTAGAGTACAAGAAAAGGAAGAGGAAGAGGGGAAGGGGAAGTAAAGACGAAGCACTAGGTATTGAAATGGAGCAAATTAAAATCCACGCATGTATTATGATGTCAAAACATATGCACCATTACATATAGTTATAATGCACTAATAAAACATTTTCTAAAAAGAAAGCTTCTAAGTTTGGGGGGATTTATGAGGCAACAAAGAATGACTTATTATACCCCTAGCAATGAGCCATCTCTGTACCCCCCCAAAAAAAGGTAAGAGTAGTCACTTTGGCCCCCAAGAGACATCTCCATCCTAATCCTAGGAACTTATAAATATGTTACCTTTTCTGCTCCTCTGTTTACTCAACAGAGAAGCAGAAAACATCTCATTAAATAATGCCTAGCAATTCAGACTTAACCTTTTCTGATGTAGTCCCTCTCTCAACCCCACAAATCAATGTTAATAAAACCCATGTGCTTGGAATTCCCCCGACGCCCTTTGAAGCAGAACTTTTGGGTTAGGGAAAGAAAAAGAAACTTAATTTGGAGCTTTAATAACCTCCCAATTAGATTGTTTCTGTTAGTATTAATATTTAATCATGCCATTTCTGTGCCTATTTTAGAATTGAGCTGAAATTAAGTAAAAATGTTTGATCATAAATAATTTCATTATTAAAGATAATTTTTGTTATGTATGTTTCTGTGCCTATCTTTTATTAAGTTTACTTTTCATGTTGACATTTTTAAGAGCATAATTGTATGTTTTCATTCTTGGTAATATTGTTACCATATATTAATTATGGCATCATGCCAAGAATGCTAGTAATGAAATTCTTTTGTTTTTCTATGTTAAGAACTGGCAATAGGCTTTCCCTCCTTCGTATCTCACAAATAGATGAGCAACTTTGAGCTGTAAATTCATTCTTGGAATTATTTTCCTTCCTTCCTAATTTGACTATAAATACCATGGTCTTGACTTATGGAAAAATCAGGGTAAGTGAAAGAGACAATTATCCTTATACTTTCTCCTGGAGTTTCTTGAAGGTCACAATCACAAAAGGAAGGATGGTAGGCAGAAAAACGGCCCCCAAGAGACATCTACATCCTAATCCTAGGAACTTATAAATATGTTATAAATAAGTTACCTTACATGGCAAAAGGGACTTTGCCAATGAGATTAAGAACCTAGAGATGGGAGATTATTCTGAATTATCTGGGTTGGTACAATACAATCAAAGGGTCCTTAAAAATGGAAAAGATTGCTACACACAGTGGTGCATATCTATCATCCCAGGAACTCAGGAGGCTGTGGCAGGAGGATCACAAGTCTGAGGCCAGCCTCAGCAAGTTAGTGAGACCCTGTGTCAAAAAAAAAAAAAAATTTAAAAGGCTAGAGAAGCAGCTCAATATTAAATTTGATAATGGGATCAACCCCCAGTTCCAAAAATAAAAAGGAAGAGAGAATTGGAGAAGGAGATGTGATGACCAAAGCAGAGTTGGAGGCATACAGGGTAAGTAGGACTCAACATATCAAGGAATAGAGGCAACTATAGAAGCTGCAAAAGGAACAGAAACAGATCTTTCCCTGGTGCCTCCAGCAATGAACACGGTCCCTGTGACATCTGGGATTTAACCCAGTGAGACCAAGGTCAGACTTCTGATCTACAGAATGGAAAGGTAATAGCTTTGTGTTGCTTTAAGAAATCAAGCCTTTTGGTATTTGTTACAGCAGCTGTAACACACTGATACAGGTGGCATTCCCCTGAACACCTACCTGTGCTTGAATCCTGGCAATCCCACGTATGGGCTGTGTAGCAGGGCGAGCTGTTCAACACCCCTAAGTTTCCATTTTTCTCATCTGTAAAATGAGGATAATAATGGTTGTCTCATAAGGTTATTGGAATAATTAAATGAGATCATTTGCATAATGCTCTTAGCCCAGTGCCTAGCAGATTTTAAGTACTTGTTAAAGGTCAATTCTTGCTGTCATTATTAAACCCTGTTGTGGCAGACTGTGTTATTGCTCCACACTTAGTTGTGCCTTTCCCTGTTAGAAGACATCACCAGCTGCCTTCAGCAAGTGATTTCCAGAGCCTTCCGGGAGGCAGTGTGCACCTCCTGTCCCATTGGCAAGTGCGACCATGAGACTTCTCTGTCAAAACACAGAGCAGACATGAGCCAACCCATATCCAAGAAGCATCTAGAGCAAGTGGACAGTTTGTCTCTGCCTTTTTTTTCCCCTCTTTGTAATGAGAAAAACATTTCCCCTTATTGGGGAAATGTTTTCCATTCGATTCCTGGCAGAAAGAGCACGTGACTCAGAGCTTCAGTCTGCACAGGGAGAGAGGAATGTTTATTTGGGAGCTGTTCATTTCCATAGTAAAGTTGACAAACACACTTCTCATAACTTTGTTTTAAAAGTCTGCCAACACACACACACACACACACACACACACACACACACATCAGTACTTACAACACATATACTTCCATCACAGTTACCCAGACACATCGGTATTCTCTGACCCCCTCCCCCCCAGCTCCCTAACCACAGTCAATTCAACCATAGATGTACCCTTGGCCTTGGGCTGGTGGATTGCCTTTCCAAGAAATGTGGATATGAGGCCTGCCATGCTGAGAACCAAGGAATTGGGAAAGAGGAGCAAATCTTAGGAATCACAGCCTGACCAACATTAACCCTGGAGCTGACCCAGCAGCAAAGGCAAATCTGTAGGCAAAACAGACAGACATCGTCTGAGCTCCTGAGGTGCACCTCCTGATGGTTTTCCACTTCCTGGATTTGCTCTACCCCGACTCTCCTCAGCTCCATGAAATGTGCCAGTCTCTTTTCCAAAAAATCCTCCTTCACTTTTTTTTCTTTTTTTTTTTGTACTGAGGATTGAACCCAAGGTGCTGTACCACTAAAGCTACATCCCTAGCCCTTTTTATTTTTTATTTTGAGACAGGGCCTCGATAAATTACTGAGACAAAGGTGCAAAAAACATACATTGGAGAAAAGTCAGCCTCTTTAGCAAATGGTGCTTGGAAAACTGGTTATCCGTATGTAGAAGAATGAAACTAGACCCTTATCTCTCATTCTGCACAAAAATGCAACTCAAAGAGGATCAAAGACCTCAGAATTAGACCAGAAACTGTGCAACTTCTAGAAGTAAACATAGGGTCAACACTACAGCATAAATACACAGACAACTACTTTCTCAATGGCATCCCTAAAACTCAGAAAATAATGTTAATAAATGGGATGGCATCAAATTAAAAAAGCTTCTGCACAGCAAAGGAAACAATTAAGAATGTGAAAAGAGAACCTACAGAATGGGAGAAAACCTTTGCTAGATATTCTTCCGATAGAGGATTAATATCTAGAATATATAAAGAACTCAAAAAATGTTACACCAAAACAAAAATCAAATGACCCAATAAATATATGGACAAATGAATTAAACAGACACTTCTCTAAAGAAGAAATATAAATGGCCAACAAATATATGAAAAATGTTCAAAATCATTAGCAATTAGGGAAATGCAAATCAAAAGTACACTAAGATTTCATCCCACACAAGCCAGAATGGCAGTGCTCAAGAAAACAAATAATTATAAATGCTGGAGAGGATGTGGAGAAAAAGGAACACATCTACACTGTCGGCGGGAATTGTCAATTAGCAACCACTACAGAAGGCAGCATGAAGGTTCCTCAAAAGACTAGGTATGAAACCTCCATATGACCCAGTGCTTATCCTAAAGAACTAAAGCCATCACAAAACTCAAATCAAGGTGGATCAAAGCCTTAGGAATTAGACCAGAAAACTTGCTACTGCTAGAAGAAAACATGGGTCAACACTCCATCATATAGGTGCTGGCACCAACTAGTTTGCTGAGACCCCCACAGCACAAAAACCAAGAATCAATGAGTGGGATGCCCATCAAATTAAAAAGCTTCTGCACAGCAAAGGAAATGATTAAGAGTATGAAGAGAGAGAGCTTATAGAATGGGAGAAAATCTTGGCCAGCTACTCCTCCCATAAGGGATGGATATCCAGAATATATAAAGAACTCCAAAAAACTTAACACCAAAAAAAGAGAAAAAAATAACCCAATCAATAAATGAGTAAAAGAACTAAACAGTAACTTCTCAAAATAAGAAACACAGGTGACCAATACAATATATGAAAAAATGTTCAACATCTCCAACACTCAGGGAAATGTAAATCAAAACTACACTAGGATTTTGTCCGACTCCAGTCAGAATGGCAAATGTCAAGAATACAAACAATAATAAATGCTGGTGAGGTTGTGGGAGAAAGGGTACCCTTATACATTGTTGGTGGTACCGCAGACTCACACAACAACTCTGGAAAGCAATATGGAGATACCTCAAAAAAGTAGGGATGGAACCACACCAAATGCCCCAGCTGTCCCAAAAGGTCTAAAATCAGCAGACGACAGCAACACAGCCACCTCAATGTTTATAGCAGCACAATTCACAATAGCTAAATTATGAAATGGACCCATATGCCTGTCAATAGATGAATGGATTAAAAAATTGTGGTGTGTGTGTATACACACACACACACACCATGGAGTTCTACTCAATCGTTATAAAAATAATGAAATTGTGGCATTTGCCAGTAAATGAATGGAAATGGAGACTATAATGCTAAGTAAAATAGGCCAAACTCAGAAACTCAAAGGTCAAATGTTTTCTCTCATACGCAGAAGCTAGAATAAAGTAAAGCAGAGGTGGAGGGGAGGATAAGATATCATAAAGATGAAGGGAAGATCAGTAATGTAGAAGGAGACTGAGAGGCAGAATGGAGGAATGGGAAAGGGAAGGCAATGAAGAATGAATTCTTAGAAAATCTTGTTATGTGCAGATGTAAATATACCACAGGGAGCTTCACCTTTATGCACAAGTAGAAAGAACCAATCAAAGGAGAGGAAAAGGAACAGGGGAGGGGAGGGAGGACAGAAGGGAAAGAGCAATGGAGAAGGGGAGGGGGTGGGTCACGAACTGAAAATGAGTTCCATGTATGTATGGGTTTGTCAGGTTGAACTCAACTACTGTGTATAACTATAAAGCTCTAATTCTGATGCACGGGCCAGTTTGGGAACCATCATTCTGGGCTATTGTAGGCTACCAGGTGAAAGAGATCTCACCCCTCCCCTTGGCAGATAGACAATTGGTAAAATGATAAAATGATAAACTGCACATTAATTGTTCCTTCTTATGTTGCAATGCTTACATAGCATTACCCTGAGACTGGACCTGCACTAAGTCCTTAACATGTATCAATTCATTTAGTCTTCATAACACCCTATGAATCAGGTATTTTATATCCCCAGAATGGTTTTAATCATTTTATTCATCTCTTCCCTCCTTGATCCAGCGGAGGACTTTGATCATGCCTTCCCTGTAGGAAATTGATTTGAATAAATAAATAATTTAAATTAAATAAAATATGAAAGGAGAAGAAATCCTAATTTAAAAGCTGGATACCTGATGATCCTGCCTCCCACTGACACCCCACACTGCCTTTGTGACTTTGTGTTGGTATCACCAGGCCTCTGATAAACTGAGGAAAGTCGAAAAGACAAGGAGTACACCTCCCAGGGGTGGGGTGAGCTCATGCAACAAGATGTAGTAGTGGGTTGATTCTGCCAAAGATGGAGTTGTCCAAGGAATTTGCATAACAAACGAGGTAAAAGTGATCCAGCTGAATGATCTTGACATTTTATCATCAGACTTGATATCAGACATTTATACCTTGGATAAATTAATCATCTCTGGACATGAGAGAAATAAGGGAAGGAAATAGGGCATAAGCCACTGAGATTTTTGGGGGTCTGGGAAGGGTTCCATCTCAAGTAGAAATGCTAACAAGTAAGAATTGTTTAAGCAACAAAGCACTCCATTATCTCGGATATCCAAGTTTGGAGTTATGTATCCTTGAGATTCAGTGTTGCATCAGGAGATCCACACTCTTTTCATTATTTTTGCAATTCTTTTAATCCGCCATCCTCCTTATATAGAACTCTAGCTTAGTATCTCATGACCACAAAACGGCTGCCATGGCCCCCAGTATTATTTCCTAACACCATAGCAACCAAAGAAGGAAAAGAAAGGCCCTTTCTTTAAGCCTCTTTCTATATAGCCAGGCAGGAAAAAAATCTCTTCAGAAGCAGCATTCCTCTTATGCCACTTTGGCCAGAACTGTGTTATATGCTCACTGTTATGGAGTGAATTGTGTCTTCTCAATATTCACATGTCAAAATATAACCCCTAGTGAGACCTCATGGGGAACTAAGGTCTTTAAATGAGATCATTAAGATGAGTCCTAATCCACTTAGGAACAAAACCAGAGACCCTTCATCTAATAGAAGAAAAGTAGGCCCTAATCTCCATCATGTGGGATTAGGCCCCAACTTCCTTAATAAGACCCTGTGGTTGCAAGAATTAAAATCAAGAACAAATAAATGGGATACATTCAAACTAAAAAGTTTCTTCTCAGCAAAAGAAACAATCTGTAAGGTGAATAGAGAACCTACATTTTGGGAGCAAATTTTTACCTCTCACACATCAGAAAGAGCACTAATCACTAGGGTATATAAAGAACTAAAAAAGCTAAACACCAAAAAAACAAATAGCCCCATCAATAAATGGGCCAAGGATCTGAACAGACACTTCTCAGAAGAGGATATACAATCAATCAACAAATATATGAAAAAATGTTCAACATCTCTAGCAATTAAAGAAATGCATATCAAAACCACTCTAAGATTTCATCTCACTCCAGTCAGAATGGCAGCTATTATGAAGACGAACAACAATAAGTGTTGGTGAGGATGTGGGGGAAAAGGTATACTCCTACACTGCTGGTGGGACTGCAAATTGATGCAGCCAATAAGGAAAGCAGTATGGAGATTTCTTGGAAAATTGGGAATGGAACCACCATTTGACCCAGCTATCCCTCTCCTCGGTCTATA
Source organism: Marmota monax (assembly GCF_021218885.2). NCBI lineage: Eukaryota > Metazoa > Chordata > Mammalia > Rodentia > Sciuridae > Marmota > Marmota monax. The sequence continues at coordinate 6,835,998 of NW_026695224.1, forward strand.
CCCAAAGGACTTAAAACCAGCATACTACAGGGACACAGCCACATCAATGTTTCTAGCAGCACAATTCCCAATAGCTAAACTGTGGAACCAACCTCGATGCCCTTCAATAGATGAATGTATAAAAAAAAATGTGGCATATATACACAATGGAATATTACTCAGCAATAAAAGAGAATAAAATCATGGCATTTGCAGATAAATGAATGGAGTTAGAGAAGATAATGCTAAGTGAAGTTAGCCAATCCCAAAAAACCAAATGCTGAATGTTTTCTTTGCTATAAGGAGACTGATTCATAGTGGGATAGGCAGCTGAAGCATGGGAGGAATAGACAAACTCTAGACAGGGCAGAAGGGTGGGAGGGGAAGGGAGGAGACATGGGGTTATTAACAATGGTGGATGTGATGATCATTATTATCCAAAGTACATGTATGAAGACACGAATTGGTGTAAATATACTTTGTATACAAAGATATGAAAAATTGTGCTCTATATGTGTAATAAGAATAGTAATGCATTCTGCTGTCATATATAAATAAAAATTTAAAAAAAAAGATGAGCCCTAATCCAGTATGACTGGTGTACTTTTATAGAGGAAAACTGGAAGGAGATTCGTAGAGGGGGAAGATGATATTATTGTGGTTTAGATGTGGTGTCCCCAGAAAGCTCACAAGTGAGACAACGCAAGGAGGTTCGGAGAAATGATGGGTCACAGCCTTAACCTAATCATTGGATTAATCCCTGATGGTGGCGTGTGGCTGGAGGAGGTGGGAATTAGAACGTGACTTTGGTGTATACCTTCGGACCTGGAGGGTGGAGTCTCTCCCTGCTCCCTGTGAGCTGCTTCCCTCTGCCACACTCCTGGGCTCCAATGCTCTGCGTCACCTGGAGCCCTGAGGAATGGAGCCGGCCTTCTGTGAACTAAGACCTTTGAAACCGCGAGTCCTTGAATAAACTTCTCCTCCTCTGTAGTTGTTCTTTCAAATCTTTCAGTCACAGCAGCGAAAAGGCTGACTAAAACGGAAAGGAAAGTCCAGGGAGGTGACAGGTACCCACAAACCACAGAGAGAGGCTGGAGAGATCCTTTCCTCACAGCCCTCAGAAGAAAGCAGCCATGCCAACCCCTTGATGGACTTCCAGCCTCCAGAACATGAGATAATAGATTCCTCTTTCTCAAGCCACCCACATTACAGCACTTTGTTACAGCAAACGCAGCAAACTAATACGGTCACCCCCACCAAGCTTCAAAAGATGGCATCAAAGCACATGGTGCCACAAAATTGCCATCAAAGTGTAAAGCAGACCTGCTCCTGTGCAGAGCAGGCCCATGAACATAGATCATGGAGGGGAGGTGGCCTGTTGACTAGGTAACCACTGCCCGGTCCTCGTTTCCAAGTCACAGAAGTAGAAACTGGCTAACTTAGAAAAGAAATGCACTAGAGTCCTACGAGAGAGGGGTAGGAACTGATGGGAAGGCCAGCCAGCCCCCTCAGGAGAGTACTGAACTCTGGGCGGGGCCTCGGGTCTGGGTGATCTCCTTCTCATAGCCCCACACTGTGATGAATGAGCTCTTAACAATTTTCGGCCCTTAAAATGCTTAAGAAATCCAAGCCCCAGAAGAAAAGGGACCCACCTTTTGACCAGGTAAAAAAAGAGGAAAGAGTAACTGATTTAAGTCTAACCAAGACTGTACTCAACTGGCGAAAAATAATTCTCCAAAAAAAAATATTTCTGAAAGAATTCAGCATAAAAACTAAGAAGCCAGAGAAATTAAAAACCAGCTACACTTTTTTTTTTTTTTTTTTGAAGTATGGGGATTGAACTCAGGGGCACTCAACCCTCTGAACCACATCCCAGCCCTAATTTGTATTTTATTTAGAGAAAGGGTCTCACTGAGTTGCTTAACACCTCACTTTTTCTGAGGCTGGCTTTGAACTCGGGATCCTCCTGCCTCAGCCTCCCGAGCCACTGGGATTACAGGCCTGCACCACTGCGCTGGCCTAAATGCCGGCTGTACTTGAGGGAGAAGGATGATGGGAACAGAAATCAGAGACAAACAGCATTCCTGACTGCCACTGCAGGTCTTCCCATCTCCCAGGATGAGTGCTCAGAGTCACGCTCTAGGTTATTTTTAATCTACCCACACTTTCTATTCTAAAACTCTCAACTCCAGAGCACAGTCATGAATCACCCAATACCCTTCAGGAACCACTTTCTGATCTCTCTGGGGTCCACCCTCTCTCTCCAGATCTTAACCCCTCTAAAGGACCAAACTCCAAAGCAAACACAAATGCAATGGTTAGAATTTACCAGGATCACCCACTTTCTCCAGATTCGTAGCTTTTTCCATGCTAATAACACACACACACACACACACAAACACACACACACGTGTCTGTGTCAATGAGGTACCAAAACATTTAGTCAATTAGATCAGGTTAGCAAACAGCCTGTCACTCTGTTGAGGGAGGGGAGAATCTGCCAAATCAGTTGTTTGACTGAATTGACGGGCTGTCTTGGTCCAAATAAGTCTTTTTTATTAAATGTTGACAGATCATAGTATATCAAAAAGAAAATCTACAAAAGCCACTTTTCATCTATGTAAACAGTAAAATCAAGGTGGCATACTGGAAATCTCTAAATAACACTTTGTCTACATCAAAGGGTATAATTCTTTAGGTCAAAATAAATTAGGAAAGAAAGCCTCTTTTTTTTTTTTTCCAGTAGAAAAGGATGGAGAGATGAAATTACCCCAGATGGCACGTTGCCAATATCAAGATGATTTCCCACCAACTCCACATTCCACACGGCATGCAGTGACAGCTACCTGTACCATGCTCGAGTTCTTCATTTAGTATCTTATTTAATCTGATCAACAACCCTATAGGGAAAGGATTGCTGGACGGTTTTAACTATCATGCTAAGGACTCCATTCTAAGAGTCTTTAACTATTCATCCTAGCCATGTTATTGACATCTTTCTCCTTGGGTGGACTCAAAAATCCTAGACCACAACCTGAAGGCACAGCCGGATATGACAGGCAAGGCATTCACCATTGACTGCATGGAAGGCAGACAGATGAGAAATAAGTAAACAAAAAGGTGAGTTTGGGTTTGACTGCTGTCATTCATCCCATAATGTCTTTGATAACAAGTGAAGAAATTGGGAAATGCACTCCTGGCAGATAACAAGTGTGAAAGCCTTCTAGCAAGAAGGACTGGTACCCCCAAGAGTCAGAAAGAAAGCCGGGTGGCCAAAGCAAAATGCAAAAGTGGACAAAAGCCAGATCGTGCAGAGAGCTGTATAGACAAGGACAGTGACTGAGGAAGGTTGGTTAGAAAGAAGCAGAGATACCCAAAATGGATCCATCCATAGGACACAGAGGAGAGCTAGGCAAGGAAGGCACAGGAAACCGGGAGATGTGGAGGGAACGTCTCATCAACTCCAATACTCCTCTCCTGCTTACCCACCGCCTTTCGGATGACTGATGAACGATCATGATCCATGTGGTTGACGTTCTGCATTTCCTTGGGGCCCTGTTTCAAGGATGGCAGATGGAAGGACAAAGAAAGAACAAAACAATATCTTCTAGAACCATTTGTTCAGAACTTCCCAGAGAAGGCCCCTGTGCTGGAGAACCTTGCTGAGACTTACTGGAAGCCTCTAGTGACCACAATTTAGCAGGAAGCCAAGGTTGGGCTGGTTCCTCCAAGTTACACAGCTGAGATCCCTGCAGCTATTCACCTGAAAATAAATTTGGTAGCTTCAAACAGCTCACAGCGAAGGAAGTTGTGTTGAATAATTTGGTGGCCACTGAAATGTGGCTGTGGGTTTTCTTTCATAGAGATCATACACAGGTATGACATCGTTGGCTACTGTTTGAAGACCAGTCTTTAACATCTGATTTTATTTGTTTATTGTGTCATCAAACTGCTGTATGAATAAAATGTGACAAATATCGGTGTTCTGTCTGTCAACAGTTTTTGTTCTGTCTGTCAACAGTGGATGGTCACAGTTTTTCTTGATATTGAAGTAGTTTGTCTTTGGCCTTGATACATTAATATGTCTCTAAATGCATATCTATTTATTCTGAAATTGGAAACCATATATGTGAACATGGTACACAAATATATAAGAATAACATTTTGATTTAAAAGTTTAAAATATCTGATATTTAGTTTTTATTTCAGGAAACTTGGGAGAAAGGGCTTGAGAAAAACTAGAACTTGCCAAACTGGGAAGATAGTGGTACCATTTGCCAGAGTGATGGAGTGATATAGTGATCTTGGTGGCACACTTCTACAATCTCAGGAGCTGGGAATCTGAGGCCGGAGGATCACTTGAGCTCAAGAGCTCAAGGTCAACCTTGGCAACAAAAAATGGGACCTTGTCTTAAAAAAGAAAATCACACTAATAGTTACCAAAATAAATAGATTTTTTTCTTTGCTATAATCACAAAAGACCCTTTTTCTTTGTTTTTTTTTTTTAGTTATACATGACAGTAGAATGTATTTTGACATATTATATATACATGGAGTATAACTTCCTATTCTTGTAGTTGTACATGATGTGGAGTTACTCTGGTCATGCAGTCATGTATGAACGTAAGAAAGTGATGTCTGATTCATTCTACTATCTTTCCTATTCCCAACTCCCACCCTTCCCTTCATTCCCCTTTGAGAAAGACCCTTTTGGCAATAACTGTCTATAAATGTTGGGGTACTTCTTGCCAACTTGAATATTAGCTTTGCTAGGCGAGAACAGTGTGGTGTTCTAAGTACACCTGATTGAAACATATTTACACTAGGACAGAGTGACTGAGAGTCATGACCTATTTTAAATCTAATTTGATAAGTGTTATTAATCTGTCTATATTTTAAGACTTTTAGAACCTGTTTTTGAAAAAATAAAAAAAAAAGTTATAGGTAATTAAACAGGGTTATAACGGTGCCATCCATGGATCTAGATTGTACATTATGTCTTGAATTAAATAGAACTGGTCAGTCAAATAAAAACAGCTTTCTTCATCTTTCCACCCAATCCTAAGTCTGGGCCATTTCCACTGGTGCCAAATGAAGCAGGTGCTTCAAGAAGGGAACCCTTAAATGGGAGTCATGGCTTTGAACCTGCCACTTCTTAATAATGTGACAAATTTGTCAGAGCTTGACCCAGACTCAGTTTCCACCAATGAAAAATGGGATGGAGGGAGAGACCTTGAGTACCTATGGCCCCGTCAGGCTCTGAACATACTGCATCTCTTTAAAATGTGAAAAGAACACCATCTGATGAACGAGAAAGCCGAGGTAGAAACTTGTTAAAAATCACTTTTTCGGGGTCACAAGGCTGAAATTCTAGCCAAGGTTCTAGAAGACTCTAGAGCACTGCCTTGGGGACATTGAGAGCACTATGCCAGTGAATGAGTGTGAATGTTCACCAAGCGGATGTTCTCCTCACAGATAAATAAGTATTTTTTAAAAAGCTTGACTCCAGTTGCTCTCTCATACACCTCCTGCCCAGCGGGCTGTCTGTGCTTTTCCAAATGCACCAGCCACTTTCATAAATGCCTTTGCTCTTTCACTTCACCCAAACTTCTTCCCCTTCTTATCTAGGTACCTTTTATTTTGTTTTCAAAACTCCTATTCAGAAATGACTTATAAAGCAGCTAATAAAGTGACAGAGCAACTTTGGGATCGAGGAGCACAGCTGCCTTAATCGGGGTGCCTGGGAATGGCCTTCTGGAGAAATGACTTTCACACTGTGATACACATGATGAAACACCGTTGGTCCCACGAAGCATAGAGGAACTTGAAAATGGCCCTGTAGGCAGGGGAATGTCTACGCAGTCTGAGGAACAGAAGAAGGCAGTGGAATTGAGATGGACAGCTAGTATCTATACTGCCAGGGAAGGCTCATTCAAACAGGTTATCAGGTTTTTATTCAACAGATCTAGGGTGGGCCCAAGAATGTGCATCTCTGACAGCTTCCTGGGTGATGCTGATGGTGCAGAAACCACACCTTAGAAACTGATGTACTCCTGTGATTGAGAGTGTGGGCCATACATAATATGAGTCCTCTTAGGTCATGATGATACTTATTATATTGATCCCAAGGTTCCTACTTATGATGAAGAGAAGGTTTGGAAGAGGTTAATTTTTAATTCCATTTGAGGTCCCCCAGGACATCCAAATCCACCATGTTGCATGCCTGTGGGTACCACACATTTCGTGGGAATAGCAACCCTGCGGCACAGAAACATAAAACATGAACACTGCCTGGTAGGGTTGTGCGATATGTCAGTCCCACAATATCGTTCTTCCTCTGAGCTGACATTCTAGAGAGGAGACAGACACTAGGCAAGAAAGATACTTTTAAATGGTGTTCAGTACTATAAAGAAAAAACAATTCTCAAACTTATAGATATGGACCATGCACATTGCTGCAAGCAGTTTGGGGACTACATGGCTGGGGCATCCTGGTGCTCATTCCTGGAAACTACTTGTTTAAAGAAGGCACACAGAGAACTGTAACTTGTAGATAATAACTGAAGCTTGTGTTATTGGCAACTGTGGTGCACCAAGTCTAACCATCAGCTTCGATGTTAGGTCAACCAACAATCCCATGAGACATGCATCATGGGAAAACTGAGGCACAGAGTGGTTCAGTAACTTGACAGGGGACACATAACTAGAAAGGGACCAAACTGGAATTCAAGACCAGGACCATTTGCAGAGCTGGTTCGTGCATGCTGACCACACAGCTTTCAGGAAACTTGCTGGCTGAGTCTTCTGAAAAGCTCCACATCACCTGTGTCCCTGACCAGGCTCTGATATTACCGTAGAGAAAAATCCAGCCTTGGAAAAGCCTGTGTTCTTTGCCAATGAGTAGCTAGAACTGTCAGAGTATCTTTAACATTAAGAAAACCCCATGCCTGAATCTGTGCTCCAGACCTTTTACACAGAGAAAATATGGACATTTTCTTTTAATAATGCTACAGAGAAATAATGAAATGGTAGCATTACAAAAACATAATTAGGTCTTCAGGAAAAAAAAATCTCCACTGGAGTCCTATAAAAAGACCACAGGTGTTCGTCATTATTTTTTGTTTAGCAGACAGTTTTAGCCATTGTTTGTTTTTTCCCCATTTATTAAGTTCTGGTATTTTAAGATGATTTGTGTATAATAATAACAATAATTTCCTGTTTTCCTGTCAGTTGTGAGCTGCTTTAATTACAGATATTCATTTTCACAAGTTAACTTGGTAAACATGCTCATTTGTTATGCTCCCTGTTCATTAAATCAGTTAGCACAGCTAGTAACTACGTTAAGTATTTTGCTGTTGGGTTTCAGCAATGTATCTTCATCAGTTTCCAACACTGCTTCTCAGAGACAGACACAGGCTTCCTGAGAGTCCCTTCTTATCGGATAGGAAGGACAGGAAATGCTGAGTCTTCCACTGCTGCAAACCCAGGTGCATTAAGCCCAATGGTAGCATCCGCTCCCTTGGCGTATCACAGTCAAATCATTGCTTCAGACTAAAGTGCAATACTTGGTAACCAGAGGCAAGATGTGGGATAAAGGAAAAAAGAACACTCTGACAAGGGAGGGGTTGAGTAGACCTGCTTGAAGCATACCCAATCCTTGGACAGCCCCCTACCACCCACCCTGAAAAAAGAGAAGATTTTGATGGCTATGGTTGCACCAGATGATCCCAACCTCTGAAGTAGCTAATTATTCTAGAGGTGGACATAGGGGTCATCAGATGGCTCCCTAAAGTACCTGAGGAAGAGTTGTCAAGTTGGAGAGATAAAATTCAGAATCAAGGCTGAGTCTCTGAGCCACTACAGTCCCAGACCAAACACTAGTTGCTGTTATGGGAAATGACGAGATTAACGACGCAGACATTGCTAAGCCATGAAAGAATTTGCAACCATAAAAGACAAAGCAGAGCAGAAAAGATCACCAGAAGATCTTTGCAGCTCCCAATAAGCATGGTTATTTCTTTTTTTTGAGATTTCCATGCATATTTTCAATAAACCAGTTATTTAGCCAATTGAATAGGCTTCTGTAATTAAAAAAACAAACACAGTTTGAACAATACATTTTTAATCATGGTGACTGAGATCATGTTGGGTCCACTAAAAATGTCACATCGAATAGATCCCAACTTTTCTACAAAGGAGTCTTAGATACCAACAGTAGGCCATAAAACAACTGCTGATTAGATATTTCATTCAAGGTTTTCCTTTAGTGGGGACTATGATTACTACTGATGTGCCAAATCAGGACCAAGGACAATATAATATTAAATAGCCATTAGCTAAGTCACAGGCTCAGTAAGAAGTAATTCATTAGAGGTTTGAGTCGGATAGAAGAACTTGGTTCAAGGTGCTCAAGAGTAAATATTTAAAACAGAATAAAAGTTCATTGAGTTGTTCATGGTAGATTCTCCGTGATTACTCTGCCTTGCTAACCTTTCCTAAAAGAGAAAGATCCATTGGTTGTGGCTGGACAAGTTATGATGAGAAACAGAGTAAGACTATCTGATTCAAGTATGAGGCAATTAGGAAAGACGGCATTTACTCATGTTAAGGTGCAACATCTACATGGAAGCATCAGATGCTGAGGGACACCATTTAACCATCACAGATCAAAAGCCAACACATTTGATAAATACAAACCAATCTGAAGAGGATCCTCCAGTAGCCCCTGAGAGTAGTCCCACACTATTTTCTCCACGATCCATGACATTGCTCCCTATGTCCTTCCTTTGCAGTTTCAAGTGCTCTTTGCTTGGCCCTCCATCTATTCATCACATGCCCATCTTTTGACTTCTCCTGTGAGTCTCAATTATTCATGGACTCTCCCTCCTTCCAGTTATTCCAGACTAGGCCAATACTGGAAATACATTCTGGATTTTAGGAGAAAGTTCAGGGTCTCATGCTCCACTGGAGACAAAGTTGGAAGACCATCTAAACCTGGGGGTCATGAGGGTGTAGGGTAGATAGGTAGGGAAGGAAATTTTGCAGCAGGTCCCCAAAAGTGGGTGGATGATGATAGGACCTGGAGTTTATATGAAGAGTTGAAGTTTTAGAAGAGAAAGAAACTTGAAAGGAAGGAAAAATGTTGAAGTAGACCAGAGGAGAGATAAAGGGTCTCCCTTTTGAGCTCTTCATCTTCTCTATAAAGTAAAAGTGTACTCCAAGTTTGGGGCTCGGAGATGGAATTATAGGCATGCATGAAATGAACAGTCAACATTTAGAAAAGGTAATGCATGCATACTTATGAGACTTGCCTTTGTGAGCAAATAGAACCATTTGAATGCTAGAACTCAGTAGGTTTAGCCAACCCGGCATCCATTCTCACTCCACTAATAGCAGCATCTAATTGTGATCTGGAACTCGCAATAGATATGGTCTTATTGGAACTGCCAAAGTGTCCCACCCTCCCCTGCATAAGAGGTAGGCATGTGATGCAAGCTAATCCATCAAAGGTTCCTCCCTGGATTTTAAGTATAGGAATGCTAAGACTCTTAGTGCTAATTCCTTCTGATAGTGGCCCCCAGAAGAGACTTCCTTTAGCCCCTGCTCCCCAGAGCCAAGTAACAACATGGCACCAGTCTTTTCAGAAGTCATGTTCTTCAATTCTTCCTTAAATTTTATGAACCACTCCCTATCCTTGTAAGAAATTATTTTTTGCTTAAACTATTAAGTCAGATTCTATTGCTTGTAACTTAAGAACACCAACAATAGCAAAAGTAGGACAGATATTCCTCAACTTTACAATGGAGTCATGTACCAATAAGCCCATCACAAACTGAAAATATTCTAAGTCCAAAATGCATTTTATATAACTAACCTATCGAACATCATGGCTTAGCCTCACCTAACTCAAATGAGTTCAGAACACTTACATTAGCCTAGAGTTGGGCAAAAACCATCCAACAAAAAGCCTATTTTCTAAGAAAGCACTGGAGTATCCCATGTCATTCACTGAATGCCGTACTAGAAGTGAAAAACAGAACAGCTGTATGGGTACATGTTTGCAGCATCATAAACTCAACAAATTGTAAGTTGAGCCATTGTAAGTAGGGGACTATCATATTATCAGTGTTATATAAAAAGGCATGGTGGTGAGAATTAAGAATCCCAAAAGAAGAGTACTGCCAACATCACCACTGCCACTAAGACACAGGCAGGTTCGAGCAAAACCTCCAAGTTCACTAAGCTTCATTTCTCCCATCTGTAAAAGTTAAATAGAAAAGGCTAAGATCCTGTCTTTACAGAAATAATTTTCCCCTCCTCTCAATTATTTCAAGCAATCTCTTGCCTCCATGCCTTACCATCCACTGTCACCAGGCTCATCAGTTGGGCTGAAAGGACTTTAAGGAAAGGAAAGAACAGAACCACTGATCAGAGCCCATTGGAATGGCCTTCACAAAAATAAATTCCAAACCCCACATATAACCCAGTTTTGTTAAGCAATAGAAGTTTAATCTGATTTCATTATTTTTTCATTTTTTCATTTGGCATCTGCTAAGAACTTCTTGCATACATTTTTATTTTCTTCAAGGGAGAAAAAGAAAGTAAGGACATTCTCTGTTCTCAGGAAACCTGAAATAAAGTTTATTATGTGCAAGAAATCCCTAGAGGACCCTTTCAGGAGGCCTAGAATCACATGCCCAGCACCCACCAAGTGCTAATCATATAGTAAGTGTTTAATATTTGTTGATTGAATCAGGGACAATGTATACATACACACATACTATTAGGTAGACAAAAAATCTTAAGACTCAGAAAGATGAAAAGAAAATGAGTATTTATTTTACAACTACTGAGCTTTTACTACACAGAATTTGACATAGTCTTCAATTATGAAAATGTTGCTCAAAACGGATCAGTTGAAGGGTGGTTATTAGTATTTCATAAAATAATATTCCCATCTTAAGAAATTTAAAGAATCTAACATATTTAAAATAGAGTTTTCTTTGTGGGGACATTTTAGAACACTGCTCTGGCACATGAGGGTAAACTCAAACTTGACATGCCAAAATGTAACTCCATCCCAAAATATTGGCCTGCCCCTTAGATGCCAGTGTAATAGCATTTGACATGCAGCAGTGTTAAGCAAATGGAGTTGTTAAAGCCACCGGCCACTCACCAGGACTGTCAACACATAAGAGGTCTGAGTGACACAGGGGACTCTTGTTTCAGGAGGCAAAGTTCACCCCGAAGATCACCATCCATTAGGGAGTAACGAGAACCTTCTGGCATGTCCAAGTGGACGGGACTTGGGAAAACCTGAACAGGGAACTCGATAAAATTAAAATGCAATGGTGGTGAACTGCGGCAGCAGCAAGCGTAACCTTCTTGGTGTCTTTAGCAGTGTTAATGGATCTACTTATGGCACAGATGGTGGTTTTCAGAAAAGTCATTTTTTCTCTAACAAATTCATGACTAAACTAAAAAGACCACTATCAACTTCATTATGCTTTCCAATTGACTTGCTTTAAGGGTTATTCTTTTATTATAGCTCTTAAGCTCCCATTTCTTTTTTAAAGTACTTCTTTTAATACCAATTTTCACAGCACTAAGAAATTTAACACTCTTCAGTGGTTATATTAATGGCAAAGACTGTTGCAGGCTGAAGAGAGGCATGAAAGACATTGCTATTGGACTGGTCATTTGTTACCTCCTCTACCCAAGTTAGGGGCCCGGATCCCAGGAGGTGACAATCAGATCACCATTCAAAATATACAGGTAATGAGAGAAAGCTGGTATCATCCCTCCCCAGAGAAAATTTTCCTCCCTACAACATCAGAGTTGTGGGTACATGGTACATTTCATATCACTCTTTTCAAATGTGATTCTACTACAAGCCTCCCCTACCCAAGTGTGTCCAGTTAGCCTTTCAAGTGACCAGCAAACCTAATTAATTGCACAAACAATTCCATAAGCATTTTACAAACATCATTTGAGTGACTGTAAAGACTAAAATAAAACAGAATTTGCATAATATGGGATAAGCCAGAGTTCTGTATTAGGAGTCAACCAATTTGATTTTTTTGAAGTGAAATTGAATTGGAGAGAGATCATATTTCATAGGAATGAAGACATATATTATAATATCACTCACAGAATAAAAATTAGAATGCATTTCCTAACAACAGAACAATCTGCTCAGAAAAAAAAGATTATAAAAAGATATGCACACAAATGGAAAACCTTTACAATGTTAAGAGAAAACTGAAGAAACAATATATGTAAGAACAAAATAATACATAAGACACCCGACATATATGAAGAATACCAGTGGAAATATGTTAAAATGCCATCAATAGTTATTCCAAGGTAGTGAGAATTTAAACTTGTGTGCCTGCATTTCTGTTTATTTTCCCATCTTATTTACATGTGTTTATTTAAATTCATAACCAAGAAATTAATATTTTATCTCCTATGGAAGAAAAGATGGTGATCATTCACATATAGATGTCTGTGGTAGGAAAACTCTTTAGGGCTTTAAATTCTGTTTGAATTCCCCCTAAGATGTGGCTTTTGAACTGTCACAGACACTACAGTGAGAAGTCACATTTAGCATCAACAGTGGTCGGAGCAAAATTTACATAATCAACCCTTCCACTTTACAGATGGAAAAACTGAGGTTCGGAAATTCCTCACCTGAGATCTAGAAAGCAGCCCCCTTCCTTTAACTTCGTCGCCTATCAACCAGATTATTCTTCATAAGGCAAACCCTTGCTGATGGCAGAAATCTCTAAGACGCAAAAGAAAAAAGTAAAATGATCAAATCATTTCATTCTATTTTGCTATTAGGTTCCAGATAGTCTCCAATTCAGCTATTTTATTAGCTTCAAGGGGATAATGCCTCATAATTCTTAATTTAATTTAATTCTAAATTTAATTCTTAATTCTTCTATAGAGGAGATCCAACATGGCCTTCAAAGGCCCTTTATTTTGACCCCATGCCTGGTTGGCTATAGAGTGGGTGCTCTGTGATGGTGTCAACAAGTGACCACAGTTATGAGCTCTTGTGTTGCTAACTAAGAAAATTCTGGAATCTACCTTTGTCATACTCTACCATGACATGACACACAGTACAAATGTCCCATCCATATGGAGACACACAGAGCAGCCTGCCTTATCTAGAAAACAGGATCTTGAATGGAACCTCTAAAACACTAGCTTGCTTCAAGTAGTTCCAACCTGGATGAGGGGGATAATAACCCGTTGGAATATCTGAAGAAAATTCAAGTGCTTTTCAGTGAAAGATTGACATTGTTAAGAGAAAGTTTTCTTCCCTCCTTTCCTCAGAGATATTTCCCCTCTTTGAAAATGGAGAGCAATTATTTTTTATTCAACCTGTCTTTAATTTTTATCTCATGTGAAGAAAGAACAGTGATCACTCACAAAAAGGTTTTAATGACAGCAAAAATGGTCTCATGATTGATCATTTCATATCATGCCTTCCACCCAGAGCACTTACAAATCGCCAGCCTGGGAGCCCCTCTCTCAGCACAGGCCGGGGGCAGCTCTCAAGGGCTTTGTGAATGGGGGGAGGCTTTGAACAACAACAAAAAACACACACACACAGGAACAAAGGACCACAATTAGAGGTACTATTATAGAGACCAGGAGAAATAAAGAAAGACTCATAATGTGAAATATTTGAGCACTTTTGAATGTACTTTCAACTTTTAAACTCTCCCATCATTTCTCAAATTCTGATTTTTAATGAGGAACACTGCAGATAGATACCAAAAAAAAAAAAAAATCTAAATGAACAATCAGGAGAGTCCTTAAAAATCAGGGACATTTGAAAGAAGCGACATATACCTATAAATCAACCGTTAACACATTGTTGAATTATAAGAAGAAAATTGTTCTTTGCTTCAACATGCAAAGCTTCTAAGTGATACTTAATGCAGTTATTTAAATCATTTCAGATCAGGTTTCCCAACAGTCTTCTCTGCAGCACAGGCTGAGGTAGATAGGACCATCATGTACTTGTCTTTTTACTGATGGAGAGAATACTTCTACAGAATAGTGAGAGTCATTGTGACATGGTCACACATGCACTTAACATCATTTGGTCAGTTTCATCCCCAGGACTTCCCCTTGCCCAATCTCCTCCCTCCCGGATTCCTTTGCTCTACCCTACTGGGGTTTCAGTGTTTATGAGGTTTTTGTTTTTGTTTTTGTTTTTCCTCTCTCAATTCCACATTATGAGAAAAAAACATGACCCTTGACTTTCTGAGTCCAGTTTATTTCACTTAAAATGATGTACTCCAGTTGTATCCATTATTCTGCAAATGACTTAATTTCATTCTGCTTTAAGTGCATACCACATTTTCTTTGCCCCTTCTTCTATTAATGAACACTTAGGCTGGTTCCATAGTTTGGCTATTATAAATTGTGCTGCTATAAACAAGAGTATGCATGTATCAGTATAATATGCTGATGTTAAGTCTTTTGAATGAATGCCAAAAAATATATAGCTGGGTCATATGGTGATTCCATTTCTTGTCTTTTGAGGAACTTCCATACTGATTTCCATAGTGGTTGTACTAATTTACAATTCCACCAACAGTTTACAAGAGTTCCTTTTTTCCTGCCTTTTCACCAACATTAATTATTATTTGTAGTCTTTTATTTAAATTTATTCATTTATTCTAATTTGTTATACATGACAGTAGGATGCATTTCAATTTGTTATTTGTATTCTTGATGACTGTTATTCCAAATGCTGTGAGCTAAAATCTCAGTGTAGTTTTAACTTGCATGTCCCTGTCTGCTAGAAACGTTGAACATTTTTTCATATAACTGTTGGCCATTTACACTTCTTATTTTGAGAAATGTCTGTTTAGTTTATTGGTCCATTTAATTGAGTAGTTTGGGGTGTTAAGTTTTTTGAGTTCTTTATATTTTCTGGATACTCGTCCTCTGTCAGAGGAATAGCTGGCAAAGATTTTCTCCAATTCTGTAGGCTCTCCTCATGCTCTTAATTGTTTCCTTTGCTGTGCAGAGCTTTTTACCTTGATGTCATCCCACTTATTGATTCTTGGTTTTATTTCCTGAGCTCTAGGCATCTTACTTAGGAAGTCCTTCTCTGGCCTACATGTTGAAATGTTTCCCCTATTTACATTTAGTAGTTGCAAAATTTCTGGTCTGATTCCTAGATATTTAATCCATTTTGAGTTGGCTTTTGTGCAGGTTGAGTAATAGGTGAATCTAGTTTCATTCTTCTACATGTGGATATTCAATTTTAGCATCATGGACGTTTTGGAAGGTCCTCATTTCTTTCTGTGGACTTACAGGTTGCATGGGGGCTGACCAACACTCAAACTCCAAACCTCCCATTAAAATGCTCACAGATGTCTCAGAGTGTCAGCCACACTGTAAAACCTAAAACTGGGGAAAACAAAAGACCCAACAGTACGAGAACTTATCCTTGCTGTATCATGAAGTGAGACTGATTTAGAGACACACGTTCTCTCCGGACCAAAAGAAGACAGCTCCAAAGAAGATGCAAACAGTTTAACTCCCCTTCACTATCTATGGCCCAACAATATGACCCCAGGTTTGAAATGATACAAAAAAACAGTCATTCCTTAGCTTGATCCATCAGCTTTGGCCTCCATTCATTCAGAATATCAAAGTCTAACATACAACATGGCACGGCAGAAAGCAGAAGATGCTAAGAGCCAAGTATATGATGCATGGCATTTTTGGTTGAAAGGTGACGCCAGCTAGCCATTGAGATGATATGATTATGTTAAGATTTGCATTCATATGGATATTGGACTCCTGCTGTTCACCTAGGCCTGCTACGGGACTCCTGGAGAGTTCCCATTGGTTGGGGAAGTGCAGTAGGAGGGAGTTCCGGGGGAGGAGCTCGCTCTGGTGGTCCGGGAGGAGGCCGCGTGGGTGGATGGAAAAATCTTCCTGGTCTGTACTGGACATTGGCGGCAGTTTCAAAAAATAAAGTTTGTTCCTGCTTGAGTGGCTCGTGATTTTGTGCCCAGCCAGACTTCGGCAAGAAGACATCAAGAAAATGTGTTTAGGAAGTTTGTACACTTGTCATAAATAGCTTAAGAAACAAGGATGGAGACCAAGATGTACTGGGAGCCATGGAGGGCACAGGAGAGATGGCAGTTTTCACTACATAGTCTACTCAAAATATTAACAATGACCTCTGACTCCTAAAAATTTTAAATCAGGTTGCAACACAATTCATAAAACAGACAAATATCATTTATATCCCAGTGGCCGGTATACAACCAGTTTGGCTAAAATATTCATGTAAGTCACAGAACAGCACACATATATATGTAGGCAAACACACACCCCTGTCCCAACCACTTTTTATCACAAATGACGGTAAGGGCCAAGTATGGGAGGCTGAGAATGATGTTGGATTCTTAGCAAATACAGAAGCCCAGAGAAACATCAAAAGCCTCGGTCAGAACTGTAGTGCTTAGAAATGGTCTGAAATGTTTCTCTAACCTGAACTTACAAAAATTAAGTCCCGCATAGTGCCAAAGGATTTCAGTAACTGCCCTTAAGTAATTGTTTATTAACTCTGGCTACCTCGATGAGTTTCCCAAAAGTGATAAATTAAGCTTAATTATCATCACTTGGCTTCACTTCCTCATCGGAAGACAGGACTGTGATAATGACACTTCTTGAAAGATTACAATAAAGAAAATACATTAAAGGGCCAGGGCTGTGGCTCAGTGGTAGAGCGCCTGCCTAGCATGTGTGAGGCACTGGGTTCGTTCCCCAGCACCACATAAAAATAAAACACAACTTAAAAAAAATATTTTAAAAAAAGAAAATACATTCAAATAGTTCAGATGGTCAATCTGGAACATTCTCGAAAGCTAAGATGAAGGTACATGAGTTTATTACACGCCTAGAATGCTAAATTTGAGAAGGACTAAGAAGAACCCTATGAAATGAACCACTTCACTTGTACAACATGAACATTTCTCTCCTTGACCTAAACAAGCTCCCAGGCTTGGAGAAAGTTCTTCCTCAAATTTCACTATAGCTAGATGAGAAAAGCTAAGCTAGTGTGATATTGTAGAGTCTCGAAGGCCAAGATTTTTAACTTTGTTTTTAAAAGGCAAAAGTCTCATATTCCTTAGGAGTACCATTGTCTCAACAGACGAATACTATGTAAGAAACCCAAGTCACTCGATTCTTCAGGAGACTTTTATATGAGAATTATGTTGGTGACACAAGGACTAGAATAGCCATTGTTAAGAATGGTAGACATTTTCCAGGCCAGGTGTGGTGGTGCATGCCTGTAATCCCAGCGGCTTGGGAGGTGGAGGCAGAAAGATGGTGAGTTCAAAGCCAGCCTCAGCAATTTAGCGAGAGGCTAAGCAACTCAGTGAGACCCTGTCTCTAATAAAAAAACAAAATAGGGCTAGGGATGTGGCTCAACAGTCAAGTACCACTGAGTTCAATCCCTGGTGCCCCACCACCACCAAAAAAAAAAAAAAAATGATAAACATTTTCCAGATCTAAACTGCTGCTAGGACTCTGAAGCACAGAATTGGTATTTACTGAGATATCAGCTCTTCCCATTTCCAGAAATCTCTGGCTACTACAAGAAAAGTCCACCACGACTTAATAGAGTCCCTACTGGGAATTCAAGAGAAGGAACTGTATAGTTCTCAGGATTACAATTTGGAGATACTGTTTCATACAATGCCAAAAGGTCTTTCAAAAGAAAAAACAAAATGATATCTCTGAGGATCTAGTTAATAATCATAACAATACTTACTTATCAAGTCCCTCCTATAAGGAGCACCAGGGAGCCAGGACATCCAACATCCTTCCTTCTCCAGAGCCTTTCCACGCACTGGACATGGGAGACCACCCCGCATCGTGCTAAATAAAAGCCCTCTCTCGGTCTCTCTTCACATCCTGCTTCCTTTCCTCCAACCTCAGAGGTCTCTGATTCTCAATATTCTCCTCTAAGTGTTAGTGTAACACAGAGATGTTAAGTTCAAGGACTTTCCTCTTCTCCATCCACAAACTCTGCAGAGATGAAGTTGTTTTTTTTTGTTGTTGTTGTTTTGTTTTTTTTCCTAGTCTCATTTTTTCTCTGTATTCAGGGGAATCCTGGCCTCTCACCTGAGCTCCCAATGCTGGGCATTGCAGCAGGTGCTACCCACGCCCCTATCTTGCCACACCGCCAACTGCCAACACCTGTGTCTCTCGCACCGTTCTGTGAGAGTCTCTCCACGTGTACACACGGTGGGCAGGAGCCATCAGGAAACTCTTTGCACCCGAGGACCAGCCCTCAATCAATGACTGCAGGCAACTGAAGGATTACAAAGAAACCCGTCTTTCCCACCACCAGAAGTAGGCCTGAGGCGCATGCGCTATTCTGTCTCCCAGAGTTTCCCACCCCCAGGTGGGGGTGGGGGGTGTTAGGGTCCAGTTTTCGCACGGTGATTTGCTTGATCATGTACTGAATAATCTAAATAATCTAATCATGAACTCAAATCCTCATCTCAAGATCACCCAGAGAAACGCAAAACTAAGAATCTACACACACACACACACACACACACATATTAAAACCACTCCTCACTTCCTTCTGTCTCCATGTGTCTCAAAAAGTAGCACCACTATGCACCCAGATTCCCAAACAAAAACGGGGAGCTATCCTTGATGTCTGAGTTCTGGCTATTGTAACAAAAATACCATAGAGGTGGCTCAAACAACAGAAATGTATTGCTCATGGTTCTGGACTCTGGGAAATGAACTTCAAGATCAGAATGCTTCCCAATTTGGTTCCTGGTGAGGGCTCTTGCTATGGTTTGGGTGTAAGTCTATACATAAAGTCTTGTTCCCCAGGGTGGTGGTATTTGCAAGAGTTATGGACCTTTAAGAGGTGGGGCTTAGTAGGACTGGGACTGGGGGATGCCAAATCCTCTACACACACACACACACACACACACACACAGTCACTCTTGGAGATCTGACCACTTGCTCTGAAAAATGTTCCTCCCATTACCATCCATTGCCCTCACCAGAGGCCAACCAACAGGGCGCACCTGAACTTGCACTTTGAACCTATAGAATTGTGCAATAAATAAACCTCTCTTTGCTTCATAAGTGACCTGTCTCAGGTATTTCATTATAGTAATGCAAAAGTGCCTCATACAGCCTATGTCCTGGTTTGCAGATGGCTGTCTTCTCATCGTATCCTCACATAGTGTAAAGAGTGACTCTAGGATCTGACTCTTCTTTTGAGGACACTAATCCCATCCCCCTGGGGCTGTACCCTCATGACTTCATTTAAACCTAATTATCTCTCAAAGACGCCACCTTGGTAGGGTTTCAACATATTGAGAGGGCACAACCATACAATCCATAACATTTGATTTTCCCCTTTCCACCCATTTCCACATCCAAGGCCTTCCCTTGATCTAACTCTAAAATACTTTTTTCCTCTAGTCCTATTGTGCATTGGCTTTTGTCTGAACTAGTGCAACAGTCTCCCATCTGGTTTCTGTGCCTCCACTCTTGCTTTCACACCCAAATTCTATTCTACATAAAGAATCCAGAGTGATCTTATAAAAATCTAACTCAGATAAAGTCGCTCCCTTACTTGAAGTATTATAGGGGTTTCCCATCACACCTTGAGCAAAATCTAAAGCAACTTCTTCCAGAACCTTCACCATCCAGCCCCCTCCATGGCAGCTTGCTTTATACCACACAATACAATATACAATCCATAATGCAACCATCGGCCTGCTCACTTGGCACCTAGGTTAGGCACCTAACCGAGGATCTTGAGCTGTTCTTTCCTCTGCCCAAGATGCTCTACCAACCAGTATTTCCAAGGCAGATCCTTGGCCATTCAGGTCTCTGCTCCAGTGTCTCCTCTTCGGAGAGATGTCCCTGGTATTCTTTCTCAGGCGTCATACCCGGTCCCTCTGTATACATCCCTCAGCTTCTCCTCACCCCACTCCACCTGACGTCCCTACTCCTTTACCTGTTCTTGTCTACCTTCCTGTGTCAGGAACTCAGCTTTTGTCTGCAGTGGACACCACTGTACCCTCAACCTCTGGGACAGTGCCAGGTACACAACAGGTGCTCAGAAACTCTCCTGGAGGGAGCGCATGTTGGTGGAGTAGCCAGTCCTTTGCAACTAGGAGGAAAACATCACTACCTACCCACGTTCTCCACCCGGACCTTCAATTTTTCCATCTACAAAGTGGCTCACTGAAGATCACTCAGCTCATTACTAGAGATGGCTGCCTACCCAGGGACACAGAGGAGTGACGCATGAGGGCTTATGGCTAATTGTTCCAGTTGAAACAGCTCAAGTCATGAACAGCTGCCACATCCAGAAAGCTCAATTAGGTCACACATTTGGCCTAAATTTCCTACCTTCCTGTATTCGTTTTCAAAGATACTAAACTTGAGGACAGCTGTACCTTCATTTATAAAAAGGCACCTGGAACAGAACTGTGAATGGGAAAGTTCTAATATAGTTCCTAAAAATGCAAATATATTTTCCGTCTGCTGAAGGGACGAACTTAATCAGAGCTTGAAGATCAGATTTCGTTGACATAGAAGTTACAAAATGACAGCGGGGGTCTTATGACAGTGTTTTTATCAGAAGTTACACTTCAGAACCTCTTTGTGAGTGAGACTATTTTTAGCATCCTTTTGATAGATTGGGCTTGCTGAATGATCAAGGCCCAGTAGGAAATATATATATATATATAAACTTTAGCATGTTTTACTCTAATAAAGTGCACATTTATCAAACCCTCAAAGAACTTTCAGAATTTAGAATTCCAGGCACAGTGCATATAAAGCCATTGTATTATTTCGTACTTACTAATGGAATTACTTGAACTCAAAAATTGTTTGGCTATCTAATCACAGTTTGGTTATAGAAAATTCCATTCTAATTACAAATGAACCTCTTGGCCAGCCCAATGAGAATGTTTGGGAATGAGAAAGATTATCTCAAAAGAAGCGACATCAAAACTGAGGCTGGAGAAAAAAAAAGGCCTTTTGCTTTTAACAGATTCATAGCACTAATTTGTATTGCTCTTACGCAGTAGGCATTCTATTAATAAGAGTTAGAGGAGAAAAAGTGAGAAAAGGAGAATATGTTCCTATGCCTATGAGGTGCATGAGAGTTGAAAGCTAGAAACCAAATCAGACATCTGCACACTATGTGCATTCCTAAGATAATCATGTGCCCATTGCAATCCAGACACTGAATCTTAAATAGAGGGACAGAAATCAGCAGATAAGCGGCTCTGCCTCCCACTCTCTGGGTGGACAGTCCTGGAAGGCATTCTGTTTGCTTTTCAGGGTGGGGTGGGATGGGACTTCCACTGCTCAGGCAGCAACCTCAATTTCATGCCCCTATATGGGCTTTGCCAGCCTCCCCGTTGAGTCCCTATTCCCTCAACCCCTATTCCCTCACTCTAGCTTTCTAGGAGCACCTGCCCAAAGTCTTTTATTTTAAATTTTTGGGGAAACCTAATGAAGACACCATTCATTGAAGTTTTAATACATGATGTAAAATATTCATGTCACTGGGCACGGTGACACACACCTGTAATCCCAGCAGCTCAGGAGGCTGAGGCAGGAGGATCGTGAGTTCAAAGCCAGCTTCAGCAAAAAGCGAGGTGCTACGTAATTCAATGAGACCCCATCTCAAAATAAAATACAATAAGACTGGGGATGTGGCTTGGTGGACGAGTGCCTCTGAATTCAATCTCTGGTACCCCAATAAAATAAAACAAAATGATCATGTCTTCTGTTTTATATAGTACCTTATTCCTCCCAATTTCCAAAGAAATTTCATATACTTATTTCATTGGGACCTTTCAAAAACCTTCAGGGTTATTAATGGAGAGAAAGTTGTTTTTCTCATTTGGGAAGTTGAGGATTTTGAGATAGAAATGGAAAATGGCTTAGCCAAGATTATGGGGACTGTGGCTTATCACCCACCCAAGACTAACACCACAGCCTCAGCTCCATCCAATGCATTTTGATTTTTCTCATCCACCCACATCCTTGTCTTCCTGGCACCCACTTCCTACTTGCCCTACAAAAGTTGGTCCCAGTGTCATTGAGTCCAGGAAGCATGGACTCTTCATGGATGGATGGATGGATAGGTAGATAGATAGACAGACAGACAGACAGACAGACAATGAGATAAATTTCAAGGAATTGGTTCACACAATTATGGAGGCTGAGAAGTTCCAAGGTCTTCCTAGATCAGCCCAAGTCAAAAGACATAAAGCAAATATGTTTCAGTCCCCAAACCAGCAGGCACAAAACCAAGAAGACCCATCATTTTCATTCAAGCCTAAACACAGGGGTAAAAAAACTGATGTTTCAGCTCAAGGAGTCAGAACAGGGGGATCTCCCTCTTACCCAGCCTTTCTGTTCTAGGTAAGCCTTCAACAGATTGAACGAGGCCCACCCACATTGTGGAGGGCAATCTGCTTGATTCATTTGTTGATTGAAACGTTAATCTCATCCCAATATCCCCTACAGACATACCCACGATCATGTCTGACCAAATATCTGGGCATCAAGTTGACGCATGAAATTAACCATCTCCTATCCCATTGCCACCATGATGGAACCGATTTTATAATCAGTGTTATACGTCTGCTCCTTAAATGCATCAGTGAGTCCATGACTTACTCTGGCAAGCACTCCTCGTGCTGCTCTGATGCCCTGCTAGCCTGCTGGCTCCTCTTAAATCTGAGAGCCCCTTAAATCATGTTAGTCAACCTCATCTTCTCTGTGTCAAAACAGTGTCCTGCACAAGTCAAGTACTGGCACTTAGTCTCACTTCCTGGATGGACCCATGAACGAACAAAGGGATAATAAGCAGAACTTTACTTTCCTAGGAATTATAGGACACCAGCCATAGGAAGAACTGTCTAGAATCGTCTTGAAGAAAACTCTGGAATCGGGTCAAAGAAGAATTAGATCCACAGAGAGAAAAAAAAAAATCTGGTCCAAACTTTGACGAAGTAATTATTAGTTTCTTAATCTAAAAGTGAAAATCAAATATTGAATCTGGGGGAATGTTGATGAACAACGTATGCCTAGTAGTTGTCTCCACTGAGTGGTTTTTCAGAGAAAGAGTGTCCAATCCTGGGCAAGTTTTATCTTTCTGAGTGGCTTGGGTTTCTCATTAATAATAAGGAGAGCTTCATAAATTAGGCACTGGCTTTGTGCCAGAGCTGCTAAATTGCATTCTATGTGATTGGTACCCTCTTAAAATTGTGCAGTTCACAGTATACATGGCTGTACTTGGCTACCCTATTGAGTGCTAAGTGCCCCACATATAGTATCTTGTTTAATCCTTCACCCCAGCAAATTTGAAAAATATAGAATTGAAGGGTCCATATTACAAATAAGGAAATGGTTCTAGAGATGTAATTTATCCATCTCATAGTCATAGGCTACAAAATCAGGATTCGCACCTGAGGAGTCTAGCTGTGAGGTCCCCAGCCTTAACTCATAAAACACTTCACAGTGGTGTTGCAAAGTTGTAATAAACTTCTAGATAAGAAACACTTTTGCAAAGGCCAAGTTGGGAGGTCTTTTTAAATTATTTTTTATCATTATTTTTCCTGGATGGCCAATCCCTGATGGTCAAAACCTGAGAGGTTTTATAAATAACCTGAGAAAGTTTCTAAGCTGTTTTTACAAATTCATATTTTATAACCTGAACATAAACTATGTCTAAGGGAGAAATAGAATAAATTCCAACCATTATTGATGTTTCTTATCGATAATGATAAATATAGAATGATTCAGAGCAAAGGGGAAAGACAGCTAGAATCTGTTTAATGGGGAGATACAGAATTTCCTTTTTTTGAAAAGAGTCCTGGAGAAAGTATTGGGAAAATCCTCAAAGGCATCAACTCAGCAGCTACCCAACTACTAGGAGTGGTGTACTCCCAGGGTCCCAAGCTGGAAACAACCAATTTCCCCCCAACTTTAGTGCAAGTGACCCAAGTTAATCTTTTCCCTAAAACAATGTTTTTCAGCAGTTGGCATGAATTATGAGTACATAAAGTACATTTTATCATTCTGTGTATATTTCTGTAAAGGGGAAAGATGGGAAGTAGATTTTGAATGCTCTCCTAAGCCCCACAGAGAATCTGTGCAAAGATCCATGTAGAAAATCTGTTTTGCTTACCTTTAAGAAAAAAGAACAACACAGTGGCCCTTCAAGATCCACAGATTTCAGAAAATGGAGAATTCCCTGAGTTTTTCAAATAACTGATGTTTACCACCTTAAGTGCCAAAAATTCCTTTATATTTTCATCTTTTGGGTTCAATTCTTCCAAATACATTCTCTTCGTTTCCTGTCTTAGTAATCAGAATATATAGAATCTACATTGATAGTTCTGGGAGGACGTGGGCTCATTATCATGGATCTCAGTTATCAGATCATATCATCAATCACATCACACAACTCCCAGGACCATGTGCCCCTGGGGAAATCAATGGACCTCTATGGGTCCACTTTCAATTGGTTCTGTCTACCATGAAGATGTCTTTTCACCCTTCTTTCTGTCTGACTGCTATCTCTTCTCACTGCCTTCCCTGTGCCCTACAATCATTAATCTGCCACCTTATTTTGATCAGAGGTGAGCAGGCTACAACCTGTGGACCAAACCCAGACTGCTGGGGTTTTTTTGTTTGTATGTTTTTGGGTTTTTGTTGTTTGGGGTTTTTTTGTTTGTTTGGGGGTGGGTACTAAGGATTAAACAGGGCCTTGTGCATGTGAGGCCAGCACTCTACCAACTGAACCTCAGCCCCCCGATGCTTATTTTGTCAATAAAGTTTTATTGAAACACAGCCATCTTCACTCCCTTCCATATTTTCTATGGCTGCCTCCACCCTACAACAGCCCAAGTTGAGTAGTAGTAACTAAGATCACATTGCCCCACAAAGCTTAAAACATGTACCATCTGCTCTTTCCAGAAAATGGTGGCCAGCCCCTACTTTATGAATTCGTGGATAAGTTAAGGTCTTTGGGGGAAAATCTTGCCCTCCCCTTCTGGGTAAAAGGCTGCCCTTGGCAACAACTATATTTTCGACAACTGGAGGTCCTTTTTCAATTCCACATGTTTCCAAATGTGTCCTGGGTGGATGAAGAAGCTAAAACCCCAATTTTCAAATAAGGAAGAATTTCCCAAACTTTCTAAAGTTATTAAAATTATTTTATGTTTGACACTAATTTCCAGTATCCTTTAAAAAAAGACCCTTGTACAGAATACAACTATCTCTGTAACTTTAAGCCAGGTGCACACACACCATTATCATTCAGGACAGCTTCAAATGCCTTCAAGAAATTGAGCACACAACTAGTCCCAAACCACAAAGCACAACTAGAGTTGCTGACTTATATCATAAGAGGAAAATGAGATGGAAAAGAGAAAATTAAGAAGTCATTAGATTTAAAAAATAAAACTATAAGGACCAACCACTGAATCAAAGCTCTCCCTGAGATCTGCAGAGCATAAATCAACCAAAGACATTGTTTAAAAATGAACATGGCATTGTAACACAGAGCAGATTCCCAGCTAGAGGGATTACAGCATATGGTATTTCACACACAAAAGGTAATTAAGAACCGCCTCGGAAAAGAGCATTTGTAGCCACCTCGTCAGTGACCTAGCAGACTGGTTTGTATCAGTTACTATTCATTACTGTCAGTAAGAACAAAATAGGGTATGATTAATGCAGTCCGGTGCAATGAATTGCGACAAGGGATGACGCCTTAAGAAATGAAGTTCAGCATAAAATACCATCATTTACGAAGGCTCAGGAGCCTATTTGTATTTTATACCTATAGTATTATTATAATAATTATTATTACTGGCAAAATAATGAGCTCCTAAACATTGCCTAATGTTTAATACTAGTCTATGTGTCTAATGCGCATTAACTCATTGAAGCCTCAAAAAATTCAATGAAGTATTTGTTGACATTATCCCTAATTGACAGGTAAGGAAACAAGCTTCAAGGGGTCAAGGAACTTATCCTGTTAGTGGGGATTAGAGCTGGAATTCACAACCAAGCCTGCCTGACTCCCAGGGTTATGATCTGAATTCTAGCCCTATGCTAACCCACTGCCCTTTTTACTTGAGTTTAGAATTGGGCAGCTAGGAATTTGTTACACTCCAATACAGTATCAGTTCTGTTTAGTAGAAATATAATAAATACATACTATACACATACACCGTATTTGTGTTTTTAAGTAGCCACATCACAAAAGGGAAAACATGGATAATATTAATTTCAATATTTCTGTTTAATGCAATATATCTAGTGTTATCATGTCAACATATAATTCAAATATATGTTGACACTTGACATGATTTTTTTTTCCTGCCACATCCTCTAAATCCTTCTGACTATTTCACACTTACAGTACTTCTCTGTTTGGGTAGTAAGATTTTATTTTAAAAATACATGATCTATATTTTGATGTCATAAAATTTACCATTGAAAAAAGTAGATTGATATTATATATGATTTCAAACATGCGTAAAGGTTTTCCATTACTTGAATTGAGTGTAGCTTTTAAATGAGTTTAATTAGTTAAGATTCAGATTCAATATTCAGCTTCTTAGCTATAGTAGCCAACATTTCAAATGCTCAATAGTCACATATAGCTAATGGCTTTTATATATTGGTAGTAAGTCTCTGTCTTACTGTTCACATTCTGGGTATTGGAGTAAAATGAGAGAGTGATGAGTTTTAAAAAGGTTTTAAAAATGAATTGAAATAAAACACCATTATCATTCAGGACAGTTTCAATGCCTTCAAGAAATTGAGCACACAATTAGTCCCAAACCCCAAAGCACAACTAGAGTTGTTGACTGACATCATAACAGGAAAATGAGATGGAAAAGAGAAAATTAAGAAGTTTAAAAAAGGAGCGGGGACAAATTGAGAATTCAGGGATCATGTCCCCCTGATTTTCAGATTTCAGATTATAAGACCATAGGCAGGTCATTTAATTTCTCTGGACATTTCGTATCCCCTATGCAAAACAAGGGTAAGAATAGCTGCTCTATTTGTCTCCTAAAGTTAACACTAGAGTAATGTAAAATATTTTTGACAGAAGTCAAAATTTTAAATGTTCTATCAGTATTGAGATCCTACAGTAGCCAATCCCTTTTTCATGATGAGTAACTAAAATCGTCTGGGTTACACATTAGCTTCAGACACACCAGATCAACATGAATGCTCATAAATGCTCATCTCAGGAAGGACTAGATGAGCAATAATTGGAGTCTTTCAAGTTGGACTCACATTTGAAGATCTCTAATTTATTACCTCCTTAAAGTGAGGGGCTATAACAAAGTGGTAACTCAATAAGGATTTGTTGAGCTCAGGGATGATAAATAAACAACTAAATAGATAAAGCAAGAGAGATAAATGAAGATCTGTTTATCCAATGAATAAATAAATATCTAAGTCAATCTTCCTGATTTAAGTATCTGGCCTATTCTCCTTTGGTTACCTAGAAATCTAAATGTGTGTCTAAAATACATTTTTCATGTCCAGTATATAATGTCTGTTTAGACATAAGGTTCCTTGTAGATGGTAGTTTAACTGCAACATGGTGGTGTGCAATGTCTTCAGGGGACCGAAACTGAGGCAGCCCCAGCCAGATCACTTAAAACATGAGAGAATCCCTTCCTTCCTAGAGAGGAGACTGGCAAAGGGGTTCCATATGAAATGTGAGAAGAAGAGAAAAAAAAAAAAAAAAAAAAAACAGTATGACAGCCAAGTAAGCCTTGGAAAAACAGAGATAATCCCATTCCTGAAATTCCAGAATTCTGAGTTCTTAATATTCAAAAATGCATTGGGAATCCAGTGGGGGTATCTAGTCTACAGAATTTACCCAATTTGTTGTGTCATGGAAACACTTTTTCTGGAAGCATCTTATAGGACTATTATCTAAGAAATAATAGATACCAGAGATACCCCTCTCACCAGAGGGGTATCTCTGGTTTCAGGCACAGCTAAATTCTGCAGCTCACGTTGTGTCTGGGATTTGGTTTCTCTTCCTGTCTCAGCATTTCCATTTATTGTGTGGACTTTGTTCTTGAGCTTGGTAGGATAGCCCTGGATGTCCAGGATTACATCCTTCAAGGTTCAAGCCAGGGAAATGAGTGCCTCTTCTCAGTTGTTCAAGCAAACACTGTAGTATTTCTCAACTGAGCCTAATTGGCTTGGCCTAATTGCGCCACCCCTGTTCCAATCACTGTGGTCAGAAAACCAAAATTCTCTGAATGGCCAGACTGAGTCAGGCATTCTACCATATGATTCAGCATAGAACTAATAATTTCCAAATCTCAGTGCTGAGAATAGAAGATTGGGTGGGTCTGCAGGGGACTCTTACTAGAAGGGAAAATGGATGCTCTTACTAGATGGATATTTTGGGAGACTGAAATGACAAATCCCTGATTAACCTGGACTCTAAAATTGCAAGTCATTTTCTGTGTGGCTTGAGTAAATACCCTTTATAATAATAGTTGATCAAAAAATTGTAACCCAAAATAGCTCCTGAGAAGGATATCAGATCCCAGAACTATTGAAGACCTGGCCCAACTAATAAACTTTGTTCCTCGCTATTTCTTCCTTTGTCATTTCTGTGATTATAGTCTTACCAAATTGGATGGCAGAGTGCCATCTATCTGATGGTTTTCTTTTAAATTCTGATCTCTATTCCCCCAAACTAAAGAATATTTAATCTAAGAAAGAGCCAAATATATGCTATATATTGGTCAGCTTTTCAATACTATTATGAACTACCTAAGGCAGACTACTTTTACAGAAAAGAGGTTTATTTGGCTCACAGTTTTGGAGACTGAAAGTACAAACAGCATATCACAGGCTTTTGAAAGTGTCCCCTTGGTTGCATCACAACCCAGTGCAAACATGTACCTAGCTATGTCTACGTTATATTTCTCCTAGTAAAGCCACCAGGATTCAATCATAACCCTAATGACCCAATCTAATCAAATCACTTCCCAAGGCCCCACCTCTAAACACCACAGTCAAATTAAGTTCCTACCCTCTCTATACTGTTATCATAGACTTTGGGGATCAAACTCCTGCATGAGTTTAGGATGACAAACTATATTCAAACCATGGCACAGGCTCATTTTCTTCTTGGCAACCCTGAAGTCTAAGTCTCTCAGTCTTACAATTTACATAAGGAGCAATCTGATTTCACTGCAGTTGTATCTGTATTGTTAACTAGTGTACATTTTATCACTGTTGAAACAACAGGTTATCCTGTTCTTAACTTGCAAAATAGCTAAACCGTCACCTGCCATAATAGGCAAGCCATAAATAGGTAAGAAGTACTGCAAAAATGTGGCTCATTAGGACCACGATGTTCTCTAAGTATAAAAATAAACAATGAATTTCAGAGAATATAAAGAACATAAAATATCTCATTAATCATTTTTATATTGATTACTTTTTGAAATACTCTGAACTAAACAAAATATATTACTAAAATTAATATTGCCTATTTCTTTTTACATGTGTTCACACACTGAAGATTGAACCCAGTGTAAAGTACCTGCTCTACCATGTAACGACAACCCCTACCAACTTCTTATTAAAATGTAGTTAAAATCACTAGGTAATTTTCATTATATTTCTTTTTGTTGTTGTTGGGTATTTTTTTGGGGGGGGTGGTTACCAAGAATTGAATGAATCCAGGGGCACTTAACCACTAAGCCACATCCCCAGCCCTTTTCATTGTTTATTTTGAGACAAGGTCTTGCTCAGTTACTTAGAGCCTTGCTAAATTGCTGAGGCTGGGCTTGAACTTGCAATTCTCCTGCCTCATCCTCCCAAGCCACTAGGATTATGGGCGTGTGCCACTGTGCCCAGCATTTTATTATATTTCTATTGGGGAGGGCCTGCTCTAGGTAATGTCTGAGAGTGGCAAAGAAGAAAACATCTTTATGAACACTTTACAGATACAGCAGTAAATACCAGAAGAAATGAATACAAGAGTTAAACATGATCGCCTTTAGGAAATGGCTGACAATTTTCATGTTAAACCAAGTCAGTACAACCTAAAGGCTCTTTAACATGTTCATTCATCATATTAGTTTTTAAAATTTAGGCAACAAAAAAAACAACACT
Organism: Marmota monax; assembly: GCF_021218885.2. Classification (NCBI taxonomy): domain Eukaryota; kingdom Metazoa; phylum Chordata; class Mammalia; order Rodentia; family Sciuridae; genus Marmota; species Marmota monax. The sequence goes on from NW_026695224.1 coordinate 6,866,223, forward strand.
GAAGCATTTTAGAGGGACTTCATAGAGGCATTTTATAGTGAAGGTTGACACTTATTTATAACTGCTTCACTATTTTGTGGGTGTTTTTTTTTTTTTGGTAGGGGGCCGATACACCCCCCCCTCCCCGGGACATTCAACCACTGAGCCACAGGAGCCACATCCCAGCCCTATTTTGTATTTTATTTAGAGACAGGTTCTCACTGGGTTGCTTAGTGCCTCACTTTTGCTGAGGCTGGTTTTGAACTCGTGATCCTACCGCTTTAGCCTCCCAAGCCTCTGGGATTACAGGCTTGTGCAACCACACCCAGCCTGCTTCAGTGTTTTTCGGAGTTCAATGCCTATGTTTCTTAGCCAAGAGGATGTCTCAAAATCACCTGCAGAGTTTTAGTAAAAAAATACACAAGCCTGAGAATCAGCCTTAATTTTCCAAGCATGCTATTTTGTCCCAAAGATTCCAGGTGATTCTGTCACTCACACCTAGTTAAGACCCTCTAATCTATAACATAGAACTCAAGGAGCTGCTGGTCAGTGTCACAATAGAGCTTAAACTGTAAATTGAAGAAAATCTTGGCCCAGCCTTTAAGTATTCCATAGGAGATAGGTCCACCTTTCTTTGGAGGGTGGATCATCTTAGAATCAGTGTTCTGGTTTGCATTCAAGGTGTCTCCTGAAAACTCGTGTGTGAGACAATGCAGGGACGTTCAGAGGTGAGATGATTAGATAAAGAGAGCTGTAACCTCATCAGTGGATTAATCCACTTGCTGGACTAATCATTTAAATCGATTACTGGGCAGTAACTGTGGGCACATGGGGCATGGCTGGAAGAAGTAGGTCACTAGGGATGTGACTTTGAGGTTTATATTTTGTCTCTGGCATATCTCTCTCTCTCTCTCTCTTTCTCTCTCTCTCTCTCATTCTTCCTGGCTGCCATGAGCTGAGCAGTTTTCCTCCACCACACCCTTCCACCATAATGTTCTGATGTTCTTCTCCCACTACATTCTGACATTCTTCCACCATGGAGTTCATGATGTTCTTCCGCCATGATGTTCATGACATTCTTCCACCATGATGTTCTGATATTCTTCCACCATGATGTTCATGACATTCTTCTGTCCCAGAACAATGGAGTTAGCTGAGCATGAACTGAACCTCTGAGACCATGACCCCAATATAAATCCTCCTCTAAGTCGTCCTTATCAGGTATTTTGGTCACAACAACAAAAAGCTGACTAACACAATCAGCTTGACCCCTCAGCTTGACCTTCAAGAATACATGACTATTTACCACTATGGCTTTGTACTTGCTGCTTCCAAAGGGTAGCTACCAAGCAGGTAGTATGTCAAAGTATCATCACAAATGTGTCACCACTCGGCACTCAAGGAAAAAACCCAGTTCAGGGAAAAATTTATGTAAGATTTCCTGAAGGGTATTCGATCTAGCCATATCTCTAGACCAGGGCTTCTCAAACTATGGACCAAAGACTATCATTGGAAGCCCCTGGACTTCCCATAATAAAATACAGATTTCCTTCTTCCAAGGTTGAGTTGCACTTTCTGTCCCCTTTACAGTTAGGCATGACCTCGTGGCTTGCTTTGACCAATGAATTAGACTTGGGAAGTCAACACCCATCTCCCAGGTGGGAGCTTTAGGGGACAGTATATAATGTTCCCCCACATTTTTCCTGTGTTGGCTACCATGGGAGTGTGGAGACAGAGCATCTGTTAACTAGATCCCAAATGCAGAAGCCACAGAGCAGGGAAACCACAGTCCCTCATCCCCACCCCACTTACCTGGATGACCAGCAATAGTTTTATAACATGAGCAAAAAATAAAGCTTTGCTGCCTTAAGCCCCTGAGATTTAAGAGCTTCTTGTTCCTATAGCATAACCTGTCTTATCTTTTCATGTGGAGCGAGGAGGGAGACATGACAACTTTTATTTCTTGGGTGAATCTTATACACAGTGAAGCTTAAGAACTACGACTCTGGTGTGCTTAGATCTTTTCTTGGCTTAACAAGGTCAAGAGAGAGCAGCTGTAAGCCTGCACAGTTGGTCCTGTGGCCATGCTTCTACTACCTGGTGCTATGTCATTGGCCTTTCAGGGAAGAACAAGTAGATGGAAAAGCCCAATTAATGTATTGCATTTCTTAAGGATCTCATTGAAGACATCCGTGGGCTACAGTGTCCTCTTAGTGAAGGCCTAGAGGGAAAAACTCTCTCAGCTGTCAATACCAAGTCTGGCTTCTCCTGAGTCATTAATGTGTTTCTGATCTAACAGTTCCTGGGAATTGTGGCATTAATTCTAGGAGGAGCTCCGGGCCAAATGCATGGCCCTCGTCCAGCAAAGTGCCAGACTTCATAGCCTTCATTTTGTGGGTCAATCTCATGCTTTCATTTTCTTCTTCTGAACCTGCTCCCTGCATCCTTTCCACCAATTTTTCTGGTTCACTCATTTTTATTTTATTTTGAATCATGAATTTCTGCAAGCTGCCTTAATTCTTTTGCAGAAAAAAAAAAAAGGTAGGACATGAATGAAAATATATAGACCAAGCATGCATACATAAATAACAGGCCCTTATTTCCAGAGCTACAATAATGAACCTGAACTTGCTTTTGTAATGATGCAAGAAAGAAAGGAAGAAAAGAGAGAAGAAAGAAAGTAGGGAGGGGTGAGGGAGGCCGAGAGGCCATGAACACCCACAGTATTCGAATTCTGGCTTCTAGTTAATAAGCAGCCTTGGAAGGCAGCTTCATCTTCAAGATAAATGTTATAAATTGCACATAATGAAATAAGGTCTTATTTTCCCACCTTTTGGTTTCTTATTTTTAAGATATACAGTCCTATGTCAACCAAAATATCTAGACTTATAGCACACAATTCTGCTCAGCTTGTAGAACAAATTCACTGGTACAGTCGATTTTTATTTTAATTATTTGTATAGAGTAGAAAGGAATGGGCTGATTTATTACCGAGTTGGACTCCAATGGCAATATTATTATAGTTGCAACAGATGAATAAACCAATATATTTCTTAGAGCCATAAAACAACCAGCTACATGTCAGAGAAAATTGTTCTCCAAAACAACTGCAAAAAAAAAAAAAAAAAAAATCAAGGGAAATAGTGGGCCTCCTTAGCCTCCTAAAGCCATTCCAAAGAAAACAGGACTCCCGCAGACCAGGAAAAACTCATTTCAACAAACTTACTTTCCATCTACCCATTGAAATTAAAAGTTCACTGAAATAATTTATAATATTGTCTCTGGCATTGATGTGTTTATTCCATTTGAATACACTTTAACAACAAAAAAAAAAATTTGTAGCCACAGAAGATCATTGTTCTCTCAAAAACCCAAAGTTTGACATGATAATGTGACCTTCAGCAGCAAGCTGCACGATTAAGTTGACCAGATCTAGGTGCTATGATGGCATTTTTTTTGAGGTTTTTAAAATGTTTATAATAATTGAAAGAAATTGCTGCATGCCAGGCGAATAAGTTACTTTAAGAAATAAAACAAAACTTGACATAGACATTTCCTGGCAATTCTTTTTTTTATGTAAATTTTTTTATTTATATATGACAGCAGAATGCATTACAATTCTTATTAAAACATATATAAAACATACAGAGAGCCCAATTTTTAATATCTCTGGTTGTATACATAGTATATTCACACCAATTTGTGTCTTCATACATGTACTTTGGATAGTAATGATCATCACATTCCACCTTCATTAATAACCCCATGCCCCCCTCCCTTCCCCTCTGCCCTATCTAGACTTCCTCTACTCCTCCCATGCTCCCGCTCCCTATCCCACTATGAATCAGCTTCCTTATATCAAAGAAAACATTCAGCATTTGGTTTTGTGGGATTGGTTAATTTCACTTAGCATTATCTTCTCTAATTCCATCCATTTACCTGCAAATGTCATGATTTTATTCTCTTTCATTGCTGAGTAATATTCCATTTTGTATACATGCCAAATCTGTGAGGTGATTAGAGTACCTACATCTTGGGAGCAAATCTTTACCCCTCACACATCAGATAGAGCACTAATCACTAGGGTATATAAAGAATTCAAAAACCTAAACACCAAAAAAACAAATAACCCAATCAATAAATGGGCCAAGGACATGAACAGACACTTCTTAGAAAATGATGTACAATCAACACATGAAAAAATGTTCATCATCGCTAGCAATTAGAGAAAAGCAAATCAAAACCACTCTAAGATATCATCTCACTCCAGGCAGAATGGCAGCTATTATGAATACAAACAACAATAAGTGTTGGTGAGGATGTGGAGGAAAAGGCACACTCATACATTGCTGGTGGGACTACAAATGGTGCAGCCAATACGGAAAGCAGTATGGAGATGCCTTGGAAAACTGGGAATGGAACCACCATTTGACCCAGCTATCCCTCTCCTCAGTCTATACCCAAAGAACTTAAAAACAGCATACTACAGGGACACAGCCACATCAATGTTTATAGCAGCACAATTCACAATAGCTAAACTGTAAAACCAACCTAGATGCCCTTCAATAGATGAATGGATTTTTTAAAAATGTGGCTATTATGGCATTTTAATGCCTGATCAGAACAGAACTGTTCTTTGCAATTTGTTTTAAAGAAGGAATAAGGAAGGAGGGCGCGGAAACAGGGTACAATTTTGCATCCCATCCCGTCTCTGTCTGTGTTTAGCATGCATACCAGCCCTGTGTAGACCGATCACAATAAAAAGTGGACAACAGAGGGTGGGTGAGAGCCCCGGATGTCTCCCCTGGAAGGCTCTCATTAGAGTAGGTGACGTCAGCTTGTGCTGATTGCCCAGCCTCAGGGGAACCGGGCTTCTTGGCACTCTGTTATCCACTGAGATGCTGGTGTTGATTTTCTGGTCTGTTTCTATTTGTCTCAACTTTAAGTCATGCCTCTAGATGGGCCACACACCTCAAAAGATGCAGAAATTCCCTGTTACAGTAAGATTTGTGTTTTCAAGAAATGTGTCACCAATAAGACCTTGGATTCTCGAACAAAACAATCTGAATGAAATCTGATTCCACACATTTCTTACAGAGTGTCCTCGGGTAAGTTCCCTGACCTCTCTGAGCTGACTTTTCTTGTCTGCTAAGTGGAGACAGGAAGCCTATAGTATGAATTATTGTTAAGAAGATCCAATGCAATACACTTAGCACAGTGCCTGGCTCACAGTGACAACAGCAGCAGTCCCTGTTTGCTATTTCCTATGAACTCAATCATTTTCAAATCAAACGTGCCAGTCTCAGGCCAGTTCCAAATTCACCCATCAGGTCTGGGGCTTGATTCCATGGGAAAGTCTGTGTCTTTCGAGGTAAGTGCTGCAGGATCTTAATCCAGGGAAAATAAAACACTAGGCTAGGAAACATGGACTCTAAATGCTGTAGGGCCTAAAAATATTAGCGTGCGGGACAGCGTCCACCCCCACGAGCTGTCAAACATCCAGGTGTTTTTCTTTATGTATGGCAAAATGTACAAGCAAACACCCACGATTGCTAACAGGGCATTTCCTACCTATCAGGCACTAAACTTTCCATGCAACCAACTCATTGAATCCTAACAACTTTACAAGGCAGTTGCTAGATGCATCTCTGTATACAGACGAAGGACCTGGCTCAAAGAAGTCAAGAAAGTTGCCCAAATGAAGAAGTGACTTGGGCTGGGGTTGTGGCTCAGCGGTAGAGTGCTCACCTGGCATGTGAGAAGCCCTGGGTTCGATCCTCAGCACCACATAAAAATAAATAAATAAAATAAAGGTATTGTGTCCAACTACAACTGAAAAAAAAAATTTAAAAAAAATGAAGAAGTGACTGAGTGAAAATTCAAACCCAAGGCTCCATAGCCTAGACTTTGAGCCGCCCCTGAGTGAGGATCTGAGAGGTCTGAGAGGGTGGATGTCACATTCTGGTCCTTCCCCTTCGGTCCTCCTTGCTCCTAGGTGGGGAGTTCATATGGCACCTCTTGCTTCTCACCTTGGCGTAGTTCCATTTTCAGAAGCCTGTTCTAAAGGCACTGTCACTGTGCAAAGGAAGGACTCCCACAGGGGTGGGGGGACAACTCCTGGCTTTGGAGAAGCAGATTCTCCATCAGAAATAATTCAACACATACTCTTCAGGCCGGGTGGTGATGCACCAAATTATTAAAATGATGGTGTCTGGGTGCTGGGGTTGTGGCTCAGTGGCAGAGCACTTGCCTAGCATGTGTGAGGCACTGGGTTCGATTCTCAGCACTGCATATAAATAAATAAAATAAAGGCCATCGACAACTAAAAATATATTTTAAAAAATGGTGCTGTCTGCAGGACCTATGTAATTCTGCAACCTGTACACTCAGAAAAATGAGAAATTATATCCCATATGATTCAAATGTATGATATGTCAAGATCATTGTACTGTCATATGTAACTAATTAAAACAAATAAAAAAATTTTTTTTTAAAAAAATGGTGCTGTCTTCACTCAAGAAGTCCCCCTTTAAAAGCAAATGTACAAGGCTGGGAACATAAAGTCAATGATAAAGTACTTGCCCAGAATGTGCAAGGCTCTGGGTTTGATCCCCAGCATCCAAAAGAAAAGAAAGAAAGAGTAATAAATTAAACACACAAATTTTTTAAAAAGTCCCCCATTTACAAATATTCCCTAACTTAGAGGGAAACAAGAATCAAAATAAAGAAGACCTTTTTTTCTTTAAATGCCAATCTTCCTCTGGCACAAGTTATTAATTTTACATCAAAAAAAAGCCTCTGACCCACCCAAACTGAAGATCTCATCTCTAGCTCCAAACTAGACCAAGGGATGATAGAAAGATCAAAAATATATTATTGAATTCTCTCTCACCAGTGAAAGAAAAACATTCATATTTATTTATTCCTTATTCAAAAAGCAAGATTTCATTTCCAACTCTAAAAGAATTCATAGTTTCTTGGGGCCATTGTTCTGATTTGGAGCAATTCATCACAGGGCGATAACACGCTGACGATGTGCTACACTAATACATCCTTACATTGGTAATACTCTAATGATCTGGCAGGCTCCTAAATCACCAGAGAGCTGTCACTCCCGTGATGTGTTACTCAGAGATACGGCTCTGATCGGAGGAAGGCATCCAGGAACTCGGCAATGGGAGAATTATATTTTTTGACTTCAGAATTTCTTGACTATAAATAATAACCTCTTTCAGAGATAATAGAAAACTCGGCCTGAAATCAAGAGAAGCAGCAAAATTTCTTATATTTCAGAATATGCCAGAGATACAAAGATAGGCATGTATATGAGTAGAAGCCGTGGCCACGTGGTAGAGGAGGTCACTGATAAGGAAATGATTTCTGAAGTATCTATAGGGCTGCTGAATCTGGTTCTGAAAGGTAATCAGCTGGGTACTTACAGATCCGTTTATCACTGATATGGATTTCATCAATGCTTTAAAATAAACAGTGTTAAAACCTGAGTCAAGAGAAAAAAAATGACAGAATTGGGAGAAAGGTACCCTCTTCAGGACTGTCGGCAGGAGAGTAAATTGATATAACCTTTCAGAGGGCAATTTGGCAATATTTATCAAAATTTAAAGCACGTATACTCGGGGCCTAGCAATTTCGTTTCTAAAAAAATCTATCTGGCAGACATATTCACACACTTACAGAAGGATATAAATGTGTGAGAACATTTTCTGCTGCAATAGTTGCAATTGGGGAAAAAAAAATGGAAACAGCCTAAATATCCATCAACAGTGCAGTGCTTAAATATATCCATGTGAATTCATTCTATGAAGTTTACGTGGCCATTAAAAATTACTATGTGGATCGACTGCTTTTTGATCGACTGTGTTGCAGAGAATCGTAGAGAGGTGATTGTCAAATTTCTGGGTGTACCCGTATCACTAGAGAAGCTGATAAAGAATACAGAAGCCAGGGTTTATTGAAGTAGTCAGCGTGGGCCCCCTGTATTTTCACGTTCCTTAAGTGGTTATCAGATAAACTAAAATTTGAGAGCCACTTTTTTAGAGACCCTAGGTCTTCACTTTAACATCATCCAGAGCAGCTTTGTTGTGTGTGTGCATGCATGTGTGTATGTGTGTATTTCTCTACTTATATCCCTACAAAACTATTTTTTACAAGGTTGAGGTGCTTTAAACTAGTTTGAAAATGATTGATGTAGACAGATGACTAACATCTAACTCTTAGATTGTGCCTTACCGTCGTTCTTATTTAATCCTTGCAACAACGCAACGAAATAAGTCAAATCATTATTCCTCATCTGGTGGTTAAATAAGTTAAGACATAAAATAAGTCAGTCTCAGAAGATCGACACAGCCAGTGTGATTTCTCTGCTTTCTGACTCCTGTATGTAAACTCACGTATTTATTGACTTGGAAACAAGTCCACAATATACTGGATTTTTAAAAGCAGATTAATAAATAGCATGTGAAACTGGATAGCATTTTATTATCTATTCATGGGAAGAGGTAGATGTATTAGTTCCATGAACAAGAATAAAATGAAGCTATACCAGCTGGGCACAGTGGCTCATGCCGGGGAGGCTGAGGCAGGAGGATTGAGAGTTCGAAGCCAGCCTCAGCAATAGTGAGGCACTAAGCAACTCAGTGAGACCCTGTCCCTACATAAAATTCAAAAATAGAGCTGGGGATGTGGCTCAGTGGCCAAGTGCCCCTGAGTTCAATCCCTGGTACCTGCCCCTCCTCCCCCAAATGAAGCTATATCAAAAAAGCCAGGAGAGGCCAGGCACAGTGGTGCATTCCTATAACCCCAGCGGATCTGGAGGCTGACATAGGAAGATCAGGAGTTCAAAGCCAGCCTCAGCAACAGTGAGGCACTAAGCAATTCAGTGAGACCCTGTCTCTAAATAAAATACAAAATAGGACTGGGGATGTGGCTCATTAGCCAAATGCCCCTGAATTCAATCCCTGGTACCAAAATAAATAAAAGTCGTGATAAGCTGGAAAATTGCATTCTCAAGATTCTGAAGTAGCATGCCCTACTGTCAAAGGCACCCCCATGCCCCTTCTTCAGTTCTATGTGTGTGGATGCTCTGTTGGGGCAGATGGGCCAGAGCCACTTGTATATGACCAGTGTATATCATCAAGACTGAGAAAGATGTGCTAGAGTGCCATTGAGGAAGAAAGTCCTGTATAAGCTCCATGCTTCTCCTGTGTCCTCAAGACTGCTTAATGGCAGCACATGTATGTGATCCCTAAATAGCTGTTGAATGAATATGTGACTATTATAGCTGTAGAATGTCTTCCTTGAAGGTTATGTGTCTGCAGGGGCTGGGGAGCTAGCTCAGTTGATAGAGTGCTTGCCTCACATGCACAAGGCCTTGGGTTCAATCCCCAGCACCACTGTGGGTGGGGGGAAGGTTTATGTATTGGGAAGAATTTCTAATCATAAATTCAACGTAGGCATAATTGAAATTTTAAATTTTTCTTGCCTTTGTTCAAATCATCTAACCTAGATAAATCAACTTAATGGTTATTTTTAGAATCTATAGGTAGAATTGAATCAAATGGATTCAGAAGCCAAGAGAGGGTGATAGCAAAGAAGCCACAGGTGGTTCTCCTATCTTCAAGGAATTTGCCAGTTACTAGAATGAGAAAAGGGGGGATTGTGAAATGACACAAGAGTTTACAAATAATATGTTAAAATACATGTCAAAAAAAAAGGCATGGGGCTCTAATTGGACTCTGTAAAAACAGTTTGCATTGGCCAAAAGTAAAAATAGATTCTCTAATATAATGGCTAGATCTTGGACTATGGAGACTAATGAACCATGAGCCTAGAACAATGATACAACTGAACTTTGCCCAATGTGACATTTTTTTGGAACAGGGACAAAATTGAAAATACACATAGTTACAGTATCATCTGTCTGATGGACATTCTAGTTGAGCAGGCAGAAAAACACAAAGGATGGTCCAATGTGCCATGAACAAGAGTGAAGTGTGAGGTCAAGCCGACCAGAGCGCTGGCTTGTGAGAAAGTACAGTGGAGACAGTGAACCATTCCTCGCAAATAACAGGACACTGTGAGAGGGTGGCCACTAGCTGCTTGCTAAACAGGGGGAGACATTGTTACACTTGGTAATAATTGCATTGTAATTATTCCTAATTTGTTTAAATGTTGTTTTTAGTCTCTTAATCACTCCAAGAGGGCTGCCAAAATTCTAATATTTGGAAGTGTGGCATGAATCCACAAAGTCTGGGAGCCACTGATTTAAGTCCTTTCCCACCCCATGCTTCATTTTATATTATAATTTTGCCCTCAGGAAACAGCATTATAATAATAAAATGCAAACATGTTTATGGGCTATGGAATTTAGTGATTACCTAGAATTGCTTAAGTTCAGAAGAACTTTTTTTCCCCCTTTTCTTTTTATTTAAGACAGGATCTCACCTCATTGTCTAAGCTAGTCTCAAACTCCTGGGCTCAAGTGATCCTCCTGCCTCAGCTTCCTGAGTAGCTGGCATTACAGGTGCATACCACCACACCCAGCTAAGATACATCTTTTAAAATAACTTTTTATTCTGAAATAGTTTAAAACTCCCAAGAAATTGCAAAACAGTAGGTTGTTTCCAAGTACCCTTTACTCAGCTTCCCCCAGTGATAATATATTATAGGATAATATTTCATATGTACTATATCTATATAGTACAAAGGACTCTACATTGCATAGCACATTTTCAAAACCAGAAAATTTGCATTAGTCCAGTACCATTGATACTGGCTGTACTATTTATTTTTAGTGTTCTCCACAGACACAGGCGTTCTATGAAATATAAGTCAATATGTTTTATGAAATACACCAACTAGCCTTTGAGCTTTTAACTTTGAAGAATTTGACACATTTAACTTCATACATTAACTCAGTCAGCAAAAGTGAATAGAAAATGGTTGTTTATGATATCTGAAAATCAGAAAGCGATGCTTTACTTTACATGTATTTGGATATTGGACTAATGAGCCAGATATACCAACAGCTCCTACATACAGCCCACAGTTCCGAGGGAACTACAAACCGTGTTGGTAAGTTTCTTGAGAGACGTGTTAATGCATGAGAAAGACAGCTAGCATGGTTTGGGGAAGTCCAGGAGGATTTCTGGAAAAAGCTGAGAACTTCAGAAATTACATCTTAAGTTCATTATGTAACTCATTACATTACATAATAATTACATAATAGCTTATCAAATATAGGAGGGAAGAGAATCCCGGGCAGAAGAAATAAATGTGCTAAAACCCAGAGGTGAGAAAGGACATGGTCCACCCAATATTGACGAGTACAGCACAGAGGACAAGGGACAAGGCCCATGAGAGAGCAAGCAGCTCATTCTACAGCTGTACTGTCCAACCCAAGAGGCCCTCATCACACGGAGCTATTGAGAAGTCTTGAATTAAATATAACATTAAAATTGATTTCCCCCATTTCTTTTCACTGTTTTCATGTGGATTCTAGAAAATTTAGGATGACATCTGTAGCTCGCATCATTTTTTTTTTCATATAGAGTATTGAACCCAGCACCCAACCCTTTTATTTTTCATTTTGAAACAGGGTCTCGCTACATTGCTTAGGGCCTTATGAAGTTGCTGAGACTGGCCTTGAAGCTGAAAGAAATCCTCTTGCCTCAGCCTCTCAAATTGCGGGGATTACAGGCACGCACATAGCACCTGGCTCACTGCCATCATTTTTCTATTGGACAGTGAAGATCTAGAGGATCAGGCATGGCTTCCTAGGAAAAAAATATGGGGATCTATAGAAAGAGAAGTTAGCCAATAAACAAAGGGAAGGAATAGCATCTAGGAAGACCTAGAATGGAGACTAGAGAGGTGAACAAGAGCTCAAAAATGCAGTGTCTTTTAGGTTAAATTGAGAACGTAAACTTTAATCTAAGGGCAATGGAACCATTGAAGAATTTTCCCCAGGGGAGAAACAGGATAGATTTTTAGGTTCAAGGAGCAGTCCAATCAATAGGAAGAGTGGTGTGGGGAAGAGATATTCAGCATTGTTGATGTATTCTAGGGTTGAATACCCTCCTGCTTGTCCTGTCTCTCAATTCCCCATCTCCACCCTGATGCAAATGCTGTCCAACCACACGGCCAGCCAGGGGCCTCAAGGTGAGGTCAGAGCTCACTTGGAAACCACACAAGAAAGTCTCCTCTGGGTGGCTCACTTTCTAAACTGAAGTAGTAAGACACAAGGCCGATCCCGTGGAAGTAGAAGCTCTGGATGAAACACGGAGTTAATTGCGGATCCCTCTCCAAGTTCTGGCTTCTCTTGCCTCGTGTCCATCAAAGTAAAGCAATCTCAAAACAACCATTAAATCATCTTCCTATGCATTCCAACTTTTCAGTTTTTATCGGGCATCTCAATTCTCCTCCTAGGGGACTTAACTCAGAGCTGTGTGTAAGGATTGAGCAAATGGGTCTTCCCAACCCTGGAATCACTTCCAGCCACCAGCCAGCCAAGTGACAAGTGAGGAATCCTGCTGTCTGCAGGTGGAACAGAATCAAGGCAATACCACCCGTCAACATGCCGACACTGACCATTGTTAGTGGCATCTTTTCTTTCTTTATTTTTTATCCTTCTGAGTATGTTTATGAATGTGGTACTGGGGATTGAACCCAGGGGTGTTCTGCCACTGACCTACAGCTCCAGTGGCTTTGTTTCTTTTTATTTTGAGACAGGGTCTCACTAAGTTGCTGAGGCTGGCCTCAAACTTGCAATCCTCCTGCCTCAGCCTCCCGAGTAGCTGGAATTACAGTAGCTGGGATTACAGGCATGTGCCACTGTGCCCATCTGCTAGTAACATTTTTGGGGAGTGATTTTAACCAATAAGCCCTCAATCACAACTTTTTTTCTAGGTTGACTTAGTTGCTGTTGTGTATTGTTCTTAGTGTTTTGTTTCTTATTTCTATTGTTTGGGCTTTGGTTTTGTTCTTGCAGTTTTTTTATTAGTTTCCATTGGGGGATTATTTACATTGTCTAGATGGAAATGGGGATTTGGAGTTATCTGTATTGTTCGTCTACTGGGGATCCAGAGAACGGATATAAAAATGAGTAAGGAAAGAAACTTACCTTCAAAAAAAAATAAGCTTAGAATGATAATGCAAATAGAATATGTGCGAGTGTAAATAATGCCATTATATGTGCAATTTGTAAAGGGGAAGTAATGAATCAAAGGGCACAAATCAGCTGTCATCTAGACCCATCAAGCCCGCAGATGTATGTGATTTAATACAAACATTATAAAATATTTGAGTTGCATTTGAAAATTAGGAACTTTTATTTCAAAAATCTACATCTTAGGCTTCTCTTGCAAAATAGGAAGTTTCTGCCACCCTGAACCTGTCCTCCCACCTTTCAGTACCTGGCTGGAGCAGCTTGGTAGCCATTCTCATGCATTTCCAGTTAGCCAAAATCTCCCCCTGCCCTACTGTTCTACAGTCTCCCTCATTCATCAGTGTTGTCTGCCAGGCCTCCCAGAGAGGAGGTTAGCAACCTTTAACATAAATGCATAGAAAACAAGAGTTTGGACAAGCCCTATATCTTAAAGAGTGGTTACCTTTGAGAAGGACCATGGGATTGAAAGGCATCCACTGTGCTTCCACGCATGTCCGTACTGTTGAAGGTTTTAGGACAAGAATTTATTCATGTTTTGTTACTATAACCTCAAGACAATTTTCATAAATAAAGTACAATCATTTATGTGGAAAACCAGAAATCCTGTAATAATAGCAGAAGAACTGGAGTACGATGGATTCACAGAGATTATCTTCCACTGGGAAAAATTATCCTGGACATCATATGAGGTTATGCCAGAATCTCAGCTCGATACTTTATTTGGAATTTAGCATAACAGATGCTACATGGCAATAGTCAACATATTTTCTGAAAGTGGATTCCCTAGATAGATATAATGTCAATATAGCCAAATTGGATGGTCAAGCAAGACAAGACCAGTGTATGTGGAACCTTAGAAATGGTAGACCATATTGAAGGGAAAAAAAATCAGCCTTAAACCTGTCTATTGTTTTCTTTTTGCTTTCATTCATATAAAAAAAAATAAGCTAGATTCTTGTCTATTTAAGATGAAACCATCTGGGCTGGGTGTGTTCTTTCCCATTCCATGCAGAGCAGATGTAAAAGCATGATCCCCCAGTTGGGCTAATGCCAGATAAGGCGTGGTGTCAACCTGTGCTCTAGGTCAAGGATGTATGCAAATGAGTAACCACTATGTAAGTAAATTGAGTTGACAAAACCTATGGCCCCACAAACTTTGGTCTTCTGAGCTTATTATTCACTGTAAAATAGCTTTTTTCCCCATGCATCATGAAAAATTCTCTCATCAGCAGGGCACAGTGGCACATGCTGGTAATCTCAGTGGATGGGAGAGGCTGAGGCAGGAGGATCGCAAGTTCAAAGCTAGCCTCACAACATAGCAAGATCCTGTCTAAAAATAAAACATAAAAAAAGGGTTGGAGATGTTGCTCAGTGCTTAAGTGCTCCTGGGTCCAATCCCTGGTAGCCTAAAACAAACAAAAAAATTTTTTTCAATAAAGTTTATTTCCTAAAATACTTCTTATTGTATATATCTGAGATTTACAACCTGATATAATGGGGCACATGTAGATAGTCAAATGCTTTGGTATAGCATAGTATATCAGATCTATCATCCCACAAAGTTCTTTTTTATGACCAAAGCAGCTAAAATCTACTTATTTAATAAAAATCCCTAATATAATACAATTTTATTCATTATGGATCTTATGCTGTACAATAGATCTCTAGAATTGTTTATGCTACACATCTGCTACTGGGTACCCTTTGACCTACGTCTCCCATTTCCTCCCCACTCCATGGTAACCACTGTTTTAGTCTCTCTATCTATAGTTGAGCTTTTTTGTTTTCTCCCTTTAGATTCCACATGTAAGTGAGATCATGCAATATTTTTCTTTGTGTAGCTGCCTTATTTCACCTAACAGTGCCATCTAAAGCCATATGGTGAGAAACGGCAAGATCCCCTTTTTTAAAGCTGAAGAATGTTTCATTGTCTACATTTACCACATTTTTCTGTATCTTAAGGATTCATTTTAAGTGTCAATGATGGACACTTGAACTGTTTCCATATCTCAGCTATTGTGAATACTGCTGCAGTAAACCTAGGAATTCAGGCATCTCCATGAGGTGATGATTTCATCATCTCCATTGGGTATATACCCACAAGAAGGATTGCTGGATCTTGTGGTGGCTCTATTTTTCAAATGCTTTTATTAGTGCATTATAGTTTTACATAATAGTTGGGTTCATGTTGACATCATCATATATTCATAGTATTTATTTGTTCCATTTTAATCCCCTGCCTCCTCTTTCCCTTTTCACCTCCTTCCCCTACCGCTTCCTCTACTGTTCCTCCTTCTATTTATTTATCTGTTTATTTTTAATTGGTGATTTATAGATATACATAAAGGTGACATTCACTCTGGTATACTTATAAATGCACACAGCGTAATATTGTCAAATTCATCCCACATTTCCTCCCCTTCCCACCCCTCCTCTCCCCCCATAAATCTCCTTCTTCTGCTCCACTGATCTTCCCTCTATCCTTATGATATTCTGCCCCTCCCCACAACCCCCACTTTCTTTTCCCTCTTGCTTTGTTCTAGCTTTCACATGTGAGAAAAAACATTCAACCCTTGACTTGAGTTTCTGGATCTGGCTTATTTCATTTAGCATAATATTCTTCAGTTCCACCCATATACCAGTAAATGCCATGACTTCATTCTTCTTTATGGCTGAGTACAACTGCATTGTCTATATATACCACATTTTCTTTACCCATTCATCTGTTGACAGGTATCTGGGCCTGTTCCATACTTGGCTATTGTGAATTGCCCTGCAATAAATACTGATGTGTCTGTATTCCTACAGGATGCTGATTTCAGACCTTTTGTCAAATAGCTGGGTGGTATGATGGTTCCATTTCTAGTTTTTTGAGGAATCTCCATACTGCTTTCCACAGTAGTTGCATTAATTTGTAGTTCCATCAACACTGTATGAATGTACCTTTTTCCCACATCCTCACCAGCATTGATTATTATTTGTATTGTTAAAAATTGCCACTTTGAACTAGAGTGAGATGAAATCTCAGTGTAGTTTTGATTGGCATTTCCCTGTTTGTTATGGAAGTTGAACTTTTTTTTTCATGTATCTGTTGACCATTTGTATTCATTCTTTTGTGAAATGTCTATTTAATTCTTTTGCCCATTTATTGATTGGGATATACATACATATGTACACACATATATACATATATATTATATATTTGGGATCTATATGGAGAGAGACATATATATTGTGTTAAGCTTTATATGTATAGTGTTAAGGTGTGTGTATATATACATATATACACACATGGTGTTAAGTTTTTTGAGTTCTTTATATATTCTGGGTACTAATCCCCTGTAAGAAGAGTAGCCAAAGCTTTTTCTCCCACTCTGTAGGCTCTTAACTGATTCTTTTACTGTGCAATGCTTTGTAATTTGATGCCATCCCACTTATTGATTCTTGATTTTATTTCTTGTGGTAGCTCTATTTTTAATTTCTTTAGGAAACCCATACAACCATACAACAGTAAAGGCTGTACCAACCTACATTCTTACCAACAGTGTACTGGGCTTCTCTTCCCTCCACACCCTTGCCAACATTTGCTATCTCATGTCTTCTTTATAATACCTACCCTAAAGGCTGATTTGATGTCCCAGTGATTTGGATTTGCATTTTCCTATTAGTGATGTTGAATACGCTTTAATACATCTGTTGACCCTTCTTATATCTTCTTTGGAGAAATGTGCATTTAGGTCCTTTTCTCAGTTTTTGACTGGGTTTTATGTTTTGTTTTGTTTTGTTTTTTTGCTATTGAATTGTAAGAGTTCCTATAAATTTTGGATACTAACTTATTAGATGAGTGGTTTGCAAATATTTTCCCAGACACAGGTTAGATTTTTTATTTTTTTGATCTGTTGTGTAGAATCTTTTAGTTTTGTATAATCTCATTTCTTTAATTTTGTTTCCATAGCCTAAGCTTTTGGTGTGATGTCCAAAAAAAAAAAAATCATTGCCAAGGCCAGTGTCAGGGAGACTCTCCCTGTATCCCCATCTATGGTTTCAGGTCTTAGATTTAGGTCTTATATCCCTTTAGTTGACTTTTGTATATAGTATAAGGAAAGGGCCCAATTTCATTCTCTTTTTTTATGTGAAAAGCAGTCTCCCAGCACTAATTATTTAAGAGATTATCATTTCCTTATTGTGTCTTTTTAATGCCCTTGTTAAAAGTTGTCTGACCGTATATGTTTGGATGTCTTTCTGGGCTCTCTATTCTGTTACACTGGTCTAAGTTTCTTTTCTTATGCCAGTACCATACTGTTTTTATTACTATAACTTGATAATATGATTTTAAATCAGGGAGTTTGATGCATCCAATTTTGTTTTCTTTCTCAGTATTACTTTGACTATTTGGATTTTTTGTAGTTCATGCAAATTTCATATTCTTTTTTTTCCTATTTCTGGCAAGAATGCAATTGGAATTTTGATAGAGGTTGCACTAAAACTATATTGTGCTTTGGGTAGTGTGGATGTTCAGTTTTAAAATTTTTCATTAAATTCTGAAGTAAGAAATTCTCTTAAATGCTTCAAAAACCTACAGAAAATCTCGGTTCTTCTCACGTACATTGAATCACTGATTTGGAAGGAAAGGACTAATAAATTACAGTTTCTGAATCAGTGTGGAGCTATCGTTACTTAACCATACTTCTATCTGTGACTCCATAAAGAAATCAGCTTTAAAGATTTTTTTAAAGAATTTTCTTCATGTTAAGTTTGGATGAGATGAATCTGTTAGTCCTCCCAGCTCTAAGATCCTATGTTTTTGTGACAGTAAATTCACTCAAACAGCTGTTGTTTTTTAAATAACTAATTAGCACTACCATAGCTGGCTACTAAAGTTAATTGAGAGGGAGAAAAAAAAACAGCAATAAATTATTTTCAACCCATGTGATTATTTCCTCCTTATGTAATACCTCTAAATATTTTGATGGGATTATTTTATTATTAAAATTAATATCTATTATGCATTGAGACTTTTATTATGCCAGAGATTTTTCTTGTGTTGTTTTCTTAATCTTTGCATCAACTCCATTAAGTAGATAACATAATTTCCCCCATTTTATATATCAGGAAACTAAGGCTCAAGAGGTTAAGTAAATTTCCCAAGGTTAAAGAGATAAGAAGCAGTGGAGTCAAGATTCAAATCCAGATTGATTTTATGCCAAAACTTTTGCTCTTATCCATTATACCATACAGTCTGCAGACTTAAAGACAAGCTTTTTCTATTAGCACAAGCCAATTTAATCTACCCCCCCTTTGATTGATTGATTGACTTAGTGATCAAATAACCTCTATAAGCAGACTCCAAAAAAATAATAAGAGCCAATCTTTCCCATAAGTATCCATTCTGTACATTTTTATATTTCCCTATAGTTATAATATGATGCTTACTTAAAAGGAATCAGAATTATAATTGTTTTTATCAAATTTCAAACACAATTCACACTCTTAAGGGGAATTCTTATACGTGTGTGTGTGAGGGCCTCCCACCCGCTCCCCTTATCTTGCTCTATTACAAGACTGTCTGCACAGTTCCTTTGACAGAGTGTGTCACTTTCATACCTAATAGCTGCATAGGATTGATATGATACCAGACAAATGTCTTTCCATTTGGGAGAATTTATACTTGAGCAAACCCTTTTCCTCTAGCAGCCTCCATCTATCCATCAGGCTGAATCATAGGGATGGGTACAAGACAGTCCCTAAAGAGAGGATTTGCTACCTATTTTGATTTCTTGGGCTTTCATCCCTGAAAAGTATACCTACAAATTAAGCGTGTAGACTTTTCAGAGTCTTGATGGTTTTGTTCATCTAGACGGGGGGGAAAAAAAGAGTCAGGCAGTGTTTGGACCCAAAGCATTTTTCCAAATAGAACATGCAAGTTGGGTCCTAAACATTTACCAAGAAGGCAGTACTCAGGGTCCACTCATCTTCTTCCAAACAGAAACACTGTTTGGCCAGAAATCACTTCAGGACAGAGCTGATTCCAGCATTCACTGTGCCTACGAGAAAGGATTCTATTTTGGCCAGCAAATACTTCTAAAAAAGCCTGTCTAGCCATCCATGGGAAAGGAGTGAGTGCCCCCTGGTGAAAATGTGGGAAACGTTTCCATATGTTATTTTTGGCTGGCAAGAAGGTGCAGATGTCTTCACAATAAAAATATCCTTGCTCAGAGTCCTCATCTCCTTGAGAAGAGCTGGCACCAGTTGGAGCATTGGATCCACAGCGTGGCAGAGAGGCACAAAGCCGAGAGGGATGCCAAAGCAATCACCATGGGTGTGGTTTGTGGGTCGTTGTTGTTGTTGTTGTTAATATACCTTCCTTGGATCATCTTTCTGCCCCCTGCAGACCCCGTCTCTACCCATCTCCACTCTGCTCTGTGTCCTGGGAGGTTGGCCTTTAGGGATATATTAACACACATCCTTTTGCCCTCTGGTTTCTAGTTGGGTTCACCCAAGGGGAGGACCAGCAGGTGATCAGAGACTGGAGGGAGAACTGGTACAGGTCAGAAGATACTAGATTCCTCCACCTGTGGTCTCAGCTCCACTGGACAGCCCCCTGTATTATCAGGCTCTCTCTAGGATCTGGAGAACACTCCCTCCCAAGTTCTTTTGGGTGTGGGGTGATAGCAGCTCCCCAGCATTGCTGAGCCTGAAGTGTTTCACCCTTCTCATTGGGTTCCCTTAATCCCACCTGCACCTTTGTAA
Organism: Marmota monax; assembly: GCF_021218885.2. Taxonomy (NCBI): domain Eukaryota; kingdom Metazoa; phylum Chordata; class Mammalia; order Rodentia; family Sciuridae; genus Marmota; species Marmota monax. The sequence goes on from NW_026695224.1 coordinate 6,886,135, forward strand.
AAAGCTCATGGAGCCAACGCACCCTCTTCGACTTAGTGAGGGTGCCACCTCTTTCCTACTGTACGCTCACTGATAAAGAACTTTTCTGTCTATTCCTATATTTCTACAATATGCATCCAACCCTTAGCAACTCCAGGGAAACCTGAGGTTTCTGCTAGTCCCAAATTCCAGTCCCACCAGCTCTGCCCACTTGGACTGGAGTTAAGCCAAGAGAATCATAACATGGGGCTACGGTTTTGAGGGTCTCACTTCACTTCTCCCAAGTGACCCTTGAAATCAAGCTGCACATTGAACAGCATGAAGATTCTGTTTCCATTCAGCCTTGACCTCTTACCAGGAGGGGAAGAGAAAAAGTTTTCCTTTCAGCCGGAATCGAAAAAGACAAAACAAACAGAAGACTGGTTCTGTAGGTCTAGAGATGGCAAGATGGGGTACGCTGCAAACCCCAAGAACAAAAGGGCAGCCCGCTGCGTCAGTCACCAGGATACCCAGCCCAAGAGTCTGTTTGTTGATAGGAGAACACAGATGTAGTTAGTTGGGCCATGCCAATCACACCTGCCCTCCAAACATCCGGACTTCCTTCTTTAATCTGTTATGAGACTGTCATTCAAGATTGTACCTATGTACTTTTTTGATGCTGTGAATGGAGATGATGAGGGAGGAACATGGACTTGGGCCTCAACCCTGGGCTCTGCTCCCAGATCCATTTCTCTCTTGCTGTGTGATGGGGAACAGTTCTAACCCTCTGAGGCTGACCGACCTCATAAGCATAAGCATAGCCTGGCTTTAAGGGTAAGTTCAGTCCTGCATATGACCCTCTGGGGCACAGCGTTGACACTCAATGTACACGATTTTGCTTCTTCCCTTTTACTCCCTGAGGTATTGTAAGTTTCCATACCTTCACTGAAATTCACCAGTCAGAGCATCATTGAACTCTTCTGTATCAAGAAAGGTCCTTCGTACTTCCTTTCACATCTGCCCCAGATCAAACACATGAGGGATCATAAAATTAATGATAAGAGCTCATTATTGAGATCTCTACACGACAGGCTGTCTTCTAAGACTATTTTTAATTTCGTGTTTATCAAAGATATGAAGGTACATATTTAAAGAGTCCAAGAGTCACACAAGTTTGTACGAAACTCAGCAGCTCCCTCCCACCCTTCACCCCCACCTCTGTCTTCCCAGAAGCCACTGCTTTCCCATCTCTGATAAGAACCCACTGGTATTTTCCTCTCAACAGCATACTTACAGTGTCATTTGTTTAATTTTTACTTGTAGACATTCCTTATTGACCTTCCATAGGAGGAAGTCAATGTAAACCAGTGGAAACTGAACTTCTATTCATCGTCTGCCTTCGCCATACACCTTTTCCAGTCCCCGCCACCCAACTTCTCAATAAAACTACCTGTAACTTTGTCAGATCGATATTCAGTGTTGACATAGCTACATAAATGCTGTCCACAGCTGACTCATAAGTAAACTAATAATGATCATTTTCTTTCTCATAAAAAATGTTAGTTTCCTTAGAGATAATGTCTTATTTTCTCATTTGTTTTGTTTTTCTATGAACTTACCACTAATGAAATTACAAACTCTCTGTCCTTATGTCTAAACCTCTTCTAGAAATATTCAGATGATTCACAATGGGGAGGGGGTTCACTGGATTTGGGAGTAGAGTGGGGATGGGAATGGGAAAGACAGTAGAATGAATCAGACATAACTTTCCTGTTCATATATGAATACATGACCAGTGTAACTCACATCATGTACAACCACAAGAATGGGAAGTTTTATTCCGTATATGTATGATATGTCAAAATACATTCTATTGTCATGTATAACCAAAAAGAATAAATTGTTAAAAATTTTTTTAAGTTATTCAGATGACGGATATTCAATCAATTCCCTTTTCTTGGAGAAATCTCCCCTGGAAGTCTAACATGCACCAAACTGAACTACGTGCACAACTACCATCCTAGGGTCTCTTTTCAAGAGCTTCCTGTGGATTCCCCTTGCCTCTCCCTCCTGTTGGATCTCCTCTTTCCTGAATCCCACATCTTCCTCTTTATTGGTTTCTTCCCTGTTTTGGGTGGAGCACATCCTTCCTTAGCTCCTTGAGAATGGAGATGGAGGACATAACTTACTGAAACACTGCTTACCTAAAACACCTCTATTCAACCTTAAGGGTTTTTTCTTTCCTTTTCTTAAGTATGGGGAGGGAATTTTTTTTTCAATATTGTTTTGAATAAAGAACTTAAAGCAAAACAACAACAATATCCAAAAAAAAAAAAAAAACTTTTGACAACTCTTATTATACAAACAAGTAGAGATCTCCTTATAGTAAAAGAACCAAAACTGGAGACAGCCCAAAGAAAGGAGCCTCCCCTGTCTGGGGCATAAACCTAAAACAGCTCTGATGACCATTTTTTAGCATCTCTTCTTATTAGAAAATTCTTTCACATAAAGATTGTCCATCCTCCTACAGGATTGAAGCCTTGGCCATGTGCAGAATTCCAAATGGTAATCATTTTTCTTCGCATTTTCAAGGCCTTGTCCCATTGTCTTCCAGCATCCAGTATAGCAGTTGGAAACTTTGAAAACATTGGGCTCCCAGATCTTTGTGGCCAGTTTCCTTCCTTCCTTCCTTCCTCCTAGCCCCCCCCCTCTCCTTCCTACCCCCAAGATTCTAAAATATGTAAATCTTCTATATTCCCAACCACTGTGCTGATAACTCCTAATGTGGGCTTTTTTTTTTCAGCTCTAAGAAATTATTTCTTTCTGAAACTTCCACTGTTCAGATACTGGACTTCACGGACTGGTCCTTAAAATTTTCTTACTTTCTATCATTGTCTTTTTATTCTACTTTTTTAGGAGATTTTCCTGGTTTTATTTTTTTGCTCAGCTTACTCCTCAAACTCTTGAATTTTTTCATCTCTGTTCCATTTTTAATTCTTGAGAATTCTATTTAGTTTTCTCCGTGTTTCTTTTTTATTTATTTTTTCAGTTACATCACTTTCTTCTAATTTTTGCATTACAATTCTTAATACATCTTTACACCATAATTTATCATATCTCTGTTTGTATATAAGGTATGTTGACACCAAATCCACATCTTCATACATGTATTTTGTATAATGATGACCGTCTCCTTCCACCATCCATGCTCTTCTCCTTCCCCTCCCTTGCCCTCCCACCCCTATTCCCTATCTAGAGGTAATCTTCCTCCTTTGCTCTCTTCCCAACCCCATTTTGAGTCACCCCCCTTATATTAGAGAAGACATTCAGCATTTGTTTTTTGGGGATTGGCTAACTTCACTTAGTATAATCTTCTCTAATGCCATCCATTTCCCTGCAAATGCCATGATCTTATTCTTTTTTATTGCTGAGTAATATTCTATTGTGTATAAATGCCACATTTTTTTTATCTATTCATCCACTGAAGGACATCTAGGTTGGCCCCACAGTTTAGCTATTGTGAATTGTGCTGCTATCAACATTGATGTGGCTGTGTCCCTCTAATATGCTGTTTTTAGGTCCTTTGAGTATAGTCCGAGAAGTGGAATAGCTGGATCAAATGGTGGTTCCATTCCCAGTTTTCCAAGAACTCTCCATACTGCTTTCCAAATTGGCCGCACCAATTTGCAGTCCCACCAGCAATGTATGAGTGTGACTTTTTCCCCACATCCTCACCAGCACTTGTTGTTGTTTGTCTTCATAATAGCTGCCACTCTTACTGGAGTGAGATGCTATCTTAAAGAAGTTTTGATTTGCATTCACTAATTGCTAGAGATGTTGATCATTTTTTCATATGTTTGTTGATTGATTGTATATCCTCTTCTGAGAAGTGTCTGTTCAGGTCCTTGGCCCATTTATTGATTGGATTATTTGTTTGTTTGGTGCTTGTCTTGTCGAGCTCTTTATATAGCCTAGAGATTAGAGCTCTATCTGATGTGTGAGGGGTAAAGATTTGTTCCCAGGATGTAGGCTCCCTGTTCATCTCACCTATTATTTCTTTTGCTGAGAAAAAAAAAAAAAACTTTTTAGTTTGAATCCATCGCATTTGTTGATTCTTGGTTTTACTCTTGTGCTATAGGTGTCTTATTAAGGAAGTTGGAGCCTAGCCCCACATGATGGAGATTAGGGCCTACATGTTTCTTTTTTTAAAGCATCTTGTTCTTGATTTATGGATGCAATGTTCCATCTTTTAGCGCTTTGGTTGTTGCCGTTGTTGTTTTGATGGTGGTTTTTATTTCTGTCTGCCCATGGTTAAGCTTTCTGTTTAGTTTTGTAATTCAGTTGTCCGCTGTGTGAGGAGCATGAGGAGACAGAGCAGACGAGGAGCTCCAAATGCCACACGCTGACAGAGAAGTTCATTAGGTGACCTTGCTGGGCTACTATCTTCCAAGATGTCCACCAACCAGAGCAGATTTCCCAGAGAAGGCTCTGCTCCTAGTCGCCCAGGAAAGAAAAAGGCCTGAATGTCACTGCAGAGGCTGGAGAAGGAAGATGCATTCATTCTTCAAACCCCATGTTTTCAGTGAGGTAAGGCCACCTTAAAGAACAACTGGGGTCCCCCAATCCAGATACCCTCTGGTTTTGTTTATTTTTGTTGTTGTTGTTCTTTTTAGATATACATGACAATAGAGTGTGTTTTGACATATTATACATCCGTGGAGTATAACTTCCTATTCTGTGGTTGCACATGATGTGGAGTTACCCTGGTCATGTATTCATGTATGAACATAGGAAAGTGATGTCCAGTTCGTTCTACTATCTTATTCCCACCCACCCCCCTTTTGTCTAATCCAATAAACTTCTATTCTTACCTCCTTCATTATTTTTTTGTTAGCATCCACATATCAGAGAAAATTTGGCCTTTGGTTTATTGGAATTGTCTTATTTCACTTAGCATCTAGTCTTCAGTTCCATCCATTTACTGGCAAATGTCATAATTTCATTCTTCTTTATGGCTGAGTAGTATTCCCTTGTGATACCCTCTGTTTTAACCAGACAATAAACTCCTGGTCTTTTGTTGGGATGAAGTAGGGCAGTTGTCCAGCTGTGGACTATAAGAGCCTCAAACTCTTCTGAAACAGGCCACCAGTCCTCCTGGGCTTTGAGCCCCTATTTACCTCACTTGGTATTACCAATGTCATCCTCTGCTTCTGCAGTTTAAATCAGGTTGATTTTTTACTCTACACTGCAGCCTGAGTATTCTGCTTTTTCAGATGTGCTGAGTCATTGCCTTTCTATTGATCTGTTAAGACCTTCCAAAAATTTCTTACTATTGTCTTTTTTCCAATTCATTCATTCAAAATAGCTGCCATCTACCTTTTCTTTTAACATTTTTTTTCTTTTTTATTATTTGTTCTTTATAGTTATATATGACAGTAGAATGTATTTTGACATAAATATACATACATGGCGTGCAACTTCCCATTCTTGGGGTTGTACATGATGTGGAGTTTCACTGGTTGTGTATTCATATGCGAACATAGCAAAGTTCTGTCCAGTTCATTCTACTGTCTTTCCTATTCACCTACCATTTTTAAAGTTCCATTTTAGTGGTGTTTCAGGAAAGAAGGAAAGTAAATCAGCAAACCTCATGGGTTCCAAACATCCCCTTTTTTCAGATGTCCCCTAAACACTTCATACATATTGTTTCATTTACTCCTCACAGTCTTCCTCCAGACAAGGTAAAACATTATCCACTTTCACAGATGTGGAAACCAAAGCTCAGAGAGTAATTTACCCAAGCACTATGCAGTGAATAGAAGGCACACCTTGGATTTAAAAGCAGGTCTGACTCCAGAGCCTTCTTCAGAAATAATATAGAACTAAAGCCAGGTACAGTGATACATGCCTGTAATCCCAGCCACTTGGGAGGCTGAGGCAGGAGGATCACAAGTTCAAGGCCAGCCTCAGCAACTTAGCAAGACCACAGGCAACTTAGTAAGACCCTGTCTCAAAATAAAAACAAAAAGGGGTGGGGATGTGGTAGAGCACCCCCCCCCCGTTTCAGTCTCCACTACCACTAAAATAAAATAAAATAGACGGGAGGGAAAGAATGTAGAACAAAGGGAAAAAATAGATGTGTCTCTCAACTCTACAATCTACAGCTTCCTAAAGCAGCAGACATTAGGTGAAAACCGGGCTGGGTTTGAATTAAAAAGCATTGCACAGGGCTGGGGCTGAGGCTCAGCGGCAGAGTGCTCGCCCAGCATGTGCGAGGCCCTGGGTTCAATCCTTAGCATCACATTAAAAAAATTAAATAAGTAAAATAAAGGTATTGTGTCCAACTACAACTAAAAAAAATATTTAAAACAAAGCATTGCACAAGTGTCTGTAGTATGATGTCTCTGTCTTAGCTAAACAATTGCCTGAACATATGGATGACCATGGTCATTTTGTTGGATTGAAACATGATGGGTGAGGTTCTAAATAAAAACACAAGTGAGTGAAGGAAGAAAACTCTGAGGTTGGAGCTCATTCAGTGAGGTCATATGCGATCATATAAACCGCAGAACATGAGCTGGTAAATCGGGGCAGGTCTAGCATTCACACTGTATAACTCGAGTCTGTAAAATGAAACTTTCTCTTTGATCCGCTTTGTTTTTCATCCAGAGTCTGAGGGAGTGGGAGAAGACTCAGAAGGGTCCCTTCTGTGAGGAAGGATCGACTTCAGCGCAGCGCTCTCCGCCCAGGAGGAGCGACCGTTGGAAGAAACTGGAGGTGCTGGGTTTTCACTCCTCTTTGGTTGTCCACAGAGACCTCTCTCCTCCGGAAACCTCCGTTTGGGCACTTAAGGCCTTTCAGCTGATTGCATGGGACCCACTATATTATTGGGAGGATAAACTATATTGTTGGGAGGTCTTTTGTGGATCCACAAAAGACCTCCCCAGCAACACCTTGATTAGCATTCCATTGAATAACAGGGTACCATCGTCTAATCAAGTTGATACATAAAACTGACCATTATGCCTAAAACTGTCCTTATTGACTCACACCTGAATAAATGCATGAATGATGTTCATCTGCTTACTCCTCTCTGTTTGGAACTCAGGGTGCATGAAGGGATAGAGCTTACTGCAGCCATGACTCCCCCCAGTAGGTTCAAGGACCAACAGATACCAAGAGGCAGGTCCACAACTACAAGAGAATCCTACCAAGTGGGACTGTCTAAAGCCCAAAGCCATGTGGGGACCAAAGAACCCTCTGCCTGATGAAGGGCAAGCTGGCCCCACTCAGAGTGGAAGAGAAGAGCAAGCAAATGTGTTTTGTGGCCCTGAATGAGGGTCAGAAATGGCTGAGAGAGATCAACTGGAAATGCTGGGCTTCCAGATGTGACCAACAAACTCTAGACAGACAGAATGTTCTCAGCAGACACCAGCCCTGAGATTCGAGGGTCCAGAACTCACGCTCCCTCCTCTATAGAGATTAGACCTACTAAGAGAAGGGTGTAGGGCTGAGCTGAAAGATCCTGAGAAGACTGGGATGTTGTCTCATTCCCCACCATCTCTCAGAGTAGAAGTTCAACAAGCAAATTAAGTTTGGTTATAGAAAAAAAACTATATTTCCCACACAATCAGAGTTTGTGGGCCAATATTCATACCCAGCTACACATGTAGACCAGTGGTATAGACTACAAATACATTAGCCTGAGAGTCGTTAACTAACTAAAAAATTAGGGGAAAATTTTCACAGATTAGACCAAGACTAAAAGAGGGGCCTACATTATCTAAGCTCCATCTTCCTGATGACTGAAGAGATAATTGTGCACATTATTAGAGCAGGGGAAAAAAATTATAAATGTTAGCCCAGGAAAGAAACACATAATTCCTTTGTCTCAGCTAGAAGAAAATGGAAGGTTTGGAGAGAGATTTTGTTTATTTGTTTTGTTTTGTTTTTTCTAGTTGCATACAAAATACATTTTGAAAATGAAATTTAAATTTGTATATTAAGAGAGCTGACTCCTGGATATGCCCTTGCATTGATTCCTTATAAAATAAAAGGCCCTCTAAAATGCTAACTATTGGCAAAGATGTGGGGGAACCCAACTCTCACACATACTTGTGGGAATAGAAATTAGATAACTACTTTGGAAATTATTTCATAATATCTTCTAAACTATGATCCAGCAACGTCCCCCTAGATATAACCCCAACAGAAATGTATAAAATAGTCACCAAAAGACATTGTTATTGATTTTAAAACATGGTCATGATATTTATCAGTTCCCCGCCATCCAAAGATGGAGTCTATTCCCCAACCTTTTCAATTCGGATTAGTCGTGTGTTAATGAAAGTGTGCAAGTTCCAGAGCCTTGTACTCAAGACATCTTAAGATTTTTACTTGCACCCTCTGGGAACACACCCCTCTGAGCCTGCGATGGAGGAAAGCCCACCAACACCAACTGCCAGACCTGAGGGAGGCCATCTTGAACCTTCCGTTCCTGTCAACTGCAGTCACATGGAGAGTCCACACAGAGCCCACTCACTGAATCATGAGAAAGTACATCACTGTTGCCTCTCCATTGTGGTTTTATTCACAGCAGTACACACTGGATATAAACATATTCTAGAATGTTTACAGCAACCTAATAGTCCCAAACTGGAAACTTCTCAAAAATGTCCATCCATGAACAGATAAACTATGGTATAGTCACATGATCGAATACCATTCAGCAGTGAGAACACACAACATACAACAGCAGCTAAGAACTTGAACAAATCTCTAAAATGGAACCGAATGAAAGAACATAGGAGAGAAAAAGGACACAGAAGTGAAAATAATAGGTGAAACTATCCAATACTGTTAGAAGTCAGAATAGTGGTTTCCCCTATAGAGATAGTCACTAGAAGGGAGCACACATGATTGGGGTGGGGGGTGGTATTAGAAGTGTTTAGTTCTTCAATCTAGGTGGTAGAGGCATGAGTATGTTCAATTTGTAAGAGTTCAGCAAACTGTAGACTTATCTCATGTGCTTCTCTATTTGCATATAATACTTCAATAAAAATTTTAAAATACACATCCTATAAATGACCTACTGTATTGGGGTTGTTGAAAGTAGGACATGCCTTTCATGTCAACGAGCAATTACACATGGATTCAGATTCTCTGAAAATGAATTCCCCAAAGGTACCTTAAAATTATTTCATTGAGTTCTGTTAGCTCTGAGGTCTAGTTACAGTTGCCTTAAAACGTAGATAATATGTTTCCTAGCAGTTAGTTAGCTAGAAATAGGAGGTCAGAACAGAACTGGAAATTGGAGTCTCTCTACCCTTGAGTGCCCTGTACATCTCTGATAAATAATCAAAGTGCTGTTCAGTCCATGGAAGGGTGTCTTGGGTTCTCTGCCAGTCCCTGAGGGACACAGTAGTAAGGACGATGGGTTTCTCTTGGGGAATATATATTCTGGGGAGATCTACTTCAACTTATCCAGGGAGAAGGAACTAGCTCACACTTTCATAAGGGAGCCTAATTTACTCCTACTAAATTTTGATTGCTAGAAATAGCTTACTGTATTAAAGCAAAACTTTTCCATGTGGCTTCTAGTTTGGTTTTTTTTTTTTTTTTTTTTTTTTTTTTTTTTTTTTTTTGATTCATCCCATTTTTTGTTTTTTTTTTTTTTTTTTTTTTTTTTTAATTTTTTATTGTGGGTTGTCTAGTTTGGTCTCTTAAAATAAGAAACGTCCATGTTTCCTGAGCCTCCTTTGCTCTCAATTCAACAGCCTGGGTTCCTTTCATGATATTTTGTTTGATACTATTTCAAACCCCCCCCCCCCACACACACACACACACACTTTTCTGGCTGCCCTCTTGGGATAAGCTCCAGATTGGCAAGACTCTAATAAATGATTAGATTCAAAACCAGAAACAATATTCCAGGTAAGGATTTATCAACTATGGACACCAAGGACACTTTAATTCTCATTATGTGACTGTCCTGTGCATCACAAGATATATAGCCACATCCCTGGGTTCTACCCACTGGATGCAAGCAGCAAAGTGTGACCATCAAAAATATCTCCAGACATCACCAGATGTCCCTCTGGGGACAAATCACCCTAGTTGAGAACCACTAACCTGAAGAACATGAATGCGAGGCTTTTAATCTAGATGTTCTATGCCTACCCTTGAGCCACAAAGTCACCCAATGTACATGGCTTCTTGGGTAGTAACTACGAAGTTGTTGTTGCTTGCAGGTGTATCACCCAAAATAAATATATACATGAATAAAATGAAGTAGAATAAAAGGTAATCACCCAGAGAAAAACAAAGTTTGCATTGGGCCACCACAGAGTAGAAACTCTCTTAACTTTCCATAAAATAAAGTTGACAGCTTTATTTTACATCCACATCTTTTTCAGAAGAGAACTGTCAGATTCTACTCCTAAATTTTTATCACCTCCCCATAGCCTTCTAAGTTATGAAGCCATCAATGGATTAATCCACTGATGAGCCAGGAGCCCTCATGATATGATCACCTTCCAAAGCCCCACCTCTGAATACTGCTACCTTGGAGACCAAGCCTTCAACACATGATGAGCTATTGGGAGACATTTCAGATCTAACCCTTAACAGTGTCTATAACCAGATAAAAGAGAACCAAAGTCAAAAACAAAATACGTGTAAGTTTAATTCCATACCGACCCCATCTCCCATCCCATTATAGCAGGGAAACAAAATGTAGGTTATGAAAAGGAGAGAGCTCCAGTAAGAATCAGGTTCTTAAAATCCTCAGGAGTCTAACAAGTTAGAATCAAAAACCTGGACTTCATCCTATGCTTAATAAGCATATCTTGTGATCTGAATGACCAACAGTCTGGTGTGTGGAAAGCCGACATTGACCAATCAGGCAGATGGTGTGGTTTCACTGTGGAACCCAAGGAGAGTCTTAAGCGGGCTGATTCTACTTTAGCAGATGGACTTTTGAAATGGGCAGTAGATTGGACCTTGGTAACTTTGTAAACTATAGAAATTCAAAGTTGTTGTTAGCCTAACACTTATCTGCTGGTACATCCAGTGCTAGAATTCCCTAGGAAGTGAGCTCAGCTTGTCATCAAATGACACTTCCCAAATAGCGCAGGGCAAGCACTGAGCCCAGAGAGGTAAGCCAAGTGATCTGCTGTCCCCCTCCGCCTGTGCAGCGTAAATGCTCTTTGAGTTTTCCCATTCACTTCACAGTATTTTGGCTCGGGGGTGCACAACTAGAATTCCTTAAAGCTCGAGGGGTGGGAAGCAGGCGGTGAAAGGCCAATGGTTGATTCTTTTGTTTGGTTTTTATTGTGCATGACTAAATGTATTAGACATGTTGGATCACACAGAAGCTGCATCCGTGAACCACGGGGCTGTTGAATTTGTATGCACTTTGCCTACTAATATTAGCTGCCCTTTCCCACTACAAAAGGCCTCCTTACTAACATGACATCTGAGTCATTTTAATAAAATTACAGACAGGCCATGCTACAGCAGCTTTCTGTAAGAAACAAGAGATCTTTCCCAAAACCTTTCTATATCATGATTTTTTTTTCCCTTCAAAAACAAAATCAGGAAAGAATCACAGAGAGTAAGAAGCAAGATGCAGGAAAAGAAGAGAACATAATGGATTTTAGAAACTACTCTTTACCATCCACAGCAAACTAAAAGTAAAAGCACATTTTTAATTTATTCTTTTTCATAAAAATACCCTGAGCCTCTGCTATGCATATGGGGTTTGGCTTGGCTTGGTCATGCTCTCTGCAATCGCTGGAAAGCTACCGATTCAAAGGACAGACCATTCTTTAAAGATATGGGTTGTTTTTTATTCTTTTGTGGATGGTGTAGTAATAAAGTATTGCACCGGGCTACTACTAGACACCAGGGGGAGGGATCTGAACGTGGAAAGGTTTCCATCAGCTTTGTTATCATTCCTTGGGAGAAGAAAAATGAGATTTACTTAATCGCAAGAGTATGACAAATTTCTTTCTTCAAATCTCAAAATGTTTTTCAGTGAAGATTTTCAATTGAGAGAGATTATTATTTGCGGGGGAGGGGGGAATCCTTGAAAAACGTCTTTTGCTCCATGTTTGAAAATCCCTCGCCAAGAGGATTACTGCTAGCTTTATTGCTATGTCGCAAAAGCCAGGTACTTTGTGTTTAAAACAAAGGTAATGTGGCTCAGGAGCAACGGGTGTGACTGTGTTGCTGGCCCTCTCTCTACTATATAACCTTGAATGAGTCATTTTGTTTCTTTGTGCCTTAGTTTCCCCCTCTTGCAAAAGGAGGGCTTTGAGGTAGATTATCTTTAAGGCCTCAAGAGCTCAAAGAAATCTTAAGATTAAATTTGTTCCTGCCTGCCAGCCAGATAGCATTCTGAGCAAACATATTTGCTCCACTGAATGCCTGTGTTTCCCCATACACATAATTGACAGATATTTTTATACCTGAAGTTACAATTTCCTCACTTACCTACCCCATATCATTTAAGGTCTCCTCATTCTGCTTTGAAGTTCAAAGAAAGAGAAGACTGTATAATGAGAATGGCCCCTTTGAAATGCTCCCTTTGCAGCTGCAAGCCGGGCAGATCCTGCACCTTACGAAGAAGAGGAGGCTATTGTGATGCAGATGGGCTCAAAGTACATCTGCAGCAAGAACATTTCCATGGGTCTTTTACTGTATTTCTTCTATTATTCATAGAACACAATGTAAATGAAGCCATAAATTTTACCCCCCACACTAGATGTAGAAAGAAGATAATGGAAATTGTGAATTATGAATGAATCACTGTTATTGTAATTCCTTAAGGATTCTGATGGAGATGATTAAATTCATGCAAAGACACAGATTCTCAACTTTTTATGCCTGAGTCCTCAGTAATGCCTCTTGGAATTTCACAAGGAATGGAACAGAGATGATCTTGGCTTCACATTTACCTGCCGAATAGTCTTACAGATAATCTACCTAAACCAGGACAGATCATCTTATTAAAGATAAAGAATTCATTCCTGGGGGAGGGGGAGACGTTGCAAACTATGTGTGTCTTCCAATGAATCAGACACACTGCTTAGGATCCCAAACACAGAACAGTTGAGACCTTTAATGCTGCATTCTAGGGGATTTGTTCTATCTTTTAGAAATCCAGAGGGGGGGAAAAATAAGTAGAGGGAAATGTCTTTTTTAAAAAAAGATGGACCATGAAGCTGGGGACGTGACTCAGGGGTAGAAGCACTTGCCCAGCACAAGGACCTGGTTTTGATCCCCAGCACCCAAAAACAAACAAACAAACAAATCAGAAATCTAATAAAGTCGAGAATGCAGATTTTTCCCCCTTCTAGATTTGTTTCGATAACAAGAATTCTGGTCAACAATTATTCTCTCAACCACAGTACACAATTCTTTTAAATAACAACAGTGGACCATGAGACTCAAGCCGTTCTGGTTTTGATGATGATAGAAAGTGATTAGGAGTCCTTCACTGATCTGAGACAAAGCCTCTGGAAAATTTCAACCTTAATCCACTTTACTCTTGTGCCAGGCTTTTAGAAGGTTAGAGCCCCCAAAATGAGATTTGAGATGATATTTAACAGTTCAAGTGTCATTCCAGAAAGAGTTCTCTTCTGCAGAACCCCAAAATAGATTTTTGACATTTTTATGCAAACCGAATATGCATGGATAGATAAAGATATCGGCACATGCAGACTTCTGTTCAGCGACTGCTTTCTACTCTCAGACAGAAAATAATTTAAAATTTAGAATATATGTGATTATGCAGGTAGGAGTGAGGGACTCTCTACAAAAGATGTTAACATTCACCAAGTAAGTAGTAGATGCAAGGTGAGTGAGTAGTTCTCTGGCAGCCAAAATCCCCTCCCTGAGCCTCAGTATGCTTGTCTGCTAAATGAAAAGTTTGGGCTAGGTGATCTCTAAAACAATGTCCAGATTTAACCTCTTCAGTTCTTGATTAGGCAGTGAAGTGAAAAGCAAATGTTCTTACTTAATAATGGATGGAGCCTGAGCTATGAGGTGAATGGAGGCTAGGACCCCATCCTCTGTCTGGGGGCTTGGGAATGTCCTGGGAACTTGATGGGAGGGGGAGTTCTACATAGAGGAGGGTTTAGGGACTCGGGCAAGGTCACTGTATTTGCTGGCCAAGAGAAGTCTTTGCCAGTTACCAAAGCTTAGAACAGGTAATGGTCTAAGGATGCTAATTCCCCAGCTTCCGGGTGCTGCAACCTATGGCAGCCATGGGATCAGGGGCTCAAATGGTGGCCAGGTAGAGTCTTGGAGAAACTCCTGTCTGCCTGGTCCCTCTGCACCCTCCAGGTGCTTCCTTTAGCTCAGGCCCCCTCCATCTTCCTCTGTCCTCATGAGCCCTTCGGACAACTCTAGAATATCACTCACCATCCAGTAGGGAAAACAGAACTTGGGCCAAATTGAGGGCATTTAAGATGGAGAAAGTTTACAGAGGTGTGAGAAAAGCTGAAAGCACCATCAGAGGACAGTAAAACAACCTGGAGAGCTGTGGGAAGAAACTACCACCCTAGAGCTGGAGAGAAAGGGATCCCAGAGCCCAGATGCTCCTTCCAAGCCAGGACCAGAAGGGGATGCGGCCTGCTCACAACTGAAACCTGGGAGGTGATGCAGCTGCTGCCGGAGATGCCACCAGAAGCAGAGAGACATGAAGGAGAAAGACACTGATACTTCCTCCTCTCACCTTCAGATGTAGCGTCTGCATCTCACCTTAGACAAACCTACCCAGAGGCCCACTGCGGGAGAGAGTCTGGGGAGCAGAGTCTGCAGCAGTCAACCTGAAAGTCAACCCAGAGCAGTGGATGGTGACACACGGATCTCCATGCAAACAGGCAACGACACACACACCTGGAAATCCTCAGCATGAAGATCTACAAGTAGGCAACTCAAGTCCTTCCCGTTCCTCAAGCCCGAGCTTCTGAAACTCAAATCCAAGAAGACGCTCTGGTCTCCAAATTCCTGCTTGGAGATGAAGATGGAGTGTCAGGCTGACAGAACGGAGAACCAAGAGCCAGAGAGAAAGACAAGAAGCTGAGCCACGTAGTTAGTATTTTCAAAACATTATAATATTGCATGCTTGTGCATTGCCTGTTTTTTTTAACATATATTTTTAGGTGTTGATGGACCTTTATTTGTTTGTTTATGTGTTTATTTATTTGTTTATATGTGATGCTGAGAATCGAACCTAGTGCCTCACACATGCTAGGCAAGTGCTCCACCACGGAGCCACAACCCCAGCCTGCCATGGCCTGTTTTAATAACCTCCTAAATGAGCTTCCCCTCACTGCCTCCCTGTTTTAAAATCCACTATTTACATGTGGAAAAAAAAAATGTCACACCAACTTTACCCACACCATGGTTATATTTAATAAATGTCAAGCAGACAAATCAGTTCTTTCTCATCCAACAGATGAAACACTCTTCAACTAGCAATATTAAGCAGCACACATAGCCCGTATTAGTTCTTCATATGTTCCAATTTGATAGCACCAAGAGACAAATTCCCATGACTCATTCCTCAAAAAGAGCCAGGCAGAAGTCCCAACCCACCTTCATTTCTTACTCATGGTACTGGGACATGCTTCTATGGTGCCCACCACTTCCCTCTTGGTAACATGATTCACATTTGTAATTACCCTTGCAAAGTCTGTATTTCCCTGAACTATTAAGCTCTACTGTTGTAGGGACTGTCGTGTGATTCATCAATATATCCCTAGCTCTGCAGTGCCCAGCACAGAGCAGGCAGATCATATTTGTACAATGAACAGATGGATGAGTGAATGAATGAACAAGCAGAGAACTTACAGGAAGACCTTCGAACATGCTGGAAAGACATTTTCCTCCTTGGGAAGATGGCCTTTCACATCGACAAGAAAGGAATCACCAAAGATTCACAGTCGCCAATATTATCTACCTGCTATCCTGCCACGGCTACCAAATTCTTTGCACAGATTCCCCCACCCCCTTAGAGTTCACGTACATAGTCATCAAGTAGTGCCTGTGAAGCAGAGGTTCTTACTGAAGTGGCATATTGAGGCCACATCAGGAAGGAAAGTAGTTGACAAGGTTGAAATCAGCGTTCCGAGGCTATCGGAGCTATGGGATTCAAGCTTGGGAATAACTGCTTCAATTAAAATCATTCTTTCCAAGTACAGTTGGCAAAGTGTAATTTTTATGTGACTCTTCTCAAAAGTCTTTCATCTTTTTTTTTATGAAATTTCCATAATTACTTTTTGAAAGGAAAATCTTCTTTTCCAAAGTCTAAGATATCAGTGATTCCTGATTGGGTTCCACAGTTCTTAAAGTAAGATAAAGCAGAAGTTCTGTTTGTACAGAAGTTTTAAATCAATGAATGGGTGTGTGGGTGTTTACAAATCCCCTAAAGTATTAAAATGTGAGGAAAAGACAAGAAGCCCAAGAAGAGACTCTCAAGCAATGGAGGCCCCCAGAAGCATCTCAGAAGCCCTACTTCCAAGGCTCTTCCAGATATCCTGATGGAGTAGGCCAGGTAGGGCAATGAAGCCCTCATAAACTCCCCAGTGAACAGACACTAGGGTCCCATTTAGCTCCCTTCCAGCTCCCTTCCTAGAATCCAGTCTTTTCCTAAGCAGGAAGTACATGTCCCTGCAGCCTTAGAAACGTTGCAAAGCTCACCCCAAAATTCCCTATATTATGAGTGGCATAGCATGTCTTGAAATTGCAACCGATTCCAAAGCCACAGGTTTAAAGGCCATGCTAGCCCATCTGCTATAACAAAGGGCATGGGATTCTCATTTATGCAGAGGCACTAGAGACCGGAGGTGAGATTCAAATTTCAACCAATCCTTCCAACAAGAAAGCTACCACAAAGTCACCAGGCGTGATGGTGCACACCTGTCATCCCAGTGGCTCTGGAGGCTGAGACAGGAGGATTGCCAGTTTAAAGCCAGCCTCAGCAATGGTGAGGTGCTAAGCAACTCAGTGAGACCCTGTCTCTAATAAAATACAAAATTGGGCTGGGGATGTGGCTCAGTGGTTGAGTGCCCCTGAGTTCAATCCCCAGAACCAAAATAATAATAATAATAACTTAATAAAATTTTCATTAAAAGAAAAAAAGAAAGCTACCACAAAGTAAGCAAAGGTTCACAGAAAGACAAACACCACCATTTCTTTTCCAGGATAAATCCTATTGCTATCCTTATTCACAATAGGACAAAGGTGGAAACAAGCCATCAGTAGATGAATGGATAAACAAAAGGTGATATAGACATAGAATGGAATATGAATCAGCCTTTAAAATGAATGAAATTCCTCTACATATGTGCTATGATATGAATGAAAATTGAAAACCTGGTGCTAAATGAAATAAGCCAGACACAAAAGGGCAAATATTGTAAAAGTTCACCTAGACACTTATAAGTTATCTAGACTGGGCAAATTCGTAGAGACAAAAATAGAATAGAGAATAACAATAACTTTCCACTCCAGGGTTCAGAAAGGGAAATGAGAGTTGATGTTTAATGAGTGCAGTATTTCTGTTTGGAGTGATAAAAAAAAAAAAGTTCTGGAAAAGATTGCATAACATTGTAAATGTACTGGATGCCATTGAATTTCTCACTTCAGCATGGTTAAGTTGGTTTAAAAAAAAAAAAAGAAAAGAAAGATATACAACAACTAAAACCAAACTGGATTAATTCTAGATGTACAAGAATGGAGTGATATTTTATTTTTTTTATTATTACATATTACTTTTATTTTTTATTTATTTTTTACATACATGACAATAGTGGAATGCATTACATTCATTATTATCCATTTACAGCACAATTTTTCGTAACTCTGTATATAAAGTATGTTCGTGCCAAATTATGCCATTATACATGTACTCTTTTTTTTGCATTACAATTCTTAATACACATTTATACCACAATTTATCATATCTGTTTGCATATAAGGTATGTTGACACCAAATTCACATCTTCATACATGTATTTTGTATAATGATGACCATCACCTTCCACCATCCTCGCTATTCCCCCTCCCCCTCCCTTTCCCTCCCACCCCTCTTCCCTATCTAGAGGTAATCGTTCTCCCATGTTCTCCCTCCCTACCCCACTTTGAGTCACTCCCCTTATATCAGAGAAAACATTCCGCATTTGTTTTTTGGGGGATTGGCTTACTTCACTTAGCATAATCTTCTCTAATGCCATCCGTTTACCTGCAAATGCCATGATCTTTTTCTTTTTTAGTGCTGAGTAAAATTCCACTGTGTATAAATGCCACATTTTTTTTATCCATTCAGAGAGATATTTTAAAATCTATAAATGTAACTCATCGAATCAGTTTTTTTCCCATACTAACAATTGCCAGTCAGCATCGCTTAAATTTTTAAACAGGCCTTCAAGTGAGGGGTCAACAGATCCCATTGCAAAAAAATGGTAGCAGATCAAAGTAATTTGGAGAATTTTCTATTCTTTTATTTTACATTTTTCCTCTATTTGTCCAGAAAAATAATTCAGTAAACATATGGACTGTCTTTTAAAATGTGATTTATGAAGGCATTTAAATAATGGTCCGTGGGACTTCTCCTCCGCCCCCAGCACTTCCAGTGTCACTCTTCCCCAAGACTTCAAACCACAAATGCTTCAGCCAGGCAAACTTCCTAGGTACCACGGATCTCGTTTTATTTTCCATTACCAACAGTGTGGCATCCCCCACACACTTGTAAAGAGACTCCATGGAGCAGTTCTCTACAGCTTTGAAGGAAGAAGGATAGAGCAACAAACTATAAAATCTCAACCAGTAGGAGTCAGCAGAAGGACAATCACCAAATTCTAGAAGGTCCAGGTCTAGAAGCTTCTGCTTTTAAATGTTAAAGACACAGATAAAGAACAGGCAAAGACACAATGGCAAACCGAGCTTGCAGTCGCATCGTGAATTTTCTGACATTCTGGAACACATACGTGAATACTGCCAAGGGCTTTGGGTCAGTTTGTGAATGGTATCTTCATTCTGGAGCCCTAGATAAATGCTCAGTAATGATTATTTATATGTCATCCAAATTTAAGTAATTTAGAATGGGTAATAGATTTGAGATGGAGGAATTTGTGAGATGCCCCTCCCCCTCCTGGGAAACTGCACACCGGAAGGGGGTTAGGTGAACCCTTAGATCAGACAGCAATAATGAGATACCCACGATAAAGGAGTCTATGGATCACTCTAGGTTACCAACTCGGAAAGTCTATAAAAATCTGATCACAGTACACCCAGTCCTTGGTGTTCTTGCCAAAGATAGAATCCTGCCCTGCTCCTTGCTCAGTAGGCTCTGTTCACACTGGCCTCCTCTCTGATTCTATCAGGCCAGTTCCTTCTTGCCTGGGGGCCTTTGCACATGCTATACCCTCTGCCTGGAATGATCTCTCTAGTAAACTCTAAATGTTTGCTAACCCATCTTCAGAAATCTGCTTAAATGACTCTTCTTCTGGGTTCCCTCAATGACTCCAAACAGTCCAAGTTCCTCTGTCACATATTGCTGTGGTCTGAATGAGGTTTGTCCCCTTCAAAACTCATGTTGAGGCTTAATTCCCCATAGTAATGGTATTTAAAGGTGGTGGGACTTGAAGAGGTGGAGCCTAGTGGGCCATGAAATAATTAATGTTGATCTCTTGGGCAGATTGGTTCCCATGAGAGCAAGCTTGTTATAAAGATTGAGCCTGGCCTTCACTGCTCTCTTGCTTCTTCTTCTTCTCCTTCTCCTTCTTCTCTCTCCATCTACTTGTCTCTCCTTTTTTTCTTTTTTGCACGTGATGCTGTTTACCAGAAGCCAGAGCCACTACCATACCCTTGAACCTCTAGAACTGTGAGCTAGATAAACCTTTTTTTAAATAAAGTACCCAGCCTCGGGTATTTTGTTATACCAGCACAAAACAGACTAAGCCACATACCCTATAAGACACTTTAGCTGTCCATTAATTGCTCTCATCACAGTTGAAGGTAGCTTACTCCATCCATTTACCTGCAAATGCCATGATTTTATTCTCTTTTGTTGCTGAGTAATATTCCATTGTATATATGCCACTTTTTTAACCCATTCATCTAACTGAGGGCATCTAGGTTGGTTCCACAGTTTAGCTATTATGAATTGGGCTGCTATAAACATTGATGTGGTTGTGTCCCTGAGGTATGCTGTTTTTAAGTCCTTTGGGTACAGACCAAGGAGAACTGTGAGCTAGATAAACCTCTTTTTTAATAAAGTACCCAGCCTCAGGTATTTGGGGTCAAATGGTGGTTCCATTCTCAATTTTCCAAGAACTCTCCACACCGCTTTCCATACTGGCTGCACCAATTTGCAGTCCCACCAGCAATGTATGAGTGTGCCTTTTTCCCCACATCCTCACCAACACTTATTGTTGTTTGTATTCATAATAGCTGCCATTCTGACTGGAGTGAGATGAAATCTTAGTTTAATTTGCATTTTTCTAATTGCTAGCCATGATGAACATTTTTTCATATATGTGTTGACTGATTGTAAATCATCTCCTGAGAAGTGTCTGTTTAGGTCCTTGGCCCATTTATTGATTGGATGGAGTTTGAGAAGACAATGCTAAGTGAAGTTAGCCAATCCCCCCCAAAATGCCTAATGTTTTCTCTGATATAAGGAGGCTGATTCATAGTGGGGTAGGGAGAGGGAGCATGGGAGGAGTAGACAAACTCTAGATAGGGCAGAGGGGTGGGAGGGGAAGGGAGAGGAAGGGAGGGGGCAGGGGGTTAGAAATGATGGTGGAATGTAATGGACATTATTATCCAAAGTACATGTACGAAGACATGAATTGGTGTGAATATACTTTTTATACAATCAGAGATATAAAAAATTTTGCTCTATATGTATAATAAGAATCGTAATGCATTCCACTGTCATATAAATTTTAAAAAAAGAAAGTAGTAGCTTAAGTAATTAGTTCATAGCTGTCTCTCCCACTGAACTCTAAATTCCATGAGAACAAAAATGCTACGTATTTTGCAGGGCGAAAAATGAAATTGTGAATCCTTTTATTTAGAAAGTATTAAGAATTTCCAGATAGTGACAACAGGACATTAAAGCAAGACTAGGTCCCTCCCCCATGTGTGGCCTCAGGCAATTGCACAGGTCCTATGCCCATAAAGGGAGTTCTAGTCGTTACTGTTCCCTACTGTACCTGTAGTCCAGGGCTTGACACACAGGAGGTGCCAAATGAGTATTTATTCATAAGTAGCCATAGTATAGAGATTCTCTGATGTTCTCTGTTCTGCCCATCTCCCCTGTTTCTGCTATGGTCACTCCAGCTTTGCATATCTCTCTTTAAAGGTCAGAAGCTTCCTTGGCAGTTTCATCCGGAGCCACTAAGATGGAGATGTCTCACAAGTTGCAACTGAGAAATGTATTTTTGTGTTTCCTTAAAGGAGACTCCAGTACATCCCTCAGTGAACGGTTCTTGAAGAGAAGGGGAAAAAAATCAATGCTTTCAGATAGCACTACCTTGCCCTGAGTAATCCTGAAGCTGCCCATGACTTACTGTAGAGAGTATAATTGAAGTGAGGATAAACTGCACACCATTTCAAAGTCTACTAAATTGAAACCGTTCTTTTTGTTGACACATGCTCGGGAAGCTGTAGATAATGTGATTTAAAATAAATACACTGGCCCAGGATACTTATATAATGGAAATAAATATGAAATAACCCATAGAGTCCGCAGACCATTGGCTAAATTAACCCCTTATGTACCAGGTGACAGGACACCTGCCTAAGAATGGAAAATAGGGTAGCCAGAAGATCTGGGGAAAGAGATCAGAGCACATGCCCTCAAATGAGATGGTCACTTTCAAATAGTGAGTTTCTAGAGACTTAGCCTGTTTGTGTAGAAAAATTCTGCCAGGTGATGAATCTTCCTTTGACTCTCGTACCATACAATTCGGTTGAGTCCACATTAAGAGCTTCTGATGCCTTGGGACAATGGCTACAGTAGGTTGAGAAAGACAGAGAAAGGGGGAGAGAAAGATGGAGAGAAGAGTTGCTCCTCCCTCTTGTGGTCCCAGGCAACAAACCTCAAAACACAAAAAGCTGTATCAAAACGGTTACATCTGAGCCCCTTTGATCAATAATTGCATGAGTAACTCCTCAGTTAGAAGGTACCAGAATACCCAAGGGGATGGGTATCTCTCAGTTCTTGACACCTAGTTGGGCTTCTCCAGTGGCCTATCCTCAGAGCAGCAGAACCACCATGAGCAGCAGGAGAGGCCTGTCACAGGGTTTAGTCTTCAGCGATCACGGGAGCCATTTAGTGGTCTGTGTAGATCCTTTGCCCTTATGTCTGGTCCTGAAGTCAGGAGGCCTCACCAGTGAGGAAGGAAGGTAGGTATAAAGTAAGGGTGGAGACAGACAAAATGGAACCAGAAGAACATTCTGGAGCCATAAGGAGGAGCTGCCACTGATGTCTGGACCCCATGCTGGTCTCTCACCACCTCCAAACCTCCAGCATCAACTGATACAAGTGACCTGCAGGGGAGCTGGTGCCCTTCACCACGGGCCACCCAAGAACCTGATCCACCAGAGCTGAGGGAGGAGCTGGCCGTAGTAGGAGTAGGCATGGGCCCCACTGCTGGGCCCTGTGGGCTTACGCTCTAGGTGTGAAGGTGTGCACACAAGTCAAGAGGGTAGAAGGGGAGAGGCCATCCATTCAATAGCAATAAGCAAAATAAAATCAGTTAGGCAGTATAGGGCAGTCAGGGGCTAAGGAGGCACCTTCAGTGGGGAAGGTCAGGAAAGCAGGCATTGTACCCTGGATGATGGAGAGTCTGCCATGTTCTCCAGGGAGAGTTCCCAGCAGAGGGAAGAATACACACCAAGGACCCCAAACACGAAACCAGCTTCGCTTGGCCCCATGTTAAGGATAAAGGGTGAGCAGTCAAAGACCCGGCTGGGGAAACGTGAGCCACTGCCAGGCAGAGCAGTGCCTTACCCCGTGGTTCCACCTGTCCTAAGAAGTCAGGGTTTTACCTCTGCTGACTGTGCTATGGGCTGGCATAGGAGGATTTTTAAGCAAGGAATTGATTCGAACCAATTGGCGTTTTTAAAAGTCCATTCCTAGACACTATGTAGAGGATAGGCATGGGGTAGGACCTGGAGGGGACCAAGAGGACAGATGGGGACCCTGAAGACCAATGTTAGGAAGGGGTCTAGTTTGAGGTCAGACATTGGGGAAGCTGGCAAGACTGAATGAGCCCTCTTTTCTCCTTTCAGAGAAGCTTCTCGCTGTAACGGGAAGGAGGATACTAACAGGAGCCCTCATCCGTGGCAAATAACCAGCCCCTCCTGGGGCCACATCGCCTCTGGGCTGCCAACAAACATTCATTGTTGGATTTTTAAATGTTTTGCTAAATGCATCTAAAAAAAAAAAGGACTCATTTTATTCAGTCACTTTACAGCTGGTGGGTGTTAATTGTCATCTGTTAGGTTGGGCATCAGAATGCGGCATCAGAGAGTCTGTCCATCTGTCCTGGGCTCTGTCAGGCTTCCTTATGCTTCCCATCCACAACCTGCCTCCTTGCCACTTCCCCCCCAGAGCCAGCCCAGTGCCTCCTGGAAGGGGAAGACAGTTCTTCCTGGTGAGGTTTCTTGGGCTGGAGAAGAGCAAACAGCCACCTGACTTCAAAATTAAAGGCCTAAAGAGATAGGTGTCCACCCACACCGCAAACCCTTTTTGTACAGAGGTTGTTAGAAAGAAATCATTGCATGAATGAAGAAAGAGATGGACACACTAAGCCTCTACCTCACCTGTAAAATGAGAATATTCAACACAAAGGGGGGGAAGATCAGGAAAGATGCAGAGCAAGGTATAAACAGCTTCCGTTTCTGACTGGTAAGATTCTTTTTTTCCTCCTTTTTGTTGATCTGTGTTTGATAATGTTTCTACAGGAAACGCGTGTCATTATACAATAGGAAATGAAGCCATAAAAGCAATCTTTAAGTGAAGATAATGCGTGCCTGGCCTACCTCCACTCAAAGGTCCCTTGTTTCAAGGCATCCTTTGCAGATCCCCAGGTTACATCAGAATTCCCTGATAGACACTCTTGGAGTACATCAAGAGCTATACTAAGAAAACAAAAAGCTTCTGTGAGCACACTTCACACACAGCGAGGTCCAGACAAATGTGAAGAATTATCCTTGTCCTTGCTAATCAGGAAGAACCCCTATGCTCTGCACAGAACTTCATCACACACGCTGTTCTCTCTTCCCATCTCTCCTTCTTCTCCTTTTCCCTTCTTCCTCCCAATCTTTCCTTCCTTTCTGTGGGCCAAGACAATGAGTTTTCTTCCCAAGTCTTGCTCAACTCTGCTGGGATTCAGGACTGAAGAGCTTCCAGGAAGAGAGGACTCTCAGATAAAATCTCCACACTGGCTGCTGTCTACAACCCCCCATCTCTGAGAACGCAGCATCATGAATACACCTAGAATCTGCCCCAGATTCTTAAAATGAAGAAATAGCATATTTCATCCCAAATAACCCATTTTACAACTAGAGCTTGTTGCTGGGGAGTGATATTGGCCGAATTGTATTGTTATATATACTGTGTGCATGTGTGTATGGGTAACAATGAATCCCACCATTATGTACAACTATAATGCACCAATTTAAAAACATGTGATAAAACAAAATACAACTTCTAAAGGGCTGGGGATGGAGCTCAATGGTAGAACACTTGCCTAGCGTGCATGAGGCCCTAGGTTCAATCCCCAGTACAGGGGGCAAAAATACACTGTAAAAATGCAACTTGTGCCATGAATGAAAATATGGAGGTGAAAATATGGAGGTGAAAGGGCCAGAAGGCTGGAGAGGTGGGCAGAGCCAAAGCACACCATCCTTAAAAGCCACATGAGAGCCTTGCTCTTAATCCAACCACAGTGAGAGGCCATCTTCTGCAGGAAGATAATGGTGGGGGGGAGTGAGAGAGAGACAGTGTGTGTGTGTGTGTGTGTGTGTGTATGAGAGAGAGTGTGTATGTATCATCTCTCCGGTCTTCATGTAAGGAAGGGATCTGGCAATAAGCCTCAAATCCTTCTCTTCTGGGTCACACATTCAACAAACTGAAGCCTCCATTTTTTCATCCTCTCTGAGAGCTGGGTATGGCATGAAACGAAGTCTGGTCACAGCATGTGAGTCTAGGCAGCATGTCCGACCTCCACTGTAGGGTAAATGTTTGCCCTAGACTTCCTTGGGACTCTTCTGTATGCTGGAATGTGGATATGGCGGTGACTCAGTATCAACCAAGAACATACAAACAACATCCTAAGAATTGAGGAGCAAAAAGCCTGGAGCCACCTGGTCTCAAGATATGTTATGACATACACTTATTCACCCTGGACTGTCACTCAAGAGAAAATTAAACCTAGATCTTGTTTGAGCCATTGTGTTTTGGGATCTCTGTTATAGTGGCTTAGTAGTTATTCTAACCCAAACAGGAATAATAGGTAAAATTCTTAGGCTGTAAGCAACACACACACACACTCAGGTTAACTAAACAAAATAGAATAAAAATAATAAAAACACATTGGAAGGTTCTGGTTTAAGACACAGAATCAAAGGGAAACTTAAAGAACCTGGCTTGGAGGCATATATTAATGGAGAGTCTCTTCTGGTATGGCCAATGGGAAAAATACCTCTGGTCATTTTCAGCCTTTGTTGCATTCTGCTCAAAATCAAAATCCTAGGACAGAGAACATGAATGCTTAGCATAGGTCCCATGCTCATTCCTAGACCAGATGAATGTGGTTTGATACTCCCCCTAAGGTTATAAGGTTATATCTAATGGAACCAGATGGTTCCTCTAGAAAAATTATGCTATCATGCTGGGCAAATAATAATGAGCGCCCACCCCAGAGAGCAAGAGTGAATATAAGACAACCTGTCAGGAGGATACAACGAAAGTCTATGCACTGATTTACCTTAAATGAGGATGAGAGAGTAGTGGATGACAAAAAGAAAGAGACAAATACAAGAAATATCTATATAGTAGAAGCAAAAAGATAAAATACATGTTTACTATAAACTGAATATCTGTCATATAACAACTAATTTTTGAAATATAAAACCCCACATCGAGATCACATTTAATTGAATTTCCAGTTCTAGTAAAATTGGAGTAGCTTATGTAAGACTGACCTTTTGACATATACAAATGTAATTTTGGAACAAAATACAAAACAAATTATTTGCAAATTACTGTTTTTGTTTTGAAAAACAAGGTAAACGTATAGAGGCTGGCATGAGATGATGTCTAGTATGTATATTGAGAAAATCTAAGTACAGAGCAATATGAATAATATGATAACACTTAGGCATGTGTGTAAGAGGAAAGAGGGAGGGCGAGAAGGAGAATGAGAATAAAAGAATGCTCAAATAAAGGACAGCAAAAATTCATTTATCAGGCAGAAAAGGAGGGAAAAATACACCCTCTAATTATTGTCAACTGAGGAGAAATAAAAGCTCACATAGTTTTGTTTTTGTTTTTGTTTTTTTTCCCAAAAAATGTGTATCAGGGCTGAGGATGTGGCTCAAGCAGTAGTGCGCTCGCCTGGCATGCGTGTGACCTGGGTTCGATCCTCAGCACCACATACAAACAAAGATGTTATTTCTGCCGAAAACTAAAAAATAAATAAATATTTAAAAAAAAGAATTAAAAAAAAAAAAAGATGTGTATCATACATTGAGAGTCTAGAGGTCTTCCTGCTAAATTGAAAAAGAATCATGGCCACAGGACCAAATTCTTATATTTCTGGATACTCAGGATGAAACTCATTTTACCAACTACTCAGACCCCCTTCTTCCCAACTCAAACCTTTCAGTCCTCTCCATACACTATCTTCAGCAGGCACTGTCTAAGAAGCCTCAAGGCCCAATTCGAGCATGAGTTATACCTTTTGAAAAATCCAAAAACGATGATCAGCATTTCTCCATGAGACAAAAAATATAAAGAAAATAAAATCTCTATGAAACAAGATGCCAAAGAAAAGATAAAAGAGTTTTAAAGAAAAATTAAGGTAATAAAATAAAGTTCTTAAAAAATTATTTGGCAGAGTTCAGACTAACAGTTTGAGAAAAGTAAGACCTTCACAAAAGTAAAAGTCACATTAGAAACACCAAAACAGGAAAATCGGTAATAATAAAGATTGGTATTTGATCAATAAAACTGGCTTAAGAAAATTGAGCAAGTACAAGAGGATACTCTGATATGATTATTACACATTGTATACATGTATTGAAATACCACACTGTTCCCAAAATATGTATACAATTCTTACATGTCAAATAAAAATTACTTAATTTTAAAAAAGAAAATTGAGCAAAACAAAATGGAAAATATATATATATATAAAGTATTACAGATAAAATAGTAGATGAGGAACCCAAAGAGAGCTAACCGTGCTGTCTCTGAAGAGACAAAGAACAAGAAAACGTAGTTCTAATAAAATATGAAGTTGAAGAAAACTTTTCCATGTCAAAGAAATCTACAAATTGTCAAACCATCTAGTGTTTTTGTGTAGTTGAGCAAAATAATACGTATTCTAGTAAAAACTGCTGAGCGTCAACAACGAGGGAAAGTCCTATGGACAAAGAGTTAGAAAAAAAAAAATCAAATCACAATTACAGAAGGAAGTATCACTCTGATCTTAGACTGCTCCACAGCAGCATTTATTGCTAAACAGTGACATGAGATCTATAATTTTTTTCAGGTAGCATAATAGCAATAGCCAATTCAAACATATACATACTCAGGAATGTTATTCCCATTAATACTTTTTTCTAACCAACCAAGATAACAATTGTCAAAGTATAGTAGAAGTACTGGGAGTAAACAACAAATATAATTAAACAATTGTGAGAATCATTGTTGTAGAGTGGCATGTAGATGTTATAAATCATAATATGGAAGTCACAATAAAATAAAAGTGAGTATAGCAGACAGAAAGTATAAGATCAATATAGACATAAAGGGTACAGATAATTCCATTGAGGTAACTTTTAATGTATTGATGAGGAACCTCAAATTCATATTAAGTGAGAGAAGCCAATCAGAAAAGGTTATATACTGTATGATTCCAATAATATAAATTGAGATAAATAACTATCACCAGCTAGCTGGGCTGAGGACCTATGCTGGGTTCACAAAGTCTGACTACATCAATAACTGAGAAAACGGCAAAGAAAGCACACAAGCACACAGGAAATACCTTTTCAAAATCTGGGACAGCTCTCAACCTTAGGGGTCCATTGGAAAGATAGAACTTGCACCTGGATTCTTTTTTTTATATATAAGGGGGCTCACAAAGGGAAGTTTGATGGAATGTTTTTTCCAAATAAGGCAAGGGGTCAGGTTTCAGGGGGTTGAGTCTAGCTCCCTGATATCTTGTGGTCAGTAGATTGATTGATATCTGGCAAGTCACACCCATCTCAGGTGCTGTGGGAACACAGGCAAAGCAAGAAGAAAGTGCCCACATGTGTTGCCCAGCCCAAAGAGTACGCAACACCAGGCCAGTCCTCCCATACTCTCAAATGTGCATAGCTCACACACACAGCCCATGGACGGCCTGCGACAAATAACATTATGAAAAGGCAAAACTACTGAAAAAAAAAGAAAAAAAAAACTGGGTGCGGTGGCTCATGCCTGTAATCCTAGCAACTCGGGAGGCTGAGGTAGGAGGATCATGAGTTCAAAGCCAGCCTCAGCAAAAGTCAGGTTCTAAGCAACTCAGTGAGACCCTGTCTCTAAATCAAATACAAAAAAGGGCTGGGGATGTGGCTCAGTGGTTGAGTGCCCCTGAGTTCAATCCCCGGTACCCCAAAAAATAAATAAATAAGTGGTTTCCAGGGTTGCCAGGAGAGTGAGGAAGAGACGACAAGGTAGAGCAGGTAGAGTCCAGCAGATTTTGAAAAGAGTGAAACATTTATTCTGTTTGATATTTCAATGGTGGATACATTTGTCAAAACCCATGGCACAGACAACACCGGGAATGAAGCCCAATTGTAAACTATGGATTTTAGTTAATAATAATGTATCAATATTGGCTTATGAACTATAACAAATACACCACACTAATGCAAGATATTAAAATGGAGAAATTTTTTCTATAAACCTAAAACTGCTCAAAGAAAATAATAGTCTATGAATTTTTTAAATAGCCCCATTAAGAAATTATGAATAATATATATGGAATATGTATATATACCAAATTCTTGGGGGATGGCATTTTAAGAAGGGATAAATGTATTTTATCAGGTTAAAATGATCTGCTAGAAACATTAAAAATTCAAGCAAAAGACTTGAAAGAGCCACACTAATGGCCTACAGCCCATGAAAATATGTTCATCTTCATTAATCATCAGGATATGGTGAAACTTAAACCACAGCAAGATACCACTGCACACCCATTAAAATGGCTAAAGTTAAAAAGACTGAGGATACCATGTGCTAATGAGGACATGGAGTCGCTCAGTTGGAGCGCTAATGTCCTCCAAAGGCCCAGGTGTTGAAGCCCATGTTCCCCAGCCCAGGGTACTACTGGAAGGTGATGGAACGTTTAAAAAATGAGGCCTAATGGGAGGTCTTGGACCATTGAGGTTAATGCCCTTGAAGGCAAGAGTGGGACCCAGTCTCCTCCTCTCTTCCTGTTGGGGTACGGGTTCCATAAATGTACACATTTGTCAAAACTCGTCCAACTGGATACTTAAAATGTGTGCATCTCATGATAGGTAAATTATTAGTCTAAAAGATTTTTTCACAAAAAAAAAGTTGTTTTTTTTTTTTTTCAGAACAAAATAAAAGAGTATAAGTGATCCAACTTCATAGAAGAACTACAACACCACCCATAAAGACACAATCATTAAAAAGAAGAAATTGTCACCAAGGAAACAAGAGGTGGGGGCGTGGCCAGAGAAGTGGGGAGGAGAGATACCTGCAGAGTCAAACCAACCTAAGGCACAGCTGTCTTCCCAGCCATAGAAACGGGATGGCAATGCTTCAAGTAAGCTTTAACTTAGAAGATATAAAATTAATCCAGTATAAAATTAACTCATTCTAGACTTTTTTTTTTTAGCCAAAATATTTAGTTTTAAATTAACAGATGTGGAATGACCATAGACTATGGCAGGTGTCCCTTGACCCTCAGAGACCCTCAGAGGCCACACACTTATTAGTGGTGCTGCCCATAAGGCTAAGTCTCTGCTGGAACTGAGATTGATCTTTTTTTTTTTTTTTTTGCCAGTTCACATGGGACTTATAGGAAGAACGTGCATGAACAATCTGTGCTCTTAGTAGAAAACATTTAGACATCTCAGGCTCTCCAACTCTTTTTTTTTTTCAGTTGTAGATGGACTCAGTAGCTTTATTTTATTTATTTTTATGTGGTGCTGAGGATCAAACGCAGTGCTTCACATGTGCTAGGCAAGTTCTCTGCCACTGAGCCCCAGCCCCAGCCCAGCTATCCAGCTCTTGAGCCACATTCAAGGTCAACAAGGCTACATTCTAACTCTATTTAAAAAAAAAAAAAAGCAAGTCAGTGCCCAATCTGATTTCTCACCTAGCTCCCCTAAATCTTCAAACTCCATTGCTTGCAAAGGTAGGTCTCCCTTTTACAGCAGAAGTTGTCTGTGTCCTATCCAAAACCCCTCTGCACTTGCCATCTTTATATGAAGGACAGAACTGCCATGTAGTTACTGTCTCAGGGACTAGCTCTCAGTCAACAAGGAATATAAGTGGATGGGCAAATACCCCCGATCCTACCCCTGTGTAGATAAATCAGAGGCGGGTCTGGAGCAACCTTACAAAGAGATCCACAGTAGGATCAAGCATTGCCTCTGTGTTGACCATCCCTGCCCCCTTGTTTGGTGATCTTCCCTTCACTGTTTTATTTCCCTCTTCCCTTCTGGTACCTCCTAGGTCAACTCCCAAAGAAATTGTCAACTCTAGATAGAATCTGTGTGTCAGGAGGTGGGGGATCCCCGCCCTAAGACACTTATGGAAAGAAAGAAAGACTTTTCGACTGGATCACAATGCTATATATTACACATAAGGTATGTGGCTAAAGAAAACTCCTCAGAAGATTAGAAGCCAAAGGATGGAGGAGACCTTTGGGATGAAAGTAAAGCATGACCATATGTGAGTGAGGCCACAAATAAATCCTCAACAGATTGTCGACATTAGAAACACTTCACACAGCGTTCTCTAATTGCAAAGCCATAGGGGCAGAGATTAATAAGACAAGAAATACAATGAACCCGAAAAAGCATTAAACCCCATCTTGCATAGCTTTGAGATCAAAAAAGAAACCCACATCAAAACGTGGGATTATTTACAATGACAGACAATGCAGGAGAACAAAACAACAACTACATTCAGAGGAAGAAGCAAAGCCTGAAATTGGTGTGTTATTAAACCAGAAAGAATGAAAGCGAGTTAGGAATGCTTCCAAATTATCAAAAATAATAAAATAAATAAATAAATAAAATCTCAGGAAATCAAAGATAAGAAGTAAATATAAAAGCAAAAAAATCATGGCCTTTAAACAAAAAGTTATGAACAGCAAATGAATCCAAGAGTTGATTCTTTAGGGAAAAAAAATAATAAGTGGATCTAACATTAGTTAATCTAATTAATAAAAGAAGGAAACAGAATATATTAAAAACATTCACTACATATCAAGTGATGAAGTAATAATAAAAAAGACAATTCAAAGGATCATATGAAAGCACTTTAGCCAGCTGCAGTGGCACATGCCTATAATCTCAGCAACTCAGTAGGCTGAGGCATGAGGATCACAAGTTCAAGGCCAGCCTCAGCAACTTAGTGAGACCCTGTCTCAAAATACAAAAATAAAAAGGGCTGGGGATGTAGCTCAGTGGTAGAGCACCCTGGGTTCAATCCCTTGTCCAAAAAAAAAAAGAAAAGAAAGCACTTTAATCCCATGTAATAGTTGAAAACTGGGATAAAATAGATAACTGTATTTCGTAGAAAAGTATAATCACAGCTGACCCAGGAAAAGATAAGAGTCTAAATACACTTAATTTAAAAGTAATTTAGAAAGTAATCAAAAAGCTGGCCACCCAAAACATAGGAGGCCCAGATGGTTTCACAAAGTAAAATGACAGAACCTTTAAAGAACAGAAAACTCTTACCACTACACAAACGGCTCACAGTCTGAAAAGAATATTTTAAGCTTCTGTTTACAAAACCAGCAAACTTTTACACCAAAACCTGACAAAGATAGCATACTTTTAAAAATAGAGTAAATTTCATTTA
Source organism: Marmota monax (assembly GCF_021218885.2). Lineage (NCBI taxonomy): Eukaryota > Metazoa > Chordata > Mammalia > Rodentia > Sciuridae > Marmota > Marmota monax. Next base: position 6,918,458 of record NW_026695224.1, read on the forward strand.
TGAATAGTAATGCAAAAATCCTGAACAAAATATCAGCACTTAGGATCTGACAGTACAATAAAAGAATAATAATCCAAGATTTAAATGCAAAGATAGATCAACATTAGGGACTCACTGGAGTTACATGTCAACTTAGAAAAACAATAGAATCATCTTCAAATATGCTGGTAAAGGTATTGTATAAAATACAGCATTCTATCTTGGTTGAAAAAAATAAACTATTAAAATATAAGGAAATAGTCACAACTTTAATGTGATTTAAAAACATGTAAATAAAAAATCATCATCATGTATGATAGCAAGTTACCAAAAACTCCCATTAAAGTCTGGAATAAAAATAAGATATTCAGCACCACTACACTATTAAACATTGTTCTAGATGCCCGAGAAATGCCATAGTTAGAATTGGAAAGAGGAAGGGAAAATAATGATTATTTATACAGGATGTGATTGTGTACGTGTGAAACCCAAGAAAGCCAACTAAAAAGCTATTAGGAAAAAAGAGGGAATGTAGCGCAGTATTTGGATTTCATATAACAATATCTTCCTACATGTAAATATTCCAATTAGAATACATGATGGTAGAAAAAGCTCATATATAAATAAAAGTTTAAAAAGATAAAATAACACTCAGTGATAGATCACTTGTCTAGCCTGCATGAGACCCTGGGTTTAATCCCCAGCACCAAAAAATTTTAAAAAAGATAAAATATCTAGGAATAAACTTTAAATGGTGCAGAATCTACAGAAAGGAGAAAAAGAAAAACTTAAAAGGCACTACAGAGAAACACATAGGAAAACTCAAGTGAAAAGACAACTCCATTCTTGGAAGGAGGATTGAGTATTATAAAGATGTCACTTTACTCTCAATCAACCTATAAATTTTGTATAAACTCAATAATATATCAATGGAATATTCCTTGAAAGAGTAAAGCTCATTCTAGGGAACTATAAAGCTAAGGTAATTGAAATAATTTGGTCCAGGTGCATAAAACAGACAGAACAGAATAGGGAGACTAGAAGTGAATCTAAATACCTATGAAAATGTATTATGTGACTAAAGTAGCAGTTCAATCAGTGGAGAAAAGATAGATTCTTTTCAATAAAAGGTTTTATGACAACTAGCTAGTCATCTGGGAGAGGTGGAAGAAAAGCCAGATCCCTAATTCACTTCTGACCTCAAAATAAATAGTTGAAATATTTAAGTAGATCAGGCTTTCAAATATTAAAATATAAAGTGAAAACACTGCACAATTTATTTTCTTTAATTTTGGAGTAGAAAAGACCCATCCAAGCATGATATGAAACCCAAGAAACCACAGAGAAAAATATTTTAAAATTTGATGCTGTAAAACCGTAAAATGTCTACACATGATTACCATAAACAAAACTAAGAAACACAAATGCCGGAAAAAGGTATTTGTGACATAAATGCCAATGGGCTAATTTTGTCTAATGGAACATGTTTTTATAAGTTAATGAGAAAGTTCAACAACCCGATAAAAACTAGACATGAAATATAGAAAGTAGTTCACAAGGATATGTATGTATGTGCTCGGAGTATACTGGACATGGCTCATAATTATTAAAATATTAATTAAAACATTAAAATACACCATTACTTTAACCTATCAGCCAAAAACCCAAAATGATATATGTATATGGTGGGGTGAGGGGTGCTACAGGCATATGGGGGGGCCTCCACCCCATATACTATCAGTAACTATGTAAATTAGTATAAACTTCATACAATTTTCAGAAAATCTGCATGTACATAACTGTGACCCAGCAACTGCCATTCTAGAAGCATAGCCAAGAATTTTTCCTACAGATACATCCACACAGGTTCAAAGATACACATTCAAATATGTCCGCTGGAGAATTATTTCTAGAAAAAGCTTGCAGACCACCTCAATGTCTCTCACTATGGAAACAGACTAAAAAAAGTACACAACCACAGTGTAGGTTGTCTTTACAAAGAAAGTTGTCTCCTGATGTGCTAATATAGAACTCTCTCCAAGATATACTGTTTAAGAGAAAAAGAAAAGGTATAAAACAATGTGTATTGTACACAGCTGCCTGTTCATAGAACTCAGAAAGGCATCCCCCAAAACTAGCAAGGACAATGGATACTGAGAAGATAATTTAGGCTGCTGGATAGGTATAAAGGGACTTAGTTTTCAGCATACCTGCTATTATACTGTGTGAATTTTTTTATTGCTTGCCCAGTTGATTTTGAAAAACTAAATAATGTTCAAGAAAATAAATAACAAAAAGTAAGTCTCAAAAAGTAAATGAACAATTAGAAAGGAAATTAAGAAAACAATCTCATTTACAATATCACCGAAAGAACAAAACACCTACGGATAAGCTAAACCACAGGGACAAAAGATTTGCACTCTGAATATTCCAAAACATTGACGAAAAACTTAAGGACACAAATAAATTCCCATTCACACTGATGCATTGGAAGTCTTCATAAGCAAGGTGTCAGTACCACCCAAAATAATATATAGATTTAATAATTTAATTATAAATTATAATTTATATAATAATTTAATTATAAATTATAATTTAATTTTCAAAATCTTGAGGACATATTGAAGAAGACAAAAATCCAAAAATCCATCCTAAAATTTATATAAATCTCAAAGAATCCCAAATAGTCAATCAATCTTGAAAAAAGAGAGCAAAGTTGGAGGTCTCATGCATCCTGGTTTCAAAACACAGTAATCAGAAGATCATGGTATTAGTGTAAGGATTTTTTTTAATTAGACAATTGGAGTAAAACACAGCACCCAGAAATAAACCCTCACACATATGGTCAAATATTTTTCAACAGGGTGCCAAGATCATCTGATGGGGAAAGGACAGTCTTTTTAACAAATAGTGTTAGAACACTGGGTGTCTACATAAGAGAAAGGAATTTAGATCCTTACCTTATACCACATCCCAAAATGAACTCAAAATGGATTTGAAGGTCTAAATTCAGAGCCAAAATATAAAATTCTCACAAGAAAACATAGTAGAAAAGTTTTTTGGTATTGGATTTGGCAAGAATTTCTTGGCTATAACACCAAAAACACAGGACACAGGCAAAAAAAAAAAAAAAAGTAAAAAGAAACTGTATTACAACAAAATTCAAGACTTTAGATCACCACATAATTTAATCAACAATGAAAAAAATAACTTACAAAATGAGGAAAATATTTCAAATCATATATCTGATAAGGGACTAATTTCCAGCATATGCAAAGGGTTCCTACACCTCAACAACATGAAAAAGAGCTAGGCCGGGCTCAGCAATAGTTTGCTTAACATGCACAGAGCCCTCAATTTGATCCCCAAAAACACACGCATGTGTGTGAATCAATTAAAAGATGAACAAAGACTTAACAGACATTTCTCTAAAGATAGAATACTAATGTCCAATAAGCATGTGTCAAGATAATACGAATCACTCATCATTAGGGAAATCAATAACTACCATGAAATATCACGTTATACTCACCAATGTGGCTACAATTTTTTAAAAAGACAGAAAATAACATACATTGGCAAGAATATAGGAAAATTGGAACCCTTTTGTACTATTGGTGGAAATATAAAAGGGTTTAACTGCTTTGGAAAACAGCATAGCAGTTCCTCAAAAATTTTTAAATCGAATTATTATAGGACCCAGTCATTCCATTGCTGGGTATAACTCCAAAAGAATAGAAAGCAAAGTCTCAATAAGATGTATGCATACATAATGGTATTATGTATGCATAATCAACAGAAGGAGTGAAAAAACGAAGTGCAGTATATACATGCAATAGAATATTAATCGGCCTTAAAAAGGAAAGAAATTCTGAAATATGTTATAACATGAGTGAGACTTAAAGACATTATGCTAAAGTGGAATAAACCAATAGCAAAAACAATAATTCTTGTATAATTTCATATATTTGAGCTCTCTGGAGTAGTCAAATTCTTGGAAATAAAAATCAAAATGGACGGTGCTGGTGCAACCACTCTAGAAAGCAGTATGGAGATTCCTCAGAAAACTTGGATTGGAACCACCATTTGATTCAGCTATCCCCCCTCCTCGGTTTATATCCAAAGGATTTAAAAAAAAAAAAAATCAGCATGCTACAGTGAAACAGCCACATCAATGTTTACAGCAGCTCAATTCACAATAGATAAACTATGGAACCAACTTAGGTGCCCTGCAACAGATGAATGGATAAAGAAATTGTGGTATATATGCATAATGGAATATTACTCGGCCTTAAAGAAGAATGAAATGATGGCATTTGCCAGTAAATGGATAGAACTGAAGAATATTATGCTAAGTGAAATAAGCCAATCCCAAAGAACCAAAGGCCAAATGTTTCCTCTGACATGAGGATGCTAATTTACAATAAGGTGGGGAGAAAAATAGAGGTACTTTGGATTAAAGAGAGGGACCTGAAGGGAGGGGAGGGAGTATCAGGGAGGAATAATAGTAGAATGAATCAATTATTACCCTATGTGCATATATGATTACAGGACCTGTGTAACTCTACATCATGTACAACCAGAAGAATGAGAAATTATACTCCATTTATGTATGATGTGTCAGAATGCATTCTACTGTTATGTATAACTAATTAGAACAAATTAAAAATTTTTTTAATTGTGGATGCCAGGGATGGTAATGGGGAGAAATGGGAAGTTGTGCTAATCGGTAGAGAGTATCAGGCTTATGAGAAAGTTCTGGAAGTCTGATGTATAACAACACAAACATAGTTAACACTATCAAAATCTACACTTGAAAATGATTAAGTTGATAAATTTTAGGCTACAAAATTTTTTTAACCACAAAAAAGTTTTTTTTCTTGTCTACAGATCTAAGCATTTTCCAAAAACTTCTATCTTTAGGTCCAGCAAAATAACCTTGTTATCATCAAATTACCGTCATTCCTTTGAATACTTAATCATAGATGCATTTACTACCTTCTTTAGGCCTCACAGCCGCCCTGTGAGATTATGTAGTATATTTTACAGGAAACGGAAGTTCAGAAAAGTAAAGTAACTTGCTCAACATCAGTAATTGGTGGAACTTAGACCTGGACCCAGGTCTCTCGTTCTAAAACTTCATTCAACTAGGCATCCGCCTATCCCACCACTCCTCCTCCTTCTGCCTGCCAGGAATTGGGATGTGGGGGTGTGGAGAGGAGCAGGAAAAGACAGGCAGGAAGAAACCAGTTGCTTTTGTTTTTCGGGGGACTTCCACTGTCAACAGTCCAACTGCACTTTCACCCTGCCCATCCATGGGAGGTTTCAGGTGAATTAGATCAGACACATGTGGCAGCCCCAGGGAACTAGATGAAGGTCTTATTGTATTAGTCATTTTTCCTGTCGTCTCGAATTAGTGTCATATTAGCTTAATGCAATACTAACATGATACAGAAATGTTAGCATATTACAGACTACTCAGTGTGTCAAGTAAGAACTTTATCATATTACTCTGCCACTGACGTTTCAAAGAAGGGGGGAAACATGGGTTGTGCCCATAAAATAGAGTCGGTTAACATCCATCCAAGCAAAACCCCCAATCCGGAACTTGAATGGAGAAAAACAGTGAAAGAATGTATGACGATATCTGATTTCAAGATATTCAATCAAATATATACTAAGGGGAATGCTAACATAGGTGTCTGATAAAGTAACAAAGGGGATGGGATCCCTTATTAATCGATATTTTATGTGCTGGTACCGTTTTCCCCAAATCATTGACAGATAGCAGAGTTGAAGGGAACCAATGGACAAGGGAATCCCTACTTTAAGAAAGTTTGCTCTTGGGTTCTCAGGTGAAGTCTAAACCTCTGGTAGGTGGATTACACCTTCTGGCTGGGTAAACCATCAGGGTTCTTAACCTGAGACAAACGAATCTTAGGGGATCCACCGTTGTCTATAAGTAGTGATGAAATCCCCTGAATTTGTGCACAAAACTGTACAGATGCAAATAGCTTGTTTCTCTGAAATGGTCTTTAGATTCTTGCAAGTGAGGTCACGCTGTTAGGTACCTGTATATCAGAGGTAGATAGGAAACGTCTATTAAAGCTGGATAGGAAACATCAAACTCTGTCATTGACCTGTGATTTAAATCACATCTGCCCCAAGATGTGGGAATAGCCAAGACTATGCCATGTACCTCACCAGATTTTAGGGACAATTAATGAGATGATATGTTGAAAAGAACTTCAAAAAGGATATATTGCTTTTATAAAAAGAAAAATAAAGTAAACTCTTAATACTTCCTTGAACATTGACCATCAGCAGGGCATGGTGGTACACACCTGTAATTCTAGTGACTCGGGAAGCCAAGACAGGAGAATCTGAAGTTCAAAGCCAGCCTCAGCAACTTAGCAAGACCCTGTCTCAAAATTAAAAATAAAAAGGACTGAGGAATGTCACTCAGTAATAAATTTCACCTGGGTTCAATCTCTAGTACAAAAAAAAATTTATTTTAATTCCCATCAGCTTTCAAGGGGGAGAAGTTTGCATGTATACCTGTACACAATACCCTGATTTAGGACTCCTGTGTTCTGTTCTTTGGTCCTCCAACAACAGAATCAAATAGATTTTTATAAAGACTTTCCTGTTTTTCTCATGGTAGCAAGGCAGTGGGTCCTAGTGGACCCTAGTGACTTCAGTGTACCAACTCCTCATAGAGTAACCTTAGTCTATAATTTACAAAAACAAAAATCTATCATCCACATAGGCAGAGAGAGATCAAGCCAATTTCTCAAACTGAGTCCACGTTGAACCCAAGGGGAGAATATTGAACGAAGGCAACACAGCTCTACAATAACAACGTGTGGTTCCCCTTAATTAAAAATCTATTAGCAAATTTCCTGATAGGCCGATGGTATTTACAAATATAAACTAATAGCTATTTATTAGAATGTTTATACGAAGGCCTTAAAATGAGCTTTTCCCTTGTAGTGTGATAATTGTTCAGATGGCTTCCTGCTGATTTAATTACTTCAATTAGCAAGGATTCTGTGAGACACGTTTCCCTTGGCTTTGGATCTTCTGTGTTGTTATCACTGGGGCCTCATTGATTGTAGCTTGAGGGCCAAGCTGTATCTGTGCCACTTACCACCAAATATCAGTGCTGGAAGAAGTGAACTCAGAATGAAAGAGAAAAATTCTAGTGTGTGGAAGAGGCTACTGATCCCACCTTACGAGGCTCATCTCTTTGAGTTCAAAAGTTGTAGTTCACATCCCTATTTGCACCGCTTGCCTCCTTGTGATGTGTATTTAAAAAGCAAGGCAAAGCCAGGTGGAGAAGAAAGGATCTCAGCAAAAGAGCCCTGGGCTTAGCACCTGATGAGCTGAGTGGTTTCAAAATCTGTCCATCCATTCTTCACCTCCAAAAGGTAGCATCTAACTGCCCTCCCTAGAGCGTAAGCTGCATCTGATGACTCTTCCAACACACAGACTATGGCCAATGTGACAGTGGGTGATGAGGTCATAAAAGGGGTCACAGCTTCTCCTGAGCAGTCTCGGCTTAGATGACTCATTCTAGGTGAAGTTGGCTTCAGTGTCGTGAGCCTCTGTGGAGGGGTCCAGGGGGCAAGGAATTGAGACCTCCTCCTGCCAGAGCCACGTAGGGAGCCCTCCAGCCCAGTCGAGCCTTCAGATGAGCTCAGCCAACAACCTGACTGCAGCCCCAAGAGAAACCCTGAGCGAGAACCACCCTTCTGGTCTTCAGCAAACAGTTACGACGTTCCAGCCCCACATTAGGAAACGTTCTGGATTCTGGGAAGGCAGCAGTTAGGACATGGCGGTGACATTCCAATAGAGGAAACTAAGAAACACATCAAAACCAATGGGATCGTTCCAGAGAGGGCCAGCCCTGTAGAGAAATAAGACAACAGGGTAGAAAATGACCGGAAGAACTGGTCTACCCAGAGGGCAGCCGAAGACTCCATGAAATGTGACTTCTGAACTGAGGTTTGAAGACATAGGAGACCTGGAATCGAGCACTGAGGGAACAGCAAGTGCAAAATCCCGGAGGCAGGAAGGAGCTTGGTAGCTTCCCTGTACTGAGCTATGTAACAAGGCCCATGAAGGTGTTAGAAGGGACAGAGCAGGCAAGGCCTCACAGCCAAGGGATCTGATTCCAGGGGAAGAAGGAAGTCAGTGGGGTTTATTTTAAGCAGGAAAGTGGCAAATCAATGTACATCCCTAAAAGGTCACTCTGGCTGCTGCATCAAAGAATGCCTGAGAGAGGAAGAGCAGGATCCCTGAGATCTGTTGGCCCCGTGGTTTACTCCCGAGGCCGTTGGCCCAGCTGGCTGAAGGTGGAAGTAGGAAACATGGGAGAATGAGATCTGAGCCAGGTTTGGAATGGAGAATGCATACGACTGCTGAAGGCCTGAACTTTGGAGATGAAATGAAGAAAAGAATCAAAGTGGACTTTGACGTGGGGCTTGAGCACCTAGGAAGAGAGTGTGGAGCTAGCGACCGAGATGTTGAGGCTTCGGGTGGGAACAGGTGTGAGTCCTATCTGGGTGAGTCAGGCCTCAGCTGATTACAGGAGCAGATCAATGAGGCCAGGCTAATGGGTCCCCATCGACCAAAGAAGGTGGCTATGTCATGGAGTAAATTCATAATTGGCAAAAAGTGTTTAAAACATAGATCACTTATTTGAAACCCACATTTCTGTGAGTTCATCGGGTGAACGTTTATATCGCCATTTAACAGATAAGGAAAAGGAAGATTTTTAAAAATTTTATGACTCGTGTATCACCAGATGGAAAGAAGTTACCGCTTCCTAAAGGGATAGCAAAAGGCATTTTGGACAGGACAGTTATTTGCCTCCTGCATGTTTGGCATCCTTCTGTCCTAGAAGGTAGAGACTCCCCTCGACCATCCACCTACTCAATCATTGTGACAACCAGATACATTTCCAAACTCGTCTGTGTTAGCCTTCTGTCACTATAATGAACTATCTGAGATAATTAACTTACAGAGATAAAAGTTTCATCTCAGTACACAATTTTGGGGGTTCCAGTCTGTGATCAATTGGTCTAATTGCTTTGAACTTGCAGTGAGGCATCATCATGGCAGGAATATGCGGTAGAGCAAAACTGCTTAACTCATCAGCCAGGAAGTAAAGGGAAAGAGGAAGAGGCTGGGGTCCCACAATCTCTCCTGAGATTACCCCCCCACACACACACACACACACACACACATACAATGACCTAATGAATCCCCACTAGACCCCACATCCTAAAGATTCCACCACCCCCAATAGCACCACTTTGGGGATCAAATCTTTAACACATGGACCTTTGGGGAACACTTTTCCAAACCATAGCATCCTCATGGGAACAAACCACACATGCCATTCACATGCATACACACACACACACACAAATACACATATACCTTCAAAATAAAAAATAACCATATCCATCTGTGCATGGAGTGCTTCCTCTCTTCCAAGAACTTGATGGATGCAGCTGACACAGAGAAGGATCAAACCTATTGCCTAACCTCAAGGACCTCTCAATCAGGTAAGGAGCTTGAAAGCCCTACAATATCTAGTGAATTTTTTAGGAAGATTTCCCAGGTCTGGTCTCTTGCAAAACCTCCAACATGTCACATAAATTCTTTGCGGCTGATGAGAAACAAATATCAGGAGTCTGAATCCATAAACACACCATACAGAAGAGGATTCTGGAACCTCAGGCAAAATATTATAATATTTTCATGGGCTGCCCAAATTCCAAGCATTAGATTTGATGAACAGCTTTATTGAATTTTGTGGATAAATATTTAAAGCCTTGGAGGGCTTGTGTAAATCACACCTAGACAGACGCACTTGCTCACAGCGCCATCTGCTGGTAGATACTGGTGTTGTGCAAGGAAATTAATGTGAATCAAGGACTAAACAGGACTGGAGGCCCAGGAAGCACAGTTCATTCGTAACTGGCCAGAGAATCCAGACCTGTGCAGATCAACTCCAAGACGCCAGTGATCAGGAGCCTCAATGAGTCTAACAACAAAAATTCTCAAAAACAACACAAGATGAAGGAAGGAGGATATAAGGGAGATGCAGGAATTGCTTGAATCTCAGAATAAGTTTGGAAACATAGTGCCCTCCAGAGGTCAAACAGTCCTCCCCTTGCTCTAAGCAGAATATACCTAGAACCCTCAAGAAAAGTGAGAACTCACAATCCCCTGGATACAATTTTCCAGGGTCCTTTGTTCCATTATTTACAACTCTACCCTGACACAGCGAATAGAGGGATATCATATAGATATCCCTAGCTGGTTTAAAATTCATCATACAGGGTGTATTCATACACACCTATAATCTCAGCTATATAGGAGGCTGAGACAGAAGCATCACAAGTTCAAGGCCAGCCCATGCAACATAACAAGACTCCATTTCAAAAAAAACAATTATGTTAGAAATATATTTAATGGCACAGGAAGGGTTCAGATTTAAAGTGGGAAAAATTACAAAACAATGTGTGTATGTGCGTACGTGCACACATGAATTTGAGTGTCACTAGAAAGATATGCACCAAAATATTAACAGTTATCGGCAACAGAAAAAAACATTTTTTCTTATTTTTTTGTGCTCTTTTGTATTTTCCAAATTTTCTCTAATGAGCATGTATCGCTTTTGCTGAGCAGAAATTTTAAAAGAAAAAAATACTATTTCAAGAATAAATGCTCCCTTTCCAACCCCCAAGCTGCACTGCAAGCTCATTTCCTTTGATTGTATTGTCAGAGTAATAGGGGAAGGTAATTATTAACAATAAAAATAATATTAATAACGCACAGGTGGGGGTTGTGGGAGAGCACCTGCCTAGAATGGGCAAGGCCCCGTATTCAATTTCCAGCAGTGCAAAAAAAAAACAAAAAAAACTCACAATGGAGCATTCACTAGTAAATGTAGTGCCCGTGAAGCACCTTGTAAAGCTGAGTTAATGTGAGCTACTATGATTAATATTATGATTACTATTAGCATGGCTTCTCCAAAATATACAGAGCACTGACCTCAAAGAGCTCACAGTTTAAGCAGAGAGATGTAAGTTATAGGTAGAAGTTGAGTGAAGGGTGCACCTGAAGTCTCAGCTATTAGGAAGCCTAGGGCAGGAGGACCTCTGGAGCACAGGAGTTTAAGGTCAACCTGGGGAACATAGTGAGACCCTGTCTCAAGAAAAAAAGAAAAGAAAGGAGGAAAACAGCAATATTATATAAGATAGAAAATGACATGATCAGTCAAATAGGAAGTAATGCCCCTCAAACCTCAATCCTACAAAGGTTCTTTTTTTAATATACCTTTATTTTATGTGGTGCTGAGGATTGAACCCACCGCCTCACATATGCTAGGCAAGTGCTCTACCTCTGAGTCACAACCCCAGCCCTGTACAAAGGCTCTTTTGATGTGGGAAAAAAAAAAAGAGAGAGAGCGAGAGACCCTCTTTTTTTTTTAAGAGTGAGAGAGAGAGAGAGAGAATTTTAATATTTATTTTTCAGTTTTCGGTGGACACAACATCTTTGTTTGTATGTGGTGCTGAGGATTAAACCCAGGCCGCACGCATGCCAGGCAAGCGCGCTACCGCTTGAGCCACATCCCCAGCCCCGAGACCCACTCAATTTAACTCAATGGAAGAATGTCCTCAGAGATATATCATGGAACCCAGACATAAGAAATAAATCACAGTCAGACCCACAGGAACCAGAACTGGGAAGTCAGGAAGAACCAAGTTTCCTCTCCTCCCCTTCATGTTCTCTCAGTGAATCTGCTCACTTAGGAAGCTGTGTCCTCTTGCAAGAATCTTATAATAGCCGCTCCCAACTGTCCCTAATACCCCTGTTCTCCCCTGTGAACAGTAGCTAACCAGCTCAGTTTCAGTCTCCCATTCCAAATTCCTGAGTGGACAGTATGATTGACCCGGCTCGTCATGTTTCCACACCAGACCACACAAATCCCTTCTAACTGGACAACTAATGGATGGATTATCCTGGGATCGGGCACTCGCCTCAGGTGCACCTCACTTGACAAGAGGAGTTGGGTCACAACATACACAGCATGTCACTGCCAGCATTCAGCAGGGGCTAGGGTGAAGATCTGGGCAGAAAACACAATGGCATTTCTAGAACAGCATTTGTTCTGAGAGATTTTTTTTATTATTATCTGTCCTCATAGACCTCTTCTTCTATGAATTTTGATGCACAACTAGTAATGAAGGAAGTCTTTTGTTACAGGTTGGGTTTCCCAGGAAGCTGATTAACCACCTTAATAATTAATGTGCTCTAGCAAAGATATTACATCTGGTGTGTGGTACCTGCAATGGGGACAGCTTCATGGTTGTGTTGCAACAGTCTGTTGTCATTTTCCAGAATCCATCTGATTTCTGCAGGTGCCAGATTCTGCAAGGGCCAGGCTTCTACATTCACCCAAATTGAATGAAGACCTGACAGGGACTACCACCTCTGCATCCTTTGGGTTTTTAGGGTGGCATTAATTTCAGTTCACCTTTGAAGAAGATTTTATCTTTAACTGTCTTGGCTAGGGTTAGGAAGGGGAAAGCAGTTTCAGAGTCTTTCACTTGCCTTTCCCCACTCTAACTCCTACTTCATAGGCCAAGAACCAAATGAATGGGTTAAACTGAACAGGAAGAATGTCTACCCCTATTACACAGTTGAGATCTGACACATGGTGGCTGGATGGATCCATACATATAATGGAACCATTGTGAGCTGGACTGTGACCAGGATGTGATTGCCTGGTTCCCCCCAACAGTGATGGGGGGTGGGGTCTTGCTGATACTTTCAGCCTCTGGGTGTCAATGTCAGCTAGGATCCTGTGTCCAACAGTCCTTGAAATATCTGGGTGTTCCTCTTTACCCAGTGAACTGAAGTAGATAGCCATAAGTCTTTGAGGAAAGCCCAAAGAAACATTTTTTTGTACCTGCTATGATATTGCAGGGTCATTCCTCCAGCAGAACCAGCCACTCATGGGGTACCATGTTTGCAAACTCAGATCTGGCAAAAAAAATGGGCAGGGATTGTTCCTTTAATTGAGAATGATTGCTTTCGGCCTCCAGACTGCCCATCTTTAATTTCTTTATCTTGCAGAGTGAATACTACTCTTGTTGGTTGCTCATCTATGTCACCCCCCCAGAAATGCCATTTTCCACAACCACCTTCATAACTCTCTGCAAGAAGAGCCCCTAAAGTCACAAAATTATGGAAAAGCCAGGACAAAGTCAAGAGCATCCTAGTTGCTCTTCCAAAGTTTCCACTCATTGTAATAAATGTCTACCTGATGGTTAAATGTCATTACCTGGCCTTTATGATCCCAGAATATTATCATTGCCATTGCTACCCATAAGCCCCCATTCTGTTATGGTATCTCCTACAGTTTACCTTGGTCATCCAAGAAGTCCCTGTGGACCACACTCTCAGTGACGCTATGCCCCTCTCACCAACACGTTTCTTATTTCCTTACTAAATGCCATAAATTCCAAACCCTTCCATGGCACATAATCACCGGGGAGATAGTCTGGCCTTACTCTGGGCCTTTCAGTCCTGTTTCCACTATTTTCCATATGATTCCAGCATTTCTCCCTTACTTGCCATGGGTTTTCACTCTTTCCATGTCTCTCAAAATCATCCTAGTAATTTCATGAGATCTCTCCACCCACCCACTTTTATTTTCCTTTTTCCTCTCTAGCTTCCACATAAGAAAGAAAATACATAACCCTTGACCTTCTGAATTCGGCTTATTTTGCTTAACATCACACTCTTAAGTACTATTCATGTTCCTACAAATGACATAATTTCCTTCTTCTTTATGGCTAAATAAAACTGCGCTGTTTATAATATATACCACATTTTCTTTATCCTTTCATCCACTGATGGGTCACCTAGGCTTGTTGCATAGTTTGGCCATTGTGAATTGTGCTGCTTATGAATATGGGTATGCATGTATTGCTTTAGTACACTGACTTTAACTCTTTAGGATAAATACGAAGGAGTGGTATAGCTGAGTCATATGGTGGTTCCATTCCTAGTCTTTGAGGAATCTCCATACTGATTTCTATAGTGATATACTAACTTAAAATCCCACCAACAGTGTAAAATTATTCCATTTTTCTCCACATGGTCTCTAGCATTTATTATTGTTTGCATTCTTGATGACTGCCATTCTGAATTGAGTGAGCTAAAATCTCAGTGTAGTACAAAGCAGGGCTTTAAAAAGTAAATTTAATACTTTCTTATCATCATTTAAAGCATAAACCTTTAAAAGACTTGCCTGTTGGACTATTTGATGGTATCCATTAAGTATAGCTTTCAACTGCCAACTGCATAGTAATCTAAAATTTTAACAAAACAAAATGGTTTTATTCATTGTTCAGAATTAAAATAAGAAAATTTATTTGTATGTTAACACAAACATGCACATATGATCAAAAAAATGACATAAACATAATTCTGACAAGTTAATAAAACTTTACCACTTAAAAAAAAAAATCATCCTAGTGAGAGGCCCACACCATCTCCTGGGTTACCTCATCTTCCTCCACTGCCTTCTCAAGAATTCCATCATCTGGATAACCATTTTTTTTTGCATTAAAATTCCCTCACTTTAAATACTTAGAGGTGTTTCTGTTTTGCTGGTCAGATCTAAATGATTCTCCATTCAACATCTCCAGATTAAAACTCCCTGAGGGAAGGAACCATCTGTTCTCTGTCTTTGAGGCATATAACTAAGCACCTGACATTTAGCAAATGCTCAGTAGAAGTTTGATTAATTTACTGGACAATATTTACATAGAGGATAATTTCTCCAGTTACAAACGTCTGCCATGTGTTTAGTGAACGTAAGTTTCTTAACGTACAGATGGGAAACACCAACCTTTCAAAAAGGAATTAGAAATAGTCATGACTTCAGTCGAAAAGAACATTTTAAATTGCACTTAAAAATAATAAACTGGCAAGACCTCCTTTCATTCTGGTTGTGTTTATATGTCTGTTTTAATCATTAGCATTTCTTCAGAAAGCGTCTTGCCAAAATGCCTCAAAATCAATTTCCAAAGTCACCCCACGATATAGGCATAATTTCCTCTGCTGGTCTACTCCTAGTTCATAATCTTTTCCTTTCCACCATTAAATCTTGAATGATAGAAAACCTTAGCCATTTCCTAATTCAACCTCTTTATTTTATAAACAAAAAAGATGAATGATTTCCCCCCAAAGTCACAAAATTATGGAAAAGCCAGGACAAAGTCAAGATTCCTGACTTCTTGACTGCTTTTGTTACTATGAGCCCCACCACCCTGGAATCACCAGGATGAGCCAGAATATTGAACTTAGGGACACATCAAAGAGGACAATCTTTCCCATTTCTTCCACATCTCTCAAGGAAACTTGACCAGCCATGCTTAGAGAAATAACCTCTGTCTATTAAATATATATGTCTTGAGTGTTTTCGTTGCCAAAACTTGCGCTAGTCCATACATATAGAGTGGTGAATAGGAGACAAGGTTTAAAAAAAAATCAGTCATAGCAAAGAGGAGGAGGAGAAAGGAGGAAGAGGAAAAAATGAAGAAAATACATGACTAGTGCTCTCCTGGAGCCTCTAGCTTAGAGCTTATGTTTACAGAAGCATTCAGAAGGTAAGACTTATAAAAACTCATACGAAGACCAGAAAAGAGAAGTCAATCTAATTGAGGGCTAAGCAGTCTGTGGCCCATGGACCAATTCCTACTTGCAGCCAGTTTTAATACAGCCTTCAAAGACACATTTTTAAAGGGCTGCAAAACAGAGAAGGAAAGGGGGAAAAACAACACAGACCCTATATGGCCTAGAAAGTCTAAAAATATTTCCTCTCTTGCCCTTTATAGAAAAAGCACGCTAACTCATAGTCTAACTTCCAAGAAGCAGGGAGTCATTTTGGACTTGATTTCCTGCCTTGCATTTCTCTCTCCTACTCTCAGACATACCTTTCAGATCAGATTGTCTTCCACCTCCAGGGTGGAGCATGAATTATACTTAAACAAATACTCCTCACCTGCAGCAATGGTTCAGGAATAGGTTCTTGACTCCATTCTGGCCAATGTACTTTGGAATCTACAGGAAGAGAGGAGCTCTCTCTTTGGAGTTGGAAGGCAAGGATACAAGTCTGAAGCCAATAGGGTCCATGACATGGACACAACAGGTCTTAAAGAGGAAAGCAGACCAGTCCTGCTAACATTGTTTTGCTCTTTTGGTTTGTTGTTGTTGTTGTTGTTGTTGTTGTTGTTGTTTGTAGGTTCCTGTCTCTTGCAACTCAAAGAGTCTTCAAAAGCTCAGATATTTCCTCCACTAATCAAGAGGGAACACTAATCAAGAGGGTGTCTTCTTAAATCATGTGTTTTTCTGGAAACTGCTTCATCAGTTACAGACCATTAGAACTATAAGCTCCAAGATTTCTTTCCTTCATGGTACCTTTGTACCTCATCCCTGGCACAGCTGGGGATGTGGCCTGCTGATATCTCAGAAGCCACATCATTCAAAGCACTCATCAAACAAACCCCTGGCTCCACTGAGATTCCCCTGGATCTCCCCTAGTGGGTAACATCTGCAAAGTTCTGTGAAATGGGAACACTTCTGAAGCACTGACTCAATTCTCCAAGGTTTATCTCTTGTAGGAGCAGCAGTAGCAAGATTGTAGCATTTTAGCAATTGAGCCCTTTTTTTCCCTTCTGGAAATCCATGGTTTTATCTAATATTTTTACTCACAGAATTTTTTTCTCATTTGCAACAAGATGTTGCTTTCTTAATTTCACACAACTGCAGAAAGTGAGAGCTGGAAAAGATCTTAGCAACATCAACTCCTGTGTTTTCCAAAGTGTGAGTAAGACATAGAACGTTGATAGGACTCAAGATAATTTTGGGTCCTGGGCTGGGATGTAGCTCAGTGGCAAAGTGTCTGCCTTGCATTCACAAAGCCCTGGGTTTGACCCCCAGTTCCAAAAAAAAAAAAAAATGAACCCCACCAAGATAATTTCAGGTCCTACACAGAGACAAGCCTTAAATACTTCCAAAGTACAGGGTATTAAAGTTATATTCCCATTTCAATTTTCTTTCTCTCTTCTGATTATAAAGAAAAGAAACATCTTAAGCTACTATTATATCTTTAGTGACTCTCTAGACTTGCTAATTTCTCTTTTTCCCAAATAAGAGATCTGATCTCAGACTTGGTGCAATTCTATAGTGTTATCTTGTTTCCATGTAATTACTTTTATATCTACCTTCTATTTACAAGAAAATATACTGGTTGTTCATTTACGATCATGATATAAAACTTCCTTTTTAAATAAAATATGTTTTAAGTGAGATGACTTAAGTGTATGTTAAGTATACTGCCTATGTACTTTATAAATACAGCAAAAAATTTTAGCATGTATAATTTTGGTTTTAGAATTATTGATTTACTACAACTCCCCCTTGGGTTAAATTAGTCACGTTCCTTGTCCCTAAAGAGCCATGCAAACCCTTGTCTCATTTTTATCTTAGTTCGATATCTTTTATCATGATTTCCTTTGCTATTCCATCTACCCCATGAAGACACCCACTCCAATGCATTTGCTAAATATGCTCAGATTTGGGAGCTGGGGATGTAGCTTAGTGGTAGAGCATTTGCCTAGCATGCAGGAGACCCTGGGTTCTAATCCCCAGCACTGTGGGAAAAAAAAAAAAAAAAACAAGATTTAATGCCCAGCATGGTGATACATGCCTATAATCCCAACAGCTCAGGAGGCTGAGGCAGGAAGATCAAAAGTTCAAAGCTAGCCTCAGTAATTTAGCAAGGCTCTATGTAACTTAGTGAGAACCTTCCTCAAAAAAAAAAAAAAAGAGCTGGGAATTTGGCTCAGTAGTAAAGCACCTCTGAGTTCAATCCCCATTACCAAAAAAAAAAGAAACCTAAAATTTGTATGTGGCTTTGACAAATAAATAACATTGTTTTCTAATCATTTTTAATTTACATACATGGAATTAGCTGTAGATCCAATTCTGCTTACTTTTTTCATTCGATGCTATTCTTATGATTTTTCTATTTTTATTGTTTCTAACTACAGCACAATATTCTACAGTGTGGATCTATCTTTTTTTTTTTTTTTTTTTTTAGCAATTTAGTCCCCTATTGATAAACATCAAGGCTGCTTCTAAGTCTTTTCTGCCCCTGAGCAATGCTGTGATGAGCACCCTCATGAATGTTCCTTTGTTTGGTATACACCAGTATCTCTGAAGTTCTTGCCCAAGATAGGATTGCTAACTTAGATAATGCTTAATTTTACTAAAGATGACTGGTTTGTACTAGTAGATGTAACCACCATTCTACTCTCTGCTTCTGAGTGACTTTAGCAGATCCCACATATAAGTGCAAATGTGTGGTATTTTTCTTTCTGTGTCTCTCTTATTTCACTTACAATATCCTCCAGGTTCATCCAGGTTATTGCAAGTGAGAGAATTTCCTCCTTTTTATGGGTGAGTAGTGTTCCATTGTGCATATATACTATGCTAGCTTTATCCATTCATGTACCAATGAACGTGCAGGTTAATGCCATATCTCGGATAATACGAAAAATGCTACAAAGAACATGAGAGTGCAGATATCTCCTTAACATACTGATTTAATTTCCTTTGGATATAGACCCAGTAGCGAGATTACTAAATCATATGGCAATGCTTTTTTTTTTTAATTTTTCGAAGAAAGCTCCATAGTGTTTTCTTTATTGTAAACTGGATATTTTAAAATTATAAGTAGTTTACCAAAGCAATACCTAAAACACAAGGCTGCAGGAAGTTAAAATAAAAGGGCAAAATTATACTATATAAACACAAAAGTTTTTGAAGCTGATTTAACTATATTCATACTGAATTTTAAGGTTTTAAACCTTTTTTAACAATAAAATTTTCATTTCATCTCAAAGACATAACAACTTGAAATTTGTGAGTACCTAATAACATAGGCTCAAAATATGTGCACCCAGAAATAGAAGTCAACAAAAATAAAGTGAGCAAAGAAAGGCAAAAGTTGATTCTTGGCAAAACTAAAAAAACAATAAACCCATGATGAGATTTCCATGAAAAGAACATAGAAGACACAAATCATCAAAGTCAGAAATTTAAAGTGAAGCATTATTACAGATCATATAAGCACTGAGAAAGATCATAAGAAGGCATTATAAACTATGTTATGCCAATAATTTTGAAAGCACTTTAGTTAAAATAGGCAAATTCCTACAAAAAAAATTGACATAAGCACAGATGGAAATTAAAGTCTGAATATTCCTATTTCATTTACAGAAAATGGTCCTTTTCAAATGGAGCCTTTAGTTCAAATGATTGAGAAAAAGCAAACTAGTACCCTCTGGGTCAATTCCTGTTACAGACATTTTTGGTGTTCCTAATTTTATTATTATTCTGCATGCCTTTCCACCTGGCATATTATTGTTCCATAGACCCCATACATCTTGCCAAGTGTTTCCTTCAGTTAAATTATCTTTCTAGACCCTTAAGGCATTTAAGTTCACAACCCCTGAATAAATTCAAAGTCATTAAGAGTATTCTCATTTCAAATGTTTCATAAAAAAGAGATTTTATTTAATGCTGTTTTTCTAAACAAGTTAGGCTATTTTATGAGTACCTCCAAAGGAGTCTTCTTGTTTTGGAGTTTCAAGGTATGAAATCATTGCTATGTATAACTGGACACATTTGTGTGACAATAGGCCTCTTTCAGCTATGGTACTTAGCCACAGGTCACCAAACTACAATGATTAGAGGCAACAGTCGTTGCTTCATTACTGAACTAACTACGAATTTGGTGAGATTATCCAAAACCATCCTCAGTTTCCATAATTCATTAGAAGAACATATAGAACTCACTGAGAGCGACTATCACTATGGTTATGGTCTATTACAGGGAAAAGATACAGACTAAAATCAGCCAAAGGAAGAGATAAATAGTGCAGAGTCTGACAGGATTACAAGCACCAATCTTCCATTGTCCTCTCCAGTGGAGTCGGATATATTACCCTCCTGGTACTAATATGTGTCAAAGTACAAAAAGCATTGCCAATCAGGGAACCTTACCCAAGCCTCAGGATTCAGAGTTTTTCACCTATGTAATAAGGTGTATTTGAATGATTGACTGCCCAAGTTGTTACACTCAGTCCCGGTTTCAACTGATACCATGTAACCTAAACTCCCACCATAAAATCTCATGGTTGACCTTTCTGGTGTG
Organism: Marmota monax; assembly: GCF_021218885.2. NCBI lineage: Eukaryota > Metazoa > Chordata > Mammalia > Rodentia > Sciuridae > Marmota > Marmota monax. The sequence goes on from NW_026695224.1 coordinate 6,938,751, forward strand.
ATCAGCCCCCACCCGAAGTCATTGGATATGTCTGGCCCCACCCTGAAATACAGTGTGGCCAATACCCACTCAAAACAAAGACACTTCCATAGATTATTACCTCCCAGAGGCTGAAGGCAAAGCCAGACCTCTCTTGAGTCAAGACCAAATTCTTTACCACACAGTACTGACATATAAAATGATGGTCATATAATTCTTAAGAGTCAGATCTATCAACCCATTTTTATGTAGAAAGGAGTATGTACTAAAAAGACCAATTTCAACAAAGGGGCTATAAAAAATAAAGTAACCAAATTGCAAAATAACACCGACTTATTCTTTTCCACCCTTCTCTTGATTCTTAATGTTATACCCCAGATAAACTTGCTCAAGATACCAACTGATCCTCGAAGATAATTTCAGCAAAATACAAAGGTTACAGCACACAGAGAGCTCACCTTGCCGCTTCCTATTAAATCCATGTTGAGAACTAGAGAGATCTTTACTGCACAATAAACAGCTCTATACCTTTTTTTTATATAGCTGACACCTTTCAGAAGAAGAAAAAAATAATAATTTCACATGCCTTTTCTATTTAAGTTGCTTGACTACCAGACTACCCAACCACAATGAGATCATGGGTGTCACAGAAACAAGCCTTGGGATTTTTCCTACTACTAGTCACAGAATACCCCTCAATAAAGTGGTCATTCGCTTTTTAAACAGCCAACTTAAAAATCCTTATTTGTAAGTGATTACATATTCTCTGGACACATTATTATAAAACTCCTTGAACAGTAAGCCCTCTTTGTGAATTTAAAATCTGATTTACATTTGAGTTTTCAGGTGCATAACATAATACATAGGAAGATACACCTTGCTGATTCCCTTAGCAGACTCTTTTTTTTTTTTCATAAGTGACATAATGGTAACATTTAGTCCAAGCCGCATTTGCATGATCACGAATTGTGAATTAATGGCATCTCTGTTTGGCATAGTATCTTATGCACTGTAAGTACTAAATAAATATTTGTTGTATTGAATTGAATGTGTGCAGGTTTTATTATACCCCATGTTAAAGCTCTAAGAACTGGAGATAAGAGGCTAATAGGGCTGAGGAAGTAAAATGAGCTCCATTGTTTAATATGCCAGAATCTACATGAAAGAGTACCAGTTCCTTTGCCATGTGTTCTGTTGAGGGAAGGCACATTTGATCAGCACTGATAAGACAATAGAACGAATCATAGCGCCCGTGTCACTTTTTTTCCAAGTCCTCAGTAACATATATATTCATCTTGTCAGATTGCTGTATAAATAGATGAGGTAAAACAACATGGCATTTGTTGTACTTCAATTACTTTCTTGTATAATGTCAAGAAGTAAAAGCTAACAAACCATAACTTTTCTTGACATTTCCTCCCTCAAGTGACCAATGATGGATTTGCTTTTAAAAAGCATTCATCATTTTAAAGAAGGGTAGAGACAGTAGATTTCTTTGTTATTTTTTTCCCCATTTTTTTTTAAGCCAGTGGTTAAATTGAAAAGCCCAGCTCTCCTGCAGACGGAAACCAAACCTGGTTGATAAGATTACATGTTTCTAATCCTGGGGGACGTTTGAAGTCATCCAAGTAGAGAGGGCATTTCGCTGTCATAAATGGTCCAGAGATGAAACTGAATTCCCAGGGAGGCCAAGAGGCCACCCTCACCATCACAGCCTCCCTCCCCTCGCCTCCCACCTACATTCCCATTAAACAGTGTACATTTTGCTAAGCAACTCTTCGTATGTCGCCAAGATCTGACAGCCCAGCGTGACTGTTAAGAACACCGGCATCTGAGTTGGAGGGACATAGCTTCAAATATCATCTCTACCATTTACCAGCTCTGTGACCTTGCTCAAATTTCTTAAGTTCTCTAAATTCGTTGCCTTGTCTGTAAAAGAGAGACGATAGAATCTAATTTGCAGATGTTGCAGACAATAAAATTAGGTGACATGTTAAAAATGATCACTGCAGAGATGGCTCAAAAAAGAAAATGTACTTATTAGCAAATACATTATAAGCTCCACGAAGACAGGGACAATGTCATTTCTATCTTCAAAGCCTAGCACAGAATTTGCCTCAAAGATAGATGCTCAATGTTTGCTGATGAGTAATTGATATAGAGATAAAAATTATGATGATTTTGATTATTACTAGTATCTGCCTTAAATACTGGAAATCAATGTATCAAAATAACAATTATAGATGCCGTTTATCAAATATAATCAAGAGGAGGCATCTGGGATTTCATATGTGTTGAATCATTTACTTATCCCAACCACCCTGGGGTAGGTAGTATTTTTGACATAATTTTATAAATGAAGAAACTGAGGCACAGAGAGGATAAATAAATAGTCCAAGAGGGCACAGTTAGTAGACAGTGGAGCAAGAATTTAAATTCAGCAGCAAAGTTGCCAGGAAGTCAAGTAAGTTAGGGTTCAAATAGTACTGATATAGCACTACTATTTCTTGAACACTTAGGAAATGATAGTCGTCTCAAGAGTTTTTCTTTTATCCATTCACAGTGACCCAGGAGTTCACCATGATTACCCGCATTGTCCAAGAAGGAAAATGAAGCATGAATTGGTTAAACAAATTATCTGAGAGTATGTAATTACAAAGAGGCCCAGCTAGGGTTCAAACTCAGGTCTGATTACAAAGCCATGGTTTTTGAGCCTTATGTTTTAGAACATAGTAAGATGGCTTGAGGGTAGATTTTATCTTTTTCTTGTAGTGATGATTGAACACAGGGCTGCTCTGCCACTGAGCTACATCCCCAGCCCTTTTTGATTTTTTGTTTTGGTATAGGGTCTCCTAAGTTGCCCAGACTGGCCTTGAACTTGTGATTCTCCTGCCTCCATCTCCTGAGTAGCTGAGATCAGAGATGTGTACCCCTGCACCCAGCTGAAGTCAGATCTTGAATTCTACTTTCAGATTTTCTATTGTGCTGGATTGGGACAAAGATTGCCACTTTTCCAACAGTAAGTATGCTTCCTCTTTTTCCTAGTCACCCAGCTAAGACTACACTTTCCAGCCTCCCCAGCAGGTGAGTATCACCATGTGATTGGTTTCTAGACAATGAAGTGTGAAGGAAATGAGGCATTTTACTTCCAAGCCTAGGTTCTGGATGCCCCCCACACTTTCTCCATGTTCCTTCCCTCTCTCAGCTGTATGGGAAGAATATGACCAGTTTTGTGTACAGGAATCTGCAAATTACACACCAAGACCTAAACCCAGCCTGCAACCTCTTTTAATAAATAATGTCTCATTTGAGCACAGCCACACCATTAATTTATGTATTGGCTAAGCTGTTTTCATGGTACAGTAGCAGCACTGGGTATAGATAACCGAGAAAAGATAGCCTACAAAGATTAAGATGTATACTAATACTTTTCCCCAAAAAAGATTGTAACCTCTGTTCTAGGGATTGGCAGTCACAGCATGGAAGGAGCCTGTGTTCCTAAATAAACTTCAAAGCCACTCTGCCAAAGTGAATGCCCAGCCTTGACAGCAATTAAACAAGAAAAAAATTTCTGTGCCAAGCCATTACATTCCTGGGTCTCCTTCTTGAGCAGATATCCGACCACAACTTATTCACAGGACATTCTATTTAGGGAGGAAAAAATAACCTTCTTCCACATTCAGTAAGAATAGCCTCTTTTGTATCCCAAAATAATTCCATACCACCTCATTGCTTTTCCACGTCACTTGGCCTTTACATTGAGCCACCATACTCTGTAAGGAAGCTACTTCCCCTTCTTCTGAGAATAGAACACACAATGGTCCCCATTGCCCCCAAGAGAGATCTGCCAACATCAATGTTCTACCTGGTACCCTTACTTACTGACAATTTTGTGTTTGTGTGTGTGCGTGTGTGTGTGTGTGTGTGATTTGAAATTTCAAAATTCCAAAGAGAAACAGAATAATAGCACTTATCCAATAATTCTCTCTAGGTTGAGAAATACAATTCTGCCAAGCATAGGGAAAAAATATATTTTTATTAGTATGTCCAAATCTAGAATGCAATAAAACATAGACCTTTCAGAAGAGAAGAAAAAAAAATCTTCAGTAAAGGAAAGGAAAAGCCAGGAGCAGATTACTTACTGCTACAGAATCCAATATTGTAAAGTCCTTATTTTTTTCTTTTCCTATGCCACATTTTTAATGTTTCCATGAGCTCAGTGTGCTGAGGCCATCAATCATAGGAAACGACTGACATTGTGAAACTGCTTTCAAGATATACAGTTTTCAAAGCCAAAGTTGTCTGAAGAATAAAAATCTTCAAAGATTGTGTATTTTCAAAAATATCTATTTGATACACCACGCTGAGTAATGGCCAGCTGTCCTGCTTCACAGAATGCATGAATATTGTTCTGTGGAGGACATTCAATATGGGAAACAAAAATTTTTGACAAAGATTGTCCGTTCTGTTATTATGGTCAGTACTGGGATCTGAGTGATTGTGGATCTCCAAAAAAATCCAGATGTTGGCTGGGGTTGTGGCTCAGTGGTAGAGCGCTTGCCTAGCATGCATGAGGCACTGGGTTCAATCCTCAGCACCACTTTAATTTTAAAAAAAAGCTAAATAAACAAAATATTTATATATTAAATCCCAGTGTGATGGCATTAGGAGATGAGTGAGTCTTTTGGGAGATGAATAGATGCTGAAGGCAGAGGCTGCGTGAATAAAATCAGTGCCCTTGTAATATAAAGAGATTCAAGAAAGCTCATTCCTCCCCCCACCACATCCATTTGCCTTGTGATGACACAGAGTTAGCCATCTGCAGCCCAGAAGACGGACCTCCCCAGAAGCAAATTATGCTGACACCCTGATCTCAGACTTCCAGCCTCCACAACCATGAGAAATAAATTTCTATTGTCTATAAGTCACACAGCCTATAATAATTTGTTAAAACATCCCCAGTGGACTAACACCTCTTCTACATGCGGGAAGCAGAGTTCACAGGAACACAGAGGTGCTGAGTGTGGGCAGATTCGAATTAAATTGATTTGGGAGAAGACAGATTCTTCCAAGTTCTGCTTTGATGCTCAGGAAATTTTGATGTTTATCAGACACGTGTGAATATGACTTCCTAGGTGGATATGAAGCCAACTCTACTGGTATGAACTGGGAGCCAGAAAGACTACCCAGAAGAATGAGATTCTGATCACCAAGGACTGCCATCAGTATCAATCATTGTTTCACCTCCACAAATGTTGAGGTAGGACAGTGTGCCAATCACCATTCTGCACACTCAGAATTAAACAAAGCAAATTTCTCTCTTCATTGGATTGCATTCCAGGGAAGGAGTATGGGAAACACATAAATAAACATATTACAGATTTGAAACAGTGACATTATATACACTATGGTCTATAAAATAAACAACATAAAATTAAAATTCAGTAACAAAAAAGAAAATGACAAAAACCTAATATGTTAGAAAATTTTTAATTTATACATATAATGAGTTTGCAGTTAGTTAAATAAAAAACAGCATGCTTGCCTAGCATGTATAGGCCCTGGTTTGATCCCCAGAACTGCAAAAGAAAACAAAGAAAGTACAGTGAAAATTAGAAAACATTAAACACTACCAGCTAGCAATTTCAGAATGTGATTAAAGCATATATATAATTTAACTGGCTATGAAAAGGAAGCCATAATTCCAGATACGGTAGCAATTAAACATTAATAAGAGTATACTATAGCCAGATGCAGTAGCACACGTCTGTAATTCCAATGACTTGGGAGTCTGGCAACTTAGTGAGATTCTGTTCCAAAATAAAAATAAAAAGGGCTGGGGATATAGCTCAGTGGTTCAACCGTGATTCAATCCCCAGTACTAAAAAGAAGAGTAGACCAATAAGTTTGACATTTTGGATGAAACGGACAGAAAAATACAACCTTGAGTAACTCAAGAAGAAAAAATAAATAAAACTGAGTACAGCTATAAACATTATAGAAATTGAATTAGTAGAAAAGGAAAAAAAAATACCAGATGAATATTGACCAACCTTCAGGAACACAAACTTTTTTAGTGAGTGGATAATAGAAATAATAATTAAAACTAAAAGGTAGCTTGGTATATTGTGGACACTGTTTTCATTCCTTTGCTTATTTTAACTTTTTTAATTCTCAAAACATTCCCATGAGATTGATATTTCCATTTTCCAAATTAAGAAACTTAGGTAGGGGCTGGGCTATAGCTCAGTGGTAGAGCACTTGCCTAGCATGTGTGAGACACTGGGTTCCATCCTCAGCACCACATAAAAATAAATCAGTACATACATACATAGAGGTATTGTGTCCATCTAAACTAAAAAAAAAAGACAAGGTAAAAAGGGATTAGGTTTAATTGCTATAGTACAATAAAAGAAAAGGTAGTACAATAAAAGAAAATCATGTCAAACTCACTTATAAAAATGCAAAAATCCTAAATATTAACTAACCCAGTCCAACAATAAATAAGATATTCAATATTATAACTAAATAGGACTTATCCCAGGAATTCAAGGTTGGTTTAACATTAGAAAATCTACTAGTCAGCAGGATGCAGTAGCACATGCTTGTAACCCCAGCGGCTAGGAAGCAGAGGCAGAAGGACCACAAGTTCAAAGCCAATCTCAGCAACTTATTAGAGAATACCTAAGCAACTTAGTAAGACCCTGTCTAAAAATAAAAAATAAAAAAGGCTGAGGATGTGGCTCAGTGGTAAAGAGCCCCTGGGTTCAATCCTTAGTATCAAAAAGAAAATCTATTAGCATAATCCATCATATTAACAGATCAAAATATATGATGATCTCAATAAATGCAGAGGGAAAGAACTTTCAGCAAATTTGAAATTCAAAAACTGTCATAAATTATAAAAGGCATCTGTCAAAAACCTATGGTGAACATTATATCTAAGGCTAAGCATATATGATCGCTTTAAAGGTAGAAACAAAGATGTGTGTTATTCTCTTACCCTCAACATTGTACAGAGGATCCTAGTCAGTACAATATGGGGGAAAAATTAATATAAGGAACAAAAGAATGAAAAAACAAGCCACATGCTGGAGAAAATTTTTGCAAAATATATATCTGATAAAGGATTGTTATCCAAAATATAAATGTTTCTTAAAATTCAACATCAGGAAAACGAACAACCAATTTAAAAAATGGAAAAAAGATATGAACAAATATCTCACAAAAGAAGACATATGATCTGGGCATGGTGGTGCACACCTGTAATCCCAGGATCTTGGGAGGCTGAGGCAGGAGGATCGCCAGTTCAAAGCCAGCCTCAGCAAAAGGCACTAAGTAACTCAGTGAGCCCCTATCTCTAAATAAAATACAAAATAGGGCTGGGTACGTGGCTCAGTGGTCGAGTGTCCCGAGCTCAATCCCAGGTGTAAAAAAAAAAGAAGACATAGGGATGGCAAGTAAGCACATGAAAAGATGCTCAACATCACTTGTTATTAGGACATAGCAAATTAAAATGATGAGATTCCATTATGCACCTACTAGAATGGTCTAAATCCAAAACACTGACCACATCAAATGCCGGGGAGGATGCACAGCAACAGGAACACTCAGCCACTGCTGGTGGGAATGCAAAATGCTACAGCCACATGGAAGAGAGTTTGGCAGTTTCTTCCAGCTGCATGTACTCTTACCATCAATTCAGCAGCCACTCTCCTTAGTATTTACCCAAATGAATTGAAAATTTATATCCACAGGAAAAACATACATGCGAATGTTTATAGCACCTATATTCATAATTGCCAAAACTTAGAAGCTACCAACATGTCTTTCAGGAGATGAATAGATAAAATATCATATATCTGGGCAAAAGACCATTGTTTGGTGCTAAAAAGAAATGGACTAACAAGCCATAAAGAGACATGGAGGAACCTTAAATATATATTACTAAGTGAAAAAAAAAGCCCATATGAAGAGACCACACACTGTATGATTCCAACCATACAACATTCTGCAACAAATAAAACTATGAAGACAGTAGTAATGAGATCTATGGTTGCCAGGGGTTATGGAGGAGAAAGGGATGAATAGGCAGAGCACAGAGGATTTTTAAGACAGCAACACTACTCTGCCTGATACTAAACTGGTAGACAGCTGTCATTACACAGTTGTCCAAACCAACAGAACGTAAACCACCAAGAGGCTTTAGGTGACCATGTGTGTCAAAGTAAGTTCACTGATTATAACAATGTACCACTCTGCTGAGTGATGTTTTTCATGAGGGAGGCTATGCATATAGAAGCAAGAAACATATGGGCAAAAAAAAAAAAATAAAAAGAAACATATGGGCGCTATAATTTCCCCTAGCTTTGCTGTGAGCCTAAAACTTCCCTAAAAAAAAGAAAGTCTGATTAAAACTGTGTGTGTGTTTGTGTATAAACACATATAGAAGACTAACATCTAATATGATTAAGCCATTTTCATAGATAATGGGATTTTTTTAACTTTTTTTTATTTCTTACATACATGACAATAGTGGAATGCTTTACAATCATAATTATCCATTCACAACACCATTTTTCGTAACTCTGTATATAAAGTATGTTCATGCAAAATTATGCCATTATACATGAACTCTCTTATTTTTTTTTTTTGCATTTCAATTCTTAATACACCTTTATACCACAATTTATCATATCTCTGATTGTATATAAGGTATGTTGACATCAAATTCACATTTCATACATGTGTTGCAATAAAAAAGAATAAGATTAAGGCATTTGCAGGGAAATGGATGGTATTAGAGAAGATTATGCCAAGTGAAGTTAGCTAATCCCAAAAAAACAAATGCTTGATGTCCTCACTGATATAAGGGGGTGACTCAAAATGGGGTTGGGAGGGAGAGCAAGGGAGGAAGATAATGGGATTATAAAAGGAGAAAACTCAAAAGAATATACAAAGTATTAAACTTTTAAGAAAGTTTAATAAAGATACCTAATGCAAGATCAATATAAAAAAAAACACTTCTATTATAAGACACAAAAAAAAATCCATATAACCCAATGAGTGATTAACATCAAGAACACATATAGATGCTTATAAATAAATAAGAACACAACCCAATGGAACAATGGTCAAAGTATATGAATAGGGAATCCAGAAAGAAAATCAAATGATCAGGTCTCAATAATAAACAGAAAAAGGAAAATGAAGGCTAAAATGAAGTGTTTTCACAGGAATTGGAATGAAAAAAAAAAGTCTAATAGCTAATGTCAACAAGGACACAGAGAAATAGGAAAACTCTTGGAGGTAGGGATATAGCAGGCAAACTGATGGATTGTGGAAAGAAATGTTTCCAAAAGCTCAGTCCTTGTCCCTGATACCAATTCATGCCAATTTAAGAATGAGGACACAATTTTAAAATAAAGGGGGAAAAAAGAAGGTTTATTGCTTTGTTAGCAAAGAAGAAGGGGAGGAGGGGGACACCAGAGCTCCATTCCCAGAGGCTGTGGTTCTGCCCATCAGGGAAAACAGACTTTCAAGAAGCTCTTCAAAGGCTGCAAGCCAGGTGTTCCCTGATGGTGTGTTGAGATTCAGCTGTTAATTGGGAGATAGTCACTTCCTAGATCTTCCTGTGACATCTCCTTCCTGTGGTGCAGGTGTGCTCAAGGACAGATAACTTAGCCTAGGATGGGAAAAGATTAGGAACAGGGAAAGAAAAAACATAGCCCTTTTAAAATAGGCAGTGAGGGCTATTCCAAAGGTAGAGGGGACCACGGTCACAGTAATAACTGGTAAAGACCCAAACTTCCACATCTTGGTGCTTACCTTAGAGAAACTTCTGCAGATTCAAGTTCTGCGCAAGGATATTCTACACAAGATTGATTGTAATTGTTTCCTGATACACGAGTCCTCTCTACATCAGTGATGTGAAATGGTCACCTGGGTTCACCTTGCCTTCTAAAAAAGAATGTCCTGTGTTTTCATTACTTTGGTTATTAAAAGTGTCCTTATAGTAGAGTTAAATCTGCCTATAAATAATATTTAGGTTCTTTCTGCCTTCTCCTTAAGAGCTTCTCCCTTTCTGCAGGACTAACCAATATAAACGACCAAGGTGCCAAGGTGTGGTGGGGCACACTGTAATCCCAGCTATTGAGGAGGCTAAAGCAGAAAGATGGAAAATTTTGAGGCCAGCCAGAGCAACTTGATGAGACCCCCCATCTCAAAATAAGAAACAAACAATGTTGTAATCCTAATAGGTGATAATTGGGTACTGGTGTTCATTTGCATATTAATAGCTGCTTTCATTGTCAATGGGCCTGGACCCAGAAAGCACTGTTAGAATGTGACTGAGAGTTTGGGTTTGTTTGTATTTTGTTTGTTGTTGTTGTTGTTTTAAGTAACACTGATGCTCAGGCCCCACTACAAAAATTTTTGATCCAGTTGATCCATTTGGGATACCCAAGAACTGTAATGTTTTTGTTTTGTTTTGTTTTGTTTTGTTATTTATTTATTTTTGGTACCAAGGATTGAACTCAGGGGCACACAACCACTGAGCCATATCCCCAGCCCTATTTTGTATTTTATTTAGAGGCAGGGTCTCCCTGAGTTGCTTAGTGCCTCTCCTTTATTAAGGCTGGCTTCGTACTCAGGATCCTCGTGCCTTAGCCTCCCCAGCCGCTGGGATTACAGGCATGCACCACCATCTCCCTGCTAATGTTTATATTTTTAAAAGCTATTCAATATGGTAAAGGAGGGAAGCAGGGAAGGGAGACAGAAGGGGAATGACCCTCATTGTTATACAAAATTACATATAAGAGGTTGTGAGGGGAATGGGAAAATAATCAAGGAGAGAAATGAATTACAGTAGATGGGGTAGAGAGAGAAGATGGGAGGGGAGGGGAGGGGGGATAGTAGAGGATAGGAAAGGTAGCAGAATACAACAGTTACTAATAGGGCATTATGTAAAAATGTGGATGTATAACCCATGTGATTCAGCAATCTGTATTTGGGGTAAAATTGGGAGTTCATAACCAACTTGAATCTAATGTATGAAATATGATATGTCAAGAGCTTTGTAATGTTTTGAACAACCAATAAAAAAATAAATAAATAAAAATAAACAAAAAAAAGAAAGAAAATGCAGTCATAAATTTCATCTGGAAAAATAAGAGACCCAGAATAGCTAAAGCAATCTTTAGCAGGAAGCATGAAACAAGTGGCATCACTATACCAGAACTTAAACTATTCTACATTCTACAGGGCAATAGTAACAAAAACAGCATGGTACTCACACTAAAATAGAATGGTAGACCAATGGTATAGAATAGAGGACACAGAAAATAACCAACATAATTACAGTTATATTAGACAAAGGTGCCAAAAACATGCATTGGAGAAAAGATAGCCTCTTCAACAAATGATGCTGGGAAAACTGTTAATCCATTTGCAACAAAATGAAATTAAACCCCTATCTCTCACCATGCACAAAATTCAACTCAAAATGGATCAAGGACCTAGGAATAAAACCAGAGACCCTGCATCAAATAGAAGAAAAAGTAGGCTCTAATCTCCATCATGTGGGATTAGGCCCCAACTTCCTTAGTAAGACTCCTTTGGCGCAAGAATTAAAATCAAGAATCAATAAATGGGATGGACTCAAACTATAAAGTTTCTTCTCAGCAAAAGAAGCAATCTGTGAGGTGACTAGAGAGCCTACATCTTGGGAACAAATCTTTATTTACCCATCACACTCCAAATAGAACAATAATCTCTAGGGTATGTAAAGAACTCAAAAATCTGAACACCAAAAAAAAAAAAAAAGCAACCCAATCAAAAAATGAGTCAAGGACTTGAACAGACATTTCTCAGAAGATGATATATAATTAGTCAACAAATATATGAAAAAATGTTCATCATCAGTAGCAATTAGAGAAATGCAAATAAAAACTACTCTAAGATTTCATCTCACTCTATCAGAACGACAGATATTATGAAGACAAACAATAAGTGTTGGTGAGGATATGGGGAAAAAGGTACACTCATACACTGCTGCTGGGCCTGCAATATGGAAAGCAGTACGGATATTTCTTGGAAAATTGAAAATGGAACCACCATTTGACCCAGCTATCCGTCTCCTCATTCTATACCCAAAGGACTTAAAAACAGCATACTACAGGGACACAGCCACATCTATATTTATAGCAGCACAATTCACAATAGCTAAACTGTGGAACCAACCTAGATACTGTTCAATAGATGAATGGATAAAAAAAAATGTGGCATGTACACACATTGAAATATTACTCAGCAATAAATGAGAATAAAATTATGGCATTCTCAGGTAAATGGATGAAGTTAGAGAAGACAATGCTTAGTGAAGTTAGCCAATCCCATAAAACCAAATGCTGAATATTTTCTTTTATATAAGGAGGCTGATTCATAGTGGGAGAGGTAGCAGGAGCATGGGAGGAATAAAGGAACTCTAGATAGGGAAGAGGGGTCAGAAGGAAAAGGAGGGGGAATGGGGTCAGAAATGATGGTGGAATGTGAGGGACATCATTATCCAAAGTACATGTAGGAAGACACATATTGGTGTGAATATACTTTGTATACAACCAGAGATAGGAAAATTGTGCTCTATTTGTGTAATAAGAATTGTAATGCATTCTGCTGTCATATATAAATAAAAAATTTTAAACAAAAAAAAAAAGAAGGGGAATGAAACTGACTTATGTTGTGTGCATGGATGAATACGTCACAATGAATCCCACCTTTAATATAATTATCATGCACCAGTAAAAAGAAGGAATAGATAAAGAAATAAATACAATTAAACATGTGTTTTAAAAAATAGCAATTCAAGTGCTTTCAATGTCTGGCAGGGTGAAGCACCCCTTCCATTACTGCAGAAACTTAGAAGTAGACACAACATTAGGAACAGAGCCTGGGAGTGTAACAGTGGTCCACTTGACCTTTTGAATATAGCTCTGAGTAAGGTCTTTTTTTAAAGGAACATGTTTTCCTTTTTCTTTTCCTCTTCTCCCTCTCTCCCTCCTTAACCTGGGGGTGGGGAACAAGATTACCTTGAGTTATCTGGGCTCCACAGGAAGGAGAGGCCTGTCAGAGGACCTAGGAACTACATATCTCCCAAATTAACAAGTGAATCCTAACCTACTATCAGGGTGCCCTGGAACCCCCTGTCAGGGCACACCTGGAATGTTGTCTTTGAATAGCCCTTTAAAAATCCCTCTGTTCCTCCCAATGGCCTGAATCACAGCCTCTGGGACAGGAGTCCCCTGTGTTTTTCCTTTGCTAGCAAAACAATAAAACTTCTTTTTCCTTTTTCTCAAAACTATGTCCTAGGTATCAGGGACAAGGTCTGAGCTTTCAGTTACAGGAGGAGCTGGGCAGATTCAAGGGCTTGTGAAATACTATGCCTTTTTCTAAGCAAGTAGGCAGTCATGGTCATCTGGCTTAGAGTCCACAGAGCCACATTTGCCAAACATGAATTTAACACTCTTCAAAAACTGGCATGTATTGACAGGAAAATATTAGTAAACAATATTAACCTTGTATCTAAAAATTCCCTTGTGGAGACCAGTAGAGGAAGGGGTCCAGGGGCAGGAGGAAAAGAGAGATACTGGGGAATGGGATTGACCTAATTATGTATGAATAGGTCACAATGAATCCTGGTCTTCTGTATAATTACAATGCACCAATAAAAATGAATTTAAAAAAATAAAAATCCCCTTATAGGAATTCACAAATCACCACATTTGGGATATGAAAACAATGAGCAGGCATTAATCAAAAAGCTCAGTTTGGGTGCTTTTGATTCTACTGGACTTGAGGAATCTAGAACCCTGGGGATGATTAGCCCCTGACAAATTTGGTTCATAAAGAACTGAATTCTTGCCAGGCATGGCGGTGCACGCCTGTAATCCCAGCATCTCTGGAGGCGGAAGCAAGAGGATCAGAGTTCAAAGCCAGCCTCAGCAATTTAGGGAGGCCCTAAGCAACTCAGTGAGACCCTGCCTCTAAATAAAATACAAAATAGGGCTGGAGATGTGGCTCCGTGATTAAACACCCCTAGGTTCAGTCCCTGGAACAAACAAACAAATAAAAAACTGAATTCTTACTTAGGAAAAATACAGTTGTACTTCTAGGAAGCTGTGCCTACTTGGGAAAAGGCCATCCTTCTGTCCTGCTACAGAATGTCAAGGTGCTTACATTAGAGTGATGGTACAGATGTTTGGTACAGATACAGATATTGGAACAGAGAGTCCTTAATGATATCTTAAGTAGAAAAAAAAAAGGCCATCACAACTGCATATACACCATGACCTAATTTTTAAGACATTTTTATTGGTAAATGTTTTATATAGTCATCAAAAATTTAACAATAGTTATCTCTGTGTGGTGGATACTGAAGAATCTTATTTTGTTTTATTTTTTTCCCCTACAAAGAACAACTATGTACCACTTAAAAGATACTTTTCAAAATCAAGTAACTCATAACTCTCTTACGGATATAAAAAGGAACATGTGTGAAAGAGTTTATTTACTCATTATGAAGGAAACAGATGTTATAACCAAAGAAAAAGTTAAAAATACACACAAATTTTTATTTGCAGCCACATGGTTGGGGCTGGAGGACATTATGTTAAATGAAATAAGCCAGACACAGAACGAAAAATACCGAATGTCCTCTTACATGGAAGCTAAAATCAAGCTGGATACAGTAACATGTGCCTACAGACCCAGCTACTCAGGAGGTGAGGCAGAAGGATCACTTGAGCCAAGAAATTGAGACCAGCCCCAACTTAGAACTTTTATATGTGTGATAAGTTGTTGTTAAGGAAATATTCACCAAAAAAGGGCCACTCAACAGCCTGGGATCCACATTTCAATTTTGCCACTTCTAGTGGACAAGTTACTACCATTTTCTCTCTGCTATTGCTTTCATTTCCTGATCTGTAAAGTAGGATAATAATTACTACCACATAGCTTCAATGTAAACACCTTACGGTTCTGGCCCACCAGAGCCTCAGTACACCGATGGTACAATTAGTAAAGTGTAATGCCAACACATAATGAGTGCTCCAGCAAAACTGAATCAACCAATAGAAATATGGATTTCAGCCAGTGCTCCCTGGAGGCTTTCAGTCCTCTCCCCAGGACTTGGGTCCCAGATTCTGCCATACTTCTCAGGAGATGTGGGTCCTTGGTGTCCCTTTAGGGCCAGACAGAGCTCAGGCTGAAGGTGGCTCCCCCTCCATAGAAGAACAGGATCTCTGTATAGACTCTTCCCTTGCTATTTTGCAGCAACTGGACAAGTTTTCTCATTAACATTTGTGTATCACCACATTTCTCACATCAGTTCATCGTGGTGGTAGAGACTCAGCTCTGAATTCTATATAGAAACAACAGCTGGGCTCAGGTTGTGGCTCAGTGATTGAGTGCTTCCCTAGCACATCTGAGGCACTGGGTTAGATCCTCATCACCACCTAAAAATAAATAAAGGCATTATGTCTATCGGTAGCTAAAAATATTTAAAAAAAAAACACCTGGACCCCAGTCTTTCACTAGCTTTGAGTACCTGCTTTCAAGACTAGTAGGCCTCTAAGCAATATGTCCCTGCCCATGGGGCCATACTGTTGGGCATTCAGCTATGATGGTGTCATAGAGAAAACTATGCCCATTACTCTTCCTCCATCCAGCATGGGCAGTATCCCTTAGAAACCAGTGATTCCAGAGAATAAATATTAGCACCTCACCAAGATGTAAGAAGGAAAAGTTGGTATCTCCTTCTCTGCCATGACCCTATCATTGACCATTGAGAGTATAGACAAGGTGCCAGTGGTAATGGCTCAAACTACATATTCTCTCTCATCACAGAAGAGACCCAGAACAGCATTTTAGGTTTTGAGCCACAGGTAAGGCTGAGAGATGCTGGATACACACCCAACAAGGACCTTATCATTAAAAGAGACCAAGTATATTTGAGTGGTCAGAGCACTTTACCTACTAACACTATAGAGCAGAGAGAAAGAAAAGGAAAAGAAGACCCCCATCAGCCCAGTCCACTCTGAGTAGTAGCCCTGACTCTTCCCCAAGAAGTCCAGAGGCTGATGGCTTCTGATTCTTTCACAGCCATATGTGGTGCAAATCGTAGCACCATGGATTCTGGAAGTGAGGATGAGGACCAACTCATCAGATAAATGGAGCCTCATTGGACAAAAATCTCTCCAGAAGTATGATTTGAAAGGCTTCACCACCCTGGGTTACCAGGGGGCCCAGAAACCCTCTCCAATGGAACTGTCCACACCCAGGTTACCCAAATGGCCAAAGACCAAGGAACATTCAAGCCACCCAAGATGGACATTCCAGTGATAGGGGAAAAAAAAGAAACAATCACCAAGGACCCATAATCTCAGATCTCATGACTTGAATGTGCCCATATCCACTGGTTTCTAGAGCGCTTTCTATTCCAGGGACTCAGGATAGAAGATGTCTTATATTTTACTCCTTTTTCACCATGGATTTAACATTTTCAAAGCCTCTTAAACTAAAGTTAGAGCTGGAGACATAATTAGTCTTTGAAAAACACTGGTACACATCTTGTCCTTCTTGTGTGGAAGAACCCACTTTCTACTACCTTAATTGAATATTAGACTAAAATCCCAGCATCTCTCAGTTACACAAAAGGAACCTCATTGTCTATTTTTGTATACTTTACCCTACAAAAATTTGATTGTTTCTTCCTAGATATTATTTGTGCTGTTCCAAAACCCAGGCTTCTTGATTCTTTTACCACTATCAAAATGCACATTGACAAATCTGGAGGGCAGGTGTTCCCTGACTGGCTTAGACAACCTTGGCCCCCCGACTATGCTGGAATATGCTGGTATATGCTTAGCAAGAACTCCTCTTCCTATGCTGAACTGAACTTTTGGTGGATGTGATGGATCATTTTGTTCTGAAACTAGTTCTGTTTGGGGTTTGTTGTTGTTGTTGTTGTTGTTTGGTTCAGGGAATTGAACCCAGAGGGACTTGCCGCAGTCCAGCTGCAGCAAAATAACGGGGGGGGGGGGGGGGGACAGTGACGAGCAACTTGTGTAGATTGATACAGCAGGAGTGGGAGCCATTTATTGTAGGATAGGAAGGGTATATATACATTCCACACAACTTATCTTAATTAACATAAACTAGATACAGCAGTCAACCAATAAGGAATCTCCACACTTAATGGCTCACTGGCGTTACTTCACAAACCACTCCCTCTGCAAAATGCCAGGCACCATCCTGACTTGTTTACAGACTCTTAACAGGGACTTAACCACCAAGCCACATTCCCAGACCTTTTTTATATTTTATTTAGAGATAGGGTCTCACTAAGTTACTTAGGGCCTCGCTAAATTGCTGAGGCTGGCTTTAAACTTACAATCCTCCCTCTCAGCTCTGCAGCTAGTTCTTAACACGGTAACTTAGGCCACTGCTGTTGGAGGGATGCTTCTCTTACATGAGTCCCACAGTGAACACTGGTCTGCATATCCTTCTTTCACATTAAGATTTGTTTAACTCCAATTTTGTTGAAACTTCCTAAGGGAAAAAATTTCGTCTACTTCTTTAGTGTGAGTAAATCAATGCTAAATCATTTTAAGTAAAGAAAATAGTTCTTACAATTAAATGGTAGTCTTACTTTTCATGTGAAACTAATGGTAATCAATTTTGATTTCCTTATTCAGGTCAAGGTCTGAAATATTTGGGCGGAGGCAGGGGTAGGAAGGCATCAAAGTGTTCGAATTTTTTCCATTTGAAAGCATTTTTCACCAAGACAAAGACTCATACACTGAACACACAGCTTATTGAGGGAAAGAAAGGAGAAAAACTGCTTTTCTGTTTCTCCTCAGGCATACATGTTCATTCATTATCTTGCACATTTTCTCAAATAAATGCTATTTTTTTGTTGTGGATTTTATCTTGTCTACATAAGAAGCTGCCCTTTTCAGAGAGACCCTGAAGTCTAAAATTACCAAAACAATTCCTTTTTCATGTCTTGTTATGATCTTTCGTTTGGACAATAACAATTCCTATGACGCTCTCAAAAGAAAACAAATGAAAATGTGGATTTCAATAATGAGATTTGTTTCTGGCAAAAAGCAGGCAGGTGAGGACAGAATCTCGGGACCCGTAGCTGCTCCCTGTTTTACCTACCTATTGTACATGGAAGCATTTTACTTAGAAGATTCATGTCCTTTATGGGGGTAAATTCCTTATGATTATTGTGGGGAATCATAAACCTCATGAAGATCATTCTTCACCTCTGCTCCTAGAAAAACCAAAGTCTGCATCACATCCCAAATCCTTCTCAGATGAAACTAGGCCATCTTCATCAAACCGATTGATCTGAAAGGGTAAACACGGGAAGATGCCTTTTGAAGGTAGATGTATACATCACCTAATCTTCCTTGGATTTCTTCCCAGAAAAGATACTATTCGGATAGAATGGCTAAAACTCTGTACAAAGCCAAAAATCAAACACTTGCTAAAAATAAAGGGAATAGGAACATCCTCAAGACAGCAGACTGGGAAGTTCCAGACCCTGGTTTCCCTGTAGAAACACTAAATAAACCACAGAATGACTAAAAGAACATTCTAGAAACTCTGGAAACTTAAGATCTAAAGCTACTAAGCAAATGCTCAATAAAGAAAAAGCAGCATTCAAATGATAGGAAATTTTGTGGGACTTTTATTTACCCCTTCCACTGCACCATAAACATATACTAATTCTATATTTTAATATTATAATTACATGTATCATTGCATATATCACTGCATATATATTATTGCATCTAGTCAGTGCATATATACAGATATATGCATTAGAATATATAATTATAAACACAAGTGCATCAAACATTAGGACTCCAAAATAAATGAAGGGAATATTGACAGAATTGAAGAGAGAAATAAACAGGTCTCCATTAATAGAGATTCCAATACACCATTTTCAATAATGAATAAAACCACTAAACAGAAGATCAATAAGGAAATAAAAAAAACTATAACACTTTCAAGCAAATGGACCTAATACATATAGACAGATCACTTCAGTCAACATTAGCAGAATGCACATTTTCTCAAGTGTACATGGATAATTCTCCAGACTATATCGTATATTAAACCACCAAAAGTCTTAATAAATTTTATAAGATCAAAATCATACAAAGTAACTTTTCTGGTCCTAAAACATTAGCAGAAGAAAAACTAAAAATGTGATAAATGTGTGGGAATTAAATAATATAATCTTCAACAGTCCATGATTCAAAGAAGAAATAAAAATAAATATTACAAAGTACCTTCAGATGAATAAAAATGAAAGCATATCATAGCAAAACTTATGAGATTTGCAAAAGCCAAGTTGTAATAGGGGACGTTAGAGCTATAAACACTTAAATTTAAAAAAAAAAGACTCAAATAAATAAAATGAGAAATAAAATCCAAAATTTACTCCCTATTTTACAGAAATATAAAGAATTTTAAGAGTGTAATGTGCAACTGTACACTTAAAAAGAAGGGGGTAACCTAGATGAATGGTCAATTTCCTAGAAATACAATACCTACTGAAAATGAATCATGGATAATAGAAAATCCTAACAAATCTATAACTAGTAAGGAGAGTGAATTGTGTCAAAAAAAAAAAAAACTTCCCAAAAAGAATGCCCAGGACCAGATGACTTTACTAGTGAATTCCATCAAACATTTAAAGAAATACTAATCCTGCTCAAGGTCTTCCAAAATCACACCTAGAGGGAGGAACCCTTCCTAACTCATTCTGTGAGGTCAGCATGATGTTGATACTGAAACCAGATTCCATAAGAACATTACAATATTCATCCCCAATGAATATTGATATAAAAATTCTCAATGAAATACTAGAAAGCCAAATTCAACAGCCTATTTAAAGGATTTAACAACATGACCAACTAAGGTTTATTTCTGGAATACAAGAACATTTCAACATCCAAAAATCGATCAATATTATACGCCACATTAACAGAATGGAGGAATAAAAAACACACATGAGAGACCCCAAGTAGACAAAACAATCTTGAGAAAAAAAAAGAACAATGTTGAAGGTCTCATCGTTCTTGAATTCAAAACTTACTATAAAGTTACAGTGATCAAGAAAACACTGCACTTAGCCCCAAAGCAGATATAGTCACCAATGGAAGAGGACAGAAAACCCAAGAATAAGCTCTCACCTATGTGGCCAAATGACTTTTTACTTAGGAAAACCAGATATCCACATATGAAAAAAAAAAGACTCAAATAAATAAATCTTATATTATTTGTATATCTTATATACAAAAATTAACTCAAAATGAATCAAATATTAACCATAAGAACTAAACTATAAAACTCTTAAAAGAAAACGTAGAAAAAGCCTCATGACCTTGGGTGTATTCTAGCAAAGGGATTTTTAGATATGATACCAAAACTATAAGAAAAATAAATAAATTGGACTTTGTTGAAATTAAAAACTTTGGCTATCGAAGGGCATTATCAACACAGTGAGCTATCAACAAAGTACATAGGCAACCTACAGAATGGAGAAAATATTTGCAAATCATATACCTGATAAGGAATTTATAACTAGAATGCATAAAGACTCCTACAATTCAATAATGAAAGCAACTCAGTGTTAAAATGGCAAAGTACAGGAAAGGGGAGGTACTGGGAAATGAATTTGATCAAATTATACTGTTTCATAGTGTTCATATATGAATATATTGTAACAAATCCCACTGTTATTTATAATTATAATGCACCAACAAAGAAAAGAAAAGAGAAAAAAATGAGCAAAGAACTTGAATAGACATTTCTACAAATGGCTGACAGGCACATGACAAGATGTTCAAAATCACTAGCCTTTAAAGCAATACAAATCAAAACCACAATAAAATACCATTTCACACTGATTAGGGTAGCTATTATCAAAAGGAAAAATCTGGTAGAAAATAATGTGTTACCAAGGGTGTAGATGAAAGGAAACTTTTACACTGCCGTGCAGACTCTATGGAAAACTGTGTTTATTTACACAAAAAAAAGTAAACATGGAATTGCCATATGATCCAATAATCCTACTTCTGGATATATATACTCAAAAAGGTGAAACAGTGTCTTAGTCTGTTTTCTGTTGCTGTAACCAAATACCTAACACGGGGTCATGTATAAAGAAAAGAGATTTATTTAGCTCACAGTTTTGGAGGCTGAAACTCCAAGACTAGGTAGTTCCATTGGTTTGGCCTCTGCTAAGGGCCTTCTGGCTACATCATAATACAGCAAATGCCATTATGGTGGGAATCTGTCAGAGAAAGAGAAAAGAGTCACATGGAAGAGACAGGAAGCAGAGGCCAGGCTTGCTCTTTTCAAAACAACTCACTGTCTCAAGAACAAACACTCCAGAGATCAGCATTCATCCCTTCCCAGAGGGATGCCTCTAGGAGAGCCCCATCTCTTAGAAGCTCCACCACTACAACTCTGCCAAACGGAACCCAGCTTCCAGTAAATGAGCCCTTGGGAGAAATACTCAAATCATGTCCAAACCATAGCAGCAGAGATATGAATAGATACTGGAATACCCATAGTCATAGTAGCATGATTTAATATAGCCAAAAGGTGAAAGCAACCCAACCATCCATGGACAGATGAACCAATAAACAAAATGTGGTATATATGTCTATGGGACTATGCAGCCTTGAAAAAGAAAGAAATTCTGACCCATTCAGCAACCTGAATCTTGAAGACATTATGCTAAATGAAATAAACCAGTCACAAAAGGACAAATATCATACAATTCCATTTACACGAATTCCTTTACTAGTCAAATTCATAGAGACAGAAAGTAGGATGGGGAGGGACTGATCAAAAGGGAAACATTTCAGTTGGGCAAGATAAAAAGATTCTGTAAGAGAATCATGTTGATGGTTGCACATCACATGAAAATGCCACAAAACTAACTCACAAAATAGTCCAAAGAACAAATTGTGAGCCAGACATGTTAGTGCATATCTGTAATCCTAGCTACTCAGGATGCTGAGGCAGGAGGATTGCCAAGTTGGAGGCCAATGTCAGTAACTTAGCAAGACCCTGTCTCAAAATCAAAATTTTAAAGGGCTGGGGATGTGGCTCAGTGGTATAAGCACCCCTGGTTAAACCACCAGTTCAAAAACAAAAACAAAATAAAATATATGAAAAAAAAGAAAATAGTAATTTTTGTTATATATATTGCCATAGTAAGAAAAGTAGTGATTAAATTATTTTTCAAGCATTTCCAACAGTTTATTCAAAAGAAACTTACTTTCCTAATCACAGTGACTGTCCACACATTTTTCTCACTGCATATCCTATCAATAATTATTTTTGCCATGTGAGGTGGTACACACCTATAATCCCAGCACCCTGGGAGACTGAGGAAGATCATGAGTTCAAAGCCAGCCTCGGCCTCAGGGAGAAACTAAGCAACTCAGTGAGACCCTGTCTCTAAACAAAATACAAAATAGGGCTGGGATGTGGCTCAGAGGTCGAGTGCCCCTGATTTCAATCCCCAGTACCCCAAAAGAATTATATTTTGATTTACATTCTATAGATGAAAATTTCTTAAATAGGGATCTATGGATTCCCAAAGAGGACTGGATATAGACTCAGCCCTTCCAAGTTGTATTTTGTAAGTATTTGTAAAGATTAAGCATCCTCTGGACTTCTGCATTTGACCTGATCTCCCCATGCAATTTCTTTTGCCTACACTGACGTTTGTCACGACTAGAGGCAGACTTCATCCTTCCAAGATGTTTTCAACAGGAAGGCAGACAGTGACATGGCAGACTGTGGGGTGAAAGTTCCACAGCAGTTGGAATAGCGATGCCTCCATCTGAGTCATGACTCAGCCCACCAAACCAAACGGGGCCATTGCACTTGTGCCTAAATTCGTCCTGTATTTGACAATATGCTCTCCATGAAACTCTGTTTTCTATCACCTTAAATTACCATTGTTAGTAACATATCTTTTTTTTTGAAAGTTAGTTTAATTATTTTTTACTTATTTTAAAAATATTTTTATGAAATAAAAAACAAAAGTCCTGCATACACATGTAATCCCAGGGGCTCAGCCTCAGCAACAGCGAGGTGCTAAGCAACTCAGTGAGACCCTGTCTCTAAATAAAGTACAAAATAGAGTTAGGGAAGTGGCTCAGTGGTTGAGTGCCCCTGAGCTCAGTCCCCAGTACTCAGAAAGAAAGAAAAAAAAAAAAAGAAGAAGAAGTAAAAGTCTTTGTCCAACCATCCTTGTGGACCATCTGTCTGTCTGTCTCTCATGCAGGTCATTCAAGTTAATAGGGAAGAAAGAACAGGGTGCCTACATGTGAAGTTAAGAATAACTATTTTCCAGTATGGAAATAGATGAGAGGATAAGAGGACAAAACTGGGGGGTGGACTGCAGGGGTAGAGCAGAAGCCTTCTATCCCTGCTGGACCTTGGCCCTGCCCACGTTAGGGCCCCTCTCACTCAAGGTGCTTGGCAGGAATTCCCCTGCCTCTCCTATAACATTGGGAGCTGGGTCTGGTCCGAGCAATTTGGGTAAGAGACATAGATCACTTTTCCCTCCACTCATGGAATCACAGATTGTGGCCAAGACAGAACTGGATGAGGGTGGAAGAGGTGTTGCTGGACTAGATGAGATTGAACCTTGGGGGGGGTGTCCAATATAGGGGTAGTGAGAGGGTGTGGAATCTGAGGTGCATGCACCCTACTCTGGAGCACCACCATGTCTCTGGGGACCTCCAATAATATGTCTGAACTTGCAGTTTTCTTCTTATGATATGCAGATTTATTTTTGGTTTTGATAGGAACAAAAGCCATAAGGGATATATAAAACATTAAGGAATATATAAAACATTTAATATTTTATGCTTATTTATATTTATGCAGGTAAAATTACAATAAAACCATTTCAAAACTGTTTTTAAATAATGGGAAAAGGACCATATGAAGATTTTGTAACTAGCATGGAAATCAGTGGGCAGTTAGCGATTCAGGTACAATATTTATAATTGCATTATTAGATTTGAAACGCCCTTAAATTTGAAGAGTCTGGATTTAACTGACAAGGAAACATGTGAGAAGCAATGGAAATGGATTGTAAATGTCAGCATCATGTTTGATCATACCAAGGTGACCTTAAAATGCCATCTTACCCACTTTAATTTAACAAGGCTGATTTCCTAAAATATCAAATATTTGATATAACCAAGAATATATATTGAACTACTGGAACAAATAGCTAGAAGATATTTCAGTTGTCCCACTTGAAAAAGCAAGATGTAGGCAAACTCTTCTCACCATGGTGGTGGGGAAGGAGGAGGGGGGAATCCTCCTTAAGTGGAAAGTTTTATTTTTCCACTTCATTGAAAGCAGAGAGAGCTAACCTTACCCAGACGTGAAGAATATTTTCCTTTACAGGATTTAATCTGAGGGTCCCTGTCCCCTCCAAATTCCTCCTGTCCACATGCTATTTCTTTATTCAGACTTCACAGCTCCTCCTTTATAAAAATGCAATTTCCCTGGAAGAGCCGATACATTGTCCCTAAAATCTTAATAGAAAAGTATTGATTAAATTGCTTTCTTCCCTGAAAGGAGAGGCTAGATTTATAAAAATTAAAAAAAAAAAGTGGAAAGAAGGAGCTAAAAATAAATACAAACTTTTAAAGAAAGCATTTGTTGAGAGTTAATTTCTTACCAGATACTGTAAGGGCTTTATGTACCGTGGCTAATTCCTACAATTCTTCAAGAAAGGTTTGATTTGTTCATTTTACAAATGAGGAACCTGAAGAAGAGAATTAAAACATCTTGCCCAACCACTAAGAGAGGAGCCAAGATTTGAACCCACATCTGTTCCAAAGCTCACATTCTCTCCCCGACAAATAGTCCGGTTGGCTATGGAACACAGAAGATAAAGTCCTTTTATACCCTGGTTTTGCTGAGAACGAATCCCAGTGGGGATGCCAATCCTGATCAGCTGACCTCATC
This sequence comes from Marmota monax, assembly GCF_021218885.2. Classification (NCBI taxonomy): domain Eukaryota; kingdom Metazoa; phylum Chordata; class Mammalia; order Rodentia; family Sciuridae; genus Marmota; species Marmota monax. The sequence continues at coordinate 6,963,822 of NW_026695224.1, forward strand.
CTAAAAATTATGTCTGAAATGGGGATCAACCACTGAGTAGAAATCTCTCAACATTGGTCTCCTAAAATCTCTGAACACTGATTAATGGAAAGTTCAGTCTTTCCATGTTAGGCATCAACATTTCCCCACAAAGAAAAAAAGAAAAGTAGGGATTGTGACATTTCCAGTTTTCCATATCTTTCAAAGAACCCATTAGATGAACAAGTTTGGAAGGAAGAGGACAGAAGCAGGACTGGACAGTAAAAAGTTAGAGTGTAACTCAGGCCCATCCAAGCTCAGCCAAGACCTAGGGAACCCTGAAATGCTGTACAGTCCCATCATGATCTGTCATTTGATATTTGCTGCCCGAGGAAGGACAAGGTGACTCTCTGTAGCTGAAGAAAATCCTGATGGAGCTGATTCTTACAAGCTGTCTACTAACAGCATTCCCAGGGACCCAGGAAATAAGTCCTCATTGAAGGAGGATCCGGGTGGCAAATCTCCTATTAACCAGAGTCCACACTCTGCAACCACTCAGATCCATTTCTTTTATTTTATTCAGGAAAGTCCTCCTCCAAGATGCCAGGGGCCTCCCCAGGGAGACTTAGAAGATGGAGGTTAGTGGGATGAATACAGGCCCCACCTCCAATGGTGTTGGAACCACAAATATTCATCACCCCCTCCTCCACTCTCTGTTCTAGATTACCCTCAACCTTAGTTGCCACCTGTACTGTTCTCAGTAGCCAAATAGGTGACAGGACACAGATCCTCATCCACTGAGGGGTCTGAGTTCCTAGTCACTGTGTCCTTCTCAGACCAGGATTGCTGTACTTGTGCACTTAGCATCATAGTTGACCAAAGGGGTACCAAGAGGCAGCCACATGGATCACCTGGGAACCACATTTAGTTCTCCAAGCCCTGGCGTGTAAAAGCATCCCTACCTCCTCCTGATACCTGAGTCGGTGACTCCTCCCATCACCTCACATTCTCTAGAACACAGGAGTATGAAGCGTTCAGGCAGCAGAAGTAGCTCATAGTTCAGTGGGACCTGGGTCATCTTTTCCCACCACTGATGGGGACTGTAGGGTCACAGGACTGCTGGCACCACAGTCTGACCTGGCTGCAGAGCCCTTTCCTCTTCTGCACTCCACTCAGAGCTGACAACCTTGTGTGGCACCTGTTACATGGACACCCGTTATAGCAGTATTTCCAGGAGTGGAAGAAGCTTTTTCCAGAATCCAAAAGGGTCTACCAGGCATTGGATCTCCCTCTGCATGGTAAAATGCAATAATTTGAAAGATGCACTATGAGTTCTTTTGTTTTAGATGGATTACCCTGACACTCCCTTGACCTCTGACTCCTAAAAACTTTGCTGATGTTGCAGGCCCCTGAAATTCAGAGGTGTTATCTCTTGTGTCCTAGAACATATCCTCTACATTCTGACCATTTCTTGCTCACTCAGCCTGAGTAGCATAATCTCATCAATGTGGTGGCTCAATATAATAATCTGTAAGATGCCCAAATGCTCAAAATCTCTTTGGACTAAATTTTGACAAAGGGCAGGAGAGTTTAACCCTGGGCAAAAGCTGTAAATGTAGCTAGTTGCCCATTGCTAATGTATGCAAACTATTTCTGATCCTACTTTCTGATTACAATAGAAAAGAATACATTCAATCAATCAATAGCTGCATACTATGTGTCAGAGGCCATAATATTTTATTCTAGCAAAGTATATATCTGGCTGGCACAGTGGCTGCAATAGGGACTAGTGCTCGGTATATTTGCCATGGTCTACTGTCATCCTTCAGGATCAATCTCATTTTTGCAGGGACCAAACTGATGAAGGGAAATATGAAAGATGTTCTGTATCCTTTAAATCCTTAAGGATGACACAAATTCCACCATCCCCGCAACATGTAGTTTCATATTTTTTATTTATTATCTTGGCTGGTAAGGTGGACAAAGGGAACATTCTCCACTTGGCCTGCTGCATTATGATAGCCCCACAGATTAAGAACCCAACTAGAGCCAGGAGCCTGTTATCCCAGTGGCTCAGGAGGCTGAGGCAAGAGGATCGCAAGTTCAAAGTTCAAAACCAGTCTCAGCAAAAGTGAGGCGCTAAGCAACTCAGTGAGACCTCTCTCTAAATAAAATACAAAATAGGGCTGGGGGTGTGGCTCAGTGACCGAGTGCCACTGGGTTCAATCCCTGGTACCCCCCACCAAAAAAAAAGAACCCAATTAGAAAGTATATCAGTCCCAAATATACATTGGGGGACTAGGGAAATAACCACTGGGTGGGTCTTCGGATGCGATGGACTTCATTCATTACATGGTCCCCAGAGGTTCACACAATAAAGGGGGGCCAAGATGATACTACATCTCTCTGGGTAACAATGTCCCCTTGGGCTCTAAATCAATATTCCTCAAAATGTTTGAATGTTCCTCTCCCCGCAGTGTACAGAACCCCTAATTACTGGTGTAGCCCAGTTGGAGAAGGGCTGGGAGAATCATGACCATGTATATTTGCCATATTGTGGCTGAGTCCTTCTTGGAGACCCTACCTGTTGTTTACTCAATGAGTTCTTTGTCTAAAAACTGACTCAGCTATGTAAAAGATGCAAGAGGTCACTATTTCTCCTGAGGTCACTGCCCTCAGCCTCCTCTGGTCACCCCTCCATGATTTCTTCTGGCAATGCAAGCTGGGGCATACTCATGTTGGCTGCATATCTATTTTGTCTCTGGGGGTGCTGTTTTATTAACCACCTCCACAGTTCCCCAAGGTTACTCCTCATACTCCACTCCTTTCCATCACTCCAAACCTGCCACTCACAAAGATAATTGCATCCATCAAGCACTTAGCAGTAATCATCTAGCCTCATTGTTTTCAGACTTTTAATTTCTCTCATCTCTCTCAAACACCATCCTAATTCATCAGAGTAAGAGTTTTAATAACTAGTCTCACCAGGCATGGTGGTGCATGCCTATAATCCCAGCAACTTGGGAGGCTGAGGCAAGAGGATCACAAGTTCAAGGCCAACCTCAGCAACTTAGTGAAAACCTAAGCAACTTAGCAAGACCCTATCTGAAAATAAAAAATAAAAAGGGCTGGGATGAGGCTCAGTGGTAAAGTATCCCTGGGCTCAATCCCCAGTATAAAAATAAAATTTAATAACTGGTCCTACCACCTGTGTGTCACGGATTGACTGTGCTCCACCAATCACCAGTGATAAAGTCCTCATTGCCAGCCAGATGGCAAGCGATCTAACTCCCGGGCCCTATCTAATCACCTGCTGAACAGGACCACTCCCAGTACAAGCTGTGGCAGGTTGGGTTCTCTGGAAGCAGACACTGAAAGAGTGAATACCTTGATGTAAGGTATTTACTAGGGATGAATCTATGTGGAAGGGAAGAGAAGGGAGTAGAGTGGGGCACAGAGAGAGGTTGAACCACAGTGCAGGCTCGTTAAAGCCCAGCTGATATAAGGCACATATGACCCCTGTCAGAACTACCCCATGATCACTCACCGGATGTTGGCCACCTAAAGAAGGGTGCACCATTGGGCAGGGAGGCTTTCTGCAGCCGAGGCAAACCCTGAAAACATAAGGCTGTCTATGAACAGCATTTCTAGCAGCTCCAGCAAAAAAAAAAAATTTGTTCATTCAAAAAAAATCTGACTGGTGTATCTGCATATCCAATGCAAGCATTATACCAACAAAAGGATACTACTACATATAATGACATGGTTTAGTATAAAACTAAATAAAAGAAGGCAGACCTAAATAAGTACAGGTGGTCCCCAAGTTATGATGGTTCCACTTAAGAATTTTTAACATGATGATGATGCAAAAAGCAATATGCATTCATTATACACTGTACTTGAATTTTGAATTTTGAGAGCTGAGCATGCACTAAACCCTGGATTCAATCCCCAGCACTGAAAAAAAAATTTTTTTTAATTTGTTCTTTTCCTAGGCTATCAATATGCAGCACCACAGTGCCATACTCTACAAGATGCACAACTATTCTGAGCAGTTTAAAATAAGCAAGATCAGGCTGGGGATGTGGCTCAAGTGGTAGCACGCTCGCCTGGCATGAGTGCAGCCTGGGTTCGATCCTCAGCACCACATACAAACAAAGATGTTGTGTCTGCCAAAAATAAATAAATAAATAAATAAATACCAAAAAATTCTCTCTCTCAAAAAAAAATAAAAAATAAAATAAGTGAGATCAAGCTATGATATTCATTAAGTTTCGTATATTAGATGCATATGTCCAACTTATGATATTTTTAACTTACAACAGGTTCACCAGTGCATAACCCCATCCTGAGTTTAGAAGCATTATATAGCAGTCACATACTTTAGGATTCCATAATGTTCAGAACACAGGCAAAAGTAATCAGCATAAGAGAACTCAGAACAGTGTGTTTGTTTCTTCTGTTCCTGCTACAAAACATGCCCAGCATCCTCGGACTGCCTTTGTTCCAGTGCTTTCCTGAGCTGGTTTTCTGGACCACCTTTGTGGAAAGATGAGACGTGGTTCTCACCCTTATAAATTCACCTTCTCCTGGGTAGCACAAGAATAAGCCACATAACACCAAAGTAAGAACTGTCACTAATATACACTAGTTGTCTGATATGGGTAACTACAGTGGATGGCATGTTGGTGTCCCCCAAAAAAAACATTTCAAATGCTAAAATCCAAAGGTGGAGCCTTTGGAAGGTGATGAGATCATAAAATTGGAGCCCTCAATGAAGCCCCAGAGAGCTAGCTAGCTCTCTTTCCACTCATGAGGAAACAAGAAGTCAGCCACTGGCAATCCAGAAAAGGGCCCTCAACAGAACCTGACCATGCCAGCACACTGATCCCAGACTTCCGGCCTCCAGAACCATGAGCAATAAATTCCTGTGCTGCGTGGACTGTGGTTCTTTGCTCCACCAGCAGGGCTGACTGAAACACCAGCACAACTGTTGAAAGAGTGGGGCTGAGAATCGAACCCAGTGCCTCACACATGCTAGGCAAGAGCTCTGCCACTGATTGGTTCTCAGCACCACATATCAATAAATTTTAAAAAATGAATAAATAAAGGTCCATTGACAACTAAAAAAAATTTAAAAAAAGAAAGAAAGAAAGAAAGAAGAAAGAAAGAAAGAAAGGAGTGAGTGGGGCTGTAGCCAGTCTGGATCTGGTTCAAGACGCATGAACTTCAGCAAGATGTTCGAACACTCTAAACCTCAGTTTCCTCACCTATAAAATTGGGATAATAATAGCACATACCTCAAAGAGTTGTTTTGAAATTTAACTTAGTGCAAGTAAAAGGTTTAGCGTGGCACCTGTCGTACAATGGCATGCTGTAAGTTCTTCTGAGCACGCCACCGTGTACCAGGCAATTCTGAGAGACCAGAGGTATGATGCTGAGTAGTTATAATAAACATAGTCCCTGACCTCATGAGCTCTATTCTTTTTATTTTATGTTTTAGCTGTAGTTGGACACAATACCTTTGTTTTATTTATTTATTTTTATGTGATGCTGAGGATCAAAACCAGTGTCTCACACGTGCTAGGCAAGTGTTCTACCACTGAGCTACAACCCCAGCCCATGAGATGTATTTTTTTAAATATATATTTTAAAATATCTGGGTCAAATGGTGGTTCCATTCCCAGAACTACCATTTGACCCAGCTATTCCTCTTCTTGTACTATACCCAAAGGACTTAAAAACAGCTTACTACAGGGATACAGCCACATCAATGTTTATAGCAGCACAATTCACAATAGCTAAACTGTGGAGCCAACCTAGATGTCCTTCAGTGGATGAATGGATAAAAAAAAAAGTGGCATTTATACACAATGGAGTATTACTCAGCATTTAAGAAAGAACAAAACCATGGCATTTGCAGGTAAATGGATGGCGTTGGAGAAGATAATGCTAAGTGAAGTCAGCCAATCTGAAAAAAGCAAATGCCAATGTTTTCTCTGATATAAGGAGGGTGACTCATAGTGGGGTAAGGAGGGAGAGCATGGGAGGATTAGATTAATTCTAGATAGGGAAGAGGGGTGAGAGGGAAAGGGAGGGGGAAGGGGATTAGCAAGGATGATGGAATGTGATAGTTAACATTATACAAAGTACATGTATGAAGACTTGAATTGGGTGTCAACATACTTTATATACAAACAGAGATTTGAAAAATTGTGGTATATATGTGTATTAAGAATTGTAATGCAAAAAAAAGTACATGTATAATGGCTTAAATTGACAGAGATATGAAAAATTGTGCTCTATATGTATAATAAGGATAGTAATGCATTCCACTGTTGTCGTGTATTTAAAAACAATAATAAGATCAATAAAAATATATATTTAGTTTTTGGTGGATTTTTATTTAATTTATTTACATGCAGTGCTGAGAATTGAACCCAGTGCCTCACGCATGCTAGGCAAGTGCTCTACCACTGAGCCACAACCCCAGGCCCCCGTGAGATGTATTCTTCACAACCTCTCATACAATAGAGAATCCCACATGTACAAAGAAAAGCAGGGAAGTAAAAGAGAGAATGGTTGCAAGACATCCAATGTTCTGGAACATAAAATAAATGAGAGAGTAGCAAAAAATGAAGGAAGAAGGCAGAGATTAAATCCTGAATGAGCTTGCAGATCATGCTAAGGCATTTTATATTAAAAGCAAGAGAGCCATTGAAAGGTTTTAAGCAAATTACTTAGAGTTTTCTGAAGTTCATTCTGATTATGCTGTGGAGGATAAACTGAATGAGTTTAGAACCAGGGGTAAGGGTACCACTTGGTACCTTATGTGTTGCTTCACAGTGCTAAGGACCAAGGTCAATGAGTGGCAGTGATGACTTGCGGAAGGGAAAAGATACTTAGGAGATAAACAAACACACCTGGAAAATGGACGAGACTTGCCATATACTGGAAGGGGCTGCTTAGAAAAAGGGAGGCTCATGAATTAATCTCTGATTCTAATGGTTGGTATCAGCCATTAGGATGGACACTATCAAAAAACAGAAATAACAACTGTCGGTGAAGATATGGAAAAATTGGAACTCTTCTTTGCTGTTGGTGGTAATAAAAATGATGTGCAGCTGCTATGAAAAACAGCATGGCAGTATCTCAAAAAATTAAATATGGATTTACCCTAATATCCAGCAATTCTACTTCTGGGTGTGCTCTCAGAAAGAAGTGAAAACAAGAAGACTCAGACATATCGTGCATTCATGCTCAGAGCAGCCTTCTTCATAATAGTGAAAAGATGGAATCAACACCAGTGACTACTGATAGGTGAATGAATAAATAAAATGTGGCATATACATACAATGGATTTTTTTTTTTTGGTACCAGGGATTGAATTCAGGGGCACTCGACCACTGAGCCACATCCCCAGCCCTATTTTGTATTTTATTTAGAGACAGGGTCTTACTGAATTGCTAAGTGCCTCACCTTTGCTGAGGCTGGCTTTGAACTTGAGATCCTCCCATCTCAGCCTCCTGAGTCACTGGGACTACTGGGACTACAGGTATGTGCCACCGTACCTCTGGTCTTTTTTCTCTTTCTTTTTTTTTTTTTTTTGGTACCGGGGATTGAACTCAGGGGTACCCGACCACTGAGCCACATCCCCAGCCCTATTTTGTATTTTATTTCGAGATTCCTCTGGCCTTATTAAGCTCGTCTTTGTATTCATTTCCTAAGGCAATAAGATTAGTTTCAATGGTGAAGAGAATCACAAACTTGGTAGTTTAAAACAATAGAAATTTACTGTAACACAGTTTGGAGGACAGAAGTTTGAGATCAGTATTAATTGGCTGAAAGCAAGGTATCAGCAGAACTGTGTTCCCTCCAGAAGCCCTAGGGGAGAATCTGTTCTTTGTGTCGTCCATCTTCTGATGACTGCCCACATTTTCTTGGCTCACAGCCACATCACTCTAATTTCCAGCATCTTCAAATCTCTCTTCGCTCCATTTTCACGTTATCTTTTACACTGTGTGTATCGAATCTCCCTCTGCCCCTTTTTCTGAGGACACTTGGACTTGCAATTAGGGATAGTAATCTTCCCATCTGTGTTAATCAGCTTTCTGTCATCATAACAAAGTACCTGAGATAATCAACTTATAAAGAGAAAACTTTTGTTTTGGCTCACATGATCAGTTGGCCCCCTTGCCTTTCATATGTGAGACAAAGCAGCATGTCACAGAGAGAACATGGCAGAGAAAAATTGCTGACATCACAAGCCAGAGAGCAAAGAAAGAAGAAGAAGATACCAAGGTCCCACAATACCCACAAGGGCACATTCCCAGTGATTTAAAGACCTCGCATTGCTCAGATGCAGTGGCGCACAACTGTTATCCCAGCAGCTCCTGAGGCTGAGGCAAAAAGATCACAAGTTCAAGGCTAGCCTCAGAAATTTAGCCCTAATCAACTTAGCAAGACCCTGTCTCCAAATAAAAAAAATAAAAGGGCTGGGGATGTGGCTCAGTGGTTAGGCGGCCCCTGGGTTCAATCCTGGTACAAAAAAAAAAAAAAAAGATCTCGCACTCAGTGGGCCCCATCTAGCATCTCCTGATAGCCTGCCTGGTCTGTGGACCAAGCCTTTTGTGTGTGTGTGTGGTGCTGGGGATTGAACCCAGGGGCTCACTCATGCTAAGCAAGCACTCTACCTCTGACCTGTACCCCCAGCCTGGGACCCATCCTTTTACACGTGGACATTTGAGAAACACTTATCCAAATCATAAGGTTCTCCTTCTCTCTCTGCTCTTTCACACCCCCCTCCCCAGATCTGGGCTTTACCTCCTACTACTTACTTTTCCCCTAAACAGCTATTTCTCTACCTATTTTTTCAATTATTAAAACAAAAGCTTTCAAGTTAAGGAAAACAATACTGTTTTCTTCCCAAAGCCAGATGTTCCCTGACACAAAGTAACAGTGATACTAAACATTGCTAGCAATTGTTATGAAAATGCATTTCTCTGTATCCTGTTGTCATGACAGCCAAAGATCAAGACATGCCTGCTACGTTCAGCAATTTATACTGATTTGAAAGACTGTTTGGGGGGAAACACTACAACGTATAATCGAATGCATTTGAAACCGTAGCCCAACAAAGTACAATATCAGTTATTTAAATAGCACTGCTAAAGCAAAGTACATCATTTATTTCAATCAGTGTTGTGTTCATTATTTATGCCCATGGAGTTCACTTTAATTTCCAACACACTGGCAATTTTATTATTTTTCTCAGCATTCAAAATTTTCCTATTACCTTTGCCCAGGCACTGGCTACCCTAACACAGCCAGTAACACCCGAGTCACACTGTGAGACCCAGAGCTGCTACATGTCTCTCCAGCCCTTCTTTGTTTGCTAGGCCGGGGGCATCCCTTAGATGAATTTCTCTCCTGGACAGCAACTGCTTAAAATGTCACAGCACACCCAGTTCTCCTTCACCCAGATCATAATTTCACTGCAAGACACTATACCAGGTATATCATGGTTTCACTCCTCCAGTGGCAGGGTGGAGGGAGTCACCCAAGAATAAGAAAGACAGAGGGTGGGGAATGCCACTGCAAGAATAAAAAGGGTTTAGATGCAAATAATTGAATACAAAAATACCACTTTTATTAACAATTTGGATGGTGGTTTTCACCCCTAATCCTTTTTATTGGTTATCCCTCAAAATCACCCAGGGAGACGGCTGGCATTTGGCAGGCTGGGGAAACAGAGGCATGGGGGGATTAAGGGACTGCGGTCACAGAACAGATCAGTAGCAGAGCTAGGGTGAGAACTTAGAATTCTGACATTCCTGAGCCATTGTTTAGCCCCGGGGCCTGCCGGACATGGGTCTAAGACATTTGATTGAGATTCTCTAAAGCTTAACTGACTGCAGCCCCTCCAAGGATAATTAGTTCCACTACTTTTCCCATAGCTGTGTAATGCACACTAACATTTTGGCCTTGACTTTACGAAAACTGATTTTCATTCCACTTCAGGGGGGTCACCGATGTCATCCTCTCAAATCTTGTTCCTTCAAAATTGGCATTTGCTTGCTAGCAGCTGCCGATGACTCCCCTCAATTCCGGTTTTCCCTCTGAAGTTTTGCATTCGAGTCAAATGTATCTATCCACCCTTAGTGTGGGAGGGCATCTCTCCCCCTTTCATCCTTACCCCAAATTCACACGACCTGGTGAACCCGATCATGTAGTCGAAAAAGGAAGCAGATAAAACGGTGTCACTTACAGAGACTGCATCTGTGCACTGGGCCTTATTCCAAGTGTTTCACACATAAAAGCCACTCAAACACACTGACTCATTATGACTGCTAGCCTCCAGTCTACAGATGAGGAGACTGAGGCTCATGGAGGCTCAGTGGCTTGCCCAACGTAACACAGCTGCCAAGCGGGAGAGCCAAGGTGTGAACACATTTGCTTATCAGCTCCAATCTGTGTGCTCAGCAAAGCTGTCTCTGTGACCTAAGGTGGTTAAACCAAGGCCCATGTCCCAGCTGCACACACAGCCTTGGATAAATCCCTACACTAAACTCTAGGTTCACATGTTGTCATAATTACAGCAGAGCTTACTAAACGAAGGCATTAACTAACACTGTGCCTGACACAACACACATCTTCCCAAAATGCTAGCTGCTCACTCTTAAGGCATGGACAAGTTCAGAGCAAATGATTTGGACATCTGAAGAATGAGACATGGGGACAAAGAACATTTGATACACAGTCCCTCTCCTTCCACTAAAGGGTGGCCCAGAGAAGAAGTGGGGAAACAAGAAAAGAGGGATGGTGTGACGGGGGGATAGAGCAAGCTTTTTCAAGCAAGAGGAGGCTGACTCTGTTTGGACAAATTAAGATAAAGCAGGTGAGCAGATACAAGACTGGCTCTGGGGCTGAAAGACAGTCTAATGAGCTACTTTGAGGCAGTGGCTTCCCAGGATGATTGAATTAAACGCTCTCTTCAGCTAAACAGCTAGTCTATCTGATTTTTAATTTTACCAAGTCCTTAGTTGCGGAAATTAAGAAAATCCTTGGTGCAATGTGATCCTCCTGCAACCCCCTTCGGTCTTTATATACTCAAAGCCAGAAGAGGCTCGATTTCTCTTCCAGGAAAGAAACATTCTCTCATAGGAAACCATGGAATGGGAAGTCATGGAATCACCAGATATTGGAAAACTCTTCTGGAATATTCTTGTCCAAAATGAATATCTGACAATATCCTCATGATCTGGAAATCTCCCCATGGTTCTAGCCTAATGTTAACCTGGCCATCTGTTTTCCCAGAATCCTGTTCTTTAAAACCATTAAAGGAGATAGAGCTGTTGAAGTCTGGTGTAGGAGTCAAAGACCAGAACAGAAAGAGTCAGAGACCTGGGGTTGAGTCCAGGGTCGGCCACTCATTGTGTGGCCTCTGGAAGTCATGCCTGCTCACTCAGTGCCTTGTTTGAAAAATGAGGACCATTTATCTGCTCTAGGATACTTGGATTTTTGTGAACTCATCCTATGAGAAAGATATGCTTTGATCTGTAGATACTATCACATGATTTATGATGGGGGGGGCATCATTTTCAGGATTGGTGGTTTTATATGATAATCACCCATCCCTAAGGACTCGGAATAATTTTACCATCAAAATTTTCCATTAGAGTGGCATTACAGCTCTGTTTCAACAAGCTTGCTCAAGTAACTTCCCCATTGCAAATTCACATGATAATAGCCTTATAAATGGCATCTCCAAAGACTTCAATTAAAATTGATTTGTCATTGTAATCTTAGCTAATAATGGTATGGTAATGGCATTATAATGAGGAGATCAAAGACTTACATTGAAATTATTTTGGCATTGTTATCCTACATTCTAAATGGCTCTGAATAGGCTGGTCTATACATAGACTTGAAACTGTTGTGTCACAGTGATATTAAAAGCTAAGAGAACAAGTAATGGAATCATCCACTCCTTTTCCCCAAAGCCCATTCTGGAATTTTTTTCTACCCTTTTCATCTCCCAGAAAGGTGAAGCTCAAACAGAGCTTCCGCTCTAATTCCCCCCACCCCAGCAGAGCAGGGGAAAGGAAGGAGCTGGAGAGGATGCTAATGAGAGACTAGAAATGCTGCTCACAGCAGGGGCTGGAGACCGACATCCCAGCTCAGCCTCCGACAGCAGATGCTGAACGTGCTCCTGCTCAGGCCAACCTGAGGGACAGAACTAGACCTGAGCCTGGGGTCCTGTTAGTGGACAGAGCACTCCTGCTCCTTCACAAGTGTTGGGCCTGGAATCAGAATCCTGAGCTTCTGAAGAACCTCTTGTACCTCTGCCCTTGGAAATGCAAGGTCAAATCATTTGGCTTGAGACTCTCTGGTTGTGAAACCAATTGGAAACCAGTCGTGTGGAAGGTTATGTTCACATTTGTTTTTGATGAGGACTTAAATGAAATCAAGTGAAACATAGACTCCATTAGTGTGTGTGTGTGTGTGTGTGTGCATATATTCTAAGGTTCTAATATTCTTCTAGTGTAGAGAATATTATTGTTATATTGGTCAATATAATAATCAACAGTCACTTCTTATTATCCTACAGAAGCTATCCTAAACTCTTTAAACAGAGTCACTATGAACACTGAATTAATAAATACTGAAAGATTGCTTACTGTTTCAGTCAGCTTTTTTGCTGCTGTGACTAAAGGACCCCACCAGCCCAACTGCAGAGGAGGAAAAATTTATTGGGGGCTCACAGTTTCAGAGATCTCAGTCCATAGACAGCTGGCTCCATTCCTCAGGGCCGGAGGTGAGGCAGAACATCATGGCGGAAGAGTGTGGCAGAGGCATCTTTTTGATGATCAGAAAGCAAAGAGAGAGAGAGAGACTCTGCTGTCCAGATACAAAATATATACCCCATAGCCACACCCCCAATTCCCACTTCCTCCAGACACACCCCACCTGCCTCCAGTTACCACTCAGTTAATGCATCAGGGCTTAATTCACTGCTTAGGTTAATGCTATAACCTGATCATTTCTCCTCCAAACTGTCTTGCATTATCTCACAGGTGAACTTTTGGGGGACACCTCACATCCAAACCATAACACTCACAAAAGGAAAGGCCAGGTCGCATTCCTACCGCCCTCTAGTCACAAAGTCCGTGTGAGTTGAGCAGTACAGAATTTTATGTGTGTTTCAGTTTGAAGACACTTTACATAATACAGATTGTTGATTCTTGTGTTGCAATTCCAGCCAATGAGAAACAAAGGGAAATATATTAGAAGGCTCCAGAGAATGGTGTTCCCAACTTGTAATGGAGAATGTGTAAGAAGAAACAGTTTCTTCCCGCCTCTGGATACCACTGTGATATGGTATGAGAATATGATACTGAGAACCACTGCAGCTTCCTGCAGCCACGAGGAGACAAACTGGAATGGCAGAGCTGTAAGACATGTCAAGGAAGACATAGATAATCCACAATAAGAATAAAATAATCTGGAAGGCACCCTGCCTCCAGCTCTTTGGCCATCTGATATAATAAACCCCTACTTGTTTAAGATGCCTTGTATTTGGTTTTTGATTGGCAGAATTTGAAAATATCATAATGGGCACATAACTATTACTTGGGAACCCATTATAATGTAGAATTGGGTAATACAAAGTCACAGAAATTGTATAGACAAAACTGTATAGAGTTAGAACCTTATGCGGGAAGGGCAATGCATTAATCACTAACAGGAGCTAAGAGAACATAAATGACTAGGGAAATTTCCCCTACTCAGAAATGGCTTATAATCAAGTTCACCAAAAGACCAAGCAGCCATTTCAATAATTTATCCACAAAGAAATAGTGTATTCCATTCCAAAGGCATTAATTCACTCAATGCATGCGGTAGGGAGTAGGTTGATGGATTAGGTATATTCTCTATCCTCTATAATCTATTGGAGAAAACTAGACTGACAGGTAATTATAATTCAGGGAAAATTATAGAAAGATATTATAAGAGAAAGATAAATGAGAGATTAGTTTCTTTTGGCAGACCCAGAAAAGCCTCATGTCTCTCCTGATTAAAATTCTTCAGTAGTTTGCAACTGGACTTCATTTATTCAACAAATATTCATTGAGGTATTTCTCTGGGCAGCACCATTCTAGGTGCTGGGGACACAGTAATGCACAAAACAAAGTCCCTCTATTGTCATCTTCGATTTTAATAAAAAGGAGTTTTATGGTTGGGATCTGGAATGTTCCCCAAAACTCGTGTGCTGAAGGCTTGGTCCCCAAGGCAGCAGTCCAGAGGTGGGACTTGAGAAATGATTGGAGCATGAGGCTTTAACCTCATCAGTGGATTAATCCATTTGATGGGTTCATAATTTGACTACACTACTAAGAGGAAATGGAACCTGTAGGCAGGGAGGGTAAGTTGGAAGAAGTACAGCTTGGGGGGGCCTGCCCTTGGGAACTGTATCTTTTCACTGCTCACCCCCTCTTCCTTTCCAGCTGCCCTGCACTGAGTGGCTTTCCTCTGTCTCAGCCTGTCTGCCATGATGTTTTACCTCACCTCGGGCCCTGAGTAGAGCAGACCGACCATGGGCTGAAATCTCAGAAACCGCAAACCAAAATAAACCTTTCCTCTTTTTAAGTTGTTTGTGTCAGACATTTTGGACACAGCAACAAAAAGGTAACACAGGAAGATATACACTAAGCAAATGAGGAATGTCTATTATGTCAGAGGTGGTGTTACTGAGAAAAGTAAAGGGAAGGACAGAGAGCTGGGTACTGGATTTGAGAGAAGCTATTTTATTTATAGAACAGTAAGAAACTGGCCTTTGAGCAGAAAGCTAAAGGAAACAGAGAAGAAGCCATGTGTGGATATCAGAAGAAACAGCAAGTGCCAAGATCCTGAGGCAGAGAATGCCACATACTCCAAGTTCAGGAGCAGATCAATGCACCTGGAACTACATGAATGGAAAGGAAGTCAAGGGTAGAGCCCAGTTTACCATAAAGTTAATGAAGCCCTAACAATGGATTTTTTACTATGATCTGAAAAAGTAAAATATTTTAGCCACAATTAGTTGAAAGTACTGTCTCTTACCACTCTAGATTCTCCATCACATATCCCTCCATTCTGTATCTTTAGAAAGCCTGCAGGTATCTGGAAGAGCCAGCTAATATTAGTGATGCAAGAAACATGCTTACTGTTCAAGCCCAAAGAATGGACCAAGAGACACAAGGGAACAGCAAAAAGCAAGCCTTTACTTTAATGATGGTCTTGCAAGATGGGGAACCTGGTGGTCAGGGACACCATTGGGTACAACCAGCCTTTTGTCCCTTGGAGCACAAGATCTCTCCCTTCGTTCCCCACTGGCTGAGTAATATAGGGTGCACAATCTTCCCAAACATCACCCAGGTTTCATTGTCTCCTATTGGGTCAAAAAATAAATAAAATAAAACTTTAGCCAGGTTCAGTGGCACATGCCTGTAGTCCCAGCAGCTTGGGAGGCTGAGTCAGGAGGATCTCAAGTTCAAAGCCACCCTCAGCAAAATCGAGGCAACTCAGTGAGACCCTGTCCCAAAATTAAAAAAAAAAAAAAACAAAAAAAAAGACTGGGGGTGTTGCTCAGTGGTTAAACACCCCTGGGTTCAATTCCCAGTACCAAAAAAAAAAAAAACTTTAGTTGTACCCACCTCCTTTGTTCCCTTGTGGAGGGACAGTCCCCTTGGACTGAATGCCTTGACACTTACACAGTTCATCTCTGTTGTTCAGGCCCTTCCTTCTCGCCTCCTGTCTATCAAGGGGCTGTGAATTTTGACACTCAGTGTTAACGGCTCATAACTTTTCACTCTGCTCTCCCCTCCAGGGGCCTGTCTTACCTCCCAAGTCATTTTACATTTAAAGCTAAATACTGTATTCTGAAAATGGACCCCAGGACTTCGTATTTCTCATAGTGATATGTATTTATGTGGATTGTAGTCACAGTTTCTATGACTATCTGTCCCTGGGTGAGAGGCTTCCAGGATTCTTTCTATCACTCACCATCCAGCATTGTGCCCCAAAGATACAGGGTCAGAGGTCCAACAGGAATAGGAACTTGTCCTACAGAGCCCATGTCTGGGACTCAACAAGGTATTAAATACACAACCTGAAGTCATCTTTAAAAAAAATTCCCCCAATATCTAATATGTAAAGTCATAAGCAGAAGTTCCACTTCTCATTGACATCTAATCAAAATGGAAGTTCTTTCCCGTCGGGAATATACCCAAGACTGCAGAGACTACAGTGATAAATGTACTTCTCTATTGATGGAATCTCAAGAAATAGAGTTTATCAGACAAGGGCACAAACCTGAAGCAGCCCCACAAACAGCAAGTCTATCTGTGCGTAAAGTCACCCGCCATCAATAATCAAAAACAAATTTCAAACAATCATCCTAGAGGAAAAACTGAATTATCTTTCTATTCTCTCTATCGAACATGATATTATAATGTCTGTGTCATACAGAGAAGCAATCAAAGAGTATGCAGACAAAGAATTTAGGGAAAAATGTGACCAAGATGGTTCAGACAGCTCGTTAATAAAAACATTATATCTTTCTGAACTTTAAGATGTTTCTGATAGTTGTCAGCATTTCAACTTCTTTAATTTGTGATGAGTTATTTTTTCATACTAAAAATCTATTCACTTTCAAACATTATTTCATATTCCTAACTTTGTAATTCATCATCTAAAGATCCCAAAATCATGCCAGCTTCAGGTCTTAGAAAGCATGGGTCTGCCCCAGGTCAGATCCATTTTGAAGGCTGAGGAAACACAGTGAGACAGAATTCTATCTCCAGTTCAGCAGTGATTCTCAGATTTGAGGATTTCACAGACCAGTAACATTTCCAAAAGAAAAATTTGAGGGGACCAATATTTCATTGTCAACTTAAAAAATAAAAAGGCATATAAATGAACATTTGAACCAACCACATCTATATGGTTATGATTTTTCAAAACAGAGTTCTTATATAAAAACATACTGAAGAATTTAAATATATATATATATATATATATATATATATACACACACACACACATACACTTGTGTGTGTATACATACATATATTTTTTTTCTAGTACCAGGGAATGAACCCAAGGGCACTTAACCACTGAGTCACTTCCCCAGTTCTTTTTTTTTAAGATCTTTTTTGATATGGACACAATATCTTTACTTATTTTCATGTGGTGCTGAGGATCGAACCCAGCACCTCACACGTGCAAAGCAAGTGCTCTGCCACTGAGTTACAACCCCAGCCCCTCCAGTTCTTATTTTATTTAGAGACAGGGCCTCACTAAGTTGCTGAGGCTGGCCTTGATCTTGAGATCTTCCTGCCTCAGCCTCCCAAGCCACTGGATTTCAGGTGTGCACCACCACACCCAGCTTACATTTTGTTTTAAACTAATCCAAAAACTGAGCATGATGTTCACACCTGTAGTCCCAGTTACTCAGGAGGCTGAGGCAGGAAGATCGTCTGAGCCCAGGAGAACAAGACCAGCCTAGGAAACATAGCAAGACCCTGCCTCAAAAAATAAATAAATAATATAAATAAATAAACTAATCCAACAGGGCGTGGAAAAGAGAGGGTTAGATGAAACAGGATTGGTCATTTATTATTTGTTGAAGTTGGATGTTAGATACATAGGGATTTATTACATTATTCTTCTTTTGCAATGTTGGCCATTTTTATAGTAAAAGGTCTAAAAATCATATCTAATGCATCTATAATTTCATAAAAGAAAGGACATATGAACACTCCAGAATTTGGGACCCTACAAAATATCATGTGTTATGTTGAATAAATTTAACCTGATGCAAAACTCATTATACTGTGCTTGGTCTTTATTTTGTTATTGCCATTTCATAGTCAGTGAAAAATTCATCTGAAGCTGTTCAGGGACAACTCATGTGGGGGACAGGCCCACGTCAGCAGCTCTATCTCAAATGATTCAAATTAAAAAGTTCTGTGAATAGTACCTTCCAATATTTTATAAGTTTGTGGGGGTGTGTATGTGGGTGTGGGTGTGTATAAACCTGTCCTCAGGTTAACCTGAAAAATAGGCATTATAAAATGTATCTCACAGTTTAAGTATTAAATAGGGCAATATGTACATTCTACACATTTATACTATAAGCATGAATTGCTACACCCTCTACATAGGATAATTTGGCAATATTGTTTTAAATTTTACATGCCTTTACCTATGGCCCAGTAATCCCAGTTACAGGAAATTATCTACAACAATACTTGCATGCATGTGGAATAACAAATATAAGATATTCATTACAATATATTGCTTTTAATTACAAACCCTGGAAATATCCCCAATGTTCATCTATAGGCAACTGAGTACATCATGCTACCTCTATACAATGCAGCTGTGGAAAAGAACCAGGAAGTTATACACTGAAATGAAAAGATCACCAAAGTAAATTGTTCAGTGAAAAACATAGAATGCAGAACACAGTTTGCTATCTGGGGTTTAAAAGAAAGAAGGGAACATAGGAATACAAAAAAATTTTACTTGCTTTAAGAAAAATGTAAGGTCATGCAATAGACTAATAAAAGTGGGTTCTTGTTTTTGTGTTTCTGCTTTTTGCTGTTGTTGTTTTTAAGAAACAGGAACTGTTCTGGGTGCAGTGGAGCACGCCTGTAATCCCAGCAGCTTGGGAGGCTGAGGCAAAAAGATGTGAGTTTAAAGCCAGTCTCAGCAAAAGTGAGGTGCTAAGCAACTCAGTCAGACCCTGTCTCTAAACAAAATACAAAATAGGGCTGAGGATGGAGCTCCATGGTTGAGTGCCCAATAGTTCAATCCTCAGCATCCCTCCCCTCCAAAAAAAGAGAAAGAAACAGTAAACTGGGGATATAGTGACTGAGATCGAGACATTTTGCTATTGTGTTAGCTTTCTTTGCTTAGATATTTTATTGGTGAATTAAACTATACATAATAGAAGACTTCATTGTGATCTATTGGCACTGCACGTGGAGTAATTTGGTCTAAATCATCCCCCTGCCCAGAACCCTTCTTTACCTCTCTTCCTTCCTCCCCTTAATTCCCAATTCCCACCTTCTATTTTCAAGGATTCACTCCCCCAATACCTTTTTTGGTTTTGGTTTTTTTGTTTGTTTGTTTGTTTGGTACCAGGGATTGAACTCAGGGGTATGCGACCACTGAGCCACATCCCCAGCCTGTCTCAGTCTCCAGAGCCACTGGGATAACAGATGTGAGCCACCACGTCCAGCATAAGATTTCCCTTTTTCTCTCTAGTTTCCACATATAAGAGAAAGTATATGACCCTTGACTTTCTGAGCCTGGCATATTGCACTTAACATGATGTTCTCCAGTTCCACATGACATTCTTCTTTATGACTAAGTAGAATTCCATTGTGTGTGTGTGTGTGTGTGTGTGTGTGTGTATCACATTTTCTTTATTTATTCATCTGTTGATGGATACCTAGGTTGGTTCCAGAACTTGGCTGTTGTGAATTGTGTCATTATGAACATGGGTATATGTGCATCAGTCTACATGCTGTTAGTTGTTAGTATAACAAAATACTTGAGATAATCAGCTTATAAAGATAGAAGCTTCAGAGAGAGAGAGAGAGAGAGAGAGAGAGAGAGAGAGAGAGAAGGTCCATTTTGGCTTATTTTAAAGTTTTCAGTCTGTGATGGATTAAGGGCTTAGTTGCTTTGGGTCTGTGGGAAGGCAATACATAATGGTAGGAATATGTGATGAAGGAACAAAATTCACCTCATGGCCAGGACATGAGAGAAAGAAAGGAAGGAGAGGGCCTGGGGTTCCATGCCCCTTCAAGAACATGCTCCCAGTGACTAAAGGACCTCCCGGGAGGCCCCACCCCTTAAAGTTTCTCTCACCTCCAATAGCATCACGCTAGAGACTAAGCCTTTAACACACAGGCTTTGGGGAGATAATCAGGTCCAAACTATAGCAGCTATGTAGGGTTTTATGTTTTTATTTCAAATCACAAGTAGATTTAAACTCAAGCTTTAAAAAAAACAATGTGTATTAAAAAGTGCATCCATGATATATGGTACAAAACTAAGGAGAAGCCCTGGTGACTCTTATTATGACACCACCATCATGACAACATTATCCTCAAGACCACACTGTGTGGTTCAGGAGCCACTCATCACGTGGGTGGGAGGGCAGCATCTGAGACATGGTGGCCCACATAGAAATGTGCTCTCAGGGTAAAATACTTACCAGGTAATTGAAGACCTAATAAGAAGCACAGAATGGGGCTGGGGTTGTGACTCAATGGTAGAGCACTTGCCTAGCACGTGAAAGCTCTGGGTTCGATCCTCAGCACCACAGAAAAATAAATAACATAAAGGTATTGTGTCCAACTACAACCAGAAAATGAATTTAAAAAAAAAAAAGAAGCACAGAATGGGCTGGGGTTGTAGCTTAGTGGTACAGCACTTGCCTAGCATGTGTGAGACACTGGGTTCGATTCTCAGCACCACGTATAATTAAAATAAAGATACATTGACAACTAAAAAAAATTTTTAAAAAAGGAGCAAAGAATGTACAATATTCTGTAAACAACTTTTATATGAATTGCATGTTGAACTGGAAACATAATGTTAAATGAGATACGTTATTACAAATTAATTTCACCACTTTCCTTCTTTTATGTCTACTAGAATATTTTAAATGGCCTATGTGACTCACATTTGTGATTCACTCCATATTTCTAGCAGGTAGTGTTGTTGTTTGACATCAAGTACTGGGACTTGTTCACAAGAGATAGTTTGTGTACGGGGTCTGAGTGAGTAAATAAGCTGTAGCAATCTATAATATGTGACAAGAACATAGAGCAGAAAAATTGGAGGAGCTTGTTAAGTTCTTTATGTTCCCCGTGAAAGCAAAAGCAGAATCTCCTCCTTGTCAGGGCGATCAAGTGCTGTCACCATGAGTATACACGTGGAACTTTAATTTAACAAATTAAAATGTTCTCTCAATTATAATCAGCAATTACCCAGTAGGAAGATTATGTGTTTGCTTCTTTCATACTGGATTGTTTGGAGCGGTTCAAGCACAGCTGCCTGTGGAACTGCTGGTCTTCCTCTAGAGGTCTGTGAAATCAGAAAGTACTTGCAGAATCCCATCCAGAGAAATATTTTATTTTTCACTTCTAAAAATGAATCCAGGGCTGAAGGTGTAGCTCAGTGGTGGAGTACTTTTCTAGCATGAGTGAGGCCCTCGTTTCCATTTTTAAAAAAAAAGAAAAGAAAGAAAGAAAGAAACCCATCTTACAAAATTCACACATGGCCATGTTGTAGAGCAGAATGAGGCTGGCGAAGGACCACTGGCTTTGACATCAGACAGATCTCCATCCAAATATGGGCTCTGTGCAGGTTCACTAGGACCGCTGTCATGGAGAACCAAAAAGTGGGACTGTCACAACAGAAATGTGTTGTCTCAAAGATCTGGAGCTTAGGAGTACAAAAGCAAAGTGTTGGTAACAGTGGTTCCCTCTGAGGATCAGGAAGGAAGACTCTGTTCTAAAGACCTTTCTCCTCCACTCAGAGATAACCATCTTTTCCTACATGTTTCCACATCTCTCTCCATGTCTGTTTCCAGATTTCTCCTTTTTATAAAGGCACCAGTCATATTTTATTAGGGCCTAATTTAATGACTTCATTCCAACTTGGTTACCCGTATCAAGACTCTATCTTCAAATAAGGTCACAACCGAGGCACCGGGGCCAGGACTTCAAGTTGGGAATTCAAGGGACACACAATTCAATTGATAATGGGTTCTGTCCTTAAACGCTATGCAGCCTTCTCTAAATGTCTCTAAATCTTAATTTCTTTATCCATAGACTGAAAATAATAATATGTACCTGGAGAACTTGTGTATTTTTAATAAATCAAATCCTTGAGTCTCTAATGATGGCACTGAAGACAAAGACATAGGGAAAATGTTAGCACATCAAGATCTGGTTTCAAAAAAAAAAAAAAAGATAAGCAAAATTACATACAATTTGTGCCAGACCCTTTCATAAACATTCTCTGTTTCAACTTTTACACACATTTAAATTTTTTTTAAAAATTACAAATGGTCTCCTTTAAAGAACAGGAAGATAATAAAACACCATGTCTCTGAATGCTCCTTTCTATTTCCAAAATACCAGCTACAGTAAGGAACATTGAAGCAGAACTGAGCCAGAATGTCCAAGTACACATTATCTTGAAGGACAATGGCTTTCTCTCCTGTACGCTGGGAATTAGGGTAAAGTTAGAGTTGTCTGTAGAAAACTACTTTTTTGCAAGTATGTCAAGACAGTTGCTCTTTGGGATGCTGGTCACACAAGCAAACTAAGCAAGCTAATGTTTCTGCAACCTAACATAGCAAACCCTTCTCCCAGTGGTGGCTGATGAAAAACCGGGGATGCTGGACCAGATACATGTCACTCATCCAGCCAGCCACCACTGGACAAAATGCCATGAGGCAGGAGAGGTTCAGCTTGGCAAAGCACCCTGAGGGATCTGTTCAGCCCATCCCTGCAGGACTCTTCCTATAAGCATTCTCAATAACGCCCTATTCTTGCATGCCACTTCCGGGTATTTTCTTGGGTCTCTTAGCAACCTATCCCACTGCCCTGGCCTGACTGCGCTGTGGACTGACAGCATCTTATGGGTATAGGATAAGATTAGATTCCATAGTAGATGAGCAAATTTTTAATATTATCAGATTTTCCTGACTATAAAAGAGCATCTCACCTCAGTATCTCACAGCATGGTGGTCCTCGACCTGCCCCTTAAAGAGAGCCTTTGTCCAAACTATGCCAAGTATTCTGAAAACACCCTGGGAAATATAAAATGCTTTATAAATGTAAGACACCCATAGTAGAGCACAGATCAGCTTCTCAGATCCTGTTGGAACTGATGATCCTAAGTCTCTCATAGGCCTGAAAATCTATGATTCTAAGGATATAAAGTATATAAAGAAAACTTCTGTAAACTTTTTCTTTTTTTTAAAGAGCCCTGACTATCCCAGAGTGTTTTCAATTGTAAGCAAATAGAAAGGAGTGATTGGTTCCTGAAATGAAAAGACCTAGATGTAAGATCAGGAGAGACTGTACCCTGGGGCTCCACAAAGTCACCAAGTTCTGGTTTTCTTCTGTCTCTTGGATCTGCTTTCTTCAGTTCAATTTCATCCAAAGACAAGCTTTCCTTAGGCCCCAAATATCTGCCAATCTCTGAGAGAGAGAGTCTTGTCCCAGAATCCCCTGAAAGGGTCTTGCCATCCATTTTGACGGGATGGTCCCAGGTCACATGCTCACCTCCTTACTAATCACTAAGGTCAGTAGGATGAAATGCAGTTGTCTTACTGGGTCATATGCTGTATCTGTGGGACTCTGGAAGGGGTCTTTGACCTCAAAATGAGGGGGATTGTGAAACAGAAATTAGGAGATGTTAGAAAAGAAGAAAGAGAAAAATGCTAGAGAAGCATTCGATATGTACAGTCCATGAGCCTTGAACTTTTAGCCCCTCGTAGTCTCATGCTCCCAATTTGGCAACTGGTTTAGAACACCCTGATCCAGCCCCTAATTAGCTGGAATTGCACTGGGTTTTACCATCTAGATTTCTGTTCTCTGAGCACATCAATCCTCCACTTATTCATTTTATGATTCAAATGAGTAAGACCCTTTCAATAGCTTAAATCTCTCCACTGAACAAGCTTGTCTGTTATCTGAAAATATATAGTCACATGAACTTATTCAAAACACAACATTTTCTCTTTATAATGAGACATGATTATTAATGGCAGAGTGCCCATCAGAAATGAAACTAATCCTTCATTTTGTTCAAAATAAATGTGCTCAAAAAGGTACAGAGATGGTAAAATTAATTTGAGAGTAATCAATTCCTGCATTTTAAATGAACATAATTAAGTAATCATTAAATTATTTAATGGGCTTCATTAAGCTTATTTCTGGCTTGGGTGTCACATTTTTTATCCCAATTAGCTCAAGTGCTAAAATTAATTTTTTATTACTGGTAAGAGGACTATTCCAAGTCAGGATGAACATAGCTAGCCCTACCTAGAGACTGAAATGGACCTCCCTCTCCCTCACAATGGAGTTTGCTAGGTCATCCAATCAAGTTTCAAAGAAATAGCCCAGGCCATTCTATGGCAAAGGTCTTTACTGCTTCTAGCCAGACAGCACAACTTTGTCAAATTCAACTGGATATTCCCAAGAAAGCCTTACAAAATAGCAGCAGCTCCCAGAGAAAACCTATATAGAAGCCGTGTCAATGACACATTATCACCAAGAATGGGACTAGGCACCATTTAGAGCATCTAGGCATCTCAAAGGACTGTATTCAAACTCCAGCTTTGCTAGTGCTAGACCATGTGAGCCAAAGCAATTTATGTAACTCCTCTGAGCCTCGGTTGCTCCACTTGTAAATCAGGATAATGAAGTAGCTCGGAGTATTTTGTGAGAATTAGCAATAAGGTATACAAAGGCTGTAGCAGAGACTGTTCACTCAGTATGTATAGTCATTATTCTTGTCATCAAAATCAAATGTTCAGATTTAATCTTCAGGGATGCTGAATTTAAGACACAGACTAATTTTTTCAATATAAATATATTGATAAATCCCATAAGTAGCAAGGGATTCTGAATGGTAGTGCTCCAAAATAATAAATACTCCCCCCAAAAAAATTTTTTAAGAAGACAGTACAAAATGAAGGTGTTTATAAAACCAAACAGAGGCAATATAACTTGAAGTTTAAGAACTTGGGGTCTGTAGGCAAACCACTTGGATTCAAGTAAAACCACCATTTCTTAGCCATATGACATAAGAAACATGATTTCCCCTCCCACTGCATCTAAAATTGAAGGTAATAATACAATTGAGTTGTCGTGATGATTAAATTATATAATATAGATAAAGCTGAGGGCTAACACATTGGAAATACTCATGTCTATTTATCTAGTAATTAGCAGTAGAAATGCAGGACATTGTCAGATGTGTTCTCTAGACTTGAAGAAAACAGATTTTTAAATTCAGACAAAAGGATAGATTTGATTCATTACCTTAAACCCCAAAGCAAATTTTATTCATTTGTTTAACGTTACTGGTGCCTATCATAAGTGGGACACTGAACCTACGTGGTAACAGGAAAAATACTGTGGACTTTTTCAAGTTTATTACATTAATGTGGCGTTTCATACCAACCAATTTAGAAAATTTGTCCTAACATCTTCTCAGGAGGAGGCCACAGAAAAATGTCATAAGTACACCAATTGGGAAGCTACCTTTCCTGTTCATACATCAAACCAGCCCTCAGGTCACTGTTGGAAATGCAAATGAGGAGCTCAATGTCACAGTCAGCGTGGCCTTTCAGTAATGTGACAAAGCCACACCAGGGACCAAGTTCCTCTGTGTTCCAGAACAGGCTCTTTTTGTGTGTCTTGCAATATTACATCCATTATGGATGTCTGACATTGAAGGAATCCCTCAAAATTAAAATGCATACAAATGCCTAAAAAGCAGTAGTCAATCTCTGCTTTCTTACATGGGGTGGGGGGAGGTTTAAGAGTCAGAGCTGCTCTTAGAGCTCAAATCAATTTTCCCAAAGCAAATCAGGTACAGATCTTGGACAAACTGACTCATCCTTATGCTTAGGAAAAGAACAGCCAGCCATTTCCTACCCAAGCTAATCCCCAGCTGACTCCTCTGAGTCCTCTGATTTAGCAGAAGTCTGAAGCTCTGTTCTGTTGACCAGAATTGCCAACAGACGCACCTACCAACACTAGTTAAATAAATATCCATTAGCAAAGATGGGACCAAGAAGTTGATCCAACCAGTTCTGGGGCTTGACGAAGCCCCAGCTTTCAGACCTCTCCCTTGTATGAAAGTTTATTCAAAGCAGATTAGAGCAGGATTCTACCATTGCTGATTAGGCTCATGTGATCAGAAATCCTCTCAAACCAACGGCTGGATAGGACTAATTAGGGATCTAGTGCCAGTTCAGGTATCATTACTAAAGGTATAGGCTACAAGCTTTTGTCTATGTTCATGCAAGTTGGGAATGTCTCTGAGCTATATATTTCAACCCAATATGCATATCTGAAATTCATTGTGAGCATTCACCAAACTAATTAATCGTCTCTAGATTTGCCAATAAAAATCCATTTTTTATAATAGTGCACTAATTAGCATGTCCTTTGCTGGCTAATCTAGAATGGATGGACGAAAGATTTGCAGTAGCCACCTCTCTCTGGATTTTGGTCTCCATATAATACCTGTATAACCCAGACTCTGTATGCTGCTAGTGTGCTACCTTCACCAGGTAAATTAACTGGCACATACCATCGCTTCCACCAATCATGCTAAAGTATTTTAGAAGTTATAGACATCATAACATGCTTTGGAGGGAGGATATCTTTTGATATTGGTACAGAGCAAACCAGGTGGAGACCAGAAACCCTGGGATCAACTCCATCCCTGAAATCTGAGGTCACCAAGTTATAATGGTATACGGGGAAAAAAATGTCCCTGCAGCCTTTTGAGTGTCCAGGAACTAATGTTAGTTTGGAAAAGGAGTTAGGGACCTTCTGTTTACAAACATGACACCAATAACTATCTTGCCATGGGATTTGGGGAACAGCACTTGGTTCATGGATCAGTCAGCTTCCTTGGCCCTTTCTCATTGGACTTATAACCTAAATCCTTGAGTTAAAAATCACTGGACCATATTCTAAATATAAGTGACTTCAGGACAGTTGAGAACCATCAGTCCTCTGGTTTTTTTACTGGCCTGGTCAAAGTCCATCAACACTACCCCATGTTGCATATTAAGCTAGGGAACAGAGGCAACTGGAAGGTGAATGTCTCAGTCCACTCATGCTGCTGTAATAAAATACTCCAGACTGTGCAATTTATAAAAAACAGAAATGAATTTCCTTTTCCTTACAATGCTGGAGGCTGGCAGTCTAAGACAAAGGCACCAGCAGATTGGGTAGTGGTATCTGGAATCACCTGGTCTCTACTTCTAAGATGGCGCCTTCCCGCTGCATCCTCTGGAGTGGAGGAAAACTGCATTGTCATGTGGCAGAGGAGAAGAAACTCCTTTCCTCAAGCCCTTTTATAAGAGGCCTAACCTCATCCATGAGAATTCTGCCTCTGTGAATTAATCACCTCCCAAAGACCCCAACTCCAAACACTCTCACATTAATGATTAAGTTTAAACACATAAATTGGGGGGCACCATTCAAATCATAGCAGTGAATCACATCAGAACTAGCTGACTTCTTTTTTCCCTTTTTCCATTTTTACATGTAATTCCTCTGTTTTCTTTTAGACCTGTTCTTATTTCAGCATTCTTTATTCTTCAGGAAATAAAATTCTCTATTTGAGATGCTAGGATATCTCATTAATTTGAAAGCCTCATAGAGTATCACTTCTTAAAGTAAAGAGTTTGATCATTTACAGATGGCACTAAAAAAAAATTTTTTTTTTTTGGTAGGAGGTTGCCAGGGATTGAACTCAGGGGAATTCAAACCACTGAGCCACATCCCCAGCCCTATTTTGTTTTTTATTTAGAGACAGGGTCTCACTGAGTTGCTCAGTGCCTTGTTTTTGCTGAAGCTGGCTTTGAGCTCGCCATCCTCCTGTCTCAGCATCCTGAGCTGCAGGGATTATGGGCTTGCATCACTGTGCCCAGCGGATGGCACCAAAATTTAACATTTCACCTAATAATTATCAAATTTTTAGTGGTACAGCTGAGCATAGTAGCACACACCTGTGGTACCAGCAAGTTGGGAGGCTGAGGCAGGAATATCCCAAATTCAAGGTCAGTCTCAGCAACTTAGCAAGGCCCTAAGTAACTTAGCAAGACCCACCTCAAAACAAAAAATGAAAAGGACAGGAGATATGACTCAGTGGTAAAGCACCCTTGGATTCACCTAGTACAAAAAAAAAATTATATTTTTTAAAATGTCACGACATGAGGAAAATGCTCATGGAATAATATATGAAAAAATTAAACACATAAAACTGAAGACATATTACATTCTATATTTTGTACTAATAATTTGCAAATGCAATTGTGAATATAATTTTTTGAATATTGGAAGAAAATATCCCAAAAATTAACAGTGATCAATCATGAAATATTGGTGATCTTTATTTTTTCATATATTACTCTGTACTTTCCAAGATTTCCCCATAACCATTATCATTTTAAATACAATCATTCCTTAATATTATAGGGGATTGAATTCAGAACCCTCTAAGGATACCAAATCCAAGGATGCTCAAGTAAAATGGGCTCATGTTTGCATAGGACCTATGCACATCTTCCTGTATATTTTAAATCATCTCTAGATTACTTGTAATACCTAATACAATGTAAGTGCTATGCAAATAGTCATTACACCGTATTGTTTAGGGAACAAATGATGAGAAAAAAATTTGGTACACGTTCAGTGATGCAGTTTTCTTTTTTCTGGCTATTTCTGATCCATGGTTATTTGAATCACAGATGTGGAACTTGCAGGTAAAGCGCTGACTGTACATTACATACATGTGTGCAGGTGTGCATGTGTATTCAGTATCATGTTTAAACGCTTGACCCTGTGATGAAATAATTCTAGGTCTAGGAAATCTCCTAAAAAATTAATAGACAAAACTTCATGGTTGAGATCATTGCTATGAGCAATGGTTATTGTGCTGTGGATATACTGTGCAGACATTTTTATTAACAGGAAATTCTGGCTACATATAAATCCAGAAAACAGAGAATAAGTGACTTTGTCCTAAGGCTGCTGAAGTCACTGAAACACAAAAATTATACACCTTGGAACTGGCTGACACCCTGGAGATCATCTGCTCCTGTGGTTGCAAGCATTTTAACCATAGAATCCTTTCTTCAAGTAAAATCATAGGAGAATCTTTAATGCAGAAAACTCACAACAGAGCAGCTGCTTTGGCTGACATGAAGAAGGCAGATCTAAAACTCCACCAAGTTGATCTCTGCCTGGAGAAACCAAGGGCTTCTGCAGAATGCTGTTTGAAAATCATTCAGGACAGAATGATTATTGATCCATTAGCTTGTATATGTTTAATGATTTTTTTCTGTTTAACCTTTTCAAGCACATAGACAGACCCTTCAGGATGGGTACATAACAGAAAACTCAAAGCTACAGTTTCCCAAAAGATACTTCTTTTCCTGGATTTTGAAGAAAGCACTTTACAAGATTTTACCAGAAGGGAAACACCAAGGAGAAGGTCTTGGGGACCTTCCCCCCAAGACTGGGGATGGGACGGAGGTTATTGGGACCAAGCCCTCTACCCTGTTTCTTGAGGTAGTGAAGCCTCAAGGAGGAAGAGCCTTTAAGGGACACCCAGGGAGACTGAGCACCAGGCTTGAGAGCCTTCAAGGCCACCAGCTTTCTGCTACATGCATGGCACCTAAAGGGACCACATAGGTTGGGACAATAAGGATCTCAGAAGAGGCTCTGGAGACCAACAGAGTGAAAACTGGAGAATCCTACCCAATATGTGTGTATTCTGGGACACCAAGCTTTGGACAACCAGGAATAAGCAGAGTGAATTTCCTACCAAGCAGCAGGGTGAGGGCTTGGCAGCATCAGAATCAAATCAATTTCACTGGATCAATTAAAGAAAATCAAGGAATGGTATTTGTATACACCTGAAGTTGAATACCACATCATAAGTCCATATGGTATAAGTGTTACAGGCTTGGACTGTTCTTAACCAAGTTCACATGTGGGCAAGTCAAAGGGCATGTCAAGCCTAACACCCCCACTGGCATAAGGAAGTTCATGAACAGGATAAGCCTTTGTAAAGGAAGGGGCTGGAGATATAGCTCACTGTGGCAGAGCGCTTGCCTTGCATGCACAAGGTCCTGGGTTCCATCTCCTGCACCACAATAGAGAAAAAAAAAAGTACTAGGCTAGGTATGGTGGCACACACCTATAGATTCAGCTACTTGGGGGGCTGAGGCAGGAGGATCTCTCCAACCCAGGAAGCCAGCTTGTGCCACATAGTGAGACTCCCACCTAAAAAAAAATAGAAAAATTCAAAAAAATAGAAAAATAAATTAAAATAAAAGAAAGGAAGGGGGGAAAGTGTGACAATCAGAATAATAGCCCCCAGTGACTATGTCCTAATCATGGAAATTATTAAGACCCTTTTGTATACAGACAGTCCCCAATTATGATGGTTTGATTTGCAGTGGTTTCACTCTCAATTGTGTGAAAGCAATAAGCATTATAGCAGACACTGTACTTTGAATCTTGGATTTTGGTAATTTCCTGCACTATTAATATGCAATGGGATATTCTCTCACAAGGCTGGACTGCAGCAAGCCACAGCTCCCCGCCTGCCACACAATCAGAAGCAAAAACTGCTGATGGTCCAAGTGCAATGTATTGGTGACCTATGATGTTCTTGACTTAAGGCACCTTGAACTTGCGGTGGATTTATAAGGACATCACCCTAAACCGAGGAGCATCCATCTGGTAAAGGGGACAATCAGATGTGATTCAATCAAGGATTTTGCAATGGAGAAGTTATCCTGGATTATCCAAGTGGGTCTGATGTCATCACAAGGGTCCTTCCATGAGAGACAGGAAAGCAAGAGAGTCAGAGAGGATGTGACCAGGGAAGCAGAAATCAGTGACAGGAAAGGGTCACGTGCCAGGAAGTGGGAGCAGCCTCTGGAGGCCGGAAAAGGCAAGGAACTAAATTCTGCCCTGGAGCCTCCAGAAAGGAGCGTACACACTAAACCTGGATATTGAGTCCACTGAAACTTCTGACCTGTGGTACTAGAAGCAATAAATATTTGTATTTTTTTTAAGCCAGAAAGTTTGTGGACATTTGTTACAGCAGCAGTAGGAAACTAAACCAAAAGGAAGAAAGGGGGAGGGGAGGAAATACAGGAAGAGAAGAATACAATCACATCTCCCTGGGGTTCTGCAGGCTCTGAGTCTCTCAAGGGTCATGGTCACATACCCAGCACCCAGCACCCATCAAAGAGCCCATGCTCAGTTCAAGATAGGCCTTAGGTGCCACAAACACAGACGGGCACTGTCCTCGGTGCTTGCCTTACATCAACCAATATTCTCCTCACAACACTACAATGGCTTGTGTTATCATTATTCCCATTTTGCAGATGAGGATACCGAGGCAGTAAGAGTCTGAAAAAGTTTCCCAAGGTCAGTAAGCCATTAGGAGGCAAATCCAGGTTTAACCCAAGACATTTTTATGATTTATTCCTACCTGTGAATTAAGGATAAAAGAAGGAAATAAGGGGAAAGGAAGAGGAAAGATGGAGTTTTTTTTTTTTTTTCCCCTCCACTGATTTCAAATGTCTGCTTGATTTCAAGGGCAGCCTCCATAGGAGACCTCCCCATCCAGCAGGGCACAGAATAAACAAGGTAGGTGACTCAACCCAAGAGGTTCTGCCACTCCACCTGGTATTTGCTGTGTCCATCCAGCTGCCTGCCAGGAACTGTAGAGACCCCAGCACCCAGCCCTAACAGGCGTGTAGAAATGGATGGGTCACATATAAGCCAATTACAGCTGGCAGCAAGTTTGGGGAAATCGCTTTCCCTGGAACCAATTGGGACCCCGTTTTGGAGATAAAAGGAACAGTACATTGGTCTCTGTGGTCAGAAGCAGCTTCCATGCATTTCACGGAGCAAAGGGAATCTGAAACGTTTTAAAATGGGAAAATGGGGTACCGCCAAATTGCTCAGTCAAGGCATTTGAAGGGTCTTTAGTGTGACGTTCCATGCAGGACCTAGGAGCTTGTTCAAACATGCAGGTAAAAACTAACATCTTTCCATCAAGCATGTATTTAATACAATACTCGTCCACATGTATTTAATACTTTGATCATTTAAGACATCCCATCATGTAACCATAGAAATGTATGACAGAGAAAGCCTAAATTATTGAAATGTTTAAATAAACTGAAATCTTGTTACTTGCCATTAGTTAAACCTCCCTGCTCTTTTAAGTTTTTCTTTAACCGGTATTAATTTCCGAAAGTTAAATGCTATCACTTTAGGGGGAAGTATATATCACAAGAGTCATGGAATCAGAGAACCTAATACAGAGAAGGAATTTAAAGATTGTTGACTCTAACCTGGAGGCATACCCTAGTCTAAAATGTTTGGGAGAAACTTCAGAGCCAATCTAGTACAGGGACCAAAATTTTGGGTTCAGATAAGGTTTTTTTGTCAGAGGACATGGTAATACCTAGAAGTAGTCAGCCGGTCTCTGCTTGGATGCAACCAGGAGCAGGGAACTTACTACTCAAGATGACTCAAGCCAATCGATCCCTTGAATATTTCCAATGAAGTATCTGACTGGCCTTCAGAGGTTGCCCCTAAGATGTGCCTTTAATACCTCAGCAGAATGAAGTCCAGAAGTGCAACCATCCAAATACGCATACACATAGACACACATGAACATGCATAACCATTTACTGGTCGGACATCTCTGCAAATGACCAGCCCAATTATAACATCAAAGGAAGAGAAAGAAAATCAGTAAAAAGGAAGAATAGACGGAAGATAAAGGAGAAGAAAAAGGGGTAGGGGGAAGAAGAGCAAAGAGTAAGAGAAGGAAGAGAAGGGGAAAAAATGAGATGGTATAGGGATCTGGTTTGACATGACTTATAGCCATCCGGGTCATCAGTGCCATTTTGCCCATCAGGTAGCTTTGGAAAGCATCCTAAACCCTATAGAACAAACAAAGTCACTGAGATAGTCCCCCCACCCCCTTTTCTTCTCCTTTCTCTTCTGTCTATTCTTCCTAGCATATTGAGACGGTAGGTTGATCCTCACAATCATTTAAAAAAAAAAAAAAAAAAAGATACTCAGCCCCTAGGGTCACTAATGTTTGGTCTGTTTCTTAACTGATATTGGATATGTTAATAGTTTTCAAGAAAGGCCAACTAAAATTCTGGGGGTTTTTTTTAGCCAATATTAATGGTTGGCTGTGGCACACCTTTATCCAGCTTAGCTTATGCTCCTTGGTGTGCAGGGATCTGGTTGTCTTCCTGCTACTCCAGGCATGCTTCCATCTGAAAATCCTTGATAAACTGCACTTTTTGCAACCCTGATCTGTCTACCTCTTGTCTCAGTTTCATAGCACCTTCTATCTTTGTAGTTGGACACAATAATTTACTTTATTTATTTTTATATGGTGCTGAGGATCGAACCCAGGGCCTTGTACATGCTAAGTGATTGCTTTACCCCTGAGCCACAACCCCAGCCCCTAGCACCTTCCGTCTTTGGCAGTCAATTCTCAAGACACCGGAACTAGAATTTTCTGAAACAGAGAATGATGCAATTCCCTGGGACTATGTGAGCACTAGCTGCTTTGCCCTATAGAAGGGGAAGATTAGATGTGAAAGTGCTGCCATGGTCCACAGACATTTTGCCTCTTACAAAAATCATAATGTAGAAGAAGAAGTACTAAAAATACTCACTATTCATTGTCAAGTCAAAGGAGGTTATGGACATGTGGGACATGATTTCATTTTTGTTATTTATTCCTGTCTATAGACAAAATAGATATTTACCTATAAGTAGATATTCATCTGTGTGTAGAGTGGCTACCTCTGGGTGGGTAATGACATAATTGTCTGAGTGTTTGTGTGTGTGTAAGTGTGTGTGTAGTACTGCTATTCTTTGTTTTCCAAATTCCCTACATTGATTAGTATTACTTTTATAAATAAATTTTTAAAAACTAATTTAAAAATTAAAATTAACACCTATTCAGTCCTGAGACCAAGAAATTCTGGATTTATGGGACTATAAATTCTTTTGAAATGGGAAATTGGGTTATGACTGCTTGAGGTCATTTCTAGAACTGAAAAATTTTAGTGATGTAAGAAGACTCCATGATAAGATCTAATGAATTCATTCATTAGAAATACTGGAGCCGGGCGTGGTGCACACCTGTAATCCCAGCTATTCTGGAGGCTGAGGCAGGAGGATCAGAGTTCAAAGCCAGTCTCAGCAAAAGTGAGGCACCAAGCAACTCAGTGAGACGCTGTCTCTAAATAAAATACAAAATAGGGATGGAGATGTGGCTCAGTGGTCAAGCGCCCCTGTATTCAATCCCTGGTCCAAAAAAAAATAAAGAAATACTGGAAAATTGAGTCCCCAAAAGATGAGGGACTTGCCAAACTCACACAGCCACAGTGACAGGTGAGTCTCTGGTGAAACCAAAGCTAAAGCCTTGTACGGCCAAAAGAATCCTCTCATCAAAGCAGTATTTCAAAAATTAGATTCATTAGGCATGGAGAAGGGACAGGAATGGCTGATGTCCCTAAGAAGAGATGAAGACTAAAACCTACAATTCTATATGTGTGATTAAAGCTATAGTGACTGTCTCCAAACTCAGTCCAGTGCTCAGAATTGTGGGATTCAGCCCTGACCTTATGAAGAGAGGTCATCTGACTGTGGATCACTCATGATACCCAAGCTATTAAACTGCTTAGCAGCTCCTTAGTGAAGTAAAGAATTTTTATAGGAAGCAAGGGCTGAAGATGTAACTCAATGGTAGAGCACCTGCCTAGCATACACAAGGCACTGGGTTCAATCCCTAACACAGAAAAAAAAGACTATATCAATATAATCTCAGCCCTTCTGAAACCATTCTGAAGTTGCCCTACACACACCCCTGGGAACTAAAGGAGAGACATTCAAAGATAGGGGCTCCTAAAATTGTGAGCCAAATCTACAACAGTTCTATAGGCAAGGTGAGACTGATGTTTTAAATTTTTCTTTCTGATCAAGAACAACAATAAAACCAGTTATACTATGACAGAACTGGACAGGATTTTGAAGACTACCTAGCCCAATTTTCTTGGCTTATAGATGAGGAAATTGAGGTCCTTTGGTTTTGAGAGTAAATGTCCCTGACCCTGTCCTGCTCTGCCCACATAGAAGGATCAGTCTGTTCTCTCCTAGACTATAAACTCTAGAATAAAAGGACCATCTCTCTCTTGCTTGCAATGATGGATGGATGGATGGATGGATGGATGGATGGATGGATAGATGGGTGGAAGAAAGGAAGGAAGGATATATGGTTGAGTGGATTTTCCTAAAATTACAGAGCATATTAACATTAAAACTGAGACTAGAATCCA
Organism: Marmota monax; assembly: GCF_021218885.2. Lineage (NCBI taxonomy): Eukaryota > Metazoa > Chordata > Mammalia > Rodentia > Sciuridae > Marmota > Marmota monax. The sequence continues at coordinate 6,999,007 of NW_026695224.1, forward strand.
AACCCTCCAATCACTATCCCAGCTGCTACCAGCATTTTATAGTCCAATTCCAGTACATACTGATAACTCAAAATGTCAACAAATTGACTTAAAAAGGACTATTGGTTATTTCCAAAAATGTATTCTACCATTAATGGTTAAACATGTGCTATTTATTGTATTTTCAAAAGAAATATACATTATTCATTCATTGAACGAATATTTTCAGAGCACCTACTCTGTGCCAGGTTCTATGTTAGGCACCTGCAATATTTTATTGAAGTGTTAGGAATATATATAATATTATTTTCATTTCTTGGTTTTCTAGATATTCATTAACATTATACATATTTATAAATAAAAAAATCTTCTAAAGAATATTCTATATGCCCTGATTTTTTTTAATATTTATTTTTTAGTTGTAGTTGGACACAATACTTTTATTTTGTTTCTTTATTTTTATGTGGTTTTAAGGATAGAACCCAGGGCCTCGCTCATGCTAGACGAGCGCTCCACCACTGAGCCACAACCCCAAGCCCATACCCTGATATTTTAAGAATTTTCAGAGTAAGCCAGCCATGGTAACACGTAAATATAGTCTCAGCTACTCAGGAGGCTGAGACAGAAAGATAACTTGAGCCCACAAGTTTGAGACAAGCCAGGACAACTAGCAAAACTGTATCTCAAAAAAAATGTTTTTTTCAGAATAATAGCTATAACTTGAGAGTGTTGATATTTCTAAATAACTATCTTGAAAGACAAAATTCCTACTGATCTGTAAGTACTGCTTTGAATGTAGAAAATGGGTCTCATCATTTTAGACACATGTAATATTCTGAGTATATTACAGCTGCAAGATCTATTTTTTGCACTTAAGAAGTCCTTTTTAATTTCATTTAAAAAGTGCCTCTACTAGAAGGTACTTTCTGAAAGCCAAAAAATGAAGTCTTGGCAAGACTTATGAGTGAACATCACCAGAAACACCAACTGTTGCCACTGACCCCAAAACTATGGGCAGAGTCATTCTTGTTCACAGATTTTCTAGTAGAGGGAATAGAAATATTTTTTAAGCAATGACTTGAGGAAGGAACGAATGAATGAACACACAAGTGAATTTTGAGAAAATTAAAAGTTAAAGGATACCAGAGATATCTTCTGACCAACTGAGCCCCCTACTATCTTAAAAGGTAACCTGTCCCCACATCTCTTCCTTAACACCTGACATTCCACCATCAGAATTGGCAAACTACTGCCCGGAAGCCAAACTCAGCCCACTTCCTGCTTGTAAATAAAGTTTTATTGAAACACATACACACCATTTGTTTGTTTACTGTCTGTGGTTGCTTTCATGTTATAACAGCAGGTTTGAGTATAGTTATCCCTCAGAGTTCATGGGGGATTGATTCCAGGAACCCTAGCAATTAACAAAATATGCAGATGTTCAGGTCCCTCACATAAAATTATGTATATTTGCATATAACCTATACACATTCCCCCATATACTTTTGGGGGAGATGAAGGATTGAGTCTCATTATATAGCTGGGGTCAATCTCAAAATTCTGGATTCAAGCAATCTCACCTCAACCTGCTGAGTAGCTAGGACTACAGGCAAACCTTGATATTCCTGGTTCTCTCATATATTTTAAGTCATTTCTAGATTACTTATAATATCTAATACAAGGTAAAAGCTATGTGAATAGTTGTATTGTTCTGTTGTGTCATAGTAGATAAGAAAAAAGTCTGTAATATTCAATACAGATGTAATTTTTTTCCAAATGTTCTCAATCCATGATTGGTTGAGTCTATAGATGCACAAACTACAGATACAGAAAACCAACTATACTTACAATAGAAACCCTGTGGCTTGCAAAGCTGAAAATCTCAGCTATTTTGAATAATGTTTCAATGAACAAGAAAATACGTGGAAACATAAAAATACATGGAACATGAAAATGAACATGGAAATACAGATATCTCTTCATGGAAATACAGATATGCCCACATTTTTCTCTTTTCTTCATGTAGATGTTTTCAGGTGTTAAATACCCCTCTTAGAACTGCTTTTGCTATATCCCATAGGTCTGCTATGTTGTTTTCATTTAAATATATTACAAAATATTTTTTAATTTCTCTTCTAATTTTTTTGATGATTTGTTAGTTGTTCAGGAGTATGTTGTTTAACTTGCACAATTTTTAAATTTTGTTATTGATTTCTAAAAGATATTTACTGTGATTTCCATCCTATTACATTTGTTAAAACTGGTTTTGTGACCTAACATCCTAAAGAATGTTCTATGCGCACTTGAGAAGAATGACTTCTGCTGCTAGTGGACAAAATATTCTATATATGTCTATTAGATCCATTTGATCTACAGTATAAACCAAGTCTAAAGTTTCCTTAATGATTTTTGATCTTGATGACTTATCTGTTGTTGAAACTGGGGTATTGAAGTCCTCCACTATTATCATATTAATGTCTGTCTCTCTTCAGATCTGTTAATATTTACTTTAGATTTTTTAGGTGCTCCAATGTTAGGTGCATATGTATTTACTAGTGTTATATCTCCTTCATAAATTGACCCCTTACTATTATATAATGATTTTCTTGGTCTCTTTTTTTTTAATTGTTGTTAACTTAGAGTCTACTTATCTGATACAAATATGGCTATCCCTCCTCTCTTCTGGTTTCCATTTGTGTATATTTTCCATCCCTTCATTTTCAGTTTATCTGTGTCCCTAAAGCTTAAGTGAGTCTCTTGCAGGTATTCTACAGAAGGGTATTTTTTTTTAATAAATCCATCAGCCACACTATGTCTTTGACTGGAGAATTTAATCCATTTATGTTCATAGTAAATACTACTGACATTTTGTTCATTGTTCTCTGGCTGTTTTGTTGATCCTTGGTTCCTTTTCCCTTTGTTACAGTCTTCCTTTGGAATTTGATGATTTTCTATAGTGACAGACTTTGATTCTCTCACTTCATCTTTTGTGTATCTGTTATAGGTGTTTACAGGTATTTATTTCATGATTACTACAAAGTTTCCATATAACAACTTTTAGAGTAGGGATGCAGCTCAAGGTAGAGTGCCTGCTCATGTATGAGGTCCTGGGTGAAATCCTCAGCACTTAAATAAATAAATAAACATTCATTCTATTTGAAGCTGAAAACTACTGCATTTGATGGAACATCACCTCTTCCAGGCTTCCCCTTTACCCATGAGGAAATTCAAGGACTTTTGCTGGGTGGCGTGTGGCAGAAGCTCAAGCTCTGGTGAGGGCACAGCTTCATGACCTCTGTGCAGTTCCAAGTGCTAAGGACAGTATAAGTGAATATTGCAGGAGTCCTCAGTAGCAAAGGCTGTGAGTATCCCCAGTGGCAGCAAGGGTTGTTGGAGCTTGGAGTGGCAAAGAACTATGGGATCCTTCTGATCTTTGAGGGATGTCATGGCCAAGGGGATCTCTCCCGGCTCAAGGTCTAGCTCATGAATACACTCCTAGTGGCAGCTGCACCAGTGTCTGTGGAGTAGCCACAGAGTTCAGGTAGGGCACAGTTAGCACACAGCAGCAGTGGTTCTGGTGTTGAGGGGTGGGCACACATGGAGTAGCAGTCACATCTCCAGAGTCTAGAGTTTGCACAGGTTTGGGGGAAGTTGGTGGCCCTAGCCCCAGGTTTGCACAACACCACCTCCTTTGGGGATAGGAAGTACAGCAGCATCTTCCTCTGCAGGAGGTTTGTGGCAGTAGTGGCTACTCGTTAGCTCATGGCACAAGCTGCTGGAGTCCCTGGAGGAGCAGGCTGCTGGAGTTCCTGCTGAAGAACACTAAGGAGGCCTCTGCCATGAAAGCTATAGAGAGCCTACGACTGCTGTGGGGACTGCTGAGGTCCTCAGTGACAAGGCTGCCAGGGTCCTCTGCAGAGCAGACCACTGGGACCCACAGTGGCACCTGCTAAGTGACTAACACTATGGCTCCTGCCCTTCTTCTTTGTTGCCCCCTCATCCCACACTAGACACCTCAGCCAATATCCTCAACAATCCTTTCTGTGCAATTATTCTCCCTTTTTTTCTCCATTGTGTTGTTTTTAATTCATAATAGGACCCTCAGACCCTTCAAGGGCTATCGCTGTCTAAATGCTGTTGGGGAGAGGAACATGGAGAATGGTATCAATTCCTCCACTGTATTGCTCCATCATCTCTGCTTTCTTGTTTTTTTCCCCAAGAGACTGAGTCTCACTATGCTTCCAAGACTGGAACGCAGTAGCCATCATAGGAAAAATCCCAGTACTCATACTTGGTGTAGACACCAAACTGACCTAGTGCACTACAGCCTCAAACTCCTGGGATCAAGAGATTCTCCTGCCTCGGCCTCCCAAGTAGCTGGGAATACAAGCATGAGCCACTGTGCCCAGCTATCACCTCTGCATTAAGTTGTGCTCTTTTAAAGTGTCCTTGGAAATGGATGCTACTAGTTACACCTCAGTGTGAATTAGATTATCCCCAGGGGCACTTACCTGTATTACAAGTTAAAATTCTACAGAGAACTTGAAGATGTTTGTATGTCAGGAAGAACATCTCAGAGTGGAAAATGAGCAGAAAACTGGGGAAAAAAATGGAAGAATGGTAAATAGGCATTATTTATTTTGCAGTTCTGAATGACTTCTGATCAAAACGAAATTAAGGCCAATGACTAAAGAGAGTCAAGCTTTGAATAGCAAGAGTGTCAGACTTCAGAATCAAACCCAAATAGTTCTCTTTTTCAGTTAAGAGAAAACTCAATATTCTGATTTCTCTTCCATGTAACAGGAACCTCTGCTTTCAGACATGCCAATTTGCTTCCATTTCTCTTGTGGTCCAAAGAGTTAGAGAAATTGTTTTAGATTGTACCCATCCCAAGTTATGCACTTCTGATTTTTTTTTTCTCAACTGACCTCATTTAGCAGGGTGGAAGGCAGTAATTCCTAGTCTATTAAGACTTCAATAAAATCATCCATTTCTAGTTAACTGGAATAGTATTCACATTTAGACCTGCATATTAATTGGCTGATAACTAGATGATAAAGCTGCTTTTCTCTGCAGGTGTACCAATCAATTTCAATGAAACAGAAAAAATGAGTTCTTTTCTTGTTGCATCTGAAATTAAAAAGTGATTTATATTTTCTAATAAAGTGGTTTTCATTGATCTCCTTCTGAAAATGTATGGTTTCATTTGCACTCTTTTAAATTATAATAGTTTCCGTTTGTAAAAGAATGATTTTCCAATATCATTTCTGGCTTCCAATTGATGATTAACTTTAATATGGATTTGAAAGGGTATGTTTGGGGGTATTAAGAGCCTCCATCCCCTCTCAAAAGGAAAAAAAAAAACTTCTACTTTTAATGACCAGAATATCCTCAAACTACAAAGTTCTTTTCCTAAACACAATATTGTCAAAGGAAGTTATGTTTTCCCCCAAGAAATCCATTTTTCTATTTCACAAGTTTCCTTTTGTCATAGAATTTTATGCCTGTGCCAATTGTTTTCCATTTCTGTTGTGTCAGCCTGGCTATAGGGCATATGTGGAAAGGAGACTTTGTTTTTCCTCCCTCCCCCTACCCCCACAGCAAATTCTTACTTGGAGATGCTCACAGAATCCTGTTGTTATCCACTGAATTCTGGCAATGTAGAACTTGGCAGAGCAATTGCATTTCACTTTAATTTAGTATTATGGTCTTCTGAGCCATGATGATTAAGCAGCCATGAAAGGAAACTATATTTCTAACATGGGATGGAAAATCACAGAGTCCAAGGATGGTGTTGAGGGATCACAGCCATCTCACTTCTCTGTTACCCAGAGGCACCTGCTTTCACACCCAGGCTGCAAACAGGTGTTGAGTGGCATCAAGAGCCTGTGGGCATCAGACCTCATTGAAAACAGGTACTACAGACTTTGTCTGCCTAACTACACAGGAGATAAATGTGAGCCGAGGAAGGAATCGATGGACGCGGATGGATAGATGAAGGGATGGATGGACGGATGGATGATGAATGAGTGCATGAATTTATAGAAAGACCATTTGCAGCTCTTATGCAAAGATTACATTTGAGATGTGTCTTAAGTGCCTTCTACAAAAAGGTATTCCTTTCCCTCCTTGGCTCATAGAGCCTGAATAGTCCCTACTAGTCCCAGGTGTTTTGTCGGGATTAAGTAATGCCGCCCTCTAAATTATTTTTTTAATGGTTTTTGAAGGAACAAGACCAGGATGGCTAATACCACAGCTCATCACCTGCCTTCCCATATATTTGGAAAATGTGGACCACATAATGACAGTGGGCTTGGCAGCAGACCTGGGAACATGGTAATGGGTTGAGGAAAGTGGTGGAGTGGGCAGGTCATGATAAAAAAGCACCTCTCTACTCCGCAGGGGAGCCTGTTTCTAGTCCCACACCCAAGTACAATACTTCCCAAGGCTATGGCCCAGCCTCTTTTCCTCCTTTGAACTCCTCTCACCCCAAGCCGAGAATTGAACTCAAGGCTTTGCACGTGCTGGGCAAGTGCTATGCCACTGAGCTAAATCCTCAAACCCCTCCTTTTAACTTTCAAAGGATAATTGTCAACCAACCAGGGCAGAGGACTGATGACTTCTCTTTCCGCTTTTGCAAGAAGGAGCTGAGGGTGTAACTTGGTGCTAGCCCACTTGCCTAGCACGTGTGAGGCTTTAGGTTCGATCACCAGTATTGGGGAGGGATGGGATTATGTTGAAGACTAAGTTAGACAGTACATGGAAAATCTGTGGCATAGAGAAGATGCTCAATGAACCCTCCTTTTTATTTTTACATTTTTCACAGTCCTGGGAATTGAACTCAGGGCTTCACACATACTAGGCAAGCCCTCTACCACTAAGCTACATCCTCAGTCCTATTTATTTTTATTTTGAGGTAGTCTGGCTAAATTGCCCAGGCTGGCCTTGAACTTGCAATTTTCCTGCCTCAACTTCCCAAATTGCTGGGATTACAGGCATGGGCCACCATATTCAGAGAACATAATTTCACTTCTGTGCTTATTTTGTAGTGGAGGACACCAAAGTTTGAGGAAGATGACTTGTTCTTCCAAGGCCACACCAACTTAAAGGACAGAACCAATATTTCAACCCAAATATATGTGACTCTCCAAAGTCCACACTCCAAATTCTAATCTGCCTCTTTCTTTGAGCTACTATTAAAAATAAATACTTCGGGCTGGGGCTAGAGCTCAGTTGGAAGGCTCTGGGTTCAATCCCCAGCACCACAAAAATAAATAAATAAATACTTGATGATTCCAGCAACTCAGGAGGTTGAGGCAGGAGGATCCCAAGTTCAAGGCTAACCTCAGCAACTTAGCAAGGCCCTAATCAACTTAGTGAGACACTGTCTCAAAAAATAAAAAGGACTATGGAAGTAGTTCAGTGGTTAAGCACCCCTGGCTTCAACCCCCAGGACAAGTAAATAAATACAAATTTATGTACACACATACATACTTGGAGCTGGGCATGTGGTCCACGCCTATAATCGCAGCAGCTCAGCAGACTAAGGTAAGAACATCACAAGTTCAAGGCCAGCCTCAGCAATTTAGAAAAAACCTGGAGATGTAACTCAATGGCCTAATGCCCCTGGTTCAATCCCCAGTACCACTAAATAAATGAACACTTGGAGCTAGGGATGTAGGTCAATGGTAGAGCACTTGCCTAGCATGCTCAAGGTCCTGGGTTAGATCCCCAGCACCATAAAAAAATTAAATTAAATTAAAAAACAACAAGGAAAAAAAGACAAAAGAAAAGAAAAGAGAGAGAGAGAAGAAAAGTTAATTAAGGAAACTTCACTGGATATTTCATGATGTTAAGAAATGATTATTAGGCTGTCTCTCCCTCTAGAGATGGCCCACATTCTCCCTTGAATGTGTATTATTTATGTTATCCCAAAATCTTCTCACTCTCAAGGTAGCTCACATTCTCCCTTTCCTAAATAATGTCTCTGATTTCCTAAATAAACCTTTGTCTGCATCTCTGAGGAAAAAAAAAAGAAGAAGAAGAAGAAGAAAAAGGAGGAGGAAGAGGAGGAGGAGAAGAAGAAGAAGAAAGAATAATGAGTATCTCTTGGTTGAAGCTAATAATATGCATTTTTTCCCCACAGATCCAGGGATCACACCTAGGGCCTCAGTATGATAAGGCTATACTCTACCATGGCATTTTTCCTTAAACACAAGAGCCATACTGATGAATTTGGGGTTGTGGCTCAGAGGAAAAGCACTTGCCTAGCATGCATGAGACACTGTGTTTGATCCTTAGCACCACATAAAAATAAAATAAAGGTATTGTATCCACCTATAACTGAAAAATAATTAAAAAAAAAAAAGAATTTGTAGTTGAAATTACATGAGAACTGAACTTGGCTTTGCAAGAACTCAATGTGGAGGGAAAGTGGAGATCCATGACTGGCCTGTGTTCATGATTCCTAAGGCTGATGTGAAATGCCAAAAGTCTCTCAACTTTTGTACAAATCTGAAAAAAAATTTACAATAAGAAATTTGTCTAAATAAATAAAAAGAAAAACAGAACTAATTTTCAAAATGAGGCTGGTGGTATAGCTCAATAGTAGAGTGTATGCTTAGCATGGACCAGGGAAAAGGCCCTGGGTTCAAACCCTACCACCATAAAATAAAAATGCAAAATAAAAACAATGGATGGATGTAAAACTGTGTGCATATACTAAAAAACATTGACTTCAAAAGACCAAATTTCACAGTGTACAAATTATATCTGTGAATTTTTTAGTGATATTAAAAAAGATGCTAAAATAGGTTAAATTGCAGCATATTACTTTTTTTTTCCTAATTTGTTGTCTAATGCTTCTTTTCTTCTTTTTCCTTGAAGTACTGGGGACTGAACTCCAGATCTTACACATACAAGGCAAGAACCCTACCCTGCCCTGAGCTGCATCCCCAGACCTTTCTAAAATTTTATTTTGAGACAGGGTCTCACTAAATTTCTTAGGCTGGCCTTGAACTTGTGATCCTCCTGCCTCAGACTCCCAAGTACCTGGGACAACAGGCATGTTGTTTATATAACACTTCTTAGTAAATTTTTTTTTTTTTTTGGTGCGGGGGGAATACCAGGGGTTGAACTCAGGAGGACTCAACCACTGAGCCACATCCCCAGCCCTATTTTGTATTTTATTTAGAGACAGGATCTCACTAAGTTGCTTAGCACTCCACTTTTGTTGAGGCTGGCTTTGAACTCATGATCCTCCTGCCTCAGCCTCCCTAGCCACTGGGATTACAGAGCTCTTAGTAGATTCTTTTTAATAAGTGGGCATACACACACTTGGGGAAAAAAGAAAATGAAACCAACCAACTGACATCTGTCCTTTTCTAGCCTATCTCATGAGTTTTAAACTAAATTTGGGTAACCAAATGCTTTCACACAATCTTCTAGGATGTTTTCTCAGTACCATTTCTACACCAACCATGGCCATCCATGTGGAGCCCAGCACCATAGCCCAGATATCCATTTTGGGTCTGAGCACCTGGAAGTCTCCCAAGGAGAAGTCAAAGAAGCTATGAAGGTAGCCATTGATGCCATTGATGACTATTAGAACAAGAATGAGGTAAGAAGAGAAGATTCAAGAGAAGGTGGCAATGCAGAAGGACCTCTTTACTGTTAGCAAGTTGTACTTTTTCTTTTTTTTTTTTTTTTTGGTACCAGGGATGATTGAACCCAGAGGCTCTTAATCACTGAGTTACATCTCCAACCTTTTTGTTTTTTATTTTGAGACAGGGTCTCAGTGAGTTGCTGAGGCTGCTTTGAACTTTCTATCCTCCTGCCTCAGCCTCCCAAGCCACTGGGATTACAGGAGTGAGCCACTGTGCCCACCTGTGGTGCACCTTCTTTGAATGAAGCCTTTGGAAGGAAGCCTATCAGAAGACCCTCAAAGAAAGAAGACCTTCCAGGAACTGAAACTAGACTATCTGGACACCTATTTTTATTCACTGGCCACAGGGACTTCAGTCTGGGAAGGAGTCATTCCCCAAAGACGATAAAGGCAATAGCCTCACCAGTAAATTAACATTCTTGGATGCCTGGGAGGTCATGGAGGAGCTGGTGGGCAAGGGGTTGATGAAAGCCCTTGACATCTCCAATTTCAACCACTTCCATATTGAAAGGATCTTGAACTCAAATATAAACCAGGGACTAATCAAGTCAAATGTCACCCGTACCTCCCCCAGAAGAAAATGATCCAGTACCTCTTCAAGGGCATCACTGTCACAGCCTACAGCCCCCTGGGATCTCCAGATAGAACTTAGGCCAAGCCAGAAGACCCTTCACTACAGGAGGACCCCAAGATTAAGGACAGTGCTGTAAAGCACACACAAAAAAAAATCCCCAGCCCAGGGCTGGGGCTGTAGCTCAGCGGCAGAGCTCCTGCCTAGCATGTGTGAGGCACTGGGTTTGATCCTCAGCACCACATAAAAATAAACAAATAAAATACAGGTTTTCTGTCATCTAAAACTACAAAAAAAATAATAATTTTTTTAAATCCTCAGTCCAGGTTCTGATCCAGTTTCAGATCCAGAGGAACGTGGTGGTGATCCCCAACATCTATGCATGGTCAAGAACTTGCAGGTCTTTAACTTCTGATTGAATGATGGGGAGAGGGTGAGCCAGCCTCATTTTCAACAGAAACTTACGGGCCTGTGTCCTGGCTGATGTCTCTTTGATAGAATATCCTCCAAGACCAAATACTGAAGTTGAATCTCCTGATATTACCTGGGGAACTCTTCCTCTTCACTGAAGTGGAACTCTCCCCCAGGTCCTGTTTTAACCAAGCTTGTATGAAATTGTACTGTGTCTGACCTTGTAAATCAGAATCTAAGCAAGTTTGGGATTTTTTTAAATTGGTGCATTATAATTATACATAGTGAGATTCACTATGCCCTAATCTTGCATGGCATGTAATATAACTTCATCTCCTTCCCGTTCCTTCTCCTCCTCCCTCCCGCTAGGCAAGGTTTTATTCGGATCCATATGTTGAAACAGGATGAGACTATCACAGGAAAGTATGACTCAGTTGAGCAAATGACAGTTTCTTCCACTTACTTGAGTTAAACAGTAGGAACTCTGCTAACACTGAGGATGCAAAGAATCAAAAATAATAAAATTTTTTAAAAAAAATTTTAAGGGCTGGGGTTGTGGCTCAGAGGTAGAGCGCTCGCCAGTGTGCATGAGGCACTGGGTTCAATCCTCAGCACCACATAAAAATAAAATAAAGATATTGTGTCCACCTATAACTAAAAAATATTTTTTCTCCTTGAAACTGGGGGGTCGAACCCAGGGCTTTGTGAATGCAAGGCAGATGCCTTGCCACTGAGCTACATCCCAGCCCTAAAACATAATTTAAAAAAAAAAAAAAAAACAACCTGGCACAGTGGTGAACATCTGTAATGTGTATGGTGAAGCCCTTGGTTCTATCCCCAGCACATGTGCATGCGCACACACACACACCCAAAAAAAAAAATTAAATGACAAAAGCAAATGAAATTGCAAAAAGAACATTGTCCTCTTCCCTGTGTGGGAGGAGCTGGAGGTGCTCACCGTGCAGTCCTTGTGATTGTGTGAAGTAAAGTGAGGCCAGGAGGAGAAATGTCCTGTGTATGTGGCCTCAGCCTCTAAAAGAGCCATACCCAGGCCCAGTGAGAGAAGCCAGCTGCTCTAAAGACGGATCTGGCCTCTGGTTTAGCCTCCCAGACCCTGCTGCTATCCTTAATGTCCCCCAAGGGTCCTGTGTTAAAGGCTTAATCCCCAGGGTGGAGCTATTAGGAGATGAAGAGGACCTTGAGAAGAAGGAGCCTGTAGGAGGCCCTAAGGTCGTTGGGGTGTGTACCTGAGGATTGTGGGACCGGCTCCTACTCTCTCTTTTTGCTTCATGGCCATAAGGTGATCAGTTTACTCAAACACACACTCCTGTCATTGCCATCTGGCACCCCATCAGAGCCCTAAAGCAGTATGCGTCTGCCCAATCATGGAGTGAAGACTTTGAAACCATGAGCCAAAATAAATCTTTTCTCTTTATAGAAGGATTACCTTAACAGACACTTACAGAAGAAGAAATACAATCCATCAACAAACATGAAAAAGTGTTCATCACTTCTAGCAATTAGAGAATGCAAATCAAAACTACTCTAAGATTTCATCTCACTCCTGGCAGAATGGCAATTATCAAAAATACAAGCAAAAGAAAATGTGGTGTATATAGTCGGTGGAATATTACTCAGCTTTAAAAAAGAATGAAATTATGGATTTGCTAGTAAATCAATGGAATCAGAGAATATCATACTAAGAAAAATAAGCTTATAATCCCCCAAAACCAAAGGCCAAATGTTTTCTCTAATATGCAGATGCTAATTCTCAGTAAGACAAAGGGCACTAGATAAGACTAGAGGGAAGGGAAGGGAGAGGAGGAGGGGTGAGGGGAGGGGATGTGGGGATAGGAAAGATAGTAGAACAAAATAGACATTATTACTTTATATATATATGACACTGCATGACCAATATGATTCTACAACATGTGCACTCAGAAAAATGAGAAATTATATCCCATCTATGTATGATATATCAAAGCACATAAATGCATTCTAGTATCATGTATAACTAATTAAAACAAATTAAAATATATATATAAAAGGAATACAAGCAATAATAAGTGTTTTCTTTTTCTGTTTATTTATTTTATAGTGGAATGCATTTTGACATATGGTACACAAATAGAGCACAATTTCTCCTTCCTGCAGGGTGCAGAGTCACTCCTGTGCTGTAATTATCCATGTATAAAGGGTAATAATATCTGTCTCATTCTATCATCCTTCCCATCCCCACAACCCCACCCCTCCTCCTCACTCCCCTCTACACAAACCAAAGTCCCTTCATTCAATACAAGAAATAGTAAGCAAGGATGTGGGGGGAAAGGTATACTCACACATTGCTGGTGGGACTGCAAATTGGTGCAAACACTATGGAAAGCAGTATGAAGATACCTCAGAGAACTTGGAATGGATCTACCATTTGAATCAGCTATCCCACTCCTCCATTTATACAAAAATAAAAAATAAAATCAGCATACTACAGTGATACAGCCTCATCAATGTTTATAGCAACTCAATTCACAATAGCTAAACTATTAAACCAAACTAGATGCCCTTCAACAGATGAATGCATAAAGAAAATGTGGTTCATATACACGACAAAATATTACTCAGCCTTAAAGAAGAATGAAATTATGGCATTTGCAGGTAAATGGATGGAACTAGAAAATATCATGCTAAGTGAAATAAACCAATCCCCAAAAAAACAAAAGCCAAATATCTTCTCTGATAAGCAGATACTGACCCACGGTGGGGTGGGGGGGATAGGGAAGAATGAAGGAACTTTGGTTTGTATAGAGGGGAGTGAGGGGAGGGTGGGGCTGTGGGGATGGGAAGGATGATAGAATGAGACAGACATTATTACCCTATGCACATGGATGATTACAGAACAGGAGTGACTCTGCACCCTGCACAGCCAGAGGAAGGAGAAATTGTGCTCCGTTTGTGTGCAATATGTCAAAATGCATTCCACTATAAAATAAATAAATTAATAAATATATAGAAAAAGGAAAAAAAAAAGGGATAATTTCTCAGGTGCATTGTTACAGTGATAGAGGCCTAAAGGTGTAGCTCAGTGGCAGAGCACTTACCTAACACACACCAAGCCCTGTGTTCAATCCCAAGTACTGAAGGAGAAAAAAGAGATAGAACAAAACAGAGAAAAAGGGTCATTATAGTAATAGAAACCTCATATACCTACCAGAGTTTAGGCCAGAGTTTTCATGACCCCTGACCCACGATTGCCCTTACTCTCAAGAAAAGACCAAAAGCACAACACACAGCCTAAAAAGCCCAGCACCGGGGCTGGAGTTGTGGCTCAGTGGTAGAGCACTTGCCTAGCACATGCGAGGCCCTGGGTTAGATCCTCAGCACCACATAAAAATAAATAATTAAAGATATTGTGTCCAACTAAAAAATAAATATTAAAAAAAAATCCTAGCATAGCAGCCAGAGGCATAGCTCAGTGGTAGAAAGAAGTCCAGCCTGAGCCGGGCATAGTGTCACACACCTGTAGTCATGGGTATTTGGGAGACTCAGGAAGGAGGATGGCAAGGTCAAGGCCAGTGTTTTCATCAGCTTTTTGCCACTGTGGCCAAAAGACCTGACAAGAACAATTAGAGGAGGATAAGTTTATTGGGGGGCTCACAGTTTGAGAGGTCTCAGTCCACAGACGACCAGCTTCCTTCCTTAGGCTCGAGGTGAAGCAGAACATCATGGTAGAAAAGTGTGGTGGAGGAGAGTGGTTCAGGACATAGAGAGAGACTTGTCCTCTCACCAAGGACAAAATATATACCCCAAACGCATGCTCCAATGACCTACCTCCTCCAACCACACCTTACCTGCCTACAGTACCATTCAGGGGACTAATCCACTGATTGGGTTAAGGACCTCATAAACCAATCATTTCACCTCTAAGCCATCTTGTACTGTCTCACACATGAGCTTTTGGGGGACACCTCACATCTAAACCATAACAGCAATTCAGCAAGACCCTGTCTCAAAATGAAATAGAAAGGGTTGGGATTATAGCTCAGTGGTACAGAGCTGGCCTAGTTGTACAAGGTCATTGATTCCCACTACTGAGAAGAAAAAGGAAAAAAAAGCCAAACATGACGTTACCTCTGACTACCTCTCCAGCTTAATCTCACACCTATGCTGCTCTCTCTCTCTCTCTCTCTCGCTCTCTCTCTCTCTCGCTCTCTCTCTCTCTCCTTCAGAACACTGACTTTCTTCTCCTACTAGTTAGATGTCCTTCTATGACAAGGCCTTTGTGCATGCTAACTCCTCAACCTGACTTATTTATTCATCCTTGAGATGTTTTTTCTTTTCTTTCTTTCTTTCTTTTTTCTTTGGGGCGGGGGGGGTGGGGGAGGCCTGCTGGAGGTTGAACCCCGGGCCACATGCATGCTAGGCATGTGCTCTACCACTGTGCAATGTGCAATACCCCCAATCCCCAACCTTGAGATCTCAGCTCATGCAAAGACTCTCTCAGAACAAGCTTTGCTGAAGTCCCAGAGAAAAACTCCCTATTATTGGTTTCAAAGCATTTGTCACAGTGGGAATTCCACATTTACTAATTTAATTTTTGCATCAGTGTCCTGACTAGGCTACAAGCTCCATGAACAATAGACTATGTCTCTCTTTGCTGGCCACTGGATTCCCCAGGACCCCTACAAAGCCTAGTATATAGTAGGCACACATTTGTCATTTTGTCAAGATAAAAATAAAAAAGAAACTGATGAAAGAAGAATGAAGAGATGGATCAATAAAATTGCCAAGGCCACTGACTCATGCAATTATTATTTGTTAAGAACATAAAAGCAAGGTGCAATGGCGCACACCTGTAATCCCAGCAGCTCAGGAAGCTGAGGCAGGAGGATTACGAGTTTAAAGTCAGTCTCAGCAACTTAGCAATGCCCTAAGCAACTTAGCGAGATCCTGTCTCTAAATAAAATATAAAAGAGGTTGGGGATGTGGCTCAGTGGTTAAGACCCTCTGGGTCCAATCTCCAATACAGAAAAAAAAAAAAAAAAAGAGGGACTGAGATTGTGGCTCAGCAGTAGAGCGCTCGCCTAGCACGGGCGGGACCTCAGCACCACATAAAAAAAAATAAAGGTGCACAATTTTTTTGATATGTTTTTGTATCCAATTTGCCAGAATTTTATTGAAGATTTTTGCATCTAGGTTCATTAGAGATATTGGTCTGTAGTTTTCTTTCTTTGAGGTGTCTTTGTCTGGTTTCGGAATCAGGGTGATGTTGGCATCATAGAATGAATTTGGAAGAGCTCCCTCTTTTTCTATTTCCTGAAATAACTTGAAAAGTATTGGTATTAATTCTTCTTTAAAGGTTTTGTAAAACTCTGCTGTATACCCATCCGGTCCTGGGCTTTTCTTGGTTGGTAGTCTTTTGATTGCTTCTTCTATTTCATCCATTGATATTGGTCTGTTCAAATTGTGTGTATCCTCCTGACTCAGTCTGGGCAAATCATATGACTTAAGAAATTTATCGATGTCTTCACTATCTTCAATTTTATTGGAATATAGGGTTTCAAAATAATTCCTAATTATCTTCTGTATTTCTGTAGTATCTGTTGTGATGTTGCCTTTTTCATCCCGTATGTTAGTAATTTGAGTTCTCTCTCTTCTTCTCTTCGTTAGCATGGCTAAGGGTCTGTCGATCTTATTTATTTTTTCGAAGAACCAACTTTTAGTTTTGTCAATTTTTTCAATAGTTTCTTTTGTTTCCATTTCGTTGATTTCCGCTCTGATTTTAATTATTTCTTGCCTTCTGCAACATTTGCTGTTGTTTTGCTCTTCCTTTTCTAGGGCTTTGAGATGAAGTGTAGGATTCATCCCTGGGATGCAAGGATGGTTCAATATACGGAAATCAATAAATGTTATTCACCACATCAATAGACTTAAAGATAAGAACCATATGATCATCTCGATAGACGCAGAAAAAGCATTCAACAAAGTACAGCATCCCTTTATGTTCAAAACATTAGAAAAACTAGGGATAACAGGAACTTACCTCAACATTGTAAAAGCTATCTATGCTAAGCCTCAGGCTAGCATCATTCTGAATGGAGAAAAATTGAAGTCATTCCCTCTAAAATCTGGAACAAGACAGGGATGCCCTCTATCACCACTTCTATTCAATATAGTTCTCGAAACACTGGCCAGAGCAATTAGACAGACAAAAGAAATTAAAGGCATAAAAATAGGAAAAGAAGAACTTAAATTATCACTATTTGCAGATGACATGATTCTATACCTAGCAGACCCAAAAGGGTCTACAAAAAAACTACTAGAACTAATAAATGAATTCAGCAAAGTGGCAGGATATAAAATCAACACGCATAAATCAAAGGCATTTCTGTACATCAGCAACAAAACTTCTGAAACGGAAATGAGGAAAAACACCCCATTCACAATATCCTCAAAAAAAATAAAATACTTGGGAATCAACCTAACAAAAGAGGTGGAAGATTTATACAATGAAAACTACAGAACTCTAAAGAGAGAAATAGAAAAAGATCTTAGAAGATGGAAAAATATACCCTGTTCATGGATAGGCAGAACTAACATCATCAAAATGGCGATATTACCAAAAGTTCTCTATAGGTTTAATGCAATGCCAATCAAAATCCCAACGGCATTTCTTGTAGAAATAGATAAAGCAATCATGAAATTCATATGGAAAAATAAAAGACCCAGAATAGCAAAAGCAACTCTAAGCAGGAAGTGTGAATCAGGTGGTATAGCGATACCAGATTTCAAACTATATTACAGAGCGATAGTAACAAAAACAGCATGGTACTGGTACCAAAACAGGCGGGTGGACCAATGGTACAGAATAGAGGACACAGAGACTAATCCAAAAAGTTACAACTATCTTATATTTGATAAAGGGGCTAAAAGCATGCAATGGAGGAAGGATAGCATCTTCAATAAATGGTGCTGGGAAAACTGGAAATCCATATGCAACAAAATGAAGCTGAATCCCCTCCTCTCACCATGCACAAAAGTTAACTCAAAATGGATCAAGGAGCTTGATATCAAATCAGAGACTCTGTGTCTGATAGAAGAAAAAGTTGGCTCCGATCTACATATTGTGGGGTCGGGCTCCAAATTCCTTAATAGGACACCCATAGCACAAGCGTTAATAACAAGAATCAACAAATGGGACTTACTTAAACTAAAAAGATTTTTCTCAGCAAGAGAAACAATAAGAGAGGTAAATAGGGAACCTACATCATGGGAACAAATTTTTACTCCTCACACTTCAGATAGAGCCCTAATATCCAGAGTATACAAAGAACTCAAAAAATTAAACAATAAGATAACAAATAACCCAATCAACAAATGGGCCAAGGACCTGAACAGACACTTCTCAGAGGAGGACATACAATCAATCAACAAGTACATGAAAAAATGCTCACCATCTCTAGCAGTCAAAGAAATGCAAATCAAAACCACCCTAAGATACCATCTCACTCCAGTTAGATTGGCAGCCATTATGAAGTCAAACAACAACAAGTGCTGGCGAGGATGTGGGGAAAAGGGTACACTTGTACACTGCTGATGGGACTGCAAATTGGTGCGGCCAATCTGGAAAGCAGTATGGAGATTCCTGGGAAAGCTGGGAATGGAACTACCATTTGACCCAGCTATTGCCCTTCTGGGACTATTCCCTGAAGACCTTAAAAGAGCGTACTACAGAGATACTGCCACATTGATGTTCATAGCAGCACAATTCACAATAGCTAGACTGTGGAACCAACCCAGATGCCCTTCAATAGATGAATGGATAAAAAAAATGTGGCATTTATACACAATGGAGTATTATGCAGCACTAAAAAATGACAAAATCATGGAATTTGCAGGGAAATGGATGGCACTAGAGCAGATTATGCTAAGTGAAGCTAGCCAATCCCTAAAAAACAAATGCCAAATGTCTTCTTTGATATAATGAGAGCAACTAAGAACAGAGCAGGGAGGAAGAGCAGAAGGAAAAGATTAACATTAAACAGAGACATGAGGTGGGAGGGAAAGGTAGAGAAAAAGGAAATTGCATGGAAATGGAAGGAGACCCTCATTGTTATACAAAATTACATATAAGAGGTTATCAGGGGAATGGGAAAAAAAACAAGGAGAGAAATGAATTACAGTAGATGGGATAGAGAGAGAAGATGGGAGGGGAGGGGAGGGGGGATAGTAGAGGATAGGAAAGGTAGCAGAATACAACAGTTACTAATATGGCATTATGTAAAAACGTGGATGTGTAACCGATGTGATTCTGCAATCTGTATTTGGGGTAAAAATGGGAGTTCATAACCCACTTGAATCTAATGTATGAAGTATTATATGTCAAGAGCTTTGTAATGTTTTGAACAACCAATAAAAAAAAATAAAGGCATTGTGTTGTGATCATCTACACCTAAAAAAATAAATATTTAAAAAAAAAGAACTTAAAAGACTCCACAGAAGTATCTTCTCTAGCAAATTTAAGAGTTTTTTTTTAATAATACCTTAATAAAGTGGTTGGGAGATGTAGCTCAGTGATAGAGCAATGGCCTAGCCTGGGTTCCATCCCCAGTACCACAAAAAGAAAGAAAGAAAGAAAAATAACGACAATGACAAAAGATACCTTACCAAAAACACACCTCTAGAAGAGCCCACTACAGAAGAACTCATCAGTGGCCTCTCTCTCTGGCACAAATCTATTTCATGGAAATAATTTTTAGTACTTTAATGATGCCTCTCTTGACCTACAGCATATGACAATAAGGAGCAATTAGCTCAACAAGTGTAATATAAAAGGGGTGGAATGAATTTAATGGAATTGATTTTTGTTTAATCTGTGTTGTCATGGGCGAAAGTCAGCTTTTTCTGACCCAGCGCATTAAAAAGGACAGGTTGGTGGACCTTTGGGGGCCTTATTTTTCCAATACAAGAAGGGCCAGTACTCACCTTCTTCCTGGTTTCACTTTGCCTAGAATTACTCTCTCCTCCACAGGTACGCCCTGAACTTGGACCTCAACACACCTCAGGTATACACACCTGGTCTCAGGTAGGTACACGCAGTCATTTATATGTTCTGCCTGTGACTGATGCCCTGCCCAGCTGTCACTGACCTCGAGAAGTGTATTTTTGCTGGGCACGGTGGTGCACACCTGTAATCCCAGCAACTTGAGAGGCTGAGGCAGGGGAATCTCAAGTTCAAAGCCAGCCTCAGCAACTTAATGAGGCCCTAAGCAACTTAGCAAATCCCTGTCTCTAAATAAAATATTTAAAAGGGCTGGGTAAGCATCCCTGTGTTCAATTCCCAGTACCAAAAAACAAAAACATGTATTTTTGCCTGTAGGTTTCATTGCACAGGCGCTGACACCATTGAGACCTTTAATACAGAGTGATGATCAGGAGACAGCTGAGTGGGTAGAAGACATGGTGTCAGCTCTGCAAACAGTCTATCTTTTGTCATCCTAGATAATAAACTTACCATCTTAGGAGCTGGGGGTATAGCTCAGTGGTAGAGTACATACTTACCATGCACAAGGACTTGGGTCCTATTTCCAGCAAAACACACACACACACACACACACACATACACACACACAAAAAATTCTCATTTTGGTGAAGTGTGGAGTTTCTTCACTCAGCATGAGCAATGGAATCCTTTGTGGAGCATTTTAAATATGCCACCAAGTCCCAAACCAGACCTAGTGAGTCAGCATTCCCAGAGATAGGCACTAGGCAGCCACGTTTCTAAGGACCACGGTAGCTCTGATGCACAAGTGAGGTTGAGACCCATCAATGCAGCAGCTCTCATCCTGGAGGGTTAGGCAAGGAAACTGAGGGTCAGAGAGGTTGATGGTGATTCACCCAAGACATAAAATTTGCAAAGGAACCAATCTGCATGCAGACAAAGGTGTCATCCTCAAAGCCCAGAATGAATGAAGGGTGCTGGATACTCAGGAGCCAATAAGAGTCATTATGAAAGAATGTGGCCTGAAAACAATAAGCTGGGTTGGTAAGGGGTTGACAGTCCTTTTGACTTATTTTTGAGTATTTTAGAGACTAAACCAGTGCTTGTCATCCTTTTGAAGTAGTTCCTTCCACAAAATTGTTGCGGTCAGTGTTGTGTGGCCTTGCTACCCTGTCCACACTGCTGATGGCATCAGGCAGGACAGAAGGCAAACCAATAGCCTCTCAGGAGGCCACTTATAACCAGGGGGATGGTGGATGACCACTTGATGACTACCTGATCACCACCAATCAGCAGCTCAAAACAAACCTTAAGTGAAGCATCAGGGGTCAAGAGCTGGAAAGAGCAGAATGAACCAAGAGGCCACCGTTAGGGTTAGGGTTAGGGTTAGGGTTAGTTAAAAATAGAGGGAGAGCCTTTGAAAAAGAAATAGAGGGCAAAGGTCATAAGTAAAATAGCATCACAAGGTTAGAGGTAGCATGTGCCCACTGTAAGTATTGACAAGAGGCCCATCTCACGATTACTATTACTGCTGTTCTGTATCCTCAACTTTTTCCAGTTCTCTGAGACCCGGTTTGTGCAACTTCTTAGATAGTTTTCTGTTTCCTTCACATTCCTGAATATTCCTAAGATTATCTCTGTGTGCTATAAAGCAGTTAAGGAATAGCAATAACAAGACATTTTCCTGCTCACTAAGCACCTCAAAGGAGACTTCTTTGGACTTTGGCCTCCAGAAAGATATCCGGATGACTTGGAGCTTCCCAGAATCCTTTGCGTCTCTTGAGAAACCGCAGGGCATTTTCTTTTCTCCTGGACCACTGAAAGGCGGAGCTGCTCTTCATTTCTTTGCTTCTATTGCCCTCTAGTGTTCACTTCCTGTACTAGGTCTTTAGATCTTTAGACACTTTTTTTTTTTTTTTTTTGCTGCTGAGTTTAAAAACTAGGAGGATCACAAGTTTAAAGCCAACTGCAGCAATTAGCAAGGCCCTAAGCAATTTAAAATAAAAGTAAAATGGGCTGGGGATGTGGCTCAGTGGTTAAGCGCCCCTGGGTTCAATCCCTGGTACCAAGAAAGGGTGGTGGGGTGGGTTACGCTCAGTGGTAAATCACTCCTAGATTTCATCCTCAGTGTTGTTGATATATTTTAAAAATTTATATATAATATACTAATTTTAAAAGTGTATCCATGCATTGAGTGCCTGCCACAAGATAGGGCATTTTTCAGGTAGTCGAAATACAGTTCTTGACTTCACAGAGACCTACCTGAGGAAAGTGGCAATAGATGCCTTATACGAAGGTGCAGTGACAGTTTTGACAGTGCTGCAAGAAAAAGCAGAAAATCTGCTTGGTAGGGAAGTCAGTGAGGGCCTTCCCTCTGAAATAGAGAATGCAGTGGCATGAAGGAAGGACCAGAGTTACAATGGCATAAAGGTCAAGGGCAGCAGCAAATGCCAGACCTCGGTATCCAGAGGGAGTGAGCTGGGCTTGGCTTGAAGAAGCGAGAGCAGACCTGTGTTGGGGAACAGCAGGTGCCTGGGGGTAGTGGGAGAACAGACAGGAGGAATGATTGAGGGATGATCTTCCTGTGGCCGGGTTGGCCACGCAAGAATTCCAGTCTTTATTCAAATGAAGAGGCAGCCTTCTTCCCTGTGTTCCTTCCTCCCTCTTTTCTTTGCCTCCTCCATCCCTCCTCCACTTGTTGCCCTCCTTCCTCCCTTTCTTCTGGTTCTCAATCCTGGCTGCACATTGCAATCCCCTGGTTTAAGATTCCAGCCATCAAGTCATACCTCAGACCACTTAAACAAGGATCTCTGGGGGTGGGACCCAGCATCAGTGCTTTTGAAGTCCCCCAGGTGATTCCACTGTGTGGCCAGTGAGGAGAGCCCCCCACCCCCACCCCTACCCGCCCCCCCGGAAGTCTCTGAAGATGTTGGAAAGCTTGATTCTTATTTTGCTTCCTGTAATCACTCCTTTTTTTCCCCAAGTACTAGAGATTGAACCCAGGTCCTCCCACATTCTAGTAAGTGCTGCACCCCTGAACTACATCCCCAAACCTTTTATTTATTTGTTTGTTTGTTTTTAAGTTGTAGTTGGACACAATGCCTTTATTTTATTCATTTATTTTTATGTGGTGCTGAGGATTGAACCCAGCGCCTCGCACATGCTAGGAGAACACTCTACCAATAAGCCACAACCCCAGCCCCCAGACCTTTTTATTTTATTTTGAGACAGGGTTTCACTCCCTTGCCCAGGCCAGCCTCAAATTTGTGATCCTCTTGTCTCAGCCTAGATTGGGGATTTCAGGTGTGGGCCACCACTTTGCGTTCTTAAATCCAGATCTGTCTGTACCTGACCCAGAGGGCATTGGAGTATTCTCCCACCTCACCTCTCCACCAGGCAGCAGCAGATCTGGAACAAGTCAGGGCAAATCACAGACCCCAGCTTCGTCATTCATCCATCAAAATTCTGCTTGGAAAACAGGGAGGCACACAGAGGAAACCAAAGATCCCCTCACAACCTCCTAGATTTCCTCCCCTGCACCTGCTCCAGTTCCTACCCAGCTCCACCACCATTCTCCCCTCCCCACCTGCCTGTATTCCGCTCCATCCCAGGGGAGAGAGGGATAATAAGCACTTGTGTCCTATTCTGTTAGATGGTCAGAGTTGCATTTTGAAAATATCCTGCTAGTTGCAGGTGCAAGATGAATTGAAACTGGATCACAGCTTCCTAGGAGATTAGATCAAAGGCTGTTAGTAAAGCAGTTCTGTTGAGAGATAATGGTCTCTGTGGTGGTGGCACAAGAGAGATAAAGGAGCTGGAGTCAAGGGATGTGTACAGGATAACTGAGCTTGGTGGTGGAGTGGACACGGGAGAATGGACAGAAGGTGTCCCCCAAAAGTTCACGTGCAAGACGATGCAAGAATTGTCAGGGCCTAGGGATACGGCTCAATGGTAAAGTACACGCCTGGCATGTGCGAGGTCTTGGGTTCAGTCACTACCACCCCCTCCCCCAAAGCAATTGATTTGCTCAGGAGTCTGAGGCAGGGGGATGGCAAGTTCAAAGCCAGCCTCATTTTGACTCATAGTAGAGCCGGGTGTGGAGGGAAGGGAGGGGAATGGGAATGGGAAAGACAGTCGAATGAATCAGACATAACTTTGTTATGTTCATATAGGAATAGACAGCCAGTATAACTCCACATCATGTACAACCACAAAAATGGGAAGTTATACTCCATGTATGTATGAGATGTCAAAATACATTCTACTGTCATGTAGAACTAAAATGGACCAATAAAGAATTTAAAAACAACAACAACAAAGCCAGCCTCAGCAAACTAGCAAGGCCCTGAGCAAATCAGCAAGACCCTGTCTCAAAATAAAATATAGACAGGGCTGGGGATGTGGCTCGGTAGTTAAGTACACTTGGGTTCAATCCCCAATACCCAGCCACCCCCTACAAAAAAAAAAAAAAAAAAAAGAATTTTCAGAGGTAGCATGATTGAATTGTGAGACCCTTAATCTAATCAGTGCATTAGTCGTCAATCAATCCACTGATATGGATTAACTGGGCAGTAACTACAGGCAGGTGAGTTGTGGATGGAAGACGTAGGTCACAGGGGGCATCCCTGGTGAGCAGAGCTCTCTCTGCTTCCTGGTTGCCCTGTCCTGAGCTGCCTTCCTCTGCTCTGCCCTTCTCCCATGATGCTTTGCCTCATCTCAGGCCAGGGCAATGGAGTAAGCCATCTATGGACTGAGACCTCAGAAACTGTGGGCACTAAATGAACTTTTCCTGCTCTACTGTGTCCTTGTCAGGTCCTGTTGGTCATGGTGACGAAATGCTAACTAAAACAAGAGGGATATGCCAAGGATGACTTGGGATTCTGGTTTGAGTACCAAGATGGATGACAGTGTCCTTTCCTGTGGTAGAGAACACTGACAGACAGATTTCAGAGGGTGAGAGCAAAGAAATGAATTGTTACTAGTGTTAGGGCAAAAACTCTGGCTTCAGGGGTCCCAGGGGCCCAGATTCAACCGCCCATCCCAAAAAGACAGACAAAGAGACAAGCAGTGGTAAAAACAGGGAGAGACCTTTATTCAGCGTGGCCACACCGAGAACGGAGAGGCCTGAGACCTAAGATCTGTGCTTCAAGGGTACAAACAAGAACTTTGGGTTTAAACAGGGGAAGGAACTAGAGCAGGGGACAAGAAGTAGCCATCTTCATCAAACTGTGGTCTATATCAAACAGTTATTTCCATTCTGCTTTTGTGAGATTCTGCTGGCTCTGGGGAAGTTGCTGGGGGGCAATCTGGTTCCCGTTATGGGATGATGCTGCTTAGCTGGGCAGGCTCGGTTCCCATTGTGATGTGATCTGCCTGCAAGGCTTGCTGCTCCTGGAATCTAGAAAATATCTTAGTGACTCTGATCTTGGTGTTTTTCAGCCTTGAAGGGGGAGGATTAGCAGCTTTGATGAACACTCCTTAAATGATTAACAAGTCTCAGCACAGAGCTGAGCAGGAATCTGACCCAAAGTTTAAGGCGGTATAGGAGCCAGATACAAAATGAAGGCAGAGATGTCAGGCTTTATCCTGCTTTTAGTTACCCATCAGGCACCTGCAGGCCCAAGTGAAGAGTCCGTGCTTTTAGCAAAAGCAGCCTTTAAGCCCCTATTACAGGATGAGTTTGGTTTTGGACAAATTACGTTTAATGTACCTTTGGGATATTTAAATGGATATTTGAGTACAGGCAGTAATTTACTCAACAAATACTTACTAAGCCCTTAATGGTGTCAGACACAATTCTAGGCTTTTTCCCTTATAGAGTTTAGATTGTAGCTCATCCCTTTGCCTCTGTGAAGATCCCTGCCCACATGTCCTAGTCAGATGAAAATCCATTTAGTATTCAATAAGATTATTCTGGGAGCTGCCTATATATATGACATTGAGCTCAGCACTCTCCTCAATTGGGAGATTCTATTTCTTACATTCACTTACTGCCCTTCCAAAGTAACCCTCTCCTGGTTCCCCCTGACATTACACAAAAACCAACTGGAGCATGCCAGGTGCAAGCCAGACTTTTGTTATGAAATGGGACCTAGTAGAGACATTTACCTGGACATTCCAATAAAATTGTTCACTTCAGAAAAGGGGAGCCAGGTATGGTGGTACATGCCTATAATCCCAGTGACTTGGGAGGCTGAGGGAGGAGGATTGAAAAAAAATTGAGGACAGCCTCAGCAACTTAGCAAGGGCCTAAGCAATTTAGAGAGGACCTATCTCAAAAAAAATTTTTTTTAATTTTTATAAAAGTTCAATGGTAAATTGCTACTGGGTTAAATCCCTAGTACAAAAATATAAATAAATAAATAAGGGGGAAATATGTTCTCTTATTTTCTCATCCACTCAACTGATGGTTAAACTTTGGGCCACACGTGATGATGCATGCCTATAATCCCAGTGGATCGGGAAGCTGAGACAGGAGGATCTTGAGTTCAAAGCCAGCCTCAGCAATGGTGAGGTGCTAAGCAACTCAGTGAAACCCTGTCTCTACATAAAATATAAAATAGGGCTGGGGATGTGGCTCAGTGGTTGAGTGCCCCTGAGTTCAATCCCCAGAACCAAAAAAAAAAAAAATCTGGGAAGCATTTCTCCCTAAAAATCCCCAGACCTTAAAATCAAGGACTTTGAGTAGCTAATAAAGGAAACCCTGAGGGTCCTTAATCACAGGAACAAAAGAAACAGAATTTTTTAAAAATAATTTTGGTTGTAGATGGACACAATACCTTTATTTTACTTACTTATTTGTGGTGCTAAGGATCAAACCCAGTGCCTCACACATGCACTCTACCACTGAGCCACAACCCCAGCCTGACACACAGAATCTTAAAGAAGAAAGAAGTCTATAATTTACCTAACCAGTCCTTCCCAAAGTGAATTCTGTGCCCCTTGATAATGCCCAGAGGGGCTGGGGTTGTAGCTCAGTGGTAAAGCGCTCACCTAACATGCATGAGGCACTGGGTTCAATCCTCAGCACTACATAAAATAAAATAAAGATATTATGTCCACCTAAAACTCAAAAATATTTTTTAAAACATGCCCAGAAATAAAATGATACTGTCATTGGAGGGGACTAAGGAGGACTAAGGAGAGAGGGACAAGAGCTTCCATATCATAAGTCATAGTCAAAGCACAAAGCAAAAAGAAAAGCCATAAAGTTAGCTTACCAGAGTTGGCACCTCAGAATCCCCATGTTAGATGCCAAAGTAAGCTATCACCAGCAGGGATCCAAGGAGGTCCTAGAGAGGGGGACCTCAGTGCAGAACAACAGCATTTTTGACATACATCATAAAAAATAATTTCAAGCCATGTCAAATAGAGACACAAGTGAAAGATTTATTCAGGAAAGCTAAGGAAAGCATGGGCTATCTTGAGAGTGAGATGTACTTTTGGGGTCTTGGGATCTTCTTTGAAAGGAAACCTTGTGAGGAGTGGGCACGGAAATGTATGTAGAGATGACATCAGTCTGATGGTTGCAAAAGAGCTTAAGGCGTTATAGCTGTTCTCAGAATCCTTAGGTTGATGTTTTCTCCATTATCTGATCAATAGATGATATCTGGAATGTACCCACGTTATAGTTTTATTTTTTTAATATCATATTACCCTTGCTTAATCTACTCTAAAAATACATGCGTTAGTACATCGAACAGGACAATTTTCATAAGTAAGTGAATTTCCAGTAACTTTAAGACTGTGAGTGAAGATGCATAGATTTCCCAGAAATTTGGGATCTCCAGGGCTGGGGAATACTGACTTGAGGAGAAACCGTACACGGAAATAGCACAAGGCTTTCAGATTAAAGTTATGGTCTCCTTTTCCCTCCTTTTGACAGCTTCCTACCTTTCTTTTATTTCTTCTGTTCTACTCAATACCATGATTCAAACATTTGGGAGGAAAAAAATGAAACTTCCCTCTTAGACTTCATGATGGACAAGCATACCTTTATGCTCAGGTAAGCCTGGGCAACTTGGCAAGATCCTATCTCCTATCAACCTGGCAAGATCCTATTTGAGGACAGCCTGAGCAACTCTAAGTAAAAAGAGCACATGCCAGGCCAGGGGTAGTAGCGAACGCCTATAATCCCAGCAGCTTGGGAGGCTGAGGCAGGAGGATCACTAGTTCAAAGCCAGCCTCAGAAACTTAGCAAGGCCCTAAGCAACACAGTAAGACCCTGTCTCTGAAAAAAAAAAAAATACAAAAAAAAAGGGGGGCGGGGAGAGCTGAGGATGTGGCTCAGTGGTATAGCATCCCTGGGTTCAATCCCCAGTACTGCAAAAAAATAAACAAATAAATAAAGAACGGAACATGTGTTCCCAAACTTACTTCACTACCCAGCCCTTTTTCTCATAATAGCTACGGACATGCCTGGGAATGTATTCAGGTAAATATACAGCTAGTGTAATGGTAATAATAATTGTCATTATTATTTATTATCTACTCTATGCTATATACTTTTAATTATTTCATTTAATCCTTAAAACAATCCCATATTATTGCTATAAAATATATGTTATATATGTGTTTATATATCATATACATTAGATCATGTAACATTTAACAAATGAGAAAACTAAGACTCAGAATAATTTCTCCAAGGCCATGTAGCTGGTAAGCAGTGATAGGGTTCAGGACACATCACTCCAAAATATGACTATAGGGGGTGGAAATATGCTACCCCAATATGCCTGTCTGGCCTAAGAATTTTTTTTTAACTATTTTGAGAAAGAGCAGACATAGAAAAAGCTCTAAAAACAAAAGTGGCAATTAACATTTTCCTAAGAGAGGAACCCCTTGTATCTGTAGAGGAAATCTCCCTACATAATGGTGGCTCCCCTCTGCATCAGGAGGAGAAAGGTGAGTAAATCACTAGACCCCCCTCCCCACAGCAGAGGGGGGCAGAAGGCTCTGGTCTACATCTGCATTACAACCTTGCTCGGGTTTACCCTTCTTTTCCTAACTGTCTCTCCATAACCTGCCTCTCCCAGGTCCTTCTGGCTCAGCAAACAGTGGCATCTAAGCTTCAAGTTTAAACCACTCCTTTGAGATTAACTCTTGGATTTTCACTCCTAGGCATCTCCCTGAGAATTTCCTGGGCATACAGGAGGTACACGTGTTATATTAACTTTGTACAACTTTGTCTCATTAATCTGCCCTTTGTTACAGGGAATCCCCACTAAGAACTATGGAGTATAGACAGAAAGTCATTTTTTCTCCCCTTCAGAGATCAAGCCACATTTTGAAGGCAGGCTCTTAACCACGATCCCACACTGCTTCCAATCCTGTCCAAATCCTCTCCCATGCTTGAATGAGCCCTCAATACCACAGGAAAGAATTGTCCAATCTCTGGAAATTGAAACATCCTCAAACAGGAAACTCATTATTTCTCAAAATAACACAGTACACAGTTCATGATTTTTTTTTTGTGGTGCTGGGGATTTATTTTTTTATGGTGCTGGGGATTGAACCCAGAGCCTTGTACATGCGAGGCAGGCTCTCTACCAACTGAGCTACATCTCCAGCCCTCATGATTAAGTATCTTTAAATATTTAGAAAGTTCTTGATAATCAGTTGAAATCTTCCTCCATGTACTTTCCACTCATTATTTCTGGGTCTCTCCTCAGAGATGATATATACTAAGCCTAACATTTCCATTGGAGCATAATTCAAATATTTGAAGACAACTATATTGTCTGCCTTCAAAAAAATAACCAAATTGTAACTGTATTTTTAGAAATGGGCTATAGTCAACAAGACCCTGTCTCTAAAAAAAACGGGTTAGGGTTAGGGTTAGGGTTAGACCAGAACTATGTCTTCTAAGTATTTTGTCTGATCACATTGTCTTACATGTTTCCTTAATTTCCACAGTGGCACAAAGAGATATTTTTTCATCACAGAAAGAAGGAGTGAGAGTAATCTTGATAGAATGTGCATGTTATGTATTTGTTCTGATGCACTTTGGGAAAATCATGTACAAATGCATTTAAGGCTCTGTGTGTGTGTGTGTGTGTGTGTGTGTGTGTGTGTGTGAAGATCAAACCCACTGCCTTATACCTGCTAGGCAGGTGCTTTACCACTGAGCTACACACCCTAAACTCATGCTGTCTTTGGAGACTGTAAAGAAGACTATTTCCTTGCTACTTCCAGCTGCTGGTGACCCCAGATGTCAAAAAAAAAAAAAAAAAAAAAAACACTTTTTTTTAAGATTGTGAGGCAGGGGACTTGGAGAATATAGCTCAGTGACGAGTGCTTGCCTAACATGCAGGAAGCCCTGGGTTTGATCCCCAGCACAACAAAATACTTATACACACAGAGATGACAGCAAGACAGATTTTATTCAGGGGAACAATTACAAATAGATTTTGTAATAAGGGCGAGTGATTGGGCAAACTCAAAATACAATAAAAAGTGGGGCCAGGAGTGGTGGCGCAACCTGTGATCCCAATGACTCAGAAGGCTGAGACAAGAGGATCACAAGTGGGCCTGGGGATGTGGCTCAAGAGGTAGCGCGCTCGCCTGGCATGCGTGCGGCCCGGGTTCGATCCTCAGCACCACATACAAACAAAGATGTTGTGTCTGCCGAGAACTAAAAAAAATAAATATTTAAAAAATTCTCTCTCTCTCTCTTCCACTCTCTCTTTAAAAAAAAAAAAAAAAAAAAGAGGATCACAAGTTCAAGGCCAACCTCAGCAACTTAATGAGACCCTGTCTCAAAATAAAAAAAATAAAAAGGGCTGGGGATGTGGCTCAATGGTTAAGTGTCTCCAGGTTCAATCCCCAGTACAAAAAAAAAAAGTGGGAATTTATAGCCAAGGAGTAATGTGGGAATCAGTGAATTCACTGGGAATCAGTATATATAGAGTCACAAAGAGGAAACATCAAAGGTGAGGGAAATTCTTGCTACATCAATTCAACAGGATTCTTGCTGCAGGCAGGCAGGGGAATTAGATATCAAGAATAGAATAGAGGAATTTGATCAGAAATTGAGAATGGGGGATTCTTACTAACCTGACCCAGGTAAACTAGACTAAACAGACCAAGGTCAGGAACTGAAGGCTGAGACCACCCTGAGCCAAACTATGTCAAAGGAGTTTTTGTCATGGTTGTTCTGAGATTTATGGCAGCCTAAATCCAGCCTCTACCTCCATTTTCACATGATCTTCTTCCTTTGTGTCTCCAGTCCAAACTACTCTCTCCATTCTTTTCTGAAGACACTATCATTGGGTTAAGGGCTAACCCAAGCTCAGTATGCCTTCATCTTAACTTATAATATCTTCAAATTCCATATTCTAATAGAGTCACATTCTGAGGTTCCCATGAATTTGGGGAAAACACTCTTCAACCCACTACTGTGAATAAAACCATCGCCTCAGCTGAGCGCAGTGGTGCATGCCTGTAATCCCAGCAGTTTGGGAGGCTGACACAGGAGAATAATGAGTTCAAAGCCAGACTCAGCAAAAAGCCAGGTGCTAAGCAACTCAGTGGATCATGTCTCTAAATAAAATACAAAATAGGGCTAGGGATGTGGCTCAGTGGTCAAGTACCCCTGAGTTCAATCCCTGGTACTCCCCACCCCAACCCTCCCCCCCCCAAAAAAAAAAAACAGATAAAACCATGGCTTCTAAAATTCAAATTCTTGTTCTGGCCAGGTGTGGTGGCACACACCTATAATCCCAGCAACTCAGGAGGCTGAGGCAGGAGGATCACAAGTTAGTGAGATGCTCTCTCAAAATTAAAAAGAGACTGTGGATGTGGCTCAGAGGTTAAGAGCCCCTAGGTTCAATTCCCAGTACCAAAAAAATGATTGTGCTATCATTAACTAACTTTGTTAACTTGGGCAATTCATGCAACCTTCTTAATTGTGTTGTTTTACCAAGAGCAGGGACATGCACCTGTAATTGCAGCTGCTAGGGAGATTGAGGCAGGAAGATCATAAATTTGAGGCCAGTCTCAGCCACTTAGTGAGAACCTGTCTCAAAATAATAAATAAAAAGGACTTGGGGTGTAGCTCAGTGATAAAGCAGTCCTGGATTCAATCCCTACTACCAAAAAAATAAAAATGAAGAAATGTGTTTTCTCACCCACACTGTGAATTTTACTTGCTTTTGTGAGAAGCAAGTTAGATGACATCTACAAAGCATCTCTGAGCACAATGACCAGCACTTGGCAAATATTCATTATTGGAAACCATTGGTCACCATCTCCTATCAATCTGGCTTAGTCCTTCTCTGGCTCCTTTGTGATTCTTCTCTCCACTTTCTCCTCAAATAAGAGTTTTTCTTTGCACTTGATACATGCTCTTTCTCTGCAGGCAGGCCCTCCCCTCAAGGAAGGCATGTGGGGTGGGGGAAAGATGCAGGCTGGAACTGCCCCTGGGTTCAGATGACTTTCTTGGGCAGAAAATTCCCCTTCCACCCTCATTCTCCAAGGATTCAGAGACTAGTTTTCTAATTGACTTTCTTGAATGCCATCTGAGATCAGATCCATCCTTAAAAGCATCTTAAAATTAGAGATAACACTACTACTAACAATAATGGGGCCAGGTGTGGTGGTGTATACCTGGAATCCCAGCTATTTGGCAAGCTGAGGAAGGAGGATTGCAAGGACAACCTAGGCAATTTAGCAAGACCATGTCTCAAAATAAAATAAAAACTACTGGGAATATAGTTCAGTGGAACAGGGTTTGCCTCGCATGCATAATACCATGGGTTCAATCATCATCATCATCATCATCATCATCATCATCATTATAGCCTATTTAGGATTTGAAAGTATTGAATTAAGTGTACAAGAACTAGTTAAATTACTTTTGAATTAGCAGCCAAAAAAGTAGCAACTACAATAAACAGGAATGGGAAGCCCTTACAACAGGAAAAAAAAAATAGCAGCCAAACGAATGCCTTTGACTACCCCACCCCCAAAAACAAAAAGAAACAAACAAAAAATTGCATATTTTACCCTGTGAAGTCTTTCATTTAAAAAATCCGACTGTTTGCCTCCATTCAGCAGGAAGTAGCCATAATGGAGTCGATGCCCCACTTGCCATAGAAATGAAATGAATAATCAAAACTACACTGAGATTTCATCTCACACCAGTCAGAATGGCATTCATCAAGATATAAATAATAATAAATGTTAGGATGTGGAGAAAAAGGAACACCTTTACCCTGTTGGTGGGATATAAATTAGTAAAACCACTATGGAAATCAGTCTGGAGGCTCCTCAAAAGACTAGGCGTGGACACTCCATATGACCCAACTATACCACTTCTTGGTATTTACCCTGAAGAATTAAACTCATCTTACTATAGTATACATGCATACCCATGTTAATAGCAGCACAATTCACAATAGTCAAAATATTGAACCAGCTTAGGTGTCCATCAATGGATGAGTGATAAATAAACTGTGGTATATATACACAATGGAGTTTTATTCAGCCATAAAGAAAAATGAAAGTATAGCCTTTGTAGGAAAATGGTTGGAACTAGAATCCATTATTTTAAGCAAAATAAATCAAACTTGGGTTAAGGGTCCTATGTTTTTTCTCATATGCAAAAGCTAGAAAGGAAAACAAAGGTGAGAGTAGATCTCCTAAAAATCAAAGAGGGGTCAGTGGAGGAAAGGGACTAAAAAGTGGAAGGCCGGGAGGGAGGGATGAAATGCTGGGGAGTGATACTGGCCAAATTCTATTGTTATATTTTGTGCATGTATGAGTATGTAACAACAAATCCCATTATTATGTACAGCTATCATTCATCGATTAAAAAAAGAGAGAGAGAAATAAATAAATAAATGGAATGGAGAGCCAGATGTGATGGTGCCCACCTGTAATACTGGCTACTTGGAAGACTGACGCGGGAGTATAGCGAGTTCAAGGCCAGCCTGGACAACTTAGTGAGACCCTATGTCAAAATAAAATTTAAAAAGGGTTAAGGATGTGACTCAGTACTTACCTGGCATGTGCAAGGCCCTGGGTTCAATCCACAGAACCAGAAGGAAAGAAGGAAGAGAGTGAGGGAGGGAGGGAGGGAGGGAGGGAGGGAAGAGGAAAAGAAGGAAGAGAGAGGGAATGAAGGATTAACAGTGGGGAATTGTAACAGTAGTCACCCTTTTGTGAGTTGTCCTTTGACTTCCTTTCCCTTTTTACTGGCATTCTAAATTCTAAAGAATTCTACTGCACCTAAATGAGTAAGATATTAATTGTTAAATAATATCTCTTCCAATTCACAAAACCCAGAACATCTGCTGACCTTCAGATAATGTCAGCATGTGTAAAGCCCCTCCTAATTCTTTAGTCTTGAACATAACTAACACAAAGTGTGCAAATTACTGTGTTTCATCTAAAGAATTACAAGAAATAGCTATACGAGGTCAAGGTCAATTATACTGTCTGACCAGAAGGGAAAAAAAAAGTGGACTCCTACTCAGGATGACAAATGCTCTGCTCGGTATATGGTCTTCCTGCCCATTGTCACCCCACTTCTTCTTCCTTCCTCTAAAAGTTCTTTCATGTACCTGAGTTCCCTAAGATGGCCTTTTTATGGGGATGATGTCTCCCCCCATCTTCTCAGGGTGCTGGCCCTGGGAAAAAACTCATTTCTTTTTCACCAACTCTCATCTCCCAAGTATTGGCTTTTGAGCAACAAACAGCTGAATTTAGGCCTGGTTAGAAAAAAAAAAAAAAAACTTTGGTACTGAGATTGGAGACTGCAAATCTGAGAAAAGACAATTAATGAAGGGCAGGGGATGTAGCTCAGTTTGTAGACTGCTGGCCTCTCAGGCACCAGGCCCTGGGTTCAATCCCCAGCACCACAAAAAAAAAAAAAGACAATTAATGAGGTCCCCCAAAAGCTCATGTGTGAGACAATGCAAGAAAGTTCACAGGTGAGATGATCAGGTTATGAGAGCCTTAACCTAATCAGTGCATTAATTCACTGATAGGGATTAACCAGAGGTTACCATAGGCAGGTAGGGTGTGGCTAGAAGAGATGGGTCCTGGGGGTATGCGTTTGGGGAATACATTTTGCACTTTAGGAGCAGCACTCTCTCTTTGCTTCCTGGTGACCATGTCCTGAGCTACTTTCCTCCCTCACATGATATGCTGCCTCATTTCAGGCCAAAGCAATGGAGTTGGCTGACTGGACTGAGGCCTCTGAAACTGTGAGTCAAATAAACTTTTCCTCCTCTAATATGTTTTTTGTCAGGTCTTACAGTCACAGTGGTGAAAAAGCTGACCAAAATGGGGGTTGTTTTGCTTTTATTTTGTTTTTGTTTTGCAGCGCCGGAAACTGATGCTTTGCAGTGCTGGGGGACCTTTGTGTCCATTAGGCAAGGGCAGTACCACTGACCTGCACTCCAGCCCTGGCTCAGTCTTTTCTTCACACTTGCATCCAGGAACCCCCAATAATGGGAAACTCATGGAGTGGCCCAAAGTAAAGGTTTACATTATCAACTCAATGAAAAGGGGTGGTTTAGGGCTTCAATGGGAAAATATGGACCTTCCTTTTGTAAGGTCTTTGCTTAGCAACTGGATGGTCATCTTAAGTGACAGCTGCCATTTAAAAAAAAAAAAACTTTCGCTTTCCTGCCCAAGGGCCTTTCTGGGAAAGGCTCACCACTCCCTCTTACCAATCCAACTCTTCACACCTGCGTTCTTTCCCACCCAAAGGCATATCACCACTCCCTCGTACCAACCCCACCCTTACCCACCTGCATTAGGACCCCAGCTCTAATCCCTGAACCTGCCCCCATTAAATTCCCAAACCCCAAGCCCCCATTGCCTCTCTCCTCTATGGAGAGATGTGCCTTTATCTGCCAGCTCTGACAAATAAACTCTCGTGTGTATCTCTGCCTGGTCTCCGTCTTTCATTTCTCACTTGCCCATCTCCCAGTTCCTCGCTTTCCTTTTACCTTTGAGGGATTTTTATTGTTTGCTTTTGTTTCATTTTGAATTTTGGATTTGGTTTTGTTTTGTTTGAATTTTGGTTTTGGTTTTGTTTGCAGTGTGGGAGGTGAGTTGAACTCAGGACCCCGAGCATCCCACAACAAACATTCTATCAGTGCAATACATTCTCAGCCTTCTATTGAGCATTCTGATGCAGATGGGAAGGGGCAATTGGTCTTCTCAGCTGTTGCATTCCCAGGAATCTCTACTTGGTGAGGGCTAATAGTACGTGTTTTGTTGATTATTTGGTTTGGTTTGGTTTGGTTTTGGTACCAGGAATTGAACCCACAGGTATTCAATCACTGAGCCACATCCCCAGCTCTTTCTTTTATATTTTATAGAGAGACAGGGTCTTGCTGAGTTGTTTAGGGACTCCCTATATTGCAGAGGCTAGCTTTGAACTTGCAATCCTCCCGAGTCAGCCTCCCAAACTGCTAGAATTATAGGCATGTGCCACCACACCCCAGCAGTACATGTATTTTTTGAGAGGCTGTGATTTAGTCAGATAAGGGAAGAACAGAGAGGATTTCTTTCCTCGTCATCTGTTCCTCAAATGTTCTCACCTTAAAATTTAAAAAAAAAAAATCCTTTACACAGGGAATAGGAGTGTAACTCGGTGGTAGACAGCTGGGCTTAGATTCTCAAGGGCCTGGGTTTGATCCCCAATCCAAAACAAACAAACAAAAACCTAATACCAACTCAAGGGGTCTAAGAGGGCATCCACAACCCCAAAATAAATTCCCTAAGATTTAAGAGCTGAAAGTCATGATGTTACGTAAGCTCCTGTGTTTGCCAGGGCCTTCCAGAGAATAGAACCAATAGGATATCTAGAGATATATTCTAAAGGGTTTATTGTGGGAATTGGGTTACCTGATAATGGAGGCCAGAAAGTCCCATGATTTAAAGTCTATTGTAGCCAGACACAGTGGCATACACCTGTAATCCCAGCAGCTCAGGAGGCTGAGGCAGGAGGATCGCAAGTTCAAAGCTAACCTCAGCAATTTAGCAAGACCCTAAGCGACTTAGTGAGACCCTGTCTCTAAATAAAATATAAAAAGGGTTAGGGATGTGGCTGAGTCATTAAGCGTCCCTAGGTTCAATCCCTAATACTAAAAAAATAAAGAAAAAAGAAAAAAGAAGTCCCTCCCTAGTGGCAGGAAAATTGCCTCCAAGAGATTCCAGGTTCAAACTGGTCTATTTTATTAATCTCAAAATGAAGGTGAATACTTATTTCCTAATATGTTCAATAAAATGTTCAAAGAAGACTCTTATTGGACTCATTTAGATCATGTGCCATACTTTGAATCAATCACTCTGACCAGTTCTAGGCAACGCTCAACCCGGAATCCGAGGATGGGATTGGGCCCCACCAATCACGTGGGTCAGAAAAGTTTTCCCCAGGGAAAAAGACAGGAGATTTTACTGTCACAGGAAAGCAGGAGCTGAAACTCCAAACCTCAGCTCTTGCATTCCAATGAAAGAAAATTTAAAGTCAGACACCAAACGTCACAGAAGAGTACAAGTGACAGTAAAGTAAAAGCAAAGTGAAGTTCAAGCAGAGAACACTCTCGAGAGAGAGTGGGCCCTCTCTGAACAGAGAACACAAAGGAGACAACGCTGTCTCCAAATTTATTACTGTTTGGTGTTTACCAGGAGAACTGGGGACCACCTTCTGTACTCTCCACCAGCCAGGTGTTCAACTCCTCCTTCACATTGAGTGGTGGAGTTGTTGACCTTGATCCTCTCTGAAACCATCATGGTGGCCATCCTATTTAGCGGGGCTGCATCTACAAGTCAATCCCATGTTAATATGGGCACTGGGGTCCGTAACTGGTCAGAAGTGACCTTAGTGTACCTGCGCTACTAAAGGAATCCTCCTTCCCAGACAACTGGAGACGCTTACAGCCCTAATTCCCAACTTCACATGGACCTCAGTGAACGCTGTCAAGAGTGAGTCCCATGAATCCTTTCTTCTTGACGAGATTTCCAACTAGTTCCCTTGCTTTTCTGTTTTTTTTTCTACAAATTAACTTACCACCTTTTGCTTTCTCGACTACTTTGGAAGTAGTTTAAAGAAGACCCTAAAGGGATTTAAAGAACACTTGTGACCTCGCCTGCATTGCACTGCTTATTGCTAGCTACTACTTAACATGACCAGAAGACAGACTACAAAGCAGTCAAAAGCAATTAATGTTCAGGTGTCATTCCTCTGCCTAAGTCCCTCAGTGAACTCCCCATCTTTTTCTTTTTTTTTTTAATGTTTCCTTTTTTGTTTTCTGGTATTGAGGATTTAATCCAGGGGTGCTTCACCACTGAGACACATCCCAGTCCTTTTTATTTTTATTTTGAGACAGGGTCTAAGTTGCTGAGGCTGGCCTCGAACTTGTAATCTTCCTGTCTCAGCCTCCTCCGGAGCCGCTGGGATGACAGGCATGTGCCACTACACCCAGCCATGTTTTTGTTTTTTAGCGATGGGATCTTCCTATGTTGCCCAGGCTGGCGTCTGGGTTCAGGTGATCTTCCTGTCTCAGCCTCCATGCAGCTTCCTGAATCCAACCTTGGGTCATACACTCCCCTTCTGAAAAACCCATGGGGCAGGGGGTGCTCAGTGGTCAAACCCAAGGCCTCAAGCATGCTAGGTAGGAATTCTACCACTGAGTTATATCCCCGCATCACAAAAAATAAAAATGAAATACCCATCCTCTCTTCCTGGCTAATTCCTACTTAGTCTGGAAGGCCGAATGTGGATATCCCCTAGATAATTAAGAGCTCTCTGAACCACCCTATTTCTGTAATTTCACATTTTATTAACACTAAGAAGTTTGGCATAAGATGCCCTTCAATAGATGAATGGATAAAAAAAAAGGTGGCATATATACACAATGGAATATTACTCAGCAATAAAAGAGAATAAAATCATGGCATTTGCAGGTAAGTGGATGGAGTTAGAGAAGATAATGCTAAGTGAAGTTGGCCAATCCCAAAAAAAACAAATGTTGAATGTTTTCTTTGATATAAGGAGGCTGATACATAGTGGGGTAGGGAGCAGGAGCATGGGAGGAATAGACGGACTCTAGATAGGGCAGAGGGGTTGGAGGGGAAGGGAGGGGGCATGGGGTTATTAATGATGGTGGAATGTGATGATCATTACTATCCAAAGTACATGTAGGAGGACACAAATTGATGTGAATATACTGTGTATACAGCCAGAGATATGAAAAATTGTGCTCTATATATGTAATAAGAATTGTAATGCATTTTGCTGTCATATATAAATAAATAATAAGAATAATTTTTTAATTAATTTTTTTAAAAAAGATGGAAGCTCATGCCTGAACCACCCAAATGTTCTTCAGTGGCAATTCAGGCCAAATTTCAACAATATACTTTGGGATAATGTTTCTTTTTTATTAAAATCTTTCCCCATATCTTTTATTAAAGATCCATTAATAGCAAAAAAAAAAAAAAGAAGAAGAAGAAGAAGAAGTTTGGCATAAAGTAATCACCTAGTAATTGCTTTACTAATAAAGAAATGAATAAGTGTGAGTGAGTGATGGAAGAGTAGGACCTCAATACTTATTGAATGACTGAACTGATTTAAAAGGGAAAATTTTAAGCTGGGTGTGGTGGTGCACACCTCTGATCCCAGCAATTTGGGAGGCTAAGGCAGGAGGGTCACAAATTTGAGGCCAGCCTCAGCAAATTAATGAGGCCCTAACGACTTTGACTTAGCAAGACCCTGTCTCAAAATTAAAAAAAAAAAAAAAAAAAGAGGGTTGGGATGTGGCTCAATGGTTAAGTGACCTGGGTTCAATCCCTGGTTCCAAAAAATATATAAATAAATAAAAGGGAAAATTTGTTGCCTCATATCACTGAAAACTTCAGGGTAAAAACTGAATGTGAATGTATAAATAAATGGATACGTGGGTAGAGGCAGGTAAAGGTGGAGACAGACAGAAAGACGTGTGGAGAGATAAGTTAGCTAACAACAAATCTTCTCTTCCAGCAGTCTTGGAAGTGTACTAGAGCCAGGACTTTCAAGCGACAGCCATCTGGGCAGACTCCCAGGCCTTAAAGCCATATTAAAGAGGACATAATCCTGACCACTTTCGCCTGGCACTTGAGATATTCCTGAGCCTCGGAAAGAGAGAGATGAGTGATACCAGGGCCCAGTGGAACAAGGAGAATGTCCTTAAACAGAAACAGCAAGTGCTTTTTCCTGTTAGAGATTAACTCCCTGGCAAAGTACAGCATGCCTGCCACCCAGCTGGAGGTGGGTGAGGGATCTTGTTCTTTAGAGCCCTCAGAGACCTTGAACTTAACCGAATGAGCATCTTGCTCCATCCCAAAAGGAAGCAAGACAAACCACCCAGGTTTCTGAACTTTTGGCCTAGAGCCTCCTTCCTTTGATTAGGTAAGAAGCTGAGCGAGTTCGGCTTCTGAGGGGGGTCCTGCGAGGCCTCCAAGCCTCACTCTCCCACCAGTCCTGAGTGTGGGCCCTCTCCTCCCCAGCACTGTCCTGTTAAACAGGGCGAATTTCCATTAGGAGGAAGGAAAAAGGAAAACAGAAGTTGTCCCCCAAAAAAGTGAAAGCAGCTCCCAAAGCTTGGCCTGAGCCCAGGAGGCTGTAGGAGGAGACCTTGAACTTCCTGATCCCCAGCCACAAGCCCAAGCCTGTTTCCTGGCCCACAGAAAGCTCAGCACCCCCAGGGACAGAGCAGGGCTTGGGGCCAGCGGATGAGGCCTCCTGCTCCTGTTCAGGCTCTGCTGAAGCAGAAGGAAGCTTTTGTAGTTAAGGTTAGGCCGAATGGTTTCACTTCTTTCCCTTCTTCTTTACCACCATCACCTTATGGTCTCAAAATAAGTCCTCTTCAGGGCTGGGAATATAGCTCAGTTGGTAGAGTGCTTACCTAGCATGCATAAGGCCCTGGGTTCAAGTCCCAAGTACCACATACACACACAAAAAAATTCCTCTTTGGTTTGCCAAGTTCTTGTGGCAGAGAAGAAGGATCCCTTCTAGTACCTTATAGGCTTTGTCTTCCATTGCACACCTTCCCTCTCCTACTTTCAACCTCCTCCTTTTTGTCCGGGAGGATTACTAGGGATTGAACCCAGGGGTGCTTTACCACTGACCCACATCCCAGCCATTTTACTATTTATTTTGAGACAGCATCTCACTAAGTTTCTGAGGCTGGCCTCCAACCTGTGATCCTCCTGCCTCAGCCTCCCTGTAATCGCTGCGATTACAGGCTTGTTCCACCATGTCGGATCTCTCTCTCCCTCCGTTCTTCCTACCCTTTTCCTCCCTCCTCTATCTCCTTTCCTCTTTCTCGTCTTCCTCCCTCTTCCTCTTCCTCCCTCTCATCAGAGTAAAAACAAAAGACCCTGAATGCCTCAGCCAACCTGCAGTAGGGTGACTCCAAGCCAACCAGAGGCCTCTTGCTCCTCAGGCAGATAAGTCCCAAATGAATAAAGAGAAACAGTTCCTGCTTTACAGCACAGAATGTCAGCAAAAAAAAAAAAAAAACAAAAAAACACTTGAATTTCAGTTTATTCACCAGAAAGACCCCCCCTCTACTTCAGTACCACTAAGCTACATCCCAGTTCTTTTTTTCTATTTTGAGATGGGGTAGACCTAAATTGCTGAGTCTAACCTCAAACCTCAAACTTGTGATCCTCCTACTTCTGGGTCTGGAGTAGCTGGAGTTACAGATACCACCTCACCCAGCAAAAACCTCTTCTTTAAGCAAGACTCTGCATGGGTTCAGAAGCCATACTTCTGGGGTTCAAATCTGGTCTCTGCTAATCATGTCTGGCCATACTCAAGGAAGTCACTTACTCTCCTCACCTGTAAAATGGGTTGGTGTTTCTGGGTGAATCAAACTACCCCTGGCGGGTTCTCAGCGTGATGCCTGGCAAGAGGAAGGCTCCCTCCTGCTCTCACTCCACTTCCACAGAACTGCTCCCACCCTCCCTGCCAATCCTTCAATCTCACCTCCCCCCATCCTGTCCTTCAAATGTGTTGTGTCGTCATTTATTTGCAAACATGTCTATTTGATTTCAAATGAAAATTCTTTAGCATTTGCATTAAAACCAAAACACATGCAAGGAGAGAAAAAAGAGAGGTTGACAGACATGTTAGTAAACAGTGAAATATTTTTGAAGGCTGGATGCAGATAGCTCAGATGCTAGAAGGTTCAACTTGACAGACATTTGGTAGGAGACATGTGAATATTAGCAGACCGACCTTTTTCAAGGGATTAATAACTAGGAACCTGAATCCCTCCTCCTTCTTCCTTCCCACCGGCACTCAAAGGGCTACTTACTGAATGACCAAAGCTTCATGCCTTCCATTTAAGGGATCCCCATCTGATCCTGATCATTCCCACAATTCATTAACAATACTGCAAGTTAAATATTAAATTATTCATGCAAACAGTGTGCAGTGAGCCAAATGCAAAAAAAAAGAAAAGAAAAGAAAAGAAAGAAAAAACCCTTCCTGTCAGGGATGTCGGCTGTGTAGCCAGCCATTGAAAAAAAGGAGACAAAGAGCCCAAATTGAGACCCACACACCGCAATCAATGTTATGACCACAGAGTCTCCAGAGTTCCGGAGAGTGCACCAGGTTGGGGGACGGGGGTGGGGGGCACTGGACTGTCACAGCCCAAGGGCAGAGTGTCACTGGACCACAGGAGTCTACAGCCAGGCCTGTTCGTTTTCAGAAGCCGAAGACTTCTTTTGTCCTCTGCGGGAGGCTGGGGAGTAGGTTCCTGTGATCGTCCCACTCCCTCCACACCCCGCTCCACCCCAGCAGGAAAAGCCCAGTTCTGAAGCCTGGATCCCAAGCAAGGGGGACTTTTCGCTCTCCTCCCTCTGCGCGCAGCTTCTCAGAATGTTGGGTTGTCTCCTGTTTCAGAGGCCAAAGCGGCTCCAGAATCGAGGCCAGGTCCGACTTTGGAGTAAAGCAGCTCAGCTCTGGGGTTCGGGGTGTCCATCCTCCAGGGGGGTGACCTTGGCATCCGCTGCCTCGGCGCCAGGCTCCACGCTCGGTTCTTCTCCCTTGGACTGTTCTCCAGACTTCTGGGGCTCAGGCACCACCTCGGTGCCCTTGCTGGAGTGGCACCCCATCTCAGTGGGACGCTGTGGGTCAGTGCCCCTGAACCCTCGGAGAGGAGGCAGGTACGTGCGCAGGGCGTCAGGAGCCAGAATTAAATAACCCTCGGACCTCTGCTGCAGAGGGAGCTGGTTCGGTTTCTATGGCTACAAGGAGACGCCCCCGGTGCACAGGGAGCCCCCTGCGGAGTGGGCAGGGCTTGGAGGGTGGCCTTTCCAGAGAACCCGGCTGATTCCTGGCGGTGTGCCCCATTCATTCCACCGGAGGAATTCCCTTTTGTTTAGCTTCTTTGTAGATCCCCCACCACCACCACCACCACCTAGTTACCTGTAAACACAGCCTGCCTTCACACGCAACCAAGGCCCTGTTACCATGCAACAAGCCGTGGCCTCCCTCCTTCACATCCAGGTCTGCGAGTCACAGACCCCCCACTTGCAAGCCAGCCCCTACCCAAAAAGCCAGGGTCACATCCAGGTCTGCGAGTCACAGACCCCCACTTGCAAGCCAGCCCCTACCCAAAAAGCCAACTCCGCCCAGTGTGGAAGAATGCGGAGTCCAAGACAGTGGACCCAAACATATAGGTAATTAAAAGAAGAATAGGCAATGGGTGGTACTGTGTGCCAAGTACAGTTCACATTAATTAACTTGTTCACAACCCTGACAGGTAAGTTGGGGAATCTGGAGTGTTTTCAATTTTGTTTTGTTTTGTCTTGTCTTATTAGAAATCAAACCCAGGTGCACTTAACAATTGAGCAATATCCCCTGTTCTTTTTATTTTTTCATTTTGAGACAAGGTCTCACTAGGTTGCTGAGGCTGACATGGAACTGGAGATCCTCCCGACTCAGCCTCCCAAGCCTCTGGGATCACACACCTGCACCACAGCATCCAGCTCCATCCCTTTTCATTTTAAATTTTAAGACAGGGTCTCACTAAATTGTCCAGGCTGACCTGGAATTTTTCCATCCTCTTGCCTCAGCCTTCCGAGTCACTGGGATTATAGGTGTGCACCACCACACCTGACAGTTTATATTATTTAATCCTTATTTACAGATTGAGACACTGAGGCACAGAGATTGAGTGATCTGAGGTAGTTACCAAGAGCCAGGAAAAAGAAGAGTTGAGATTCAAGCCCAAGTCATAAGCTTCCATCCTCTTTATCCCTATGCTAATTTTATTTTCTAATATTTTTTTTAGTCTTATCTAATTTTTTTTTCTTTTTTGTGTTTTGAGGATCAAACCCAGAGCCTAGTGCATGCTAGGCAAGGGCTCTACCTCAGGCTGGTGCTGAGATTGTAACCCAAG
Organism: Marmota monax; assembly: GCF_021218885.2. NCBI lineage: Eukaryota > Metazoa > Chordata > Mammalia > Rodentia > Sciuridae > Marmota > Marmota monax. The sequence goes on from NW_026695224.1 coordinate 7,043,040, forward strand.
GGTAGAGTGTTGCCTAGTGCACTAGGCCCTGAGTTGGATCTCTCTCTCTCTCACACACACACACACAAAAAAAAAAAAAAACAAACACAAAATTGCTCAGGCTGGTCTTGAACTTACCTTCTGCCTCAGTCCCCCTAGTAGCTAGGATTACAGGATGACTCACCATGCCAGGCTTAATCTGATTTCTTTTAGAGATCCCATCAGGCCATCTTCATACACAGTGACAGGTATTATCCGCTAGGAAGTTGTCGATGTGTTGCCAGAGTCCGAGGCTAGGGAACCGGACTTCAGGTAAGTCCCAGCCCTCACCCCAAAAGAAAATCAAATGGCAAAAGTAATGGTGAAATAGGAAAGGAATATAATATTCAGCATAGCCATACTGGAGAGACAAGGGGACTAGTAATATCGGCCCCGTCTTCAGGGGTACCGATATGAGCTTCAGGTTTAAATAGGGGAAGAAACAAAACTGTGGGGGCCAGGGGGGGGGCAGCCCAGTATGCACAGTCAAGCAGTGGTCTGGTGGACCATTATCTCGGGATGGGTCAGGTGGGGTCTTGTCCACAATAAGAAACTTGCTTCTGCCTGGTTGGGGTGTAGGTAATTTTGACTCTTGTCACAAGCTGTTTATCCACCAGGTGACTGTAGGAGAGAATGACTCAGAGGAAGGACAAGTTAGAAAGGCAAGTTGGTGTTAGTTCCTCAGGTTTAGGGCAATGGCTGGAGACTTTTAGGTGCTGCTCCAGTGATCTGGAACAGGATGTTATAAGAGCTGTCAGTTGACAATCTGTTGATTATGATGTCCCTGTGAATCTCAGAATATCTTACTCTTATCCTGGTGCCTTTAGCCTTGAAAGGAGAGGATTAGCAGCTTTACTCAAGGCTTAAGGTAGGAAAGGAAACAGATGCAAAATGAAGGCAGAGACGCAAGCTTTATCCTGCTTTGGGCTACCCAGTGGACATCTGTAGGCCCAAGTGAAGGGTCAGTGCTTTTAGCAAAACCAATCTCTAAGTCCTTTTACAATTATGCTTTGGATTTGAGACACATGGGTAAAGATTTTGAATGATCCCTGATGCAAACACGTGTGTGTGTCTTTGTGTGTGTGTGTGTGTGTGTGTGTGTGTGTGTGTTGCTGGGCTTCCTGCAGGCTAGGCAGGCTCTCTACTACTGAGCTACACCTCTGGCCCTGAGAAACCACTGCCCCGTACTGAGAATTGAACTCAGGGGCTCTTTACCACTAAGAAACATCCCCAGCCTTTTTTTCCCCCCTCAATTTTTATTTTGAGACCAATCCTCACTAAGTTGCTTAGGGTTTTGTTAAATTGCTGAGGCTGGTCTTGCCATCCTCCTGTCTCAGTCTCCTGGGTCTCTAGGATTCCAGGAATGGGCCACTATGTCCAGCCCACAAACATTTTTTGAGTCTAGTGTGCTATAGATCTGGCATTAGGAATTCCTGTGATCTCTATTCTACCCTTGTTTTATTTTCTGATCACATAGGTTTCCTGTTCCTCACTCTTAACAGGGAACTGGTAATCCTGACCCAGCTCCTAGAAGGCTAGAAGGAGATCAAGCAGGCTGTGAAGTGACTTTTCAGAGAAGCAGGAGTTTTACAATGATTGTTTCCTGACTCCCCTGTGCATGCCCACTGCAGTCAGGTGACATCAACTCCCATTCACTTACAGAGGCCAGTGCATGCCACCCTAGGGTTCTTACACAAACCCTCCTGGTTACTCCTCACAATCACCCAGTTCTATGAGGAAGTGTTACTAATCCCTCTTTAGAATTGAAATCCAGAATCCAGAGGGGTCAGTTTCGTGGCTCCAGGTTTGAGGTCATGAACCTGGTAAGCAGCCAGCTCAGGATACATACCCAGGATCTTCGGCTTCCAAAGCCAATCTCAAGCTCCCTTCTGCCTGTGCCTCCACTTAACACCATTCCTCCCACCTGGACCTGGGCATTCAATGGTCTGCAAGAATGTGGCTAAACTCACCTATAATTCTCCTCCTCCTCCTCCTCCTTTTTTTTTTTTTAATTCAGGACTGGGGATTAAGGATTGGGTCCTTGGCATGCTAGGCAAACATTATACCAATGAGCTGCACTCCAGCTCTTTTTATTTTGAGACAAGGTTTTAAGTTACGGAGGCTGACCTCAAACTTGCAATCCTCCTGCCTCAGCTAACAAGTAGCTGAGATTATAGGAGGGCCTGGCTATAAATCACTTAAAAAAAAAAAAGTGTACCTATAATCCCAGCAGCTCAGGACACTGAGGCAAGAGGATCACAAGTTCAGCCTCAGCAAAAGCAAGGCTCTAAGCAACTCAGTGAGACTCTGCCTCTAAATAAAATTCAAAATAGGGCTAGGGATGTGACTTAGTGGTCCAGTGCCTCTGAGTTCAATCCCCGATATACCCCCCCAAAATAAAAAAACTAAAAAAATTTTTAAAAGCTTCTTGCCAACTGGGCTTAATAGTGTGACAATTAGGAAGATCAGATGTCAGATGATGTTGTCAGTTTCTATCTGCCATATAAATGCCAAAGTACATTGTGAGGGTGATAAAATACAAGAGGAACCTCCATTTACCTCCAATTCAGAGACCCTCACTAGGGCAAATCCTCATTTGGGAATTGAGCTTGTAAGGCCAACAGTCCTCTGGTGAAGCCTCCGAATTAATTTTTACTGAACCCAAGTGAAAGCAAGAGGCAGGCAGCAGCAGCTCCAGGATCCAGGAGAGAACATCTTGGATAGGGCAGGGATCTGTTCCGAGGCACAGTCAACAAGAACCAATGAAGGCTACTTTGCCAGGTGAACGGGGTAAGAGTCCTTGGCTGGTTTCTGGCCTCACCACGTGCAGGACTGGTTATATAATCTACGGGGCCAAAAAATGTAGGCCCTGTCTTTGAATGTTCAAAAGTCTTCAGGATTTCAACAATGACAGCAACACTTTAAATGAATGAAGAAAAGGGCCAGCTTTGTGGACCACATCTAACATCTTCCTCCACTTCTAGAAATGGATTTGCCACCGATGAAGACTATTATTTTCCAGATCCACCAGCTGACTTGGCTCGGGAAACACTGCCCTAGGAATAGAATGAGTCCAAGACATGGAGTTGGGACAGTCCCAAGATGGATAGGACCTCAGTAGGACACATTCAAAATGCTTCCAGCTTTCACTGACTCCTTAGGTAAAACAACTTTAAACCAAAACTCTTGCGTCTGAGGGATCTCAGAAATAAGATGGTTTACTCAGAAAAAGTACTAGGTTCTGAGACAAGCTTTTTTTTTTTTTGAGAGAGAATATTTTTTAATATTTATTTTTCAGTTTTCGGTGAACACAACATCTTTATTTTATTTTATGTGGTGCTGAGGATTGAACCCAGCGCCCCACGCATGCCAGGCGAGCGCATTACCGCTTGAGCCACATCTCCAGCCCCTGGGACAAGCTTCTGAAAACTACCAGCAGCAAGGCTAGATTGCAGCTGGAAGAATATCCACTAGAACAGAACTAAGCATTTTTTTATAACAAAAATTTGTTTTTGTTTTTTTTTTAATTGAGCAATTTTAATTTACAAAGTAGTAGAAACAGAATGTGAAAAGATATATTTAACTCCAATAACTCTTTTTTGAAGGTGGGTACTAGGGATTGAACTCAGGAGCACTCAACCCCTGAGCCAAATCCCCAGTCCTATTTTGTATTTTATTTAGAGACAGGGTCTCACTGAATTGCTTATCGCCTTGTTTTGCTGAGGCTGGCTTTGAACTCGCAAAACTCCTGCTTCAGCCTCCTTGAGCAGCTGGGATTACAATGTAGAATTTCCAAATGTAGAATTAAATTGAATATGCCTCACCATTTTTTGGTTTTATTTGGATCCAAAACTATCAACCACAGATATAGAAACTATGAGGAATCTTTTGTCTGCCCAGGAAACCATATTAAGGAAAATCAGGACCTCCAAACACACCTACTTGGGTGATTATTCTCCTGTGAAAACTTTCAGAATAAACTGGGATGACTGAATATTGGAAAGTTTCATTTTTAGAATAACAAGAGAAGGAGAAAAAAGTTTAAAGCCCTTTTTCTATCTAATGTGTTAATAATGTTAAGACTTCAACATTATTAGAAATTCATCCTCTACCTGTAATCAGTCGAATATGAACACAAAGCTGGAATAGCATCCCCAACAAAGTTCAAGATTAAGTAAATCTGAAATCAAGGTATATAGTTGATTTTCCTCTTATCCTAATGTGTGTGTGTGTGTATGTGTGTTTTCTTTTGAACTGAGGTTTTAACCCAAGCATGCTTTCTCACTGAGCTGTATCCCAGTCCTTTTATTTATTTATTTTTATTTCTTATTTTTTCCAGACAGGATTTCCCTAAGTTGCAGAGGCTGACCTCAAACTTTAGATCCTTCTGCCTCTGCCTCCCAAGTGGCTAGGATTACAAGTGTGCATCCCCATGCCCAGTTTATAATAAAAATTTGGCAAAGGAAGGCATAAATTGTTCACAACAAACCTACATTGGCTATGGATAAAAGGAATGGGATTGCACAATGTAGGGAATGCTTTAAGACAGAAGCTTGGTCTATAAGAAGCAATTGGTAGCTGGGCACAGTAGTATACCCCTGTAATCCCAGCAGCTCTGGAGACTGAAGCAGGAGGATCACAAGTTCAAAGCCAGCCTCAGCCAAAGTGAGGTGCTAAGCAACTTGGTGAGACTCTGTCTCTAAATAAAATACAAAATAGGGCTGGGGATGTGACTCAATGGTCGAGTACCCCTGAGTTCAATCCCTGGTACCCCCCCCAAAAAAAAAATAAATAAAATAATTTAAAAGGACTGGGGATGTGTCTTAACAATAGTTCAATCAAAAGAAATAAAGAAAAAGAAAGGGGGGGAGAAAGAAAGAGCAAGAGAGAAAGAAAGAAAGTAAAGAAGGAAGGAAAGAGGTGCTGGGATTGTGGCTCAGTGGCAGAGCACTTGCCTCATGCATGTGAGGCCCTGGGTTTTATCCTCAACACCACATAAAAATAAATAAACAAAATAAAGATATTGTGTCCAAGTATAACTAAAAAAATTAAGAAAGAAAAAGCAGTTGGTGCCTCTGGACTGGTTGAGGTTAACAGTCCAAAGATCTTATATACGAACAGAGTACGGTGGCTCTGGTGGTTGGGTGTGATGGGATTTAAACCAAGGTTTCCATGTAAACAGTCTTTTTGCTGGTTTGGCCTTAGCAGATGTTTACTGATTAACTTCCTTTAACTCTCCCCGGCACCCAATTCTTTGGCAATTAAATTTGGTAAGGACATGTCAATTTTTTAAATCACACAACATAAAAATCACAAAAACTGCCTAGAAAAAATACTGACATGTGGCCATATGTTAGTAAGGTTGTGGAACTTATTTTCACAGATCACTGGTGTGAATACGAGAGTATAGCCATTTGGGGAAGAGACTGGCAGGTTTTTCATTATTGTAGTGCTGTTTATCTATCCTAGGGACTCCTGCATGCTAGGCAAGTACTCTACTACTGATGTGCTCATCCCTGGCAGTTTCTTATAAAATCAAATACACATTCGCCAGTGGGTGAGTATTAGTGGGCTGGGACCACTGTAACCAAATACTACAGGTGTGTAGCTTAATCACAGATGTTCATTTTCTCACAGTTCTGGGGCTAGAAGTTCATGACCAAAGTGCCAGCAAAGTTGATTTCTGTTGAGGTCTCTTTTCTGGGCATGTAGATGGCCACCTTTTTTTTTTTTTTGGTAACAAGGAAAGAACCCAGGGGCACTTAACCACTTAGCCACATCCCAGCCCTTTTTTTGTTTTATGTTTTGTTTGGGGTTTTGGGGTTTTGCTTTCGTTTTTTTTTTGGTTTTTGGTTTTTTTTTTTTTTGCTTTTTGTTGTTGCTGTTTTATTCTAATTAGTATTATGTTTTTTGTTTGTTTGTTTTTGTTATTGTTTTTGTTTGAGGCAAAGCCTCATTAAGTTGCTTAGGGCCTCCCTAAATTGCCTAGGCTGGCTTTGAACTTTTGAGGCTGGCTTTGAACTTTTGATCCTCCTGCCTTAGCCTCCTGAGCCACTGGGATTACAGGCCTGTGCCAGTGGACCGGCTTTCTCCTTCCCCCCGCCCCTGGGGCTGGGGCTAGGGCTGGAACCCGGGGCCTTGACCATGGTAGGCAAGTGCTCTACCACTGAGCTACACCTGGCCCCTCTTCTTTTTTTTTCTTCATTTTAAAAAAAGAAAAAAAGAAAGTCAGATCTCAGAACATAACTTTATTGTTGTTTAAAAAACAATGAGGACTGGGATTGTGGCTCAGTAGTACAGCACTTGCCTAGCATGTGTGAGGCACTGGGTTCGATTCTCAGCACCGTGTATAAATAAATAAATAAAACAGAGGTCCATCAACAATATAAATAATATATATATATATATATATATATATATATATATATATATATATAAAATAGCAAGGATGGTGGAATGTGATGGACATAAATATACAAAATACATGTATGAAGACTTGAATTGGGTGTCAACATACTTTATATACAAACAGTGATATGAAAATTCGTGGTATATATGTGTATTAAGAATTGTAGTGCAAAAAAAACAAAGTACATGTATAAAGTCATGAATTGGCGTGAACATACTTTATATACAGAGATATGAAAAATTGTGCTCTATATGTGTAATAAGAATTGTAATGCATTCTACTGTTGTGTTTTTTTAAAAAAAAATAAAATCAATAAAAGATAATAAATACATTTTTTAAAAAATTAAAAACTGGGAGTGTGGCTCAGTGGTAGAGGGCTTGCTTAGCATGTATGAAATCCTGAGTCGGATCTCTAACACTGAAAGTGAAAAAATGGAGAGACAGAGACAAACAAACAAACCTATCCCTTTGAAGAAAGCAAAAGGCAAAACAACAAAGCAAAAAAGATGAAATAAAAATGAGAGCACCTCATCCAGTCCCTTATCAGTCTTATGCACAGAGCACTGTGTCCAGCACAGAGCAGATGCTCAGTAAACAGGAGTGAAGTTTTCCAGGGCATCTGCTCTGGAATCATCTAATCCAGATTCAAGAACTAGTTAACTAATTCTATCTCAAGTTAATGAAACACAATGAGTCCCAGTTTCTTCCTTGATACAATGAGGAAAAAAAATTACAATGTCTACTCTATAAGATGAGTGAGAATTAAACTAGTCCAACTAAAATTCTTAGTGTCTAATATTATGGCAAAGTTTTTGTGTATGTTTGTTTTTTGGATGTTGTTGTTTGATTTTGCAGGGCCAGGGATTGAACCCAGGGCTTTGATTCACTACCACTGAGCTATAACCCCAGATCCTATCATTATTATTTATTTATTTATTTATTTATTTATTTTAGTAGTAGTTGTACATGATACCTTTATTTTATGTATTCATGTGATGCTGAGGATCGAACCCAGTGCCCAGCAAGCGCTCTACCACTGAACTACAATCCCAGCTCCTCCTATCAGTATTGCCTCTCCTTCTACCTATCAAGCAATGTGCCACCCCTCAAGGAGACCACAACCTTCAGGGAAAACACAACCTTCAGGGAAAACAGAGCTGCTTGTTGATTAACTTGGCAGTTTCCAGAACATTCCATGATTGGTAGAATGAGGAAAATGCCAGGAGACCTCCTAGGAGAAAGTCATTAGGAAGCCTTCAGTCTCATTGTGATGCCAGGCGTTGGAATCCTGGCCTTGTAATCCAGCACTCTGCCCAGGCATGCTTTGAGGCACAGAGGTGGGGAGGGAGCTCTTGCAGGGACTAGGGCAAGGGTAGAGTGGAAGTGACTCACCAGCACTTAAAAAGTGAAAGAACGGGAAGTTACCTGCCAGCTGGTACATGTCAGAGGCTGTCAGCACTTCTCTGACCCGTTCACCTTCACCAGGGCACCAGGCTAATGAGTAGGGTGGTACTGGCCCCTGTCTGTGACCCCCCATCCTTCCTCCTACTCCCACCTCTTGCCCCTGTAGGCATTACTCCCAGGTGACACCTCCTCCTCTGCCCTTGATGTTCACTTTGACCAGATTACACCAGGACACAGTGCAAAGATTAAGTAGGCACACACACCGGGTAAACCAGGAGGCTAACAGAGTGGGGGTGGGCTGGGCTGATGGATGGCCCAGGCTTCACTATCACATATCGACTCAAATTTCCACTGGTGACATTATCCCTAAGTGTTGTCACAGAGATAAACTGTCAGGATTAAGGAAGACACTCCCCATGCAACTTTGCAACACTTGTGTCTCCACCACCAGACCTCTCTGCCTTCGGTGCTCTGTAAATAAATATTCTTTTCTTTGTTGTTGTTGTTATTGTTGTCTTGCTATATTGCCCAGGCTGGCATTATATAGGCATGCATGCACCACTGCACATGGTTTAAATAGACATTTCTTATATATTCTGTACTTAACCCATGGAGAACTCAATTATATCTAGTTCTGTTTTTTTTTTCCTGTGTGTGTGTGTGTGTGTGTTAAAAATGTTAATGTGTTATGGGCTGGGGTTGTAGCTCAGTGGTTGAGCACTTGCCTTGCATGTGTGAGGCACTGAGTTCAGTCCTCAGCACCACAAAAAAATAAAATAAAGAAAAATGTTACATTAAAAGTGAATTCAACCAGGACAGCGATTTTTGCATTTTGTTCTTCCATATATCCCTTGTAGAAATATCTGACATACAGCAGGTGCTCAGTTAATGTTTGTTGAACTAAAAAAACAAAAAAAACAAAAAACCGAAATGTAAAATGCTAAACAGCCCACTGCCTGCCCCCCCCTTTTTTTTTGCTGTGTGTGTGTGTTACTGGGGATTGCTCCCAGGACTTTGTGCATGCTAGGTAAGTACTCTACCACTGAGCTACATCCCCGGCCCTTTTTATTTGATTTTGAGACAGGGTCTGGATAAATTGCACAGGCCTTCAACTTGAAATCTTCCTGCCAAAGCTTCCCAAGTAGCTGGAATTACAGGTGTGTTCACCATGCCCAGCTAGTCCACCAGTTTTGTAACTGTTTTGCCATGTCTTCATTAAAAAAAAAAAAAAAAAAAAAAAAAAAAAACTGGGAGCCTTAGAAAAGGGAGGTGGCTGAGGGTCCCCACTACTCTCAATATCTGGCAATGGGACATTCCCTTTCATTAAGTGTCATCTGAACCCAATTATCAGGTAATAAATTATAGTGCTCCCTCCACCCAAGGAGACAACTGGAAATGGGATGGGGAGCTTTTCGTGTCACAATGATGAAGGATGGGTGCTGGCCTTCAATGGTAAGAAGACGGGGATACTTAATGGCCTCCAGTACCAGGATGGGCCCCATTCAAAGAAGTGTCAATGGCACCCGGGTGAGAAACACTACTGGGGTTGCCAACTCCTGTGGCGCCCCATTGTGTCTCTCTGACAGTACAGGGATGGACACAGAGTGGATGTTTAACTAAGCTGAATGCGAATGGAGGGAACAAGGTACTTTGGCCAGGGTTGAGAGGTGTCAAGAAAAAAGGGTTACTGGTAAAGGAAAGACTTCCTTGGGTTTGAGCAAAAGCCCTTTGCATTTTCTGATGCCCCTGGCATGGCTAAGAGAAGTTACGCCAAATTGCGGTGCAATGAAGGCTGCTGGATGAAACGAAAGATCCCTGAGCCCAGCCAGGAAAATCAGAATGGATACTACGCCAGGGGCTAGGGTCTGGTTCATGCTCCCAAGAAAATGTAGAGCAAGTTCAGGTCCCAGGGCCCTCTCCCGGGCGAGGGTGGTCCCGCCCAGGCCGGATCTGCGCCCTTGGGTTCGCAGTGCATTGGAAAACCGCCCACGTGGGAAGCCCTGCATTTCCGCCCTGCACTGCACTCCCACCTCCCAGCCCCAGTCTCCGCGCGGCCGCCCGGTGCCCACTAGGTGGCGCCTGCGCTCTAGCGGGCGCCTCCTGGGCGCAGGCGAAAGAGACAGATGGAACCTGAGTCCTAGGATTCCGAGGACTGGAGGGCAGCGCCGGCAGCCAAGGTAGGATTCCTGAGTCGCGGGCATTTCCCTAGAATCTTCGAGGGTGGGGTGGGCAGCGTGGCGGCCGCGGAACGCTGCTTGTGATCTGCAGAGACAAACAGAGACGTGGGAGAGTGTTGTTGCCTAGGGGGATCGGGAGTCCTGCAGTCTCGGAGCTGGGCCTAAGAGCGGAGCAGAACACCAGGTCGTTTGCAGGCAAGCATCCTCCCTGAGCTCGGGCCTCTGGAAGGCTTGCTCAGATCCCCACACGGCAAGCCCCCAATGCAGAAGGGAGTTACTGCTGTCCAAAAAGCCTCCAGCGCTGGAGCTGAGCGCTGGTCGGGTGCATAGCACTACTTCTCAAACTTGGGTGCATATTGGCACGGCTCAGGGAGCAGTAAACATGCTGACGCCCCAGTTCAACATCCCCTGCTCCCAGAGACTCGGATGTAATTGGTCTGGGTTGGGCCGTGGACATCTGGATATTGAAAGCTTCCCCGGGAGCTTGGCATAGTTGTCTGTAATCCCAGCTACTACGGAAGCTGAGGAAGGAGGATCGCAAATTGGAGGCCCACCTGGGCAATGTAGTGAGACCCTCAGCAACTTAGCTGAGACTGTCTCGATTTTTTTTTTTCCTTTAAAAAAAAAAAGGCTGGTGATGTGGCTCAGGGTTAGAGTGTCTAGCGTGCGTATGGGAGGCCCTCGTTTTAATCCCCAGTTCCGAAGAAGGGAAAAAAAATAGCTTCCCAGAAGATTCCAGCTTACAGTCAGATTTGAAGATCATTGATCTAGAGTTCGAGAAAGGCCGAGAATGTTTAGTTACAGGTTAAAATGATCTCCTTATCCTTCATGAAGAAGGATATACCTCTGCCTTTGGGCTATCAAACCCAAAGTAACCAGTCAAAACCCCACTCCCAACAGGACTTGTTCTGAAAGCCCCCGAAGTGGGCAGGGGCTGGCTCCCAGTGCATGCCTGTAATCCCAGGGGCTTGGAAGCCTGAGGCAGGAGGATAACAATTTAGGGAGGCCCTGACTCAAAATCAAAAGGACTGGGAATGTAGCTCAGTGGTAAAGTGCCCCTGGGTTCAATCCCCAGTAATACCCCCCCAAAAAAAGTGGACAGGGAACAAAAATACAGCAATGTGGACAGTGGAAAATGTTTCCAGGAGGATGGGGAGTGAATGGGTTTCTGTCCCACCCTGATCCCAGAGAAGTTCAGGAAAATGTAACTGAGCAGGCAGAGTAAGGAACCTTAAAACTAGTAAAAACAACGCCTTATGTTTTATATAAAAGCAAAATTTTACCAGCAAGGGCTTGGAGTCCCACAGAGTCACCTCTTCCTTAAGTATGACCCCAGACAATTCACTGAACCACCCTTACCTTCAGTTTCCTCATCTGCAAAATGGGTATGGTAATATAAAACTCTTAGGGTGACTGTGAGAATTACTAAGAATGAAAGCCAGAGTTTACCGAGGAGTCACTCTGTGCCAGACAATTCTAAACGCTTTCTCTGCTTTGCCACTTTGACCCCTCACCATAACCCACAGGGTAGTAAATGAGGACTAGAAGTATTGCACTTGAGAGTTGAAGAAAGTGGCACATACCTGCCATCCCAGGGACCTGGGAGGCCGAGGCTGAAGGATCACAAGGTCAGGACAGCCTTGGCAATTTGGGGAAGCCCTGTCTTAAAATAAAAAATAAAAAGGTTTGGGGAGGCCAAGCTTGGTGGCACCCGCCTGTAATCTCAAGGCTCCGGGGGGCTGAGGATCAAAGCCAGCCTCAGCAAAAGTCAGGCAGTAAGAAACTGGGTGAGACCCTGTCTCTAAATAAAATACAAAATAGGGCTGGGGATGTGGCTCAGTGGTTGCATCCCTGCCCCAAGGTTAATCCCCTGTAGCCTCCCTTCCCCCCAAAAACAGTCTGGGGATGTAGTTCAGTGCTGGAGTGCCCCTGGGTTCAATCCCCAGTACAAAGAGAGAATGCTGGGATTTAGAGGGGGCCAAAACCCTTGCTTTATTACATAAGTAATTAGACAAACTTCTGTATTAGAATCCAGGCACACTGCCTTGACAATTCATGTGCAAAAGAACAGTATCCTGGTGGGTCCCTTGCTTAAAGAATAGGAAGACAACACTTAGCACAGGTGCAGGTGAATGGGGTCTCCATATAATGCTTGGCTATCTATGTCCATCTTGAACGTGAGTAAAGCATTTCCATTGAATTGACTCCCTCCCTCATTGGTAATATATTTATTATTGAGACCCCACCATATGCCAGGATGTTTTCCAAATGCTGGAGACCCTCAGTGAATTCACACTCTAATGAACAGGAGAAACAAAAAGAAAGTACAGTTGATCCATTCTTTGCAAATTCATGACTCCCTAAAATTTGTTTGTAACCCTCAGATCAAAATCCCCAGCACTTTCCCAGTCACATATGAACTTAGCAGAGCAACAAAAAAGTTGTCACCGACACACATGTTCTCAGCTGAGGTCAAACAAAGGAAGTCCTCCCTTCTTGTTCCAGCTCTCACTCTACAGGAAGTCTCTGGCTTATGACAGCCCGATGTGACAATTTTCCAGTGTTATGATAGTGTCAGAGCAATGCTTGCTCCTTCAGTAGAAACCATACTCCAAATTCTGAATTTTGATCTTGTCCTGAACTGATGGTAGATATGCAGTACCATACTTTTTGAGGGATGCTGGACAGCAGCCACGAGTTGCAGCCCTATCAATCATGGGATCATGACAGGGAAATGGTCAGTACTGTATACACAGTGTACTGTGTGGCTGAGCTGTAATGTTCAGGAGGTTGGGTATTCTATTTTATTTTATTTTTAATTTTTTAGTTGCAGATGGACACAATATCTTTATTTTATTTATTTATTTTTATGAGGTGCTGAGGATCAAACCCAGGGCCTCACACATACTAGGCAAGTGCTCTACCACAAAGCCACACCCCCCAGCCCAGGTTGGGTATTTATTTCTAACTTACAATATTTTCTTCTCTTTTTCTTTAATTAATTAATTAGTTAATTTTGGCGGTATTGGGGATTGAACCAGGGCTTCTTGCTTGACTTAATATTTTCAGTATAGGTTTATTGGGATATAACCCTATTGCAAGTTGAGGAGCGTCCATATAGACAAATGTCCTTTTTGTGATTTGTTTTTGTTTGGTTTTGATACTGGGGATTGAACCCAGGGCACTTGACCATTGAGCCACATCCCCAGCCCTATTTTATTTTTTTATTTTAAGACTAACTTGCTTAGGGCCTCAGTAAGTTGCTAAGGCTAAGTTTGAATTTGTGATCCTCCTGCCTCAGCCTCCCGAGTTAGTGGGGTTACGGGTATGCATCACCACACCCAGCCTTCTGTGGTTTGTTTGGTGGTTTGCATGTGTGTGCACGTGTCATATGGGTGGCTTGGATGTTTAAAGTGGTCCCCAAGCCTAGTGTTAGAATTACTGTCTGGTGTCCTGAGCACAAGAAGATTTTGACGTGCCTTATGGAGAAAACACGTGTCAGATAAGCTTTACTCAGGCATGAGTTGTAGCTGTTGTCTGAGTTCAATGTTATGAAACGATATATATTGAAAAAAGATGTCTTGGGGCTGGGAATGTAGGTCAGTGGTGGAGTGCTTGGCTTGTGTGCTGAAGTCCCTGGGTTCAATCCCCAGAAGCACAAAAATGAGGGGGGAAATGTTTTTAAACAGTAATATACATAAAAGCACCCCCCACACAAAGGTTATATATTCATCAGCCAGATGGTGGTGGGAGAGGAAAAAAGTGTTTCAGGCAGAAAGAATACCAAGTGCAAAGGGCTAGAGGTGGCCAGGAGCATGTGAGGGGAGGACCTGTGGGGGTCAGAGGAAGCAGAAGTCAATAATGCAATGATATGCTGGAGTGGTAGACAGGGGCCGGGGGGGGGGGGGCAAGTGACACTTTTGTGGGCAGCTCTCACCTCATCTGATTAGCACAGTAATACTGGCAGGCCACACAGGATCGTTTCCACCTTTGAGATATAACAAAATAGATGAACCATGCTATTAAATGATTCACGCAGAGTTCTACTGCTAATATGTAGCAACACCCCCACGTCATCTCAATCTACTGTTGAGAGGATATTGGGTTATTCATCAGAGATCTCTCATCATGGTCCTGGGCTGGAGGTTTGGTTTGGTTGGGGGAGAAATTAGTAACCAAGTGGTGGCAAAAAAAAAAGCCATCAAGCTTGGGTGAAATCACCTGAGACAGTGGCAGAGTGTAGAGAAGAAAAGTTCTCAGGTCTTTTTTTCTTTTTCTTTTCTTTTCTTTTTCTTTTTTTTTTTTTTTTTGAGACGTATCTCACTATATTGCTCCAGCTGATCTTGAACTTGTGAGCTGAAGTGATCCTCCTGCCTTAACTTCCTGAGTAGCTGAGATTACAAGCATGCTTCGCTAAGCTCGGCTCTGTCCTTTTCAACATGAAAATATTCCTGGTATAAAGACATTAATGCCTCAGTGAAAGAGTCCTGGATACCTGCAGAAAGTGGAAGGAGCATTGAGGGTGTCATAGAGATGTTCAGAGAGGAAATGGAAAGTTTTATTCAAACTGCTCACTAAATACTTGGTCTGGGGTGGGCCTTGCCCTCAATGGAGCAACCAGGCCTTTTGTTCCTGCAGGAAAATGATCTTGAACAAGGATCAGCAAACTTCTTCTGTAAAGGTCTGGCTGGTAAATATTCAGAGTCTTGTGGACTTTATAGTTTCAGCTGCAACTTCTCAACTCTGCTTTATGGTACGAAAGCAGCCATAGAAGCCATGTATGGTGGTGCATGTCTGTAATCCCAGTGGCTTGGGAGGCTGAGGCAGGAGGAACACAAGTTCAAGGCCAGCCTCAGGAATTTAGCAAGACCCTGTCTCAAAATAAAAAATAAAAAGGGCTGGGGATGGGGGTGTGGCTCAGTGGTTAGGTGCCTGTAGGTTCAATACCTAGTACCAAAAAAAAAAAAAAAAAAAAAAAGCTACCATAGAGGGTATGTAAACAGGTGTATGCTAATAAAACTTTATAGACAGTAAAGTTTGGGTATCATATAACATGGGGGGGGCTTTACTTTTGGGGGTGCTGGGGATTAAACATAGTGCCTTGTACATGTTAGGCAAGTATTCTACCACTGAACTATAACCACAACCCCAAATTTAGAATTCTTTTTTCTTTTTTGAGTTGGGATCTCACTGTGTTTCCCAAACTAACATCAAATTCTTGAACTCAAGTGACTCTTCTGCCTCAGCCTCCCTGGTAGCCAGCCGAGGCTATAGGCATGTGTGGTACCATACCTGCTGTTTCAGATAATTTTCATGTGTCAAAAAGTGTGTGTGTGTGTATTTATTTATTTATTTATTTATTTATTTATTTATTTATTAGCACTGGGGATTGAGCCCAGGGATGCTCTACCACTTAGCTAGATCCCTTAGGCCTTTTTAAATTTTATTTTGAGACAGGATCTGGCTAACTTGCCCCCGATGGCCTTAGTATCCCAAATTACTATGAACAGGCAAGTGCCACCACACCAGATTGTTTTTCTTCTTTTAATTCTTTTCAACCATTAAAAATTGAAAAGCTCTTCTTAGCTTACAGGCTTTATGAGGGCAGGCAGTGGGCTGGATATAACCATGGACTGTGGTTTTCCGACCCCCTTTTTTTTTTTAATTAATATACATATTTAGTTGTTGATAGAACTTTATTTTTATTTATTTGTATGTGGTGCTGAGAATCGAACCCAGTGCCTCACACATGCTAGGCAAGCGCTCCACCACTGAGCTACAAACTCCAGCCCTCTGGTTTGCCAACTCTTGATCCTGAATCATAGGACTGGGGTGCTGAAGGATTCTGAATCCCCATCAACTTGAATTGCCCCTGACCCATGTATCTCCAATGAACTTCCTCAGCCGTTTCTATAGTGTTCCAATAAACTGGAACTTACCAGCTGATTGGTCGACTCGTTCTATCATCAGAAATTTAAAACCGTGCCACGGTTGGAGTTTCCCCAAAAGCAAACCATGAGACAAGGATCCAGGTGCCAGAAATTTATTTGGGAAGTGATCCCAGAAAGCCCAATGGGAGCAGTGAACCGAAGCAGGGAAAAGACCAATAAAGGATGTGCTGATGAGTGAGGGACCACTGGGCCACGGGCTCCATCCCTCAGCGACAGTTGGACAGGCTGTGGAACACGTCTCAGCAGTGACCCAGAAGTGCTGGGCACAGTGGCACAGGTCTGTGATTCCAGAGAATTGGGAGGCTGAGGCAGGAGGATTGCAAGTTCGAGGGCAGCCTCAGCAACTCAGTAGAAATAACATAATAAACTAGAAAGGACTAGAAGGGAGGCTCAGTGCTTGGGTTCCATCTCCAGGACAAAAATAAACACATAAATAAATAAATAAAGGTATCCCAGAAGAGGCCAAGAAGCTGGGGTATTTCCTCTAATTCTAAACTCACTCTTTAGGCCTGCTGCTGAGCCTGCTCTGCCTGACACATCTGGCCTATACCTCTGATGTCTGTTGTACACACCCTGGAGCCAGAACATGACCTAAGGCGCAAAGAAGCCAGAGGCATCCAGTGCATCTGGAAAGCGTCTGCTTTAACTTCAGGGATGCGCTGGGGAGTAGGGGTGGGTGGAGCACCCACCTCATGTGCTAGGACGTGCGTCTGACAGTTCTTTCTGGCATACCACTCACTGGGTGCCTTGTGAGATGATTTGATGTGGCACAAAGAGAAGACCAAGCACCAAGGACTCTGGAGTCTCACAATAGGAAAGGTGTTTCCTATTAAGCCGTCTCTCTCTTCATTTTTTTCCGCCCTGAACTGGGGATTGGAATTGAACTCAGAGGCACTCTACTACTGAGCTACACCCCTATCCCTTTTTCTTTTACTTTCAAACTTCTTATATTTATTATTTATTTATGGTGCTGGGGATTGAACCCAGAGGCACTCTACCACTGAGCTACATCCCCATCATCCCTTTTTTTTTTTTTTTTTTTTTTTTTTTTTTTTAAATGACAATTCTTTTTTTTATTTTAATATTTATTTTTTAGTTTTTGGCGGACACAACATCTTTGTTTGTATGTGGTGCTGAGGATCGAACCCGGGCCGCAAGCATGCCAGGCGAGCGCGCTACCACTTGAGCCACATCCCCAGCCCCCCCATCATCCCTTTTTAAATTTTATTTTGAGGCACGGTCTTGCAAAATTGCACAGGCTGGTCTCGAATGTGTGATCCTCCTGCCTCGGCCTCCAGAGTAGTTGGAATTACAGTTGTGCAGCACTGTACCCAGTTGAACCTTCTCCTTGAGGGTGCCCTCCTGCCTCTCCAGCACCCTCAGGCTGCCCTCGCTCCCCAGAGCAGGTGCCCCAACCACAGGGGCCTTTCACTTCCTCAAACTTACCAGACTGAATTCCTTATGACGGGTCCATGAGAAGTCTCAGCGAACTGCATGCAGCAAGGCTCAGGTAGTACTTGCTCTTCTCTCTTTGAACTGAAAAGACAGCAGTCCTCCATTCAGCATGTGCCACTGGCAAGAGTAACTGTAATAATTTAGTAACATTATAACAGTAACAGTTTTGCCCAAGGCTCTGGGTTCAATCCCCAGCACCAGAATAAAATAAAAGTAATAATTTAATCACGTTATGTTTATCTTTGTAATTTCCTCCCATGTATGACCAGTGTTATTGACTTTTTATTATAGAAGTAATATAAATTAGGACTGGGGGTGTGGCTTATCAGTATAGTGTTTGCCTAGCATTCACAAAGCCCTAGGTCTCATCCCTAGTTCCACCAAAAAATAAAAAATAAAAATAAGTTTCCTTCAAAATAAATTAATAGGGGCTATGGATATGGCTCAGAAAGTAGAGTACTTTCCCAGCATGCATGAGGCCCCAGGTTAGATCCCCAGCACCACACAAATAGTTTTCCCTACCCTTCCACATTTCCCTCATTTTACAAGGGCACGGGCAAAGGGCACCTTGCACAAGATTTACAACTGTGAGCTTTTTGTATCTCAATGGCCTGTGGTGTTTCCTTTAAGATTCAGCATTTCTCTTTCTCTATCCTAACTCACTATGTCATGTCTATCACCTCAAGCATTTATCATTTCTTTGTGTTGGGAAAATTCAAAATTCTCTCTTCTAGCAGCCAGGCACCTTGATACCACCTGTAATACCACCAACTCTGGAGGCCCAGGCAGGAGGATTGCAAGTAGGAGGCCAGCCTGGACAACTTGGCGAGACCCTGTCTCAAAATAATAAATGAAAAAAGGCTGGGGATGTAGGTCAGTGGTGAAGTATCTCTGGGTTCAATTCCCAATAAAACACACACACACACACATTCTCTTTATTAGCTATTTTGAAATATACAATTATTTTCAACCATAGTTGACCTCCTGTGCTATAGAACATTAGAAGTTATTCTTCCAATGCAGCTGTACTCCTGTGCCCATTCACCAGCTTCCTTCCATCTCTGCCTCCCCTATCCCTTCCTAGCTTCTTATAACCACTATTGGACTCTACTCATATGAGATCAACTTTTTTTTAGCTTCCATATAAATGAGAACATATGGTTTTTGTGTTCCAGTGCCTGACTCATGTCACAGAACATAATATCCACATTGCCACAAAGAACAAGATTGGGTTCTTTTTTTATGGCTGAGTAATATTCCATTGTGCATGTATACCATTTTTTTTTCTATTCCCCCTCATCTATCAGTGGACAACTAGATTGATTCCCTATCTTGGCTATCATGAATAGTGCTGCAGTAAATGCAAGAGTTCAGTTATCTCTTTGACATACTGATTCCCATTCTTTTGGATATATACCCAGTAGTGGGATTGCTAGATCATATGGCAGTTCTATTTCTGGTTTTTTGAGGAACCTCCATACTGTTCTCCACAGTGGCTGTACTAATTTACATTCCTACCAACAGTGTATGAAAGTTCTCCTTTCTTTGCATCCTCTTCTGGCTGCTCTTCTAAGCATTTTGCATGTATAATTCAATTAATCCTCATCACAACCATATGGGTTAAGTACTATTTAAGGTAGGTACTATTATAAGCTCCATTTTGCTTCTGAGAAAACAGGCACAGGGAGTTAAGGAACTTGCCTAGAGTTGTATAGTTAGGCTGGGCGAGGTGGCACATGCCTGTAATCCCAGTGACTCAGGAGGCTGAGGCAGGAGGATCACAAGTTCAAAGCCAGCCTCAGCAAGTCAGGAAGACCCTGTCTCAAGACCTTGTCTCTCTTTATAAGTAAATAAAAAAATAGGCTGGGGATGTGGCTTTGTGTGGTTAAGCTCCCATGGGTTCAATCCCCAGTGTCCCTCCCCACCATTCCCCCCCAAAAAAAAGTGTCAGAGTTGCAGGTAGTCTTATTCCTGTGTGTGTTTGGGTGGGGTGGGGTGAGGCTGCAGGGGACTGAACCAGGGCCTCTTGCATGCTTGGCAAGCACTATACCAAAGAGCCACATCTCTATCACAGTGTTATACTGCTTCTCACAAATATGACCCCCCCCCCAAAAAAAAAAAAAAAAAGGTTCTGAGCGCTGTGGCAGTAGCCCATGTCTGAAATCCCAACAGCTCTGGAGGCTGAGACAGGAGAACTGTGAGTTCAAAGCCAGCCTCAGCAATTTGGTGAAGCCCTCAGCAACTTAGCGAGGCCCTGTCTTAAAATACAAAATAAAAAAAGGGCTGGGGATGTGGCTCAGTGCACGAGTGCCCTTGGATTCAATCCCTGGTGCAAAAAAAAAAAAAAAAAAAAGTGAAGGTGATATTTGAATAACTGAAGGTAGAGAGAAAGTGGCCTAAAATGTTCTTTTTATCTGTCTCCCTGAATCTGCACAATTTGGTTGGCATATTCTCTCCTGGAGCTCCAGAATAAATATGTCCCTTTTTCTTCACGACAGTCCTTTAGATATTGGATGACAGGGAGCTGATTAGCTTTCCTGATCTTCTCTGCTCTGGATTGAATATTGCCAGTTCCTTCCACTTATTCTCTGTTGCATGTCCTTGGCATCTTCTCCCAAGCAGAGGGTTTCTTTCCTCTTTTTTCTTTTTTTCTTCAGCAGAACTTAGAAAGTTGTTTTTGTTGCCCTCGCATTCTTCTTTCAAGTGTCCCACAGTTCATTCTGGGTGCAGGGAGATGACTGTGGTTGGGTGACTGATGAGAAGAAGTCAAGGGGGGAGGCAAACACGGGAGTGTAGCTCAGTAGTAGAGCATTCGCCTGTCATGTGTGAAGCCCTGGGTTTAATGCCAACCCTGGACCAGCCTGAAGGTCCTTTATCAAGAGGGTATTTCTGGAAGCTCTGGCCCTGGGGGAAAAAAAGAAGGAGTGGGGGGTGCAGTGGGAAGACCTGCTGCTCAGTCAAGGAGAACCCCCTTGGGCCCAGCATCATAAGGGGCTGGGGGTTGGCGGTTCAAATTCTTTGCAGTCCAGAGATGGGAATTCTTTAGTGCACTTGGAGTTAATCAGGATAGACTAACCAAATTCACAGGAGCCTGGTGAGGAAGCCAGACCACAAATATATTAAATCACAATGGGAGAAGGAATGGCAGAGCAGCCTGGAACTCTTCTGTCAACCTGTCAGCACATTCTTTCCCCTGCGGGAAAGGCCATACAGAAAGCCAAATTCTGGTTCCAAGGCTGGTATTCACTGACTCAAGGCAAGGTGAGCAAGATGAATGATTTTGATAGCTAGATAGTCTCGGATCCTTGCGTCCTCATAGGAGAGCCCAGAAAGGCAACTTCCCATCCCTTTGATCGTGGTAGATATCAACTAAACCATTACTGAACCTTTGACTTCCTCTGGCTCCCTGGACCAGCCTTAAGGTCCTTATCAAGAGGGTATTTCTGGAAGCTCTGGCCAGACCTCAGAGCTGCCTGTAACACTCAAGTAGATTTTCAGAGTTCCCATTAGTCTGGACAATGTAGGAGACAAGACAGACTCTCAGACTTGCTCTTCTGAGCTATCACATCATCTCTCTCTCTCTCTCTCTCTCTCTCTCTCTCTCTCTCTCTCTCCTCTGCATCTTATTTCTGCAGTTTATGTTAATACAATCAACCTGCCTTTTTTTTTTTTTTTCATTGTCAAGTCTTGATTTGATTTCCAGGCTTTGCTCTTCTGGCTTCGTCCAGAGACACATCCTGTTCCATCCATAAGGACTTTTGCAGATCAGTAATCATAGACGTTGTGTGTGCATGCCACTAATATCTGACACTCTCCTCACATTTTGGAGGTGACTTACTGTGTATCCTGCAGTAACAATTCTTGCAACCGAGAGGCAGTTTCCTGGGATGTTGGATTCTGTTTCGTTGTAGAACTGGCAGCATCACAATTTTAAACTGTTGCTACTGTTATCACTCGCCTCTGACAGGTCTGAGAGATAAGGAGTGCTAGAGAGCAAGGAGGCAGGAAAGGAAGCCTAGGCATTAAGCCCAACAAACCACTGAGTTTGCTACTTTGGGGGGCAGCAGGCTAAAGTTTGCTGTATTTGTACACTGGTTATGCTTAACTAAAGAGTTAGTATTATTATTTTGGAGCAAGCAGGACTTTTGTCAGCCTTAAAAAATGTACAGGGGCCAGGCATGGGGGTGCATGCCTGTAATTCCAGCTACTTGGAAGGCTGAGGCATGAGGATCACAAGTTCAAGGTCAGCGTGGGCAAAACTTAGTGAAATCCTGTCTCAGAATTTTTACTTTTGGAACACTAGCCTAGCATTCGTGAGGCCCTGGATTTGATCATCAGCATTGGGGAAAAAAAAAAAAAAAGTTGCATATTTACATGACCTCTCTTTCTACCCATATAGAGAATCTTGACTTAACTAAAAGAAAAATAAAATGCATATGGAGAATCTGTGGCATGTGGAGCTGGTAAGGAAGGCCTCCTTGAGCCTCTTGAGAGGGAAGGTGGCCTGTGCCCTCAGAAGCAACATTTTCTCAGAATATCCTTGTTTCTAATGACCTTGACAGTTTTGAGTAATACTGGTCAGAAATATTATAGAGTCCCCCCCGTGTTGGAATTGGTCTCATACGTTTCTCATGATTACTCTGGGGTTATGGGTTGTAATAAGGAAGACCACAGAAGTAAAATATCATTTGCATCACATATCAAGCATATATACTGTAAACATGGCTATCACCATGGATACCGACTTGGATTGCTGTCTGAGGTAGTGTCTGTCAGGTTTCTCCACTCTGTGCTCTGGAAAGAAAGTCAGTGTGGATAGCCTAGGTTTAAGGGGATGTGGAGTTATATTGCTCTTCCTTTATGGGAGAGTATCTACATAATTTACTTGGAATACTGCCATGTGGGAGATTTGGCTCTTCTGTCCCCACCCCACTCCCCTTTTTTTTAAGTCAGGCATGGTGGTGCATGCCTGTAATCCCAGCTACTCAGGAAGCTAAGGTAGGAGGATGGCAAGGTTGAGATCAACCCAGGCAACTTGGCAATACCCTATCTTAAAGTAAACTATGAAGGGCTACAGAGAGAGCTCAGTGGTAGAGAACATCTAGTACTATTTAAAAAAAAAAAAAGTCAATCTCCAGCATTTCAAAAATTTTTTTTCTTTTTATTTATATTAGTATGGATTCATGGATATTTATTTTGTAATCTGGGTTAAAATCCAATTTAATGTTGTCTTATTGTTTAACTTATTCCAGCTTTGCTCTTGGGAATGAAATTCGCATTTTTGGTGCTGGTTGGGTGTTTCTGTATTGCTAGGGATGGAACCCAGGGCCTTGCACACTCTAACAATTGCTGTGCTCTTGAGCTACATCCCCAACCAAAAGTATATTTGGCTCTGCCCCCCACCTTTCAGTGCTGAGAGTTGAACCCAGGACCTAGTGCATGTGAGGCAAGCGCTCAACCTGGAGCTACATCTCCAGTCCCCAAGGTATTTCTTACTTGGGTTCAAATTCCGGACTCCTGTTAGCCTGGTTCATAGCCAAGCTCCTTCTCCTGCTGGCTTGGTATGCCCTTGGGCAAGCTGCTCAACATCCTGAGCCTCAGCTTTCTCACCTGAAAAAGAGAGTTCCTATTGCCACCTTAAGGTTATTGGATATGAAGCACATAATGCCCTCTGTGAACAAGGTTATTACTGTCGTCTGGCATTCAGTTTCACCTCCTCACCCAGCCCTCTCTCCATCTCTACCTCTCAGACACACCACACTCCAGCCAAACACACCCTTGCCCAGTGTGCCCCCAGGAGCTCACACATCTGCACATCCTCATTCCCTCCAGTCCACTTAACTGCCCCTTCTCTGTGACACCACCCAAAAGCCAAGCAGCAAGTCCCCTCTCCCCCCTGGAACTGCCAGAGCACCCACTGCCCGACTCTTGTCTTACACCCTTTCATCACCTTAGCCCTGTATCAAAGCTAGGTGCACGGACGTCCTTTCTAGGTGCTCAGTCCTCACCTTTCTCTCCCACTTGCACATGCTGACCTCCCGTAAGGGCCTGTGGGCTCCTTTGCACCTGTGGTAAGTTTTGACAAGACAAAGGAAGTAGAGGAAAAACTCTGGTACTGACTGGGCCTAACTGTGCAGCCTGGAAGGGCAGAACTCAGAGATTGCGGCTGCCCCTTGGATCACTTACACGACTTTATCTGTATGTACTTATAAATTTTATGGTGGTAGAATATACATGACAAAAATTTTGCCATCTTTATTTTATCTTCTATTTGCTCCTGGGTATTAACCCAGAATCTTCTGTATCCTAGGCAAGCACTCTACCTCTGAGGGACACCCCCAGTCCCTCATTGTAGTTTTGATTTGCATTTTCTTAATGATTAACAGTGTTGAACAATCTTTTCCTGTGCTTGTTGTCCAATTGAATGTCTTCTTTGGAGAAATGTCTATTCAAGTCCTTAACTTGTATTTTAATCAGGCTGGGTTTTTGTTTTGTTTTATTGTTTGTTGAGTTATATTTCTACACCCCCCCCGCCCCCCGCAGTACTGTACACTGAACCCAGGGGATACTCAGCCCCTTTAATTTTTTTTATTTTGAGACAAGGTCTTGCTAAGTTGTTGAGACTGGCCTCAAACTTGAGCTCCTCCTACCCTAGCCTCCTGAGTAGCTGAAACACCACCTCACCTAGCGAATTGTAGTTCTTTATATAGCCTTGTTATCAGTCCTTTATCAAATATGATTGCAAAGACTTATTCCCATCTGTGAATTGACCTTTCACTCTGTTGATTATTCCATTTGAACAGAAGTTTTGATGAAGTTCAGTTTAGCTTTTTTCTTTTGTTGTCTGTGCTTTTAGTGTTGTACTCAAGAAATCATTGCCAGCCAGGCGCAGTGACACACACCTGTAATCCCAGTGACTCTGGAGGCTGAGGTAGGAGGATCACAAGTTCATGGACAGAGTGGGCAATTTAGTGAGACCCTATCTCAAAATAAAAAATAAAAGGGCTGAGGATGTGGCTCAGTGGTAGAGCACCCCTGGGTTCAATCTCCAGTACCAAAAAAAGAAAAGAAAGAAAAGAAATCATTGTGCAATGTCATAAAGTTTCTCTTATGCTTCTAAGAGCTTTATAGTTTTAGCTCTTATGTTTAGGTTTTTTATCTATTTTGAGTCAATTTTTATATATAATGTAAGATAAGGGTACAGTTTCATTCTTTTGCATATGAATATAGTTTTCCCAGCATCATTTGTTGAAAAGAAATGTCCCTTCCCCAACGAATGGTCTTGGTACCCTAATGAAAATCATTTGCCCAAATATGCAAGTGTTTGTTTCTGGGGTCTCTATCATCTTTCGTTGGTCTAGAGGCTTCTCTCTATGCCAATATCATGTTGTTCTGATTATGTAGCTTTATTTGGGGATCCCTTGAAATTAAGTATGGATTCTTTTATTTCTTTTATTTTTTTTAATATTTATTTTTTAGTTTTAGGTGGACACAATATCTTTATTTTATATTTATGTGGTGCTGAGTATTGAACCCAGTGCCTCATGCATGCTAGGTGAGCACTCTACCACTGAACCACAACCCCACCCCTATCATTGGGATTTTGATAGTTTTTGATTACACTGAATCTGTAGACCACTGTGAGTAGTACTGACATCTCTAAATGGTCTTCAAAACAGTGATCTTTCTACTTGTTTATGTCTTTTGTTCGTTTGTTTTTTGCATTAATGAGAATGGAACTCTGGGACTCAACGTGCTAGAAAGCACTTTCCACTGAGCTACGTCCTTAGCCCCTTTCCTTTTGACCTTTTTTTTTTTTCCTTTAATTATGATACAGGGTTTCATTAAATTGCCAACGCTGGCCGGGAACTTTGTGATCCCACTACCTCAGCCTTCTGAGTTGAGTCTCGGGGATTACAGGTGTGCACCATCATGCCAGGTTTATTTATGTCTTCTTTAACTTCTTTCAGCAA
This sequence comes from Marmota monax, assembly GCF_021218885.2. Classification (NCBI taxonomy): domain Eukaryota; kingdom Metazoa; phylum Chordata; class Mammalia; order Rodentia; family Sciuridae; genus Marmota; species Marmota monax. The sequence continues at coordinate 7,068,427 of NW_026695224.1, forward strand.
CGTGTTTTACAGTGTTCAATGAACAAGTCTTTCTCCTCCTTGATTAAGTTTATTCCTAAGTATTTTGTTCTTAATGCTCAATTCCACTTTTTGAGGCTCCTGATAGAAAAGTTGAAGGAATATGAATAGGACAGCAAAATGGTAGTGTTTTTTTTTTTTGTTTGTTTGTTTTGTTTTGTTTTTATTCTCTCACTGTGACCCAGGGGCAGTACATAATAGAGAGCAATCAGGCTATAGAATGATTAAAAAGCCTAAGTGTGAAAAGCCAGGCAAGGTGGCGCATTCCTGTAGTCTCTGCTACTCTGGAGGCTGAGGCAGGAGGATTCTATGACCCTAGGCATTTGAAGCCAGCCTAACACACACACACACACACACACACACACACACACACACCTCAGTTTGAGGTTCAAGTCCCTTACAAATGTGAGGTCCGCTTGCCAACTCACCCTCAATATGATCCAAGGAAAGTTTCATTTACTGGGATACAAATAGGAAAACCATTATTTTCCCTGAGGTCGGCCCTGCTAAGAGACCCATCAAAGGGTCTTCATCACCCTAGGTCTAATCAAGACATCTCTAGAAAGAATGCTGAGAACACACAGACACTTTTTTTTTTAAGGGTGGAGAGTGAACCAAGGGTGCTTTACCACTGAGCCCTTTTAATTTTGTATTATGGGATTGAGTCTCACTAAGTTGCTGAGAGCCTGGCTAAATTGCTCAGGCTGGTCTCGAACTTTCCATTCTCCTGCCTTGGCCTCCTGAGTCACTGGGATTACAGGCAGGCATCACCACTTTTGAAGACACTTTTGAAATCTTAAGCTAGAAGACCCCAGATCCTCAGTGCCATGGGGCTCTGAAATAGACCCAGTCCCCTAGGAGTGAGTACAGAGGAAAAAGAATCAGCAATTTAACTCCCCCACCACCACCCCCCAAGTCCTGCCAACCCTGTAACAATCTTGTGTTTCTGGCATAGATCAGTTTGAAGAGTTATGTTTGGAAAAAAAGGTGAGGAGACACAGTGTTACAGCCAGTCCCACTCAGGCATTCCCCTGTGCTCCATGATACATATGCAGCATAGTCACACACACCCCCACGCCCCATTCGCTATCACTCCAAATGTCTGCACAATTCAGAGTGCCTAACCAGGGTGGTGGTGGTGGGATAGTGGTACACACCTATAATCCCAGCGACCCGGGAGGCTAAGGCAGGAGGATTGAAATTTGAGGTCAGACCGGGCAACTTTGTGAGAATTAAAATTTAAAAGGTCCAGGTGGGGCTGGGGTCATGGCTCAGTGATAGAGCTCTTGCCTAGCATGTGTGAGGCACTTAGTTCTATCCTCAGCACCACATTTAAAAAAAAAAAAAAACAATAAATAAAGGTATTGTATCCATTTACAACTAAAATATTAAAAAAATAAAATGTCCAGGGATATAACTCCATGGTAGAATGCCCCTGGGTTTCAATCCCCAGTTTGGAGTGGGGATGGGGGGATAAAAAAAGGAGAAGTGGGGGAAGCAGAGACCTCCCCCTCCCTGCCTGTTGTTGTCTTATCCCAGCAGGAAGCCCCCTCTGTCACAGGGCCAGCTTCCTGGCCACTTACTTGTCTCACTCCAGCTGCTGCTCCTGCAAACCCCAGCCAACTCCCATTTCCATAGCAACTGAAATGCGTTTCCCATCCCTGTATATTGACTTTGGAAAAGAAACCTGTAACAGGTTTTTGTGTTGTTTCTTCTCTTTTTCTTTTTCCTCTCTTCTTTTTCTTTTGAGGTGCTGGAGATCAAACCTAGAGCCTTCCACAAGTTAGGCAAGTACTATGGCACTGAGTTCCATCCTTAACAAGTTGTTTGTTGTTAATTTTATTTGGGATTCCAGCTTTTTACCCACCCCCACCCCCCCACCCCCAATTTTGTGTGTGTGTGTTAAAATACACCTAATGTGGGCTGGGGGTGTGGCTCAAGCGGCCTGGGTTCGATCCTCAGCACCACATACAAACAAAGATGTTGTGTCCACCGAAAACTAAAAAAAAAAAAAAATATTAAAAAAAATTCTCTCTCTCTCTCTCTCTCTCTCTCTCTCTCTCTCTCTCTCTCTCTCTCTCTCTTAAAAAAAAAAATACACCTAATGTAAGTGGGGCGTGGTGGCTCACACCTATAATCCCAGTGGTTTGGGAGGCTGAGACAGGAGGATCCTGTTCAAAGCCAGCCTCAGCAATGGCAAGGCGCTAGGCTACTCAGTGAGACTCTGACTCTAAATACAATAGGGCTGGGGATGAGGCTTCCTGGCTGAGTGCCCCTGGGTTCAATCCCCCCTGTACTCTGCCCCCCCCCACTACACCTAACTTAAAATTTGCCATCATGCCATTTGTAATTGTAGAATTCAGTGGTGGTGGGTTCATAATGTGGTGCAACCATTGCCACCATCCATTTCCATTTTCTTTTCATCTTGTAAAATTGAAACTCTGTACTCTCTAAATTGAAACTCTGTACCCTCTAAACAGTAACTCTCCACATACCCTTCCTCCCAGTTCCTGGTAACAACCATTTCACTGTCTCTGTATATGACTACTTCAGGTATCTCATCTAAGTGGAATTCCACAGTGTTTGTCTTTTTGTGACTTGTTTATTTTACTTTACATAGTGTCCTCAAGGCGCTTCCATGTAGAATTTCCGTCCTTCTAAGGCCTGATAATATTCCATTGTGTGCATATTTTATGCTTTGCTTACCATTCATTCCTTGATGGACACGTGGGTTGCTTCTGCTTCTTGACTATTGTAAATAATGCCTCTATGAGCACAAGTGTGCAAATATTATCCTTTTTTCAATTTATATAATGTAATGTACCCAGTAGTAAAATTGTTAAGTCATATAGTGACTGTTTTTCGTTCTTTCTTTCTTTCCTTTTTGGTACTGGGGATCTTACCCAGGGCCTCCCGCATGCTAGACAACTGGACTATTACCGAGCTTTATCCCCAACCCTGGTAATTCTGCTTTTAACTTTCTGAGGACTCAAATACAGGTGTACCTTTTTACAATTCCACCAACAGTGTGTAGTGGTTTCAGATTTCTTTATATCCTAATAATAAGTTAATATTATTATTTTTTGTGTTTTTATTTTTGTTTTTTGATATCATTCTAATGGATGTGGGATGATATGATATGTTCATTCTTAACCACTGAACTACATCCCCAGACCTTTTTAATTTTTATTTTGAAACCAGGTCTTGCTAAGTAACTTAGGGCCTCCCTAAATTGCTAAGGCTTGGCTTTGAACTCATGATCCTCCTGCCTCAGCCTCCCAAACCACTGGGATTATAGGTGTCTGCCACTATGCCCAGCGTGCTTATTGATTGATTGATTGATTGATTATTTTATTTTATATGCAGTGCTGAGAATTAAGCCCAGTGCCTCACACATGCTAGGCAAGTGCTCTACCACTGAGCCACAACCCAAGCCCATGCCCAGTTTATTTTTTAATTTTGAGACAGGGTTCCACTATTGCTGAGGCTGGCTTCAAACTTAAGATCCTCCTGCCTCAGCCTCCTAAATCACTGGGATTATAAGCATGTACCATCACACCTGGCATGATATTACCTTTTTTTTTTTTTTTTTTTTTTTTTTGGTACCAGGGATTAAACCCAGGGGCACTTAACCATGGAGCCACATCCCCAGCCCTTTTTTGATATTTTATTTAAAGATATGTTCTCTCTGAGTTACTTAGGGCCTTGCTAAGTTGCTGAGGCTGGCTTTGAACTCATGATCTTCCTGCATTAGCCTCCCAGCCAATGGCATTACGGCCCTATGCCACCATGCCCAACTTGACATTACTTTTTGATGCATAAATGATCTTTAATTTTCATGATGTACATTTTGTCTTTTTAAGTCATTTATTTGTTTTTACATGTCTGAAGTATGCATGTGGTGGCGGGTGCTGAGGATCAAACTAAGGGCCCGTCACATGCTCTACCACTCAGCTATACCACCATACTGAAATTTATTTTATTTATTAATTTAAAAACTGGGATCAAACCCAAGGCCTTGTCTATCCAAGTGCTTGGATAGACAAGCACTCTACCACTGAGCTGCATCTCCAGCCCCTTAAAGCTTACTTTTAGTTCACAAATAATAATTACATATATTTGTCTTTTTTTTGGCTGTTACTACGATGGAATACAGGGGCATTTACTCTACCACTGTGCTACATCCCCAGCCATTTGTTTGTTTGTTTGTTTGTTTCTAGACAGAGTCTCATTAAATTGCTGAGGCTGACCTCCAATTTTTGATCCTCTCGCCTCAGCCTCTCCATTAGCCAGGATTATAGACAGGTGCCACTTTGCCCAGCCAGAGTCATGTTTTGATACACATTTAAAATGTGGAATGATTAAATCAGGCCAGTTAACAAATAGGTCATCTCAGATAGTTATCATCTTGTGCGTGTGTGGTGAAAGCATTTAAAGTCTACTTTTTTTAAAAGCAATTGTAAAGTGTACAATGTATTATTATTGTGGTCACCATTCTGTGCAATAGGCCACTAAATCTTATTCCTCCTATCCAACTGAAACTTTGTACTCTTTGGTCATTATTCTTTTCTTTTGTTGCCAGTACCGATAATAATCTTTTAAAAGAAAAAGAAAGCCAGCCAGCCAGCCCTGGCATAGTCAATTTGGACTATATAGCATTTGTATCTCCCCCAATCCCCTTGTCCCTTAAAGATCCTTACCTACTTCCCTCCTGCTTCCTCTCTCCTAAATCCCCATGGCTCCTGACTCAGAAGCAGGTTTGAGAAGTCTGGGTGGGCCCTTTTCTCTTTAAATTAATGCAGGATGATATTGTGCTTTACCAACCCAGAGAAGAGGAGGAGAGATTAGAGGTTTTCTTACAGGGCTAGGTGATCCTAGCCTGTATTGCTGGAGGTATAAGTTTATTTACCCTTCTCCTGTCTGGAAAGGTCAGAGGTTGCCTGAATATGTCATTATGTCATTTCTGGAAATGAGGCTTCTACTCTAAAATTCTGGGGCAGCATGACTCCGAGGTTGTTTGAGCAGGATTAGATGACTGTGCTTCTGGTGTGGTTGTTTGGCTTGTATTACCCACACAGGAGACTTGGAGTATGACGTGAGGGGGGCCTGGGAAAGCTCTCCTCCTTCCTCTATTTGTCTCATCCTTGGTGCCTAAATTCCACCATAGACTGCTATTGGGCTCACACATCATTTTCTGTTAAAAGTGTAAAGTGTAGCAGAGCTCAGTGGCACAACCCTGTAATCCTAGCTACTTGGGAGGCTAAGGCAGGAGGATTACAGGTTTGAAACCATCCTGGGCCATTTAGCAGTGACACTCTCAAAATAAAACACGCCCAGGCACCAGGGAGCATGTCTCTAATCCCAGCAACTCAAGGCTGTGGCTGGAGGATTGCAAACGAGAGGCCAGCCTCAGCAATTTATCCAGGCCCCAAGCAATTTAGTGAGACCCTGTCTGAAAATAAAAAATAACAAGAACTAGGGATGTAGCTCAGGGGTAATACACCCCTAGGTTCAATCCCTAGTATCAAAAATAAATAAATAGAAAATTAAAAAGGTAGGGACTGTAGCACAGTGATGATAGAGTGCTTACCTAGCATGCTCCAGGCCCTGAGTTCAATCCCCAGTACTGAAAATAAAAATAAAATAAAAAACAAACAAATAAATAAACAGAAGCAAATACAGAGTACATGACAATCTGTGTCCGGCTTAGACACCTTTGCCCCTATTACTATATACCTTGCCCACATTCCATTGGTGTTATTGGATTAAATTCATTTTTTAGCGTAAAATGTTTCCACAGACTTTTGTGATCTGACTTCTGGCCGGAATCACTTCTGGTACTGAACTCTGCTTAGGCAAGGTAATATAATACACAAATATATTTGGTCTTTGTCTCCATCCCCCCCCCTTTTGAATCTGCCTTAAGAGCTCCTAAACCCTACAAACTTTCCCAGTGCTAGGAGAGTCTTTTGTCATTCATAATGAGCCCCTTTCAACCACACTCAGTTTATGCTAATTCAGTTAGGGTGGAGTCCCTAGGTAGCCTCCTGTTGGGGCTGGTCACCCAAAACTTCTAGTGATTAGAGGGTCGGAACTTTGAGCCCCACACACCCACCTTCCTCTGGAAAGAGAAGGGGAAGGCTAGAGATTAAAGTATGTAAAAACTCTTCTACAATTAAACTGGGGGAGCATCCTGGGTGGTGAACACAAAAAAGTTCTGGGACAGCGTTGGGGTAGAGAGGACTTGGAAGCTTCCTGCACCCTCCCCACCCCCATACCTTGTCCAGTATCTCTCTTTCATTTGGCTGTTCTGATTTGTGACCTTTATAATAAATTGCAAAACATAAGTAAAGTGTTTCCCTGAGTTCCAAGAACCTGTTTGGCAAATTATTTATTAAACTCAAAGAAGAGTTGTGGGAATCCCCTGAATGTATAGCCCATTTGTTGGTTACAAGTCTGGGGCATAATGATTGGCATCTGAAATGGGGGCAGCCTGTGGGGCCGAGCTCTTAACCCCTGTGGGATCTCTTGCTAACTTCAGGTAGTGTCAGAATTGAATTAAATTGTAGGTTTACCGGCTGGTATTAGAGAATGGATTATGCACGGGGGAGGGGGGGAGGAAACCCCACACATTTAGTATCAGAAGTGTTCAATTGCTGTCAGAAGAGTGTTCTGCCAGGCTTGGTGGCACAGGCCTGTAATCCCAGCAACTCCAGAGGCTGAGGCTGGAGGCTCAGCAGTTCAAACCTAGCTTCAGCAAAAAGCAAGGCACTAAGCAACTCAGTGAGACCCTGTCTGTAAAATAAAACACAAAAAAGGCCTGGGGATGTGGCTCAGTGCCCCTGAGTTCAATCCCCGGTACCCTGCCCCCCCAAAAAAAGAAAGGTGTCCTAAGGGTAGAAACATCTTAGAAGGCCTCTTTTGGCAAGAAGAGATTTTTTGAAAAATATATTACTATTATTAACCACTTTTCTTGATTATCTCTCTCCTATACCCTACCCACACCTCCATCAACGTGGATAACCAAGAGGCGCATGTCAACTGCAGGAACTGGTTCCTAGCCTAGCCGTTTGTTATTACAGTTGCTCAGAAAAATGTGTGCTGGGAAAAGAATGTCACTGCGTACCTCCAAGGGGGAAGACAGCATTTGTCTAAACACAGGTCTTTGTCTCTGCAGCGTGCCACCCCACCCACCCCTGCTGCCCAAGCGGCTGGGCTTTTTGAGTCACTCGTGATGTGTTTTTGAACACAACGTGGAGGAAGGTCCCCCACAGTCTGTTCATCTCTTGCTCTGAAAAATACAAGCTGCGTTTGACTGAATGACAAAAAGAAATCTGTTGAGCCAGGAAGCGTAGTAAATACCGTGACTCTCTGCAAATGTGCACAGCCCAAACAGCTTTTTCCAGTCTGGAAAAATGAAGAGATTTGTCTGTGCTGAACCAGCCAAGTCTCCGCCCCTCCTTCCCTCTCTACCGCTCCACCCCCACCTCCTGGCAAGGCCTGCCACCCTGCCCCAGACATTCAGTCATCAGCTTTCATCCTCTGTGACTTGCAGTTGCCCCAGGAAATAACATTGCCTGGGCTCTGGGGAGATGCACGAGGCACTCCCGAGCATCTTCTAGGGAAGTCTGTCTGCTCGGGTTTTGCCAGTCTCCTCTGACCTTGGCCAGAGTTGGCTCACAGCGAAGTTGGGGAGCAGGCAAAGTGGGTCTGGCGTCCTTTTCCCTCCCACTCCCTGCCCTCTCCTTTCCCATCCACCACCCACCCCCACCCCCACCCCCACCCCCTTTGGTTTTGAAGCAACCTTTATCCTATTCCCATTTCCAAAAGATGGCATTTAGAGGGCAGTCTTGGCTCGAGGTGAAATTTCAAATGGATTTTGCTGTAGGTTAAAATAGGGCGTGGAGGAGCAGCGATGGGAAACCTCTCAGCCATTCTCAAAGGCACCCAGGTTGGGACAAGCTTTGGTGGGTGCTGGATTTCTATATGGGAGGGACTCACAGGAAGAAGCTGGTTCTGCACCTTGTCTGCTGGCAGGTACATTAGCATAACAACTAGGTAGATGGCGCGTTTTGGGGGTGGTAGTGCTGACACAGAGAGTGGGGCAGGCAAGCAAGCCACTGGAGACAGCTTACCAAACCTGTACTTAGGTGTACGAGGAAAGGCACTGGGGTTGGAATCAGAATTTCAGTGGTTTGAGTAGGAATGTTACCAAAAGCTCGGTCCTTGCCCCCGCTGCCAATTCATGCCAATTTAATAACAAGGACACAGTTTTGAGGAAAAGGGAAAAGATTTATTGCTTTGCTAGCAAAGGAGAAGTCCCAGAGGCTGTGATCCCGCCCATCTGCGAAAACTGAGGGCTTTTAAAGAAGCTATTCAAAGGCTACATCCCAGGTGTGCCCTGACAGGGGGTCCCAGGTGCGCCCTACTGGTGAGTTGAAATTCACTTGTTAATTTTGGGGGAGAGTCACTTCCTAGATCTTCCGGTGACTTCTCTTTCCTGTGGTGGGGGTGTGCTCAAGGTAATCTTGTTCCCCCGCCTCCCAGGTTAGGGAGGGCGAAAGGGAGAAGAGGGAAAGAAAAACAGGTCCCTTTAAAAATAAGCAGGTGATCTGGGTGCGGTGGCGCATGCCTGTAATCCCAGAAGCTGGGGAGGCTGAGACAAGAGGATCCCAAGTTCAAAGCCAGCCTCAGCACTAGCGAGGTGCTAAGCAACTTAGTGAGACCCTGTCTCTAAATAAAATAACAAAATAGGGCTGGGGGTGTGGCTCAGTGGTTGAGTGCCCTGTGAGTCCAATCCCTAGTAACTGCTCCAAAAAATAAATCAATAAAAAATAAAATAAAAATAAGCAGGTGAGGTGGACCGCTGTTAGAGGAAGTCTGTCTTATATACCACCCTGTCCCAGAGAATCTGGCACAAGCCTGTCCACAGCAGGGGCTTGGTGGTGGTTTCTGGAGTCAGTCAACAAAGGGATGAACAGATAACATTCTTTGAAAAGGGTTCTTTTCCTCTTTGAACCTCAGCTTCCTTCTCTATAAAATCTAACTCCTGTTCTGTGTGTGTGGCAGGGGGTGGGAGTAGAGAGAGAGAAGACAGAATGGAGAGAGAGTAGACAGAACGTATGAGTGTTCTTTGTCCTGAGTAAATTGAAATTTATGAATCAATTTGTCTCAGACTCTATGCTTTACCCTTTATGTTTTGTGTTCCTTAACAGGAAAAGGGACTATTCCAAAGTGTCCCTTAAAATATTTAGTTCTCTATCCTGTGTTCTATAGGCACTCTAAGGACAGGAGAACATTTTCAATGCTTTTATTTATGTATTTATTTTGCATCACTAGAGGTTAAACCCAGGGGTGCTCTACCACTGAACTACATCCCCAACCCTTTTTATTTTTTACTCTGAGACAGGGTCTAAGTTGCTGAGAGCTTTGTTCTGTTGCCAAGGCTGGCCTCAAACTCATTATCCTCCTGCCTCAGCCTCCCTAGTCACTGGGATTATAGGTGAGTGCCACTGCCCTGGTGAAAACAATGATGTTTAAGGTTCTCAACCTTGGCTTATGGTCACAGCCCACACTTGACTCCAGAACTCCCCTGAAACCCCAGGATGGAGCTTCCCTTAGCTTCACATGCGTAGGGAATATTTAAAATGCCCACTGTGTTTTCTTTGTCTGCAAGGTTCTTCATTTTTGCTTGACTTCCATCTCACCCTTCAGATGTCAGCTGAGACATTTCTTGGAGGATACATTCCTCAGCTCCTCCCTTCTGCCTTTCAGGGTAAGCACCCCCCTCCACCATGTCCTCTCTACTTCCTCTCTTAGGGTGCTTACCCCACTGAAGACTAGCTTCCCACCCCTTGTCTGCTTCCCTTTTAGACTGGCCTCCGAGGACAAGGGCTGTGCTTTCTCTCTTGCTCTCTCTTTTTTTTTTCCCCCCCAGTGCTGGGGATCAAACATAGGGCCTAGCACATGCTAAACAAGTGTTCTTCCACCTAGCTACACCCCCAGTAGCACTCTCTCTGTTGTTCTTGAGTGCAACATCAGGGCATGTCACAGTGCCATGGAGAAGGTGCTCCATAATTATATATTGATTAAGTGAATAGCAGCATTGCATTTAGGAGATGGGAGGGAAGATTGAAGTCGTGAAAGTCCTCTTAGGGGATTATCATATTTACTGAAATATGAGAAACAACACTTCTTCCACCAAAGTGGCTTGCATACAAATTAAGTGTGCAAATATACACATGTGCATGCATGCACACTCACATACACACACTCACACACACAAACATTCCTGTGCACACCCTGATGAGGGTGTTCACTTGTGCAACCCACTCTCTCTTACTCGGAAGCCAGATGTGGTGGTGCACACCTATAATCCCAGTAACTCAGGGGGCTGAGGCAGGAGGATCAGAAGTTCAAGGGCAGCCTCAGCAACTAAGCAAGACCCTGTTTCAAAATAAAAAAGGACTGGGGGAGGCGGCTGAGGCTATAGCTCAGTTGGTTGTGTGCTTGCCTTGCATGCACAAGGCCCTGGGCTCAATCCCCAGCACCAAAAAAAAAAAAAAAAAAAAAAAAAAGACTGGCGGGAATGTAGCTCAGTGTTAAAAATGCACTGGGTTCGGTCCCCAGTACCAAAAAAGAAAAGACAAGACAACACACATATCTCCTCTTGTCATCTTCTCCCACTCATCTTTCTCATTGCTTCTATGTAGGGAGTTGCATGGTTAAAAATAATCTACCTGGCAGCAAAAAGGTAATGTCAGGGAAAGAAATGAGGATTTTTCCTCATCTCTCTGTACGTTTTAGATTTTATTTCATTGTAAGGAAATTCTTCTTATCTTTTTATGTTCAATTCAGGAAGATACCTGGCCCCTGAAGTTTTAAAAGTAGTTTTTTGGGGGAGGGCTGGAGGTGTAGCTCAGTGAGCATGTATGAGGCCCTGAGTTCCTTTGCTGTCAGCACCACACAATAAAAAAGAAAAAAAAGAGAGAGAGGTGTGAGCAGCTTAGTGTGTGGTTCTGCATACCCTTTGGAGCCCTGCCAATTTGTCTCTGGCAAATAGCCTCCAACTCTGTGCCTTAGTTTCCCTCTTTTCTCTCACAGAGATGAGGAAGAGCAGTTGCCCTTGAAAGGCAGTACTTTTTTTTTTTCCAGAAAAGAATAGCTCCTTAAATATGCAGCGTTACTGGCCATGACTTTCAGTGTGAAAGAAAGAAAGATGTCACTTGATTCCTGAATGTTAAGGGTCTTTTGTTGTTGTTGTTTTTAATGTTGACTCGAAGGTGGTCAGCTGATCAGCAGCTAAAGTGACAAGTTGCACCTCTAACCAAAGGAAGGATGGGTTCTGAAGTTCTGAACTAGCCTTGGAAGAGAAGAGAATTCTGAAGAGGGTGGGAGGATTGTTGGTAAAGACCCAAATGGCAGCAGATGCCTGGTGATAAAATCACAGAAGCCTGAAAGAGTCTCATGTCCTGGAACTGCAAGCAGCTCTGCCTCTTTAGCATGCTGATCAAGACCTTTTGTGGTGTAGCTTCTTCTGACCTCTTTGGGGCCTCTTCTTCTGTATTTTCTACCACCCTGCAGCCATATAGGACCCACTTCCTAGGTCAAGCTTGCAAAGCTGGGGTCCTCAGGTGAACTCAGATTGCTGCACAGATTTGGTTTGGCTCAGAATATCCACTTCTGTTTTGTGTTGTTGTTTTATGGTACTGAGGATTGAATCCAGGGGCTTCCACGTGCTAGGCAAGTGATCTACCATGGAAGTTCATCTTCAGCCTGTTTTAATTTTTTTTCCCCTTTTTTGGTGGAGCTAGGGATCCAACTCAGGGCCTTGTGCATGCTAAGAAGCACTCTCCCACTGAGGCACATCCCCAGCCTCCCCATTTTTAATTCTTTATTTTGAGATAGGGTCTTACTAAATTGCCCAAGCTAGCTGGGATCACAGGTGTGCACCACCCTCCAGGCTTGGAATATTTTTCATTTAAATCAGTTCCCCAATTGGGGGACTTCATGTAAAATCCAGATCTCTACTTCCTTTGGAAAAATGGAAGATCTGGCTACACAATGCTCACATTCTTCCATAACAACCCTCAGTCAGCTGCTGCCCTTTGCAGAGAACACTTTGCTTTCCCTAGTCCCCACTGTACCAGTGGCCGGCTTTCATCATTTTTTACCCCCTAGGACATTTATATTGCTTGCTTCCCCCCTAAAAAGAACCTGAGGATTCCTGATCTCTCTCTGGGGGAGGACCTTCTGTGCCCTAGGCCAGTGATGCATTAAACATCCTTTCCTTCTCCACATCCCCTGGCTGCTGATTTACCTAGTATTACACTGCCAGAGGGCTGGCTCTCTCCTCTTCTAGGGGATAGATAAGTTGCCATTACATTAAGATATACAAGGCCAGAGGCTAAGGAGCAGGTGAGGACCTGCTCCTCACTCCCCAGACAACACACTCCCAGTTCAGCAGTAACCTTCTGGGAATCGTGCCCATGCCTCCTCTTTTTTTTTTTTTTTCTATTCCATTAGTGATTTTCAAAGAGGAAGTTTCAGCCAGATAAAGGGAGCAGATGGCATTGTATCAGGCCTCCTGCAGAATGAATATTTTGGAGGAGTCATGGCTTCTCTGTGATTTGTTCCTTGTACCCAGTAAGCTTTGATCTCCCAGGTTATTGAGGTGTGTTCTCTTACAGAAGGAATCAGGCTGCACCTCACCTTGATAATTGAAATCGCTGTTCTCCTTGCCCTTCTTTCATAAACAAGGAAATTGGAACAGAGCTAAGAGAGGCTTTTTCATGCACTTTAGGAAAGAATGAGCAATGGAAAAAGGAAATTGAGAGCTTTGGGGGAGTTTATAGCAGAGGAGCATTTGAGTTTGAAATAGGAGCTGGGAATCCATATGTTTGGGAGGAAAGAAAAGAACAGCCACCCGCACAGGGCTTCAAGGGTACATGCGGAAATAGTTATGGGAAAGGGGGCAGGGAACCCCACGTGGGTCTCCTTTTATCAGACCCAGATGTTCAGGGAATGGTTCTCAAGATGCCCATGAAGGGATCCAGAGCCTGCAGGGCTAGACACAGTGTTTTCTTAAGTACCAAGAAGCACGTGAAATCGGTGGCTGGGAGCTTTCCACTGTGGCTCAATGACTCCCTGGGGCCCTGCTGGGGTCTGTGCCACACCAGTTGTACATAGGCTGAGCTGCCTTGGGGCCGGACTTGGAAGTGGATAGGTCTGGCTCACTGCGTAACCATCCCTGCCCTCATCAGGCCTTGCCCAACGGAGGCTGTCAATCTTGCCTCTGTTGCTGCCTACCCTAGGCTCACCTCGAAATCCAAGAGTCGGAAGCCCCAGGTTCAGCCCTCAACTCCATGTTGAATAAATGTCTTAGCCTCTCTAAGCCTCAGTTTTGTTCCCTTTAAATGGGGAAAGAATCTCTTGTGCAGTGCATACAAGATTTGTGTGGAGACTATATATATAATATAGGCTGGGGATGTCACTCAGTGATAAAGTGGTGTCCCTGGGCTCAATCCCTGGTACCAAAAAAAGAAAGAAAGATATCTATAGAGTTCTATGAAGTGAGACCCTAAGCAATTTAGCAAGACCCTTTCTCAAAATAAAAAATAAAAGGACTGGGGATATAGCTCAGTGATGAAGTACCCCTGGATTCAATCTCAGTACCATACACACATGTACACACACACATAGTAATTTCATAGTAATTTAAAAATTACTGCAGAGAGCTGGGGGATTTAGCTCAGTTGGTAGGGTGCTTGCCTCGAATGCACAAGGTCCTAGGTTCTAATCCCCAGTGCCACCACCAAAATATATATATATATGTATTACTGCAGAGATTTTCAAATATGACTGACTTGTACCCTCAAACAATTGAAACTCAGATGTACCTTTCTGTAACCTTTCTCCTTCCAGGGTGCCCCATCTCCTATCCCCACACATGTACCTGGTGCCCTCATAAACCTATTTTTCCTAGAAAATTGTCATGACTGATAATAGCACAGGTTTTAAGTCCTTTGAGGCCTGAGATGTACCTGCATTTTATCAGGCTCTGATATCTTCTGAGAAACAAGTGATGATCTGAGAAATAACACTGAAGCTTCAATCCCTGGAAGGAGCTGGAGGTGTTAGGCCACTTAGAGCCTGCCAAGCCCTTGACATCAAGTGTAAGCCCTACAGGGACTGACTGAGGTCCTCCTATTGGTGCTTTTCTTCCAGGGAAAGGGCACATGGGGCAGAAAACACTAGGGGATTGTGTCATCCCTCAGCTGCCAGCTCTCCCAATGGATGCTCTACTGCAGGCTGAAGAATGTGACTGAGCTATAAGACTCAGGTCTGTTTCCAAATCCTTGTGCTGTGGACAGCATTCAGGCTTTAGAGTGCAGGAGACCAGAATCTAATCCTATCTTCACTACGATACCACATAGCTTCGCTGTGCCTCAGTTTCTCTTCCTGATTTGTAAAGTAGAGGTTGCAGTACCTACCTCCCAATTGTTGGAAGGACAATATAAGATGATGGATGATGCTGTATCCATTAGGATTCGTGTGTATGTGTGTGTGTGTGTGTGTTACTGGGGATTGAACCTAGGGCCTCGTGCATGCTAGGCAAGCATTTTATATCTGAGCTATATCCCCAGCCCTTTTTACTTTATTTTTTAAATTTTGAAACAGGTCTTGATAAATTGCCCAGGCTTGTGATCCTCCTGCTGTTCCTCCCGAGTATCCATTAGGATTCTTTTTGTAGCAAGTGACAGAAAATCTAGCCCAAGTTGTCTTTGAACAATAAAGGAATGTGGGGCTCACCTTAAAATGAAAATTCCATGTGGCTGGCAATATGGCCCAGAGTCAGAGCACTGGGTTCAACCACCAGCACCAAAAAATACAAAAACAACAATAAAAATCCTCCATGGATGGATTCAGTGTTTATATTAAAATCAGGTTGTCCATTCTCTTGACTTCTTACTCTACCTTTTGTCTTTTAACTTTTAGTCTTAGGTTAAAGTGGTAACAGGATGGCAGCATTAGTCCTAGATCCTTTATCTTTTCAGGGTTCAGATGAGGAGAGATTCTTTTCTTTGAAATAATCCTTGAGGCCAGGGAAAATGAGATAAACTTAATTTGCTTTGATTGGTATCGCTGTATATTTGTGGACTGAGAGGGTAAGGCAAGGGGTGGTTCATTCGAGGGAATTTCAGGGGGTGGGTTAGGCATGATGATTAATGCTATGGTTTAAATGTCCACTTCAAAACTTATGCTGGGGAATTTTTTTTTTTTTTTTAATGGTGCCAGGGATCAAACCCAGGGCCTTATACATGCTAGGCAAGTTCTCTACCACTATATCCCTAGCTCTTACATGTAGAAATTTAATTGCCATTTTAACAGTATCGAGAGGTAGGATCTTTAAGAACTGGTTAGGTCATGAGGGCTCTGCCTCCTGAGTGGATTTGTGATTCATGATCAAGGGAGTGGATTAGTTATTGAAGGAGCCAGGCTCCTCATAAAAGGATGAGTTGGGTTCGTTTTCCTTCCTGTCTCACTTGTGCTCACCTGACCTCAACAATGTTATGACACAGCATGGAGACAGATGCTGGTGCCACGTTGGACTTCCCAGCCACTGGAATCAGGAGCCAAATAAACTCTATTTTGTTTGTAAATTACCCAGCCTGTGGTCTTCTGTTGTACCAGCAGAAAGTGAAGTAAGACCTTTATCAGATTAAAGGTGAGTGGGAGGCTAAGGCAGGAGGATCCCAAGTGCAAGGGCACCCAGGGCAACTTAGTCAGACCCTGTTGCAAAATGAAAAATAAACAAGGAGCTGGGGTTGTAGCCCAGTGGTAGGGCGCCCCTGAGTTCAGTCCACTGACAGGAATGAAGGTAAATAGGCACACACTTGTGCCAAATTGAAGAGGCTTGCCATCAATGATGGGTAAGTCTTTCAAGCATGCTATTGAATGGTAAATGGCAAAATGGTAATTCTCCTCACCTATCTCATGAAGGACCCCTTTTTTAAAAAATATTTTTTTAGTTATCAATAGACCTTTATTTTACTTAGTTATATGTGGTGATCGAGAATCGAAACCAGTGCCTCCCACATGCTAGGCAAGCACTGTACCACTGAGTTACCACCACCCCAACCCTCAGGGAGGACTGTTTTATTCCATTTCAGGTAAATTCTATGAATTTGATCTCACTGAGTTTCATAACAGCCCAAAGAGACAGACAGGAGTACAAGTATTATTATTATTATTATTATTATTATTACTAGGGATTGAACTCAGGGGCACTCAACCGCTGAGCCACATCCCCAGCCCTATTTTGTATTTTATTTAGAGACAGGGACTCGGTGAGTTTCTTATTGCCTCGCAGTTGCTGAGGCTGGCTTTGAACTCTCCATACTCCTGTCTCAGCCTCCTAAGCCACTGGGATTACAGACACCCGACACAAGTATTATCTTTCCACTTTACAGATGAGGAAATCAAAGCACAGAGCTGTCACAAAGTGGGGTAGACTACTTTGTACACAGTCCCACAGAGCTCTAACTCACTGGTTCAGAATTCCCTGGCAGGTCTGCTGGGACTGGAGTCGGGGATATACAGGGTAAGGGTTGATCAAGGCCTGTCTTGGGGTTTGGTTCAGCCGCCAGGGCTTGTTCCTGAGTAAACAGTCTGGACTCAGGACACAGTTGGGCATGTCAAGGACCCATTGTTGATGCCCTGGCAGGTGGCAAGGGAAAGAACTGGTACATAGGCAGGACACTGTCACCTCAGGAACACTCTCTCATGACTGAGTCCCTTTACACCAAGCAGCTGGGTCCAAGACTTGGTTTTCCTTGTCCCAGAAAAAAATGCCAATGAAAACATAACAACAAAAAAAAAAGGTGGGGGGGCGAGGTAGGGCTGTCTTCTCCCAAGGCCACTCTGTCCTGGAGCCAAGAACCTCCTTCGCCGGAATGTAGAGGGGCGCAGAATCCCTGGTCAGGTCAAGGTGGTTTTCCCAGAGCTCACAATCTCTAAGGAGTCTTTTCCAAAAAACAATAGCCCTCTTCCATATCTAGGTTGGGAACACATTGAGAAAGAAGACAAAGCAGTGGCAGAGAGCCCAAGTACCACCTCAATTCCCACCAAAGCCAGCACGGAGGATGTAGCATATTGTGGGAACAAAATTCGTTTCCCAATTGAGCCTGGGAGAAGGATGGAGCTGAAAAGATCATTCCAGAGAGCCTTCCCCAGCTCTCCAACCAGACGGGTCTTTCCATGGAGTTTAAAAAAAAACAAAAACCACGTTTAGGGAAAATCCCTGCTTATGGAAACCAGAAGCAGAAAAAAAAAAAAAGCGACCATAACAAATTATTAATCTCTCTGCCCATCAGTCCCTTCTTCATTAAAATGGGGACAATAACAGTACCTCCCCACAAGGAGGTAGGGAAGACTGGATCATGGGCACGCTGGCTGGCCCTGGCAGGCATCGGGCTCAGGAAGGACTGGCTGTTTTTGTGTACTGTCCAGGTTCATGACAGGTGGCCTTGCTTTTCTCCCCTGCATGACGCCCAGGGCCTCAGAGCCCTGCTGTGCTTGTGTATGGCTCTTTCTCTCCAGCTGTAAAAATTCATGAGAACGTGGGTGTGCGGTGGCCTTCCAGTTTCTTGGCTGCTTCCCAGGCTGTGTTCTCCCACTTGGGGGGTGTGTGGGGGGGGTGGCAGACATCCTTTTCACCGTGGTGGGTGCCACCCCGCCCCAACCCCCAGGCCCTGTTCCAGCAGAGCCTGGCTCAAAGTTCAAAGCCTAGATGGCTTTGTTGAGTAATTCGGTGACACTGCCCGCCCGCCTGCCATGTAGGGTAAGTCTCACTCCCACACACCCATTTGCTGAGCATCTGTTGCCCTCTGTTTTGTGGTGTGGAGGCTGGGAACAGGCAGACCGCCCCAACGCCCCAACTGACCGCGGGGTGGCTGTGCTTCCTTCCTTCCCCCCCTGCTGCCCTGGGGCTCTGGGTCTCGCTCAGGGCCTCACTGTAGGTTTCAGATCCGCTCCCAGGCCGGTTGGCGCTGACTACATCTGGATTCACACCAACCTCTTCCTCCTGGGGGTTCAGAGTGTTCTTGGAAGATAGCCTGGGAAGGGAAAGGCCTTCCCCTAGCACTCTGCATCCAGTGATTGGCTGACAGCAGAGGACTGGGCTGCCAAGGCCTCTGGTGTCAGACAGACCCGAGTTCAAATCCCTGGGTGACCTTGGGCAAGCTGCTCCCTCCACTTCAGTTTCCTCATCTGTAAAAAATGTGTCAGTAACAGGATCGGCCTCCTGGGACAATGGTGAGGATTCAGAGAGATAATAAACAGGCCCTCTCACCCCTCCATCTGGCCAGTGGGAAGTGCTGGGGAAATAGAAGCCCATGGCCATCAGCTGGGGATCACCTGCCTTCCCCAGGGTGACAGGGGAAGTGAGAGTGGACACCATCTCCTTTTTCCCATCCCCTCCCCAATTGACCTGTATCATAGTTGTTCCGACAGGACCAGATTGATTTGGTTCCACAGTGCAGACTCCTTTTGGGCCAGGAAGGACTCTTTCTCATTTGTCTAAGACCTCCCTGGCCTATACTAGTGTGGTGCTGGCACCTCCCAAGTGCTAAATGTTTGGGAAAAGGAGCAGGAGAGTGCCTGGCAGGCAGCATCTGTTCCAAGGCTGTTTCTGAACCCTGGGCAGTTATTTCTGCCCCCTCTGTCTCCCTCCCTCCCTCCCTCCCTGTTTCCCTTCCTTCCTTCTGACCTTCCTGTTTCAGGCCTTCCTTTCTTTTTCCTCAATGGAAAGAGCTTCCTTCTTTCCTTTCCTTATAATATCCTAGCTGCTAGAGCATCCCTTGAGAGCCCTTCACCCAGCCGAGAGCTGCAATTCCTCTTTCAAATTGAGTCTGTCCCCTGACTCATTCATTAAAATGCATAGGGCATGTGACCAAACTGCATAATGATTCTCTCATGAGGAAGGCTTGGAGGCAGGGAGATGCTGCCAACTGCACAGGCAAATATTTCCCCCCAGCTGTGGATCAGGCTCATTGGCTGTCATGCCCTGGGAAGGCTGGGGGCTGCTGTTCATCTCCAGTAAATCAGCCAAGCCCTGGAGAGCTGCAGCCTGGCTGGCGCAGGCTGGAGTCTTGGAAGCTGTGTTGCTTTGGAGAGAGTCCGATCCATGACCTTTTCTCAACCTTCCTCCACTCCCACTTCATTTCGTTTTTCATTTATTTAAATATATTTTTAACCACACAAGTAATAAATGGATGCCTTCTTTTTGTTGCTATTGTTTTGGTGCTGTGGGGAATGCATTGTTATAGAAAATTCACACATACATGAAAACACCCTTTGAGAACTCCTCAATGCTACTAACCCCTTGTCGTATAGCTTTTACCTTCCAGGATCCTTGGGCTGCTCAGGGACAACCACCCTAGAAGGTGATTTGGGAAATTAAACACCCATTTGTCTTCCTGAGGTCCTAGGCCAGTTCTTGGCAAAACAGTGAAGGTTCATCTTGGAGGCCTTCTTAGCTCCCTTCCTCTCAACCCCTATGTCAGCATGTGTAAGCCCCAAAGTCCCATTCATGCACCCCCATGAGTCCCATTCCTGTAACAGAGCCCTACATTGCTGGGTGTGATGATGCAGGCATATAATCCCAGAGGTTCTAGAGGCTGAGGCAGGAGGATTGCAAATTCAAGGCCAGCCTCAGCAATTTGGTGAAGCCCTAAGCAAGGTAGGGAGACCCTGTCTTCAAATTAAAAAAATTAAAAAAGGACTGGGGATGTGGCTCAGCAGGATGTCAAGTTCAAGTCCAGTCTGGGAAACTTTGTGACACATTGTCTCAAAGGAAGGGCTGGATGTTGTAGAGTGCCTCTGGGTTCAAACCCCAGTCCCAGGGGTTATGGGGGGAGCTCTAACATCCGAACAGGTAAACTAGGTTACTCCCAGCTTAGAAATTTAGGTTGACTCTTTTCCAGAGGCATCTTTGCTTTAATATTGGGGTCATGATGAGTGAGTAAGGTAACAAAATCTGGTGACTCTTGTGGTCACCTCTTAGGCACCAGGACGACTTGTGTTCACTTTCAGGTGTTGAGTCTTTCTGAAGACACTAATTCATTCCCCTTGGTAATAACCTATGTTGTTATCTGTGTGGCTTTGGGAAAAATCATTAATTTCTCTGACTCACATTAAATCATTTGCAGGATGGGAATAACTGTAGTACCTCCATCATTGGGTTGTTCTGAAGTTTAAAGATGTAAAGCCCTCAAAGCACAATTCTTGGCACATTATCAAAATGCAATTAATGTTAATAATTATGATGATGGGGGGCTGGAGTTGTGGCTGAGTGGTAAAGTGCTTGCCTAGCATGTGTGAGGCACTGGATTCCATCCTCAGCACCACATAAAAATAAATAAAATAAAGGTATTGTGTTCATCTACAACTAAAAAAAAATTAAAAAAATAATTATGATGATGATTATCATTACACTTAATCTAATTTGTAATAATCCAGTTTACTCATTTAAGAACTATTTATCAAGCACCCACTATGTGCCCGGCACTATCCTTTGTCCTGGGAATAAAGCAATGAAGAAGTCAGACAAGGGCTTCAAAAGACTTATAGTCTAGTAGAAATGCAGTGCACCTTTCTTTTTCCTTTTCCAGCGTTGGGGATTGATCTAAGGGGTACTCTACCACTGAGCCACACCCCCATCCCTTATTTATTTATTTATCTATCTATTTTATTTATTTTAGATATTGGGGATTTAACCCATGGGGACTTTACCACTGAGCCATATCCTCAGCCCTTTTTACTTTTTATTTTGAAACAGAGTCTCACTAAGTTGCTTAGGGCCTCACTAAGTTGCTGAGACTGGATTTGAACACTGGAACCTCCTGCCTCGGCCTCCAGAGTCACTGGGATTATAGGAGCACACTCAGCCTACAACATTCTTTTTGTTCCTCATTGTATCACGTGGTCTCATTAATGCCTTTTAGTCAGGTAAAGGCAGTATGATTGTTCCCATTATATAGAAAGAAAGATGAGGTTTCAGTAATTAAGCTAATGGAGACAGCTAGAAACCGACCAGTTTTTGCTGGGCACGGAGGTACACACCTGTAATCCTAGCAACTGGAGAGGTTGAGACAGGAGGATGGCAGGTGAACAAAGCCCTAAGCAACTTAGCAAGATACGGTTTCAAAATAAAAAATACAAAGGACTGGGAATGTAACTCAATGGTAGCATGCTCCTGGGATCAGTTCCCAGTGCCCAACACCCCCCACCCAAAAGAAAATAAATGAAAAGAATGAACCAGGTATGACGGGATCTAGGTCTTTGAGACTTTAATTCTGGTTCTCTTTTGTGACAGGCACTGATGATTTGGGGAGGGCGACTGGGTGGGAGTATGTAAGCAGCTCTCAAAGCTTGGGAACCCTGACCTAGCAGAGAAGGCAGGGACTCTCTGGTATGCCTGAGAGTCCACTTCACTGGGTCCACACAGTCAATTATCTGAGTCCAACAATATATTCCTGTACCTGGTGTCAATTTGGGGGGCTTGGAGGGGACTTCATCTTTAGGAAAAAGTGCTTGCTCTTGCCCGTGGCTCACGGGCAGTGCGATGACAGCAGGCAGCTCAGCTGTCTGAGAACACTTCCCTTTGTGCCCCAACTCAGCGGGAGAGAAGACAGATAGGACCATAGGCTCAGTGACTGAACTGCATGGTCCTGGGTGTCTCCATCTGCAGGGAGGTTCACTACCCACGCCTGGGCAGCTGGGTGGGGCAGGGCTGGTCCTGTCTGAGAACACAACATACAGGAACTGGAAGTCTGTCCCTGGGGAAGTGGCAGGCAAAGACCTGGCAAAGACCATGTGGGAGAGGTCACTCAGGGCCAGGCATCAGACAGAGATACCAGTGTCCTGAACAACCTGACTGGCTGGGGGAGGGAAAGAGCGTTTCCTGACCCCATGGCAATGACAACTGTCTTTACCCCCAGACCTCAGGTGACAATTCTTTTTTTTATTGTTATTCTTGTTGTGGAAATGGGGTCTCACTATGTTGCCCAGGCTGGTCTAGAACTTGTGTGCTCTAGTGATCCTCCTGGCTTAGCCTCCCAAGGAGTTGAGATTACAGGTATGTGCTATCACACCCAGCTCTCTAGGTGACAATCAAGTGACAATTCTGAACCTGCACAGCAGCATATGACTAATGCAAGATTGATCCCACCTCTAGGATCAACCTTGCCTAATCCTCATGGAAACACACTCTGGCCCTTTTTAGGTGCACTCTACCACCCTCTCACAACATGCTTCCTGGATTTCCTACTGGTCCTGAGAATAGTCTTTTTTTTTTTTTTTTAATTGAATCCAAGGGCACAGGGTCGTTCGTAATTTTTTTTTTTTTTTTTAGAGAGAGAGAATTTTAATATTTATTTTTTAGTTTTCGGCGGATACAACATCTTTGTTTGTATGTGGTGCTGAGGATCGAACCCGGGCTGCACGCATGCCAGGCGAGTGTGCTACCGCTTGAGCCATATCCCCAGCCCCTCGTTCGTAATTTTTGACTCATGACATTCTTTCATCTTCAGTTGGACCTACAACAACTTACATCTGGTTATTTGTTATTTATCTATAGGTTTATTTGTGTGCTTAGAATATGGGGTGAATGTACTGCAGATTTTTTCCTGTGTTCCTCCTTTTCCATCCCTTTGCCTACCCTATCTCATCCTGAATCTTGAGTTGACCATTCCTTTGATTTTATTTCATTACATTTTTCTAAAATACATGTTGTTTAGATTTACTATTTTTCTTTGCTTTGTTTCACCTTCTGGAGTGTACTTTTTTCTCACAATATTATGTTGCTAAAATTCATCCATACTAGCCGGGCGCAGTGGAGCATGCCTATAATCCCAGCAACTCAGGAGGCTGAGGCAGGAGGATCACGAGTTCAAAGCCAGCTTCAGCAAAAGCAAGGTGCTAAGCAACTCAGTGAGACCCTGTCTCTAAATAAAATGGGGATGTGGTTCAATGGCCAAGTGCCCCTGAGTTCAATCCCCGGTAACCCCCCAAAATAAAATTCATCCATACTGTAGCATATAGTTTTGGTCCATTCGCTTTCACTTCAATATTATAGTCCTCTCTATTGTCTTTGACATATATTTCTTCTGTCAATGGATTTTTGGGGTGTTATCAGCTTTCCACTTCTTTGGATATGCTGAGCTGAATATTCTTGTATACATCTCCTGGAAGGAAAACAATGTGAATTTAACAATTTGCCACCTCAACAACAATGAACCTATAAAGATCCTATTGATTCGTATCCTCTCCAACACTTGCTATTATCAGACTTCTTAATTTTTCCCAACTGGAAGGGTATTAAATGGTATTTCAGTGTGTTTCTGTATTTATTGACTTTCCAGATATGGTTTACAATGGTCAGTGATTCAATGGGTATACCCTGTTAGGGGACCATGAGGATTTAAGGAAGCACATTTGTTTCAAAGTCTCTTCCAGCTGCAACCATGTCACTTTCTTATTCAACTCTGGTTCCCTAGTACCTAACACAGTGCCTGGTAGCTCATCATTATCATCATCAAAACCAACAATTCTATAGTAATTATAGATAACATTTATTGAGGGCTTACTAAGTGCCAGGTGCAATGTTAAATAACACCTTTACTTTTATTATCTTATTTAATCATTCTGGAAAACCTATAAGGTAGGTGCCATATTACATCCATTTTGCAGCTAGGGAACTGAAGGTAAGTATATTTCCCAGAATCACAAAAGTGGTAAATAATGGAGCCAGGATCTGAACTGTGGCATCTTAACTAGCATGTAATAGGTGCCCTGTAATAGGGTCAAATGCCATGAAACTTTTCCTTTTTTGTGTGTGGTCTGGGAATTGCACCCAGGGCCTCCTCTTCTTTTACTACTGAGCTACATCCCCAGTCAGACATTTTTATTTTTTATCTCCTTTCAGACATGTTTAAAATAGACTCACCTTTTGGTTACAAACAAAGCTTAAAGGATTTTTTTTTTTTTTTTTTTGGATAGAACCTGGGAGAGAGTTTTACCACTGAGCTGTATCTACAGTTCTTTTAAATTAATTAATTATTCCCCCCCCCCCCAGTCCTCTTTATTTTGAGACAAGGTCTTGCAAAGTTGTTGAGGCTGACCTTGAATTTGTGACTCTCCTGTCTCAGCTTCCCAAGTACTGGGATTACAGGTATATGCCATTGTGCCTACCTAAAGGATGTTTTATGATCTTGTTCTAGTTAAATGAAACTCATTCCTGGGCCTTTAATACCAACTACTCAGGAGGATTTCAAGTTCAGGGTCAGCCAGGGCAACTTTGCAAGATCCTGTTTTAAAATTAAATAAAAAGACCCGGGGTTGTGGCTCCTAGCATATGGGAGACCCTGGGTTCTATCCCCAGTACTATTAAAAAAAAAGGTAACTCATTTAATGAATGGAGAGAATGAACAAGTGATTCCTAAATTGGAGCCAAATACTTTTTCACTTTTGTTTTTTATAGTGAGAATTGAATCCAGGGGTGCTTAAGTACTGAGCCACATCCTTGGCCCTTTTTTATATTTTATTTTGAGAAAGGGTCTTGCTAAGTTGCTTTGGGCCTCGCTAAATTGCCAAGGAGGTTGGCCTTGAACTTGTGAGCCTCCTTCATCAGCCTCTAGAGTGGCTGAAAAAGGCCACCACATCCAGCTTTTTCAGGCTTTAGACATTTCTGTAGCTGGTCGAAAATCAGGGAAGCCAGAGATTGTGTCTATATTGCCTAAAGGATACAACAGTCCTGATGGGAAGATCCGAAACAATGCTTTTGTTGCCTTTTCCTTTGTCTCTCATAAACCAACAATGAGCAGCCTGCCTCAAGTATTGACTCTGGCGATGAAGCAGGAGGCAATCAAAACAGAACAAAACAAAACAAAAAATCTGGCAGCTTGAATTTAGTGATTTTTTTTCTAGCAATCTACATTGGTGTGTAGACCCAGTGCACCCCATCACATATGCACAACATCTGATATTCGTGTAACAGGTCCTCAACCCCTGACTTTTCTTCTTATTTCCAAACTGGAGTGCACTAGATAAATGCAGAAATCAGGAACCATCCCTCCCAGTCAAGCTTCCCTGGCTCAGTTCTCAGAGCCAGGCCAAACGAGTAATTATAGCTTCTCTCTGTGGTGTACAGGGCAGGAGGCTGATTTAATAAAGGAAGCCTGCTGTCTGTCTCTAGCCTGGCTCTGACTCATGGAACTAGGGAGTCCCAGAAGCACTACCCACAGAGGGTGGTGAGCAGCTGGGGGGTGGGAGGTGAGGGTGGCTGGCTAGCAAGGCCTGGGCTGAGAGAGAGCCCAGAGAATGAGGAAACTCCCTGCTTGGCCAGGAGGAACCTGCAGTTGGAGCCAGAGGAAGTGAGGCTCAGACGGAGCAGCTGCCGGTCCAGCTACAGCCGCAACTGCCTCACCCTTGAAAGAAGGCTCCTTGCCGTGTGGACCACGTAAAATGAAATGGGTTAGTAATTTTCATATTCAAAATTAATTCGGGGAAACAATGGCATGTGCGTCTATTAGGGATGGCTGCCTTTGTAGGATCGACCAGTGGCTTTGGTTTCTTGCAGGGGTCCTGGAGTCAGGAGGGATGTGCAGTCTGTTCATTTGGTTTCTCACTTTGGCAGGGAGGCGGCTAATTAGGTGTTCACAGCCGCAGAGACGGTTTGAGCTGGGAGTGGTTTCAGCTACACGGAGGGTGACATCCCGGCTCTGGAGCGCACTTGGATGCCACCTTAGATAGGTCACCAGAGGTCATTTTATCCTTCCTTCTGTCTCCAGTAGCTTCTTCCTCCTCCCCTATCAGCCAGACCGCGGCAACTTGACCTTCCCCTCCTCCCCCCACCCTCCTCCGGGGCCCTTCCAGCCAGGAGATTCCGGCTCCACCCCTCCCCTCCCCTTCTTTTCCCGCTGAGTCACACACCTCCCGGTCAGGTGATCCTCCCCTGAGCCCTTCCCAGAGCACCTTGACCTATATTCCGAACTCTCCCTGGCAGCAGATTCTAATTGTCCTGAGACAGGGCCCGCCGGGCCAGCGAGCAGGGCGCCCTGGCAGCGCAGGCTGCAGACAGGCGCCCCAGGCAGCGGGAGGGGGGCACCCACTCCAAGACCCAGCGACCCGAGAGGGCTGGAAATGGAAAGTTATGAGGCTGTGGGCGGGCGGGCGGGCGATGGCGGAGGAGGAGGGGGTGGCTTGTTGAGTCAGCTGCGAGAGCTGACAGCCACTGGGAGCCGCGTGCTTCCTCCCCTCCTTGGCAGGGCTCTGCGAGCTGCGGGCCAGGCCCTGACTGCGCAGACTACAGGGGGCGAAGTGGTGAAGGACACATGCCCCTGTGGCTGGGTGATATTGCTGCCCACGGGAAGGGGAGAGGTGAGAAACTATGCAAATAATGGCATAAACCCAGATGACTCATCTGGAGAATCAGCCTAAGAAAACTGCCCTGCTCCAATACCCCCCACCCCCAAGGAACAAGTTCCCATCCCCAAATTACCCACAAAATGGCCTCTACTTATCTTGTGTATGGGTTCTTTGTGCAGCCGCTGCCTGGGCAGTCTTTGTGTCCTCTGAATGTGAGGATAATGCGGGTGCTGTGGAAAAGGAATTAAAAGTGTTCAGAGTCAGACTTCAAGCTTCATCTTTGGGTATGAAGCCTGTAAGAGGCAATGCAGCTGAAGATCACAGTCCCTTTTGAATTCCAGAGGGTCATTCTTCGAAACCTCCCTTTACCAGCTAGTATAGCTCTGTGACTGCAAAGTCATGATAGGCTTTAGTCTCCTATCTGTAATATGGGGCTTTTAATAAAACCCACCTCCCTTTATATCAGACTGCATTAAGCCAGATGATGTGCATAAAATATATTAATTGTACATAATGATGCATAACTATATAATATTGTCTTGTCTAGATGGCTAACCCCCCAAACTACCCCCCACACCCAATTTGAGAAGATCATTTTGTTTGTTGAATGTGGGCATCATAGTAGAGCCTGTCTCCGGTGTGTTTACCAGGGTACATAGAAAATGGTAGCCTCTGGCTATGGTATGATCTACCCTGTCTAAGGAGCAGCCCCACATAGTTTATTTACATACCACCCACAGGTTAGTCTTACATTGTTTTGGTCCTTTGTATCAAGAAAAGCTGTGTGTTTGTCATAGTTTGGATAAAAATCTGCAGATTGGAGTAAAGCGTGATTTTTTAGATTTGTTCCATTCTCTTTGCTGTTCTGGGGGATAATTCCAGGGTCTCATGCATGTGAGGCAAGTCCTTTACCACCGAGTCACACCCTTCAGCCTAAGCACAATTTTCAAAGCAAGATATAAATTTAGGAAGTCACTGCCTAGTGCAGAGTGGATGCTAGAAGGTAGATGGAAGTTATATAGATGGAAAGGAAGAAGGAAGGAAATTAGACAATCAGAGGTTTACTAGGAAACTAATTATGCTTAAATTTCAGGGCCCTTCAGGTGCATGCATCCCTTCCAAGGTCTTGTACCTCATTTTAAATCAATTATGCATTCTTTTCCTAAAGAGAGTCCCCAGTGTTGTATATCCTTCAAGCTCCACCAAGACATCCAGCTTTGTTCTCATTTAAGATTCACAAGCACAAATGAAAATGCAGGTGGCATAGGGGATGTGACATTTTCATGTAGTCTCTACCATGAATTGCAAATCTGTAATTTGCACAGAAATCCACATGTAGGCCAGCAAGCACAATGTCATAAGGAAGTATCCTTATGTTGAGCATGGTAGCGAATACCTGTAATCCCAGGGACTCAGGAGGCTGAGGCAGGAAGATTGCAATTTCAAGGCAAACCTCAGCAATTTAGCTAGAAGCTCTCTTTCAAAAAATCAACAAAAACAAAAACAGGGGCAGAGGGCGCAGAGCTGGGCACTGTGGCACACACGTGTAATCCCAGTGGCACGGGAGGCTGAGACAGGAGGATTGAAAGTTCAAAGCCAGACTAGCAAATCAGTGAAACCCTATCTCTAAGTTAAAAAAAAAAAAAAAAAAAATATATATATATATATATATATATATATATATATATATATGAAATAGGGCTGGGGATATGAATCAGTGGGTGAGTGCCACTGAGTTCAATCCCTGGCACCCCCCTCACCCCCCCAAAAAAAAGCCAGCCTCAGCAACTCAGTGAGGCTCTAAGCAATTCAACAAGATCCTGTCTGTAAATAAAATATTAAAAAGAAAAAAAAAGAGAGCTGGGGATATGGCTCAATGGTTAAGCGCCCCTGGTTTCAATCCCGGGTACCAAACACAAAACAAAATATAGTGGAGGGGGTCTGGGGATGTAGCTGGTAGAGCCCCTCTGGGCCCCTGGATGCAATCCCCAGTAAAACACACACACACACACACACACACACAATGGGATGGGATGTAGAAGAAGGTCAGGAATGTGTGGAATTATTGGGCCAATTCCAACAGACTTTCAGAATCCACTTTGATACTTCTAGGGCTCTTAAATTTCCAGAAGTTTTGAATCTGGGTGATAACTGGTTTGCAATGGTCAGAGTATCAGAGAAATAGTGGTTTATAATCTGGAACAGTCACTAATCCTGGTCTTTACTAGTGCCTTCTTGCTTACTAGTTGTGTGCCTAAATTGGTGGAGTCACCTTTGGGCCTAAATTTCTCTGCATTCAGGATAAGTGGTTTTGGAGCCTCTTAAGCTTCATAAGGGCAGGGATTAAAACTGCCTTGTTCAGCCGGGTACAATGGCACATTGGCCTGTCATCTCAGTATTTCAAAGCTGGGTAGGAGGATCACAAGTTCAAGACCAGCCTCAGCTAAACCCTGTTTAGCTAATCCCTAAACAATTTAGCCAGACCCTGTCTCAAAATAAAAAGGGCTGGGGATGTGTCTCAGTGGTGTTAAGTATCCCTAGTTTCAATCCCTGGTAACAAAACAAAGAATAAAAAAACCTGCCTTGTTCACCACCTTATTCCCGTTGTTGAGTACAGTGTCTAATAATTAGTAGGCAACATTTCGCATAGTGCTTGTGGATGTGGAAACTGAAGCACAGAGTTGTTTGCACACATTCCCTGTCACTCAGCTATTAAGTGGCAGAACAGTGATTCAAACCCAGTCTACCTCCAGAGACCCTTGTCTTGACACTCTACACCCTTTATAAATATATATTTTTAAAGAATAGGCCTTATTTTATCTGCTGTGTGTGATGAATGAATAAATCAATGAAGTGCCCTTTGGTTGACAGCATGCTTGATTCAAGGTACACCAAAGGGGAATTCATGCTTGTGATTTTTTTTTACATAACCAGCACTTTACATAGATTATTTCACCGAACTCCTAATTCCCACAGCCATCTTATTAAGCAGGTAGCATTAACCTCATTTTGCAGTGAGGAAACTAAGGCTCACAGAGGCTAGGGGATGGTTACCCAGCAGATGGGGGGAGTGATATGATCTGTCTGATCCTAAAGAACACATTTGCTCATCTGCTGGAAAACTTCACAATTATCAAAAGGTATTTTGTGTTGTGTATAGTAGCCTACCATTGGTCTCTAGTGTCTTATAGTTTTAACAATGCTTTTTTATCCTTATTATGTTTTGGTTATCAAAGGAGAGGCAGCTAGTGTGATCCTGCTTTACAGAGGACACTAATTTGGGCTCAAAACAATTGCCATGCTGTGACAATCTTGGAGGTAGTCAGGACTGAAGCACACATCTGTGGACTTGATACTCTGCATCCCTCCCTTCTCACTAGCCTGCCCCTGAGTTAAAAACTGCCTCCTTGCACTTTATACTTGCTGACCCTGAACAGAGGAAATACTTGTTTGTTGTGAGTCCTCAAGAGGCCCATCTTCTTCCCAAGGGTCAGCCAAGCAAATTTTTACAAAGTGTAAATTTCCTTCCTCTTGCCCACCACCCCTATCTTGGTGCTGGGGATGGAACTCCAGGGCAAAATCTAAGCTTTGACTGCATTTATGCCTTTCCTAAATATGTGGAGGAGAAGAGTAAACCTTGACATTTCCCACCACATACTTAACTAATATAAGAAGTTGACCCTTTTCAGTTAGAGTATGGGGTCTGGTTCTGAAGGTCTTGTCAGAAACTATGTTGCCAATTCTGCAAGCCCATTTCATAATGGCAACAAGGAAGAAATGTCCTCTCTGCCCTTGGCTGTCAGGATGAGATAAGTATATGTCTGAAGCAAATAAATTACCTTGGGCCCTTCCCCTTCTCCATAGTCCCCAACCGGGAAACACCTAACCTATCACTGGAAGAGTAGAGATTCCTTTTCTTTTTCTCTTCTTTCCTTTTGGCCCCCCTTTAATCCTGTGTTGAAAAAAATTCAAATCTATAGAAATGGTGCAAGAAAATTAAAATGAGCTCCTTTCTTTATACCTCCTAGATTAAGAAGGATTTCACTGATTTTTAAAAATCTCATTCAATGTAATTTTTCTCCTATTTATTGATTTGTTTATTTATTCCTCACCACTGGGGATTGAATCCAGAGATGCTCCACCACTGAGCTACATCCTGAGCCCTTTTTATTTTTGAGACAACAGCGTCTCATTAAGTTTCCTGGGCTGTCCTTGAACTTGTGGTTCTCTGCTTTAGCCTCCAGAGTAACTAGGATTACAGGCATATGCCACCCTGCCGTGCATAATTTTTCTCTTTTTTGCTTATTTGAATAGGAATTCTATTTGTTTGATTCAAATTTCAAAGGGCACCACAGCGTGCACCTGTAATTCCATCTACTCAGAAGGCTGAAGCAGGATGATTGCAAGGTCAAGGCCAGTCTCAGCAACTTAGTGAGGTCCTAAGCAACTTAGCGAGACCCTGTTGCAAAATAAAATAAATAAATGAATAAAAGGATTTGGGGATTGTAGCTCAGTGTTTCAATCTCTAATGTCACAAAAACAAAACAAAAAAAGGGAATATACAACCACGAGTCTCCTCAAGTCTGTCCCCCATTACACAGTGCCCCTTTCTAGAAGTAACCAATAATTTCAGTTTTTTATTTTTAATGTATTTTTTAGTAGATGATGAACCTTCATTTTATTTATTTATATGTGGTGTTGAGAATGAAACCCAGTGCCTCACACATGCTGGGCAAAGTGCTCTACCACTGAGCCACAACCCCAGCCCCTAATTTCAGTTTTCCTATACTCTTCCAGAGATATTTCATAATGTATATAAGAAAATGGTTGTATTATATATTCTTGTCTTGCTTTTTCCTCCATGGTTTCCCACAACCTGATTTTTTCTTCATTTAAAATCATTCTAATTCATTTCAAAAGAGTGTTTTGTTTTGGTACCAGAGATTGAACTCAGGGGCACTTAACCACTGAGCCACATCCCCAGCCCTTTTTCATATTTCATTTTGAGGCAGAGTCTTGCTAAGTTGCTTAGGCCTGGCTAAATTGCTGAGGCTGGCTTTGAATTCACAATCCTCCTGCCTCAGCCTCCTGAGCCTCTGGGATTACAGGCATGAGTGTTCTCATTTATTTACTTTAATGATTTTATTGTATTCTGTTGTATGAGGATTCCGTCATTTGGTTAACCAGTTCCTTAATCTAGTCACTTAAGTTGTTTCTGAGCTTTAGCTAATACTAACCATATTGTAATGAATAACCTTGTGTGAATGTTATTCTATAGGATAGTTTGCAACCTTTTAAAAAACACATTTATTTATTTTTATGTGGTGCTGAGGATCAAACCCAGTGCCTTACACGTGCTAGGCAAGTGCTCTACCACTGAGCCACAACCCCAGCCCCAGTTTTCAATTTTTAATAGAGACTGGGATTGAAGACTATATCCATGAGGGCTGGGAGGTGTAGTTCAGAGGTAGAATGCCTGCTTAGCATGCATGAGACTCTGGGTTTGAGCCCCAGCACTTCCTCCCCCACCCCCCCACCCCCCCAAAAAAAAAAAAAGAACGAAAGAAAATGACTGAACTTCCCTAAGTAAGTACTTCAAAGAAGGGGCATTACTTGAAGTCTGGGTGCTACCCTCCTTTGATCTGGGGGTTAGAAACCTAATTTTACATGTTCTCTGGGTCTTAAGTTTTCACTGGTGATATCTCTATCTCGTTCCAAGTGCGATTGAAGCTTTTCTGAGTAGGTTATTTTCTTGTGCAGAAATGGTATGTTTCCTACTGTTTGCCCACGTCTCATCTCTGCTCAGCATGTTAGCCACTTAGTGCAATAGGAATGGCACATGTGTCACCTCCATTAGTCCAGACAGGTCTGGGATCCTTCAGTTATTTGTGTTCTGATCACAGCATCAAGCCAATACATTTGAACCAGAAGTTCAGCCTTTATGATACTTGTATTTGGGAAATGAACCAGAGTTTCCCAAGTGTGCTGCTTGGGGAACTCAAGCATCATAAAAAGACATAAGCAACAACAAAAAATAATGATAAATAGCTATTTCCCAAAGGACAGCTGGGAAGCAGAACCATGGAGTAAAGTAGTAGCCAGGAAGGTCCTCTGCTTCTTCAAGTTAGGTCTTATTCCATGCATTTACCAGCACACATTTGGGCGGGGGTGGGTGGGGGAGGGGGTGGGGGGTGGGGGCTGGGAATCTTTGTTAGCTCAGAGAAAAGGAAGAAAGCCTCATAATCTAGTTAATGATGCAACTGCCACAAACACACACAAACCACACTATATTCATGGTGCTGTTATAGTGTAGGTTTTTTTCTTTTTTGGGCAGTACTGGGGATGTAGTGCAGCATTTTGGAGGGAAAATAAAAAGGTTATCCCATTTAGCATCCTGCTTTCTAGACAAGCTACCCTATATCTATTCTAGAGTTCTGTCTATCTATCTATCTATCCATCTATCCATCCATCTATCTATCTGGGTTTTTTTTTTTTTTTTTTTTTTTTAAGTACTGGAGATTGAACGCAAGGGTGCTTAACCACTGAGCCATAGCCCCAGCCCTTTTGTATTTTTTATTTTGAGACAGGGTCTCCCTAAATTGCTCAGGGTCTAAGTTGCTGAGGCTGGCCTTCAATTTGTGATTCTCCTGCCTCAGCCTCCTGAGCCCTGGTGTTATAGGCATGTGCTACCACACCCTGCTATTTTAGAGTTTTAAAAAGAAAGAAGAAGGGCTGGGGTTGTGGCTCCATGGAAAAACGCTCATCTAGTCTAGCACACGTGAGGCACTGGGTTCCACCCTCAGCACCACATAAAATCAAATAAATAAAATAAAGATACTGTGTCCATCTACAACTAATAAAAATATTTAAAAAAAAAAAATAAGGAAGCACTGGCAATGAAGCTTGGTGGGAGAGCACTTGCCTAACAAGTGTGAGGACCTGGGTTCAATCCTCAGTATCACAATAAATAAACAAAAAGAAGGGGAAAAAAAAGGTATCTTTGAGAAGGTAAAAATTTTCAGGGAGTTGATCCCTTTGCCAAAGTTCTGCCTCATTTATTTAGCCATTAGGTTGTTTTGGAGAAACTAGTAATGGCTGAATAGTCTTGGAGGAGTAGGAAAAATGCCTGAGAAGTCACAGGCCTGGGTTCTCGTGTTGCACAAACTCACTGTGTAGCCTTGGGTCTCATCCTTGAAAACATTTAGGAAATTCCTAAATGTATGTATTCATGCAAAAGATATGCACACAAAGTAAAGACAGCATCAAAACTTCTGAGCACCCTTCCAGCTTCAAAATAAGTAGTCACTGTCACCATCTAGAAGTTCTGCTTTGTGTGTGACTGTTAACAATTGAAATAATTGCCACCTTGTTACCTGGGTGGGGGCCTGACAAGTTCATTTATTTAACAAACCTTTATTGAGTACCGACTGTGGGCTAGAAACTGTTGCAGCACTAAGAATGTTGTGGTGAGCTGGGTGTGATAGTGCACGCCTGTAATCCCAGCTGCTTGGGAGGCTAAGGCAAGAGGATTGCAAGGTTGAGGCCAGCCTTGGTAATTTAGGGAGACCCAGTCTCAAAGTAAAAACAATAAAAAGGGCTGGGGAGGTAGCACCCCTAGATTCAGTTCCTAGTATGGTGGGGGCGGGTGTAGTGATGAACAAAATAAATCTTTATCCCATGGAGTATCTGCCAGATGAGAAAGAGAAGTGTTAAACAACATAAAACATAAGACATAGAATATTCTGGTGCTAAGTAATAAGAAGGAAAACAAAGCAGTAAATACAATAAGGAATGTGGGGTGAAGAGAGGAGGGCCACAGTTTTTTTGTTTTTGTGGCACTGGGGATTGATTGATCCCAGGGCCTTGTGCATACAAGGCAAGCACTCTACCAACTGAGCTATATCCCCAGCCCCCAGTTTTAATGTATAGTGATTGGGGAAGCTTCATTGAGAAAGTAGCACTTGAACTAAGTCCTGAAGGAGTGGAGGTGATATAGCGATGGCCCTTCAGGTAGAGTAATAAGCCTCCTATCATTATAATTTGGGAGTAAGTACTTTGTATCTCCAATTTTTTTTTTAATCAGCTGATCATGATCCCCAAAATTCTATTAGCAATATACATTTTTAGGTTAAAATGCTAAAATATTGTTGGGGGTTTGGCTTAGTGGTACTTACCTTGGATGAGGGAGGTTCTGGGTTGGATCCCCAATATCATGGGACAGAGTGGGGGAGTTACTACTGTCCAGCATGGTGGCACACACCTGTAATCCCAGCTACACAGAATGCTGAGGCAGAGAAGGATCACAGGGATGTAGCTCAGTGGTAGAGCACCCATGGGTTCAGCCCTTAATTCTGGGGGTACAGAGAGGATTACACCTATTGCTCATGCTGTGCCCACATTGCCCAGTCCTGAGGTTGTTTCCAGGACTCTCAGCCGGTTCTTTCTAATCCTTGTGTGATGAGTGAGCTGGTACTGGGATGCAGGAAACAGGCTGATGGCTGGTTTGAATGATACATCTCCTGAGGGCCTAAGAGTTTTTGGAGTTCCCCTGAAGACAGTGATATAAATGGGGGCAAACAGGCAAGCAATTCTGGGACTTGAGTTCTCGTAGCCTATGGTTCATATAAAAGACCTTGGAAAAAAATACTTTGGGAAATCCTGAAAGTTTCCTTCTTATTCAATGCAAGAAAGCTGCATTACTTACGATGGCATTTGCCTCATTTTTGAAATTAGATTTTACTTTCTATCTGTATTCTACATTTACCTTTGTTCCAACAAGTTCAGTTCTTCAAAATATTTCTATAACCATAACCATTTCAGATCATGGTCACAAACTCAAATGTATACGGGGAGAAGGCAGGAATGGATACAAGCAAGTGAAAGGCACTAGGGACTGGTGGGGACTGTGACCAACTGAAGAGTACATCCTTTCATTCTGCTTCTGGGTTGGTTATCAACTTGAGTGTGAGAGTTCATGTTGCTAGAAGTCCTAAGAGGTTGGAAATCCACATTTTTTTAGGCAAAATGTTCTGCTTTTAAATGTTGGCAACTAATTCAAGATAGTTAAAGACATTGTGCGGATTAAATACGTCATCTCTCACATAAACAGATAATTTTGTTTCAGCGTGGAACATGATGGGAACCATATTCAAAAATACAAACCAATAGGTTATTTTGAAGAAACCAGCACCATTTGGGTCATCCCAACATTTGGTCAGAGTGGAAGAGAATGTGCAACTTCCGGTGAATCCCTCAGGCCCCTCCCTCGAGCATTAATTTCCTCTTCTGCAGAAAGAGGGGGCTGGACCTAAACGTTTTCAAAATGTGCCCCTGTAAGCCCAGGAAGTCTTCAGAGATGCCTGCCAGGGCTGGGGAAGGGTGGGGGATCCTAGGGCTTACAGAAGGACAGCTCAGCCTTTGTTCTGTTTTCTCTTTGGGGCTTCTGCTTTTTGGTTTTAATGTCTTGGACTTGTGCCAAGAGTTTAAAAATAAATTCTTTTTGAAGAAAGAATTTCCTTGCCTTCAAAAAAGTTTGAAAATCTTTGGATTAGTTGTTCAGCTGTAGTGTAAGGTGTTATTAGCTTTTCTCCATTTGCCTAATGCTGCTTGTCTGCTTACAATTGCCACAAGTAGTCCAACCCCAGACGTAAGTCAAGTGAACAAATATTATAGGAAAGGCTGGGGGTGCAGCTGGTGGTAGAGAATATGCTTTGGAGGCTCAAGGCTCTGGGTTCCATTCCTGGTACCAGACACACATGCACAAAATTACAGGGAAATTCTGATACATTACCTAGTGCAATACCTTATTTTGGATGATTTTTTTTTCCTCTTTGTTTTGGCGAACAGATGTGTTCTTCTTTCTGGTATTATGTTGCTTATAAACAATGCAGTCATGTTTGCTACTAAAACTTCCTAGCCAAGGTGGTGGTGCATGTCTATAGTCCTGTCTAACTTAAAGGCTGAGGCAGGAGGAACACTTGAATCCAGGAGTTCAAGGCCAGACTAAATACCCTGTTTCTTATATATATTAAAAAAGACAAGAAAAATTTTCCCGGTTCACATGATGTAATAAAACATTAACATTGTACAGTAGCTTGCATCTTCTAGGTATCTTGCCACTTGAATGAATCTGGAGATCCCTCAACTAACTAGCTGTAAAAAGAAAACAAAAAAATTAGCTATGATTTATTGATAACTCAATGCATGACAACTTCATGTATACAAGATTCAGGTTATTCGCCGTGCAAAAGGATTTTTTGTCTCTGTCTTCCTAATACATAAGGAAACAAAGGCTAAGTCAGGTTGCAAACTTACCTTGACCACACAAGATGCCAACCCATACCTGTCCCAGCATATTCCAGCTAGTTGCTTCCAGCTGTGAGAAGTCAGGCAGCAGGAGATCTCTTGTTTTAAGCTGTCCCCATCACCTGTCAGACTGCTTTCAATTTCTGCTTCCCAGATCCTCTTATCTACTGGAAATGCCTTGAGTGGAACTCATATCTGTTCAAGTTTGTTGCCCTAATCTTGACTGATAAGAGAGTGTCTGAATTTAAATAGTCCTTTCTGTGGCTTGGATTTCTTCCTTGGAAATGAAAGAACTTTAGATCTGGAGGTAGAAATAGACTTTGGGGAATGATTAAATGGAGTTTTTTCTTTGGTACTAGGGATTAAAACCTGTGGTCCTCTACCACTGAGCTATGTCCCCCAGTCCTATTTTTTTGTTGTTTATATTTTGAAACAGGGTCTTGTTAAGTTGCCCAGACTGGTCTTGAACTTGCAGTCCACCTGCCTCAGACTCCAGAGTAGCTGGGATTGTAGGCATGTGACATAGCACCCAGCGGGAATGAATAAATGGATTTTTAAATGATCCTGCACTTGGCTGAGCTGTGTTTCTCCTGCTGTAAAGGAAATTGCTTTCCCTGTATGTTGATCTTGCCTACTCTTCTAGTCTAACGGGTTCAGTTTCCCTACTGGTGGGTACATGCTGAGAGGGTATCACAAAGCAAGTATTGATTGTGGGCCTTTTTTTTTTTTTTTAATTTAGCACTTTGCCAGGCACATAGTATATCCTAGGTCAATATTTCTACTCATGGTAACCACTGGATTTTTTTTTTTTTTAAGTTCATGCATGAGAGAGAGAGAAGACTAGTAATTTTCATTTGTATATGTAGTGTTTTCAGAGAATACATGTGAACATTATTGATAAGAAACAACAATAAGGTAAGACAGGCAGCTTAGGTGTTATGATTCTTCTTTCTTTCTTTTTTGTACCAGGGATTGAACCGAAGGTAAAAATCACTGAGTCCATCCCCACCCCTTTTTAAAAAAATTTTTATTTTTATTTTTATTTTTTGTGGTGCTAGGGATTGAACCCAGGACTTTGTGTATGCATGGCAAGCACTCTATCAACTGAGCTATATCCCCAGCTCCCTTTTTGTTTTTTGAAATGGAGTCTTGCTAACTTGCTTAGGGCCTCATTGAATAGCTGAGGCTGTCTTCAAACTTGTGGTCCTCCTGCTTTAGTCTCCCAAATCACCGGGATTATAGGCATGTGCTAGTACAGCCTGGCTATGATTCTCACTTCACAAGCCAAAAAAAAAAAAAAAAAATGCTAAATTGCTAATAATTTATTTGGCTGGCTAGTGGTCAAGTCTGGACTGCAACTTGGATATTTCCCTTCTAATCCTGGGTCCTCTCCATTTTACTATAGTCATTTGCCCTTTCTAATTGGAGGAGGAAATTAGGTTCCAGTCAACTTCTGGCATGAACTTAGATTTTGGTTGTTGTTGGGTTTGTTTTTTTTTTTTTTTGTATTGCAATGTTGGGATTGGACCCAGGGTCTCACATATGCTAAGAGAGTGTTTCTGCCAGTGAGCTACGTCTACAGCTCTAGAGTAGTACTTTCCTATCTGGGCTGCACAAGTTATTACAAAAATGGATTTTAAAATATACTGATGCTAAGACTCATCAGTCCTAGGCAGGGTCTGTGCAAATTTCTAAGTTCTTCTAATGTACAGTGTCATAGTCTGTTTTCTGTTGCTATGACAAAATACCTGAGACTGGGGTAATTTATAAAAATAGAGGTTTATATAGCACATGGTTCTAGAAGCCCAGAGCATGGCACTGTCGTCTGCTCAGTATCTAGTAAAGGTCCACTTATAGCATCATCAGATGAGAGAGAGCAAACGTGTTAGCTCAGGTCTCTCTTTCTCTTCCTTATTTATTTATTTACTTACTTATTGGTACTGGGGATTTAACCCAGGAAGCTCCACCACTGAGCCTCACCTCCAGCCCTATTTGTAATTTTAATTTTGAGACAAGTTCTCTATAAGTTACCCAAGCTGGCCTTCAACTTGCTATTCTCCTGCCTCTCAACCTCTGGAGTCACTACGTTCTTTTCTTCTTCTTATAAAATCACTAACACTATCATGGGGGGCCCACTCTCATGACCTCATCTACGCCCAGTTACTTCTGAAGTTTCCATCTTCAATACCATCAGCATCAGAATTTGAGGATTAAGTTTCTATCACATAAAATTTGGGGGGGATATTCAAATCAGTAGAGTTTGAAAACTTCTGACAGAGTGTCCCAGTGCCTTGTTCAAAACCAGGTGGGATAAGCAGTTCTTTCTGTCAGAAATGTCAGGTGAACAGTTCAATCAGTGTAAGGTACACATTTATGGACCATCTGTGCTAGATGAACAAGATTGAATCCGTTCATGTTGCTTTCCTTCTTGTGGATAGAGACACATAATAAGTATATAAATAGGGTCATGATCAGTGTTAAGAAGGAAACAAACTAGGTAGTTGGGAGCCATGGGAAGCTGCTAATCTGAGGAACCATTTTTGCAAAGCCTGAAGGAGAAGGAGAAACAGCTTCCAGAGTCCGTAAGATAAAGGGAAGAGAAGGTGAACAGGTCTGAGACAAGGAAGTTCATGTGTTTGAGGAACACAAAGACTTTTGTTAGCCAGGTGCAGTGGCGCATGCCTGTAATCCCAGCAACTCAGGAGGCTGAGGCAGGAGGATCCCAAGTTCAACGGCAGCCTTAGCAATTTAGCAAGGCCCTAAGCAACACAGCGAAATCTGTCTCTAAAATACAAAGGACTGGTGATGTGGCTGAGTGGTAAACTGCCCCCTGGTTCAGTCACCAGTACCAAGGAAAAAAAAAAAAAGGAAGAAAAAGATTCTTGTTGCTTTTAGTTATCTAGAATAAGGAGTAACAGATAGTAGGTACCTGCCTGACATTTCTTATCATTTACACAAATCACTCAGTATGTTCTTGCCAAATGGTACACAGTCTGCAAAGGAAACACATAGAGAGCCATCTTCAGGAGCCGGGGTGGGTAATGTATGCCAGACAAAGAGAAGGCTTTATTCTACTAGCCAAAAATTGCCAACTATGAGAAGAAAGTTCAGCAATCCTACAAGACAATGAGATAAAGAATCAAAAGGAGGAACAAAAAAGAACACTCAATTATATATTCGATATTCTTCTTTTATCCTATTACTAATAATCACTTGAAAGTAGGCTATTGGTGTGGCAGAACTATAGAATACAGGCTATCAGTGTGTGACAAACTGGCCTCACACATTTAGTTCTATGATGTGGGTTTCTGTGTGTGTGTGTGTGTGTGTGTGTGTGGTGCTGGAGACTGAACCCAGGGTCCTGAGCATGTGAAGCATGTGTTCTACCACTGAACTACCTCCAATCCTGACATGTTTTGGTTTTTGTTTGTTTGTTTGTTGATTGTTTCCCTGGCATACTGTTTGTTTATTTTGGTACTGGGGATTGTTTATTTTGGTACTGGGGATTGAACCTGGGGTTGCTCTACCACTAAGCTACATCTCCAGTCCTTCTTATTGTTTTAAAATTTTGAGACAGGGTCTCACTAGGTTGTTTAGAGTCTCAGTAAGTTGCTGAGGTTAACCTTGAACTTGTGATCCTTCTGCCTCGGTCTCCTGAGTTACTAGGCTATGTTAGACTCCCCCCCCCCCCACTCCAAGTACTGGGAATTGAACCTAGGACCTCACACATGCTAGACATGCCTTATTACTGAGCTATATCCCAAGCATCTGACATAATATTTTTGAGATCTTTACTCATAATCTATCTTTCTGGAAGGTGGAATGTTTCTCAAATATCTATAATACATGAGAAACATATGCATGAGACCTAAATATTTCTATGAATTGCATATTTTAAGAAAAGCACCTTTCAGCTAGGTGTGGTGGTGCACACCTGTAATCCCAGCAGCTTGGGAGGCTGGGCAGGAAGATTCCAAGTGCAAAGCCAGCCTCAGCAACTTATTGATGTCCTAAGCAACTTAGTGAGACCCCCATCCCAAAGTAAAAATAAAAAGGGCTAGGGGATGTGACTCAGTGGTAAAGTGCTTTGGGTTAAATCCCCAGTACGGGGAAAAAAAAAATGAAAACAAGCAAGCAAGTATCTTTCCTGTTACCATGCAAGACTTTACTTCTGCTTCGATTATGCAAGGCCACTACTACTTAATCACTAATGGTAACTAGAGAAAAAGGCTGTACTGGTCTATTTTCAGCAAAACTCTCTAAGAGCCCACTGCTCTTAAATTAAATTTGTTTTCAATTATGTAACCTGGAATTAATTTTCATGGTTGGCATGTGGTTACTCATCTTCTATAAAACCTTGGAATTCAGTGCCAAGAAAGCAACTATAATTGATATGCATCCTCAACCAAAGGTCCAAGAATTCCAATAAACCTCAAATGTTTTAAAATAAGAGATGATAGTGTCTGAATAAAACAGGAGTGCTTCAAAACATGGTCTTAATAAGAAAGGTAACTTTTCTTAACCTCCTCCACCACCCCAAAGAAAATCCCAAAGGGACACAAGGAAATTTCAAGAAGCTATGGATGAGGCTGGGGATGTGGCTCAAGTGGTATCGCGCTCGCCTGGCATGCGCGTGGCCCAGGTTCGATCCTCAGCACCACATACAAACAAAGATGTTGTGTCCGCCAAGAACTAAAAAAAAAATATATTAAAATTCTCTTTCTCTCTCTCTCTCTCTCTCTTTAAAAAAAAAAAAAAGGCTATGGATGTGTTTGTTACCTGCATTGTGGGGATGGGAATATGCAGGTATCTGCATGTTTAAAATCTCCCAGTTAATTTTAATTAATTATGTACTCCTTTCTCGCATATCAGTTATACTTCAATAAAGCTGGAAAGAAAAGGATAATTTAAAAAATTGATTAATATCACATTATTTTCAAATGGAATATGCAAATATAGTAAAAGAAAGAAAGAGAGAAATCCATGAGGCAAGAGAAAAATTGGTTGTGTAATGCAAAAAAAAAAAAAAAAGACAGGACTATAGTAATTGTTAAAGGAAATTTATCTATCTATCTATCTATCTATCTATCTATCTATCTATTTATTTTTGGTGGAGGCGGTACTGGAATTGAACTCTGGAGCACTTGGCCACTGAACAACATCCCTGGCTCTATTTTGTATTTTATTTAGAGACAGGGTCTCACTGAGTTGCTTAGTGCCTCATTATTGCTGAGGCTGGCTTTGAACTCATGATCCTCCTGCCTCAGGCTCCCGAGCTGCTGGGATTACAGGCGTGCAAGAATTTGGGGTTTTCTGTGTATTTATTTTACTGTTTTGCTGTGTGGGAGATCCAGCCCAGGGCCTTGCACATTCTAGGTACGTATTCTGTGACTGAGCTACAGTCCCAGCCCTGCTTTGTTTTATTATTAACAAAAATGTATGAGTTTCGGAAGGTCTTCCTAAGACCCAAGTAGTGGTGTCAAACCTAGCCAATGACACCATGGGAAAATGACAGCCAAAGTATAATCAGGGCTATTTTAAAAAAGAAAGGAAGAGAAAGAAAAAAAAAAAAAAAAAAAAAAACCAAGTTAGGACCTCAGGTGCTGTTTTCTCTTATTTTGAAACTTTAAAAAGACAAGAGGGATGAGTTTCTCCTGGAAATAAAACGCCTCTAATGCCTATAAAGCAAACCAGTTGATTAGAAAAATACATGTTTACAGTTTCCATCAGAATTTAGGCTTAATGGTATAGATACATGCTTTGTGTGTGTGTATGTGTGTGGCGGGGGGAGGGGTGCTGGGGATTGAATCCAGGCCCTTGTGCATGTGAGGCAAGCACTCTATTAACTAAGCTATATCCCTAGCCCCCATACATGCTTTTTTTTTAAATATGCCAATTATAGTACCTGAAGTACTATATTACCAAAATTAATAAAAAAATAATCAGTGAGTTGGTATTTATTTACTTGATGGAATAATTTGCCATGTGACCAGAGGACCATGTCTATTTTGTTCAATGTTCTATTCCCACCACCCAGCAATGTGCTTGACACATCAACAGATACTCTTTAAATACTTGCTGAATGAATTCATTTTTAAAACATCAGCCACATTTCATGCACTTGGTCACTCCAAACTTGATTTAGATGCAACTTCTCCAGGAGTGTTTATATTACCCAAAGAGAAGCAGATGCACAGAAAGAGGGAATGAG
Organism: Marmota monax; assembly: GCF_021218885.2. Taxonomy (NCBI): domain Eukaryota; kingdom Metazoa; phylum Chordata; class Mammalia; order Rodentia; family Sciuridae; genus Marmota; species Marmota monax. Next base: position 7,111,388 of record NW_026695224.1, read on the forward strand.
ATGCTCAGGGATGTTTTATCAAGGATAACAGCAAAACTTCTTTTTCCTGAAGATTTTTAAGATTAGGACAAGCAGCTGTTTATAAAAGCTCACAGTGTGAGATTTGAACTGTCAAATAGAATCATGCTTTGAAGTATATTCCTGGCTAAAAGCAGGGGATCAACTAGATAAAACTTGGAGATTCTAAGATCTGTCCCTGATTAAATAGGCCTAGGAGTAAGAATCTGAAGAATAGCTCCCTGGCTGAACATATTGTTTGGTTGTTCTTATTATCAGCAGCCTCTAGATTTGAAAATGGTATGATTTGATTTTTTTTTTTTTTTTTTGGTATTGAGGGTTGAACCCAGAGGTGCTTTACCACTGAACCACATCCCTAGCCTTTTTTTTTGGTTTTTATTTTGAGACAGGGTCTTCCTAAGTTGCTTGCTTAAGTCCTTGCTGAGTTGCTAAGGCTGACCCCAAACTTGGGATCCTCCTGACTCAGCCTTTGGAACCACTGGGATTACAGGTGTGCACCACCACGCCCAGCACTAAATGATCTTTGAGGTCGCTCTCAAATAGAATATGCTTGAAGAAGAACCTAAAAAGAAGAAGTCTAAAGAGTTTTCTAGTAGTATCCTTTACTCCTGTTCTAATAACTCTTCACTGAGTTAAAGAAATTTCCCAAGTCCTGGGAGCTAATGTGAAGTTCATGTTAACTAGAGTTACTTTCTGATTCTTTCCCTAAAGTAGAGAAGTACCTGAGCTGTTCAGGCTACCTTTCATTACTGCAGAGATGGATATTATATCCTATTCTATAATGTAATGGGGCATAAAATATTCACATTATGGATCTACATAAAATGTGTAAAATAGTTTAAAAAGCATACTTTAACATTTATAAGTACTTATCACTGGTCAGTAAAAGAACATTTTTCTTTCATGCCTCGACCTGAGAATGAGTGTCAAAGATGAGCAAGAAGGTAGTTTATATACACATTTGTTCAGTATTTATTCTGTATTTGTTATTACTCTTTAGTAGTGTTTCTATGAGAATAATAATCCTTTCTTTTCATAACCAGTGTAGCATCTCACCTATATGTGAGGCAGAAATTTAAACACATGTAAAGATGGGAGTATAGCTCAGTGGAAGAGTGCCCTGAGTTTGATCCTCAGTAAAGTACACAAGCACAAACACACACACGTATATGTAAATTATAACAAAATCACAAACCCAGCAAGTCAAATGTGAAAAATAACAGTGCCACTATAACAATATTCGGCTTTTTAAAAATTATTGGCTGCTTATCTGATTTTATGATATAATTAAAATACATTTTTTGGTCTTTTTTTTTTTTTTGGTGCTGGTGGGAATTGAACCCAAGGCTTTGTGCATGCAAGGCAAGCACTCTACCAACTGAGCTAAAACCCCAGCCCAACCTTTTTGTCTTAATTTGTGTCCATATAGACTTATACGGATTTAATGTGTACAATACTATAACAAAGTTGGAAGTTACTGGCTGGGTATCACTTTTTTTTTTTTTTTACTAGGAATTGAACCCAGGGGCACTTAACCACTGAGCCACATTTTATGTTTTATTTAGATAGAGGGTTTTGCTGAGTTGCTTCACACCTCGATTTTTGCTGAGTCTGACTTTGAACTTGCAATCCTCCTGCCTCAGCCTTCCTAGTCACTGGGATTCTAGGTTTATGCTACCTCCTCTGGCTCTCATCATTTTGTTTTAAACAACTAGTTGAGATACTACTTACTTACCACAAAGTTCACACTTCTGTGGATTTTAGTATATTCAGAGTTGTACAATCACCATCCAATTTATCTACCCATCTATCTATCTATCTATTTATTTATTTATACATACTGGGGATTGAATATTTGCTAGGTAAATGTTCTACCATTGAGGTGTATCCCTTGCCTATCATCTAATTTTAAAATAGTTCATTACCCCAAAGAAACCTATGCCTATTAGCAGTCACTCTCATTCTTCATTCCATTATTTCCAATTTGGCCCCAGGCAACCACTAATCTACTTTCTGTCTGTATAGATTTGTTTATTCTGAAAATTTCGTGTACAGTACATTGCATTATACACTTAAGCCTTTTGTATCTGCCTTTTATCACAAAGCATTATGTTTTCAAAGTTCATCTGTTTTGTACCTTATATTGGTATCTAATACTTTTTATGGCTGAATTATATAGTTTTCCATTGTATGAATGCACCACTGTTGATCCATTTAGATTGTTTCCATTTTAAGGCTATTATGAATAATGATGCTGCTATGAGCATTTGTGGTCAAATTTTTGTGTTTTTTTTTTTGGGGGGGGGGCGGGGTATTAGGTATTGGATTGAACCCAGGGGAATTTTACCACAGAGCTACATGCCCAGTCCTTTTTATTTATTATTTTAAAACACTGTTTTACTAAGTTACTGAAGTTGACTTCGAACTTGTGATCCTCTCACCTTAGAATCCCAAGTTGTTGAGATGACAGGCATCTGCCACCGTGCCAGGCCAGACATATGTTTTCATTTCTCTTGGGTCACTGGGTCATATAATAACTAAGTTTAACTTTGCTGTTTTCCAAAATGGCTACGTCATTTTACATTCGTCCCACCAGAATTGTGGGAGGGTTCTAATTTATCCAAATCTTCAACAATACTTGTTATTGTTTATCTTTTTTGTTATTGCCATCCTAATGATATGAAGTGGTTTTGATTTATTTATATTTTTGTGCATTTCTGTATGATTTTGATTTGCATTTTTCTAACAACTAATGTTTTGGGCTTCTTTACCTGTGTATACTGGCCATTAGTATGTCTTCTTTGAAGAAATGGCTATTCAGAAAACTTTGACTACTTTTAAACTCGGTTACTTGTCCTTTTGATGAATTGTAAGAGCTCTTTATATATTTTGAAGATTAAACCCTTGTTAGTTATGTGATTTGCAAATATTTCCATTCATTCTATGTTTTGTCATCTTTTCACTTTCTTACTGGTATTCTTTGGGACACAAAGTTTTCCTACCCTGACCCCACCACCACCACCACCACCACCACTGAGGATTGAATTCAGGGGCACTGTATTACTGAGCTACATCCACAGTCCCTTTTATTTTTTAATTTTGAGTCAAGGTCCAGCTAAGTTTTCCAAGCTGGACTTGAATGTGTGATCTTCCTGCTTTAGCCTCCAATACGTTCTCCTATTTTGATTACGTTCAAATTATCTATTTTTCCTTTGTTTTATTTTATTTGTTTATTTATTTATTTGCAGTACTGGAGATTGAACCAAGGGATGCTCCATCACTGAGACATATCCCCAGCTCTTATTTATTTATTATTTATTTAGTGGTGCTGGGGATTGAACCCAGGGCCTTGTGCATGTGAGGCAAGCACTCTACTAACTGAGTTATATCCCCAGCCCCCAGTTCTAATTTAATTTTGTGAGTGGATCTTGCTAAATTGCTGAGGCTAGCCTCAAACTTAACAGTTCTCCTGCTTCGGTCTCCTAAGTCACTAGGATTACAGATGTATGCCACCACACCCAGCATTGTGTGATCCTTTTGATTTATTGTTTTGTTTAGTTTGGGGGGGGCATCCAACTTTATTCTCTAGGTGTGTATAGTCAATTATTCTGACACCATTTGTTTAAAGGACTACTGTTTCCCAATTTAAATGTCTTTTTTTTTTTTTTAACATTGGGGATTGAACCACAGGGAGTTTAACCACTGAGCTCCATCTCCAGTCCACTTTTTAAATTTTTTTAAATTTTAAGACAGGTTCTCACTAAGTTGCTGAAGTTGGCCTCAAAGTTGTGATTCTCCTGTCCCAGCCTTCCGAGTTGCTGGGATTACAGGTGTGCGTCATAGCAGGTTTAAATTTCTTGATGCCTCTGTCAACCATATATGTCAAGGTTTCTTTCTGGGCTCTCTGATCTGTTCCATTGATCTGTATGTCTGTCCTTATGCCAGTACCATACTTTCCTGATTATTATGGCTCTATACTAAGTTTTGAAATTGAGATATGTGTTGAGTCCTCCTATTATTTCTTTTTTCGAGGTTGTTTGGACTACTCCTAAATGTATCGATTCAGCTTAACATGACTGCAGCCATCTTGGGTCATAATCATAATTATTGCCCCAGAGTAATCCTAGTCAGTTCTTCCTGAATAGTTTCCCAGCAAATTATGATACATAAAATCATTAGAGTCATATGCGGAACTTTACAACTAGACCCTGGCTCCACGAATATGCCTCTTTGATATTGTCTTAAGATAAAGTACATTCCAGCCAGGATAAAGTCACTTTTTTTTTTCTTGTTGCCAGTGATTGAACCCAGGGCCTTGTGCATATGAGGCAAACATTCTACCAACTGAGCTATATCCCAAGCCCCAAAGTCACTTTTATCCTGTACTATAAGTATGTCCCTTTATCTGACCCAAATTGTGAGGATCCACATGGCCTTGTTGCTGCCTGGGACCATGCTTATGTTACTAAGTCCTCCAATAAATTGCACTCTATGTAATCCTAGATCTGTCTGTCTGCTTCTCTTTCTTCAGTCTCCTAGTGTCTTGGGGCCAGTCAGTCCTTATAAGCTAGGATGGAGTTATTCTGGAACATGTGAGTATCACTTATTATTTTTGTGGTGCTGGGGATTGAATGAACCCAGGGTTTTGTGCATGCAAGGCAAGCATTTTACCAACTGAGCTACATCTCAGCCCATGAGTATCACTTTTGTAGGTATCACTATGGTAGGGTCTAATCCTTGGTTTTGAAGTTTCATGACCTTGGTGGCGTCAGTTTTTCCCCAAAGTGAATATATACTGAAGTATTGGTTGATATTCCTCAAGCTTGCAGGAAAATTCCACAAATTTGCATTGTGGGATATTCTTTTGGTGACCTGAATCAAAATGCCTTGTCAAAAAACTCCACCCTTTAGGTTTGCAAATTAATTGCTTAAAAAAAAACTTGCTAGGCCAGGCGCCTTGGCTCATGCTTGTAATTCCAGCAGCTTGGGAGGCTGAGACAGGAGGATTGTCAATTCAAAGCCAGCCTCAGCCATGGTGAGGCACTAAGCAACTCAGTGAAACCCTGTCTCTAAATAAAATACAAAGTAGGGCTGGGGATGTGGCTCAGTGGTTGAGTACCCCTGAGTTCAATCCCCAGTACCAAAACAAACAAACAACAACAATAACAAAACATGCATAGGTCTGGGGATGTATGTAGCTTAATGGTAGAGAGCTTGCCTAGCATGTGCAAGATCCTGCGTTTATCCCCACTACTGCAAAAAGGAGAGACGGGGGCGGGGGGGGGGGGAGGAAAGAAGGAAGGAAGTGAGGGAGGAAGAGAGGGAGGGAGAAGAAACAAACATGCTTGATAAACATGGAGTTGGAAACTCAGGCATAATGGTAAGAGTTGCAGGTTTTGGAGCCAGGCAGGTTGGTTTATTCTGCCCCGCCCCCCCTCCATGGTACTGAGGATTGAACCCACAGGTGCTCTACCACTGAGCCACATTCCCTGTCCTTTTTTATTTTGAGACAGGGTTTCACCAAGTTGCTCAAGCAGGCCTCAAACTTTTGATCCTCCTTCCTTACCCTTCTGAGTAGTCAGGATTGTAGGCATGTGACAGCACACTTAGTGGGGTCAGATAGTTATACGTTTGAATACTATTTCTGTATAGCTAGGGCAAGATTTTGGACTGTGTTCTGTAAAATGGGGAACAGTAATTCTTTTCTCATTAAGTGGTTGTGAAGGTAAAAGGAAATAACAAATGTCATTTGTGGGGCTTTGGGACTAAATTTCAGTAAATGACACCTATTATAGGATGTTTTATTCAGGGCATGGTGAATCCTTTTGTAGTAGCACAGGCTTTCTGGTGACCCAAGTTATTCTATCCACAGGTGTGAGGCCTTTTTGCTTTGAAAGACATTGGGTAAAAATGTAGCCATTCTTAACTGGAGTGGAAGAGGGGATTTGGAGAATGGGATTACCATTTGGCTTTTTACATTCTATTGCCTCACAGGAGTGGTAGGCCAGGGTTGGTAGATTTTTTTTTTTTTAATTTAATTGAACCTAGTGCTAGGCAGACGCTCTACCCTTGAGCCACCACTCTAGTCCCTGTTGCTAGATTTTGATATTGTTTTGTTTATTGTATTGTTGATACTTCCTAACTTCAATTGTAGAGGGTAGTATGTACTGATCTAATTCCTAAACTTTGAGATTCATCCTCATGTATACCTTCTCCAGAGTCTACATATCCATAAAGTTCAAATACTCATAATATCACAAATGACATAATATCACATGCCACAAGAATGCATGTACTTTATCTACAGGAAAACCCTACCCAAAGATCTTTACTCAAAACCTCAGAGTCTAAATAATAGAAGTTTATCTGTGTCTAAATTTGTATGGCATACAAACATTTAAAAGAAAGAGAGAGAGAGAGAGAGAGAGAGAGAGAGAGAGAGAGAGAGAGAGAGAAGGAGAAGCAGGCTGTTTGGTGGGAGCACTGAAAAGTGTCAGCTCATTAGTGAGGAAGAAGACACACACAAAAAGACAGGAATTGAAAATAAAAGCAGCATTCTAAGCCATTTGTTATAGGGACAGATTCTACTTTTCCTGGTTGTAGTGGTACATGCCTGTAATTCCAGCAACTCAGGAGACTGAGGCAGGAGGACAGCAAGGCCATCCTGGGCAACTTAGTGAGATCCTCTCTCAAAATAAACATTTTAAGAAGTGGGGGCTAGGGATGTGGCTCAGTGATAGAGCACCCTAGATTCAATCTCCAGTAAACTCCCCCCCCCCAAAAAAAAAAAAAAACCACTTTTGAGGACATAAGACACAATAATGTTAATAATTTTAATGACCTTAATCACCAAGTATAGGTAATTTCCAGAGCTGTATTTAAGAAAACATATTTTCCATCATATGGTGGGAGGACAGTTCTTTAAAGCAGTCAGTTTTTCATTTATATGGGCTATCTTAATCTTCTATGATGTCAGATAAATGAGGTGTTACTGGCCTTAAAATTGACTCAACAAGTTGAATTTGCAAACCAAAGCTTTATTCAAATAAGAAGTAGTGTAGGGAGCTCCTGATTAACTCTTCCTGTGTATCCTTATTCTGGAGGTTGTTATTAAGTATCTTGGAGGGGACTAAACTGTAATTGTAATTCTTTTTCCTGGCAGGGTTTCCTCTCAGCCTCTTCAGCATCTCAGCTAGAACTGTGTTGATCTACTCTGGAGAGCCTTTATGAGCAAATACAAAGAATGAAAATACTGAGCAACTAGTACTGTGTATACAGCAGACAGTCTGGTCAGGCAATAAGCAAGGACCCTGACCGCTCTTTTGTGGAGGCTGAAATTTAAGAGATTTCTATCAACTAGAAGGTGAATGTTATATATATCACTCACATTGTATGTGAAAACAGTAAACAGTTCTGCTGGCAAGTGCTGTTTTATTTCCTTTTATTTATTTATTGACACTGAAGATCCAACACAGGGAAATGCTAGGCAAGTGCTCTACCACTGAACCACACCCCAGCCCAAAAGCTTTCAATAAACAGGTAGGCTGTGTGAAGTTCAAACATTTAATTATTTTGTCTATCTCGGGTTTTAATATGGATTTTAAATTTTTAATTAGGTATAAGGTCAGCTCTAGGCCTGAAAGTAGAATTTTAGAGCTGGGAGGCTTTTAGAAAACTTGTCTGGCCTCTTCATTTTACAGAGGGAAAACCGAGGCCCTGGGACACGTTATGATTTAATGTAGGTCACCGGGTTAATTAGTGACAAAGACGGAACCCAAGTGCCCCAACACCTTCGTGAGTTTTCCAGTAAGCCCCCTACTCCTAACCCAGTGTTGCCCTCCCATCCCCTTTTGATCTCCCACCTCCTTCTTTCTTTCCCTTTCTTAACTGTGCAATTCGGAACGGGAGCCTGAACCTTGGGCAGACCAGGTTTCAGCCCCAGCTTTCCACCCCTAGAGGTGCGCGTTCTCGCTCTGGATCAGGACTCTCGGCTGCGTCTTTCCGCTGCAGGTGTTTAGCACCTGGCCGGAATCGCTGCAGCATCGCGGCGGCACTCGCCAGACCCCCGATTTTACAGCACAGGCGCGTGTCCCCGGGGTCTCAGCGCGGAAAAGAGAACGTGGGTAGGAATTCACGGTCGTTTGAAAGGGTGGTTCTAGAAACCCTCGCTGTTCCTGTGCGAACCCCGGCTGGCCTAGAGATGCCCTGCGCGAGTGACCTCGGCGTCGACCCCGCCACTGGTCAGCTCACGGCCGGGGCGTGCCCGCTGGGGCCTGACGTGGCGGTGGGGCCGCGGGTGGGCGGCGAGAGGGAGAGAGGCAGCCGGGAGGGCGCGGCCTGACGTGGCGGCCGCCGCGGGGTAGCGAGGGGAGTCCCGGCCACTGCACTGCTCCGTGCTCCGGCCAGAGGGCGCCCGGCCCCAACCCTTCCCCGCCCCGTGGCCGCCTGGGGCTCTAGGAGTAACCGCGCCGGCGATTGGGTCGGTGGCGCAGCGGGGCCATGTTGGAGCAGGAGGGCAACCCCGCCTTCCACCGCCCTCTGCTCTAGGTCAAGCCGGGCCGTGAAGGAAGGAGAACGGCAAGGGGATCCTCCCTCCGGGGTAGCCCGACACTGCCGGTGTGGCGACTGGAGCTGCGGCGGTCATTACCGCCCCCCCGCTCGCCTGGCCAATCAGCGGCGCGGGTACAAATATGCAAATGATGCGCCGGTGCTGCTGGAGTGCCGCTCGCAGGGGCTGGTGGGGTCGCGCTGGGGGAGTGAACTGGGCCAATCAGGCGGGTGCGTGGCGGCGCGGGGGAGGCGGTGCCCCTGCACTCCTCCCTCCTCTCCCGGCCCCGCGCTGACAGGGGGGCCTGGCCGCGCCGCGGGTAAGTGCTGCCGCCGCCCGCCGCTGCCACCCGCCGCCTTAGGCGTGGGGAGGAAGCCCGGGGACACCGCGGGGCAGCGGCTGCGGCTCAACTGGTGGGGAGAGGAGAGGAGGGAGAGGGTTCTGTCAGCCAGGTGGTCGCTTGCGGCTGCCCCCGTCTGGCCAGCCGCGCGTGTCAGTCTTGGTCGAGGCAGGGGGCGGCGGGGGCACCTCAGTCATGGCGAAGCGCGAGAGCCAGCGAGCGGCGGTGAGTACGTGCTTTCTCCGCCGCCGCTGCTTGGCCGGGGTGGGGGGGTCGGGGCAGGCAGGGCCGCGCCGCCGCTGTCTGAGGTGGGGGCGAGCGCCCCGGGAGGGGCGGGCGCGCGGGGAGGGGGTGCTGCCCGCACGTGCGGCCCAGCTAGCCTGCGGCCCGCCCCGCGACTGTCATGGCTGCGGGCTGCTGCCCCCCGCCCCGCAGCCCGCAGACCCTGGGGTCGGGACCCGGCCACCGTGCCTGTTGCGTTGATTGGAGGTGCGGGCAGGGCGTGGAGGAGGTGGACCCCCTTCCCTGCCCCGCGAGAGGTCGGGGCCTCCCTCCCTTGTGGGTTCCCTTCCGAGGGTCGGGCTTCCCTCCATCCTGCAACCTCTCCCCCGCCTGCTGTCTCGCCTGCGTGACTCATGACAGGGCGTCCCGCGTGAGTGCCGGGAGCCCCGGAGCACGGGACGCCCCCGGCACTTTCCCAGGCCTCGCCTCTTGGTTCCTAGCACCCAGCTTTTCCTGTGTTCTTTGGCTCCGGGGGGCAACCCCGAGGGCCTCTCCACCTCTGAAGCTTGGCCAGGACCCCACGAGCCGGTTTGAGTTCTACCAGTGCTGCTCCTTCTCGATGTATGTCTGGGTGTGGGACGCGATGGGTGGTTCCAGGACTCTCTTCTCCGACATCCATCCCAAAGCCAAGAACGACTCAGACTGCCTGGGTGTCTAACTGGCTTGTTGCAGCCGCCAGCTCAGAGAGAGGTTTCTGTTTGTTCCTTTTTTGGTTTTGTTTTGCCTCAAAAGAAAAAAGAAAGAAAAAAAGAAAGAAAGAAAAATAAAACTTTTTGGAACAAAGTAGACAAGAATTAAAGTTGCAATCTTAGTAGTGCTACACAATTTCTTTATGAAGCTTGGGATTTGACACTATTGTGACTTTTATCCATTTATGTGAAATACATCTTCAGATACCCTCCCCCCCCCCATTAAATAAAGTTTATGTTCATTAATAAAACCACTGTCACAGTTTAGTTCCTCAGTTTTGCATGCTGCTTTTCACCTTTTTCTTTCTTTTGATTTCACATTCTCCAGTTCTTAACCATGATTTGAACTGAGAAGATTTCCTCTTATTGATGTTACTTTCTACTTAAACTGTGTACATATCTATGCAGGAAGTTTTAAAGGAACAACTTGGTCTACAAACACTTAAATATACAGAAGGTGAACTTGAGAGTACTCAACAATGCAGGAGGAGGAGATTTTTAAGTTCTTTGTAGTGCAAAGTGATGAGCATAGTGTTTTTTCTGTTCTTGAATTTACAGAATTTGAATTTAGATGCAGCTTTTTGCCTACAGCAGGCAACCTGGAAACTTACAGGTTTAAGTGAAGAACATCGTTTCTCAGGGCAAGTTAAACCTCTTATGTATCTTGAAGACTTTCTTCATTGAATTTGATAATATTAAATAGTTACAATGTACTACAAATATTAGCAAGTCTCAGTCCTTAGGGAGTTTCATATAAGTTACAGACCATATAATATGGACATGAAATGCACTGGGGGAAAAAAGTAGTTGTCTTTCAGGTTTGGTTAAGGGTAACTCTCCTCATGAAGAATTTCAGGGAGGTGATAATATAGTGTAAGCAAATCAAATCAAAAAACACAACTTGTGATTGATTGACTAGGGGGGGTGCTGTCCTAAGGACATAGGAAATTACCATTAGAAATAACAACAGTAGGGCTGGGGTTGTGGCTCAGTGGCAGAGCTCTTGCCTCGTACATGTGAGGCACTGGATTCAATCCTCAGCACCACATAAAAATAAATAAACAAAGATATTGTGTCTATGTATACTAAAATAAAAATTTTTAAAAACTAGCAATATTGTGATTATGACCAGTAAAACCCTGTTCTTGACTTGAAGAGAATCAAGACGTACTTGTGTAGCTGTAGTCAGTTTTCTTGACCTCTGCCACCTTTAGATTTCTTCAGTGTAAAATTTAATTTCCAGCATTTGTACAGTTTTAAGGTTCTCAGTATTTTATGAGGTTTGTCCCCTGAAATACAAAAATTTTATTTGGATTTCAAGTGTAAAGACCAATGTTTAAAAACAAGTAGTGGTAGAGTTGGCCTTTTGCAAAGCACATTCATTAAAGAAAAATCTCAAGGAGGGACAGGTATGAATAAAGATTAAAAAACTAAAAGCATCCTTAATGAAAAAAGCCTAGGACAAGATTAAGATTAATGAAACTGACCATGCTGCAAACCTGTAATCCCAGCTACTTTGGAGCTTGAGACAGCCTGGGCAACTTAGGAAGACCCTGTCTCGAATAAAATATAAAAAGGGAAAAGGGCTAGGGATGTAGCTTAGTTGTAGACTGCCTTTCTTTTTTTTTAATTTTAAAAATTGTTTTAGTTGTAGATGGACATCATATCTTTATTTTTGTTTACTTATTTATTTATTTTTTAGTGTGATGCTGGGGATTGAACCCAGGGCTTCATGCATTCAAGGCAAGTGCTCTGCCACTGAGCTACAACCCCAGCCTTGTAGAATGCTCTTGAGTATATAATAGTATATAAAGTTTTTTTCAATTTGAATGTATTATGAGAAACTCTTAGCTTCAAACCACTTATCTAATGCAATTAATTTTGGTACATGAAAAGTTTAGATATTCTAAAGGGTTAAATGTGTTGTTAATGTAAACAATAGAAGAAAAAGCTAACTAGAAATAAAAGAAAAATGACATTCTAAAGAGGTCAGAGTAAAAAAAAATGACAGGTAATAGACCTACTGGGGAAATTTTATCAGATAATAATAATCAGTACAGTGAATAAAGAGCATAGGGAAGAATATCAAAACTTGAGGTTGTTGATCAATGTGAAAACTGTTGAAAGCATGTTATATAAGTGTTTGAAAAACTTTCTTTTCTTCCTGTTGATTGGGTTTTGGAACCTAGGACCTGGGCACATGCTAAGCAAGCAGTTTATTACTAAGCTATATACATCCAGCTCAGACACGCACTTGCTATATTCAGCCCTTTGGTGCTGGGAATCAAACCTATAGCCTCAAACATGCTAGGCCAGTACTCTACCACTGAGCTGTATCACCAGTCCTTTTGAAAAACTTTAAAAACTGAAAACTGGAGTTATAAGAGATTTATGGACACTTTCTTAAAAGAGAATGATTTTATTTTTAACCTTTTAAATTCTTTGTAGTGTTAACAAGAGATAGACTTCTTACATAAATGTAAGATTTTGCTTTTTTATACTTTTAACTTTGTAAAGATAAGTTCTTATGGGTACTATCATGTAGCACTTTATGCTTCTGTTTATTTCCTTATTGAAGTTTCATTCCCTTTCCACCTCTTGTAACTTGCCAGTTTGAATTCCACCTTGTGAATAAGATCATCTCTTGTTTTTGTCTTATTTTGTGTCATTTTTGGCACCAGGGATTGAACCCAGGGGCATTTAACCTTTGAGCAACATCTTCAGCCATTTTTTATTTTGAGACAGGGTCTTGCTGAGTTGCTGATGCTGAGACTGTTTTGAACTTGGAATTAATTTTCCTTCCTTGGGCTATCAAGCCACTGGCATTATTGGAGTTCATCACCATGCCTGGCCCTCACCTCTTGTTGTGGCCCTTAGGGATTTCTTCTTCCCATGAAACAATGTTTTTTGTCTCACTTCCTGACATCTCTCTTGTATTGCCTTTAAGTTTTCAGGAACATTTGTGTTCTTCTTTTTTAGATACAGTTGGAAAGCTAATCAAGTGACAGTGGGAGACAGAAGGGGACGCCACTTTTCAGCTATAATTTAATCTCTAGTCTCTGGGTTGTTCACATCCATTTATTTATTAAACAAATTTAAATGTTGTATTAATTTATTATATGTTATATTAAGTTTAGTGATCTTTACCTTCATGGGATGCACACTTTAATAGTAGAGATAGGTAAAGAATAAGTAAATAAATATAAAATGACAACTTATGATGAAGTCAATGAAAAGAATGGACTGCTATGAGATAAAGGGGTAGGATTTTAGATTTTGTGATCAGTGAAGTCCTCTTTCAGGTAGTGACATTTAAGTTGAGACATAATAAGAAATCAGACAAGTAAAGAGGGAAAGGAGTTTTATTGGAAAAGAGAAATATGTTTGAATACTATGAGGCAAGAAAGAACTTATAGTTTAAAAATACCAGTGTGAGCCAGGCACGGTGGTGCATGCCAGTAATCCCAGTAGCTTGGGAGGCTGTGGCAGGAGAATTGCAAATTCTAAGCCAGCCTCAGCAAGAGGGAGACACTAAGCAACTCAGTGAGACCCTGTCTCTAAATAAAATTCAGAATAGGGCTGGGGATGTGCCTCAGTGATTGAGTGCTCCTGAGTTCAATCCCTGATAAACCTCCCCCCACCAAAAAAAAAAAAAAAAAAATTACGAATGTGAAAATTGATTGGATAAGGCCAGAGTGAAGCAAAAATATTTTAATATATAGTTGTTTTGACTAGACATAATGGTAGCTGAAATTAGGATGGCAGCTGCAGAAGTGAAAGAAAGCATTATCTTCTTTTCATATATTTCCTTTATTTTTTTTCCTTTCATATACATACAACATACATATAAGAAATAGGTTGAGGGGCTGGGGATTTGGCTCAAGCTGTAGCACGCTTGCCTGGCATGCGTGCGGCCTGGGTTCGATCCTCAGCACCACATACAAACAAAGATGTTGTGTCCGCCAAAAACTGAAAAATAAATATTGAAATTCGCTCTCTCTCTTTAAAAAAAATGGTCAAACTTAAAAAAAAAAAAAGAAATAGGTTGAGGTAGGATGAGCCATTAACAACTTGATGATGGCTTGATTGGATGTTAGAAGAAAGGTGTCAAAAATTATTTCAGTAATGGTTCCTGACTTAAGGAACTAGAGAGATGGTGACAATGATTGAGATGAAGATGATGAAGGGAAGAAAAAGTTTGGCAAGAAATGAAGTTTTGAACACCATTGTCAGACAAGTACTGTAGAAAATGAAGTTTGCCTTTATGTGACAATGATAGTTACTTCAGGATAGGATAGATATAACTACATGTGATGCCATAGCAAGCTTCATGTTTATCTTTTAAAGCTTTTATTTTTTTTAACTTTTATTTATTTATTTTTTGGTACCAGGAATGGAACACAGAGGCACTTAACCACTGAGCCATATCTCCAGCCTTATTTTGTATTTTATTTAGAGACAGGGTCTCACTGAATTGCTTAGTGCCTCACTGTTGCTGAGGCTGGCTTTGAACTTGGGATCCTCCTGTTTCAGCCTCCCAAGCTGTTATGATTACAGGTATGGGCCACTGTGCCTAGCTCTTATTTTAATTTTTTTGGTGCCAGGGATTAAACCCAGAGGCACTTTACTACTGAGCCACATCTTCAGCTCTTTTTAATGAGACAGGGCCCTCACTAAGTTGCTAAGGATGGCTTTGAATTTGAGATCTTCCTGCCTCAGCCTCCTGCACTGCTGGGATTACAGAGTGTGCTCCACTTTGGGCTTCACTTTGAAAAAGATAACTGAGATGATTTTATGGGGTGTACCAGAGATTGACAATTACATGCATGCACCACGACCTGAGCTGATCTTTTTAACAATTCAGTTTTTGAAGTTTTATTTGTAAATAGTCTCATAATTCAGATGAAATTAGATATAAAGTTGTGAAAGAAATAATAAAGATTGAGCATCCATAAGCTGAAAACCTGAAATTTAAAATGTATCAAAATCCCTAACTTTTTAAGTACTGACATGACACCTCAAATGGAAGATTCCATACCTGATCTAATTGTGATGGATTGCAGTCAAAATGAAGGCACAGTAAAAAATACTGTATAAAATTATCTTTAGACTATCTGTAGAAGGTGAAACAAATTAATTTCATGTTTAGTCTTGGATCCCATCCCTAAAATACCTCATACATACATATGGAAATATTACAAAACCCAGAACACCTCTGGTCTTGAGCATTTCAGATAAGGTATACTCAACTGAGATAATATTAGATGAATTTAAATATATAATAGGTGATGGTGCAGAATATAAGTTTCATGGCCTTGATATTCTTATTATAATAGCAGCCTTGTCAGTTATTAGCTCGCAGCAGCCCAGTGCTAAATTTGCAATCCCCCTCCATCTGATGGGGTCTTGCTAACTTGCTTAGGCCAGCCTTAAACTTGAGATGGTCCTGCCTCAGGCTTCCAAATTGCTGGGATTATATCTGGCAAAGTTTGTTTTATCTTTTTTTTTTTTTTTTTTTTTTTTTTTTTTAAATCTTTATTTGTACGTGGTGCTGAGGATCGAACCCAGCACTGCTGGCATTCCAGGAGAGCACGCTACCACTTGAGCCACATCCCCAGCCCATGTTTTATCTTAAAATTATATTCTGTCCATATCACAGATCAGATAAATTTAAAAAATTTAAAAGCTAATTTCTGTCTTTGCAATGTTTATTTTTCAAAAGGCATTTAGGGCTGAGAGTGAGTCTTTAGGATTACAGACTTGCATCACTGTGCCAGGTGAAACCCTGTGTTTGATCTCCAGCACCACAAAAGTGAAAGACAATATAATGCTGGCTCTCATCTAAATCCCAGCTACTAGAGGGGCTGAAGGCAGGATTGCAGTTGTAGATAGACTGCATGCTTTTATTTTATTTGTTTATTTTTATGTGATCCTGAGGATCAAACCTAGTGCCTCATACATGCAAGGCAAGTGCTCTGCCACTGAGCTAGAGCCCCACAGCCCCTGAAGGCATGATTGCAAGTTCAGCCTCAGCAATTTAGTGAATCTCTAAACTTAGTAAGACCATGTCTCAAATAAATAAATAAATAAAAGGGCTGAGGATGTAGCTCAGTGGTGAAGTACCTCTGGGTTTAATCCCCAATACCCCCCCCCCCCGCCCCCTGCACACACACACACCTGCAAGCAAAAAAAAAAGATTTTTTCACCTGAGTGAAGTGACTCACACAGTCCAGCGACCTGGGATCTGAGCAGGAGGATATGTTCATCTTCAGCAATTTAGCAAGCTCTTCAGCAACTTGGCAAGATTCTATCTCAGAAAAGAGTGACGGGGATGGGTGGGGGTGAGTGCTGGGGTTGTGGCTCAGTGTGAAGGACTAGGTTCGATTCTCAGCATGCATATCATATAAATAAATAAAATAAAGGTCCATTCACAACTAAAAAGTATTGAGATGTAACAGTGTTCAAGTGCCCTCAGTTCAATCCCCACTACCTTTGAAGAAACAGGTCCTCTTAACCTAAAATAAATCTAGGGATGAGAAATGTAGCTCAGTTAAGTTATAGTGCTTGTCTCACATGTACAGGGCCCTGGGTTCAATCCTCAGTACTGTAAATAAATAAACATAGAAATTTAGGATTATAGATTTGGTGTACTTATTTAGTCTGTTTTATAGTTGAAGCAATCTAGGTACAGAGAAACTGAATTCTCAAGGTTTCTAATATTAGGGAAGACTCAGAGATTACATAATTGAGTGGGTTCGATGCATCTCAAAATATATGAACATGCTTATTCTGTTTTGATGAAAATGTCTTGAAATCAATAATGTAACAGAATTTACTGGTCCTTTCAGAGATCATCCTATATTTGCTACTTTTTTTAATGACAAATACTCTGTATTTCAGTTAGGTTTTAAAAAACTTTGAAGTCATGCAGAAAAGTATATAAATAATATGCATATGTCTATGATTTATTACAAAGTGAACACATCTCTGAAACTACCACCCAAATTAAAAAAAAAAAACATCATTTGCAACCCCAAAGCTCCCCTCAAATACTTAATTATCACTTCCATTCTATCTTCCCGGAGGTGACCTGACTACTAGGCAAAAGTTTTTTCCCCTTTGCTAGGGATCAAACCCAGAGGCTTACATGTGCTGGGCAAGTGCTGTATCACTGAGCTATGTATCTAGTTCTTATTTTTATTTTGAGACAGGCTCTTACTAAACTGCTCAAGGAGGACTTGAATTTGTGATCCTCCTGCCTTACCTTCCCAAATTGCTGGTATTATAGGTGTGGGTCATTGTGTCTGGGTTAGTATACTCTTCTGTATGATATTTCTGTTTTTCCATGCAGAAGTACTTCTTTCATTCTAAGTGCTGTTGATTCTAATGTATGATAGACATGTTTTCTTTTTCTTTTTTTTTTTGGTGTATTTTTTTATCTATAGATTATTTTTTTTATTGGTTGTTCAAAACATTACAAAGCTCTTGACATATCATATTTTATACATTAGATTCAAGTGGGTTATGAACTCCCATTTTTACCCCAAATACAGATTGCAGAATCACATCGGTTACACATCCACATTTTTATACAATGCCATATTAGTAACTGTTGTATTCTGCTACCTTTCCTATCCTCTACTATCCCCCCTCCCCTCCCCTCCCATCTTCTCTCTCTACCCCATCTACTGTAATTCATTCCTCTCCTTGTTTTTTTTTCCCATTCCCCTCACAACCTCTTATATGTAATTTTGTATAACAATGAGGGTCTTCTTCCATTTCCATGCAATTTCCCTTTTCTCTCCCTTTCCCTCCCACCTCATGTCTCTGTTTAATGTTAATCTTTTCCTTCTGCTCTTCCTCCCTGCTCTGTTCTTAGTTGCTCTCATTATATCAAAGAAGACATTTGGCATTTGTTTTTTAGGGATTGGCTAGCTTCACTTAGCATAATCTGCTCTAATGCCATCCATTTCCCTGCAAATTCCATGATTTTGTCATTTTTTTAGTGCAGAGTAATACTCCATTGTGTATAAATGCCACATTTTTTTTATCCATTCATCTATTGAAGGGCATCTGGGTTGGTTCCACAGTCTAGCTATTGTGAATTGTGCTGCTATGAACATCGATGTGGCAGTATCCCTGTAGTACGCTCTTTTAAGGTCTTCAGGGAATAGTCTGAGAAGGGCAATAGCTGGGTCAAATGGTGGTTCCATTCCCAGCTTTCCCAGGAATCTCCATACTGCTTTCCAAATTGGCCGCACCAATAAGATAGTTACAACTATCTTATATTTGATAAAGGGGCTAAAAGCATGCAATGGAGGAAGGATAGCATCTTCAACAAATGGTGCTGGGAAAACTGGAAATCCATATGCAACAAAATGAAACTGAATCCCTTTCTCTCGCCATGCACAAAAGTTAACTCAAAATGGATCAAGGAGCTTGATATCAAATCAGAGACTCTGCGTCTGATAGAAGAAAAAGTTGGCTCTGATCTACATATTGTGGGGTCGGGCTCCAAATTCCTTAATAGGACACCCATAGCACAAGAGTTAATAACAAGAATCAACAAATGGGAGTTACTTAAACTAAAAAGTTTTTTTCTCAGCAAGAGAATCAATAAGAGAGGTAAATAGGGAACCTACATCATGGGAACAAATTTTTATTCCTCACACTTCAGATAGAGCCCTAATATCCAGAGTATACAAAGAACTCAAAAAATTAAACAATAAGATAACAAATAACCCAATCAACAAATGGGCCAAGGACCTGAACAGACACTTCTCAGAGAAGGACATACAATCAATCAACAAGTACGTGAAAAAATGCTCACCATCTCTAGCAGTCAGAGAAATGCAGATCAAAACCACCCTAAGATACCATCTCACTCCAGTAAGATTGGCAGCCATTATGAAGTCAAACAACAACAAGTGCTGGCGAGGATGTGGGGAAAAGGGTACTCTTGTACATTGCTGGTGATAGACATGTTTTCAATTTTAGACTATTGTGAATAATATTGATGTGAACATTACCATGCATGTCTCTTGGTACACATGTGCAAACATTTCTTGTAGAGTTTATATTTCTAGGAGTGAAAAACCTAGTCATAGATACATGTATGTTCAACATTAGTGGTAATGCCTTGTAGTTTTCCAAACTTGTTCTAATTTACATTTTTTAAGTAGTATATGAAAAAAAGGCCAGTTACCCCAAATTTAGCTATGTGGTTTGATTACTAATGTAATTTTACATCTTATGTTCCTTTAAAAAAAAAAATCCAAAGAGAGCTACTTTATGAATAGCTATTTCTGCCTAAAGGAGCTTTAATAGAAAGGCATATGAGATAGCAAAAAGAAAGGATTTTCAGTTAAAAAATGAGTACTCATGCTATACTTGTTGGAAAACTGAAGATTCTGTTTTGTGGAGGGACTCTGAGAATTGAACCCAGGAACAATTTACCACTGAACCACATTGATAACTCTTTTTAGTTTTGAGACAGGGTCTTGTTAGTTGCTTAGGGCCTTACTAAATTGCTGAAGCTGGCTTTGAACTCGTAATCCTTCTTTCTCAGCCCCCTGAGTAGTTCGAATTACAGGTGTACACCATTGTGCCTATCGGTTTATTGCCAATTGTAACATAGCACAGTTTTATACTTTGAAGTAATATTCAAATTATAAAATTCAATTATTTCTTATAAAATTATAAGAAACTGTTTTTTTTTTTTCATTTTCTTATTTTATTGTACTGACAGTTGAACCCAGATCCTCATGGATGCTAGGAAACTACCACTGAGCTGCATCAGCTCTTTTTATTCTATCTTGAGTCATGGTCTCCCTAAATTGCCCAGACTGGCCTTGAACTTTCTATCATCTATAGTACGTAAGATTAGATGGGTCATCATGCTCAGCACTTTTGTCTCTTTAATATTTATTTTTTAGTTGTAATTGATATGTTTATTTTATTTATATGTGGTGCTAAGGATGGAACCCTGTGCCTCACACATGCCAGGCAAGCACTCTACCACTGAGTCACAACCCCAGCCCTGTTGTCTTTTCTTGATCCTTAAAAAAGTTTAGTTTTTAAGGTGGATTGAACAGTATACCACTTTTTTTTTTAATATTTATTTTTTAGTTTTCGGCGGACACAACATCTTCGTTTGTATGTGGTGCTGAGGATCGAACCCGGGCCGCACGCATGCCAGGCGAGTGCACTACCGCTTGAGCCACATCCCCAGCCCAACAGTATACCACTTTAGGGGATATAATTTGTGAAGAATTAAATACATAGCTTAAATAAATGTTACCTAAGGAGACAGAGGAGGAAAAAATGTTTTTGTCAAGGTAAATTTTGTAACTATTAGAAAATGTCAGTATACTTTGGAATAAGTTTCTGGGGAAGGAGGGGGAAAAAGTATTACAAAGCTCTGTATTATTCCTGAGATTTATAGAAATTTGTCAGAAATGACCAAAGTTCCCAGCACTACAGATAGGGTATATATATATATCATATAAATAGGAACCTCTACGGTATTGCTTTCTTAGCATATGTTAGGTCAGAAACTTCAAGAAGGGGACTAATGAGTCCATTACACGGTCTCCTTAAAGTAATACAAAGTTAGGTTTCATATATCTTTATTTTATGCCAGTAGTAAAAAGTTTTAAGACAATAATTTGTAGTATTTCAAGAAAAATGAAATTGAATTTCTCAAAGATTTGAATGTGAAATTACATTTTAGAGGATATGTTAAAGATGTATCAAGATTTGATTGAAATGATAAATGAATTTGGTAGACATGAAGTCAATGCATATAGAAACTTGTGTCTATTAAAATATTTAAAATCAATCAGAAAAGCAAGAAAAGCCTCAGGAAAGAAAATCCAAGGTAATGCTGTGTAAGAGAAACTAAGAGAATTTCCAAGAAATGAAGGGGTTCAGTGAACTGAGTTTACAAAACATTTCAACATCTTTTCTTAGAGCGTAAGCAGTGTGGTGGCTGGTACCTGAGAAGAATGTCATAGTTGACTTTTTTTCCCTGCTTGAATATATTCTTTTCTTTCCTTTTTTTTTTTGGGGGGGGGTACTGGGGATTGAAGCCATGGGCACTTAACCACTGAGCCACATCCCCAAATCTTATATAAAAGTTGCTAAGGGCCTCGCCAAGTGACTGAGGCTGGCTTGGAACCTGGATTCTCCTGCCTCAGCCTCTTGAGCCACTAGGATCACAGGGGTGTGCCACCAAGCTCAGCCACAGTCTTAAGATACTCAAAACCTAATGGTATATGATAAATGATGGGAGTTTTCATATGAAAGACAGTATTGGGCTGGGGATGTGGCTCAAGTGGTAGCGCGCTCGCCTGGCATGCGTGCGGCCCGGGTTCGATCCTCAGCACCACATACAAACGAAGATGTTGTGTCCACCAAAAACTAAAAAAATAAATATTAAAATTCTCAAAAAAAAAAAAAAGACAGTATTAGTCTCTGTTGTCACTGGGATTAGTGATGGCAAATGTTTTCTTAGTGGTCAAAGATAGGTTTTAAGGGAGCCTTTGGATTTGTCTAGATAATAACCATGAATAGTATAGTTGCAGTAATATGATACTGGCAGAAACTACAAAGCACAAAAGGTTAACAAGTATTTAGAAAAATGGAAATGTCACTGGAGGTCTTTCTTTCTTTTTAATACTTTTTTTTTAGTTGTAGATGTGGTATTAAGGATCGAACCCAGTGTCTCACACATGCTAGGCACTGAGCTACAACCCCAGCGCCTGTCTTTTTTATATGCCCCAGTCTCAGAGGAAGTGAATCACTTAAGTATTTGGCATTTAATGGAAAGAGAAATAGAATGATTTGGTTTGTACCTTTTTGTTAAGGTAGAGATAATGTGCTGATGCTCAGAAGAGAAGCAGGCAATTGCAACAGGATAATTAAGAATGCCAAGAGAGATGCAATACATGTGGGTACAAGTCCTTTTGAAAGGCTGAATGGAATGGGGTTAAGAGGTGAAATATTTGCTTTGGAGAAGGACCGTGCTTCCTTTCCCGAGAATAGGTAGGAAAAATAGGATAGGTGCAAAGACATACTTGGTTCTGAAAAGATGATTTTGTGGTGAATTTCAACTGAAAAACCCCAGAAGGCTAAGAGGTGACACTGTCCTTAGCTGAAAAGGGAAATTTAATATGAGGCTTGAAGAGAGATAATATAAAATAACTATAAAGAGATAGCCTAGAAGCATAAGGAAATTAATTAAAAAACTTTTAAGCAGAGGCAAGAGCCACTTGAAGTAAAGTGTATAAATCAGTATTAACCTTGTATTAATAAGGTGCTTGTAATAAACAGATTAATATTCAGAAAATATTAATTGAATTGAATTGGGTGGATACCTGGAGATAAAATTATAGTGGTGATTATAATACAATATGATAGATTGAGTGAATGAAAAAAGTCACCAAGGTATTGAAGTTGATAAGACAGTATTGGACATTATTGGTAGAAGAATTTGAGAAGTTCTAGAGAAGCCTAATAGTTGTGGAGATCTGGAGATAAAATTAGAGTGGTGATTATAATACAGTTGTCACTGGGGTTAGTGATGGCAAATGGGTTCGATCCTTAACACCACATCTACAACTAAAAAAAGTATTAAAGATTGGATGAATGAAAAAAGTCACCAGGGTACTGAAGTTGATAAGACAGCATTGGAGATTACTGGTAGAAGAATTTGAGAAGTTCTAGAGAAGCCTAATTGTTGAATGACTATAGACTCTTGGGAAGGCAGAAAGGAGATGATGGAAATGATAGGTATGAGAGGGAAGGCTACATTAATTAAGCATGTATATTTTGTAGTACTGGAGATCAAACCTGATACCATGCATGCTAGGCATGTGCTCTACCACTGAGTAACCCTAGTCCCCCACTTCCATATTTTTAATGTATTTTTTTCTAAATCCTACAATGGCATTTCATTTTAGGTAGTGATAATCAAGGCTGTCTCATATTTTAGTTTTTTTTTCCTTCAGTTTTTAGATGGACACAATACTTTATTTATTTGTTTGGTACCACTGAGCCACATCCCGGCCCTGTTTTGCATTTCATATAGAGACAGGGTCTCACTGAGTTACTTAGCGCCTCGCGGTTGCTGAGCCTGGCTTTGAACTCGGCTTTGAACTCGCGATTCTCCTGTCTTAGCCTCCCAAGCTGCTGGTATTACAGGCATGCGCCACCACGCCCGGCGTCATCTTTTAGTTTTTATATTCAAACATTGAAAAACCCTACATGTGAAAGTTTCCTATTTTTAGTGCTAGTTGAAATTTATTTGGCTTTAGAATGTATATTTATACTTAATTTGGTATGGGTGTAATTGATGTTCTAGACTAGTACTTCCAACCCATCTTAGTAGCTATTAGGAAATTTCTAATCTAATTTCAGTTTCAAAAGATTTATCCTCATTCAGTTTTTTAAAAATATTACTTAGTTGTCAACGGACCTTTATTTTATTTATTTAAATGTAATTCTGAGAATCGAACCCAGTGCCTCCCACTTGCTAGGCAAGCACTCTATCACTGAGCCACAACCCCAGCCCTATCCTCATTCAGTTTTTACCATGAGTATAGATGAGATTATGTTTAAAGATTTTAAATGTGAATGCCAATAAGTAATTTGCACCTAGTAAATGTCTAGCAATCTGTAGAGGAAGATGTTAATAATATAAGCAGTATACAAGTACTAGTTTTGTGGTTTTCAGTTCTCTTAATTCTTTTTTTTTTTAGAAATCCTCTGTGAAGGTATTGTTTGTAAAATGAAAGTGAAATATTCAAGGTGAAACCTTACTTGGGGGAAGGATAGGCCATTTCTTCCTTTCAGTGGCTACAGATTATCCAGCATTCCAAGAAGCATAGTTTGAAAACACTTGAGTGTTTTTACACAGTGCTTTACATGTATTATTTTACAGTAGTTCCATGTGATTAGTAAACAATTCCCATTTTACAGATGAAGAAACCTGAGCTTCAAAATGATTAAATGGCTTGCATAGTAAGCAATGAAGCCAGAATTCCAACCATGATAGTCTATTTTTAGAACCTGTGAAATTCCAATTTTATAAGGTCCATTATAGAATTATTTATTAATTGAAAGTAAAATTCATCACTGAGGAATGGCTGGAAATTAAACTTCAAAATTGAATCATTGGAACTTCTTTAAAATTGTGATGAAGGATCTATAACAATTTTTATGATTTTAACCATTTTTGTGCACATTCAGTTGGGGACATTCTTTTTTTTTCTTTCTTTTTTTTTTTTTTTTTTTGCAGTACAGAAGATTGGACTCAGGGGTGCTTAACCACTGAGTCACATCCTTGGCCCTTTTTTGTATTTTATTTAGAGATAGGGTCTAGCTGAGTTGCTTTGGGCTTCACTAAGTTACTAAGGCTGGCTTTGAACTTCCAATTGTCCTATCTCAGAGCTTCTGGGATTACAGGCGTGTACCACCTCGCTGGTCAGGACATTCTTTTTTCTATTTCATTTTTCTTATTTTTGTGGTACTGGAGATTTAACTCAGGGGGGCGCGGGCGGGGTGCTTTAACACTGAGCTCAACCCCCAACACTTTAAAAAAAATTTTTTTATGCTGGGCGCTGTGATGCATGCCTGTAATCCCATCTGCTCCACTCAGGAGGCTGAGGCAGGAGGATCTCAAGTTCAAAGCTAGCCTCAGCAATAGTGAGGTGCTAAGCAACTCAGTGAGACCCTAATTGTCTCTAAATAAAATAGGCTGGGAATGTGGCTCAGTGGTTAAATATCCCTGTGAATTAATTCCCCAGTGCTTCAAAAAATTTTTTTGTATAAAATGATTTGGAAAATGGGTACCACATAGTCAGATATAGTAGGCTCCAATCTTGGTATTATTTCATGGGTAAATGAAGAATCTGAATGATTTATCCTCATTCAACGGGGCAGTAAGAGGTAAAAATGTACTTAATGAGCACTTACTATGTTTTAGGAATTTGAAAATATTCTTTCTAAATTCTGCCATCTTTCTGAGCCCTGTAACTTAGTCAGATGAAGAAACCACTGGAAGGTTTTAAGAATTATTCAAGGTAGCCATAGCCAAATGTGGAGCTCAAGGCCTGTGATCCCGGTGACTTGGGAGAGTGAGGCAGGAGGATCACAAGTTTGAGGCCACCTTTGAAAACTTAGCAAGACCCTGCAGTTTAGAGAGACTTTGTCTCAAAATAAAAGTTGTAAAGGACAGGGAATATAACTCAGCAGTAAAGTGACCCTGGGTTCAACCCCCAGTATCCAAAAAGAAAAAAAAAAAAAAATGTAACACAACATGGAGACGGCAGTTAGAATTTGAGCTGAGCTTCTTTAGCTATGCTGTAATTTGTTTTTGCCAGATATTTTCTATTTGATTGGCAAATCTAATTTCAACTTGGTTGAATGTATAGATAACATAATTAGATTATTAGAAATATGCCAAGAATACATAGAATAAAGCTAGGTGGGATTTTGTAAAATGGTATAAAATTTAAAGCCTTTTACTGTTTGGTCTTCTATAATGATTTCATATGTTGTACATTAATAGAATAATCTAAGTATTTGTTAACTACTGGAAACAATTTAGAAGGATGTACTTCTGGGTAAAAATTACAAATTGTTTTATTTTTCTTCTAGATTCTAATTTTCATTAGGACTAATGCTGTTATATATTAATGTCATATTAGCCTGAAAAATAAAGAAATAAGAATAGAGATATTCCCAGAATTAAAATAGTTAATTTCTTTTAACTTTTCTTTCTTTTTTAGGATTTTGAGGTCTATAACATGGCCAATGCCCTGAAGAGGGGGAAAAATCTATTTTTTTAATTTTTAATTTTGACAGTTTTGCATTTGAACCCAGGAGCCTCCCATATGCCAGGCAAGGGCTTTACCACAGAAGTGCATGCCCAGCCCTTTTTAAATTTTGAGACAGTGTCACTAAGTTGCCAAATGCTGGCCTTGAACTTCGATTCTCAGCCTCCCTAGTAGCCTACTACTGGTATTACTGGGGTGCATCGCCATGCCTGGCATATCTTTTCCTTTTTTCCTTCCTTCCTCCTTTTATTTATTTATTTATTTTCCCCATATTTTTGTTTTTAAGTATTGGGTTTTGTTTGTTTTGTTTTGGTACTGGCACTTTACCACTGAGCTGTATCCCCACCCCTTTTTATTTTGAGATAGGGTCTAGCTAAATTGCTGGGATTGGCCTCAGTCTTAAATCTTTCTGCCTCAGCCTCCCAGGTTGCTGGTATTATAGGCACATGCCACTACATCCAGCTGTATATCTTTTTATCTTTTTCTTTTTTTTATATTTATTTTTTAGTTTTCGGTGGACACAACATCTTTATTTTATTTTTATGTGGTGCTGAGGATCGAGCCCACCTTGAGCCACATCCCCAGCCCTATCTCTTTCTTAATAAAACTTTTCTTCTTTATCCCCTTCCCCCTTTGTCATTGGGGGTTGAACCTGGGGGTATTCTCTACCATTGAGCTACATCCCCAGACTGGCTCAATAAAAAGTATTTTAAAAAATTAAATTTCACTGTGCCTGGTAGAGTATGTCTGTAATCTCAGCTGCTGAGGAGGCTGAGGCAGGGAAATCTCAAATCTGAGGCCAGCCTAGGAAATTTAATCACTAAAATAAATAAATAAATAATAAATAAATAAGTAAATAAATAGATTGATTTTCAGAATCCCTTGGTTAGTTTTCTAAGCAGTTTAGAGCTGAAAATTGGGTTATAACTTGGGATTTGCTACCCAGACAGACAACTTTTGCTTCGTATTAAAAAGCTAAGAATGCTACTGAGGCCTGTATTCTGTAGCAGATCATGCTTCATGTTCTAAAAACCCCTTTGAAAAAAAGGACTGGAATTGTGGCTCAGTGATAGAGTGCTTGCCTAGCATATATGAGGCACTGGGTTCGACTCTCAGCACCACATATAAATAAATTAATAAAATAAAGGTCCATCAAATCTAAAAAAAAAAACTTTAAAAAAATAAAAAAAAATCTATAGAAGTGGGCCATAACATATACAATTATTCAGCATTAAAATGGAAAGAAATTCTGGCACATGGTACAATATGGAAGAGCAGTAAGGACATTATGTTAAATAAAGTAACCAGTCACAAAAAGAGAGGTTCACATACTGTGCTCTTAAATTTCTCTGTTCTTGCGCCTTATATCCTAATTGTCAAAGATTATATTTTTATTGTGTGCTCATTAACATATTTATTTTTGTTATTTTGGTTGGGCATGGTGGAACACACCTGTAATCCCAGAGACTTGGGGAGCTGAGGCAGGAGAATCACAAGTTCAAGGTCAGCCTTACCAATTTTGCAAGGCCCTGAGCAACTTAGTGAGACCTGTCTCAAAGTTTAAAAAAGGAACTGGGGATGTGACTCAGTGGTGAAGCACCTCTGGATTCAATGCCCAGTATCAAAAAATTAAAAAGACAGGATCCTGCTAAATTGCTCAGGCATCTCTGGAACTTGCCATCTTCCTGCCTTAGCCTCCTGTATATCTTGGATTATAGTCGTACTCTACCTATCCAACTCATTAATAGATTTGTAGTAAGTGTTTTATTCCTTTGCATTTAAGATGGTATAAGAAAAAAGTAGGACTTCATATTGCAAAGGTACAACAATGCTGTCTTTTTTATATATGTACTAACCTTTACCAATGCTTTTGTTTCTTCAAGATACTTGGTAGTGGCAGGAGAATCACAAGTTTCAGGCTAGCCAGCCTCAGCAACTTATAAGACCCAGTCTCAAAGTTTTAAAAAAGGGGAGAGGGGGTTAGGGGTGTAGGGCGTGCCCCTGTTCAACCCCCAGTACCACAAAAAAAAAAAAGAAAAAAGAAAAAAAGGTACTTTCTGGTATCCATCATTTCATGCTAAGGACTGTCATAAGCATTCCTTTTAGGACACTTCTTCTAATAACTACCTTAGCATGTTTTAATTTCTCTCATTCTTTAAAACACACATACACATTTAGTTGTAGGTGGACACAATACATTTATTTTTATTTATATTTTTGTGTGGTGCTGAGGACCAAACCCAGGGCCTCACATATGCTAGGCATGTGCTCTACCACTGAGCCACAACCCCAGCTCCCTCTCTTTTATTCTTTTTTAGTTTTTGTTTTTGAACTGGGGGTAAACCCAGGGCTTTGCGAATGTAAGGCAGATGCTTTGCCACTGAGCTACATCCCAACCCTCTTTCATTCTTAAAGAGTAGTTTTTTGGATATAGACTTCTTAGTCAATGATTTTTTTTTTTTTTTTTTGCTGTGGGGGGTGTGCTGGGGATTGAACTCAGGGGCACTCCACCACTGAGCCACATCCCCAGCCCTATTGCATAGCCTTCTCAGTCACTGGTATTACCTTACCAGAGTGTGTGCTCCATCCCACCATGTTAGCTTTTGTACTTTATCTAGAGACAGTGTCCTCACTGAATTGGATAGTACCTCGCTTTTGCTGAGGCTGGCTTTGAACTTGCAGTCCTCCTGTCTCAGCCTCCCCAGCTGCTGGGATTACAGGCATGTGCCACCGCACCCAGCTACTCAATGATTTTTTTCTTTCAGCATTTGAAATATCCTACTGCTTCTGATTTTCATAGTTTCTGATGAGGAACCCTTGATTAATCTTATTTCTATTTTATTTATTTATTATTTGTTAATGGAACTAGCGATAGATTCCAGGGCCTTATGCATGCTAGGCAAGTAATCCCACTGAGCCACACCCCCAGTCCTATTTTATTGATGCTGTCTTTTACTTTTTAGACATACCTTTCTTTTTTCTTTCTTCTTTTTTGTACTGGGGATTGATCCCAGGAACACTTTACCACTGAGCTGTATCCCAGTCCTTTTAATTTTTTTTTATTTTGAGATAGGGTCCTGCTAAATTGCTGAGGCTATCCTTGAACTTGTGATCCTCCTGTCTTATAGCCTTCTCAGTCACTGGTATTCCCTTACCAGAGTGTGTGCTCCATCCCGCCATGTTAGCTGAGATCTTTTTTCTGTGTGTGAGTGTCTGGGTTAATGGAAATTTGACTCTTGGCACCTTACCTCAGAACTACTCCCTAACCTTAAAAAAAAAAGTTGTTTTTTTTTTTTTTTTTTTGAGACAAAGTCTTAGAATTTAAAATAAAAAGTCTCAAAGTTGCTTTGGGCCTCCCCAAGTTTCTGAGTCTGGCCTTGAATTTTGAACTTCTTGTCTCTGGAGCTTCTGGAATTACAGAAGTGGGCTCCTGGGGGCTGAGAGCTTTCTTTCTTGCTGCTTACATGATTCTTTTTGTCTTATTCTTGGGCAGTTTGACTACAGATTGTGTCAGTGTGTCAATGAGTTTATCCTGCTTGGAGTTTGTTGAGCTTTCTGAATGTGTAAGAATCATGCCTTTCATCTAAGGGAATTTTCAGCCATTGTTTCTTCAGTTACTCCCTATACTTCCTCCTCACTTTCTTCCTTCTGGGATGCCCAGGATGTACTAGTAACTTGGTGTGACTGAGGTTGTCTCACAGGTTTTTCAGACTCTTTTCACTCTTTTCTTTTTGTTCCTCAGACTGGACAACTTCAAATTTCCTATCTTCAAGTTTGCTGATTTTCCTTTGTTTGCTCAAATCTCCTTTGAACCACTGTTGTGAATTTCTTATTTCAGTTATTGTAGTTTTCAGCTCCAGAATTCTTGTTTGTTAGCTTTTAATAAATTCTATTTATGCATTGATCTTTTGTATTTCCTCCTTTCTCTTCCTCTTTTTCCTCCTTTCTTCCCTTCCATCCAGGACCTTACCTGTTTTTCAAGCCCTCTTCCACTGAGCTACAGCCCCTGCCCTGACCCCATTTTTAAGATTTTATTTTGACACAGATTCTAACTAAATCACCTATACTGACCTCAAATTTATGATTCTCCTGCCTTAGTCTCCAAGTAGCATATACCACTACACTTGGCTTTATTGATATTTTCATTGTCTTCATGTCACTCCCCTGATTTATTTTCACTCTTGAGCCATAGTTTCTATTAGAGCCTTGAGCATATTTAAGACAGTTGATTTAAAATTTTGTCTCTTAAGTTCAGTGTATGGGCTTTCTTGTCAATTTTATTTCTATTGAATGGGCTATCCTTTTCTCTCTCTCTTTTTTTTAATACTTTGAGGTTTTTTGTTTTTCCTTTTAAACAGATAGTTGATATTATGATGTTGTAAATCTGTAAATAAGACTTTTCCTCCCTGCCTCAGCATTTTCTGTTTCTGTTGTTGAAGGCTAGAGTTATCCATTTATTTAGTGACTTTTTCCAACTGTTTTTGAAGGGAAAGTAAAAAGACCCCTAATGATACTGGGACCTAGAGTGTCATTAAGCTGCCATTTGGAGTCCAAAGGATATCGAGTCCAGGTCCGATTGCACAAACGGATAAGGTTTTGGAATTTTAGGTCTGAGGTGAGAGAAAGACCCTAGGTTAGCCAGGAGGCAGCCTAGGGGACTATGGGAGGGAATGGATGAGAAGCTGCCCATGGTGAGACATAGGAGGTGAGTTTAGAGGTGAGGTGTCGCCCAGTGTCTAGTATCACCCAGTCGAGAGGAAGATTACAAGTTACACCCAGGGGGTTGTGACCACCGCTGGGTAAGCATGACCACTGCTGGGTAAGCACAGGGGGGTAGGGTTTCTGGAGGCACTTGGGTGTCCCCCCAGGACCCAAATAAAAGACCACCTATAGACCCGGTTGACGATAGGGATCAGCCATAGCTGTGAAAGCTGTGGCTGGGGGTGTCCCCGATCACATGATAACCCTGGGAGTGCCAATCAGTGGTCACTTCCCAGGACCCAAAGGTTGTTTAGGTCGACCAGAGACAGGGATCTTACCTGGAATGTCCTATGGTGGGTGCAGAGAGGGCATTCATCAGAATGGAGGGCCTGGTCCAACGATGGAATGACAGAGAGAGGCAAAACAGTCTTGGGGTTTGGGACTTTTATGGGGCAGGCTCAGGGATTAGAGTGGAGTGGGTCCTAACGCACACAGTTTAGGTTGGGTCCTTATGAAGGAGTTGTGATATGCACTTGGGCGGGAAAGAATTTGGGGAGGTGAAGGGTTGGGCTGGTTCTAGGGAGTGGTGAACCTTTCTTAGAAACTCCCTTGGGCCCGAAAGCCAAAGTTTTCTTAAAATGGCTGTCACTTAAGATGGCCATTCAGATGCTAAGCAAGGACCTTACATTCCCCCCTTTTTTGTTATTGGGCCCCCTAAAGGGACAGAGGCAGTAGATTGTTCTAATCTACTGTAGCTTCTTTCTGCTGGGAAGGGATGGCATCTGGACCTTTGTTAGAGGCATGGGGTGTCATTGAGGCAATGGTGATGGTCAGGAAATGCTGGGCGATGCCCACTCTGGACGACCCAATTTTGGTGAGGGTTTGGAAGCCCTGTAACAGAAGCTGGTTCAAGTTTTGTTAGAGATCCTTTGAAACTGTTCTTGAATAAATCTAATGACACATGGGGCAAGCATTAGCAAAAGGCCTATGACAAGGAGAGAGGTCAGGAAAGGAAGTGCCCACTGGAGAAGTGGGTTACTTAGCTGCCATCCTTACGTTCCAATGGCAGTGGGAAGATTTAAGGTCTGAAGGAGATGGGAGATAAACTGGGGGCATTAGTAATTGAAGTTCCTTTGATGGTAAGGAATCCGCTCTTTCCAAATAGCAGAAGGAGAGAAGTATGTGGAAAGAGTATTTAGAGTCAGTGTAGACATTAAGGAAGGCTCCCTTTGCCAAAGAGAAGGCTGTCAAGAGGGCAATAAGTTCAGTCTGCTGATTGGATGTATTATTGGGGAGGGGTGCCGCTTCCACAACTGAGGTTAGAGAGACTATAGCAAACCCTGCCGATGAACTCCCTCCTGAAGGAAGTAGGAGCTGTCTGTGAACCATATGTATGTTGTCTGCAGCAAGTGGCCTTCCCTGTATGTGGGAGGGATGTGGAAGAAGCTTCTCCAGAGTTGAGTGGGTTAGAGAAGAGGTGGAAGAGTTCTGAGGAGCGGGAAGGAGAGTAGCAGGATTTAAAAGTGTAGAAAGTAAGACTGGGATCTTCCATCAGGGAAACCTGTTGAGTTAAAAGGTGACAGGGAGGTAAGGAATGTAAGCCCTCGTAGGTGAGGAGTTCCTTTAAGTGATGGGGAGTCAGGATGATGGGTGGGGCCCAAAAGGTGAGTTTGTTTGACTCGCTAATGAGTAGAGAGGCTGCAGCCAACGTTGGAATAGTGGGGTTAAGACCCTTGATAGATAAGTGGGGGGGGGGGCGGGGGGGGGTAGCAAAGGTTGGCCCCAGCATGTGTCCAAGGACCCCTAGAGCAAATTCCTACTTTTCAGCCCTGTAAAAGTGAAATGGGCATGTGAGACCAGGGAGATAGAGAAGTTTTGAAGCCATTCTTCTGTGCTGTAGCCAAGGGAAAAGTTAAAGGTTTCCATAGTGACAATTTCTTGTGTTTTTGGTTAACTGAAGTTTCTATTTGTTAGCCTGTGTCCAACCAGAGTTTTAACCCAGGTTTCCTTGAATGCTAGGAGCATTTTTAAAAATATTGTGTTTTTTCAAAGCTCTGATAAAGTTGATTCTGACAATTTCTGCTTGTTGGATTTTTTTTTTTTTTTTTTTTTTTTTTTTTTTACTTTCACTGGGAGAGAAGGGAGTTTGGCTCCAAGTGATCTGCTTTGCTGTTTTATGACATTAATCTGGAGCCTGGCTCCAGATTATTATTAATGTCTTCAGTGACCTGAAGAGACTTGTGACTGAAGGAAGGGAGAGAGTATGAGGGAAGCATGATAGAAGATGAGGGTAGAGAGCTGTTTAGGTGGGGGTGGGGAGGAATGCTATAATATAGGAATTGACAAGTCATAGTAAGGATTTCTGCTTTTATTATGAGTGAGATAAAGAGTCAGTGGAGGGTAGTAAGTAGAAAAATGACCTGAAATGACTTTGTATTTTAATAAGGTCATTCTTTTTTTTTTAATATTTGTTTTTTAGTTGTAGATGGACACAATATATTTATTTATTTTTTATGTGGTGCTGAAGACCAAACCCAGTGCCTCACACGTGCTAAGCAAACGCTCTACCATTGAACCACAACCTCAGCCCTTTAATAAGGTCATTCTTGCTGCTGTTTTGAAATAGGGCAAGATGAAAAGCCTAGCATTAGTGGCTTATTCATTATCCAAGAGAAGTCAAGTAGTTTGTTAGATATATGGGCCTAGATTTGAGGTAGAGATCTAATAGGTGTAAATTTGGTGATTAACATGTAATATTTATAAGATTACATAATGTTTCAAGCTATATGACTGAATAAAATAATTTTTGAAGTGAGTATAGATAGAATGTGCATCATGGCACACTCCTGTAATCCCTGCATTTAGCAGTTCCTGAGGCTGAGGCAGGAGGATCACAAGTTCAAGGCCAGCCTGGGCAGTTGCCCAGGAGACAAATAAAAATATAACAAAAAATAAAAAAGAACTGGGGATGTAGATCAGTGGTAAAGTGCTGAGAGAGAGAGAGAGAGAGAGAGAGAAGTTTTTGAGTTTTGTTATAAAGGGAAGGAAAAAAGGGGACAAACTTGGAGGAATAAAGAAGCTAAAGACAGAAGAATTCTGGAGATGGGAAAAATAACAGCTTATTTATATGCTGATGGAGTGATTTAGTTGAATAAGGCAAATTGATGGTTCAGGAGAGATGCTGGCAATGTCCTTAAATAGGTGAGAGTGAGGGAGGAAAAAAAGACATTTTTCAAGTTTAAAATAGTGGAGGAAAGTTTTTAAAAAGTAATGTCCTCTAATAATTTCAGGTTTATTTGTGATGTGGTTTAGAGATTTAATTCAGAAGTTCTTAAATTTGCAGATAGGAGACATTTATTTGTATATGAAGATCTATATCCTAGTAAGAGCTCTAGGAAAGTAGTTCAAATCAAGAAATAAATAGAAAAGCCTGGGTGGGAAGTCCTGTCCTACTTTAGTCCTTATTGTATACAGAATTTAGCAGTCCTTGTTACCTTTTAAAAGATCAGCTCTAAATAATTAAGGGACCATATTGAACTCATTATTTAATATTTATGCCCTTTCAATTAATAATAATTGTTGAGTGCAGTGGTGCACATCTATAATCCCAGCTACTAGGAACAATGAGACGGGAGGATAGGAAGTTCAAGGTCAGCTGGAACAATTTAGCAAGACCTTACCTCAAAAAATAAAAAGGGCCAGGCATGGTGGAGCATGCCTGTAATCCCAGTGGGTCCGGAGGCTGAGGCAGGAGGATCTCAAGTTCAAAGCCAGCCTCAGCAACTTAGTGAGGCCCTAACTAAGCAAAACTCACTGAGACTCTGTCTCTAATAATATGAAAAAAGGGCTGGGGATGTGGCCCAGTGGTTAAGTGCCCCTGGGTTCAATCCCTGGTCCCCCTGCCTAAAAAAAATAAAATAAAAAGGACTGGTTTACAGCTCCATGGTAGAGTCTGTCATTTTATACTAAATTTCATTTTTTTAATATTTATTTTTTAGTTGTACACAATACCTTTAGTTTGTTTATTTGTTTTTATGTGGTGCTGAGGATTGAACTCAAGGCTTCACATGTGCTAAACGAGTGCTCTACCTACCCCTGAGCCACAATTCCGGCCCCAAGTTATACTAAATTTCAAATTGCATTTTTCACTAAGATTACACTAATATTTCCTGGGTTGTCACACAAAGTTTTGAAGAAAACTTTTCTTCATCCTAACATTTATGTTTATGATATATCTTGCTTTTGTATGGAAAACATGTTAATATGCAGCATATCACTATCATATCTATTATTTAGGGTAGGTTGAGGGTTTGTGTTGATTCTTTGGGTGCTGTTTTTCTTCAGGTCCCCAATAACAAGGAACTTTGTAAATAAGAGTATGCATCAACCAGAGTTTATCTTATCACTGAGTCAGGATCATTTTAGATAATTTTTGAAGTTTTACATTTTGATTGATTAAAATGATCACAGCATTCTGTCCCATTTTTCCTCCATACATATAATGCTAGGGTTTCCATGCTAGGCAAGTGCTCCACCACCAAGTTACATCCCCATCCATAGCTTACTTGGAGAAGAATTTTTGATCTTGAGTCATTTAAAGGTACAGGTTTGCTCTAGAGATCACACTTTTTAAAATATTCACAAAAAATCTAATTTCTTCTTACCATTACTACCTTATTTTATAACTTATTGTCATAAGTTTCAAAGTTGTGTTAAATAGAATATTTTATTTGAGAAAATTAAGTTCCACAGTAAATTGACCAACTCTCCCAAAGTAAACCTGCTTTATTTTTTCTCAGGAAAAAAAAAATTCTACTTTGTAAATACTTAAGTAAATTTAGTTAGTAATTAGCTGAAGAGAATCAGTTTTCAAGTGGTCATTATAAGTCATTTTTGTTTTTTTAAATATTTTTTTAGTTGTCAATGGACCTTTATTTATTTATTTTTATGTGGTGCTGAGAATCAAACCCAGTGACTCACACATGCCAGGCAAGTGTTCTACCACAGAGCCACAACCCCAGCCCCTATAAGTCATTCTTATCTAAAAGATGTAACAGACATTTCAAAACCCATATACTTTGTTCTTCCTTTTTTTTTTTTTTTTTTAAATGTTGTGCTGGGGATTGAACCCAGGAGCACTCTACCATTGACAACCCAAGCCCTCTTTTCTTTTTCTTTTTCTTTTCTTAATGTATATATTTTTAGTTGTAGATGGACACAATACCTTTATTTTGTTTGTTTATTTTTGCGTGCTGCTGAGGATCAAACCCAGTGCCTCACACGTGCTAGGCAAGTGCTCTACCACTGAGCTAAAACACCAGCCCCTTATTTTATCTTATTTTTTTTTTAAGAGAGAGTGAGAGAGGAGAGAGAGAGAGAGAGAGAGAGAGAGAGAGAGAGAGAGAGAGAGAGAGAGAGAGATTTTAATATTTATTTTTTAGTTATCGGCGGACACAACATCCTTGTTTTGTATGTGGTGCTGAGGATCGAACCCGGGCCTCACGCATGCCAGGCGAGCGCTCTACCACTTGAGCCACATCCCCAGCCCTTATCTTATTTTTTTAATATATAGTTTTTAGTTGTCAATGGACCTTTATTTTAGTTATTTATAAGCTATGTTGACAATCGAACCCAGTGCTTTACACATGCTGGGCAAGCATTCCACCACTGGGCTACAACCCCAGCCCCCTATTTTATTTTTGATAGGGTCTCCCTAAGTTGCCATTGCTGGCCTAGAATTTATGATCCTCCTGTCTCAGCCTCCCTCCTCAATGGGATTTTAGGTGTGTGCCATTGTGCCTTGCTCTGTTCTATTTTTTGTTGTTGTTGTTTTGTTTTTGTACTGGAGATTGAATCCAGAGGCACTTTATTGATGAGCTGTATACCTAGCCCATTTTATTTTTTATTTTAAGACAGGGTCTGGCTCAATTACTTAGGGCCTAGTCAAATTGCCAAGGCTAGCTTTGAACATGCATCTTTCTATCTCATCCTCCAGAGCTGCTGGGATTACAGGCATGCTCCACTGCACCCGGTGTTTTCTTACTATTATATTGGATTCTTTTGCATATTCTGGATACTAGTCTCTTATGAATTATATGATTTACGAATATTTTTCTTCTATTCTTTCCACTTTACCATGTCTTTCATGGGTTGTCTTTTCACTTCCTTAATGTTGTCCTTTGAAGCATGAAAGATATTGCCCAGATGCTTTATATATCAGAACTTTTTTTTTTTGGTTTTAGGGATTGAACCCAGGGGTGCTGTACAACTGACCTACATCCCCAACCCTTTTATTTTTATTTTGAGACATGAGTCTCACTAAGTTGCTGAGGCTAGCCTTGAACTTGTGATCTTCCTATTTCAGCCTCCTAAATTGCTGGGATTATAGGCATGAGCCACCATGCCTAGCTTTCATTTTTGCTTAAGTAAAAACTATAGTTACTAGTGGTATATAATTACTAGGGTATAGGATTTTATAGTTAAAAAACAGTATCCTATAGTTGAAATATAATATGTTCTTTCTAATAGTTTTTGTTGCATTTGCTTTTCCTA
The DNA here is from genome assembly GCF_021218885.2 of Marmota monax. Classification (NCBI taxonomy): domain Eukaryota; kingdom Metazoa; phylum Chordata; class Mammalia; order Rodentia; family Sciuridae; genus Marmota; species Marmota monax. Next base: position 7,148,357 of record NW_026695224.1, read on the forward strand.
AGGATGTATATTTAGATTGTATTTAGTGCTTGTTTCCAAATCTTTTGTCTTTTTCTCTCTCTACCTAATTTGTACTTTGTCCATGAAGGGACATTAGCACCTATATTTTTTATCACGTTGAACTTCGCCTTCTTAAGATTTCATTTCATTCAATTTTTTATACTATGATTTTCCCTTCAATATTATTATTATTATTACTATTACTACTACTACTACTACTACTGGATATTGATCCTAGAACCTTGCTCATGCTAGGCAAGTACTCTAGCACTAAGCTGCATCCCCAGGTAGTATTATTTTGAAGTATATTTAAATTTTAGGTTCTTTGTAATATAATTTAATAATTTAGATTTGAGGAACACGCTTTGGAATTCTTACTCAATTAAAGATATAGAATAAATTGATCTAAAGCCTTATAAACCTTGTTGAAACATACTAATAAGTAACTTTGGGTACCCATTAAAGCTAGATATTGTCAAATGACAAGATTCATAAGATACCAACATCAGAAGGGACTTTTATTAATATTGGTGGTACTGGTAATTGAAATAGGGGTGCTTCACCACCAAACTACATCCCCATAGCTTTATTTTGAGAGGGTCTTGCAAAGTTGTCCATTCTGGCTTCCAATTTGTGATCCTCCTACCTCAGCATCTGCAAAAGCCAGAATTACAAGTGTGCATCATCACGCCAAACCAGAAGAAACTTTAAACATTATCTACTTAGTCTATGTTGTTGGACTCCTTTTCCCAGTATCTCTCTTTTAGTCTTGCTTAACCTGTGTTAAACTTCAACATGCAATTTTAGTGCAAAATTTTCTCCTTATTACTGTTTGGTACTCCTTTCAGGACTGTACAAACATTTTTTTCCCTCATAGCTTCAGCAACATGTTTTATCAAATTTGGGATTTTCTGTCAGTATGATAGGTGAAAAATAGTATGTCAATATGATTCTAATTTGTGTTTCTCTTCTTTTGAAGGAGTATACAGATTGACTATCATTTGCCCATTTTTCTCTTAAGCTATTTTTTTCATATTGATTTAGAGGAATTATTAATGTAATAAAAATAAGTAATTAATGAGTTGCAAGTGTTATTTCTCAGTTTGCTAACTTTCTTTTGTAATCTATATTATGAATCTTTCATAGTTATTCAATTTGTGTAAAGTAATTCATTACTGTTTAATGACATCTGAATTTTGTGCCATGGACAGAAATCAGGGTATTCTTTTTATTATTTTCCAGTAGTTTTTGTTTTTTGACATTTACATATCCTTGATACATTTGCAGCTGATCTTGGTTTGAGAAGCAAGATATGAATCTGTTTATTTTTAGATGATTTTCTTATTGTGTAGTTTATTTCATAGTTCATTTTGCCCTCAACAGTTCCTCTTTAAAAATTTGGTGCAGAGTTGGAGTTGTGGCTCAGCGGTAGAGCGCTTGCCTAGCATGTGCAGAGCCCTGGCTTTATTTCTCAGCACCACATAAAGATAAATAAATAAAATAAAGGTATTGTGTCCAACTAAAAAATAAATATTCTTTTAAAAATTAGGAGCAATAATTAACTGAAGCTTCCTGGAGGCCTTCCATTAGTACTTTTTATCTAGTTCTTTCCTGTCCAGCTTTGCTTATTTATTTATTTATTTATTTTTTTTTTTATTTTTTTGCCTGGCTCAGTAGAATTTGCAACCTGAATGTATTCGTAAAGTTGGTTATCTATGCTGAAAGTAATACCTGATAGTTACAAATTAGTAGGTTTAATCTTTGGCTACACCCTCTTGAAATTCTTTTATATCTTAGTTATGTTCACTGTTATATTTATTCCCCCATCTTAAATAAACCACCTTGTACAGTCATGTACTTAGGAACCCTAAGGAAATGAGTAATTTGGGATCAATAGTTGAAGATTTATCTCTAATATTTAATCTTTTATTTTAGCCATTTTAGATAAAAATTTTTCATATCTGAATAAACAGGGAATATTCTCTTTGAATACTTCTAATAGAAGTATTAGAGATGAAGGTCTTTAAGAATTTTAAGGTTCATGGTAAGAACAATCTGAAAGGGTAAGAATTCCTAGGAAGGCAAGGGTCAAGTTGACTTGATCTAAAGAACTTGATCTAAGTATTCAAGTACAGTTTGGATGCCTTATGGGAGTTATTTTTACAAGTTCACAGACTTTAAAAAAAAAAAAAAAGTGGCAAACTTGCTTAAGTTTGCCAGCTTTTTGCCAGGTAGGTATATTCCTTTTTGTTGTTGTTGTTGCCAGGGATTGAACCCCTGGGGCACTTAACCACTGCGATACATCCCCAGTCCTTTTTCATATTGAGACAGGGTCTCACTGAATTGCTGAGACTGGCCTGAAATTTGCAATCCTCCTGCCTCAGTCTCCTGACTTGCTCTAATTACAGGCATGTGCTACCGTGGCTGGCTGAGCCCTTGTTTCTTAAACATCACTAATAACAAAGGACAAATATCCCCTGTAATTGTCATTTTATTTAATTTTTTTTTTTTTCTGGAGCCTTGCACCATGGCACGCTCCTATAATCCCAGAAGTTTGGGAGGCTGAGTGAGGCAGGAGAATCTTGAGTTCAAAGCCAGCTGGTCACAGCAAAAGAGAGGCACTAATCAGCAACACAATGAGACAAAATAGGGTTGGGGATGTGGCTCAGTGGTCTAGTGCCCCTGAGTTCAATACCTGGTACCCCCCCATCCCAAAATGTTTCTGAGTGCATTTTAATTATTTTGGTCACTGTCAACAAGAGTTAAATGTGAATAGCTATGGGTGAGAATTATTGTGGTAAAAATATTAGATGTTAAATCAGAGGAGAAATTTTTTAATCAGTGAAATGGCTCCCCATTGCCTCTAGGATAAAGTTCAGATTTCTTAACATGGCTAATAAAAGTCCTGGGTATGTGACCGCGGCTGACCTCTTGGTTTCTCTATTTGGCTAATAGTACGTTCTGGCCACAACAAACCATGAATAGTTCCCAAAATGCTATGTCCTGTCTCAACTATGGGCACTTCTGCAGTTTCTTCTGTGCTCTTGCCCCATTTTAAGGTACACTGCAAGAGAAAGAAGGGATTTTAAAAGCTGTTTCACACACTAATAGGTGTCAAGTTTACTGGCAGGACAGTAGTTTAACTTTATTTGGCTCTATAATTCATCTTTAAGGTAGACAGCACTAAAGTTAAAAGATTTTATTATTGTTGTTTATTTTTAATAGATGAAAACAAAAATTATGCGATCTTCTCAAGTTCACACAGCTAGAAGTTCATAGGGCCAGGTCTCAGGACCTGACTTTCTGTGTGTGTGTGTGTGTTTTGTGTATTTTAAATTAATAGTCTAATTCCTATGTAATCAATCATTTTAACAAAAATTTTTTGTGTGTTTACTATGGTAGTCAGCAAAGTGAGGATACAAAAATGATAAGAAGTTTTTTTCTCCAAGGCCCTAAAGTCTATTAGAAAGAAAAGATAAATTGTTACAATGCGGTGTGATTTCTGGTATGCATAGAGTATTAGACTTGGGTCTTGAGTCAAAAGGCCTTCTGTGGGAGTTAAATCTTAAATCTGAGTTTTCCCTAGGCAAAGACTTGAAATTGTTATGAGTAGTTGATAAAGTAAAAGTTAATGTGACATAGATTTAAGATCATTTAAAAATGTTAAAGAGATAACGTATAGAGGACTAAATAATGTGGTAGGGATAAATTTTTTTTTTTTTTTTTTTTGTGGTGCTGGGGATTGAACCCAGGGCCTTATGTGTGCAAGGCAAGTACTCTACCTACTGAGCTATAGCTACAGTCCCTCAATGGTTATTTTATATGAGATAAAACTATTAATTTTTAGAACTTATTAGGAAGACTAATTCATTTAGTAGAAAAAACATTAGGGATATATTTGGAGAGTATAGAAATGTCTTAGAACAAAAGCAACTATTATAATTGGGGAAAGTCAATTTATAATGAGGTTTGTATATATAATTTCTGTTATAGAATACATATTCAATTTTTTTTTATTCCTGAGACCCATCTCAAATATTACCTCATCGCTATGCATTTCCTGACTTTTCCCAAGCGTGATTAATTAGTATTTAATCTATGCTTCAATAATACAGTGTTTTGTATATTTCTCTGTTAAGGCATCTATCACAGTATTTGTGTTTTCTTCCCTTCTAGATGATGAGTTGTTTAGGAGGTAGAAACTCTGTCCTATTAGTATTTGAATCTATCTTGTATAATCATCACAATTGGCATTGACTAAATGTAGAAATGAAGATAGATAATTTTAATACTAAATTCTTGTCTCAACCTTTGATAAATTCTGTCCCTCAGATATACTGTTTTAATGTGCATGGTTGATTATGTTTCCTACATCAGTGTTCCAACTTATATTTCTGCCTTTATTTTACATTACTTTTCTCCCTTTGTATGCCCTTTGCAATGGATACACTGTTTTCTAAACATGTATTTATTGCTGGTATTTCTTTGTTCCTGAATACTTTGGGCTTTCTTTCCTATTCCTTTATAAGGATCCCTTCAAACACTATGTGTTCAAAGATACTTGACAACTAGCCAAGTATGTTCTCTTACTTTCATAAATAACTTTACAGATGACCTTACGACTCTCAGGCCATATTTACCATATTTTATTCAGTATATAATATGTTTTTGTTAATTCCTTTTCTTTTTCCCTCCCCCATAAAGAGTCTCGATTTCCTGAGGGCAGGGATTTTTTTGTTTGTGTAAAGATGCTTTGGATGTAATTGGACTATCCATAAACATGTGCTTAATTAAATAATAACTTAAAGTTAGATTGACATAATATTTTTATGAAGTTGGAAACTGGTAGTCATTTTACTAGAATTAAGACAATAGATCATAAAAGAGGAATTTAAATGACAATTTTGTCAGTTGTAGAATAAACTGTTCAAACCAGAAAACATGGCTCACTGGATTTTTCTGTGCATTTTTTATTTATAGTTTGTGGTGTTGTTGTTGTGTGTGTGTGTAGTTGTTAAAGTAAGTTTGATTACTTTTTTTTTCTTTTTTGTATTTTATTCAGTAGCCAAATTAATTGGGATATTCCAAAATGACAGCACTTGGCTGATGAATGATGTAAAATTATCTCAACAGTGATTTCCTTCCAAAAATAAAAGACACCTGGTGCTGACAATTTTTGATTTTAGAGGTTCTGCAAGGTAATTTGGTTGTTTTCTTAGTGTTCTCAATTTTTTTAATGTCTTCTAGATCATTTTATCTAGTGTCTTTGTGATTTATATATTATGCTGTTTCTGTTACCTCATTTCTCAATTTTTTTTTTTTTTTTTTTTTTTTGTCTTTGAATTTTGAAGACCTCATTGCCAACATGTTTTTTCAGGAAAGAATAAAAATAAGTATGTGTCTTCTTTAAAAAAAAAAACAACAAACAATTTCCTTCTAATATCATTAAAATTTTCAAACATAAAACAAAGTGTAAAAGATTTTATAGTGGACACCTATGTATTCACCATCTAGATTTTACTGTTTGCATAATTACTGTACTTTTCTTATCAACTTATTACCCATTTTCCTATCCACTTGTCCTTTTTTTTTTTTTTTTAAGAGAGAGTGAGAGAGAGAGAGAGAGAGAATTTTTTTTTTAAATATTTATTTTTTAGTTTTCGGCGGGCACAACATCTTTGTTTGTATGTGGTGCTGAGGATCGAACCTGGGCCACAGGCATGCCAGGCGAGCGCGCTACCGCTTGAGCCACATCCCCAGCCCTCCACTTGTCCTTATATTGAATATTAGATCTCTGGACTTTTTCATCCTACATTATCTGCTCTATTGTATCCTTTGAACTACAGCTTTCCATTTCCTTCCCCTGTCTCCCCATCACCACTGTTCAGTATTCTGTCTCCACCACTTTGATTACTATCTGTCACATATTAAATATGTATCTTCTACTAGTATAGTATTTGTGTCTGTGTTCATTTTCTGACATTTGATGTTCCTTCTCTGTGCTTACCTTTATCCGAGCACACATAACATGTATTAGCAATGATCTATTTACTGTGTTCCCTTCAGAGGTCAGTTATTTATCATCTTAGTACCTGAAGTTATTGATGAATAAATATTTATTGGATGAATAAATAAATGTTTTCTTAATTAAAATTGCCACTTGTAGTAAACTTCTGGTAGAAAACACTTTCTGTTTTAGCTGATCTCCCATAATGTACAGAAATTCACATAGTGCCTCCAGTTCTTTCATATATAGAATATTACTCTGGCATATCGTGAATATCCAGAATAGTATATATGTATGTATGTATGTATGTATTTATATTGGAGATTGAACTCAGGGGTGCTCTACCAGTGAGTTAATATTTCCATTCCTTTTTATTTATTCATTCATTTTCATTTTGAGATAGGGTATTGCTAAGTTGCTGAGGCTGGGCTTAAACTTGGAATCCTCCTGTAATCCTAAATCACTAGGATTACAGATGCACACCACCATACTCAGCTTCAGAATAGTCTTTTTAAAATTCTTTTATTTTTGCTGGGTGTGTTAACACATGTCTGTAATCTTAGTTACTTGGCAGGCTGAGGTAGAAGGATTGCAAGTTGAAGGCTAGCATAAGCAACTTAGTGAGACCCTGTCTCAAAAAAACAAAACAAAACAAAACAAAAAAAACCATGGGGTTGTAGTTCAATGGTAGAGGGCCCCTAGGTTCAATCCCCAGTATCACCAAATAACTAACTAAAAAAAATTTTAAGTGTCATAGTTTAATGCAGCATTTTTCTTTCTTTTTTTTTTAAAAGAAACATGTCTCTTTTATTTTTTATTTTTGTTTAAGAGAGAGAGAGAGAGAGAGAGAGAGAGAGAGAGAGAGAGAGAATTTTTTAATATTTATTTTTTAGTTCTCGGCGGACACAGCATCTTTGTTTGTATGTGGTGCTGAGGATCGAACCCGGGCCGCACGCATGCCAGGCAAGCGCGCTACCACTTGAGCCACATCCCCAGCCCAAATGCAGCATTTTTCTTCATCTTATATCAACTAATGATGTACTTTATAATCAACTGGTGACATATTGGATTTCATAACTTCCATTGTGCTTTTTTAAAATATGTTCCATTTGATAAATAATCATCCATTTATATAAAATCAGAAGGCATTGCTTTTCTGATTTAATTGCTCAGGTATACATAGATGTTCCCTAGTCAAAGTGTCTGAAGCTGAATATGAAGAGCTACCATTTTGGGACCATGAACTACCATTTTGGAAAGGGGGGTACCAGGGATTAAGCTCAAGGGCACTCGACCACTGAGCCACATACATAGCCCTGTTTTATATATTATCAGACAGGGTCTCACCGAGTTGCTTAGCACCTTGATAAATTGCTGAGGCTGTCTTTGAACTCTAGATCCTCCTGCCTCAGCCTCCAGAGCTGCTGGGATTATAGGTGTGTGCCACCACACCTAGCTTTGAACTACCATATTGGCTAATGCTTTGTTCTGGGAACACAATCTTCCATCTATTTGGTCTCACAATGGTAAAATCTGGAAAAATAATTTTTTTTTTTTTTTTTTTTGGTGATTCTGGGGATTGAACCCAGGGCTTTGAGCATACAAGACAAGCATTCTACCAACTGAACTATAACCTCAGCCCTGGAAAAATAATTTCTTCTTTTTCTATATTTTACATTTTCTAAAATGATGTTTATAAAAGCACATGAGTATCATTGTGATTGTTAATATGTTAATTTCTAGGTAAAATTAATCTGGGTTTGGTAGTTTTTATTCCTCAGTTTTTAAAAGCATTTCTACATTTAAATAGTGAACAAAAATTTTGCTTAGGAGCTGGGTAGGGCAGCACATGCTTGTAGTCACAGTGACTCAGGAGGCTGAGGCAGAAAGATCAAAAGTTTGACCCAGTCTGGGTAAGTTAGCGAGACCCTGTCTCAAAATTTAAAAAAATAAAAAAGGTTTAAAGATGGTACGTCTGTGATAGAGGGCCCCTGGGTTCAATCCCTAGTGCTGCCAAATATATGCATATACATATACATATACATATAAATTTCCTATTTCATGTATGTGTGTGTGTTTTTTTTTAATAAACTCAAATGTACAAGAGTAAATACCTTTATTTGTGGTTCTCCATGCAAGACAGTCGGGATAGAATAAAAATTATCTGTATTAAGAACATTTAGAATGATGCAAACCTAAACAATAATAGCTATTTAATATTAGCAAGTAATCTATTAGATCCTTTTTACACATAAGTAATATATATGTGTGCCTATATATAAACATATACAGTTAGCCATCTGTAGCTTTGGGTTCTTCATCAAAAGGTTCAATCGACTGAGGATCATATAACATTTACAGTGTATTAGATATTACATGTTGCCTAGAGATGATTTGTATATAATGAATACTTTTGAAGTTTATTAACATGAAAGTGCTCAGCTGTTTTACCTGCATTTACTTTTTCTTTCTTTCTTTTTTTTTTTTTGGTACCAGGGATTGAACACAGGAGCACTTAAGGACTCAGCCATCCCCAGCCTTTTTATCTTAATTCAGGGTCTCAGTAAGTTGCTTAGGGCCTTGCTAAATTGCCAAGGCTGGCTATCAACTTGTAATACTCCTGCTTTAGCCTCCCGAGCTGCTGGGATCACAGGTGTGCACCACCACACCAAGCATGCATTTTATTTTATTTTTTTTTTTAATTTTTTTTTTTTTTTAAATATTTATTTTTTAGTTCTCGGCGGACACAACATCTTTGTTTGTATGTGGTGCTGAGGATCGAACCCGGGCCACACGCATGCCAGGCGAGCGCGCTACCGCTTGAGCCACATCCCCAGCCCCAAGCATGCATTTTAAATAAGGGATTTGAGCATCGATGGATTTTGGTATTTCTCCAGGAAAAGATAGGGAATTATGATACCCAGCCCCCCCCTCATATACCAAAGGGCAACTCTATATACATAATTGTTTTTCACATGAGACTATCATAAGACCAATTTAATGCTTAGCTACTATTTTGTCTTCTCAGTGTGACTCTTAGTATTTGTACAGTTTACTAAAAATAATAAGCAACATGTATATTCCAAATGATTCAACAGAATGGCATTGAAGATGGAGTTATAAATTAACCCAATTACAGGAAGATGCTTGCTTTTGCTTCATAGATTTGTAAATTATTTGGCTATAAGGTGGTATTCTATGTAGATGAACAAGGCCATGATAGAAATATGTGTGAATATCTTTCAGCATATTATCTGTGCTGTCAGCTAACCAGATGACTAATTGTGATTTCAGTTTGGGCTACTTTATAATCTCAAGTAGTTTCTCTTCTTGATGCAATTCTACATATACCTTATGAAATAATGGATTTATCTGCTCAAGAGGTTAAACTAAAATATTGCAATGTACTTACTAATCTTAGAAGGTCTGATATCAGCTATGTTAACATATTTTGAGGTGTAAGACATAATTCTTTTTTTTTTTTTTTTTTGCTTTAGCTGGGGATTGAACCCAGGACTTTGTGCATGCTGGGCAATCACTCTACCTACTGAAGTATCTCCCCAGCCCACATAAATATTTTTTACATTGATGAAAAGTGCTGGGGAGTGAAGACCATTTCATGGTATGGGAGAAAGTGCAATGAACTATTTCTAGGTTTACTTTCTTTCATCATAATAAATATGAAGTATAAAAAAGTTATGATTATTTTTCTGGTACTGGTGATAAAACCCAGGGCCTTGAACATGCTAGATAAGTACTGTACCACTTAGCTTTATCCCCAGGCCTATTGCTGTGTGTGTGTGTGTGTGTGTGTGTGTGTGTAGCGGTTGTCCTGAACATTGAACCTGGGAGCACATTACCATTGGGCTTCATTCCCAATACTTATTTTTAATTTTGAGACAAGATTGCTGAGTTGCTGAGGCTAGCTTTGAATTTGTGGTCTGCCTCCTTCAGCCTCTTGAATCAGTAAGATTACAGGCATGCACCAGAGTAACCAACTCAGCCCTATTGCTTTAAATGCATTCTTATGTCTACTCTAGGAGATTCCCCCTCCCCTTTTAGGGAATGTTAATGAGTAGTTTGCAATTATTATTCTACAAAAATATTGTACACTTATTTTATGCTTTTAAAGTCATGTATAAGCTTTGTTTATGTAAGTTTAATGAATAATCATTAAATTTAAGTTGTTTTTATTCTTTTTTTTTCCCCTAGGATTCTACATTTGATGACATATTATCTAGAGCAATAATGAACAATGGCCTGTTTTGGATTAGTTGATGAACTTCGGTAATGATCTAATAATATCTACCACAGAGAAGCTAAATATACTCAATTCATAGTGAACAACCCAGATTGTTACTGACTTTTAAAGATGACAGATCCAATGATGGACTTTTTTGATGATGCCAATCTTTTTGGTGAGACCTTAGAAGGTTTATCAGATGATGCATTTGTACAACCAGGACCTGTTTCACTAGTTGATGAATTGAACTTGGGTGCAGAGTTTGAACCTTTGCATATAGACTCACTGAACCATGTTCATGGTACACCAACACATCAGAAGATGACTGATTTTGAACAGTTAAATCAATTTGATACAATGAAATTTCACCAAGTTAATCAGTCTTTTGGTAGCCCAGCTGAACATGTGTTATCACCACACTCTCAGTTTAATTGTTCTCCTATCCATCCCCAAAACCAGCCCAATGGTTTGTTTCCAGATGTGGCAGATGGCAGTCCTATGTGGGGTCATCAGACAGCTACTAACATTTCTAATCAAAATGGATCTCCTTTTCACCAACAAGGACATTCGCATTCTATGCATCAGAATAAAAGCTTTGTGGCACACCATGACTTTGCCTTATTTCAGGCCAATGAACAACAAACACAGTGTACTTCACTACGCTCACAACAAAATAGAAATACTCTTACCCCAGGGCAAAATTCTCTTAGCCAGTCTAAAAATTTTATGGATGTTAATGTTCCTGGTCCTCATAGAGTCAATGTTAACCACCCATCACAAATCACTAATGCATCTACTTCACAACAGTCTCTTTCGATGCAGTTTTCTCAAACATCAAATCCTTCAGTACACTTCCTCAAGTGTAACAATCATCAAGAAGGAAATTTTAATGGACCTTCTCCAAATATGACTTCTTGTTCTGTCAGTAATTCTCAGCAGTTTTCTTCACATTATTCCTTTTCTAGTAATCATATTTCACCCAACAGTCTCCTTCAGTCCTCTGCAGTTCTTGCACCCAATCATGCAAATCAGACTTTATCTGATTTTACTGGAAGTAATTCCTTTTCACCTCATAGGGGAATCAAGCAGGAATCTACTCAGCATATCCTAAACCCCAATGCATCATTGAATTCAAATAATTTCCAAATGTTGCATTCATCACATCCTCAGGGTAATTACAGCAATTCAAAATTATCTCCTGTGCATATGAACTTTCCAGATCCTGTTGACTCAGGAACTCAAATGGGCCATTTCAGTGATCATGTAGAAACTAATGGCTTTTCATCTTTAGAAGACAATTTACTTCATCAAGTGGAGTCTCAACCTGAGCCATTCACAGGACTTGACCCAGAGGACCTCCTTCAGGAGGGTCTGCTTCCGCAATTTGATGAGTCAACATTTGGACAAGATAATTCCAATCATGTTTTAGATCATGACCTTGATCGACACTTTACTTCACATATTGTAGCTCGGCCTTCTGATATGGCTCAAACTCAGTTGCAATGTCAGGCTCGGAGTTGGCATTCATCATTTTCTAATCATCAGCATTTACACGACAGAAATCGCCTGTGTTTACAACGACAGGTATGTAGCTCCTTTGATATTTGGAGTAGAGTGGGATTTTATTCATTGAGTTCGTTTTATTTGTGGCCTATTCAAAATTTCTTAAACTTGGAATTCTATTGAATATGCATATTTTAACATAGGTTTATCTTGCTTTAAAAGTCTTACTGAAAGTGATTCATTGATGTCCTCAAAGCAATAGACTAACTTACGTCTAGAAATTTGTGAGGTTTTAAAACCTTTTTTGTAACTTTTAATTATTAATACCTTTATTGGAAGGTGATTTTACCAAAAATAAAACTTTTAAAACCATAATAAAATAAGAAACAACAGACTGGGAAATTTTTATTGCAGATGTGATGGACATACTGTTGACATTCCTGTAAAAAGCTCATATAAATTGATTACAGATCTTAAAACTGCAGCTGATAACTGGATAAAGCTCATAAATGAAATTCACAAAGTAGGAAATTATATTAGTAAACAACCAGGAAAATGTGCAATTTTAGTAATAATTAATTCAGTGTGGAGTGTGGTTTCATTTTTATCAGTCAAATAAATTTTTAGAATGTTAATGCTTAATGCTTCAAAGTTTTGATGAAATTGGTACTTATGTGGCTTGGTCAATTAAAATAAATATTTTAGAAAGCAATTTGATGGCATATTAGAATAACCTAAACATTTCAAAAGTAGTATACCTGCAGATATTTACCTTACAGTTTTTCTAAGGGACAACTGGAAACAGCATATCCATATTAGATACCTATATTAGATGGTCTAATTTAAGTATTAAAAAGTCTTTGAAAACTAACACTGAAAATATGTTAATGATGAGAGGGAAGCATAATTCAAAATTATGATCACAGTAAAATGGTTTAGAGAACAGGCTCTGGTTCCAGAGCACATATGTTTGAATCTTAGTTCCTCTTTCTTATGAGTTGTATGACTTTGAGCTAGTTTAATAATTTTTATGTGTCTCTTTTTTCTTGTCTTTACAATAAGAAATAATAGTAGGATCTATCTTGTAAAGCTTTTGAAAGGATTAGCAGTTGCAATGTGTAAGAGTGCTGAGGACTGTGCCTAGCTTATGTTTAAGTACTTAATAAATGTTTTTATAATTACACTTATAGCAATTTGAAAATGTGTACATTAAAAAATACCAGAAGAAATAGTTTGCTTTAGGGTAGTACAGTTACATTTTTCTTCCATTTGTTTTATATAATTTTTGTCATGTTAAGTACATTACTTTTATAATTAAAAATATACTTCATGTAATATTTTACATTTCTGTGAACTCTTGTTAAATTAGGGATTTATAAAATGCTTTAATACCTTGGTTATCTTTGAGACTCTGGACAACAAAATATACCATTGTTCTTGATATTAAAATTTTGAGATCAGTTTTTCATTAGACTTAAAGCATTTAGAAAGAAAGAAAATCCTTATGTTTTCCATAAGGTTTACTTTAGTTGTATTTTTTCCTTCCTTCCTTCCTTCCTTCCTTCCTTCCTTCCTTCCTTCCTTCCTTCCTCCCTCCCTCCCTCCCTCCCTCCCTCCCTCTCAGGATTGAACCAAGAGACTGAGTGCCCAGCTCTTTTTATTCTTTATTTTAAGACGAAGTCTCACTAAGTTGCTTAGGGCTCACTGAGTTGATTGAGACTGGTCTCAAACTTTGAATCCTCCTGTCTCAGCCTCCCAAATCACTGGGATTACAGGTATGCATCACCACACCCAGCTTAGTCGTATTTCAAAGAGTATTTTCCACATATTTTTTCAAACATCTAGATGGATGTAAAGATACTTAAAAGGTGCTTAAAAACATCTCCCTTCAGGGTCTGGGGCTGTGGCTCAGTGGTAGAGCGCTTGCCTAGCATGCGTGAGGCCCTGGGTTTGAGCCTCAGCAACTCATAAAAATTAAAAAACAAATAAAATAAAGGCATTAAAAAAAAAAGAACTGAAATTTCTTAAAAAAACAAAAAACAAAAAACAAACTTCCTTCTTGTGACAAGTTGAATATTATGATTCTGCTCCCTCTACTGGAGGAGGATCAAGCCCAGATTGGATTGAATTTAGGTTCATCTATCTACTTTGTATGTAGATTTCTGAGTAGTTTGATTTATCATTTTGTCCACTGAATAATTGAAGTTATGGACCATGAAATTTGTTAACTTTTTAATTTTATTTTTCTAAGGCCTGTTACGATTTTAATTTATCTTTGTGTGTGCATGTGTGTTATGTATCTTAATTCATGCATTTCATTAATGTATTTCTAAAGATGTTTTCCCAGCTTTAGAAAATAGTAGGAACTGTTATAGGTTTGGAATGAAAGGATAGTAAGGTGCAGTCCATTTGGAATACTTTTTTTTGACTACTGAATACTTTTTTTTGACTACTGAATGTCTATTCTCAAGTTTTCTATTTCTTATTAGTGTTAAAGTAATGGATTTTGTAGCCAGGCACCGTGGTGCATGCCTGTAATCCTAGCAGCTCAGGAAGCTGAGGCAGGAGGATTGCAAGTTTAAAGCAGCCTCGGCAATTTATTGAAGCCCTAAGCAACTCAGTGAGAACCTGGTCTCTAAATAAAATACAAAAAGGGTTGGGGATGTGGCTCAGTGCTTGAGTGCCCTGTGTTCAATTCCTGGTACCAAAGAAAAAGTAATGGGTTTTGTTGATTGTAGGAGGTAAAGAGTAGAAATGAAGTGATAAAGAGGGCTATTATGATTATTATTATATATCGCATGTCAAATTTATTTACAGAATTATGGGCATATGGTCTAATAATTTAAATTATTTATACATGGAATTTATAACAAGTTCTGGCAGAGCATATAAGCTTTTTGCTTATGTAATTTTTGGCATGTTCTGAATGTTTATGGGTACTGACGTTATTTTTTTATTTTTCCAACTTTGGAAATGTGTACTTCAGTACTCAGAAAGCTGACATGTTATTTTAATAAGGTGTTCTTATCAGATTCTAAAGAGGATTTTTTTTTCTGAGGTTTATTATCAGGTTTCTTTAACTATTTCTCTTCAAGAATTTTATGTCAGGCTACATTGGCATTACTACATATGGAAGTTTAGAGATTTAAAAATAATAGTTACAATTTTTAGTTTATCAAAAACAATTGAGTCATTTTGTTATAGTGTAAATAAGATATTGTTTAATCTTCTGATTGAAAAATCACTGATGCCTTTCTTCAGAATTCTAGAAAACTGTGCTGAGAATGTTGGATGTTCAGTGAATAATTCTAAGCCTTAACTTTTCTTATTCCTCAAGTGCAGTAGAGGGATTGTAGGTAAAATTTCAAATATTTTAGAGTACCTGACATCTGTATCAATTGTTAAAACAGTGAGTATGACTGAGATGACCTCTCTAGAATTTGACTCTAGAATTTTACCACTTAAAAATTTGACTCTAGGACTGGGGATATAGCTCAGTTGCTAGAGTATTTACCTTGCATGCACAAGGCGCTGGGTTCAATCCCCAGCACTCAAAAAAAAAAAAAAAAAAAAAAAAGACTCTAGAATGTTACCACTTAATAGAAGAGAGAAGGTGCCCTGATGCTTAAGGGAAAAGGCTTGAGGATGAGGTGGGTAAAAAGGTATCACAAATGCTTTTCTAAATGTTAGCATGAACCAGCTGTAGCATAGAGAAAATACTATCTTAACTCTAATTTTTGGAGCAATGGAATTTTGAGAGAATAACACTAAACTTTTCATTGTTGTTTTCTGACATTTTCTACTGTTTTGTAACACACAATCTTTAGTTTTTGTCCTTTTCTTTAAAAGTAGAAACAATGTATTGAGCAGTATGTGGTTTTTCAATGTTTGTATATTAAATTTAGTATAAAAGTTCTATAGCAATGAAACATGGGATGACTAACAAGAGGAAATAGAATTTTAGGTGCTCACTTTAATACTTTGAGGTTTTTTCTCTGAAGGTAGAGAAGCTTATTACTTAATATTTTAATTAATTTTTGTTTGTTTTGTTTGTTTGTTTGTTTTGGTACTGGGGATTGAACCGAGGGGCACACAACCACTGAGTCACATCCCCAGCCTTTTTTTTTTTTTTAAATATCTTTATTTTATTTATTTATTTATTTATTTATTTATTTATTTATGTGGTGCTGAGAATCGAACCCAGGGCCTCACACATACTAGGCGAGCGCTCTACCGCTGAGCCACATCCCCAGCCCATCCCCAGTCTTTTTATATTTCATTTAGAGACAGGGTCTTGTGAAGTTTTACTGGAGCTTTGCTAAGTTGCCAAGGCTGGCTTTGATCTTAGAAGCCTCCTGCTTCAGCCTCCCCAACTGCTGAGATTTCAGGCATGCTCCAGCATGCCTGGCTATTAATTTTATTATTATTATTTTTCAGTTCTAGGATTGATCTGAGGGCTGTTTATCACTGAGCTATCTTTTTAATTTTTAATTTAAGACAAGATCTGTAAGTTGCCCAGGGTGATCTTGAATTTGAGCTCCTTCTGCCTTACTCAGCCTTCTAAATCACTGGAATTACAGGTGTGTATCACAACACCTGGCTATTACTTATAAACTTAAAAAACAACTTAAAGACAGGCTTAGGTAGCTTTTATAAGGCATATTTTAAAGATACTCTTTTTTTTTAACTTGTAGTATCGTTATCAAAAGGTATCTATTGTTGACATTTAAAAAATCTTGTCTCTCTTCCTTGTCCCTTACCTCCATGGTTTTGCATTTTTAAGAAACCAAGTTGGGAACATAGAATTTGTACTTCTTTTTGGCAGATTGCTTTTTAACCTTCTAGTCAATATGTTACATACACTTTTTACGCTATTAACATTTTTTTTAAACGATTTTGAATCTCTGAATAGTTTGCCATTTTAAGGTTGCTAAATTATAGTATATAGTAGGTATATAGTATATAGTAGTATATAGTATATAGTAAGGTTATTACCAAGTTGTTGGAAAATCTGAATTAAGGTTATTAAAATATCTTCATATTTTCTTGCATATATTATCATAATAATTGAATTTAAATTTAAATTAAGTGTGTATTAATAATGAATTACAGTATCTAATAGATACAGCATTTACTTTTAAAAGTTCATAAGATAATGTTTACCAGAATTTATTTAAATCTATACCTGATATTTGGCATGATATTGCTTATAAAAAGTTTCAAAATTCTTAGTTGACTTACTCATCCAAAACACAAAATAGAAATTCTATCAAGGATTTTTGTTATTGTTTGTAATTTATTTGTTCTTATTAGTTATACATTACAGTAGAATGTATTTTGACATATTGTACATATAGAGAGTATAACTTCTCATTCTCCTGATTGTACATGATGTAGAATTACACTGTGTAATCAAATATGCACATAGGAAAGTAAAATCCAATTAACTCTACTATCTTTTCTATTCCCATTCCTCCTTCCTTCCCTTCATACCCCTTTGTCTAATCCAAAGTATTTCTATGCTTCCCACCCCACTCCCCACCCCTTATTGTGAGTTAGCATCAGAGAGAAACTTTGGCCTTTGGTTTTGGAGGGTTGGCTTTTTTCATTTAGCATGATAGTCCCCTGTTCCATCCATTTACTGCCATAATTTCGTTCTTCTTTATGGCTGAGTAGTATTCCTGTGTGTGTGTGTGTGTGTGTGTGTGTGTGTGTGTGTATGTGTGTGAATCTCACATTTTCTTTACCCATTCATCTGTTGAAGGGCACCTATGCTGGTTCCGTAGTTTAGCTATTGTGAACTGAGCTGCTGTAAACAGTGATGTGGCTGTGTAACTGTAGTATGCTGATTTTAAGTCCTTCAGGTATAAACCGAGGAATGGGATAACTGGGTCAAATGGTGGTTTAATTCTAAGTTTTCTGAGGAATCTCTATACTGCTTTCCAGAGTGGTTGCACCAATTTTCAGTCCCACTAGAAATTTAGGGGTGTACATTTTCCCCACATCCTTGCCAACATTTATTGTTACTTGTCTTCTTTTTTTTTTTTTTTGAGAGAGAATTTTAATATTTATTTTTTAGTATTTGGCGGACACAACATCTTTGTTTTTGTATGTGGTGCTGAGGATCGAACCCGGGCCACACGCATGCCAGGCGAGCGCGCTACGGCTTGAGCCATATCCCCAGCCCAGTTACTTGTCTTCTTGATAGTTGCCCATACTGACTGGAGTAAGATGAAATCTCAGTGTAGTTTTAATTTGCACTTCTTTAACTGCTAGAGATGTTGGACATTTTCTTTTTCAGTTAAAATAGACCAGATTTTGTTTTTAACATTTCTGTCAAATCTTCTAGATTATACAGTGTTCTATTTTAATTGAGAAATTGGAGAATGTTAGCTAGTTCTGAAATTTCTTGATTATTAAACTATTTGTACGATTTTACATTAAAGAAAAGGTAAACTCTACACTGTCTCCCAGGATTCAGAGTAACAGAAGCTTGATTGTTAACAATAACTGTAAGGCTATTGACTTTAAAGTATGAGCTTTCATACTTAGGGGTAAGAGATGAACAGGAAATAAATTTGAATGGCGGGGCAACTGGAGGACTAACAATTGGTAAGGAATTTGTGGATTAGTATGCTATGTGAAGTGTTTGAGATTCAAACCAAACTTCAAAGAAGTTCTACCAAAATTTCATGACACTAAATTTTATTGATGGGGCTTACTCTCAAATACGGTAGGCCTACTTGTTTATTTATAATTAAGTAAATTTAAAACAATGTTTTGCAATCTATAGATTCATTGGATTTTATTCCTCTTATTGTAACAGAAATGAAAAGCTGTTTTTGAATATTAAAATATGAGTGACCAGGTTTCTCTACTTAGATAAATGGACTGAGATTATTTTAAATTGAGGAAATATTTTAATATGAAATGCGATGGTAAGCACATAATTAAGAAACATGGACTATAGTTTTTATTTTTATTTATTTATTTTTTAAAGAGTGAGAGAGAGTGAGAAAGAGTAAGAGAGAGGGAGAGAGAGAGAGAGAGAATTTTTTTAATATTTATTTTTTAGTATTTGGCGGACACAACATCTTTGTCTGTATGTGGTGCTGAGGATCGAACCCTGGCCGCACGCATGCCAAGCGAGCGCGCTACCGCTTGAACCACATCCCTAGCCCCGACTATAGTTTTTAATTACCAGTAAATAAAATCATTTGCTATGGTCAACTATGCAAATAATTATCTTCTTCTTTTTTTTTTTAAAGAGAGAGAATTTTTTTTTAATATTTATTTTTTAGTTTTCGGTGGACACAATGTCTTTGTTTGTATGTGGTGCTGAAGTTCGAACCCGGGCCGCACGCATGCCAGGCAAGGGCACACCACTTGAGCCATGTCCCCAGCCCCAATATCTTCTAATTACAAATAAAGGGGCTGAGGTTGTGTCTCAGCGGTGGAGCACTTGCCTAGCATTGGTGAGACCATGGGTTTGATCCTCAGCACCACATAAAAATAAATAAATAATATAAAGGTATTGTGTCCAACTACAACTAAAAAATAAAAATATTTAAAAAAAAGAACCAATAAAGATTAGGATACTTCTCCTGGGCGCTGTGGCTCATGCCTATAATCCTACCAGCTTGAGGGCCGAGGCAGGAGGATCATGAGTTCAGAGCCAGCCCTCAGCAAGTTAGTAAGGCCCTAAGCAACTCAGCTAGACCCTGTCTCTAAATAAAATAGACAAAGGGCTGGAGATGTGGCTCAGTGGTTGCATGCCCCTGGGTTCAATTCATCTATGTGAGGCTTTTAAGTGCATGTCAGCACCATTCTGATATTTATCAATAATGATATGGTTATCAAAACAAGCATATCTAATGAGTGTGTTACAAGTTTCTCAAGTTTCTTTCTTTTTTAAAATATTCATTTTTCAGGTGTAGATGGATACAACACAATGCCTTTATTTTTATGTGGTGTTGAGGATTGAACCCGGGTCCCACCCATGCTAGACAAGCGCTCTACCACTGAGCTACAATCCCAGCCCCAAGTTTCTTATTTTAAAATTTTAATTTGTAGCTGAACGTGGGCATAAGTAAAATACATTTGTCATTAAAGTTTTTCAGAACAGTAATTATGATGTAGTAATTTGTGTATTTAAGCAAAAATTAGAATGATTACATGAAAGTTAGTTATAGGAATGAGCAGACCAGATGGGCATCAGGGTGGCACACACCTGTAATCCCAGCTACTTGGGAGGCTGAGGCAGAAGGACCATAAGTTTGAGGCCAGACTCAGCAACATTGTAAGGTCCTACACAACTTAGCATGATCCTGACTTGAAATAAAAATAAGAAGGGCTGGGGGGATGTGATTTAGTGGTTAAGCATCCCTGGATTCAATTCCTGGTACCACCACAAATTTAAGAAAAAAGGATTGAGCAGACCAATGTCATAAATGGTAGAAAAGAATAAAAGAATTTTTGCTTGGCCACTATTTAAATTATTTTTAAATAGCTTAGCTGTACTTCTGAGTATTAAATTTGGTTTAATGTAGGCAAGTCAAATGCTTTTAAAAACATTTTTCAGTACCTAAGAGAAACTTAATGTCTGAGCCTCATTCTACAAGTTAACATTTAACACTATTTAATTTCTTTCAATAGTAATAATCTTTAAAAAGTTGTTGAGGTTGAGTGTCTTTGATTAAAAATAGTAAAACACATATTTTCCCATGTATGATTAATTAAGCATTATAATTTCATGTTTAATCATATCAGTATTTGCTTTTACTGTAGATAGTTCATGGATTTTTAAGACTTTTTCATTTAATTTATTTTATTTCATTTGGTATGGGGGATTGAACCCAGGGACATTTTACCACCTAGCTACATCCCCAGCCCTTTTAAATTTTTTATTTTGAGACAGGTTTCACTAAGTTGCTTAAGCCCACTCTATGTTGCTGAGGCAAACCTCAAACTTGCAGTCCACCTGTCTTAGCCTCTTGTGACCTTGGGTTTACAGTAAAGGCCACCACGCTCAGCTTTAATGATTTTATTTTTAATTGATTAGTTTGATTTATTACAATGTCAGAGGAAGCTTTTTTTTTTTTTTTCCTCCTTTCTTTTTTTTTTTGTGGTACTGGGGATTTAAACCCAGGGGCACTTTACCAGTGGGCTACATTTCCAGACTGTTTTTTCTTTTATTTTGAGGCAGGGTCTTAAGTTGCAGCCTCACAGCCTCAGCCTTCCAAGTTTCTAGGATTATTGGCATATGCCACTGTGCCCAGCTAGAGCATTCTATTTTGAAGACACTCATCTAAATTGAGTCTGGAAAGAGTATTGATAAAGAGTCTTCATGTGGGTTTACTACAATTTGTGTTATCATTTTGATCGTATGTTTGAGTTAAAGGTTTCTTGCATTCTAGGTGAATC
This sequence comes from Marmota monax, assembly GCF_021218885.2. Lineage (NCBI taxonomy): Eukaryota > Metazoa > Chordata > Mammalia > Rodentia > Sciuridae > Marmota > Marmota monax. The sequence continues at coordinate 7,169,533 of NW_026695224.1, forward strand.
AGTTTTTTTCCCCACATTTTTAATTATTGAAGCTACATCTCCAGCCTTTTTATTTTTTATTTCAAGATATTCTTGGTAAATTGCTCAGTTTGGCCTCAAAGGTGAGATCTTCCTGCCTCATCCTACCTAGTTGTAGGGATGATAGGTATGTGCCACCACACCTAACACATCTTTTATTTTTAGAAAAACTCTTCATTGATCAGACTTCACTGCTTATTTAAATATGCATAGGAATTTGAACTGAAGAAAAAAAGATATCTAGCCTAAATAAGTGACAAAGTAAATTTAATTTTTATATTTCTTTTTCCAGTACTAGGAATTGTACCCAGAGGCCCTCTAGCACTGAGCTACATTCAGCACTTCTAATTTTTTTTTTTTTTTTTTTTTTTGGCAATGCTAGGGATTAAATCCATGGCCTTATGCATGCTAGAAAAGGACTCTACCACTGAGCCACATCCCAAGCTTGCTATTTTTATTTTTTATTTTGAGACAGGGTCTCACTAAATTGGTGAAGCTCACAAACTTGCCATCTCCTGCACCAATCTTCTAAGTCACTGGGTTACAGGTGTGCGCTATCCATACCTGGCTAGGTTTTATAACTAAATAAGGTTTCATAATACATGTCCTTAATTCTATTAATAAGTTAAACATTTTAGAAAACTTTGTCATTATATTTATTATGTGGAATTGGAAATCCCCAATAAGATCAATTATTTCAAAGTTAATACCATGTATGATTATTTAAGTATATTCATAAGTATATCCTGGAGACTAGCTAATTTGTAAAGTTAGATATTAACTAGCTTTCAGTTTGGTTTAGGAACACAGATTTTTCTTGTTAGTTTTGTTTTTGCAGTACTTGGGATCAAACCAGTCCTCTATGCATGCTGTACAGGAGTACCCTACAGGAGTACAACTAAGTCATATCCCAGCCCAGGATGCAAATTCTTTTTAACAATTACAATTAATACCCATCCGTCTATATAACTTTTTTACACTATTAGAATTAAAGTGATTTTGCCATTTAAAAATATCAGTTTCTAAAAACTAAAAACAAAAGTATCCATTTCTAGACAAGATCTTGCACAAATTAACCTGTATATTAAATGTAGCAGTGCAAAAGCAGAAAAGTGTAGAAGGTAGTACAGAAATACCCATAAACTCACCATTTAGGTTTAAGTAACTTTGTTCCAACTAGATTTTCTTAAAGAAATAAAATGTTGTAAATAACCCTTGAAACCCCTATTCCCATTTATTTCCCTTTCCAGAGCAAACCTCTATTTTGATATATGTATCTTTTCACTATGTTTTTGTAACTCCATAGAGGTAGCTGTGTGTTTCTCCCTATCCATAAACATCTGAGGAAGAAAAGGGAAAGAATGGAGAGGAGAATTACTGCAGTTTGTTTATTTAAAAAGAAGAATTTGAAGCAAGTAACTCAAACATTAACATCTATTTAATCTTATTTCATGGTTGTTCATTTATTTTCTTTATGTTAAAAATGTTGTATAATTTAATCTTAACAATAAAACAAAATGGTGGCTTTGGATTTAGGTAGATCTGGGTAGCAGGGAAAAAAAAAAACAACTTTTTTTTTTTGTATTTTTTTTCTTTCTGGCCCTGTTACCCTGAGCAAATGTGTTATTATTTTCTAAACTTTAATAGCCTCCTTCATTAAATGTGGATAATATTGGTAATTGTCATATAAGATTGTTTTCTGTTTTAAAGTGAGCTAATCCATGTGGTATTTAGTGTGATACCTCACTAATAATTTTTGATTATCTATTTTTCAAACTTTCAAAAGATTTTTCTATTCTTCATTAATCACCAAAGGATATAGATATGGAACTAAAAGATGTAGACATTTGTATGTAATATTTTGTGACTTCGACAGCTCCTTTTATTTTCTACTTTTTATTATTTGCTATGCTGGGATCAAGCTTAGGCTAGGCAAGTGTTCTACTCTGGGCTACACATGCAGCCCTGTACTGTAATTTTTAAAGAAGAGGAAATACCTTGAATTTAATGAATGGGTAATACTGAGATTTGGAAGGATTTGGGAAGTTAAATGGGTACCATTTGCAGGGCCTTGAATGCCAGGCTAAGGCCAAGTGAAGACTTGGGCAGGCAAAACTCACAATAAAAACTACACTTGATTAATTTGTTTTTTTTTGTTTGTTTGTTTGTTTGTTTGCTGTTGTCATTGTTTTGTGGTGGTGGGGGGGGATTTATGACAGGGCTTCTCAAGTGCTGAGGCAAGCATTCTATTACCCCTAAGCTTAACAGTAGAAGCAGTATGACTGCTTTATATAGAGAGGTAGGTCTATAGTTAGTTGGAAAATTTTTTTTAAAAGAATGCAGAAGATATGTATTTTGGATGTATCTAGTGCAAAGTATAAGTGGTGGCTGAAGCTATGGGACAAAGTAATAGAAAATATACAGTGAGAAAACAAGAGTTTGAGAAGAATCTTTGGAAGAAAGAATAACAACAGAATTAAAGAAAGAATAGTTCTGAGGGGCTGGGGATGTGGCTCAAGCTGTAGCGCGCTCGCCTGGCATGCCTGTGGCCCAGGTTCGATCCTCAGCACCACATACAAACAAAGATGTTGTGTCCACCAAAAACTAAAAAAAAAAAAAAAAATATTAAAAAAAAAAAGAATAGTTCTGAGACTATATTGTCACCTAATCTGTAGGAACAGATTCCAGAGAAAGTGATGAACAACAGTGTCAAAATTAAAACAGAGGGGCTAGGGTTGTGGCTCAGTGGTAGAGTGCTTGCCTAGTATGTATGAGGCGCTGGTTTCGATTCTCAGCACCACATATAAATGAATAAAGTAAAGGTTTGCCAACATCTTAAAAAAAAAGTTAAAACAGATAAGAAATTATTGACTAGCCATGAGAAGTAATTGGTGTCCTGGAAATAAAGATTGTTTTTTTCTTTTTGGTACATTATGGAGGAATAGGAATGAAATCAAAAGAAATTTACAAGCGGTAACAGAATCAGGATATCAGCTATAATCTACTCTTTTGAGATGTCTGATTATGGAAGGACAAAGAAAGAGTAGTAGTCTTGAAAGTCTAAAAGTGAGAAAAGCGTAAGTCGGTATCTTTTTATTTTGGGAGATGGCGGGGTGCAGTACCAGGGATTGAACTCAGGGGAACTCGCCCACTGAGCCACATCCCCAGCACCCCCTCCTTTTTTGTGATATTGGGGATGAACCCATGGCCTTGTGCATATGAGACAAGCACTCTACCAACTGAGCTATATCCCCAGCACCCCCAGTCCTGTTTTGTATTTTAATTTAGAGACAGGGTCTCACTGAATTGCTTAGCACCTTGCTTTTGCTGAGGCTGACTTTGAACTTGCAATCCTCTTGTGTTAGCCTCCTGAGCTGCTTGGGTTTTTGGATTACAGGTGTGGCCACCAAACCTGGCATGTCAATGCTCTAAAACATTCAGGATTGAGATATATACAAATATATTCATACAAATAATGTTAGAGTTGAAGGCTTTTGAGTACTATTTTGGCAAACTTAGATGTATTTATTAAAGAAACTAATTTTGGTTTTTTGAAGCAGACTTTATCATAGAATAAGTTATAACTTTAAGTTTGACCTAAAGATTAATGTAGAAAGGTCTTTATGGGTGAATTGGCTTTTGTTTTTAGCAGTTCTGGAGGTTGGACCCAGGGACACTACCCCTGAGCTAATACCCAGCCTTTTTAATTTTAATATTTTTAAATTTTGAGATAAGAGTTTCACTAAATTGTTGAGATTGGCCTTGAACTTGCTGTGAGTCCTCCTGCCTCAGCCTCTTGAGTTATTGAGGTTACAAGTATGTGCCACTATATGTGGCTCCTTGGTGGGAGAATTGCTTGGTATTTACATGATTTAAATAAAGAACATACTAGAGCAAAAAATATATATATATATCTTTTAAATGACCATAAAAATATTTTTAAGAGTATTAGTTTAAATTTATTTAAATTTTGTAATCCTCATGTAAACAGTTAGTATAAAATCGATTTTCTTGCATTGAACTTATTATTCTGTTTCTTTCATTATTATTATTATTATTATTTTGTAGTACTGGGTATTGAACCTAAGGGCGCTTTACTGCTGAGTTACGCATTCCCAGTCTTTTTAAATTTATTTACGTATTTATTTTTGTGGTTCTGGGAATTAAACCCAGGGATGGTATACACTGAGCTGCATCCCCAGCCCTATTTATTTTTTGAGACAGGGTCTTGAGAAATTGTTGATATTGGTCTTAAACTTGCAATCCTCCTGCTTCAGCATCCTGAATCACTGGGATTATTGGTGTGTGCCCCACACATGATTTTATTTTTTATTTTGAGTCAGAGTTTTGCTAAATTGGCCAGACTGGTCTGGAACTTGTGATCCTTCTGCCTCAGCCTCCTAAGTAGATTACAGATGTGCACTACCGTGCCTGGATTTATTATTCTTTTTGATAATAGTTGTATCTTGATATAATTCATATTCTGTATAACTCACCCACTTGAAGTATACTCTTAACTGGTTTTCAGTATATTTGTGGAGTTGTGCAGCTATTGCCAGCATAAGTTTTAAAACATTCCCATCACTTCCAAAGGAAACCCCAAACACATTTACAGTCTCTATTAACTCCTATCACCCAAAGTCCTAGGTAAATACCAGTCTATTTTCTGTGTATGGGATTTGTTTATTTTGGATAAATAAATGGAATCATAACAATATATGGTCTTTTATGATGGGCTTCTTTAACTTAGCATAATTTATGTTGTAATATGTAACAGAACTTCAGTTTTTATTGTTAATCATATGCCATTTTATACATATATTCATTATGTTTATGTATTCTGTTTTCCAGTTATTGTGAATAATACCCTTATAAGATTCATGTACAAGTTTTCATTTCTCTTGGGTATACAACTAGGAATGAAATTATAGGGTCATATAAAACTCTTTTGAGCCACTTTCAGATTGTTTTTTCAGAGCAGATGGGCCATTTTACATTTCCACTAGTGCATGAAGGTTCTAGTTTTTCCACATTTGCCAGTACTTCTTCATATTTATTTATTTTTTTTATTACAGCCATCTTAGGGGATGTAAAATAATATCTCACTGTGTTTTGATTTGCATTTTCCTGATTTCATGGGTTCACTGGCCATTTGTACATCTTCTTTTGGAGAAATGCCTATCCAGATCTTTTACCAATTTTTACATTAGGTTCTTTTTATTGCTTAGTTAAGAAGATTATATAATCTAGGGGCTGGGCTGTGGCTTAGTGGTGGAACTTGCCTGGCACGCGTGAGGCACTGGGCTTGATCCTCAGCACCACGTAAAAATAAAGGTATTGTGTCCATCTACAACTAAAAAAACATTTAAAAAAAGATTATATAATCTAAATACATGTTCCCTGACAGAGATTTGTTTTGCAAATATTTTCTTTAGGATTTTTTCTTTTTAATTGAAAAGATTGTTTTCTGCATATACTTCTTGCTTTGTAACCTGGATGCTTTTAAATTTATTTTTCTCATAGCCCTGGCTAGAATTTCTGGCAAAATGTTGATAGAAGTGACAAGAGAAGATATCTTTGTGTAATTTGTAATCTAAGGAAAAGCATTTAGTCTTTTCACCATTAAATATAATGTTACTTGTTGATCTTCATAAATGTCCTATTTAGCAGGTTGTGGATGTTCCCTTCTTATCCTAATTTGATGAGTATTTTTGTGATGAAGTGATATTGAACTTTGTCAAATTCTTTTTCATCACTTCATATGACATGAGGTTTTTATTATTCTATTGATAAGTTATATTTACATTGTCTTTTAGATATTAAATTAGCCTTGCATTTCTAAAATATGTACAAGTTAGTTAGGCATAGTGGTACATGTCTTTAAATCCCAGAAAGTAGGGTATGGGTGGGGACTAAGGCAGGAGAATTACAAGTTTGAGGCCAGTCTGGGTAACTCAAAAGATAAGAAGGGCTGTAGAAGTAGCTCAGTGCTAGAGTGCCGCTGAGTTCCCCAGTAGTGGAGTGGGTAAGGAAGAATCCCACTTGCTTATTTTACCAATCTTTCTTTCTTTTTTTTTTTTCAATTTTAAATGCAGTTTTATTTATTTAAACATTGCCTTTCCACTTAGAGTATAGTGCTTTTTTTAAAAAAAAATATTAATTGTTGATGGACCTTTATTTATGTGTGATGGTGAGACTTGAACCCAATACCTCACACATGCTAGGCAAGCACCCTACCACTGAGCCACAACTCCAGGCCCAGAATACAGTGCTTATAATATGCAATGTTATTTCCTTTCCCTGTGCTTATGTTTTATATTCATGTATAAATATTCATTGAGAATGCCCATTAATTTTAAGACATCTCAGCTTTAAAATTGTCACAGAATTTGCTACAATTTTGGACCCGTCTATGGTTTACTGTCTGGATCAATGCTACATTTATACTTGGGATGGCTTGTTCATCCTCTTCAATGGAGGGCCCCAGAGGAAGCACCACCAGAGTAGGAACTCCCCTACTGGGGAAGCCCCCAGGTGTTACTCCTGGCTTCTCTCCTGCACTCTGGTACAGCTTGGTAATGATTGGGTTGGAGACTTTTTCCAACTCTTTCTGCTGATGCCCAAATTCTTCCATCTCTGCAGTCTGATTCTTTTCTAGTTAGTTGATTATTCGATTACATTTGTGAAGAATCTTGTTTGTCCTCATCATTTATCTTGCCTTATACCTATTTCTCCGTTTCTTTCTCTCTTTCTTCCTCCCCCTACTTCCTTCCTTCTTTCCTTCCTTCCTTGTCTTTTCTCTCTCTCCCCAGACTAAATTTGCTATTGTATAAAGGATGTGAGTGTATATATATAATTTTTTTTTTTAGAGAGAGAGAGAGAATTTTTTTAACATTTATTTTTTAGTTTTCGGTGGACACAACATCTTTATTTTATTTTTATGTGGTGCTGAGGATCAAACCCAGCACCCCGCACATGCCAGGAAAGCATGCTATCGCCTGAGCCACATCCCCAGCCCAAGGATGTGTCTATATTAATGAAAGATTTTTATATGTAATTTGTTATTTGTTTTTTAGTCTATAATTTTAACTCATTATTTACACCAGTCTTTATTGTTGTGTTCTTTGGTCCTGGTTGATTGTACTAAATGGAACAATGCAAGAAATAGCAAAATATTTTTATAGACTTTCGTCAGAAGTTTGTACGTTTATAGACTAATCTTTTCTATGCCTTACGGGATGATAGCACATTAATACATTTTTCTTTAAATAAGTTCAAGAAGTAGATTAAAAGTTAATTTTGACAAGTATATCATGATCTATATTACCTATATTCAGTTAATTGTTTTTTTGTTGTTGTTGTGTTGTCTTTTGTTATTGTGGTGCTGGGGATTAGATCCAGTTCCTCCTTCATGCCAGGCAGTTGCTCTACTACTGAGCCACATTCCTAGCCTATAAATTAAGTGTTTTTATATTTGTATTTTGTATATGCAATATAGGGGGTGTTAAATATTAAATTTATTATTAATATTAATTTTTTATTACTTCAAACTCTTTGAGTACTCCTGTGTATTCTAAAATACTGTATTAGACTGTAGTTTCTCTCTTTCCTTACCTCCCAAGTTTTAAAACAAATTACAACAGAACCAACAAACTTCTAGTCAACACTGGTCTCCAAACTCATTCTTAAGGCCTTCTGCTGCAATGAAGGATAGATTATTGATTTAATTCCTTCTAAATTTTATAATAGTTCACAGTATGACTTTCCCTCTGGGAGATGGAGGTGGGTGGGACAAACCAAACTTTTTTCTCAACTTTCTAAACAGCTGTACCTTAAAAGAAACAAAATTATTTAAATAATATAAAAAAGTTGCTTTGTTTATACTGTGAATCAAATGTTGTTCCTAATTTTGACCTATCAATTGCATTCATTCATTTTTTTTCTAGATCTCATCTGCTGGGATTCATAGAGTAAGGCTTTAATACATTAAATTTTATCATGACGTTTTAAGAAGGGCAAACACAAAGCAGCATCTCAGAATCTTTTATGAATGTGAATATTTTAATATCTCACATTTTCTTAAAATATAGCTTGTAAAATTCTGCTCTTCTCAGATTTTATTTCATTTGTTATGCTTTTGCTTATGCTTATCTTCCTCCCTTGAATAATTTCTCATTTATCTATTAATTATAAACATTAACTTACTCCTTGACAGCATAGTTCTAAGTCTTTGTCTTTGGTTAATGTTGATTTATCCCCCCACCCCCCGCACCATAGTTGATCATTTATTGTTTTGCTTCTTTTTCTCATATACTCAATTCTTATATGCATTGTTTTTATAACAAGAATATCAACTTTTGTGGGCAGCGTTCCATTTTATATTTCTTTCATGTACCTAAAAGATGTTGTTATACCTCTATGCAGTAAGTTCTTGATGGTGGGTTTTTTGTTGTTGTTGTTTGTTTGTTTTTGTTTTTTTGTTTTGCAATGGTGGTTGATCCCAGGGACTCTTTACCACTGAGCCTCTTTATTTTTGTTAAGGTCTCACTAAATGCTAAGACTGGCCTCAAACTTGCAATCTTCCTGTTGCAGCCTCCTAAGTCATAGGGATTACAGGCATGTAAATCTGCCACTGTGGGGCTGGGGCTCTGGCTCAGTGATAGAGTGTTTGCCTAGCACATGTGAGGCACTGGATTCGATCCTCAGCACCAAATAAAATTATAAATAAATAAAATAAATGAAGATGTAAAATAAATAAATAGACAAATAAAATAAAGGTATTGTTTCTATCTACAACTAATATGTGTGTGTGTGTGTGTGTCCATCCATCTAGAACTAAAAAAATATTAAAAAGAACAAAGAAGGAGAGTTGGAGTAGGAATAGGAAAAGTCAGATATAACTTTTATAGAAAGAAGTCTAGTTAGCCAATTTTGTTTGATAAAGGGGGTCTAATCATGTATAACATTGACTCCAGAAAGGAGATGAGTAAGAAAATAATATCCAGAAATTTAGAGTCCTAATTTTTTTGTGGGGTGGAGGGCGATGATGTTAACTACTGAGCCACATCCCCAGCCCTTTTTATTTTATTATTTTTAAATTTTGAAACAGGGTTTCACTAAGTTACTTAGGGCCTCAGTAGGTTGCTGGGGCTTGTCTCAAATTGCAGTCCTCCTGCCTCTATCTCCAGAGTCACTGAAATTGTGGGCATGTACTGCTACAACTGATGAGACCTTAGCTTTTTAGTATGAGAATCAAGGCCTAAAGAACATTAATTTGGTGGAGGGTGGTATTTGAAATATAACTTAAATCTGTAAAATTGTCTTTTTTATTGTTTAGTTTTATGACTTTAGAAAAATGTACACAATTGTAACCACACCACAGTCAGGATATAGATTATTGCCACCACCCCCCAAACTAACTAATTCCCCTGGTAGTCAAGTTTTCCTCTAACCCCAGACCCTGAAGCCAATGGGCATGTTTGTAGTTTTGAGAATGTTGTATAAATGGAATCACGAAGTATGTTGTCTTATATGAGTTTGGCTTCTTCCACTTAGTATATTGTATTATTTTTTGTTGCATATAGGGTTGTATTTTTTTATTTTCCTTTCTGTTATTGTGTAGTAGTATTCCATTATATGAATATAGTGCAGACTGTTTATGTATTAATCAGTTAAAGGACATTTAGATTGTTCCCTGATTTTGACAAATACGAATAAAACCCCTATGAACATTTGTGTGCAATTATTTTTAATCAAATTAAATCATATATTTCATTTATTTGGGGAAAATATTTAAGGTAGGATTGCTGGGGATCATTTGTTTAAGTGTATGTTTAACTATAATAAAACACCACCAAATTGTTAGCATTTGTATGTTCCTGCTAATAGTGTATGAGTTTCATTTTTTGTTCTATATCCTCTCTAGCAGTTAATCTTGTTATTATTATTATTTTTTTTTATTTTAGTACTGAGTGAGTGAACCCAGGATTGCTTTACTACTGAGCGACATCTCCAGCCCTTTTTATTTTTTATTTTGAGACAGGGTCTCATTAAATTGCTGAGGCTGGCCTCAAATTTGCAATCCTCCTGCCTTAGTTTCCTGTGTTTCTGGGATTACAGACAAATGCCCCCTAACCTAGCTTATTTTTCTTTAATCATTCATTCATTTGTTTCTTTTTACGGTACTGGGAATTGAACCCCCCTCAAGGGTACTCTACCACTGAGCTACTTTCCCAATCCTTTTCATTTTATTTTGAGACAGGGTCTCACTAAGTTGCCAAGACTAGCTTCAACTTGCAATTCTTCTGCTTCAGACTCAGAAGTAGGTGGGATTTACAGGGACAGGCCACGACACCTGGTGGATTTTTAATTTTTCACCAATAGATTAAATAGTATACTGACTGTTCAAATTTGTATTTTCTTAATCTAACAATGTGAGCATTTTGTTTACTTACCATCCATTTGTCTACTTTGGTAAAATACCTGTTCAAAATTTCCCATTTTTTAAATTGGAATATTTGTTTTCATATTTTTGAGTGTTTTTGTTTTTGTTTTGTAGTGCTGTTAGTTGAATCCAGGGCTTTGTAGAAGCTAAGCATGTACTCTATCCTGCTACATTCCCAGCCCCAAAGTGAATCCCCCCCCCCCCGCAGCCTCAGATTTTTTTTCTTTTCTTTTTATTGATTTTTTAAAAATAAATGACAGCAGAATTAGTTACAATTTTTATTACACTACACGTATACAGCACGATTTTTCATATCTCTGGTTGTATATAAAGTATGTTGGATAATGATGTCTATCGCATTCCACCATCCTTACTAATTCCCTGCCCCCTCCCTTTGCTTCCCACCCCTCTGCCCCTATCTAGAATTCATCTATTCCTCCCATGCTCCCCCTCCCTAACCCCCTATGAGTCAGCCTCCTTATATCAGAGAAAACATTTGGCATTTGTTTTGTTGGGACTGGCTAACTTCACTTAGCATTATCTTCTCCAACACCATCCATTTACCTGCAAAAGCCATGATTTTGTTCTCTTTTATTACTGAGTAAAATTCCATTGTGTGTATGTGCCACATTTTTTAAATCTATTCATCCACTAGAGGGCATCTAGGTTGGCTCCAAAGTTTAGCTATTGTGAGCTGTGCTGTTATCAGCATTGATGTGGCTGTGTCCCTGTAGTATGCTGTTTTTAATGGATAGCTGGGTCAAATGCTGGTTCCATTCCCAGATTTCCAAGGAATCTCCATATTGCTTTCCATATTGGCTGCACCAATTTGCAGTCCCACCAGCAGTGTATGAGTGTGCCTTTCCCCCCACATCCTTGCCAACACTTATTGTTGTTTGCCTTCATAATAGCGGCCATTCTGACTGGAGTGAGATGATAGACATTTGCTACCTTTTGGGTGTCACTTAGTGGTGGAGCACCCCTCGGTTTAAACCCCAGTACCACAAAAACAACAATAAAACAAAACAAAAAAACTTTCCTCCTGCTCCTCCTTTTCTCCATCACTAATAACATTGGTTAAGGTAACTCTCAGAGATCTTTTAATTATTTCATAGATTTCTCCTGGAATTGGAGGAAATATGCTCTGATTTTCCCTTTTTATTTCTAAATGAAAACTATCTGAAATATAATATGTCATAATAAAAAAAATCTATGCTTTGTGTCAAAACATCATTGCAATAGGAAATAATTTGTTCTTTTTGTTAAACCTGGATATTTTGAATTGTTTACTCAAATTAATGGCAATAAGATCAAATAATCGTTTCCTATTTGACTTTATTTACTTTTTAAAAAATTGTCCACTTTCTTTTAAAATATTTATTGGTACATTATAATTATATAAAATAGTGGAATCTATTGTTACTTGTATATACATACTCATAATAAAACAATGTAATTTGGTCAGTTTCATTCTCCAATACCTTCCCTCTTTCCTCCCCAGAGTTATAATCTTTTCTCTTTGTAGTCACTATTTGCCCTCTCCTCAAGAGTAATCATTCTTCTGACATCATAGAAAAGTTTTGCATATACATATAGTTATTGAATTCTTTATGTATTTATATTGAGAATTGTTCAAGAATGGAGTGATTCAGTAACCACATACATGAATATATTCATTTTCTAATGCTATATAGAAACAGATTATCACATGTTTAACTTAATGAGCTAAAACAGCACGCATTTATTATCTCCTTGTTTCCTTGGGGCCAAGTGTCTGGGCACAAGTTAGCTAGGTCTCTTCCCAGGCTCTCGCAAGACTTTTGCCAGTGTATCAACTCGAACTGTATGTCATCTGAAGCCTAGGGTCCTTTTTTCAACTCTCTTTGAGTTGTTGACAAAATTCACTTCCTTGCAGCTGTAGAACTTAGAGCAGTTTGTTTCTTAAAAAGCCAACAGGAGAGTGTCTCTGAGCTTAGAGAAAACCAAAGAACACTCTCTCTTGCTCGCTCTCTCGTGCCCTCTCTCTCTCTCTCTAACGCTTTTTATTTTGAGGTAATTGAAAATTCACATGCAGTTGTAAGAAATAATACAGTGGCCAAGCACAGTGGCGCACACCTATAATTCCTCCAGCTTGTGAGGCTGAGGCAGGAGGATAGTGAGTTCAAAGCCAGCATCAGCAACTTATGGAGGCTCAATGAGACCCTGTCTCTAAAGTATAATAAAAGGGCTGGGTTTATGACTTGGTGTTTTAGCACCCCTGGGTTTAATCCCTGGTACCCGCCCCCCCCAAAAAAGAAAGGATACAATGAAATCCATTGTATCTTTTACTCAGTTTCCCTCAGTAAAAAGTTAAAGCTGTAATATCTATTGCAACCAGTAAATTGAGTTGATACAATCCTAATTTTATTTAGATTTCTCAGTTTCACATGCTCTCATTTTTTATGTATCTGCATTTATTTTTATGATCCATTCCCCAACCCTCCAACTAAGGATAAAACCCAAGGCCTTTCAAATTTCTGTAGCATTTTATCACGTTGAAAGTTCTTCATAGTCAAGATTCAGAGGTGCTTAATTACTAAGCCCCATCCCAGGCGCTTTTTATTTTTAGTTTTGAGACAGGGTTTTAGTTACTTAGGGCCTTGCTAAGTTGTTAAAGCTGGCTTTGAACTTGTGATCCTTCTGCCTCAGCTTCCTGAGCTGCTGGAATTATAGGTGAACACTACCATGCCCAGCTAAGTCACTATCTACAGTTCTGATTATGCCCTTTTATAGCTATGACCTTTTCTCTCCCATTTTTAACCCTTGGCAACATTAATCTCTTCTTTATAATTTTTCCATTTCAAGAATGTTATAGAAATGAAATCATACATTTTATACTAATCTGCTTAGGTTAGGCTCACTCTCACCTAGTTGATTTCCATTTGATTAACTCATAGTTGACTAATTTAGATCCTGATTATATCTATGAAATCCTTTCAGTTTTGCCACATACTCTGTAATATTCTGCCATGTTCTTAGGTTCAGTCTACATTCAAGCAGAGGGATTATACAACACTTGCATCATTGGGAATTCATTTTCAAATTCTGCCCACCATAATACATGATTAACATTGATAGGTACCATATGTCCCTATTTTGAAAGCAATAGATTTGACAATAAGTGCAAGAGTTCTTAGTAGAAACGACAAAGAAAGTTTAGTCACTTAGTAGAAACTTTGTCACGAAGAATGCTTGAGAATAGTCCCTACTCATATTAAGCACTGGACTGGGGATATAGCTCAGTTACTAGAGCATTTGCCTTGCATGCACCACACACACAAAAAAAAATTCAAACTTTTTAGATAAAGAATGAATCTGTGGCCAGTCTTCACATGATGAAGTTTTAAAGACAATGATCAATCAGATTCAATTTTGGATTAATATATTTCATAAATTGTGAGGCATTTTTAGAAATTCCTAAGCCAAACTAAAGTTTTATAAGATCTCTCCCATGAAATAAGTTTTATTTTGCTCATAGATTTGTCCCTTCAAATTTCTCTACTATAAGGTTTATATGTTAATGATTCATATGTTTGTTTCAGTAGAAAAGTGTAGGACAGTGATTCTCATTGGTAGACCAACAGCTAATATGCACCTCTGCTATCAGAACCAGAAAAAAATTTACTAGTATGTGCCGTTTTATTTCCTTCACTTGAGGTTCTGTAAGTGTTTAGATGTATATTATGGTGAATATATTTCCTACATGAAAAGTAAGGAAGTAGAAAAGAGTCCAAGATCTGATAGTTGACTAATATAAAAGGAAGATGAGGAAAGATTATGTGATTTGACTAAAGAGTACATTGTCTTTTTTTTTTTTTTCCTCTTGGTGCTGAGGCTCAATCTTTGATCCTTGGTACATATTTTCTACATTTTATAAAGGAAATACCATATATCACTTATAGCCATTTTATTGGATGGAAGAAATAAATGAGATAATACAGGTTTAAATCCTCTGTAAATCTTCAGATAAAGTATAAATATTAGTTTTGTCTGTAATCCTCTATCCTATTTATTAATTATAGTAAGATTTGAATAACATTCTTTGCTTAATATACATAATTGGTATGTAGTTGATCTCCCGGTCTTTTATTCATTGAGATTGCTGTAGAAAAGTATCCAGAAGTAATAGTTTTGTGCTACCAGGGAATAAGTTTCTTTAAGTGAGAGACTACATGTTACATTTTATAGTACCAATGTAGTGCCTTATTAATGATGAACATTTATTATTTGTTTAAAGAATTGAACTTTCTTTCAAGTCTCACAAAATAATTCCTTTTATGTGATATGTAAGTGAACTATCATATCTTCTTTTGTCCCTTTTCTGTTAAATCAGATATGTTGGATTTTTGTTGTTGTTGTTGTTAATTCACATAGGAGTATTGAATCTTGTCACATGGATGTGTTCCTATGTACAGATTTCTTTAGACTTTTGCCTAGGCATAGTTAAGGAAGCAGTTTTCTTAGTCCAGATTTCCTATAGACAATCCTTTGATAGAATGGAATTGTCAATCCTACTTTTCATTGTTTTTTAAGTCTTACAAAAACTCACCACTCTTGGGCTGGGGTTGTAGCTCAGTGGTAGAGTGCTTGCCTTCCATGCATGAAGCAATCCTCAGCACCACATAAAAAATAATAAATAAATAAAAATAAAGATATTGTATTCATCTACAACTAATTTTTAAAAAATCACTAGTCTTTTTAATTGGAGCTAACAATTGAAGGTAGATAGCAAATTAAGATCTCTATTTCCCCATCAGACTTACTTTATTATTAGTTTTCATTGAGAACATTACTCAGAGTTAGGCAGGCTACATTTAGCACTGTCCCAACATTGCCCTCGTCTCTGACGCTAGCTGCAGGTTTTGAGGGTGGCTGTTTCAATAATTTTCTAGCAGGACTCACAGAACCCACTAAAATCTTTTATATTCACAGTTATAGTTTTATTTTTAAAAGGCGGCAACAAAAAAATATTAGTCCAGAAAGAGATGAATAGGGCAGAGTTTGAAAGGGTTTCAAATATGAAGTTTTTGTTGTCTTCTTTCCTAAGAATTAGGTCCCATCATTAATGTGACAATAGACATGGAATATTGCCAACCACAGAACTCACTGCATCTCAGTGTCAAGAGTTTTTATTAGGTCTTTGGTATACAAGCATGGTTAATAAATTGTCCCTGTGATCATTTTCAGTCTCCAGATCAACTGATAATACTAGGTAATTCCAAGCCCCCATCCAAAATCTTTCTGATGTGGGCAGTCCCTTTCCTAAACAAAGACACTCCTGTCAAGTATTGTATAAGTGGGCTGGGGATGTGGCTCAAGCGGTAGCCTGGCATGCGTGCGGCCCAGGTTGGATCCTCAGCACCACATACAAACAAAGATGTTGTGTCCGCCGAAAACTAAAAATAAATATTAAAAAAAAATTCTCTCTCTCTCTCTTTAAAAAAAAAAAAGCCATTGATCTACACAGCGTCACTGTCCAATGAGAGCTATGTATGTGATTTAAAATTAAAAAGTATTGTATAAGTTATCTCATAGAAGCCAAATTCTTTCTTGCACAAGCGTACTTAGTGTTAGAAGTTTATTCAGTCTTCATTCATTCATTCCTTCCTTCACCAGGTAGTTTTCATTTTATATGATATGTATGGTTTTAGGTACATAAAGGATGTGAATATTTACTTCTTGTATAAGTTTTGTATTTTTTCCTTTGATTCTGTAGTTAAGTATTAGCCAACTTCTTCAATATTAAGATTTCACCAGTGTTTCACAAAGCACTCTGGGTCTATTTCATTTATAAAGAATGTTAATTGCTGTCCACTAAATTGATGGCCAGTAAAGAGATTGCAATTTACAATTCAAAAACAGTATTTTCTCAACCAACTATTGAGAATTATAATGATGGCTCATTACTAAAAGGAATAAGCTTAAGCTGTAGGACTTGAACAGATAAGATCTGCATAGAAATTGAGGGGCAGAGTACTTGGTTCTAACATGAGACAGTTTTCAAATGAACAGACTGGAAAATATAATTAATGCTTACTATTAAGATATGAAACCAGTACATTGGTCATTTGCTTTGTAGGTGATTTCTCAAACCCGTTTAATTTCTAATTCCTCTTTTTAATCTTTACCTATTTTTTTTTTCATTCAGATTTCATTGTTAACAGTGCCTCTTCAGAACTTTCCTGAATTTGTTCTAAATGGTCACCTTGTAATTTTTCACCACATCATCTTATTTTCTTTCTCTGCATAGCTTTTATTCCCATCTGAAGTTTTACCTGTTTGATTATTATCTCCCTCTCTAAAATGTTAGTTACATTAGAAAGGAATTTTGTCTTTAGCTTACAACAATGTTTTGCAGATAATATGCACTTGATATGTTGTGAGTGAATGAACTAGTTCCTGTTCCTCTATACTAAAACAGTACATGTCTCCTGGTAATACTCAAGTATAGTGTAATTACCACCTCCTTTTTTCTGTAGAACATATTTCTATTTATGCAGGGTAGGATTCCATTTACTTTTCTTTTTTTGCCAGCTTATTATACTATACATTCATTTAGTTTGCAATGAGCTTAAGTTCCTTGGTATTTCTTTTGTTGTTGTTGTTGTTGTTGTTGTTGTTGGGTACCGGGAATTGAACTTGGGGTCACTCGACCACTGAGCCATATTCCCAGACCTATTTTGTATTCCATTTAGTGACTGAGGTGCTTAGTGCCCCACTTTTGCTGAGGCTGGCTTTGAACTTGCAATCCTCCTGTCTCGGTCTCCAAACTCCCAGGGATTACGGGCGTGTGCCACAGCACCCGAATCCTTGGTATTTCTTATTTGAGCTACTGTTCATGCATGCACCCTTTATTTCATCCTTAAGTAGTGCTATGTGTACACCCATGTATGTCCATTTATAGATTCAGCCTCATAAGTTTTTTTCTTTTTTTGTAGTCAGCATTTTAAAAAATATGATCATTCAACTAAGGGGTGGCTAATTTAAGAACTCATGATAGGTTTGCTGAAGAGATTAAACTGAAGTGAAAGGGCAGTAGGAATTCAGAAGATAAACCAGATGGCATCAGTTCACAATTTAAACTGGAATTATTCAATTAGAGATTACAGGCATGTTCCACTGTGCTTGGATCTCTTTTTATTCTTAAAATATACAGCATGATTCTACTGGTTGAGATTTAACATTGGAGTTATATCCTTTCCTAACTAAATGTTTTTTCTTTGTAACATAGTATAGAAATAAATATTAACAATACTAAAAAAAAAAATGGTGTTCTCTGTGCTCCCTCACCGCCTATTATCTATTTTTCCATTCCTAGGCACCTCACTGCTATGTATACACCATGCTCATAAGATCTTAGCCATTCTTGCTCAAAACCACTAATAGAGCATTTTCAGTTACCCCAAATCATTTTGTCAAACTTTACTATTGTGGGCTATAGCCTTCCTGATACTACGCTTACAGGTTAATGCTTCTCACATTGCTATTTTTTTTTTGTACTTTTCTTTTTTGTTCTTTGTCCTTTGAAATATTTATGGCTGTAACCATCATTTTTAGATAAACATTTTTTTCTTTCAAATCACTTACACACACACAGAGAGAGAGAGAGAGAGAGAGAGAGAGATACAGATGTACCTTTATTTAATTTATTTATGTAAATGTGGTGCTGAGGATCGAGCCCTGTGCCTCATCCGTGCTAGGCAAGAGCTCTACCACTAAGCTACAACCCCAGGCCCTCAAATCACTTTTGACTGTAGTGTTGAAAAAAAAATTTTTTTTGAGTCTTGACTTAATGAGCTATATTTTATGACTGTATTGATCTGTCTATCCTTTTGTAATTTCAGGTAATAACATGTTTTGTTGTTGTTGTTGTTTTTCCTTTAACTTTCAAAGGTGATCCACCTTTATAAAGACTGAAATATACACTAGGCATGGTGGCCCTTGACTATAATCCTAGCAACTTGGGAGACTGAGGCGGGAAGATCACATGTTCAAGGCCAGCCCCAGCAACTTTGCAAGATCATAAGCAACTTAGTGAGACTATGACTCAAAGTGAAAAATAAAAAGGGCTGGGGATGTGGTTCAAGTGTTTAAGTGCTCCTGGGCTCAGTCCCTGGTATGAGAGAGAGAGAGAGAGAGAGAGAGAGAGATATTACTATGATTACAATACCATACTATGTTACTACTATACCAGGAAACATGGTCCTGGATACCAGAAGGACAAAGACATTATAGCTTTTTTTTTTTTTTTTAATTGGTTGTTCAAAACATTACAAAGCTCTTGACATATCATATTTCATACATTAGATTCAAGTGGGTTATGAACTCCCATTTTTACCCCAAATACAGATTGCAGAATCACATCGGTTACCCATCCACATTTTTACATAATGCCATATTAGTAACTGTTGTATTCTACTACCTTTCCTATCCTCTACTATCATTATAGCTTTCTCATATGTATCTCATGTGGTCCTCATCGCTTCCAGAAATATTTTTTTTCCGTGGTATGAATTGTTTCCAGAGATTAGTTTCTCTCATTATTTCTTTTGTGTTCTCCCAGATGAAATTTTAACATGAGATGATTAACAATATTTTGGTATTTCTATTTCTAAAATGCCCCTAAGTTTTAAAACAAATGTTATTTAAAAGACAATGACTTCGTACATTTCCCAGGCTGATCTTGAACCCCTGGGCTCAAGTGATCTTCTGTCTCAACCTACCAAGTAGCTGGGGCTACAGAAAGGTACCACCATGCCTAGCCTAACTTTTATATATATGTGTCATTATTCTTTGGCATATAATAGAATTATATTTTCTTTTGCCTAAAACTGTTTGGCAGATTTAAAGGCCTTATTTTTAGAATGTACCTTATTGTATATACACTTATACTAGTTTCTTAATATCATTTATAGTTATGTTAATAATCACTTGTGTTAATAATTTTTAAAAATTGTATCAGAATTCTGAATTCTAAAATGTTGATTTCTCTTAATGAATTGCATAAAATGAATTTTTTAATAGAACTAACTCTCAGTGCCCCTTTTTAAAGACTTGAAAGAGGTTTTTCTCTTTTGAATTTAAGACTTTTAGAAACATTGTTTGCCAGAAGAATTCAGAGATGGTCAGTGTTATCAAGCAACTTGTTGGCTAATTTACTTACCCTGTTGCCTTTCTACTTTACTGGGACCTATCAAGGCTATACAAGTATATTTCATTTATGAAATTTTGTCAGATTGCCACTATAGTGATCTCTTAAAGCAATCTCAAGAATAGCTGATTGCAATTTGGTATACTGCTTTGGAAAGGTTACTGATTCCTAAGAGGTTATTATATTTAATGCTTTTTGAGCTTGAGATTAACAATCAACTATGTGGTCATGGTAGATGTTGATAATAGTTAGCAAAATTATTTTTTTTAATATTTATTTTTTAGGTGTAGATGGACACAACACAATGCCTTTATTTTTATGTGGTGCTGAGGATAGAACCTGGGTCCCACCCATGCTAGGCGAGCACTCTACCGCTAAGCCACAATCTCAGCCTGCAAAATGATTTTTGAAGAGTTGAACTCAACAAGTTATTTCAGTTTGATAGGTACTTATTCTGTCCAGGCCTGAATTCTTTCATTTGCAAATTTAGGAATTTTTTTTGTTTTGATCACCACCTAGGTAATTATGAAATCAAATAAGAAAATATGCCAGAAATTGTGGAAACTTTCAGGAAGAATTGTTTGTGAATAAACTTATTGAAGAAGTCTTTTTAAATACTTTGAGGTTCCTACCCCCATCTCCACTAGAAGCATTTTATAATTGATATTATAGAAAGCTTATTATATTTACCAAAGAATTATTTATATATTTATATATAATATTTACATTTTTAATCAACATGATTTTTTAAAAATTGTTTTCGGAAAGTACTTTACAATTTCTACTCAAATTATTCATCTTCTATTCCTGCTCCCTATATCTCCAAGCCCTTTATGCCTGGTTTTGTTTTGTTTTTTAGCCAGGAAAAAAATCATACTTTAGTTTCCAGTTTTTATTTTCTTATTTAGGAAAAGCGTATGATATTTATTATATCCAATTATTTTCTCATTAACTTTCTTTCCTCATTTACTTTTTAGCATACTGAGTATGGCCTCCATATTAACCACTCAATTCAACTATTTTAACCACAACCCTAGAATATTTTACAGTACCAGAAAGTAAGGAAATACTTGAAATCTATAGGGTTATGTCCAATTAACATAGTAAGCAACCTAAAGGAGTTCTAAGTGGCCAAAATGGAATAATTTAAGCAACAAATAAATAATCATAGTATCAGATTATAACTCATAGAATAAAATAACCTCCCATGAGTTTGTACTGGTATAAGTAAATAATTGAATGAATAAATAAATGGCAAAATGAGAGCTCTTACTTATGGTAGAATTCCAATTGAAAATGCAGAAAGAATGGTGGAATTGGAAAATTTTCATTAGGTAAATGCCACAATAATTATCTTATAGGCAATAACATCAATGCATGCTACAATTATCAGGCACATGTACGTGAGAAATCGCATATTTGCGTAGTCTCAAATATCTCCCCATAAAATGTGTTTTAGTTCTAAAAGGAGTCATTTATAGTGCAGAATCATGGTAGACACTACTTTAATCAAATGATCAAAGTTAACATCACCAGTAATAAGACATACTGGCATCATTTACTCACTGGTATGATACATTGAGAAGAGCATATCATATCATAACAAAAACAATATCTTATGTCTATGAGTATTTCTGTTCCTTGCATTATATATTAGGTCTCACAACAGCTCTATAAGGTAGATAATGTTATCATCTCCATTTTATAGCTGAAGAAGCTGAGGCCCAAGTAAATGATAAAACTAGAACTTGAACTGCTGACTGGCTGACTCCCAAGTTCATTCTCTTAATCACATCATTATGTTGAGAAGTTTTTAGTATCAGTAGTAACTTTGGTCTGATAAATTTAATGGATTTAATGTTCTAAGTTGTGAACTTGATAAAGTTTTGCAGTTTAATGTTTTAAAAATATATACTTGACTTATTTGGAAACATTGAGAAAGTGATACAAACTACTATAATATAAGATGATAGGTTAAATACTACTTATTTTTATGTCATATATGACCTTTTGCTAAATCAACATATTTTTGGTCAGTATTCTGATATTTTTGTTGAAATTGCTCAGCAACCCTATATCTAAAAATCTGATTCTGTTACTTGTCTCTGTATAATCGCTTTTTTCTAATCCTTTACATAAAGTTTAGATATTTTAGCATAATTTATAACACTTTGATAATCTAACATATTCATTTAAATTCTTATTGCTTATCATTCTCCCACATGATTCTAATTTTCTCACACTAAACTACTTGTTATTACAGAATACTACTTCTAAACTGTATTATGTTAAATAACAAGTGTACCCAAAAATGGAATATTCATCACCCAGGTACAACAGCCATTAATTTATGGCCACCATTTATTTCATTTAAATTATTCTCTCTCATACACTCACCTGCTCTGTGGATGTTTATGGAGCATATCTCAGTCATAACTTCATTTGTAAATATTTTAGTTTATATATGAAAAAAAAAGATTTGTTATTCATTTTGTATTCCTGGGATTGAGGAGTATCTGGGCAACTTAACAAGACCCTGTCTAAAATTAATAAGCAAAAATACCCAGGGATGTAGCTCAGCAGTATAGCACTCTTGGGCTAAAAAAATAACAAAAAAAATAAAGTAAGTAAAGTGAAATAATCACTCCATTTTGATCAGAAACACTGAAATCAAATATAAGGGCATAACTCAGAAAACAATTTTTACATTATAATTTGTTCTTTGATCTATTTTCTCTCCTCTTTAAAAACGAGTTTGTTTGTTTGTTTTTGGTAACTTGGAGAAAAATGTTGTATGTATTAAGAATCACCCGCTGCCGCTTTCAAAAAACCCTGATATTTGATACATATTACTAAAATAAACCATGAATTTATTTTTTAGATGATTGATTTAATATGAATATTTAAGTAATGTTTAGGCTTCTGTTTTTTAAACAAGGATATTAAGAACTGGCACACCAAGTGACTATAAACAATTTAAGAGAAAAAATTCCTTATAAAATTATTATTATAACAAATTCTTATTAAGATTTTCTGTATATATTTCTTTTCATTGTAGTGTTTTTAACTTGAATTTTTCTGTTTACTTCCCTGACACCACTCTATCCTGACTCATCTTACTATTCTTTCATTTTCTTTCATTAACCCCTCTTTATCTGCTAGAGTTTCATTCCTGGTTATTCTACATTGTCTTTCTTCACATTCAAAATCATTCTTACTCAAGTCTTGCTAAATGTTTCTTTCACATCTTCTTCCATTGTAACCTCCTTGTACCTAGACCCCGAAGCCTGAAGACTGACAGTCCTCTCATGAGAAAATTGGAAGATTTTTAGCTACAGTGCTACTAATATGTATGTTGTTGAAAATCACTTGTTTGTTTTTCCTAAATTTGGAAATTTTAAATTTTTACTCATGTCTACATACTAGTGATTCAGTAATTTTACTTACTTTTATGCAACTAAAATGGCTAAGTACCTCAATGTGGGAGAGTGAGTAGATGGGAAAATTTCAAGAACAGGCAACAATCCCTATTCAAATTTCAAAACCTCTGATTTTAGACCAAATCTCTGCTGCTTCCCCTCATGAAGGAAAAGGGAACTACCACATGATAAAAACATTCTGATTCCTCAGAGTATGAAATTCATCCACAAGTTTTAAATACCGTCCTATTTTGTTTTATTTCATATTTACAGTGCTAGCTTTTACCTACTAAATATACATTATTACTTGCTTTTTGGTCATGATTTGAAAAATACTCATACTGTAAATCCTTGAGTTTCCCCAATACTAAAATATGATGTCCAGGGTTTTCCATTTATACTCCTATTTGTCAAAGTATTGCATATATTAGCTGTTTTCTTTTTTTTAATTATTATTGGTTGTTCATTAGCTGTTTTCTTATGATTTCTTTTTCTTGTTTTGTGAATATTTGATACGATTAATGTATTTACCTTTTTGTATTTTAAAAATCATTTAACATACAGGTATTTGGGGAAGAAGGCCTGTGGATTTGTTTTAAATTTTTAAAATATCTTGTATTTTGAAATTATCAGAAACTTAAAATGCAATTATAGTACCACAAAATTCCTTTACTCCATTTGAGAGTAGGTTGCAGACCTGACCTTTTGTTACCCTTAAAGACTATAATGTATATTTTATACAGGAGGATATTTCTCCAGGTAATCACACATGGGTAGTTAATACAACCAGATGCTCTGGGGACTGAGAAGAGAAAAACAAAACAAAACACAATTAAGTAGATTTGACAGAATTTGCATACTGTTTAGATCGGGGAAAGGAACCCAAGAACCTTAACATAGTATATTTTTGTCTGTGTGTGAATTGGGCAATGATTTGATATTCAGGATGTTTAGTTACTTAACACCTTGGTGTTAATATTCTATGAGAATAGAGTTTTGTATTCTAGTAGCAGAAGGAATATTTGATCACAGATTCACTTAATATTATTGTTCATATTTTTAATAATAATAATTAATATCAATCTACTGTTAATATTTATTATTAAGCAATTGGGATTTTGAATCAGGTAATAGAATTGATTGAAAAGTTTTTGTAGGAGAAGTAAGATATTTTGGAGTTCTTGGTTCTGTGAATAGAATATCAGTGAGTTAAGGGTAAAGAAAGAGCAGGGTAATTTACATCTTCTCCCCCTACCCCTCATGGTATCAAGGCCTAGGTTCAGGGCCTTGGATTGCAGATACTCTACTTCTGAACCATATTCCCAGCCCTGGAACCCACATCTTGTGTTTCAGCCCTGTCCACTCAGTCCCTGAGGATCAAGTCCCAAATTTCCAATTGATGGAGCTCTCCATTTCATACTCAGTATGAAAAGAACTAACCCTTCTCTCTCTCTCTCTCCCCCCACCTCTCTCTCTCTCTCTCTCTCTCTCTCTCTCACACACACACACACACACACACACGCACATATAAACACACACACACACACATATTCCCTTTTGGGGGAGGGGCAGGTACTGGAGATTGATCCCAATGGGGTTTAATCCCTGAGCCACATCCCAGCCATTTCTATTTTTTGTCTTAAAATAGAGTCTCACGAAGTTACTGAGGCTGACATTGAACCTGCAATTCGTCTGCTTCAGCCTCCTGAGCTACTGTGATTACAGACATGTGCCACCATAGCCAGCTTTATAGAATCGCTTGAAGATTGGGGCAATATATATGAAATATTAGGAACAGGACTTGGCATTCAAAGGAAGTTTTAGTTCTTACATTGACTGATCAATTGATTGATTTTAATAGTGGGGATTGACCCCAGGGATGTGATAACTAATGAACTATACCCCATCCACTTTAAAAAAATATATATTTGGTACTGGGTCTTTCTGAGTTACCTAGGCTAGACTCAAACTTATGATTCTCCTACTTTAGCTTCTCAAGTTGCTGGGATTATAGGTGTGTGCTACCATGCCCTGTCATGCTTTTAGTGATATTATTGATATCAAGTTTGTAATTGTTAATTTCCTTTTACTATTTTGTAATGCTGCAGTGAGAGTATTTCTCAAAGGGCATTATGCATGGCGGATCATCTCAGCTACTCTGAAGTCTGAAGCTGCAGAATCTCAAATTCGGCCTGCTTGGCCAAAATAAAATAAAAAGGGCTGGAGTGTAGTAGTTTCGTGGAGTAACATTTGCCTAGCATGTGGGAAGTCCTGGGTTTCATCCCCGGTACCACAAAAATAAATAAATAAATAAAATAAAAATCTCTCATTTGGGCCCACCCCCATTCTATTCATTATCTATTATTACCCACTTACCATTCAGGAGTAAATTAATTAATGCATGCAAAGTACTTAATAACTTGGCACTTAGTAAGTACTAAGTGTGTTCAGTCTTATGATTTTTTTCATGGATGATCTCTAGGTCAGTGAGATCCTTTTGTTGCTTTTAATGGTCCTTTTTTGCCTTTAATCTTTTCTCATGCTGTCCAGATTGATCTTTCTAGGACACTGTTCAGATAGTGCTGATCTCTGTTTTGTGACCTTTGGTGCCCAGAAAGAAAAACAAAAACAATACAGTGTGCTTTGGTAGCCATATCAGATGACTAGCCAAGACCAACTGAAAAAATTGGCATTAATGAAAAAAGGTAAAGTGAAATTTTGTTTTAGCTACTTAGAGGCATTACTAAAATAGTCTCATTTTTTTCTAAACAGAAAAGTTGTACCAGTGATCAAATTCAAGTGGACTTGCTATTTATTTTTAGCAAAGAATTGAACCTAAAATTTTATCTGAAAAATAGCAGTTCAATTAAAATAGAATATCAGGAGTAAAGGTCAATTACTTAAGTGTTTATTTGCATGTCCTGTTCATAATACTTTGCACATCTTTAGCTATTTTCAATATTTTAAATATTTCACAGATTTATGAAGATGTCATGTAAAATTATTTTTCTCAGTGAAAACTGTATTGTATTTTTTAAAACTGATAGCCACATAAAGTCATTCCACCACAATTGTAGTTTCCAAATTATTTTTTTAATCATTTTTTTTGGTATATTTTTTAAAAACTTTATTGCAGGAAATGGCAGAGAGAGAGTTAATATGTTACATGGAGGGAAGAACAGTCCATTGGGGGTTAAATTGCAGAGTCTAATGGAATAATAACTGGTAGCACCATCTGCTGGCCTACTTCCGCAGAAGGAGTCAGTATTTTTAACGACATCTCTAATATTCATGCTGATGCATTTTGATGCTTTGTGCATTCATTTCTTTCTGTGCTTTGTTGGAATCTGGCTATCTGCTTACAGCTATTGAGGAAACTCAGCTTTTTAGGAGGGTTTATAGTCTTTATCATTCCTAAATAGGATGAACAGTAGATATAAACTTGCCAAGGCAGAAATGTGTTGATAAATCAAAATGTGTATTTGTGGAGGGTTGTGCATCTCTTGGTTGCAGCTTGCTAAATAGGCCATTTAGGATTCTTCTTTCAATGCTTTTTTCTTGAGCACTGCCTGGGGTGGTGAAAAAGCAGAGGGCAAGCCTTTGTCTGACGCCAAAAATGTCTTCAGTGAAGAGGCCAAGAGGAAGGGTAAGTGAAAGCCTGAATGAGTGGGAGGAGGAGGGGTTCTTTGGGCTAAAAGGCTAATGGGATTGAATAACCTTCCTTATTACTGGCTGCTGCTGCGGGAGTCGTACTGCATCGCCATCTTGAGCTTGTTGCTGTTTTCTCGAGTCTTGGTTATTTGTTATAGCCTGTAGGCCTTAAGGTGGCATTTTAGTGAGCAATTCTAAGCCCTCCTTCTTTTCCCAGTGCTGCAGCACTGCTATGAAACCTTTGATGAGGCAGGTATAGAAAAGATACCGGTGAAACACACTGGAATCAGCATGAAAATGTGTTTGGAAATTCCTGATGTTTTTTTTCTTTGCTATAGTCAGAGGCATGTTTACGGGTAAGAACATAACAAAACTGTAATCTAAGTATGTGGATGAATGTGTGTTTGACAAGGAAATTCTTTTTTAAATGCTCTTGATCTGCTTCCTATGATACTGCTAAAATATTAATAATCTTAATGTAAAACTATAAAACTTGTTCTTTCCCATAGTGCTTGAGCAAAATAATTATGATACAGAAAAAGGGAAAAAAAAATCTACTTAACTCTTTAATGGGAAAACTAAAACTTTCTCTAATTTTAAGTATGAGAATGTCTGTTTACTAACTATTGTGTTGCTGCATTAAAATGATTTAAGTGATTTCATGTTCTCATTCTAGTTTTAAAATAGAGGGTTTGTTTTTTAAAAAGCCATAATAAACTATAAAGAGTAGTGATTCTAAATTAAAATTGCTATTTTAAATGTATTAATAATTTTCAGAGTTTTAAAGTGGAGAGGAAAGAAAAAAACTTTAATTCCAATTGAACAGAATATTTATAGGACAAAATTTTAACAAGTTACATGTACAGGACAAAATCTGGATCAACTAATGAACCAATAATGCTATGAAAATATCAATGAATCTATATTCATCCTTCCTTAACCTTCATTTTCAAAGCAGCAGTTGGGCTGTTTATACTTTTACTGATTTCCAGATAAGCAAAATATCTTAATTTTAAATTTGTTTGTAGTTCTCGCATATTTGCTCATGTAATTTTACTTCTCTATTTAAACTTAATTTAAAAATTTCAGATATTTATGTCAGTTGTTTTTATAATATACTTTGGTACATTCCATAAAAATAATATTTTGGTTTCCCTAGCCTCCATCTTCCAAGAAGAATGATGGTTCTGGGACATATACTAAGTTGCAGAATACCCAGGTGAGGGTCATGTCTGAGAAGAAGCAGAGAAAAAAGGTGGAATCAGAAAGCAAGCAAGAAAAGGCTAATCGTATAATATCAGAGGCCATAGCAAAAGCAAAGGAGCGTGGGGAACGCAATATTCCACGAGTAATGAGCCCTGAAAACTTTCCTAGTGCTTCAGTTGAAGGCAAAGAGGAAAAGAAAGGTAGAAGGACAAAATCCAAGCCAAAGGACAAAGACAACAAAAAAACAAAAACTTGTTCTAAGTTAAAAGAGAAGACAAAAATTGGGTAAGTTGTTATTATACTTAATTTATTTTAATTTTTGTTAAAATGCAGGTGTTTTATCTTCTACTTTTGAGAATGACATGTTTACTACAACATTAGAGTTTTATATTACTGGATATCATGTGTACCTTATTTTCTTTTTTGAATGAATTGGGCCATATTTTAGGACATACTAAATTTTACTATTCTGTGAATGTAGCTTTTTGTGTATTAATTTTAGTGAAAGAATATGAAACAAGGGGGAAAAATCCATATGGCTGTGGATTTTACTTTTTTTTAACTTTTTATTTTTTCCAAATTTATTT
Source organism: Marmota monax (assembly GCF_021218885.2). Classification (NCBI taxonomy): domain Eukaryota; kingdom Metazoa; phylum Chordata; class Mammalia; order Rodentia; family Sciuridae; genus Marmota; species Marmota monax. The sequence continues at coordinate 7,198,048 of NW_026695224.1, forward strand.
TGTTTGCAAACATGCATCATAATTCTTTAAAAGATTTCTTTACCACTTAATTCTACCATATCACTGCACCTTGCCCTTCAGAAACATGAAGTACAATATTTTCTCAAAATCAACAACTTTGGGCTAAATGGAATGGCAATAGAACTAAGACCATGTAAGTCAACAATAACAACTAGCTCTTGGCTCTTTCTGACTTACTCCCATATAAGCTCTGATTTACCTTATGTAATAAAGAGGCCAGGTGAGGATTAATGCTCCAAGATAATTTAAAGGACAAAGAATTGCTGTAGGAGAGTAATTTAATTCTATGTATTTTTATTTGACTGTTCAACACATTTTGAAAAAATAAAATATAATAAGAGTTATGGCTTTATATGTATGTTTTACCAGCAAGGATAAGCATTACCTAAGGCTAACATAGTTTAGGATTGTTTTTGCAGGACTATTTGGTCATTCTCGAAGACTTGATGTGCAATTTTACCTAAAGTGCTTTTACTGAGTTTCTTCTTTAAAAAAAAAAAAAAAAGTACACAATGAAGAAAGAATTCCCTTGTTATTAAGATCTTCATTTGCTTAAGAAATTATTAATACATTTTGCAGATATTTAGAATTTTAAAAAAATTTGTAAACCAATTGAATTCTTACCATTTTAAATGCAACCACCAAATTGAATGTTTTAGTTTGGTTGTGATATTCTTCAATCCAAACCATTAAATAATGTGGGCTCTTATTATAATAGATTAATAAGTAGCTTTTGATTTTGCATTTTATTTGCAGACAGGTAAAATGGAATTCAGAAGTTAGATTTCTACCCATTTATTTCTTAAGTTTTCAGTATGAAAGTATTTTATTTTTCCATACTTACGTCTAGTTTTAATTCAAGAAACCCATATTTAATCTCTTGCTATATTAAAAATTAATATGAGGTTTTCCAGTTTTAATTTCTATAGTGATACAAGCAGAGTAGTGTCCTGTTCAGAAGGATAGCACTCTGAAAAACAATACAAGAAGAAAATAGTAGATAAATTTCTAAAGTTATAGTTACTATTTTAAAGTAAGTTAATATAGTTGGAAGTAGTAACACTGTAGCAGGTAGCTTATTCGCAGTAAATTTTAATACTATGTAACCTTTATCAATTTAGTGCCTTTTTTTTTTTTTGGTGGTGCTGGGAATTAGAACCCAGGGCCATGGGCTTGCAAGGTAAGCACTCTACCAGCTGAGCTATATCCCCAGCCGTAGTGCTTTGGTTTTAGTGGTGGCAGACTCTAGAAAACAGAAAAAAGAATTATAATAGAAATAACTTTTTTTTTTTTCCATTTTGTTTAAATACATGGTGAAATACCGACCTAGAGCCTTGTGCATGCTTGGCAAACACTTACTATTGAATATATGCCCGGTTTTAGGCCTTTTTGGTAGAGATAGGTAAATAAATTTCGCAGATAAGTAAATAAATTTGAATCTTGCCTATATTTTAGAATAAAACAATCTTGATTGTCTTTATCAGCTAAAAACAAAAGGTTATGATCATGTTGGAGGAAAAAACATAATTGGAATAAGTGAAATTCATATATAACCCAGAGTTCTATTGTTAGTGTGGATTATAATATTTCATTACTATTTCTTCCAGCAAGCAACTGTAAATTTTGAATTTGCTGTTTTTAATTTTTATCAATTGCATCATTTTAACTAGCAGCATTTTATGATTTATGAAACATTTTTAAACTTTTGGTTTTCTAGTTTTAGAAGAATTGATCTGCTAATATAAAATTATTGATATCAGTTCATTGAAAGGCAGTGTATGTTGCAACTTAACCACTAACAGTATGAAATAAAAAATTTAAGGAGTAAATTGTCAACAATAATTTATGGTTGATGTACAGTCAGTTCATATTTATTTAACTCATATGTTTTAATCTGAGAAGATTAATCTGAAGAAAAACAATACTGCTATTATTCCCTTTGCTTGCAAGTGTGTTTGAAATCTTTTATCACTATTGTACATTGATTTTTTTTCAATGAAAGGAATAGAATGTACTTTTCAGAGTATTCTCAAAGTCTTATTTAATTTTTATAATAATTCTGTACCTTATGGTAGGCATTTCAATTCAGTATGATAATGTAGTTAAATTTTTAGCTCTGAAACCAGTTGCATTTGTTCTATTTCCAGTTTCATCAATTACAAGTAGTATAAACCTGAGCAGACAAGACACTTAACCTCTAATCTGTAAAATGGGAATAATAACAGTAGTTGCCTTACAGTGTTATTTTGAGAACAAAATAAGTTAATAACTTTTAAGACTTATAAACCAATATCTAGAACATGCTTGGTGCTTATAAAGCATTTGTTGTTAACATTTTCTGAGACCATAGATAGCATGCATTTTTTTATGGAAAAAGCCAAGACTAGGAGTTACACACTTTCCTGTAAGTTTATACTCACTCAGGTACCTGGGTTCTCTTTCTCTTAAATCTCCATTCCTAAATCAAATAGAAGTGGGATACTGGAGGACACATACCAGTTATCACACTTTGTTTGTGTGTGTTGTTTGTTTTTTTGTGGTTATCGTTCTGGAGATGGAACCCAGGGCCTCATACATTCTAGACAAGTGCTTTACCACTGAGCTATACCCCCAGACCAATGGTAGTGACTATTTTCTGAGTGCAGGTACTGTGAATTGGACCTGGGGTGCATTTCCCTAGTCTTTTTATATTTTATTTTGAGACAGAGTTGCCCTGGCTGGTCTTGAACTTGGGATCCTCCTGCATCAGTTTCCCAAGTACCTGGGCTTACAGGAGTGGGCCACCATACCTACTTTTGTTGCTACTTTTTAAGGAAGATGATAGATTAACTCATTGATGGCTATTTTTCTGATAAGTGTGCTACTGCTTATCTTGTTAACTAAAGTAGAATTTGGGATGGTAAGGAAATTTTGTTTGAAATATGCCTGAAATTTAACAAGAGTTAGATTCTAAAATGGTTTTTTAAATGTAAATAAATAAATAAATATTCTCATAGCTATATAAGTTTAATCAGTTATAGTCCTTTGTGATTAACTTTTTATTACTCATAATTTTATTTATTACAGAAATACTTTTTATCAAGTATTAGAAGTAGCCTTTTTTCTTTAGTTACAACGGGAAATACCTGAATTTTTGTTTGTTTTGAAATACTTGGGATTAAACCCAGGTGTGCTCTGTCACTGAGACACATGCCTGGTTCTTTTTATGTTTTATTTTGAAAGAGTGCTTTACTAAATTGTAGTGACTGGCCTCAAATTTGCTGTCTCCTTACTGGGATTACAGATGTGTGCCACCAGCTCCTTTTTATTTTTGAAGGTTCAAATGACTAAAGTAGAGGTCAGGGATGTAGCTCAGTGGTAGAGTGCTTGCCAAACATGTGCAAGGTGCAGGCTTTGATTCCCAGCATGAAAAAATAAAAATAAAATCCTAAAATCTCAGCCAGGCACTATGGTATACACCTCTAATCTAAGTGACTCGGAGGTTGAATCAGGAGGACAGCAAGTTCAAGGGTAGCCTCAAAATAAAAAATAAGGCAGGCTGGAGATGTATCTCTATAGTAGAACAATCCCCAGGGCTGGGGTTGTAGCTCAGTGGTAGTGTGTCACCTAGCTTGCATGAGGCACTGGGTTTGATCCTCTGTACCACATAAAAATAAAGACAATAAAGTCCATCAACAACTAAAAAAAAAAAAAAATTAAACAAAAGAGGAAAGAAGAAAATAACATTTGTTTGTATATACCATTATATATACACGTTAAAAATACCATTATATATACATGTTAAAAAGAACATGCTAGAGAGAGATTTCTATCCATATAATAAAATTGGAAGGAAAAAATAAGATCGAATAAAACCTGAGGGGGAAAAAAAGGAGGAATCATTACAAATTATCACTCCATGTTAATAAGATGATACATGAGCCAATGATTATAATTTTTTCAAAACAATAGGAATTTTGAAATGTCTGCTTGAATAGAATATAAATACACTATTTAGTTAATTGTTTCTTTGTGCCTTAAAAGTAAAAACCCAGTTGTAAAAATACATGTCATTAATTTATTATGTATTTTTATTAGTAGTGTTTATATAAGTTCTATAATTTTTCAAAGCCAAGCAGATAAAACGCACTATTAATTTCACTGCTTTTATCTAAATTATAATACCTGGCAAAAATATGAAACATTATTCTGCAGAAAGAGTTGATATAGGGCCTGGGTTTATAGCTCAGTTGTAGAGTACTTGCCTAGCATGTGTGAGGCACTGGGTTCAATCCTCAGTACCACATAAAAACAAATAAATAAAACAAAGGCATTGCGTTCATCTACAACAAAATTTTTTTAAAAAAAGAGTTGATAAATATGTTGCTATGAGTTTCAGTCAAAATTTACATTTTCAGAGCTGGGGATATAGCTCAGTAGAGTGCTTGCCTCACATGCACAAGGCCCTGAGTTCAATACCTAGCACCACAAAAAATAAAATAAAATTTACATTTTCTTTTTTTAAATTTTTTATTGTTGGCTGTTCAAAACATTACATAGTTCTTGATATATCATATTTCACAATTTGATTCAAGTGGGTTATGAGCTCCCATTTTTACCCCGTATACAGATTGCAGAATCACATCAGTTACACATCCATTGATTTACATATCCATTTTCAATTTTATGAATTATATCTTTACATGATCTAGTAAGGGTTATCATAGGAAAAGATAAATAAAATAAAGGATATTGAATCTAAGATGTCATCGATTATAAGACACATCATTATTTTTGTTTCATTTAATTCCATGTGGTACTGGTGATTGAACCCAGGACCTTGCATATACTAGGCCGTGCTTTACCACTGAGCCATATCCCCAGGCCTTTTTAAAAACAATTGTTTTGTGACAGTGTTTAAATTGCTAAGCAAGGCTAGCTTTGAACTTGTGATCCTTCTGCCTCATCCTCCAGAGTTGCTGAGATTACAAGTATGCAGCACTGTACCCAGCAAGATGGACCATTATTTTATGTCAGTAAGAGAAAAATCTCCTTAATCTCCCTAGTTGCTGAGATTACAGGCCTAGGTCACCATGATTGGTTCAATTCGTATATTTTTTTCATTCTTTTTAAAGGTTATACATGACAGTAGAATGCATACTGACATATCATTTAATTCAGTCTTTTGAAAAAAATGATGTCTAACTTTAATCAGGAAATAATAATAATCCAAGTTACCAAAAGTTTGCAATGTTGCTTTCACATATTCAAGGATTACAATTTAAACTAAATTGAAGAAAAGTAATAAAATTTATCTTTGACATTTAAAATAACCTCAATTCCTTTCTTTTGGCTTGCAAAGAAAAGTAATGTGAATATAAATAGTATTGTCTATTTTTTCACTTATGGTGAATTGGATATATTAATTATTATAAATGGACTAATTGGTTTAGATTCATTGTCCAGTTGTTGCAATGAGAGAATCAACAGGAGGCCATTATAGATTGACACATTTAGAAAACACAACTTGTTACACAGCATCTAATAACTTGTGGGCAGAATTTGGATGAGTGCGTAAATTGCATCTAAAAATCACGTATAGACATGTCAGGTTTAAACCTTGCAGTTTTCTAGTGGCTATATTTATTAAACAAATTAGGATTTCAAATTCATACCTTAGTTTCAATTGCCATTTTCTGTCAGAAACAAACTATGTTTTGATATTTAGGTTTTTTTTTTTTTTTTTACTTGCCTGAATATCTGTTGCTATAGTTTGGTAATACTGATTAACAGATCCTGTTTATGTTTTTAAAACTCAATACTTTGTGTAAAGCCTTTGTTATTAATTTGTTCTATATTACTTTATTACTTTCCTTTGGAAATATATCTTGTTAAATAATAAATTGTCATTTTATTTGAAGAATGATTTATAGTAACCTTTTATTTTTATTTATAATGAAATTTTAGTTTAGAATTAATATAGGAAACTAACCTTTAGAAGAATGGGATGCTCTGTGGCTGTTAGGTATTTTGTTTAATTATATTATTTGTATTCTTTTCAATTGTCTGATTTTCATTAGGTAATATTTGTGGCTGTCTTTTGCTATTGTGGCTATTGTGCAGACAATAGAGATTTCTGATTGTTCCTGAGACAGATAGCTGGGCTGGGGATGTATGTCATTGGTAGAGTGCTTGCCTAGCAAGTTCAAGGCCCCTGGATTCAATCCTGGATACTGGGGCTGTGGGTGGGGGGGTGGTCAGATAAATCATTGTTAATGATTTACTAAAAGATTATATGGTTTCAGATTTCTCTTTATTCATTAAACCATGTTTATTGGTATTAAGTCTTTATTCACAGGTTGAAGTATATGTGCCACTTTATCTTAAAATCAGTAAGTTACGTTGGAAATAGAAATCTAGGAATAAAGGGACCTTTTGTTGTTTTATTAGACTGTGGCTTTGGCAGTTTGTTTCACCTTTTGGAGCTGAGCTTTCTTTCTCTGTGTTTCAAGACCAATATCTTCTTTGTCAATTTTAGAATTTTTCTCAGAATCAACTGAGATATTGGAGTCAAAGATATTTTGCAGTGTTAAGTGTTATATAAATATTAAATAGTTTTATTATCCTGAATATTTGTTTCTAGCATTTCCTGTATTCCCAATTCTTTGTGTCAATGGTTCCCAAACCTGGTAGAGCATCAGAATTTCTTGGGGTTATATTTTTAAAGTCATATTGGAATCCCACTTATTAAATATGAAACCTGGGGTTGGGACTTGCACATCTGCTTGCACATTTGTTTTTTGGTTGTTGTTGATTTTTTAAAAAATAATTTTAGACTTGCAAAAATAGGTCAGAGTTCCTGTTCCAAATTTATACAATCCTTTTACTAATTCTGTTAACTAATCCTCATACAGATGTTTTTAGTTTTTCCTTTGTTGTTGTTGTAGATTTACTATTGGGCCCTAATCCAATTCAGGATCCCACATTTCATTTTGTTTTCATGTCTCCTTAAACTCCTTTTAATTGGCAATAATTCCTCAGTCTCTGTCTTTTATGATTTTTTTACTTTTTTTTTTTTTTTTAAATGTTACTGGGGATTGAACCCAAGTTCTTATACACTGGTGAGGCAAGCGCTTTACTACTGAGCTACATCTCCAGTCCTGGGTTTTCATTTATGAAGCATATTGGCCAGTTGTTTTGTAGAAAGTCTTTTGACATTTCCTCCTGAGGAATCTGTTTTGCTTTGTTTTGTTTTGATCCAACTAGGAATTGAACCCTGGGACACTTTATCACTGAGCTACACTCCCAGTCCTTTTTATTTTTTATTTTGCAATGGGGTCTTGCTGAATTGCTCAGACTGGCCTTGAACTTGTGGATTCCTGCCCCGCCTACTCAGCCTTCAAGCACCCTGGGATTAAGGGCATGCACCACTGAAGCTCCTTGAAGTTTTTATTTTTATTTATTTATTTTTTTAAATATCTTTATTTTGTTTATTTATTTTTATGTGGTGCTGAGGATCGAACCCAGTGCCTCACATGTATAAGGCAAGTGCTCTACCACTGAGCTACAGCCCCAGCCCTTGAGGTTTTTATTTAATGGATTTAAGTCTTTAAGCAGCCACTTAGATATTATATCAGAACATTTGTTTTACATAATTTATTTAGCTAACCCATCATGAAGAAAATGCCTTTTAAAGCAGTGTATTAAAGAATATTAATAGACTTTGATTTGCATTTCATGTGAAGTTCTTAAGAATGGAACTCTCTTTTGACTAGTGTAAGATATCCATTAATGGTGGCAATGGACAGCAAGTGAGAAAGTGCATCAAATATATATTCCTACTGCCCAGTTTTATTTACTGAGCTTGCCATCTGTAAAAATACCTGTGGTTTTATCAAATAATCACAAGGAAAATAATGGATATCCTTAGGAGGAGGTTATTGGTTGAAGAAGAGGCATGAGGGAGCTTATGAAAAACCAATTTCTTGTTTCTTGATAATGGAAGCTAATTATATAATTTTTTTAAAGAAAGTTCATTGATTTTTTATATATACACTTTTCTGAATTTACATCATAGTTAATATTAGTAGATTGTTGTACTCTTAAATTTATGGAAAATGAGGTATTAGATTTGGGGGGATTTTGAGATTGTGATACTTGTGAAGTATCCATGAGAGTCTGGCTATGTGAGTCTGAAGCTTGGGAGAAAAGTCTAAAGTGGATATAAAAATCTTCAACTTCTAGGTGGCAGTAAAGAATATTATGTGTCTAGTAATGATGGGGACACATACCTTCCACGGATTCCACCTCTTGGGTCCCCTTCTTCCTCCGGGAGAAGTCTTTTCTGCTGTCCTTTAATAAACTTCTAATTTCTACTCTGAAAAAAAAAAGAATATTATGTGTCTAGTAATGATGAGGACACATTCTGAGAAATGTGTTATTAGGTGATCGCCTCCTCTCCCACTTTGGTGATGAGGATTAATCCTAGGTCTTTGAGGATGCTAAGCATTCACTTTAGCACTGAGCTACACCCTCAGTCCCTTGGGGGTGATTTTGACCTTGTGTTAACATCATAGAGTGTACTTAGAACAAACATAGATGATACAAGTCAGTCCCTCAACATGATTAAGAGACTGTATATTCAAAATGAGGCTGCTGGTGGTGTAACACAGTATAATGTTTTACAGTAAATGTGTTTTTTTTTTTATAAATAAGTAAGAATATAAAGAACTTAATGATAAAATGTATAATAATTACAGAAATCAGTAACATGATAATTTACTATCAGGTATTATGAATTACATGTGCTACCAGTCACATGCATTATAAATAAACCTACTGTGCTGTCAGTTACATATTTTAATCTTATGATTATAACATATATATTATAATAGATAATCTTATGATTATAATATATGTGACTAGCAACACAGTAGGTTTATTTATACCACCATCATCAAAACATGCTGAACAATACATTGCACTAAGACCAGCTAAGAGGTAGTTAGGTGATAGGAATTTTTCAACTCTACAACAATATCTTGGTACCATCATTGTCTGTAGTGTTGTGTGGTGCATGATCATAGGATAAATTACATGTCCCATTTACTACTGTATGTGAAGAGGTAAGGAGTCTGAAGACAGAACTTTGAGAAACACCAAAGATTGAGGGGCTGGCAGAAAAGACAACTGAATTCTGTCTGGGCATGATGGCACATACCTGCAATCCCAGCAACTCAGGAGGCTGAGGCAGGAGGAACAAGTTCAAGGCCATCCTCAGCAGTTTAGCAAAGCCCTAAATGTGTTAGCAAAACCCTGTCTCAAAATTTAGAAATGAATAAAGGGCTGGGTAAAGTGGTAAAGTGCCCCTAGGTTCAATCACCAGTACCACCCCTGCACACACACACACACCCCGCCCCCCCCCAAAAAAAAAGAACATCATCCTGCTGAAAAATCAATATTCAAGGAATAGATGGAAGAAGAGGAACCAAAATATAGTGAGAGGAAGTTTGACTATTGCATCATGTAGCCAAGGGTACAAAAAAGAAAATGATGATCAGTTAAATGTTGGTACATGGGATTTTAAAATTTTCTCTTGGATTTAGCATTTTAAAGATTTATTTTTTCCCATGGTTTCAGAGGTTTCAGCCCATGGTCACTGAGGGCTTGTGGTGGGCTGGGGCTGGGGCTCAGTGGCAGAGCACTTGCCTAGTATGTGTGAGGCACTGGGTTTGATCCTTAACATCACATACAAAAATAAATAAAATAAAGGCACGCTGTCTGTCTATAACTACAAAAAAATATTTTTTTAAAAAAGGTCGTAGCTATACACATTGGGAATTTAGACTTTGGAGTGAGGCTTATGTAATTTCTGTCTCTTTTAATACTATCTGTGTGACTTTAAGCAAGTTATTGAACTTCTCCAAGTCTCAGTTTCTTGTCTCTATAAAATTATACTTGCCTCTCCAACTTGTATAAGCATCAATTGAAGGAAAACATGTAAAGTCAGTGCAGTTGCTGACTCATAGTGAACAATGAATACATGGAAGCTATGAATATGAAAAGTAGTTTCAAGAGTTGAGATTATAGTGGGTTTAGAAACAAAAGTGAAATGACAATCCCTCCTCCCTATACTTAGAATTGAACCCCGGGGGGGATTTTCTACTGAGCTACATTTCCAGCCCTTTTTATTTTGAGACAGAGTCACGCATTTGCATAGTGCTTCGCTAAATTGCTGAGGCTGGCCTAGAACTTGTGGTCCTCCAGCATTAGCCTCCCCAGCCATTGGGATTACAGGCTTGTGCAACCACACCTGGTGCGAAATGACTTTTGAAAGCTATAGATAAGGAGGAAGGTCAAGATCATGTGGGATCATTAATGGTAGATGTGACCTCCAGGGAGATTTTTTAGTTGTGAAACCAGAGTAAGGAAAAATGAGTGTCAAAGGAAAGAAATAGGGCTGGGATATAGCTCAGTTAGTAGAGTACATGCCTTGCATGCACAATGCTCTGGGTTCAATCCCTAGCACCTCAAAACAAAACAAAAAAGAAGGGAAGAAATAAGATATCAAAGTGGCAAGAGGACTAACCAGTTTCTTAATTTTGTTTCAGAATATCTTTTTGTATTTTCTTTTCGTTTTCTTTTTTTCTTTTTGAGAGAGAGAGAGAGAGAATTTTTTTTTTTAATATTTATTTTTTTAGTTTTCGGTGGACACAACATCTTTATTTTTTTAATGTGGTGCTGAGGATCGAACCCAGCGCCCCGCGCATGCCACGCGAGTGTGCTACTGCTTGAGCCACATCCCCAGCCCCTCTTTTTGTATTTTCTGGTTCCAACATGAGCTGTATATACTCATGTATATACTCTTATTTACTTTCTTCATACATTCAGAACGTACAGGTAGGATAGCTAGTTGAATTGCCATTATCTTGTTGTACATAGTCACTATAAGAGTAATGTAGGGAAAAACTCATTGTAAAGTTTTTTTTCTTCTCTCACAACTAGTCAGCTAGTCATTAGCCAATTATTGTGGATCTTTCTTCAGTATTTTATTGTGAACTCATGATCCTACCTCAGCCTCCCTAGCCTCTGAGATTATTGGCATGTATCATAGTGCCATGGCCCTGGATTATGCTCTTCATCTCTCAACTGAATTTTTATGTAGTTTATCAATAGTTTCTCTGCTTTGTACTTTATTTCCTTTCAATCACATTGTTCCCTTGTTTAAAATTCTTATATTTTATTGCTTTTTGCTTTTATTTATTCAAAAATATCTGAGTGCATATTTATTAAATATTTGTTGCCAGTGCTGATAGGTAGATTTTGTTTAAACTCTTACTCTGTGGAGCTTAAAAACTTATCTTAAAATATAAGTCTTTCACGTCTTTTCCAGGCCTTCTATAATCTTCACCATATATAATTTTTCAGTTTTCTGCTTCCTCCTTCTGTAATATTCTGTGTCCCTGTCATGCTATCACCACAGCATATTCACCTCACTCTTCTGTGGTATCCCCCTTCCTGGAATGTACACTGTCTTTTTTTTTCACTACCTGTTACTAATTCAGTTGCTATCTCAAATTGTACTGTTTCTGTAACACTATTTTATTTATTTGTTCATTTTTTGGTACTGGGGATTGAACCCAGGGGCCCTTAACCACTGAGCCACATCCCAGCCCTTTTTATATATTGTATTTAGAGACAGGGTCTCACTAAGTTACTCGCTTAGGTCTTGCTTAGTTGCTGATGTTGGCTTTGAACTCATGATCCTACCTCAGCCTCCCTAGCCTCTGAGATTACTGGTGTGTGCCAATTCACCAGCTGTATCACTTTTAATTTTCTGTGAAAGAGGTTACACTGTTCACATTGTTTCCTGTGCTAATATCTATTTTAGCATTTTAGCTGTGATCATTGTCTAGTTATGCTATTTTAAGGTTAAAGACTATCACTTCATATTCAATCTCAGAACCTAGGAAAGGGCTGAACATATATTAATTCAAAATAGTTTCCATTAGTTAGGACTGTGCTAAAAGGTAACTTACTATATTAGTAAGCTTTTCGTGGCTGTGACAAAATTCATGAGATAAATGATTTATGTGGAGGAAAGATTTATTTTTTCTCATGGTTTCAGAGGTTTCAGTCCATGGTCACTGAGGGCTTGTGGTGAAGCAAAACATCACGGCTGGGAGCATGTGGTAGAGCCTAGGCTGCTTACCCTGTGGCAGATGGGAAGCAAAGAGAGGGAGAATAAGGTGCCAGGGTCCCATCCCCCCTCAAGTGTGTGAGCCCAATGATCTAACTTCCTCCAATTAGGCCTCACCTCTTAAAAGTTCTCCCACCTCCTAGTAGTGCCATTAGCTAGGGACCAAGCCTTCAAAACATGAACTTATGGGGGACGTTTAAGATCCAAACCATGATGCATACATTGTCCTACTTAACTTTTCAAGAGAAGAGGTAGCTAATATACTACCCTTATGTTTACAGGCAAGTAATTTGCTTAGGGTCCCACAGATAGGTGATTGGTAGATTCAGGGTTTATATCTTTGATCCTGTAATTTCAAAGTACAAGCTGTTAACTTTCAAGCTCTCCCACATTAGTAAATAATTATGGAAATAATTCTGCAATCTTTCTGATATACCATTCCTAAAAATATTTGGGGGACTTCTCAGTTTTTGGAATATAGGTTATCTAAAGTAGAATTTTGCTTATTAGTAATTAGAATGGTTCATGATTAACATAGTGTTTTAATAATGTGCTGTTAAGGCAGATAAGAAAAAATGGGAGCCATGTACTTAAAATACATTCTTAGTTTAGGTATATGTACTTGATATGTTTGAAAATATTTAATAAACACATATAAGAGAGAACATATACATACTGCAGAAATATAAAAAATGGTTTTCTTTTCTTTTTCCTTTGGTACCACAGACTAAACTTGGTCACTTAACTACCGAGCCACATCCCCAGGCCCGTAACCCACATTTTTTTTTTTTTTTGAGATAGAGTCTTGCCAAGTTGCTGAGGCTGGCCTTGAACTTACAATCTTCCTGCTCCAACCTCCCAAGTACTAGGACTATAGGTGTCCACCATGATGCCCACCATATTTCTTACTCTTAACATAAATAAAAGTATTAAAGAAAAATTAATTGTAGAATTGTCTTAAATAAGAAAGATTACCATAGAGTAGAAAGAAGTAGAGGCTTCCTAGGGCATGGAAGTATTTATGGTCAATAAGTGGAATTTTAGTTTAATAAAAGGTAGGAGTAATAAACAGCTCCTCACTGTCTTATAATCTAAATCTACAATAAATGAATTGGTTTTATGTAATAGTTATTTATATCCTAAAAAGTTAAGTATATCGTAAAAACCAGCTATAGTTCTTGACTACCTTTTTATGCTTATAGGTACATTAACTATAATATTGTTTTTTTTGTCCAATTCAGTAGAAGAGAGGTTTAAGTTTTGAAAATGTCTTTATGGATTTCTGAGTATTTATTTTTGGACATGCAAGTGGTAGAAACTTTCTTCTAAAGTTTACAATGACGATCTTAATTTGACCCAAAGTGGAAAAATACAAAATTCTTATTGTTTATTCTTTTCCTCTTGACACAGCAAACTCATTATTACATTGGGTAAGAAACAGAAAAGAAAAAATGAATCTTCAGATGAAATATCTGATGCAGAGCATATGCCACCACATACATTCAAAGATCAAGACTCTCAAGTGAGTATTAAAGTTATTTTCCGAGAAATGAACTCTGTTAAGAATTATTTAGGTAGCAAAATACTGCCTTATGTCTACTTACACTGCAGTTTAATACTAAAAATACATTTTATTATGTGGTATAACTTATAGGACAGCATTATTACAATATGCTCCTAGTAGTATTACCATAGAATATTAGATTTGAGAGGAAACTTACATATCCTCTCTAAACCTTTCATTTTCAAGATAATGAAATGAAGCCCTCAGAGGTTAAGTAATAATGCAAAGTCCTTGATGGCTTTTACATGGAGAAGTACCTCGTGGCATTATCCTGTGCTTATTGAGTGATTTTTAAGTGAACTTAATGATAGAATATTCATTTTAAAAATCATATACAAATGACAAAGAAAATGGATTGAGTCATTCTTAGAGACAATTCCTTTAGTCTCCTTCTGTTGAAGAAAAGATAACTGAATATATTAAAAATCCCCTAATATAGACATAAATATTGTGCCTTTTACCTTTTTTTTAAAAAAATACATGGATATTAATAATAACCTGTGAAGTTTCAAAAATATATATGTAGTGAAGGTCATAATAATTCAGGCCACCATCTGCTTTCTAATACTTAAAAACAACTGTAGGCCATAGGGGTGGTGGCAATTGTTGAATTATGGGGCCAGAAAGCCCCTGAATGGCCTTTCTTCTTCCTTATGCAGCTTCTTATCCATTTGGAGAGTAGTGGCTCAAGGCTCCTGGGCTGCTGCAAGAGTTGAGGTAAGGGCAGTGATCAAAGCTCCTAATATTATATGGCCTGGCTTTTTCTTCATATGTTATCCTTAACTTAGGCAAACTTACATTTAACTTTTTCAATATGAGAAAATGTAGCTTAATTTTTACTATAATAATGCTGGCCATTTTCCCATATGTAATTACGAAACACTGAAATGATAGTATAGGTCAACACGTACATTTCTTCCATGCTCTTCAGTATAGTATTAAGTTGCTTTGACAAGCATGTTGCTGTAACACCAAAGGGGGGTATTTTCTAATAATCAATTATAAATCTGTATTATAAAGGTCTGTGTAGCTTTTAACTACAATGCATTGTCAGGATTTGAACTGTAGAAAACGACTTAAACTTTCTTATCAGGAGGAAATCTACAACTGTGTTTGTTGTAGTATTTAATTTTTTATCTTTAAATAAAGAGTACTTTATAGTTGTACTATATTTAGAAGACTAAATCTTTTTTTAATGCCTCTATAGCAGATATTTCATCATAATGTAGTATTAGTTATTTAAAAACATCATTCTTCTGACCTCTTTATATGCAAAATGCTGTGTGTTGATCTGTTACATTCTCAAAGACATAAGAAAAAAGCTAGAAATAAGAAATTACTACAGTTTGTCACTATTTTAAATTGTGTTTTGAAAACATTACAGAGAAAGAAAACAAGAAAAAAGCATTAGCCAAATATGTGCAGTTTAGGTTAATTTTTATATTTTTAAACTAGTAGAGATACTATATAACACAGGAAAAAATAATTGCTGAGAGTTACTTGGAATGAAGTAATGTGGTATTTCTCTGTACTCTTATGGAGTATAATTTATTAATGAAATCAAGTACAGACCATGGAGTTTTAATATGCTAGTCTGATATCATAGGATGAGGAAGCAATTTACAGTGAATGGTCCTCATTCTATTTTGTAAGTGAAAATGATTTTTTCAGACTACTGATCCACTTTTTTTTTTTTTTTTTTTTGTGATGTTGGACATTGAACTCCGGTGCTTTATCACTGATTTACATCCCCAGCTCCTTTTATTTTGAGACAGTGTCTCACCAAATTACCCAAGGCAGCCTCAAATTTGTGATCCTCGTTCCTCATGCTCCTAAATCACTGGGATTACAGGTGTGTGCTACCACTCAGATGCCTCAGTGACCAGAAAAGAAGCTTTATTATACTTGTTTTAAACATTCTTTATGCCGAGAATCATAGACATCCCCCCCAAGGAATAGTAAATATTTCATGTCTTTTTTAAAATAGTAATTGGGAATACTGAGTTTAACAAAGTCCTTTTATTATAACTTTATCCCACCTTCCCTGTCTCCTGTATTAATAAAAATATTTTTTTGGCATTTGAAAATGTAAACATTTTCATGGCCAATGGATGATGACCCCCCCAAAAATAAATAAAACAAAATTGGGGCTCAGGGTGTAACTCAGAGGTAGAGTGCTTGCCTAGCATATACGTACTCCTAGGTTCTATATCTCCAGCATCCTTCCTATTCACTGAACCCATCCAAAGAAGCAGAGTGTAACTAGATGATGAACCATCTTGAAAGTTTTTCCTATGTACTTTTGACTACCATTCATTGCCTTTCTTTTCTTTCAATATCGCACTACTTATAAGAGAAAGGGGCAGAAGTATGATGTTAGAAAGGCTGCTACTGCCACCTTACTGGACACAGATAACAATTTGCTCCTGTGCTATGCATGGGATGTGGACTAACAAAAGATCTGCCAAATAGAAGACATTGGCAAAAACCAAATGTGTTATTTTGTTGTTTCAATTTCTGGGAAGTATCATGGGAGTTTCACTATATAAAATAAAAAGGAGGAAGGGATAGATTTACTTTGGTAAATCAAGCAATAGAACCGTTGGTTGAGATGCCTTTACCCTATTAGATTTTGGAGAAGTGTAAAGAAAAATAGTAAAAATTAAGTCCTTTGGGATTTTCAAAACAACCTAAGATTCTGGGTTTTAGTGGGACCATCAAAAAGATATGTAACCTTGTTTTTAAACATTCTCCTTTAAATATACAAAAACTTTTGAAACAAATATTAGACACTTAGGGAGGTAAGTAAAACCACGTATATTTGATTCCTGATTTTAAATTGCTTAGGTTATTTAAAAATTGTGATACTAAATGTAATTCTTTTATTTAAAAGACATTTTATGATGCTTTTATTTTTAGAAGAGCTAGTCAGGTTAGAAATATTGTTTCTTCTTTTATTCAAATTGAATTATTTGGTAAATTTAATAAATATTTTATGTATTTAAGACATTTTATTTTATTCTACTTTAAACAGTTTCATATTTTTGCAAATATTCTCTAATGTCCTCTAGGATTATGCCCCAACTAATTTGTTAACCAACATTCATCTAATATACTTTTTAGGTTTGGGGCAAAAATGTGAAGACATCTATAGTTTTAACAATAGTTTATAAAGAAAAGTAACCCAGCAATAAAGGTATTACTAATAAAATACATTTTGCCTAAGCTATAAAAGAGTTTTTTTTTTAAAAAACCAAGAGACTTTTCTTAAAACTTCTAAAAATAAATAAATAAAGATATTATTATGAATATTTGATATTTTAAATTGTGGGAAAATTATAATGGGCAAATTATAATCTTCCTTTAAAAAGAAAAGTAAGAAAAAATGGAATGTTGAGTATCAGTATGAAAATTAATAAAGAATTTGCCAACTATAGAAGTAATATTTTTAAAATCTTTGTTTCAAAGATTTTTAATTGTCTAAAACAATAAATTGTATAAATCTGATCCTTGTGGTTCATTACAGAAAAGAAGATCAAATAGACAAATTAAAAGAAAAAAATATGCAGAAGATGCAGAAGGGAAACAATCTGAAGAAGAGGTTAAAGGCTCTTTGAAAATAAAAAAGAATTCAGCTCCTTTACCTGGTGAACAGCCTTTACAATTATTTGTGGTAAGACATATTTGGAATTATTACTACATTTCAAAATAAATATAAATTGTTTCAAATAGTAGAAATACATATATCTCCTCGTATTTCTTTCTTCCTAAGTGTATACCTGAAACTCTTTCAAAGTGTTTCTCCTTTGCAGAATGTTTCTAAAGTAGAAGACTAATTGTTAGGTAGATAGTAATAATCCATGAGCAAGTTGGATAGGGATTATATTTTGGCTGAAAATTTACCCTAATCGACTCCTTTAAAGTAATAATGCCTTTTTTAGTGCAATATATAAAGAAAGCCCTTTGTCTAGATTTTCTGACTTTGTGTCCTGCTCTTCTTCATAAGGACTCAACTTTGCCTTATGAAGTTTCTTAAATGCCATGTTTGATACCTTTATTTCTTCCATATATGCTTTCCTCTTCTATAATTCTTTTAATTTATCTACATTGTAAGCCAAATACTCATCTCTTAACTGAGTTATCAAAAATTTTGGGCAAGTAATAATTCTGAATATTCCTGTGCTTCTTCAATTGCATAATAGAGATAATAGGAGGGATAAGAATGGATATGATAATGGATTAGATTAATTAATACATGCAATGTGTTTAGTATAATGCCTAGCACACAAAAAAAGCCCAATATGTTTAGAATGATGATGATGATGATGACAAAACCATAACAACGATGATATATTTTTTTTTCCATTGTACTGTATTCCTAATGTTTATAGTACCGGGCACCTCTGCTAAATAAATATTTATTGAATTTTAGTGTATTCATAAATATATAAAATAGCAACTAAAAGGTATTTCAGAATGCATTTCATTGCATATTTCTTTCCCTCGATCCTATAGGAGAACCCAAGTGAAGAAGATGCTGCAATTGTAGACAAAATACTGTCTTCTAGAATTGTAAAGAAGGAAGTAAGTAATGGCATATTATATTTCATGCTTTATATTCCATGTCCTGTTTAAGTTTTATAATTATTAATTTTATTTTCATAGATATCACCTGGAGTGATCATTGATACAGAAGAATTTTTTGTAAAATACAAGAATTAGTAAGTATTTGAGTTAGAAAATTAATATGAGGTTGGTAGATATTTTAATATAGTTAACATAAAACACTGAATTAAAATTGTGGTTTTCATTGTATTTGCATTTAAAAATAATTTTTATCATTTATAACTACATGAACTTAAAAATCATTAAAAAGTAGAAGACTTTTGAAAACCTTCCATGGTAAGATTTGAATTTCTTTTCCAGAAGGTATTCATTATTAATCTCAAAATACATGAATCTACAAATATGCATTTATAAATTATAGGCATTATTTGTTGTATGTTAAACTTCACAGATTTAATTTTTTTTTTCTAAAAAATTTTCTGGTATTTCGATTATTGCATTAAATGTATATAGTGTGATGCTTTGACTAAAATTTTAAATTTTAATCTTGTTCATAGATAACTTATGCAACCACTAAATGTGAAAAAGTCATTCTTTTTCTACATTTTTCTGTTACTTTCTAAATACTTTCATGAATGTTTTTAAATACAATTACATTGTTTTCAAAATAAGTTAGCATTCTGATTGTGGCAGATCCATTATAATGAAAAAAATAAAAGATAAAGTACATCTTGCTGTTATTCTTTTAGTCAGTTTACTATTCTGTTTCTGTATAGTAAATTGTACACCATGAGACTACAATCTCCTAAGGCTATAGGGATCTTAGTTGTTTTAATTTTAGAAATTATATAAAGTCTATTAAAATTAAATAGTGATAAATTATTTGTATAATTGAAGATAATATTTTATATTGGATGTTATAATTAAAATTGCACTTTAAGCATGTTTTTTATAATGTTCTAATATACTACTTCTATAAAAATTTTAGCTCCTATCTTCACTGTGAATGGGCCACAGAAGAGCAGCTTTTGAAAGATAAAAGGATTCAGCAGAAAATTAAACGATTCAAACTGAGACAAGCACAAAGAGCACATTTTTTTGCAGATGTAAGAAAAAAATAAATAAAACTATTATGTGTGATATTCTGAATACATATAGATTTAGGTATCATTTTAGTTCTTAGGCTTCCAACATTGATATTCAAATAAAAATGCTATTGACACAATTTTTCTTTCCAAAATTAACTTGGGAACTAGCTGAAACAAAAACACTGATAATTCAGAATGGTAGATAATATTTTTATTTTTAAATTAGCATTATTTCAATGCACATAGTTGAATCTGGTTGTGTTAATATCACAAAGAATTTATCAGCAAATTATTTAAATAAAGGAAATGATAATGTAGCAAATAAATGGAAAATAAAAATTGTCAGTGTATTAAATCTTACACATTAAATAATTACAAACATTGCATGTTTTCCATGCCAGCCTTCTATTTATATGAACACAACATCAATAATTTAATACATTTATACATTGTAAAATAATTACCTCCAACTAATGAATATATCTAACCTTTTCTTTACTTTTTTAATCCTCTAAAGTATCACATTAACATTCTGGTACTGGGCTATAATCATTGTAATCAGGTGTGTCATATATAGATGCATGGGTTTGAGGAGGAGAGGTTTAAGATAGTGAAGAGAACTAAAGGTAGAACTATGTGGTATACAACATTTAGAGGGTGAACATATGAGGGCAGTAAAGTTAAACACAGATGACTGTTGGAAGTCTTTCAGAGATGAGTAGGAAGTGCCCAAGCACAGAAGCCAAAAAATGGTAAACTAGTCAGAAGAGAGCAGAATTAGTACAAAAACATGAAGGTGTGACACTTAGGTTGGTTACAATCTGAGTTATAGTTGTAGCAAGCAACAGGAGATAAGGCTGGAGGAAAAGAAGGGATCTTATCTATTACACAAAAAAATTAATTTGAACCTGATTATCAAACAAGGCAGAATCACTAAAAGATTTTAAGCAAGGAAGCTGTAAGTCATAATTTGTATTTGAGAAGGATTACTCTGGCAACAATGTGAAAAACAGAATAAAGAAAGGCAAGACAAGCATTGGGGGACAAGTTGGGAGTTATTTTTAAAGATCCATGTAAGAAATGATAAGTCAGTGAGAATGAGGAGGAAGTATCCAATCTGATTTTCAGTTAAAAGTAAAGTCTGGTGAGGTGCAGTGGCACATGCCTGTAATACCGGTGGCTCTGGAGGTTGAGGAAGGAGGATTACATGTTCAAAGCCAACTTCAGCAATTTAGTGAAGTCTTTGAGACCCTGTCTTAAAATTTAAAATATTTTTAAAAAAGGGTGAGAATATGACTTAATGGTTAAAAACCCCTGTGTCCAATCCATGGTACCAAAAAAAAAAAAAAAAAAAAGTAAAATTTAAAATTTGTACAAGTTAGATGGAGGTAAAGAAAGTGAAGGAATCTAAGACAACTTCCCGTTTTCTGGCTTGTGTGACTGAGTGGGGCGGGGGGGCTGGAGAGGAAGTTGTGTTTTCATTAACCCAATTAGAGAATATAAGATTAGGTATAGGTTGAAGAATAAATGAATGCAACTAAGTTTGAGGTAGCTCAAATAGAGAGTTTACTTACATTCATCTAGATGAGTAGATGTTCAGTAAAGGACTATCATCAGGTAAAGATAAAGAGTGATAGTATTGAGAACAGAATCTGAAGCTGGGTTGATTAGTCCTCAACTTTTGCAACTTGAACTTCAAAGGAGAGGAAGAGAGGATACGTTTAGTAAAAATTTCAACACATATCCTAGAGTAACTTACTTGTCTCTAATACCTGAATTTTTTTAGTCCTATTTGATTGGTTTTATTATTTATAACATGGCAATTAATAATATCCTAAATATCTATTGGAAATTAAACTAGAAAAATGTTGTTTGTTGGACTCAAACTGATGTATTAGTTCTATAGTGAAACACTAGTAAATTTATCTTCCTTTGTACTTTTTTAGATGGAAGAAGAACCATTTAACCCAGACTATGTTGAAGTAGACAGAGTATTAGAAGTCTCTTTTTGTGAAGATAAGGATACTGGTGAGGTAAATACTTTATCATTTTTTTTCTCCTTTTTGTGGTACTGGGTAACGAACACAGGGCTTCACACATGCTTATAAAAATACATTTTTATGGGGCTGGGGATGTGGCTCAAGCGGTAGCGCGCTCGCCTGGCATGCGTGCGGCCCGGGTTTGAATCTCAGCACCACATACAAATAAAGATGTTGTGTCTGCCAAGAACTAAAAAAGAAATAAATATTAAAAAAAATATATATTTTTTTTTATGTAAGAAAAACCTGAAACTTTCCAAATATTAAAACCTAATACTCTTTTTAAAAAATACAACCTAAAAACTCTTAAAAACAAATGAAAAACTTTTTTTAATCGACATAGGTTACTATGTTTAAACTGTCTGTAGTCATGCTCTATATAAACTACTCACTATTCTCTTTTTAAAAATGGTGAATTGAAAAAAAAAATGTTTTTTTACAGCCTGTTATTTACTACCTAGTAAAGTGGTGCTCATTGCCATATGAAGATAGTACATGGGAACTAAAGGAAGATGTAGATCTGGCAAAAATAGAAGAGTTTGAACAACTACAAGCTTTGAGACCTGACACAAGACATTTGGTAAGAACCTATCACAGACAGCTTTACAAAATCTTAGCATATCAAAATCTCTTAGAGATTTACAGAAATTCGAGATTCCTTAGATATATAGTATATTCTCAGTTAATAGGTTTTGGGTATATATACATATACACACAAACACATACATACATATATATATGACAACAGAATGTATTACAATTCATATTGCACATAGAGCACATTTTTTCATATCTGGTTGTATATAAAGTATATTCACAGCAATTCATGTCTTCATACATGTCCTTTGGATAATGATGGTCATCACATTCTAACATCATTGCTAATCCCCTGTCCCTTCCTTTCCCTCCCACCCCTCTGCCCTATTTAGAATTCATCTATTCCTCCCATGCTCCCCCTCCCTACCCCATTTATGAATCAGATTCCTTATATCAGAGAAAACATTCAGCATTTGTTTTGTTGGGATTGGCTAACTTCACTTCGCTTTATCTTCTCTAACTCCATCCATTTACCTGCAAATGCCATGATTTTATTCTCTTTTATTGCTGAGAAATATTCCATTGTGTATATATGCCACACTTTTTTTATCCATTCATCTACTGAAGGGAATCTAAGTTGGTTCCACAGTTTAGCTATTTTGAATTGTGCAGCTATCAGCGTTGATGTAGCTATGTCCCTGTAATATACTGTTTTAAAGTCCTTTGGGTATAGACCAAGGAGAGGGATAGCTGGATCAAATGGTAGTTCCATGCCCATTTTTCCAAGGAATCTCCATACTGCTTTCCATATTGGGTGCACCAGTTTGTAGTCCCACCAGCAATGTATGAGTGTCCCTTTTTCTCCACATCCTCGCCAACACTTATTGTTGTTTGTCTTTATAATCGATGCCATTCTGACAGGTGTGAAATCTTAGAGTAGTTTTGATTTGCATTTCTCTAAGTGCTAGAGATGATGAACTTTTTTTCATATATTTGTTAAATGATTTTATATCCTCTTCTGAGAAGATTCTGTTCAGGTCCTTGGCCCATTTATTGATTGGGGTTTTTTTTGTTTTGTTTTGTTTTTGTGTATGTGTTTAGCTTCTTGAGTTCTTTATATCCACCAGAGATTAGTGCTAAATTCATGTTGAAAAATAAGAGACCCAGAATAGCCAAAGCCATCCTTAGCAGGAAGAATGAAGCAGGTAGCATCACTATACCAGACCTTAAACTATACTACAGAGGAGTAGTAACAAAAACAGCACCAAAACAGACTGGTAGAACAATGATACAGAATAGACGACATAGAGACAAACCCTCAAAATTACAATTATCTTATATTAGACAAGGGTGCCAAAAATCTACATTGGAGAAAAGCCGCTTCAACAAGTGGTGCTTGGAAAACTGAAAATCCATATGCAACAAAATGAAATTAAATCCCTATCTCTCACCATACACAAAACTCAACTCAAAGTGGATCAAGGACCTAGGAATTAAACTAGAGACCCCATGTCTAATAGAAGAAAAAGTAGGCCATAATCCCAATCATGTGGGATTAGGCCCCAGCTTCCTTAATAAGACTCCTATAGCACAAGAATTAAATCATGAATCAATAAATGTGATGTATTCAAACTAAAAAGTTTCTTCTCAGCAAAAGAAACAGTCTGTGAGGTGAATAGAGAGCCTACATCTTGGGAGCAAATGTTAATAGGTTTTGAGCCAGTAGAATTAGTCCCTTAATTAATGTAAAATCAAGGACAACAATATAGCCTATAGTACTTAAATAATGTTGGAGGTGATTTTTGTTGTAATTCTATTATTGTTAAATAAAATAGCATATAAATCATGTAAAGTATGTTTAGAGATTCCAAAAATGAAATTTTACCCTATCCCAAGCTAAAAAAATATTAACAGTGATTGGATTACTGAAAAGAAGCATATACAGAATAGAATTTAATATGAAAATTATTTTAAGCAGTAACTAAAATGTCGTATTAATAATTTTAAAGTTCATTGACTGTCATTTAAGAAATGTTTTCTTGGATTGTAGCTCAGTAGTATGTTTGCCTAGCATGAATGAAGCCCTGTTTTCTTTATAAGCCCTATTTGTATTAGGTTAATAGCATAATATCAATAACGAGTTGTTATCTGTATACTGAAAGCATGTTTTATTTTTCATTTACAGTCACCATAAAGATGCCCTGATCTTGCAGACAGTTTTAATAGTATAAGTTTGTTAATTAGTAATAATATATAATTTTGAAACAGAAGACAATCCATCTTTTGCTTGCTTTACAGAAATGTTTATCTGAGACTTAGAGCCTATTCATTTGGGACTAGGATATTATTTCTTTACCTATGCAGCAACTTCAAGACAGGTTATGTTTTAGCTATGCAGCATAATTCAGTTTTTTATTTCTGAAGAAGAAAAATTAAATTTTATAAATATGACTATGTAAATGAATAGTTTTAACATACAACATTATACATCTATGCTTCTATGATTTTTTGAATGCTTTTTATCATGAATATTGAAAGTATATAAACGTAGTAATATGTATGACAGATTTAAAATATATGTGAAGCAAGACAGGTGGCATACCTGTGATTTCTGGCAGCTCCAGAGGCTGAGGCAGGAGGGTCCCAAGTTTGAAATCAACCTCAGCAATTCAACAAAGAACTTTTCACAAAATAAAAATAGAAGGAGCTGAGGATGTAGCTCAGTGATAGAGCATGACTGGATTTAATCCCCAACATTGAAGATAATAAAATAGAAAAATCTGATAACATAATTCACCTTTTTAAAAAATATTTTATTAGTTGTTGATGGGCTTTATTTATTTATATTTGGTGCTGAGAATCGAACCCAGTGCCTCACACATGCTAGACAAGTGCTCTGTCATTGAGCCACAAGCCTAGCCCCCATGTCATTCACTTTTTGTTGTTGTTGTTGTTACCAGTACAGGAGAGTGAACCCATAGTCAAAACTTTATCACTGAGCACAATCCTATTCCTTTTGTGTTTTTTAAGAAAGGTTCTCATTAAGTTGTCCAGGCTAGCCTCAAACTTGAGATCGTCCTACCTTAGCCTTCTATGTAGCTGGGATTACTTGCCTGCACTATTACTCCCAGCTTCATTCATTTTTTTATAAATAGCTTTATTTGAGGTTCATAAAATTTGACATCCAGTAAATTGCAAATATTTAAGATGTACAGTTTGATAAGTTTTGACAAACCAAACCAAAACCATAATCAGAGTGATGAACTATGGCTCCCAAAAGTATTCTTGTGTGCTTTTGTAACCCTTCCTTCCCAATTCATCTTTCTTATGTACCCTACTTCTCATCCTAGGGAACTAGTAATTTTTATGTCACTATCAATTCTTTTTCATTTCTTCTCATTTCATTTTTATGTACATGGACACTGTATTCTGTTTTTCTTAGGGTTTCTTACATAGCATAATGATTTTCAAGTTCACATCATTGCATGCATTGATAGTTGATACCTTTTCTATTCCTGAGAAGTATTTTTTTCTAATGTAATAGCCCACAATTTGTTATCCTTTTGCCTATTGATGAATATTTGTGTTGACTATTAAAAACAAAGGTCTTGTGACCTTTGGTTTGTAAATATTGTCCACCAGTTTGTAGTCGTTTTTTCATTATCTTAACAGTGTCTTTCAAAGAGCAAAAGTTCTTAGTTTTGGTGAACTCCAGTTTGTTTCTTATGATCATACTTTATGTGTCTGAGAAATTTTCACATAACCTAAGTTCATGAAGATTTCTGTCTTGCTTTCTCCTTGAAAATATGTCAGGTAACATTCAGCGCTATGATATTTGTGTGTAGATAGTATATGGATCAAATTCTTTCCTTTTGTTCATGGGTATTCGATTGTTATAACATCATTTATTGAAAAAACTCTTTTTGCACTGAATTGCCTTTCCAGCTTTGTCAAAACTCAGTTGACTGAATGCCTGAGAGTATATTTCTGAACCATCTATTATGTTCCACTGAACTTTTTATCTTTATCTTTACATCAGTTCTACATAGTCTTGATTTTGCAACTTTTACAAGTCTTGAAATCAGTTAGCATATGTGCCCAAACTTTATCTACATCCTGTCTACACCTCCCAATGCTGTTTTGGCTGTTTGTAGTACTTTTCATTTCCATATGCTTATAGAATTAGCTTGTCAGTTTCTACAAAAACTGTGATTCCAGTTTGATTGGATTGTGTTGATTCTGTTCACTGTGAGAAGAATTAATATATTAACAATGTTAAGTCTTCAAATCAGGGCTTATCTCTGTTTAGCCCTTCTTTAGTTTTTTTCAGCAGTATTTTGTGGCTTCAAATTTATTGGTGTTATACAACTTTTAGAATTATTTTTTTAAAAATTAGTATTTTAGATACCATTATAAAATGACTACTTCTTAAATAATTTTTTCATTATTTTTGCTAAAATGTAGAATACAATTGACTTTCGTATATCAATTTTTATATTATATAACCTTGCTAAAATGACTACTTAGTTTAGCTTTTTAATAGATCCCACAGGATTTTCTACAGAGACAAATCATATGAATAAAGATAGTTTTAGTTTTTCATTTCCAAACTTGGTAACTTTTGTCTGGTTTCCTTGTTTAATTATCCTTGTCACAGCCTACAGTACAAGGGTGAATAGATGTCACAGTGCACATCTTGCCTTATTTGTGATCTTAGGAGGAAATCATTCAGTCGTTCTCCTTTATGAATGATGCTAATTTTCACTTTTCACCGTGCATTCTTTGTTTTTCCACAAAGGAACGTCCGCCCTCTAATATTTGGAAGAAAATAGATCAATCCAGGGACTATAAAAATGGCAATCAACTCAGGGAATATCAACTGGAAGGACTCAACTGGCTCTTGTTCAATTGGTACAACAGGTGTGTAATATATCTTTAAAAATTTTAGTGTGTTATATATGTTAACATACGTTAACTAAAGTTGATTCAGATGTTCCCATATTGTTATTTTGATGAAGTCTTTGTTTTAAAGTGAAGTTACTGCTGGGCGCTGTGGTGCATGCCTGTAATCACAGTGTCTTGGGAGCCAAGACAGGAGGATCGAAAGTTTATAGCCAACCTTAGCATCTGTGCAAGACCTTGTGTCAAAATTTAAAAAAATGTTTAAAACCGGGTGGCTGGGGATGTGGGTCAGTGATTAAGTGCCCCTGGGTTTAATCCCTGGTGCCCCCCAAAAATAAATAAGGTGAATTTACCTTAGAAAAATATGTAAATTACAGTTTAAGATGTCAGCTACACTGCTTCCTTTTTTTTTTTTTTAATTTTTTTTTAGTTGTGGATGGATATTTATTTTATTTTTATGTGGTGCTGAGAATCGAACCCAGTGCCTCACACATGCTAGGCAAGCGCTCTACCACTGAGCCACAACCCCAGCCCCATACACTGCTTCCTTTAAGTGTGTGTCACTCAGAGTTACATTAATTAATAATTAAATTTTAAATAACTTTGCCAAGAGTCCTAAAACATCTGGTATGCTACAGGAAGTTTTACAGCTTATCCATTTATACTACTGTCTGTCTACAGTTGGTTTTAATTAGTGAATTG
Organism: Marmota monax; assembly: GCF_021218885.2. NCBI lineage: Eukaryota > Metazoa > Chordata > Mammalia > Rodentia > Sciuridae > Marmota > Marmota monax. The sequence continues at coordinate 7,225,645 of NW_026695224.1, forward strand.
TAAGCACATTATATCTGTTATCAGTTAGATAGATCTCTGTTTTTAAATGTTTTCCATGAAGTATATTGTCAGCTATTAATAAAGAATAGAATATAAAAAGGAGTAACAAACTACCTCCTTGTTAATATTCTTCACAGTTTAGCAATTTCTTTATACAAAATAGCTCAAAATCTTTGTTTGTGTGGGTGTTTATCCATCTATGTGGTATAGAGGATTGAACCCAGGTCCTCATGCATGCTGAGCAAGCTGTCTACCACGGAGCTACATTCCCAGCCCTCTAGCCTCAAGGTTTTTTTGAGATGCAAAGAAAAACATGATATCATGTTTCAGAAAGAAGTATGGTAGTGTCCATGAAAGAGCAAATGAAGGCATTATTACTAGCAATATTTGATGACACTTTAATTCAAAGTCACTTTTCTGTGTTTTTTACTTATATTGTTTTTGGGTAGTTTCTCTTAGTAATTGTGAGTTATGGGACTCAGATGGAGTGAAGGATCCTATTATTCCACAGTTTTCTTTTCCCTGCTTTTATTTACTAAATATTAATCATTTTTATCAAGAATCATTTATGTAAATGAGGTAGCAATACTTTTTAAAACCCGTCTTCCGTTTTTTATTACTCCTATTTCCTACATTGCATATTTTAAACTTCCATCACTTCCTTCAAGTTCTTTGGCATAGTTTTGTTTTATTCACTTTCTGTATATGACTGCTTTGCAGATAAACCCAGGGAAAGTAGGAAAATTCTTGCCTCCCCTTATATTCAAAAGTGTCTCTACAGCTATTTTTTCCTCTAACCTCGTGTATTGGAAGGTAAAAGATCTTACCCTAGGACAAGGATGAATCATATTACCTCAGGTCTTGACATTCTGTTTCATCCAGTCTCTTCAGAGCTTCACTTCATTCATTAATCATTCTTCTATTTTATTTGTTCAAACCATCCCTGAAGACTATTTCTGTCTCTTCAATCTATGAACAAATTTGGTGCTAGCCTATCTATAGAAAGACAAAAAAAAAAAAAATGGTAAATCTCCTTTTGACTGTGCTCCTTCTTCTAGCTGCCTTGAACCCTCTTTGTAGCTTTCCAGGCAAATTCCTAGTAGAGTAATCTGCACACTCTCTCCCCCATTTTCTTTTCTCCATTTCTTTTTCAGCCTGTGATAGTATAGATTTTGTTTCTGACTCTTCCCAAAACTTAATTTTCTAATCCCAAGGATATTCTTTAGCCTTAACTTATTTTCTAATCCATTGGATAGAAATTGCCACTCCTTCCTTCTAAACCCTGAAAGCTTGCACACTGAAACTTTTATAGCTCTCCAATACCCTCTTTAACTGTTACTTTCAATAGTCTGCTGGTTCTTCTTCCCCTGTCATTTAGATGTTGTTTTTTGCTGTTTTGTCTTTAGTTATCTTCACATATTACATGTTTGTACTCCCTCAGAGATACTCTGTACTCTTCCCCATATGATTTAATTTACTACTTTATTCATACATACACACACACACACACACACACACATACTTATATCTTCTATGAATAAGGATACATACAGGTACACAAGTGTGTGTGTGTGTGTGTGTGTGTGTGTGTGTGGTGCCTGGGATCAAACACAAGACCTTGCACATGCTAGGCAAGTGTTATACAATTGAGCTATATACCTAGCCCTATTTACCAATAATATTTAATGGTCCCATATTTCTATCTCTAAAGCCTTGAATTCTGGGCCCACATTTCTGTTCATCTTCTGGTACCTGAATGTCCAACACAATTCTTTAAACATAGCAGATTTCTATTTCCTCTGTGTCAAACTTGTTTTTTCTCCATATTTTTTTATCTTGATTACTACTAATTCATTTTGTTACTATCATCCTATACCCTATACATTGAGTTATTTCCTAGGGCCAGTTCATCCTAACCCATAATTGACTCTGACATAATTTCTGGTAACTTAGTTTATTCTCCCTTTAGAATATAATTTCTATAATTTCTTCTCTATTATGATACTGAACCAGTTAATTTCCAACATCTCATCCCCTTACCCTTTTATATCCTCAGTATCACCCAAATAAAGTTTAAAATACAAACTTCATCTCATAGGGGTTTCCTTTAAGAATTTCTTTGCCTCCCACTGCATAAAAAAATAATGTCTAACCTCTTCTGTTTATGACACTACTTAGCTCACTTCGCTTTCCTTCCTTTACTTTCTGCTCTTAACCATATTAAATAACTTTTGGTCCCCGGTTTGTCTTTTTTGCCCTCTCCTGCTTTACTTTGATCTCTGGTAAAATCCTAATCGTAACTGACCTCCTTGCTGAAGAAGTTTCTTTTTTCATGTCTTCTAGATAGATTTTGGTTGTTTTCCCTCTGTGCTACCATAAGAAGTATTACTCTGATAGTCTTCACTGGCCACATAGCATAATCATCTATAGAGCTCATTTTAAAAATTAGAACTGACTATTCCGTACATATTAAAACATAATGTAAACGTGGTGGGGGGCTAAGTATCTGTTTTATTTCTTTTTCAAGCTTTGTAGGCTCTTCTAATGCACAGCTATGGTTGAAAATCAATACTATAGTTGTGCTTCTACAGTAGCACATTGCATGATTATTTATTTATGTATTTGCATGTTTGCTTCTCTAATAGATACAAGCCCCTGGAAGGCAGAGAACATGTTCTATTTCTTTTGTATTCCATCTTCTCATACTGTCCTGAGATAATAGAAGGTATTTAATAATGCTTCCTGAATAAATTATATAATATGCATTGCTCTTATATTTTCAGTTTTTAGAAAAATCAAACAGTTAATGGCGATATCTTTATTTTGGAGCTATAAAAATCTTTAATTTTCCCTTTGCAGGATTATAATAAAATTGTACTCTTGAGCTTATTCAGTACTTCAGCAACTTTTGTTTTTACAAGTGCAAATATTTTATTTAATCTTTTATTTTCATATGTTTATCTTTAAAACTTTGTAGTATACAGAAGAACCCAATGTATGCATGGATAATATATTTGTTTATTTCAGACGAAACTGCATTTTAGCAGATGAAATGGGTCTTGGCAAAACCATTCAATCAATTACATTCCTCTACGAAATCCTTCTGACTGGTATAAGAGGACCCTTCCTGATTATTGCACCACTTTCTACCATTGCAAACTGGGAGAGAGAATTTCGTACATGGACTGATATTAATGTTGTGGTTTATCATGGAAGCCTGATTAGCAGACAGATGATACAGCAATATGAGATGTACTTCAGGGACTCACAGGTGTGTTATTAATGCTTTTGCTTGTTAAACCATCAGGGTTGAAAAAGATAGGCATTACATACTTTCAAATTTAGCATAGATATTAATTGCATTTTAAAATCTTAGGTTAAGCTTATTTCTTCATTTTACTTATTTTACAATAAATTGTAACTGAAAACAATGACAAAAGGATTTAATCCTGTTTTCCTTTATAGTGAAATATGAAACATATACATATGCAGAAATTTGTAATCTTTAATATTTCAACTAGAATAATTTTTAAGTAATTTTTAAGTAATTATTGTTTGTATACATGTTAAATTTTTTCTAGAAATAACTGCCTCTTTGATCATTCTGTAGCTCTTTTTCTTCCTTTCTTTTTTTAATTTAAACATTCAATGAACACTATGACTTTAAATGGCTATTGAGGTGACATTATAAATTTTCTTTCATGTTCAGTGGATTTTGCTTTTAGACATTTTTTAAGTTTTTGAATGGTGAGTTGGAGGCACAGCTCAGTGTTAGAATATTGCTTGACATGTACAAAGCCCAGGCTGGGGTTGTGGCTCAGCGGTAGAGCGCTTGCCTAACACGATCAAGGGCCTGGGTTTGATCCTCAGCACCCCACACAAATAAACAAAATAAAACTATTGTGTCCAACTAAAAAATATTTTAAAAAAGAAAAAAAATGTACAAAGCCCTGAGTTTGATCCCAAGTGCTGGGGGGAAAAAATTGCTTAATTTGTTTTGTGTACTGATTCAAGCATACCTTCTCCTTAGAATTCATTATACCAGAACTTTAGTGATTAGCTGATGGTTTTCTCCTTTCCTATATCCTAGAGGCACATGTTCCATTTTTATTCAGCCACTTTTTTTCTTTTTTAATTTAAGCAAGTTTTTATTTGTTTTTAACATAATTTATATAAATTTCTCAACCAAGTATTTGACAATATAGGAAATGGTTAGTTGTTTTCTTAAGAATTTGATAATGACACCTTGTGCCTCTATAGCCATTTATTCTTTAAAAAGGGATTTTCTTTTTTTTAATATTTATTTTTTTAGTTGTACTTGGACACAATACCTTTATTCCATTCATTTATTTTTATGTGGTGCTGAGGATCGAACCCAGGGCCCCACGCATGGTAGGCGAGTGCTCTACCGCTGAGCCATAATCCCAGCCCTTTAAGAAAGGATTTTCTATTTTCCGTAAGTACAAAACTATAAAATAAAAAAGATTAAAACATAAGAAAGAATTTCCTACCAAGAAGACATGAAGTGTCAAGTTGTAATCTTCATTGTTCATACAAATCTTTTTGGATAAAAATCTTTAAGAATTTTGTGTCTTATTTCTTAATAAACATAATTTATTCCAAATTGTACTTTTTTAATTGGGAAAGGTTTATTGCCTGGCATTCTACCTCAATAGCCTCTAAATATCTTCTTTCTCTTTCATTCATTGTTCATTTTAAAAAGATCATTATAACATATGGCCAAATCATATATGGTAGAAGCTGGATTAAGATAATATACATAGACTTCTACTTTTGCCTCCTAATTGTAACTGACTTTCTACCATTTTGAGGCTTACAATGAATGAATTAACTGATTTTGTTCTAAAGTTTTGTAGTATCATAGAAATGATTTAGTTTCACTTTTTTTTACATAAGGCACAACTGAAAACTTGAGAACGTTTCTAAGAACATTTCAATTTTAATACATATATGATATGAATTTGATATAAAATTAAAGAATCAAACTGAAAGAGTTGATGTATGATAAATTAATATTTATTAAATATTATATTTTCTATGGTAAACATTATACCTTCTAGGATTAACTGAAAAGGTTTTAAATTTCAAAAGATGATGTCTTATATAATGTAATGATCTGTTCTTCAAATATAGAAATACTTTTTTAACAATTAAGTTTCACAGATACATTTTAGTATAACTCAATTGAATATTTTTTTTGTCAACTTATCAAATTGCTTGAAAACATTAGGAGTAAAACTAATATTTTCTAAATTTGCCCTGTGATTAGAAATAGTAATACTCATAACTACAAATATGTTTTGAGTATCACCATGTTCTAGATTATACTGAAAGTTTACCTGTATTCACTACATCTTTTCAATGGTAACCTTGTGAAATAGATATTATCTCCATTTTATACATGCAGATACTAAGCTATAAGGATGTTATGTAGATTGCCCCAAAAAACAAAAGTAAAACTGAGATTAGTATGCCCAAGTCTATCAGACTGAGAAACCAAATTTAATATATCCCAGGCTGTCAGATTTGTGTAAGTGTCATCAGTCTATACTTCATATTTTAATAATATTGTACCGGAGCTGTTATTCAACTGAGTGCCATTGTATGGAATCAATGTGAACTAACCTAAAAATTTAAAAACTTAATCAGAATGCATAATTGTTTTTAAGCTTTTCTTAGTTTTAATATCTATTAAGCTTATTAAGTATAAGCTTTCAATCTATTAAACTGTCTCTAATTAGATTCCTGAACTTCACGTTGTATTTCCACCTATTCCTTCTTATGTTCCCTTTATGGATTCCTCCTTGACCCCATATCTAACCTTTGGGGCAGTCCAGTATGTAGCCTTCAAACTCTTTTATATTGATACTCATTCCTTCAGAGATTTCATACATATGCAGGACAGTAAGCTATATCTGTATTGCTAGAAACTTCCAAATCACCAGCTCTAAACTCTTGCCTAAATTTCAGTCATATCCAAAAGCCTGCTTAACAACTCCATTTGGATATCTCTAATGGACATCTTAAACTTGTCTTGTACACAGCCAATATCATGAACATCCTCATGTTAGTAAATAGCAACATGAAATTCCAGTTGTACAAACTAAAACTTTTTTAGAGTCAAATTTGTGTCTTCTTTAATCTCACACCATATCTATCTCTTAAGAGATTCAGTTTATTCTGCGTTCAAAGATGTCTACATTTGAGTGCTTTATACCACCTCTAATGATGATTTTTCACTATGACAGCTTTTATGGTCTCTATGATCCTTTACTTGTGTGTTGTCATCACAACAGTTAAACTTTTTTCCCTGGAATCCCATCATAGCCTCTGCTTAAAGGAAGAGCCAATCTTGCCACAGTTTTTAAGTTCCTATTCTGTCTGCCTCTTCCTTTCTCCTTTCACTGGGTTTCAACTACACTTTCTTGCTGTGATCTGAGTATTTGGAAATATACAGGACCTTCACACTTGCTGCTTTACCAAGAATGGTTTTTCCTCCAGATCTCTGGATATCAACATGGCTTCCTTCCTAAACTTCAGATCTTTGTTCATATATCATTTCTTAGTAATGGTCTCCCAACCACCCTATGTAATATTGTAATGAGAACTTCTATCCCTATCATTTTTACTTCATATTCATGGTTTATTTTATACCTCTTCCCTTATTGTGTTCTAAATTTTTTTTAAAAAAATTGTTTGTCTTCTTACTGACTGTGTCCTGCATTAGGATCATTAATAACTGTAAGTTCCACCCTAACAATTAATTTTGTCTATTCTGTTAACTGCTTTATCTCCAACAACTAGAGCAAAGTCTGGCACATATACATTAAATAAATATTTGATGAATAAGCTATTTGGATGGCTAATTTTGATTTTCATTACTTATTTGCCATTATAAATTAGCCTCAGGGATGTAAATCCTTTCTTTCTTTTTTTTTTTTTTTTTGGAGGCAGGGTCTCACTAAGTTGCTGGGGCTGGCCTAGAACTTAGTCTTTCTGCCTCAGCCTCCCAAGTTGCTGGGATTACAGGTGTGCACCACTGCACCCTGCTGTTATTATAATTCTACAGGGAAGCACTTATTCAAATATAATTTCAAACAATATAAGTATGTAGGCATGCATTTTGAGAGTGATATCAGAAACAGCAATCTAATATAGTTTCAATGCTTAAATTTCTTTCAAGGGAATGTTTATATTTAAGTGGAAAATAATTCACAATAAATATCACTAGTTTACTTTTATGCCATTGGTCAGGAATAAAAAGTGTTCCTAGACATTCTAGAATGTTATATTTGATAATTTCCAGGGGCGCATTATTCGAGGAGCATACAGATTCCAAGCTATCATCACCACTTTTGAAATGATTCTTGGAGGCTGTGGAGAGCTTAATGCAATTGAATGGCGATGTGTAATTATTGATGAAGCACACAGGTTAAAAAATAAAAACTGTAAACTCCTAGAAGGTCTGAAGCTCATGAACCTGGTAAGTGTCCTATAAATTTTCTCTTTTTGTTGGGGGGAGACCTTCATTTCCTAGCTATATAGCGAAAGATCATGGACAAGGACAGTCAGAAAGGTAAATGCTAAAAATGAAATTTTTAAAAATTTTATACAGATGGCTGAATCCTATCTGTTATAATTGAGAAAATTTTTGCTTCAAATGGTAAAAATTGGGGGAAATCATATCAGTTTTCTTAGGCTTGAAAATTTTTAGTGTTTCACCAAAAAATTTTAGTAATTAATTTATTCAGTAACAGAAATAAATCTCTGTAGGTGTGTACGGTTAAAAAGAAAATAATGTCATAAATTTCAAGCTGCAAATTACTTACTGAAAAGCCCTTTCATCAAAGTTACTCAGTAATTTATGGTGAAGAGATAATGTTCCTATGCAATTCCACATGCTTAGCATTCATTGGTTATATTTAAAATGGTATTTCTTGTGTGTGTGTGTGTGTGTGTGTGTGTGTGTGTTTGTTGCTGGGGATTAAAGCCAGTCTTGCATGGGAGGCAAGCACTCTACCCACTAAGCTGTAAACCCAGACTCAAAATGGAATTTCTTAGTTACCTTCTTTGTAGTGTATTTAAAGCTTTCAAATAAACTAAGATCACATAATTATTGCATCAGTACTTGAATAAATAAATAAACATAATCACATGCAATAAAAATTGAAATGCTCCTTTTATATTCCCTCTCCACCTATGCCACCACCCATTTGACTCCTCTCTCCATTATTTAAAGTTAGATGTGTATCTTTCTGGCCATTTGCTATTGTATATATGTATATGCATATGTGCAGACATGTGTACACATATGTTTAATTTGCCAATTTAGAGGAGTTGTCAAATCAAAATTTAAATGATAATTTATACTATTATTTAAAATATTGTGTATATTTTTCTGTTCCTATTGTGTTCAAGTTTTAATGAACTTCTGCTTTGAAGCATATTCCAATTTCCCTTTACATTCTTGGATTGTAGCTTCCCTGATTTGATAATTTTTTCTGTGAGAGGTTAAATGATGATCATTCAAGTTACAAAGAGTGAACACTGTTTGGTATGTAAATTATTATACCAGCAATGATTAAGTACAAAATAAAAAAATCCCCCTTTTGTTCTTTGAAAATAATGGTTTATTTCTTTGAGATGATTTGAAATATGCATCTTCAAAAATGTGGAATTTTAAAAGATAGAAATTGGTAAAGATAGCATACAACAAAACATATTCCAAGACTTATGAAGAGGTCTTAAAATTTTTGTTTATTTATTTTTGGTTGAAGATCTGTGTTCCACAAAGATTTTATCATGTTTAGAAAAGTACATTGCTCAAGATTTGTGGGTAGAGATGTTTTATTGTTAATTCTTAAAAATTATGGTCAGAGAATACTTTCAAACATTTAATGCCCTAAATCAGCTTTCATTTAATTTTACTACTTTCTCATTTGAATGCAATTGTTCTTGCTTTGTATAGGAACACAAGGTGCTTTTGACTGGCACTCCTCTCCAAAATACAGTTGAAGAACTTTTCAGTCTTCTTCACTTTCTTGAACCCTTAAGGTTTCCTTCTGAATCAACATTTATGCAAGAATTTGGAGATCTGAAAACAGAGGAACAGGTATCCTACTGTTCTTTGTAAATAAGTACATCAAATCTCTTATTGTGATTATTTTATATATACAATTGAATGTGCTCTTGTGTCATATGTAATAAAATTATGTTTTATTTAGGTGCAAAAACTTCAAGCTATCCTGAAACCAATGATGTTGAGACGATTAAAAGAAGATGTTGAAAAGAAATTGGCACCTAAGGAAGAAACTATCATTGAAGTAGAACTTACTAACATTCAAAAAAAATACTACCGAGCTATTTTGGAGAAGAATTTTTCATTTTTGTCTAAAGGAGCAGGACAGACTAATGTACCTAACTTGGTCAACACCATGATGGAACTTAGAAAATGCTGTAATCATCCATATCTTATCAAAGGTAGCTAAATGAATTAGAACATCTACTTTTCTTTTGTCAAATATTAATGAACCATTTAACAGAACACCACTACAGTTATAGAGGCTATTAAGAGCTCTTCGTTCTACTATTCTGAGGAATCACAAGTGTTTCAGATTCATGGGCAAAGTGAACTACTACATTATAGTGTCTAACATTATCATACCAGGTTCCAAGAGCAGCAAGAGTTTGTTCAATTTGTTTAAGTGTGGAATTCTCCTAAAATTTAATCTTCCTCATGAATAAAGAGTAAAACCCATCTTTGAGCTTCTGTATATACACTTGTTTCCCTTGGTCTGTTTCTAATCCACATACTCCAGTTAGTAATTCAGTTTTTGTGGTACAATAATGATAGTTTTTAAGGTCTTGTCAAGTTCTCTACCAATGTTCTCTGTACCATGTTTGAGTCTTTTCATGTGTGTGTTCCTGTGAATATCCTACTCACCTACTTACTTTGCTTAAGGCAATCTCTCTCTCTCTCTCTCACAATCCCAGTATACTTTTATGGCTTAGCAAGGCTGAGGAAAGAAATGTTTATAGACCTTTAAATTCTGATCTAGATTCTTTGAAGGAAGTATACATGACGGACCAATAACATGACTTCCTTTTTACTTTTTCTTGTTTTCATGCCAGCAAGATTCCCATAGTCACATCTACAGCAATTATGATCACCCTTTGATGACCATTGTTATGATTTATGTTTAAATATTAGATTTTTTTTTTTAAAAATATGTATTTATTTACCTGGATCCAGACCATAGTTTTGTACATTCTTTTCCTAATGGCATTTATAAAGTATTTAGCAAACATAAATTCATACAAGCCATTATGCCAGGTTTCTGGAGAGGTGAAAACATGATTAAGACATTATCTGTCTTCTCAATGGCATTAACAGTTTGGTGTTGGTGGGATTTAGCCATAAACAAATAATTCTAATAAAAGCAATGTACTTGACATCAGAAAATAATGCTGTTACAGAAGCATGAAGGAACACTAAATGTGAGTTAAAATAAAAGCAATTGGGAATTGCCTGCATTTGTGCATTGTTGCTGTCTTTTCATATTTCTTTGACAGGTGCTGAGGAGAAAATACTTGGAGAATTTAGAGATACATATAATCCAGCTGCTACTGATTTTCATCTTCAAGCAATGATTCAGTCAGCTGGTAAATTGGTCCTTATTGATAAATTGCTTCCCAAAATGAAAGCAGGAGGTCATAAAGTGCTCATATTCTCTCAGATGGTACGCTGCCTTGATATTCTGGAGGACTATCTTATACATAAAAGGTAAGACATACTGTAATACATTTAATTATACTTTGTATTATGCTAAGTATATGTTATTAAGTCTTGTGAAAGGACCTAGGAATAATATATTTATTGTATTATAAACCTTATGGTGCTGACACTTTTAATGGATATGTAAGTTCATTTAAAAATATAATATTAAGTCCATTTATAAATGTATTTAAGACAATCATTTTCATTGGAAAAGGTATTTCAAGAGGCATTTGGATCTATTTTATTATTAGTAAATAGAAGCTTATTGCTTTGAGTTTTATCATATGCTCTATAAAATTGGAGCTTTAATCTAATTTCTTATTTTTTTAATGTAGGGTTTATTGTTTTGCTTTTTGCATTTATGACTATAAAATAGTCTTAACTATGGCTTTGTGTTTAGATAAATGGAATATTTACTGAATATTTTATCAGAATATTAGAGATTTAATTTGAAAACAACGTTTATTATAAAAGGGAATCAGATATTATAGCAATAGAGTTTAAATCTCTCTCAAGCAATTTTGACCTTTATATATTAGTAAAGATCAACACTGGTTTATATTATCAGAGATCATGTAGTTCATAGTTTATTTATTGTTAATTTTATCTTTCGTTTCCAGTTTCCTTCCTTCCTTCCTTCCTTCCTTCCTTCCTTCCTTCCTTTTTTTTTTTTTTTTCTTGTGCTGGGCATCCAACCCTGGACCTCTTTGCATAGTAAGCATGCACTGCACTTTACAGCTTAGCTATATCTCCACCTTTTAGTTCTATTTTTGTCAGTTTTCATTTCTGTAGCCTTATTCCAAAATATATATTGCTCTCAATTTTAGACCATGTAATTATAAGAACATTAAATTACAATATTCCTAAAACCAACTATTCTTATATTTTGTTGATTTTCTTACACAGTGAACTTTGTACAGAGATAAATTTGTACATATAAATTTGCATTATGATGAATTTAATCGACAGCCCTATGTTTCATTATCATCATAAGTAATGTTATTAGAAGTCACACCCCAATTTGCAGGTATTAGAGGTAATAGTGGAGCTGCTGCTAAAACTCTAGGAAATTGTATAGGGAAAGAACTGTCTCATACTAGAGAAGAGTGGCAAAAGTCACACATATGCCCATTGATTTCATAGCTCTTAAATTTTTATGTATTTTGTTCTTATTAATGTATTGCAGTTTTTTGAGTTTTGTATGTTAAATGGGGAAGGATAAAAGAAGTTAAAAGATCACTGCTTTAGAGTAATGACTGTAAAAACTCCTACAACATTCCAGTTCACCCTGAATAGATTATATAGTGTATAAGTAAGTATATCAGTTGATAAAGAAACATAGAATTTTGACCAAAAATATAAAGTCCTAGGTATATTGGATAGTTGGGTGAACTGTCATTACTTGTAAAAAAGCAATTTATGGTGATGTGAACAGTAATGTAGTTTTCATGAACTGTCTTTTGTTATTATAACTTTTCAAAATGGTATTTATTGTAATGCTATTTTATGTGCATATTCAGGAATGCAGACATTTGAATCTTTATATTAGTTTTTGTTTCCTCCTTACCATGTGCTTCTCAGCAAGAAGTATAAAGCCATAGAAACTAATTGGGATGATCTTTTTAATGTATAATTAAACATAATTTTGCAAGAAAACTGACTTTATCTTTAATAGAATGTGTCGTCCTTTTCATTATATTCATCTATCTAAATTTAGTCCATTTCATTTGATAGATATTTATATGAGCGAATCGATGGAAGAGTCAGAGGGAATCTTCGACAAGCTGCTATAGATCGATTTAGTAAACCTGATTCAGATCGATTTGTTTTTCTTCTGTGTACCCGAGCTGGTGGGTTGGGCATCAATTTAACTGCAGCTGATACATGTATAATTTTTGATTCTGATTGGAACCCTCAAAATGACCTTCAGGTAATAAATTCCTTGGCTAACAAGAAGCATAATAATTTAAAAATTCATATAATTGTATTTTTAGCAGTCCACATCTTTTGTTTTTATCCAACAGACTAATATTGTATGTTTTCCTAAGAAATATCTGCCACATAAAATAAGTGAAATTATTTTAATTTTTATTTCATGATTTTTTTGTCTCACCAACTTATAAAAAAGTATGCTGAGTTGAATACAGTATTTTCAATTCTATAAAATATTGGGTCAGGGATATACTTTAGTGGTGGATCACTTGTCTAGCATATACATGTCCCTGGGTTCAATCCCTAGTACTGCCAAAAATACAGAAGTTATATAAATTTGAGAGACCTTAAATAGATATCTTACTTGTAATAAAGTAACATAGAATTTTGGAAAATTTGCAAAATTTTGGAAAATTAAAATTTCAGGATTTTAGTTCAATAAAAATAAGTATTTGTCTTTATATCATCTATTCATCATAAAGTATGTATAAAATTGAGGAATAGAATAATGTTCCTTTTTATAAAAGACTGTAGAAAATGAAGGTATACATATGTTATGACTTGTAACAAGAACATTATCTAGAGTCGTCAAAATGGCTTAAAATTTGCAGAGGGTAAGCAAGCATTTAGGAGGAATATGAGATGAGAACAAATGATAAGAGAAATTCCTTATTGTTCAGGATAGTCTTAATTATATTGCAATTTATGTTGTGACTTTGTATATAAAATCAAATATGATAGTTATTGACATAACTGGCTCAATAGAATGTAAGGTTTACATTGCTCATTTATGTAACTATATAATTCAGTTCAAGATATCATGTGGTTATCCAACATTAATACAGATTAAACTAGGGCACATTCTTCCTGCAGAAGGCCAATTAATAAATATTTTCGGGTTTATGGACCATGTAAGATCTCTGTCTCACATTCTTTGTTTTTTTCACATGCCTTAAAATACGCAAAAGCCATTCTTAGTGGCCAGGCCAGATGTGTTCTACAGGCTGTATTGGCCAATCCCTAAATTGAATTCAAATCATGATTATTTGCCTTTACAATTTATTTATAGTTAAAACTGCCTTCAATTCCTGTGATAATAAAGTTAAAATAATAATGTCATATCATCGAACCTGAGGAGGAACTGGAAAATCTGTACCGACTTCCTCAATTTCTACCTCTCACTTGTTTTTTCTCATTTTCCACTATTATAGATCTAGTCTTTGTAAACTAATAGAAAGTTTTGATATTTTATATACTTTACATAGTACTAGAATAAAGTTGCCCATTTATAATTCTGAGTTCCAAATGGTACAAACTGGATATGAACAGAATAATGTTGTCAAAAAAAGACATAGATATTAGTACTTATAAATGTTCAAACCACAGTTTGTCATTTAATCTGAGTATAATTGGAATGTGATTAATATTTAAGAGAGACTATATATATTCTGTAGAACTTTTGGAGTCTAGACTTATCATGAAAACTTTTAAATTTAGTAGTAATTCAAGATAAAATATGAAGCTCCTATATAACCTTTGATATCTTCACTTTTTCTAATGTGAATATATTAATCAGTTCTTCCATAAAATAAAATTTAGATCTCCAGAGTTATCCAGCTTAAACATAAATATTTAGAAAAGATTGATAATTACATAGTAGAAAAAAATTAGAAATATTTAGGGTTAGATTTGAAGGCCTTAAAGTTTGAGTTGCCAACAATGAAAATTTCCATTTGTATGTTTTGTGTTCATTTCTAGAATTACAGATTGAGTATTTCTTATTGAAAATGCTTGAGACCAGATTGTTTTCGGTTTTAGATATTTTTGGATTTTGGAATATTTGCATATTTCTAATGAGATATCTTGAGTCCCTAAGTCTAAACACAAAATTCATTAATGTTCCAAAGATACCTTGAGGATAATCTTATAGAGTAATTTAGTGTGCCTGAATTTTTGATTGACATGTCTATTAGGTCAGGTGTGAAATTTTCCCCTGTGTCATTTGATTGATTGTCAAAAAGTACCAGATTTTGGAGCATTTTATTTTTCCAAATTAGGGGTGCTTAACTATACCCCAATGAAAACACAGTAATTCCCCATGGATTTATATTCTTTGTAGTATAATCTTAAATGTTAACTTAATGATGATTGTGGGATTATTTTTCATTCTATAAAGTTGTGTTTATTTCTAGAAAAAAGTTAGTTTAGTAGCTAATGTCTCTAAAAATTATCTTCTATTTTTATATTCCATATATTTGGTAGGCTGTTAAATGTGTTTTGTGAAGAAAATTGAATCTGTAACTTTTCATTTTTTTATAGGCCCAAGCTCGTTGCCACAGAATTGGTCAGAACAAAGCAGTTAAAGTCTACAGATTAGTTACTCGTAATTCATATGAGAGAGAGATGTTTGACCGAGCCAGTCTGAAATTGGGCCTAGATAAAGCTGTGTTACAGAGCATGAGTGGAAGAGAAAGTAATGTTGGTGGTGTATGTATATATATTTTTCACTTCAAGATTTTGTGTTAATTTTGTTTGTATTTAGTTTTACCTCAAGTAGTGTATCTATCAGTTTTGGTCCACAAGGACCACTAACAGGCTTCCAGAATAGAGCAATGTTTAGTTAATACTTTGAAGTCCTTTTTGGTCTGTCTATATAGCTTCAAAGCTTATGAATTCTAAGAATCTGTCTTCAAGATAAAAATGTTCTGATTTCTGCAGGGTGCAGTGGTGAATGCCCATAATCTCAGCAGCTTGGGAGGCTGAGGCAGGAGGATCACAAATTCAAAGCCAGCCTCCAGCAATTTAATGAGGCCCTCATCAACTTAATGAGATCATGTTTCAAAATATAAAAAATAAAAAGGGCTGGGGATATGACTCAGTAATTAAGTACCCCTGCGTTCAATCTTGGTACAAAATAAAAAAAAAAAGAATCTCATCCCTTTTTAGGATGTTTGTATGATGGCATAGCAAACTAGAATTTGTGAAATTTTCTGTGTTACTTATGTGAAGTTTTTCAAAAAATTTTAAATTTCGAACTTCTAGCTTTATCTTCATCTTGCTATAAGTAATGGGTTGTGGCTCAGTGGTA
This sequence comes from Marmota monax, assembly GCF_021218885.2. Classification (NCBI taxonomy): domain Eukaryota; kingdom Metazoa; phylum Chordata; class Mammalia; order Rodentia; family Sciuridae; genus Marmota; species Marmota monax. Next base: position 7,241,463 of record NW_026695224.1, read on the forward strand.
GAATGCTTGCCTAGCATGTGTGAGGCTCTCAGTTCGATTCTCAGCACTGCGTATAAATAAATAAATTAAGTAAAGATCTATTGTCAACAAAATATTCTTTTAAAAAGAATTTTGTCTAATATAAAATATTAGTACCATTGGCTTGGGAGGCTGAGGCAGGGGGATTGTGAGTTCAAAGCCAGCCTCAGCAAAGGTGATGTGCTAAGCCACTCAGTGAGATCTTGTCTCTAAATAAAATACAAAAAAGGACTGAGGATATGTCTCAGTTAGTTATGTGCCCCTGAGTTCTATTTCCAGTACCAAAAAAAAAAAAAAAAAAAAAAAAGAAAAGAAAAAAAATCAGTACTAAAAAGAACCTTGAGAGTTTACTTGTCCCTTAAACTTTGATTTAATTGCACCCTTTTGAAATCGGAGGTAATTGTTATTTTAAAACAGTCAAAGCTTTAAGAGTCAATAACTTACATATATTCTTTCCATGAATTCTCTCTCATTTGCATCCCAACCCAAATGCAAGTTAAATATATCTTCTCACAATTTTGACATTCTTTAGGGATACTTTTGCATTCTATAACTTTAAAAATACAGTTATTACCAGAATTCTTTTCCTTTTAGATTCAACAGCTTTCCAAAAAGGAAATAGAAGACCTGCTTCGAAGAGGTGCTTATGGTGCCATTATGGAAGAAGAAGATGAAGGCTCTAAATTCTGTGAAGAGGATATAGATCAGATTTTACTGCGTCGTACAAAAACGATTACAATTGAATCAGAAGGACGTGGGTCAACATTTGCCAAGGTAACAGTGAGTACTATATTTTTTAAACATAAGCAATGATGTTTGTGTCTCTTACTGAAAAATTTTAATGTCTCTTATTCAAAATCTGTAAATATAGTGAGTTATCTCAAAGTTATAAATAATATATCCCTTTCCTTCAGTTTTTCTGATCTTACATAAAATTTCACACGAACTCTTTGGAGCCAAATTGAAATACTTGCAACTACTTTTGCATATTATTCAGAATAGGACATTTGAAATCAAAAAACTTTAGAAACTAAAAAATATACCAGTGACAGCAAAATATAAGTAATAATGTAGGAGGTTAAATCAGCTTATATTAACCTTAATAATTAAAAGAACCTAAAGGAGAGGAAAGAATTCCTATTTCCTTTTAAATACTAAAATCTAATTTTGGGAGAATAAAATGAAGTTTCTTTCTTTAAAAGAAGAATTAATAACTATATGTTCAATTTGTAGGAAAAAAATTTCAGTTTACTAATATTCTTTACATATTTTATGTTTTATTCTTTCCTTGTTTCTTTTCTTTTCAACAAAGACATGTTAAACCTATGTTTTCCATTCATCTGAAGTGTTTTTTTTTTTTATCACAGTACTTTTTATCATCTGTACTGATTCATACAAATTTTCTTCTTTCATCTTCTTTTCTACGTTTTCCTTCGTCCCCATCCCCATTCTCTTCCCCATTTTGCTTCCCACCCAGAAATATTTGTCTTTATGGGGAATCCCTTTGTTATAGTAGCCTTTTATGTGCTTCACTAAAAGTAATGATATCATTCTTCAAATAAAAATTGCTTGCATTCATTCATAGGCCAATGAAATCTTATGTCAGGTGCCCTCCAAAATACTATACTAAAAATGAAAGGACTATAGTTGCTGGAAAAAATAAAATAAGAAATTGTTTCATTGTGTTCAATAGGAGAGCAGAGAGTAAGGAAAGCCTTAGTTGAAGCTTGACAAAATTGTGAATTACATTGTGTTTGTAAAAGAGAGAGAAATCCTTATAACTGAATTATACATTGCTAATGTACAGAGAAGGTTTCAGAATATGGCATGGAATGAATTAGATGGAGTTGAAGAAGTTCGGGAAGTTGGATCCAATTTGTAAAGAAATTTATGTGTCATTTGGAAGGCAGTTCAGCTTTTTTTAAAAAGCTCCTTAACCAGAAAATAGTCACATGCAATCAAGTTTCAAAATTTAACTCTAGCAGCAATGTGGAAAACAAGTTGGAAAGGGGAAAGTCTAGAGGCAGGGAGATCTTAAAGAAATGTGTTTAGCAAATAATGATGTGTGAGCTAGGAGAGTAGAGATCCAGTAGGAGTTGATGACCAACTAGAAATTTGTAGAACAGGTTATCAAAATGACTTGACAATTCTAACGTGTAGCTAGTAGGGTCATATTGTTATAAAACATGAAGAATGCAGAAAGAAGTTCATATGGGGAAAATAAAATATTGGAGCTTTTGCTTGCAACATTTATAGGGCATCCAGGAGAATTGGTTGTGATACACGTAAAAAATTGGGGAAGTTAATAATTAATAGAAAATAAATAGTAGTACAAGTAGATAGTAGTATCATAGAACCAAAAGAAATAATGATTCAGTATAAGGTTTTAAATAAAAGTGGTCATAATGGCTAGCTTTAATATCTTTCATGGAAAATCTTGTTTACTTTTATTCCTTTGCGTCATGGGTCAGGGGATTGAATCCAGGGCAGGGCATTCTACCACTGAGCTACATTCCCAGACCTTATTTTTATTTTCTTATTTTAAGATGGGTCAGTCTCAGCCAAGTTTTCCAGCCTAACCTGGAATTTGGATCCTCCTGCCCTAGCCTCCCAAATAGCTAAGATTGTAGGCATGTAACACCGGTCCTGGTTATACAGATTTTTTTTCTTATGTGTAAAATTCAGTGAAATCCAGTTAATACCAAAGGTATTATTAGTTTTAATTGTCATATTTATTGATTAAGCTAAGCATAGAGAGATTTTTCCTTAATTTTTTTTGTAATGAAGGTGTACAAAAAAGCATATAATGACCACATATAAGTCTAGGCTTCCTCATTTAAAATGTTAATGATAATAATCATGGAAGTCAAAATAACAGTGTTTCAATTCTGACTTATAAACTGAGTGACCTTGGACAATTAACTTAACCTCTGAGTCTTTCTAGAGTTTAAAGAGATCATAATCATCATACTTAGCCTTCTCTACTATAAAATACTGTGAAAGCACTACTTAGATAATTCAGATATACACTACTCATAATCAGATATACTCTGAGAATAAGAAACACTTAACTGTGTTAAAGTCTCAGCTCAGAAAGTAAGTAACTTAGATTTTGAGAAAAAGCTCACAAAATAGCTGACAAGAGCCCAGAGAATTGCTTTATAATTTGTTTATTTCCTAAATAATTAGGCCAGTGCCATTAGATATATGGGAATGGTAATAAATAGTGGACATTTGGCAGAATGGAATGTGGTACTTCCTTGTTGGTAGTATTTTATACTTTTTCCTAGAATTTTCAAAGACTTTTGCTATATATAGTGTTTTTTTTAAAGGTTTGGACAAATAAGGTATTCACTTATTTGCATTATCAAATAGAATTTGAAAAGGAGCTACATAAATAGAGCACACTGCTTTTTTTTTTTTTTAAGAGAGAGAACTTTTTAATATTCTTTTTTTTTTTTTTTTTTTTAAGTTTTCAGCAGACACAACATCTTTGTTTGTATGTGGTGCTGAGGATCGAACCGGGCCGCACGCATGCCAGGCGAGCGCGCTACCGCTTGAGCCACATCCCCAGCCCATGCACACTGCTTTTAAGAATACTTAGATCAAGCCAGATACGGTTTTGCATGCCTGTAATCCCAGCTACTCTAGATAAGTCTGTGGCAAAAGATCCAAGTTCAAGGCCAGCCTGAGCAACATAGGAAGTCCCCATTTCAAAAATAAGAATATTTATGCTTGGTACATAACCATCAAATAGAACTCATTATTCGTAACTTCATGTATAAGTAGCTATCATCTAAACCTTGTTCTGAGAGGTTTTCATAAGGACATCAGGTTTGTCCTAGAAATAGAGTAGTTTATTGTTATCTGATTTTTTGTTGTTGTTATCTTGTACATACTAGACCAGTACTCTAACACTGAGCTGCAATCCCAGGCTGCTGTAGTGTGAGTTTTTAAAATTTGGTATGGAAAAAAAGTTTGAATTGCATGAACCAGTACTGCATCACATCTTCCACATGGGCTTTTCATTTCCATAGCCATTATTCCATTGTCATAATCCTTGAGAATCATATAAGTTATCTTGAAATTAGGTTATATGTCAGTTCATAATATCATCTTGAATTATTTAGGAACTTTAGAAAATTTTTGTTTGAAAAATAAAATTTGTTATGAATGTAACCAAAGCTATTTAATTACAAAATTAGTTTCTTCTTGGCAAATTGTTTTAATTTTCAACAGTTATGTGGTATCAGAATAAAAATGATTATCTACTACAGTGTTTAAAAATCTGTTTTCATCCAATGTCTTTTGGTATTTATGGCATGTTGAGTGTTCTCAATATATATAAAACATAGGCATTTACTAGATTGATTTCAATCTCAAGGGGCAAGCTGGGTACAAACGTTTATTCCTATAATCCCAGCTGCTGGGGAATTTGAGGCAGGAGAATCACAAGATTGAAGCTAGCTTTGGCAACTTAACAAGACCCTGTCTCAAATAAAAAATTAAAAAGGGATGGGATAATCAGTGGTAGATTGCCGTCAGTTTACCCCCACTACTAGGACCTGGGGTCAGTCTCAAGGTACATGTATCAGTGAACTAGAATTCAAAATAAAGCCCTGTGAACTCTGTTCAGTGAACTTTTCACAGTTCCTAAAAATTGTTAAATTTGTATCAGTGAAGATTTGAAAATATCATATGTCCTTGGTTGTATGAAATTCATTTTTTTTCTTTCTGTCTTCCCCCCCTCCCCCCCAGTACTGGGAATTGAACCCAGGGCCTTGCAGAAGCTAGACAAGCACTCTACCACTGAAGTACATCCCCAACCCTTTTCTTAAATTTTATTTTGAGGGAGTTGGAATTGTGGCTTAGTGGTAGAGCACTTGCCAGGCATGTGTGAGGCCCTGGGTTTGATCCTCTGCACTGCATATAAATAAATTAATAAAACAAAAAACATCTGTTGACAACTAAAATATATGTATATATATTTTTAAAAGATTATTTTGAGACAAAGTCTCACAAAGTTACCCAGGATGGCCTGGAACTTGGACTTCTCCTGCCTCAGCCTCACAAGTAGCTGGGAATACTGCTGTGCTCCATGAAGCTTGGCAAGAAATTTGTTTCTGAGACAACAAAGTGAAGTCCCGTATAATTTAGGACTTACTAGCACATAATTAGATATCTGTCCATTGTACTTATTCATATGCCAGTTTGATGAAATGTTATCTTAAATAAGTTAAGCATCTGTACTCTGAATATCCAAAATCCAAAGTGCTCCAAAATTGAGTATCAACACAATACCTAAAGAGTTTTGTATTTGGAACATTTCTAGTTTGAGATTGTTGGATTAGAAATACTCAACCAGTAAAGTCTAAGCAAATGTTGCATAAATGAATGTGTAAAATCTGAAATCTGAATAGAAGTAATCCCAGGCATTTTGCTTATGGGATACTCAATCTGTTCTTACTTTTATACAGATAATGATGGCTTTCTTCTTTTGGTTTCATCAAGCTAGTTAGCCTTTGTTATTTCAGGTTGGATATGAGTTTTTAATATGTGGCTTATTATTAATAGGTGTCTCGTTGTATTATCTCCTATTGCCACTGTAAAAATTTCCTGCAAATTTAGTGGCTTAAAACAATACACATTTATTCTCTTATAGTTCTGGATGTCAGAAGTCCAACATCAGTCTGCCAGGGTTAAAATCAAGAGTCAGCAAGGCTGGTTCATTCTGGAGGCTCCAGGGGAGAATCTCTTATCTCTTCCAGTTCCTAAGAATGTCTGCATTCCTTGGCTTGTGGCCACAGTACTCCAATCTCTGCTTCTGTTGTGTCATATCCTTTTCCTCTTTTTATAGACAAATCTTCCTCTGCCTCCTTCTTGTAAGGGCACTTGTAATGACATTTAGCAGCCACATGGATAAGCTAATATCCCATTTCAAGATCCTACATTATAACTGCCAATTCACTTTTACCATATAAGACAATACAACATTCTAGGGATTAGGACAATATATCTTCAGGAGCCATAATTCAATCTACCACATTCATCATTTCAAACAAGTAAATATATATATATATAATATAAATTTTTAGAAAAGTTTTATAATATTTACTCTGTAGGTTAGAGGAAGCAAAAAAGAAAAAAGGAATTTAAATTCATTTCATTAAAGCATTTATTACTGTCACTTCAATTTCATATAAATATCATAAATATGCCAGGAAAAGACATTTTTAAACACTTATAATATTTAACACTTTATACAAACACCTTAAAAGCCCAATTTCAGAGGAAAGCTAGGTGGAATGAATGAATGTACTTATTACTTGGTAAGCAATGACTAGAATCGAATCTTTAAGATTCAAACTTCAAACAGAGGCATTTAATATTTCAATTTTGTTCCTATTCATTTTGTAATCATTTTATAAAGTTTTAAACTACAAATACAGACAGAATATCATGATGAAAGATGTATACTCATCATCCACCTTAAACATTATCAACTCATACTAAACTGTTTCATTACTACCCACCCATCTTTCATATTATTTTGATGCAAATCTCAGCTCAGATCTCATATCATCACTTTATACATGTTTCCATAGTATTACTAAAGATAGACTTTTTAAAAACATAACCACAATATGATAACATTTAAAAATAAAATTAGATATAATTCCTTGATGTTTATTATCTTGTGTTCAACCTTCAGTTATCTTGAGTGTTGTAATTGGCTTGTTTTTAAGTTTTATTCTCTTTCAATGTATGGTTTTTCAACATTTTAAAATTCTATCAAAATGTTTTTTTAAAATGAAGATTTAACATCCTCAATTACATTCCAGTAATTAGGCAGTATTTTAATTTACCTCTTAGGTTCACCTTTAAAAATCTTTTTAATGTAAAATATTCTTCTATTGGGACCCGGGTAGTGTCTCAGCAGTAGAAAGTTCACCTAGCCTGTGCAAGGGCCTGGGTTTGATCTTCGGTACCACATAAAAAAATAAATAAAATAAAGGTATTGTGTTCAAATACAACTAAAAAATAAATATTTTTTAAAAATATTCTTCTATTTATTTGTATAAGATTTAGCATGACTTTTTCCGTCCCTTTTCTTGCTTAAAGCATCATGTATCTATTTCTTCTTTATTTTTTAATAAAACTGTTTGATGATTTTTTTTTAACATGGCATTTTTGTTTTCAATATCTTAAATTATAAATAATGGTTATTAATCCACAAACTATAGAGTTGAAATGTACTAACGTTTCTTCCAAGTAAAATATTTATTTTCTTTTGTTCTGTATTTTCTTAAATATTTACAACATTTATACAGTATATTTATAGTAAGGAAAGTATCTTTTTTCTCTTTTCTTTCTTTCTTTCTTTCTTTTTTTTTTTTTTTTTAATGGTGCTAGTAGTAAAACCCAGGACCTTGAACGTGGTTTGAAAGCATTCTACCACCAACCTACATCTGCAGCCACTGGAAAAGAATTTTAAAAATAAAGATAGCCAACAATTCATTTTTATTTTCCATATACTATGTTGCATTTTTTTTCAGGAGATAATACATATTTGAAAACGTGATGGATATAAAGTATGGTACCAGAAAATGAACTATATTGTGTAGGTAGATTTTTCTAACTCTTTTTGTACCTTAATTTCTTAATGTTTATGTATATCTGTCCTATGCAGTTTCCTTGCTTACAAAGATTAAGAGTTAACCAACAGTAGTAACTTATTTAACTCTGCTCATAAACTCTAACCTGTGTTGGCATCAAGCCTTTGCTTTAAACAAATGCTGTGTTATATTTCAGACCACTGGATTTGAAACATTTCTTTGAGTCTGAGTGTGTATACTGAATTCAAATTCTATCCACAGTAAATGTGAGGAGATAATAGTTTAAGTGTACTTTTATAGATTTTCCCTTTCAACTTCATAATGACTTGAAAAAATTGCCATTATATATTTCAGGCAAGTTTTGTGGCATCTGGAAACCGGACAGATATTTCCTTAGATGATCCCAATTTCTGGCAAAAATGGGCTAAAAAAGCAGAAATAGATATTGATGCCATCAGTGGCAGAGTAAGTATTTCCCTCTAAACGTAATTTTGTTTTGAGATACTTTGGCAATAACATAATAGTATCTTAAAGGTATTCAGTTGTAAAGGTAACTAATAAAAATCTCTGCACACATAAATTGAAATGAAGTAGGAGAATGAGTTAGACATTGCTTTAATTTAATCCTTTTTATAGCTCTTAAATTCATAAATTACTTTTCTCCTTTTTGTTTTGTTGGTGTCAACCCATTAATGATCCAGTAAAAAAGCAGTCAAGAAGTGGCATTTATAAACTCTTTCTTTTATGATTTCTCTAGGAAGACAGAGCCAGAAAGCTAAAATAAAATTAATGGAAACGATAATTATAGCATTAACTGCCTACCTTCTAAGACACCTGTCCAATAATTTTATAGGAATTAATGTTTCTAATCCTTACTTACTTTCAAAATAACATCCTCATGATTAATTTCATAGTAAGCATTGATACATGGAATCTTTTTTTTAAATTATTTTTTAGTTGTAGTTGGACACAACACCTTTATTTCACTTGTTTATTTTTTTATGTGGTGCTGAGGATCGAACCCAGGGACTGGCACGTGCGAAGCGAGTGCTCTACCGCTGAGCCACAATCCCAGCCCACATGGAATCTTTTTTAGGTAGTTTTTTAACATGTAAAGCTTAACAGTTATGAATAACATCACTGCCATTTACAATCATTAATACTTAATGTGTTTTTGAAATATATATAATTTTGTGAAGCAAGTAAATTTGAAAAAATATTATAGTCTGAGGCATTTTCACATGCTAAAGAAGCAGTGAACTCTGCAAATCACTATTAAAAATCATAAATGAGTTATATTCTCTTCTGCTCTATGATTCAGACTTAGCCTAAATATGTGATTCCTTTTCTGGCCCCTTGTTCTTTCCTCCTCTTGTAATGCTGTTTCCTCCCTGCCTGGCAAAGTCTGGTATCACTATTTTGTGATGTTTTCTCTGACTTTCTTTAGACGCTCTTGTACAGTTCATTCTGAACAGCATTTTTTTTTTTTTAAACACATTTATCTGACTCTCAAGAGTATGGTTTCCCTAACTTAGAGAAGTTTTTTAATAAAAGTAGAAGATGTATTTTGAATGAATTAAACTAAATTGACTATAGGGAAGATGATACATATATGCCTTTTAATATTAGTATAACTCTTAGAGATTACTAAAACATATTTCTAAATCTACAAAATATTTATAACTTTTGACCAGTGTTTCAATTGTTATGTATTTTCCTTCTTTCAGATTTATTTCTAGGCTAAATTTAGATCACAAATATTTACTTTAGCATTATTTATGTTAAAAATCAAAAGTCTAAATCAAATTGTGAATTAATTAGGTAAAACAAATTAGGAGGCATAAATTTAGGCTAAATTTATTTTATGATTATTGTAGAAGTGCAATGATTTTTATATTAATAATAAAGCAGAATACCAAATTATGTTAAGCCTTTGACTGTAATTTACAAAATTGTACATATGTGGTAAAAATTTTAGAGGAATGTAAATATTTTTAAGGTGATTTGGTAGAGTGGCAGAACTTATTAGTAATTTTTTTTTTGCTTTCTAAAATTATTGTTTGTACAATTTAGAAGGTGAAAATCTAAAACATTATTACAAGCAAAAGTATTAAAAATAACTTCAAGTAATAGCTGTTAAATTTTACAGAACAGCTTGGTTATTGACACTCCAAGAATTAGGAAACAAACAAGACCCTTTAGTGCCACAAAAGATGAATTGGCTGAATTATCTGAAGCTGAAAGTGAAGGAGATGAAAAACCCAAACTACGGAGACCCTGTGATCGTTCCAATGGCTATGGAAGAACTGAATGCTTCAGAGTAGAGAAAAACTTGCTAGTTTATGGGTAAAATATTATTTTTAATGTTTTTTTAAGCAGTCATATAAAGTTAGAGAAAATTACTGTTTTCCAGTAATTTTTATCTTTTAAAATCAATAAGATCTATTTTTTAAATATCCAGGATTTCTGTATTTAACAAATATTCAATTGGAGAATGAGGAGATAGGTTAAGTGTTTAAATTATAAATTTATCACATCAAACTCCTTGTTTTCCAATTTGTGTATTTAGTAATACAAAGTAGATAATGTTATATTTCATTATTGAGTAAATATAATAGAAATTACCACACTATTCCTCTTTGTTCATACATGGAGGACAACATCTTTAGCAAAGTCTGTTAATGAGAGAGTTGTTTTGTTTGTTGTGTTGTTGGTTTTTGTTGTGTGTGTGTTATTTTTTTCTCTTGCTCTTCATCTGTAAGTTGTTTCTTTCTAGAACTTTACTTAATATCAATGTAAATATACCTTTTATAACTAGGTGGGGCCGATGGAGAGAGATTCTGTCTCATGGACGTTTTAAAAGGCAGTTAAATGAGCACGATGTAGAAATAATTTGCCGAGCTCTCTTGGCATATTGCCTTGTTCACTACCGAGGAGATGAGAAAATTAAAGGTTTCATATGGGATCTTATTACTCCAACTGAAGATGGGCAGACACGAGAGTTACAAAATCATCTAGGTAAAAACATTCTTTTGTTTTCTTTTTTTTTTTTTGTTAAATAATTAACGCTTAACATATTCTACTATAAAATATTACATCGTTCAGGTAGTATTAAGGAACTTTCATCTTCACCCTTAAAGTTCCAACTTCAGAAAATGCCAGTGTTATTAGTTTGTTAGATATTTGGATTTTACTTATTGTTGTCATATATGTATCAGTTTACAAGTTGTTGACTTATATAGAGGTCTTTCCATTTGTGTTCATGTTGATCCATCTCAGTTTTTATTTTCTGTTTAGTATTCCATAGTATGTATATTTCTTAATTTGTTTTGCGTTTCCTTTAATGATGGATATATAGGTTTCCACTCTTAGAAAATTAAAAAATAAGTTTCCGTGAACCGCTTTGTTTAGTCCTTCTTATGCATATGAATAAATCTTTCAGTAAAGCAGATATCAAAAAATAGAATTATTGAGGTATAGCAAACATATATCTTTAGTACTTTAAATGTGGTCTCTAGATCAAAAACATCTTATCTCCTGAGATCTTAGAATTGCAAAGTCTTAGTGCCTTAGATTTACTGAATCAGAATCTTCTTTTTAGTGGGATCCTCAGCCATTTGTATGCATATTAAAGTTTGAAAAGCATTGATATTCATTTTAAATTTTCATAAATACTTTAGTTTGCTTTCCAATGTGATTAAACCAGTTTACACCCATATCAGAGGAATATGCAAGTACTTTTTTGTCCATAGGCTTGCTAACAGAATGTTCTTTTCTATTTAAAAAAAAAAAAATTATTGTGCCTTAAATTTGTGATGCCATCTTGTCCTGTTTAATAAAAAAAAAATTAATTGATCACCTATTGTATGTTTCTTGTGCAAAGTGCTGGAAAAAATAAAAAGATGTAAGATTAGACAAGACTCCTGAGCTCATAAACCTTACATTATAGCCAGGGAGACAGAAATAGTTAGAATGTAGATAAATTAGCTAAATAATTGTAGATTGTGATAAATATTGTTAAGTAAATATACCAAATCTTGAGATGGAGGACAAAAGCAAGCACATATTTTATATGGGATGGTTTATATTAGCCCATCTTAATAAGAGACATGTAGTTAATATGAAGCACTGACTTCTGAGTAAGGATGGAGGAAACACACAGATTTCACTGTTCTTTGAAACTCCATTTATAAAATAGGAAAGAAAGCTAGGCACTGTGGTGCATACCTGCTATCCCAACTACTCAGGAGGCCCAGGCTGGTGCATCAGAATTTCAAGGCCACTGTGAACTGGGCAACTTAGCAAAACCCTGTCTCAGAACAATGGAGATGTAACTCAGTGGTAACATACCCCTCAGTTTAATCCCCAGAGCAAAAAAAAATTAAATAAATAAATAAAATTAGGAAGAAACTAACAAGGCTTTAGTGCTTATCAACCAGAGATGATCTTATGATTCAGTCTAGTCCCACTTCCACCACAGCTAATCTCAACTTAAGCATGTTACTTGCATCTAGTGTGGTAGAGGTTAGAGGTAAACAGTTTCTCACAATGAACAACCGTCTAGCCCAAAACATGAATAATAATACTGAAGTGAAACCCTGCTATAACCTAAAAGAGATTGGAGTCAGGCTCAGGTTGTAGCTCAGAGATACAGCACTTGCCTAACATGTGTGAGGCACTGGGTTCTAACCTCAACACCACATAAAAAATAAATTAATTAAATAAAGGTATTCTGTCCATCTACAACTAAAGAACATATTTAAAAGAGAGATTGGATTTTAGAGACTTTATTTGGATTCTGATTAAGATAAGCAAGAGAAAAAAATGTATTATCTTTATTAGATTACTGGACATTTAAATATTGAATATTAAGGAATTATTATTATATTATGTAGACTTTTTTTAACTGAGTTTTATTTATTTATTTTTTTTTAGGTGTAGATGGACACAACACAATGCCTTTTATTTTTTATGTGGTGCTGAGGATAGAACCCCGGTCCCACCCATGCCAGGCTCTACCGCTGAGCCACAATCCCAGCCCCCTATGTAGACTTTTTTAAAAATATTTTTTTTAGTTGTAGATGGACACAGTACCTTTATTTATTTATTTGTTTGTTTGTTTATTTTTATGTGGCGCTGAGGATCAAACCCAATGCCTCATATATACAAGGCATGTGTTCTGCCGCTGAGCCATAAAACCAGCCCTTCCATAGACATTTTTTAAGGAGACATTAATATGTTTATGAGTGAAATGGTTAATATCTTAGATTTACTTCAAATAGTATGGGAATTTGGGTAGTATACAGAATAGAGATGAAATAGCCATGGATTTTTGATAATTATTAAAGTTGGATGATAACACATGGGGATTCATCATAATATTCCATCTACTTTTGTATATGCTTATGTTCCACATTATTTTAAAATAAGCATAAACCCTGAGAAAAGAGGAGGATGAGGGACAAAGTATCAACAAAGTTTTAGAAGTTGAAAGCAAATAGATTAGTGATACCTGACTTAACCAACCAAAGAGAGCTTAATCTTAGCTGTGGAAAAGGGGGGGAAAAACTGTTTTTCTTCACAGATTTCTTAAAAGTCTCAAGAATTTTGGGCATATGACACCTCTAGAAGTGTTATGTGGTAAGACAGGGATTGTAATTAAAAGCTGTTTAAAAAGAGACATATCTCCAGATAACCTCTTCAACTCCGTATAGCAGGATGAAAATTGAAGTTTATTCATTAGGTAGAGTAAAATATAAGGATCTTTGGGTTGAACTGGTAGTTAATATGTGGTGCTAGTAAATAAGCATTGAGTGAATATTTGGATACTGGTAATACAGTACTCCAGTATGAAAATCACCACCTTATTTGAACTTTGCTAGACCATTATCTAAGGGCAAAACTCCAGTCATTTGCTCTTCTGTGATCTCACATTCAACAGGCTCAGTACTTTAAAACTACATATTAGCTTTTTAATCTGTCATTCTTAAATAAAAGCCAACATAATGAAAGATTATCAGACATCTGAGATAGTCTCTCACATGAAAGATAGAGGCTAAAACTAAACCATTAGAATGAACTTGGAGGAAAGGGAAAAGTTTATTTTTGAACTATAATTAATTTTAGTGAAGATATTTCAGATACCATACAGTGGTTTTGAAGGAACAAAATGCTAACAAAAACAATGAGAGCACAAACAAATTTCCTGTAAATTACAGGAATTGAAGAACTGAATGGTGGAATTGAGAAAATAATGGGAAGATTTATAAATCTAGAATATCTACAGATTTTATCAGGAAAATTTTGTATATATGTTTATGCACTGTTCAGTTTCCAAACCAGTGAGAATATAAGGGATTGAAATATAAAGTTATTTATCGTTCTGCAACAACACAGAAAGGAGGGAATGAAAACAATGAAGTGGTAAAAATAAATATATGTAATCACACTATATATATCTCTCCCTGTGAAAATATAAAAATTGTCAGATGGGGAAAAATATCTGTTTTTATGCTTCAAAGAGATGTTATTAGACACCAAGCAAGAAGCTGAAAATAGGGATTTAAAAAAGAGATTTGCTAAGATCTCATTCTATAAGCTTTTAAAATAGAGATTTATTGTAGGATTACATGTATAATATAAACCTTAATACTAACTACTGAAATTTAGTGCCCTTAATATTAAATACTTAAATACTTTTATGCTAAACATTTTTTCATCCATATATAATAATTATATAAACAGGCATGGAACAAGAAAACAAATTCAAGGTACTGATGATCTCTGGGAAGAGGGAGTGAGTGAATTAGATAAGAAAAGTCTATGTTGGGACTTCAGAAACAAATATGAACTATGTAATGATGATGATGATGAGGAGGAGGAAGCATACTTTTTTTAAAATACAGTACAACAAAATCTCAAGAAATGATGAATTTAGCTATCTTGAACAGGAACCCCCAATGGCCAACCTAATCCATGTTATTAGTAAAATCAAGTTTTGAAAGACAAGAGGCCAATCCTATCTTTTAGTAACTAGGCAGCAAAAGTAAAATAGAGGGATAAGTTTGATCTTGTCCTTTTCACATGCAGAAAAAAAATCAACCTGTTTGGGAACAAAACGGAAATTATAATGATCATTCTAATTAGACATACAGAATTATTAGATAATTGGGGGGTGGGAATTGTTTTAATATGTTTAAAACCATCATCCTGACTTGTGACTGGGTTAATATTGTTAACGAACCCAGTGCCTCACGCATGCTAAGCAAGCACTCTACTACTGAGCCACAACCACAGTCCTTAGAAAAAAATCTTTCATATTATAGGTCTTCATACAAATTTCTTCTGATTTCACATGGACTTCTCATTTTAACAGGCCTATCAGCTCCTGTACCCAGGGGTCGAAAAGGGAAAAAAGTGAAGACTCAGACAAGTTCATTTGATATACAAAAAGCAGAATGGCTTCGAAAATATAATCCTGAGCAGCTACTTCAAGATGAAGGCTACAAAAAACATATAAAACACCACTGTAATAAGTAGGTAGTAGGGTATTTTAATACCATTTCTTAAAAGTTTACTTTTCTTAAGTTATCAACAATCATAAAGCATGTTATATAGAGATAGCATTGTCTTAGGCTAATTCTGCTAGTAATTTAATCATGTATCCTTTGGCAATCAGGATACCTTTGTGTCACTGTTTTCACCAACAGATAAATAGAACTGGCCTTCAGATGAACTCATTATCTTTTACTGGGAAAATAATAATAACGTGGAGATTTTGGAGAAATCTTTCATATATTGATAGTAATGAGGTTCATTTACTCATTTTGTTATAAATGTATATATATTTAGCCAGGCATGGTGACACATGTTTATATCAGCTCAATTCACAGTAGCTAAACTATGGAAGAAACCTAGGTATCCTTCAACAGATGAATGGGTAAAGAAAATGTGGTATATATACTCAATGGAATATTATTCAGGTTTAAAGAAGAGTAAAATTATGGAATTTGCCAGTAAGTTGTTGAAGTTGGAGAATATCATGCTAAGAGAAATAAGCCAATCCCACAAAACTGAAGGTCAAATGTTTTCCCTCACGTGCAAATGCTAATTCACAATAAGGTGGGGAGCCCTAGGGAAGAACAGCTTTACCTTAGATTAGATAGAAGGAAGTGATGGGAAGGTAGGGGAGGGGATGTGAGGATAGGAAAGATAGTAGAATGAAATAGACATTAGTACTGTATATATATATATATAGTGTGTGTGTGTGTGTGTGAGAGAGAGAGAGAGAGAGAGAGACAGACTACATTACCAATATGATTCTGCAACATGTACACTCAGAAAAGTGAGAAATTATATCCCATCAATGTATGATAAATCAAAGTGCATAAATGCTTTCTACTGTCATGTGTAACTAATTAAAACAAATTAAAAATTTTTTTAAAATATACATATTCAGCCAGGCATGGTGACATATGCTTGTAATCTTAGCAGCTTGTGACGCTGAAACAGGAGAACTTCAAGTTCAAGGCCATCCTTAGCAACTTAGTGAGATTCTGTCTCAAAATTTAAAAATAAAGGGAAAAAGGATTGGTGATCTGAGTGCTAAAGCACTCCCAGGTTTGATCCCCAGAACATCCCACCTCACCAAAAGAAAATTTATGTACAAATTCCTTCCTAACTTTAACCCCTTAGATGAATTTTTTTTAAGTGAATAATCTTTGTTCCTTTTTATTTTCTCTTGTTTTCAGAGTTTTGCTTCGTGTAAGAATGCTATATTATCTAAAGCAAGAAGTCATTGGTAATGAGTGTCAGAAAGTATTTGATGGAGTAGATGCAAGGTAAAGTAAATAATGTGTATATTCATTTTCCACTAACACGATGAGGCAAACATCATATTGTCTTAGTTAAGTGGCTCCTTAATTCAGGGAAATTCACAAATAGGAAAATCCCCTACCTTGGGAATTAACCCTTGCCAATTCATTGCCATTTTTCTGCTATTCTTATCATTGGCTTGTCACTAAAAGTTGTAATCATAACAATATGGTGGTGGTGATAATGTTAAGAATGATTTGTAACCTAGATGCCATTAAGGCAGACAGAAATATATTGACTGATTCATTCATCTCTTCAGAAACATCTGTGTGTGTGTGTGTGTGTGTGTGTGTTTTGCTAGAGTTTGAACCTTCACACATTAACCTCCTACTCAACTGTTTATTCTTGGCAACTGATATCCCTCCTTTGTTTTAGAAAAAAGGTAGGAAAGCTTTCAAACAGAAATTTCCTTAGCTCTCTGAGACAGGGTTTCCTTATTTTGCTCATATTGGCCTTGAACTTCTGATCTTTCTGTCTCAGCCTTCCAGCACTACACCTGGCAGTCTCAGTTTCTTTTTCTAAACCAGCATCTTTTTTCTCTTTGCTTTAGGCATATATTCACATAATCATGTACTTCATCTTGTCATCACCATTAATAGCACTGCTTCTTAAATATGAATTCTGTCCCTCAATCCGTCCTTCCAACTCCTTAACCTGGATACTTCTCATAATTCATTAACCTCATCACAATGTCCCTTTTCTTATTATTATTAGGTGTTAGTATTTTTATGCCCACTCTTTTCTCATTATTCAACCTAGATTTTATAGTTCAGGTGTCTATGCCTAAACTAAGTTCCTTAATTCCCTTTGCCTGCCTTTCTCTCTGTTTTACATCTCTGCTAACCTCAGCTCCAGTGAAACCCAAATATTTTTTTACTTCTCACATTCTCTAAGCAGATAAACATTGTTGAAAAAAATCCTCAAGTCATGTGAGATGTACTCACATCAAACAAGATTAAGCACATGCTGTTTAACCACTGTGGCTAGTAAATTCGCTTTCCAACTTCTTATGAGGATCATCTCGCACCTCTTTTCTCAACCCTTCCTTCCACCCTACCACCAGCAACCTCCAATAATGAGGTTGGTATATATTTCATGTAGCAAACAGTAAGACAAGAGCTACCTTTAGTTCTTCTTGCATATATTTCCACTTATTCTTCCTTTAGGATACTGTAGAAATGGTCCCTCTCTTTAGGGAAACCTTGTGGCTTATAACTTATCTGTTTTTATCTTGTAAGAATTTTACTCCTTTGGTAATCATTCTATTCTGAAACATTTGTCTCTCCCCTCCCTTAACTCTGTTTCCTGAATCATTCTGGCATACGTTCAATTGATTGTCTTTGCATTTATTTTCTCCTCTCTATACCTTATCCTTCAAACAGTAGCCAGAGAAATCTTTTCAAAGCAATAATCAAGTCATACCCTCCAGATGCTTCTTGTTTCTCAAAATAAAAGCCAAATTCCCATTGACCTTTTCCTTCACTTTGCCCTTCACCCAGTATAGTCCAGGTATGCTGGTCTTTCTGTTCCTCTAATATCAAAGTTATTCTATGCTTCTCTCCTGGTCCTACTACCCTTGCCCCAGATCTTCCATAGAATTGCTCCTTCAAATTATTCAAATTTCTAGGATTTCCTTCTCTGGTAAGCCTGCCTTGCCCACCTCAGCTACAGTAGCCCACCAGTTATCACTAGTTAACTTTGTTTTATCTGATTCATAGTACCTTTGCTATTCAAAAATTGTGCTTATTTTTTAATATCATTTTTCTCCCTTCTTTTCAATTTAACCTGCTTTAAAGGTAAGTGCATTATCTGTCTTATTTCAAGCCTTAGAATCTGGGACGTATTAAGTAATACTTAAATATGTGGTGATGAATTGACTGATTCCCTTGGCCCGAATGGGTCTGATTTCGTGATTTCCCAGGGTCTGCTCTCTGGATTATCCCTTTCTTTTTCTTTTTTTTTCCTTTTCTTTCATTAATCTAGTGCTCTTTGGTCTCTCATTGTATCTTATATTCCATATATAAATGTACCCGGTACATACACACACACACACTTAACACTTTGACCCAGTGTCTCCATTATTGCGCGTGTTGATTTCTTTTTTTTTTTTTAATTTATTTATTTTTTAGTTGTAGTTGAACACAATACCTTTATTTTATTTATTTACTTTTATGTGGTGCTAAGGATCGAACCCAGGGCCTTGCACATGCTAGGCGAGCACTCTATCGCTGAGCCACAACCCCAGCCCCACACGCTTGTTGATTTCGAAGCTAAACTTGTTTTAGGAAGAATATTTATTATTTGGTGTCTCCTTTTTCTTCCCTCCCATGCTTTGTGCACTCCACAATGCAGCACTTCTACCTCCTAACTTTGCCACACACTTCAAGATATTAAGCAACATTCTTGCTGCTAAATATTATGTATATGTCATATTGTTTACCTTACTTTACCTGTGTAGAACACTTTGTGGTTTTTAAAATGCTTCTGTGGTACCATTCTCCTGTACTGTTTAGCTTTCTGCTTGCTGCTTTTCAGGCTTGATTCTATTGTCTTTTAAATGTCAGAGAGTCTTCCCTTAGGCCCTCTATTCTTGTTACTGATCTTAGGTGTTGTCTGTGGCTTCATTTTTCGATCTCCTTGCTTATGTCTTCCAACTCTCTATTTGTTCAGCCCACATCTCTCTTTTGAACTTCAGATCCGCATTTTTCAAATATGCCATGTTTGATTCCTCTTGCCTCTTGTTTTTATGGAAACATTCTCCCATTCTTTGATTCTCCCTCTCATTCACCTGACATTAGCTCAGCCATTCATGATTTCTCAAATCTGAATTAGGCATGTACTCAGATTATCATGTCATGGTCGTCAAGTCATCACATAGTATTGCAGGTACTACTCTACAAAGGGCATCTGGTGTAATTCATTATTGCCATTGCTGGCATAGTGAGTGCTGTTTAAACATATTTCAAATGAATGATTTAGCCTGGGGAAGTTTAAGAAGTCCTTATGCAGGTTAAAATATATGAGCTGAGTCCTTAAGAACAGAAATCAACAAGAGGTATGCATCTAGTTCATGTCCTTTTTGCTAACAATTTACAAAATCCTAATACTGGGTAGCACTGACTGACTTTGTTTTCACAATTTAGGAAAACTTTTGACCTGGGAATTACTGTATTCTGAGCTAATTATCTCCTTTAACCAGATATCTCATCATGCCTTTTTTAAAATTTTTACCATATTACAAGAAAAGGAGAGTCATTCTTCCTTTTTATTTTTTTGCACTAAGCTAACAAAATTTCAATCTTATCTTAATGCAAACATAGGAACAATAAAGTGATCACTTAAAGTGCTGACACATTCCTTTAAGAATTTAAAGGAAAGCCGGTGGCACACGCCTATAATCTCAGCATTACTATAATCCCAATGTCTTGGAAGGCTAAGCCAGGAGGATTGCATGTTTAAAGCTAGCCTTAGCAATTTAGCAAGGCCCTAAGAAACACTTGTCTTTAAATAAAATATTTTTTTAAAAAGGGGCTGTGCATATGGATCAGTGGTAAGACCCCTGGGTTCAGTCCCCAGTCTAAAACAAACAAACAAACAAAACAAAAAAAAAAATAGAGAGAAAGGTGTCTTTACCCCTTTCTCAAATTTTTGGTTTAAAAACTTTTCTGGGAAAATAGTTATGAAAAATAAAAAGTGAATTATTATTACTTATAAAACTTGTCTTTTTCATTGTCATTGTCTTTTGTTTCAAGTATTTTAATGGTGACATATCATATTCTTTAATCTAGGAACATGTACACTATTTATCAGTTTATTTTTATATGAAAATTTATTTTGTGTTCCCAACAACAGCCAATCTACAAAATGAACTTTTGTCATAGAATCTATTTTGAATAGGAAATTCTTCATTTCTTTAAATCTATAGGTCTTATTTAGTCAATTCATGAAAGTTTACTAACAAGACACATGAAATTCTACTCAGTATACTTTATTGTATTTTATTGTATCTCTAATTCTGTAAAACTGATAATTCATGTATATCAAATATAATAATTATGATAATTATAATCAATAATTATGATTTTATGTAGTAATTTATTCCATTTGATTTTTTACCCCTTTGAATATTGAATATAATAAAAGAAAATGTAAATATAGATAAGAATTGATGATACTTATTTGCTAATAATTGTCAAACACAAATATATGCTAGGCTAAAGGAGACAATGATTTCAATTACTAGGGTAAAGAATTGAACATTTCAGCTGTTTTGTACGTATGACTTCTGTTTTAGAGATATTATATTTGTTACTTAGGAAAGGTCTCTGAGAAAATAATAATTTTCAAATGTTAGGCACAGGAGAAGAAAGTTGCATTTGCAAAATTTGCCAGTATTATACTTCTTTCTTACTCATAAAAAAACAGCCAAGTTGCCAAAATATTCTGAATTTATTATTATAATTTTTGGTACTATATTCTCATAGCGTAGAATTATTTGTATAAGCATATTTATGTATTTTAGTTAACCCATTTTTTTATTTTCTTAGCAAAAAGTGGTGTAGAAGAAACAATTTGTTTTGCAGTGTAAAACAATTCATTTACACTTTCAGGGCTATTATATGCAAAATGACATTTCAACCAGATAATTTTTGGCAAGTTGTAAGTTGAAAGAATATGATTCCTTAATAAACCTTATTGAAACTTAATCTCTCTCTTAAAAATCACATTGCTTTCAAAACTATGTAAATATTCGCCTTCTTTTTTTTTTTTTTTTTCTTGTTTGTAATAATTATATCTGTCAGATGCACTGGAACACCTATATCAGTCTAGCCTTAGAAACTTAGAGCCTGTCTCAAAATAAAAAATAAACAGGTCTGGAAATGCAGTTCAGTGCTAGTATACTCTAGGTTCATTCCCCGATACCACATAAAAAGTAATTCATTGTGCTTTATCATGATTTTTTTTTAAGTGATATTGATGTTTGGGTACCAGAACCAGACCATTCAGAAGTTCCTGCTGAGTGGTGGGACTTTGACGCTGATAAGTCTCTCCTTATAGGGGTTTTTAAACATGGTAAGTAAGCGTTAAGGTAGGGGGAACCTTTTCTATGTATAATGTTATTCAAATATTCTCAGTTTATTGATTTCCCCTTATAGCTTTATTCTTATAACACTTTTTAAATATATTCTGTATTCGAAAGATAATACTATCAAACTAGGTCCATCAGTTACTACATTTCCTCATTACAGGGTGGTATTCATGACCTTTCTCTCTCGGATGTACATTTTACACATTTCCTCTCTCAAGAAAAATTAATTTATGAAATATGTGTGTGTATGATCAGTTTATTCTGTTTTTCTTAACAGAATTTCATCTAAATTTTACAGATAATTATTATCAGATCATGTAATATTTGTGATAATTTCTAGAAAATATGACTCAATTTTTCTCATTTTAATATATGATCCCTTTAGTTCAGGAATATCACCCACCAAAAATGTGAGAATGCATATATTTATATGTCTTCCTTCTTTTAATCTTTTTTCCTTTGTAATTGGTGACACTTTCAGGATATGAAAAATATAACACTATCCGAGCAGACCCAGCATTATGCTTCTTGGAAAGAGTGGGAAAACCTGATGATAAAGCAGTTGCTGCTGAACAGAGAGCCAATGATTTTATGGATGGGTATGTTCATTTCAGAGTCATGAATTCTCCGTGTATGTCTTCTGTTCAACTCAGTCAGGTTTATCTTTAAATGATGTAGAAATGAGATAATTAATTGAAGTTCAAAATCTCAAAGAGCTATTAATACTTTAGTACTTGACCATACAAAGTAGGATAAGGAACAGATTGCATGACCTGTTTTGGTTTTGGTGCCTAGGATTGAACCCAGGATGTTATGCATGCTAAACACATGCTTGATCACTAAGCTGTACCCCAGCTCATACAATTGTCCCCCCAACCACTTGGTACTGGGGATTAAATTCAGGAGAGCTGTACACAGAAGCATATCTCCAGTTCTTTTTATGTTTTATTTCAAGAGAGGGTCTAGGTAAGTTGCTTGGGCTGGCCTTGAACTTGCAAAAACTTCTTGCCTCAGCCTCCTGAATCTCTGGGATGACAGGTTGCACCATCTCTCCTTACAATACCTGTTTCTTTGATGAGTCTTTTTATGTTTTTCACTCTAGTAGTGTATCATGGCCACTAGTCCATAAAATTCTAGGGACAAAAGAGGGGAAAAGAATGGCAAGAATATAATAGTTGCAGAGAAAGATGATAATTGTTCACTATCCCTGTTATAAGGCCTTACATCATCTTTCAATTCTCCCCAAAAGAGAAAAATAGGAGACATTTCAAGGTTAATAACAGAATACATTTAATATTGAATTGGGAATAAGAATAAATTGGAACTAGCTCTTTTCTTACTTGCCATATAGTAGCATTTATGATATGGCTTGCCCTACTTTAGCTAGAAAACAGATTTCATTTCGATTCTTAAACTAACAGATTCTTCCAGTGAAATTTCATTTGTTTGTTCTGTAAATAGAAATCATATTTGTTAAAATAATTATAGCATTTGTTGTAATTTTAACAGGGATGTGGAAGATCCAGAATACAAGCCTGCCCCAGCCATCTTTAAAGATGATATAGAGGTATGCTTTGGATCATATTTTAAAATTCTGCATTTTAGGTGTTCCTTGGTTTCTCTTCTATGCTTTTCTTTCAAGTTTTTCCTTTGTATGTTTTCTGTATATATGATTCTTCTGTTTCTCAGAAGATTAGCTAAGCAAGTGATCAACTTCAGTTGTCAAACATCACAAATAATTATTTTGAATTTGTTTGATCTCCTCTCCTAGACAAAACAAAAGCTGATTTGGACATGTGGCTGTTATGGATTTTGCCCACATGTTACACATCTTCGAGCTAGGATAAACAGTGTCCAGGGCCAAAATTCCCAAACAAAGTAATAATTAGATGCTAAAGGCATACAGTAAGAGAAACTATATCTACATAAGGTGATTTGAAATAGAGGATAGATCCTAGAGGAATTATAAGCAGCTACAGCATAGTTAATAAGTGTTCTATTCATAGAATTTCAAAAGGAAAAAGAATTGGAGGAAAATAATCCATGAATGGGGAAAAGGATGTTGAAGAAGATGAGGATTTCTATAATATTTATGAGAGTATGGTAAAAGACTAGATGTTACTTCAGTTTATCATGTTCCTCATGGTTACTAAGAACATTAAATATGAGAATGAGAGAGAAGGTTCATGTCAGCGTGTATTTATAATGTGAACTAAAATACTGTATGAAGTCTGGACTCTCAAAGGCCAGTATTTTTTGGACAAACAGCACAAGATAAGAACAGGGAAATTTATTTCAACATGGGTTCTGGGTAGGAAAAAAAATATTATATCCATTAATAATTTATAACCATAAGACTACCTTCTTATGGGTTTATGGTTTGGTTCTTTTACTTCATCTGCTTAATCCAGGAACCCTCGAGAAAAGAATGTAAATAAACAGGAGGTCCGTAGCTAGGTACAGTGACACATGCCTGTAATCTTAGCTACTCAGGAGGTTGAGGAGCAGGAGGGTCATAAATTTAAGGCCAACCTGGATGAATTAGCAACATCCTGTTTGAAAAATGCTGGGTGTATTGCTCAGCAGTAGAGCATTTGTTTAGCAAGTGTCAGACCCTAGTTTTGATCCCCAATATAGGAGCCAGGGCAGGGGCAGGAAAAACAACTCCATAAGCAACAACTTCTTTAATGCAGATTACATGATTCCTGAAGATGAAGCCAACATTTAAAAAATACATGAGGAAAAGTTTGCCATAATGACCAGAACAGTGAAAGAAAAAGCTGCTTTTATGTGAACTTCTGCAGACTGAGAACTTCTGAGCCCCTCCCCTTACATGATGGGTATAAATCTCTGAAACTCCCTGAACTCAGGGTTCAGGGGATTGATGATTACAGCAAAGGCTGTACCCTCTGGATCTGGCTGCAGCCAAATAAAACTGTTTCCTGCTAAAAAAAAAAAAAAAAAAAAGTTTGCCATAAAAGATGTTAACATATTACAAAGAACAAGTTTAGAGTTCTGAGAATTTTTTCAACTGTTTTTTTTTTTTTTTATTTTTCCGGGATGGGGGTCTACCGGGTAATGAACTCAGGGGCACTCATCCGCTAAGCCACATCCCCAGCCCTATTTTTTGTTTTATTTAGAGACAGGGTCTCACTGAGTTGCTTAGTGCCTCACTTTTGCTGAGGCTGGCTTTGAACTTACAATCCTCCTACCTCAGCCTCCTGAGCCACTGGGATTATAGGCAATAACTTTTTTTTTAATCTTGATCTTATTTGTTAATTTTTAATTTTTTTTAAATATCAATCATTTATTGTGAAAGTTTTTGGGTTTTTTTTTTTTTTTAGAGAGAATTTTTAATATTCATTTTTTCAGTTTTCGGCGGATACAACATCTTTGTTTTTTGTATGTGATGCTGAAGATTGAACCCGGGCCGCACGCATGCCAGGCGAGCGCGCTACCGCTTGAGCCACATCCCCAGCCAATTTTAAATTTTTTTATGTGGTGCTGAGGATGAAACCCAGTGCTCCACACATGCTAAGTAAATCACTACACTGAGCCACAACTGTAGCCTCTAGAGTCTTGAGAATTTCTGATAATGCATCCATTGAAATAGAAAATAAGCAAAATTTTAAATGATTAAACACCATAAAGAAAGAACCAGGAACTAAATAAAAGACAAGATGATTTTAAAAGACTAGGAAAGCCAGGTACAGTGTCATATACCTGTAATTCCAGCTGCATAGGAGAAATGATTACCCTGGAAGTTTGAGGCCAGCCTAGGCAACATAGTCAGACCCAAGAAATAGACAAGGAATATGTGAAGAAATAGACAAGGAATATGTGAAAAATTATTGTATATACATGTAACAATGAGAAATGTAGTCATTTCCATTTAAAACTCACTGACTAGGTTAAGCATTTTGTTAGACAAACAAATTAGATATACCTCATGAGAGAAGAAATGCTTTGTAAAACAGATTTAAGGAAATTCTGAAAGTGGTGTGCAATGGCTCATTCTGGAGTAGAGAGAAACCACATAGTAATTCAAACAGTTTAATGTAAATAATTATTTATTATTTTGTGATTGCAATAATGAAAGAATAATACTGAAAATTACAGAGAACTCTAAGAGGGCTAGGATTGTGGCTCAGTGAAAGAGCACTTGCTCACACGTATGAGGCACTGGGTTCAATCCTCAGCACCACATATAAATAAATAAAGGTATTGTGTCCATCTACAACTAAAAAAAATTTTTTTTTAAAAGAGAATTCTAAGAAATTTAGGAATCATGAATTGAAGGAGCATCTTCCTCTCTTAGGACTAAAGTAGAGCATCCAAGGTAGAGCCCCGTCTACCCAGAGCCTCGGCCCAGACTTTGTTGGGAGGACATTGCTATGGCTCACTGAATGGCAAAAAAAAAGTTGTTATGCTGCTGTACTGGTTCCCACTTGCTGGAAATCTGCCCTCTAGGGTTGCCAAGGAAGTTGTATGGATACTTTGTTGTAAGTCTGCCCAAGTCAGAGGTAGCTGGGGGGAAAAAAAATTAGGGCCAGTAGATGCTAAATAAACTGCTCAAATTACAGGAAGTGGGCACTCAGGAAGCATCTTATATGGTGAGAGCTGAGCTCACCAGAACTAGAAAGGAAAAATCTTTTTCTCCTATGTGATTTCTCTACTTCCTTCTGTTGACAAAGCTTAACATCATACTGGCTAGTAGAGGAAAACATATTTAAACAGTTTAGAGAGGCAATAAATATTGAGAAGAGAGATGATTAATTAATAACCAGCACAATGGAAAGTATATTATCTGAAAAATTTCCAGCTCTTGAAAGATATGAATCCCAGATTTAAGAAATAAAATGAGTCTTTGCAAGATAAATGAAACTAAATTCACTCTATAAAAACATCCTAGAGTTTCTACAAATAAGACAAACAAAAGAAGTTTTAAAACACCAGCATCAAGCCGGGCTTAGTGGTGCATACCTATAATCCCAGCAGCTTGGGAGGCTTGAGGCAGGAGGATCCCAAGTTCAAGGCTAACCTCAGCAATTTAGCAAGGCCCTAACCAACTTAGTGAGACCCTTCCTTAAAATAAAAAATAAAAAGGTTTGGGCATGTAGTGGTAAAGTACCTCTGCATTCAATCCTTAGTACCAAAAAGAAAAAAGAAAGACACCATCAGAATCTCCTTGTTATGAGGCAGTGCAGCTACAGTCCAAGTTGGATCTGTTTGGGAAGGGAGAGAAAACAGTAGCTGGCATCCAGGGCAACTTCTCCAGGTGAGTGGTACTGGAGAGGTGTGTAGGACTCTATGTGGCCAGTCACATAAAAATAATAAATAATTCAAAAAAAATTTTTTAAAGCCATGATCAGCCAGTTGCAGTGGCACACACCTGTAATCCTAGAAGTTTTGGAAGCTGAAGCAGGAGGATCACAAGTTCAAAGCCAGCCTCAGCATCTTAATGTGGCTCTAAGCTTAGCAAGACCCTGTCTTGAAATAAAATGTAAAAAAATGGCTGGGGAGGTGGCTCGATGCTTAAGCACCACTGGGTTCAATCCCTGGTACCAAATTAATTAAGAAGAAGAGATGCCATAATCTGAAATGAAACAAAGAGCCATTCTACACAGAAATTATGATAATTCTAACTTCTGACTTTTCTAAAATGATAATAGAAATTAATAGACATTGAAATAGATTGCCAAAGTACTAAGTATAATATATTGTTAGGCTGCCTAATTGAAGACGCTCTGATGATGGACAAAAATTGGAACTACAGTACAAGTAAACTAT
The DNA here is from genome assembly GCF_021218885.2 of Marmota monax. NCBI lineage: Eukaryota > Metazoa > Chordata > Mammalia > Rodentia > Sciuridae > Marmota > Marmota monax. Next base: position 7,268,850 of record NW_026695224.1, read on the forward strand.
TCAAGGCTAAAAAAGAAAGGATTTGTAGGTTGTCAAATATGGAAATGAATAAACTTTTTGAGAGTTGGTACACAGAGAAAAAAAATTAGCAATAAATCCTATGACATAATTGGAAAAATAGAGGAGAAAAATACTGTTTTAAAAGTAATAATAGAAAAGTAAATAGTCTTAAGCAAACAGTGACTGGTCTAGAGTGTCAGGCTGAGAATTGGGAATAAGGTATTACAAGTTTTATTTTTGCTAAATTAATTATTTATTCTATTACAAAAAACATTCTCTATTACAAAGAAGATTGATTCTCTTAACCCAATTACCTGTGGCAATTTTTTTCTGTTTTAAAGGATGATGTTTCCTCACCCGGAGATCTTGTTATAGCAGATGGAGGTAAGTTGCATTTACTTCTTTATTTTGTATTTTTGTAATTTCACATTCTCATGACACTATGAGATCAATAAACAATCCCAGTTTTATAATGTTGCTATGTATGTAAATTCTTTATTGAATATATTTGTAATCATAAGATACATTCATTGATTTTTTTTTAAATATTTATTTATTTATTTTTCGGTGGACACAACATCTTTGTTTGTATGTGGTGCTGAGGATCGAACCCAGGCCGCACGCATGCCAGGCGAGCGCGCTACCACTTGAGCCACATCCCCAGCCCCACATTCATTGATTTTTGAATTTAACAATGTTTTTTGTTGTTGCACATCTTTACTCAGTGGGTCACTGGGTTTCTGTAGCATTGATACTGGTGATTCTATGGCTTGATTATTAATAAACTTATATGGGAGACTTTATCAACACATCATCAAGTGTTAATGTAGCAATACATTCAATTTCTTATGCTTTCCATATGTACATGAGGAACCATCCTTTTTGTATTGTTTTTTAATTAATTTTTTAATTATATGACAGCAGAATGCATTAAATTCATATTACACATATAGAGCACAATTTTTCATGTCTCTCATTGTATACAAAGTATATTCATACCAATTCTTGTCTTTATACACATACTTTGGATAATGATGACCATCACATTCCCAGTTATGTATAAAAGTTTCTACAAAGCTTTTCTGAGCATGATCCAAAGCTTCTACTTCCTTCCAATATTAAGAAAGAAACAAATTGTTGCTGGAATACGCTTATCCCTCCCTGGAAATCCATGCCTCTGCCTCCTATAGTTCAGCTAAGAAAGTGGGGTTGCTTAATGTGAACAGGTAAACATTAATTATGGCATTATTGTAATATTATACCTGTAAGCAAAGTATTAGATCCTATATTTATTATGTAAAGAAAATCTTAAAAGCTACAACATTATCATAATGAATGTCTAAGGTGTATATTCCTCCCAATAACTAAAAATGTTTTGTTTCTAATTAAATTGAGATTAATTTAATATGAATTTAAATATAGATGGTCAACTGATGGAGGGTGATAAAATTTATTGGCCTACTCAGTCAGCTTTAACCACACGGTTGAGACGACTCATCACTGCATATCAGCGTACTAATAAAAACAGACAAATCCAGCAGATACAACCAACCTTCTCAGTGCCTGCCAGTGTAATGCATCCTCTTTATGATGAAGCCACTCTTAATCCTAAAATGGCAGCCAAGATAGAAAGACAACAGAGGTAAGATAATAGCACTAATTTTTTTTAAGGGGATATATGCAAGAAGTCATACATTCTAGACTAGAGTGCTCTGTCATTGAACTATGCCCCTAGCCCCTAAGTATTTAATATAGTATCGAAATATATTTGTTTATTCTGAAGCCTGTTAGGATGTGATTATCTTGCTAACTGATCAAAGTAAAGTTTTTTTGCAATATACTCACTTATATATGAAGAATTATGATAAAACTAATAAAGATTATTGCATCTTATAGTTATTAGCCATACTTCATATTTAATCATTCTTTTCATTTTAGGAACATTGAGTTATTTTTTAAAAGGAGATGCAGAGCAAACTCAAGAATAAAACTATCAATACAACAGAAGTTAAAATTGTGTGAAATAAAATTCTGTTTTCTTATTTTATATTAAGACAATTACAGAATGTAAGAATGTATGGAAAGCAAGTTCACCTCTAATTCATACAAGAATGTGTCCTTAGAAACTACTGGTGTTAATGAAAAGAAAATGCAAGAGACCTTGTAAAGAAGACAGGCAAACTTCTCTTATTCCAAAAGTTTCCAACTTATTTAGAAAAAGAGTGCATGGAAAAGAATAGCAATGTTAATCAGTACACTAGCCTCCTTATTAAACCTGGTTTATAGGATATTCTCTGGAACATAAATCACTGTATGAAACCTAAGATTTTAGCTATCCTAGCTTAAGTTTTAAATATTACCTTTGTAAATATATTATTCAAGTTATCCAATGTATAACAGACTATCCTAAAACATGTTGAAATAGTATTCATTTATTTCTTTTGATTGTTTGAGTTAACCAAGTGTTTCATCTATTTTGTATGCAAGCATAGGCTGGGGTTCTGAAATAGATGGAAGATTGACCTCACTCACTCACATAGCTGGCAGTTGGTGCTAGTTGCCAGCTGGGAACCCTAATTGTAAGACAAATCATTTCAAACAAGAAAGTAGCAAAGCCAGTTGCTGCTGATTTCTTAAGACCCAGTCTCAACAATTATATAGTGTCACTTCTGCCACTTTGTCTTGGTCAAAAATGTCACAGGGCCAGCCCAGATGTAAGGGAAAGGAAATAGATTCCATGTCTCAATGCAAACAAACAATTTATGGCCATCATTAATGTATTGTACACATTTTCCCTCGGTTTGTTGGATCCATATTAGTCTTCCTAAAATAATAAATAGTTTTATCTTGGTGTTCAGTGGCTCCTTGTTTAAAATAGATATGAAATCTTATATTTTGAAGCCTAAATTCAAAGTTCTTTTCAGTTAGGCTTCAGTTCATTTCTATCTTTTCTCAATATAATTCCTTTTACCAGAATGTATTACCTAGTCTTAACTTAGTACCCCAATTTTTTGTTGTTGTTGTTTTTATTTGTACTAATGATTGAACTCAGAGTCACTTAGTCACTAAGCCACATCCCCAGCCCTTTTTATTTTTCATTTTTTTAAATATTTATTTTTTAGATGTAGTTGGACACAATACCTTTATTTTATTCATTTTTATGTGGTGCTGAAGATCAAACCCAGGGTCTCGCATGTGCCAGGCAAGCACTCTACCACTGAGCCACAATCCCAGCCCCTTTATTTTTTATTTTGAGATAGGTTCTCACTAACTTGTTTAGAGCCTTGCTAAGTTGCTAAGGCTGGCCTTGAACTTGTGTTCCTCCTGCCTTAGCCTCCTGAGTCTATGATTACAGGTGCTTACCACTGCCCCACTCCATTCCTATTCCATCCCTGTTCTTATCACTCAGGTCTAAGGTTCATATGAGTTGATTGGCTTCCTAGACTTGATGTTTTTATTTTTACATTGTCATTAATGTATAACTATGATAAAAAATGGCTCATTAATATATTTCTAAGTTCTTTGTCATATGCTGTTTTTCAGTAACAATTCAGTGAGTTAAGCAAGGAAAAGTTTTTATAAATGGAGGTACTAAAGTTTGGAGATCTGTGATTTATGATGATAACATTACCCTTTTTAGGTTATGTTACCTAAAAAGAGGTTATTAAGCCAGGCATTTAAAGCATTTCATTATTTGACCCCGCTTTCTCTTGCTTTGTCGCATGTATGAGCCATATCCTCATCATCCCAACAAAATAATGTACTTTATACTTTGCTTTTTCCATGCTATCTTACTAACACCGCTCCCCCATCTTATTCTTGTCCCATATTACCTTGTGAAATGCCACCTACTCAGTGGTGTTTTTCTTAATTGTTCATGTCTGAACTGATCCTTTCATTACTTGTCCCCTCCTAAAATTCCTTATTTATTTAACTCATACAATAATAAATACTACCTTACACTATAAACGTGGTTGAAAATAGCTGGGCATGGTGGTACATGCCTATAATCCCAGGAATTTAAGAAGTTGAGGCAGGAGGATCATAAGTTTAAGGCCAACCTTGGCAACTTAGCAACACCCTGTCTCAATTTTTTTTTTTTTAAAGGACTGTGTAAGTAGCTCAGAGGTGGAATGATCCTGGATTCGTTCCCCCGTAAGCCCCTCCCTGCCATAAAAAGTGTGTTTTAAAGTGTTAGGTACTGCTGGGTATTGTGGTGAGTGCCTGTAATCCCAGCAGTTTGGAAGGCTGAGGCAGAAGGATCACCAGTTCAAAGCCTGCCTCAGCAACTTGGCAAGGCCCTAAGGAATTTAGCAAGACCCTGTCTCAAAATAAAATATAAAAAGGCCCAGCGATGTGGTTCAGTGATTGAATTCCCCTGGGTTCAATCCTCAGTAACAAAAATAAAGTGTTAAGTACTAGAAATGTTTGAAGTTTGTGTGATAGCCATTACATTTCAGTAATAATGTATATTGACCAATGTGGTTTTTACTTTAATCTGAATCAAAATAGATGGACCAGAAGAGAAGAAGCTGACTTTTATCGAGTTGTATCTACATTTGGAGTTGTTTTTGACCCTGATCGAGGCCAATTTGATTGGACAAAATTTAGAGCTATGGCTAGGTTACATAAGAAAACTGATGAAAGTTTGGAGAAATATTTGTATGCATTCATGTCCATGTGTCGGAGGGTTTGTCGTCTTCCTTCCAAAGAAGGTATGTATAAATTTTCCCCCTTGTTTTGGTTAAAGAAGCAAAATCACTAAAATTCAGAAATATTTCAGAATTTTAAATAACCTATGCTTAAAGATCCTCCATTTCTTAATCATACTATTAAAATTTGTCTCTAAAGAGAATAAAAAAATACTTAATTTTAAGATATTTCACATTTGACCACAGATTTATGATTAGGAATGAGTGGAAGGTAAAGGATAGATTTTGCTAAACAGAACTAACCTATGTCTTTAGTCCATATTTTAGAAACTTTGCTAAAGGAATTATTTATCTGAATAATTTTTCAAGAAATGAAGCCCTGTCTTGTGAGACATTTTAAAGAATTTTTGTATATGATCTCCACTTAGGGCTATCTTAAAAAAAAAAAAAGATAATGAATTAAGCTTAGTTAAGGAACTATTCTGGAATGAATTTTAGCGTCTTCAAAGCCCAGAGAAATAACTCATTCTCATCCTGTAGCAGTTCTTGTCAATAATGCTCAGTATGAGCAGTTTTCTCTCTTTTTTTTTTTTTTTTCACATTACCTTTTTTTTAATTGATTGATTTTTTTTTTTAGTGCTGAGGAAGGAATCCAGGGCTTTGTATGTGCTAGCAAGTGCTCTATCCCTGAGCCACAATCCCAGCCCTGTCTCCATTTTTTTTTTTATTGACTATTATTTAAGTGGTGGGGCTGAAAGTATAACTCAGTGGTAGACCAGTTACCTAACATGGGCAAGGCCTTGGATTTGATCCCCAGTCTTGCAAAAGTATAGATGCACACACAAAATTTATTTTGTAGTTTGACCTCTCTTGTCCCTTGTGTGAGCCATATCATTCATGTGTGTGTGTGTGTGTGTGTGTGCATGTGTGTTTTTATAAAAGACATAAATTCCATCTAGGTTTTCGTATGTGTGTTTATGTGCACACACAAACTATATGTGTATACATGTGAGTATACACAAATATTTTTAGTTGTAGATGGACACATATATTCATTTTATTTATTTATTTGTTTGTTTGTTTGTTTGTTTGTTTGTTTGTTTATGGTGTGATACTCAGGATTTAACCCAGTGGCTCACATGTTTCTTATTTTAATTTTCTTTTATTTAAATGGATCTTTTATTTTTATTTGTTTATTTGTTTGTTTGTTTGTTTGTTTATATGTGGTGCTGAGGATTGAACCCAGGGCCTCACACATGCCAGGCAAGTGCTGTACCATTGAGCCACAACTCCAGCCTCTTAATTTATTTTCTTACAAATGTTTTTGTCAGTCTATCCAGTAGCTAATCACTTGATTACCCAAATACTAGCTGCTGCAAGTAGGTTTCATTATACTTTCAGGTCTGTTAAAAGTAGGTTTCATTATACTTTCAGGTCTGTTATGTCCTAGTGATCTAGTAATTATTTGAAAACATAATAGCAAATACTGAAAAAAAAAATTAAGTATTTGTATTTATTTCTTAAATGTCCACAATTATCTCCTAATAGGATTTATGTACCTTTGGGGTACTATATAAATTCTCAAATTGTGATTGTAGTCGGTACCAATATTTCCTTGATTTTTTTTTTAATACAGTGTTGCTTTTGTTTTGAATTACGTTTAGACTTACAGACAAGTTGCAAAAATAAATAAATAAATAAACAACAAGTTTGCATATATTTCTCACCCTGCCTCTCCCAATGTTAAAATCTTAACCTAACTAATTATAATCATCAGACCAGGAAATTAATGTTAGCATAACTCCATTATACACATGGGATTGGTTCTAGGACATCAGAGAATATTAAAACCCAAGGATGCTCAAGTCCTTAAATAAATTGGGCAGTATTTACATATAACCTATATATATTCTCCTAGAGTTTGAATCATGTCTAGATTCCTTTTAATACCTAATACAATATAAATACTATGCAAATAGTTGTATTGTTTAGGGCAGAAAAGTCCATACATGTTTAGTACAGACACAAGTTTTTTATTTTCCATCCAATGTTAGTTGAGTCCATGGATGCAGAATCCATGAATGTAGGAGGCTGACTATTGTTGATTGAATTTTACCAGTTTTTTCACTAGTGTACATTTTTGTTTCAGGATTCCACATTGTAATTGGTTGTTCTTTTTCCTTAACCTCCTATAGTTTGTAACAGGTTGTTAGTAATTTTTATCTTGGTACCTTGAAAAACATTGAATAATTATTTTGCCATATATCCTTTGATTTGGGTTTGTCTTGTGTTTTCACATGATTGGATTGAGATAGTGTATTTTAAGCTGGAGTAACAGAAATTATTTGTCTTTCTCACAATGTAGTTTCATGTAGTTCAAGATGTCAGTCTCTTATTACTGATGATGTTGATTTTAATTGTTTAGATAGTTTATGATGTGTTTTTCCACTATATTTTTGCCCCTATAGTTAACAAATATCTTGAGGAGTCTCAAAAATTCAATTTCTCCTCAAATTGTCACCCATTGATTTTAGTATCTGTCAGATACTAAATCTTATCTGTAACAGTTTTTCTATAGAATTCTGCTTCAAGGAAGAACTGTTTCTTCTCCTTCTCTATTTAATCAATTACTCATTCCTATCAATAGGAATTCATGAAATTTTATTTTATTCTATAGGTTATAATCCAATTTTTTAGCTGAAATTATTCCAAATTTGGCCATTAGGAGCTCCCTAGGTTGGTCCCTGCAATATTTTTAAGTGCTTGCTAAATACTAGTAACCTAGATTCACAAATATATGACCTCTTCAAAAGTAATGGAACATAATCTAATGTTGAAAGTGAACTACCTCCAGCTGGTAGTTTGTATGGTATTTGGCAGATATGCTTGTGTTTCTCTCAATTTGAAAAATTCCTTGGTTCTCCTATGAGTTCACTGTGATGCCCTAAGTTACTTGTGCAGTTTAAGATGCCATTTTTTTTTTAAGTTGGACACATACCTTATTTTTATTTATTTATATGTGGTGCTGAGGAGCACGGTGCCTCACACACACTAGGTGAGCACTCTACCGCTGAACCACAACCCCAGTCCTCTATTTTTGTGTTTGTTTTTTTTTTTTTTTTAAGGAGAGAGAGAGAGATGGACACAATGCCTTTATTTTTTTTAATGTGGTGCTGAGAATCAAACCCGGGTCCCGCCCATGCTAGGCGAGCACTCTATTGCTGATCCACAATCCCATCTCCTCTATTTTGTATTTTAAGTGAGTTTAAACAAATGTTTTTCCTCTTGATCAGTTTATAGGGAATTTCTTAAAAGTAAATTTCTAGTTAATTAGCATACTTCAAAAATAGTCTTACTTTTTAGTTATTTTAGAAGATCTGTACTTTGTGTTTTGTTATTGATTTATTTAGATACTGGTGATTGAACCCAGGTCCCTGTACATATGAGGCAAGCACTCTACCAACTGAGCTACATCCCCAGCCCTATTTATTTATTTTACTAGGGATTGAACCCAGGGGTGCTTTACCACTGAGCCACATCCCCAGTCTCCTTTCCTTTTCCTTCCTTCCTTTTTTTCTTTCTTGAGACAAGATCTTGCTAATTTGCTTAGGGCCTCACTAAATTCTTAAGGCTGTCCTCAAACTTGTGATCCTCCTGCCTCAGCCTCCCAAGTCACTGGAATTACAGGCATGTTCCATCACACCTGACTAATCTTTCATATTTTTTATTAATTATTTTTAAAATTTATTTTCTTATGTAAAAATATTAAAAAGAAATTTTGGAAATTGTACAATGATACTGAGTAGAGATGTGTTTTAGACATAATGTTATTTCTTTTAAGTCTCTAATAAAGTATTTTTGAAGTTAAAATTTTTGTCTTTGTTTCAATGCAGAATTGGTAGATCCAAATATTTTTATCCAACCAATCACAGAAGAACGGGCTTCTAGGACTTTGTATCGCATTGAACTTCTAAGGAAAGTACGGGAGCAGGCCCTTCGACATCCACAGTTGTTTGAACGCTTGAAGCTTTGCCATCCAAATCCAGACTTGCCAGTCTGGTGGGAATGTGGCCCTCATGATAGAGATTTGCTTATTGGCGCTGCTAAACATGGGGTCAGCCGAACAGATTATCATATTCTTCGTGATCCTGAGCTCTCATTTATGGCAGCTCAAAGGAACTACAGTCAAAGTAAGATGACTCATTCAAGGACGTCTACCCCACTTTTACAGCAATACCAAGTAGCACTTTCCACTTCTCCTCTTACCTCTTTACCTAGGCTTCTAGATGCTAAAGGTATTATTCTAGAGGATATGAAAGTTAAAAGTGAAACCCTTAAAGAAGAGCCTCAGTCTTCTGAAGAAGAATCTATGTCTTCTGTGGAAACCAGGACACTAATAAAGTCTGAGCCTGTAAGTCCAAAGAATGGTGTTTTATCACAGGCTACTGGAGACCAGAAATCTGGTGGAAAAGTTGAAACAGACAGACGCATGGTTGCAGCCAGAACAGAACCCCTAACTCCAAACCCAGCTTCTAAGAAACAGAGAGTCCACAAAAGAGGATCAGAATCTAGTTCTGATTCTGATTCTGATTCTGAGAGATCATCCTGTTCTTCCAGATCATCATCTTCTTCGTCTTCCTCCTCTTCTTGTTCCCATTCTCGATCAGGCTCTAGTTCTTCTTCATCCTCATCATGTTCGTCAGCATCATCTTCATCTTCCTCCTCTTCTTCCTCCTCCTCATCCTCTTCATCTTCATCAGAAGAAAGTGACAGTGAAGAAGAGGAAGTCCAAAAGCGAGGTATATGCATAAAGTAATTTCACTGTTTTTAAGAGAACTTTTCAAGGGAAAATGAAAATTTGATTTAGATAACTTAAGCATGCTTAAAATTCTTAGCTCAAATTTTATGCATACAGCTTTTCCTAGAAATTCATTGTGTTGAAAACGAAACTAGAACTACTGGTATATGTTCCCTAATCAGTATGCAAGACATTGCAAAACAGATTAGTCTGAAAAAATTAGAAGTTTTACACAGTAAATTGCCTTACATTTGGTAGTACGTTTTCCCCTGGAACAAGTTGATCAGTTAGCAAACAAAAGTTAATGTTGCATAACAATTACCAGGAATCTTAAATAGGCAAATAAGAGTATAATGGCCCATACTTGACACCTGTCTACTCAGAAGGATATAAGATAAGACCTACAGCTTGTCTTCAGGGTAGTGTTAAGTGGTTCTCCTCTGCAAGTATCTTTGCAAGTATCTTTCAGGCTCAGGAAAATGAGTCAACACTAAGCATGCACTAGATCCACTCTAACTTAAAGAGCCTCCTACCCTACAGGAACCAGAATCTCTTATAACTACTCCTTAGGCATAACATTCAGGGTTACCACAAAGAATAACAATTATGGTACACCCATCAAGTATTTGTATTTCTCTCAATCCAGATAAAGCCTTCCAATCAGAAGTCAGTCTAAAAGTAATGGTTACTTTACTGTAATCTAGGTGAATTTTTCCTTTTTTATAAAAACCATTTTTTTCTACCATATATTTTTACTTTTTCATTTTCAAATATCTCTGAATATTAGATTTGTGAAAGCATATATGAAGAGATTGGGAATGTAGCTCAGTTGTAGAACACTTGCTAGCATGCATAAAACCCTGAGTTTGATCCCCAGCATTGCAAAAAAATAAAAATAAGTGCATATAAAATTGTCTTGTGCAGTCATTTTTAAATGATTATAATTATTCTTAGCAGAAAGTACCCCTCACATGAAAGCCTATGATGAAGAAAGTGTTGCATCACTGAGCACTACCCAGGATGAGACCCAGGACAGTTTCCAAATAAACAATGGGACACCAGAATCTGCTTACTTCTTACAGGGTGGATACATGCTGGCAGCTTCATATTGGCCAAAGGTAAAGGAATTATTTATTGATGTTTTAGCAGTTTTCTATGTTGCTATATAGTATTTTCTATATTGGTATTTTCTTATTATGTGAAAAAATAAGTAATTGTAAAATGTGGAATGACATTTTGGCATTAGCATCAATATATATGTCATATGCATCCATTACATTAGTTCTACTTTAATGTGTATGCTTCTCAACATAACTTTAAAATGTTTAGAGTAGCTTGGCATGGTGGCACACACCTGTAATCCCAGTGGCTTGGGAGGCTGAGGCTGGAGGATTGCAAGTTCAAAACCAGCCTCAGTAACTTGGTGTGACGCCCTAAGAAACTTAGCAAGTTTAAAAAAAAAAAATGTTTGGGGATGTGGCTCAGTGATTAAGCATCACTGGTTTCAATCCCTGGTACCCCAAACATGTTTAGAGTAAAAGATAATGAATCCTTATATTCAAGTTAATACATGCTTTCAACTGAGATGCTTTAAAGAAATTCATTATAGCCAATTCTGACCTTTAAAAAAAAGTGCATTTAAGTACATGAAGTATCAGTGGTAAAAAGCAGCTAAGACTGGATTAAAAATGGGTGAACTCCATCTATTATGTTACAAGACTAGTACAGAAATCCTCAACTTTAGGGAATGAGTTGGATCTCCAAAAGTTTGTCCTAATTATTATTATTTTAAAATTATTATTATTATTATTTTTAGTTGTAGGTGGACACAATACCTTCATTTATTTAGTTTATTTATGTGGTGCTGAGGATTGAACCTAGAGCTTCACACATTCTAGGCAAGCTCTACCACTGAGCCCCAGCCCCTGCCCTTGGCCTAATTATTAAAACTATCCTTTGATGTTGCACACTTTTCTAGGATCGTGTGATGATCAACCGGCTGGACAGTATTTGTCAAACAGTTCTGAAAGGGAAGTGGCCTTCTGCTAGAAGAAGTTATGATGCTAACACAGTGGCTTCTTTCTATACCACAAAACTACTGGACAGCCCCGGAGCAGCTGCAGAATATAGCGAGCCCAGTGTTCCCACTCCCCCAGGTGCTGGTGTCAAAGAAGAACATGATCAGTCAACACAGATGTCAAAGGTGAAGAAGCATGTACGAGAAAAGGAGTTTACAGTGAAAATCAAAGACGTATGTGTATTTTTATTGCCCTAGGGCCTGATTGCGATTGCGGTGTGCAGCATGCTTTTCCTGCAAATGGCTGCCTGCTCTTAACTCTTCCTTTCTTCACATACTTGTCTTCTGGTATTTGCATTTTCTTTTTTGATATCCAGGTTATTAAACTTGAATACTAGAGGGATCATCATTAAATATGTTTCTCTCCTTATACTTCTGAAAATTGTTCTGCTGATCAAGATGCTTTCTTAAACAGTGTGACAATTTCTGTTTTGATTTTTTTTTGTTTAATATTTTAATATATAACTGTACTTCCTCTTTTAAACATTTAGCATGTCCTGTTATTATACTGTTTATTTTAATAGAATTTTTGAATCTTGGTTGATTACTAGGTATCTAAAATATAGGTAACATCATCTGTGTGTTATTATGAATAATGTACCTAGAGATATATGATTAAAGCTGAAAATGTACTAGTACTGTTTTGCTTTGAAAAGTATATGGTACATGAATTTTTTTCACTTAAGATAGAAATGATTCATTGTAGATATTTTTTATTCAATTGATTTATAAAGAAGATGGGAACTTATGTTTCAGGGTTTTACTTCACTTTTTTTTTAATATTTATTTTCTAGTTGTAGTTGGACACAATACCTTTATTTTATTTATTTTTATGTGGTGCTGAGGATTGAACCCAGTGCCTCCCACGTGCTAGGCAAGTGTTCTACCACCAAGCCATAACCCCAGCCCACTATTTTACTTTTTCTAAGTAAAAATTTTCTTTTACTATCCTACAATAAGATTTTTGTTAACATTTTCTGTTTTAATAATGGTGTCTTTTTAAACAGGAAGGTGGTTTGAAGTTGACATTTCAGAAGCAAGGGCTTGCCCAAAAAAGACCATTTGATAGTGAAGATGGTGCTCTGGGGCAGCAGCAGTACCTGACTCGACTTCGGGAACTTCAAAGTGCGTCAGAGACAAGCCTTGTCAATTTTCCAAAATCTATGCCTGTATCAGGTGAAATGCATATAATATTTTTCTTATTATGAAATATTTCCTACCATTTCAGAATTCTTTTATGATTCTCATAGTAAAAATTCATTTTTTTCCTTTAATGTCTGAACCAGTGTTAGGTCTATAAAGTAATAACTATAGCTTGAATTTTAATAAATATAGAGCTTTTAATATGACATTTTAAATCACAGAGGTCAGTTTAGTTTGCAGGCTTGAATATTTTGGTGAAGACTCTCTTTTTGTACCAGGAATGCATAACCACTTAGCCACATCCCCAGCCCTTTTTATTTTTTTGAGACAGGGTCTCACTACATTGCTTAAGGCTTCAGTAAGTTGCTAAAGACTGGTTTGGAACTCCTCCTGCCTTAGCCTTCAGAGCTGCTGGGATTACAGGCATGTGCCACATCATGTCCAGCTGAAGACATCATTTTTGTAAAATTACTTCATACACATAAAGTTTAAATAGCATTTCAATATTGAAGTATATTGTGAATTCCAAAACCAACACCTAAACCATCAAACCTACCTGTAGTCACAGCTACTTGGGAGGCTGAGGCATGGGGATCATAAATTAAAAGCAAAACATCTAAGTCACAAAGTTAATAGTGATTGGTAGAAATTAAAATGAGAAATTTTAGAAAGTTTAAAAGTTTCAAAAATAGTAATAATCCAGATAACTGTAGTATACAGGAATGAGTTATGACTAATCCCCAGAAGTTTTATCCTCATGCAATTCTTGTAGGACTAAGATTATTACTATTTTAAACTGTTTTGACTGTTAGGCAGCTCTAATTGTCAGAAACTTCTTTTTTATTTGAAAGTAAATTTACCTCCTGTCAGTTCTTTTCAAAGATACTGCCTTTATAAGCAGGTATAGAGTGAACCTTGTCTTTATGTCTGTAATATTTCTTCTAAAATTTTGGTAAATAGAAACAATAAGTATTTACTGAGTATGTAAGTGGTACTAGGTGCCCTGTGCTCTATAGGTACTGAAGACATTGTTTCTATCCTGACCTAATTGTGCTTTGCCTGTGTCCTTTGTAAAGTTTTTGAGAATTGAGAATGACATTGCAGATCAACTGAGTCTCTCATACTAATCTCCCAAAATTCTAATTTCAGTTATAGCAAAGAAATGAGTTGAATTTCTTTATACCTTCATTATATAAGGCTAAGAACTCTATTTCAGTGTTACAGAATACTTGGAAGCATTCCAGAACTACAGTATTTGCATGGTGTATGGAGTTCCTACATTTTAGGAAAACAAGGCTTTTTTATAAATGTTATGTTGAATTTATTGCTATTCCCAGTTGCTGATACTATCACTTTTTAATTTTAAATTAGTTTAGCTTTGTCAAGCATCCGTTTTTATACAATTAGAGTTCTATTATTAAGGAGTTTCTTTTTCACTAGAAAATGGGAATGGATGGGATGATAAAAGTGTGCTTTTGTCTAACCTAAATGGACTTTAATAATATCACAACCCTTATCTTGATGACTCCACTATAAATGTACAGATTGACTCTGTCATCTGTACATTTTATTGATATTACTGTTGAATATTGTATAGGCTTCACCTATAAGTAATTCTTTAAAGTTTTTAATTGTATCAATAGGAGCATTGCTTTTGCAACTATACAATAGGTTGACACTATATAGAATTATTATTAAGTATTATATCATCCTTTTTTTAGCTATAAATGGACACAACCTCTTTATTTATTTATTTTCTTTTTTAATTTATTTTTTATTTGTAGTTGGACATAATACCTTTATTTTACTTATTTATTTTTATGTAGTGCTGAGAATTGAATCCAGTGCTTCGCATGTGCTAGGCAAGTGGTCTACCGATGAGCCACAACCCCAGCCCCTCTTTATTTATTTTTATGTTCTGAGGATCAAACCCAGTGCCTCACACTTGAAAGGCAAGCGCTTCACCACTGAGTTACAGCCCCAGCCCTCATCTGTCTTAATTGTATATATGAAAATCTGGAATCTGTCTTTTTGACATGACTTTTTGGAAAGCTTTAACATTTTTGAGCCTGTTCTTATTTGTGAAATGATTAACAGGAATACGAAAGAGGTTGCACTGTTGAGTAGATTACATTAATAACGTGGCTACTAAAGAGCATGGCGTACAATTAGATACTACATAGATGTTAAAATTAGGTACTCCCAGAGTCTATAATTGGATGCTGAGCAAATGCTTTTATTGAAATTTTTAATTTTCAAAAGGCTGTACATTTTTTATTCTTGTGATTACCTTTTGAATTTTATTTGAAAGCCTAAATAAACACACCAAGTGAAATATAACTTAATTCATGAAAGAAAGTAAAATAGCACCGGTTACAACAAGAAGACAAAACTGAAGTACTCATTCCAGAAACTATGTGGAGTAGCAGATAAATGATGACAGAGCTAAGCAACCTGTGGTTGAATTCTGTCTTTTATTTACTCTTGTGACATTGAGGAAATGACGCAATGCTTCTGATCTCATTTATAAAACAGACTTAATAATACTTCTGTGTTTTCATTCTGTTTTTGATGATTTAAGATAGCAATAGCATTTGTAAAATGCACTCCAATATCTGGCTCATAGTAAGTATTCAATAGAAAGAGGCTTTTTAAATATTGTTATTGTTAGATCTAAAGTAAAGACAACAAAGACTTTATAAAGTTAAATTTTCATTTTTAAATTCTAGCTTAAAATGCATTGAAAATATTTATTAAAATCCTCATCAGAAATAAGTTGTGTTAATATGTAATTAAAACAAAGATTTGGCCATATAGAATATTTTTATAAATGAATGCTTTGGTGTGTACAGATGTTTTTTATTGATAATTACAGTAGGTACTTTTATGTAGTACACAGGTAGCACTAAAGGAAAAGGAGAAAAAAGTAATTCACTCCCTTTCATTGCTTGGTAGACTACACTTGTACATTAAATATTAGGTAATACATTTTAAAACAAGGGCATTTATGCTGGGCATGGTAGCATACATCTGTAATCCCAGTGGCAAGGGAGCTTTAGGCAGGAGGATCACAACTTCAAAGTCAGCCTCAGGAATTTAGAGAGACCTTAAGCAACTTGGACTCTATCTCAAAATTTTAAAAAGGGATTGGGATATGGTTCAGTGGTTAAGTGGCCCTGGGTTCATTCCTTGGTGCCAAAAGACAGAAAAGATTACATACAGCCTGCTTATGAAATGTGAATCTGTGTTTCAAAAATTATCAGTGATTAAGCTCTAGGGCAGTGGTTCAGAGTTGCTCATGTAGAAATAGGATTGATGCAAAGTAGTTCATTCAATATTGAATTATATTGTGAATTCAAAAACAAACACATAAGCCACCAAACCTACCTATAGTCACAGCTATGTGGGAGGCTGAGGAATGGGGATCACAAATTCAAAGCAAAACACCTAAGTCACAAAATTAATAGGGATTGGTAGAAGTTAAAATGAGAAGTTTTAGAAAGTTTAAAAGTATTAGGATAGAAAGCCATGAGATGTTCTTATGAAACATAATGGCATTTTTAAAAGTAGTAGGAAGATTATTGTTTTTAAAGCTAAAATATACTATAGTAAAAATATTTGAAATCATTTATAATATTATGTTAATATAATTTGATAAATTTTATTACGGATATAATAAAATCCTTTTTTCCATAGTGTTTTGTCCCATTTTAGTACTTTCACATATATAAATTATTTTTAATTGTAATTAGTTATTCCTTACCATATGAATTAAGGAAGTTTTTTTTTTAAGTTGTTGATAGACCTTTATGTTATATATTTATACGTGGTACTGAGAATCGAACCCAGTGCTTCACACATGCCAGGCCAGTGCGCTACTGCTGAGCCACCGCCCCTGCCCCTTAAGGAACTTTTTATAAGGTTACAGAGCTAGACAAAGGGCTACACTTTTTCACAAAAACATAGAACTTCTCAAAAAATTCTCCTTAATGATTGAAAATACATTTTTCACTAATGCATGGCTACTTATTAGGTATTTATTTAAAAAGTAAATGAATGGAACTATTTCATACCTCTTACAAATATAACTATTAAGTGCTTACTAAAATGAGGAAGGTCAACTTTAATTTGATAACTAAAACTTTACTGATGATCCTAAAGAAAATGTCTTAAGTAGGTTGGAGCAGGAATTAACAATGGGAAATTGAGAAATAAATTAGTGGGCTGGGGATGTGGCTCAAGCAGTAGCGCGCTCGCCTGGCATGCGTGCAACCCGGGTTCGATCCTCAGCACCATATACAAACAAAGATGTTGTGTCCGCCGAAAACAACTAAGAAATAAATGTTTAAAAAAAAAAAAAAAAAAAAAAAAAAGAAATAAATTAGTGCCTTTATTAAGAAGCAGCACAATATAGTTCAGTTAAAAAGTTTTGGAGTTACAAAGACTTGAAGAAGTTAATTTTATGTTTGTATTGGCCATATTTTTGAGTTGAGAAGGAGAATCTGAAGAAAATAGAAATGAGTAATTTTTAAAATAAGCTTTTAGAAACTGTAGGAATTAATGAGTTTGAGAGGGTTTGTCTTGAACAGGAGAAAGGCACGCTTCCAACTCAAAAAGAGAAGACAAGTCAAAAATTCAAAGAAGCCTGTTAGACACCTCCAAGTTTAAAACTTGGAGGGGTGATTTTTTTTTGTAGTGCTGGGCATTGAACCCAGGGCCTTGTCATGTGAGGCAAGCACTCCAACTGAGCTATATCCCCAGCCCTAGGGTGTAGAGGCGGTAGTGATGTTTTATTTCAAGAATTGCTTGATTTATGATATATAAAATAAGAATTAAACTTCCATATAAATTTAGAAAACTGATTACTTTTACTTTGTTTAAGAAGTAAAATTTTATCTCTATTTTGGTGTTTAATTTGATTTAATTGTGTGTTTAATTAGGAACTTCCATTCAATCAACAATTGGTGCCAATGGAGTGATATTAGACAACCAGCCTGTAGTCAAAAAAAGGCGTGGAAGGAGGAAGAATGTAGAAGGTGTTGACATCCTCTTTTTTAACAGAAATAAACCACCTAATCATGTAAGTAAAGTAACTAAAAATTACTGATACTTGAGTTCAAAATTCTAACCCATAAATATACACATTGTACTTATGTGATTTTACAAATATAATGTTAATAAAAAATTAGAAGTGTACTATGCATTTTCAGATTTTGTATTAGTAGAATCTGACATTGGATAAGATTCATGAAAATCTTAAGATTAAAATTTAGCAGAATTTAATGCAAGAACTTTTTTCCCTTCAATAAAGAACCACTCCCATGTCCATATGTGAAAACATCACAGTGAATCCTACTATCATATACATTCACAAGTATGGGATCCTAACTAGAATAAAATATATTCTGTGCTTGTATAATAATATCAAATTGGATTCTACTATCATGTATAACTAAAAAGAACCAAAAAAAGAAAGAACTACTTCATTGAAGCATGGAAATAAATTTACATTTGGTGTTTTTCTGCAGGTTACTTTAGGTTTAACCACCTCACAGATTTCCACAGGGATAAATCCAACACTATCATATACTCAACCTCAAGGAATTCCTGATACAGAAAGTCCAGTTCCAGTTATTAATCTTAAAGATGGGACAAGACTTGCAGGAGATGATGCACCGAAGAGAAAGGATTTAGAAAAATGGCTTAAGGAGCACCCAGGTTATGTGGAAGACTTAGGAGCTTTTATTCCTGTAGGTGATATATTTTAAGATCTTGGTATATATTATTTCTGTGATTTGTCAAACCCTTAATGATGAAGCATAATTTTTCATCCACTTGTGCTAGATATTTGCTCTGCTTAAGATTTAGGAAAACTAGGGGCTGGGGTTCTAGCTCAGTGCTAAAGCACTTGCCTAGTATGTGTGAGGCACTGGGTTTTTGATTTTTCAGCACCGCATATAAAATAAAATAAATTAAATAAAGGTCCATCAACAACTAAAGAAATATATATTTATAGTGTCATTCTCCACTTTCCATTCTCTATTCAACAGGTATTTAATAATAAAAATCACTTCTGATATGAGTAGTATGTTAGAACCAATAGAAATTGAAAGGTATAAAACTTCTGACACTTTCTCAAAGAATTTATTTTCTAATATTGGTCATAGTAAAAATTTAACTCTGTCTGACATTATATTTAACTCCTAATATCTATTATTTCTCACCACTGTATTAGAATGGTATTATTGTGACAATTTTATAAAGAAATTGAACCACTGGAATTTTAAGTAAAAAGTCCAAGGCCACACAGCAAATAAAGTCCAAAATTGCACATGCTAGGCAAGTTGTCTACCACTGAGCTACATCCTAAGCCCAAAACTTCTGCTCTTAAGCTCTACTTTAGACCATAAGAGTATGACGTCTGTGTCTCTGCAGATGCACAAGTTTATGTTAATTAAAGATGAGAATCTTATATTTAGTTTGCATTCTTCTTAACCTCTGAAATACTATTTATCTATCTTATGGGCTTTCTTACTCAGAAATATTTATTTTCTGGAATTTTATTATCAAACAGTAACATACCAAATTTTGTGTCAGTATTTGTAAGATTTCTGTGTACTTTATAAGGTAAAAATATATAGTTTTATCCTATATATTGTGAGCTCAACAGTCCTTTTCTATTTGCCTCCCTTATGAAGATCAAATGGATAACTGAAATGAAGCTTTTTGCTATCCCAACTTGGGAGGCTGAGATAGGAGGTTCTTGAGTTCAAAGCCAGACTCGGCAATTTATCCAGGTGCTAAGCAACTCAGTGAGACCCTGTTGGCCAAAGTTGCTTAGGCCCTCCCAAGCTGCTGGGATTACAGGCGTATGCCACCACACCTGGCAAATTGAGCAGTTTCAAAGTGGATATTGTAATTCAGAAAACAATGAGAATCATCATTTTAATGCTGTAATTTCATAACATGTTGAGAGCCACAGCCGAAGGGGCCCCAGCAAACTTCCAGCTGCCGGCTGATGATTGGCTCACAGCAGCCCCAGCAACATCTAGCTGATTGGCTCCTCTGCGGTGATGCTCATTGGGCTGTTTCCCTGCCCTTTCAGACCACGGAGCTGCTCATTGGGGGACTTTTTTGGCTCCGCCCACATGACCCAGCCAATCGGCCTCAAGAGCAGGAGGATTGTGGGAGGTGCAGAGAAGCTTGTTGGGGAGAGAGAGGCTTGTGGAAAGCCGGTGGTGGCAGTTGAGGCTCTGAGGGTTTTTCCTGAGAGGCTGTTTTGTTTGGTGTGTGTGGTTCTAAAAATAAAGTTAGTTTCTTTTGACAAGTGGCTCCTGATTGTGCCCAGCCAGACTGCGGCAATAACATGTTAAAAAAAGCATTGCAAGACTATGAGTATACCTCAATTCCAGCACCTCAGAGACTAAAGCAAGAAAACCACAAGCTCAAGGCCAGGGTCAGCAACTTTGGCAAGACTCTGCCTCAAAATAAAAAAAAGGGCTGGTAAAGTGCTCTGGATTCAATGGTTCACCCAGTATAGTCAGAGAGGCACAGAGGAAGAGGAAGAGAGAGAGAGGTGGAAGTAGGAAGAGAAGAGATGAAGGAGTGAGAGGGAGAGAAAGAAAAAAATTAATGTATTCAGCCAACAAATTTTTATTGAGTGATTATTATGTGCCAATTACAATTTTAGTGATTGAAAATATAAGAGTGAACAACATGAAGTTTTTCTTGTTCTTG
Organism: Marmota monax; assembly: GCF_021218885.2. Lineage (NCBI taxonomy): Eukaryota > Metazoa > Chordata > Mammalia > Rodentia > Sciuridae > Marmota > Marmota monax. The sequence continues at coordinate 7,289,257 of NW_026695224.1, forward strand.
TGGTACTTATACTCTAGTCTATGAAGGATTTCCATACCTTTATCTTAATCACTGTAAGAGTTTTTGTTAATATTCTCAATTTTGTATCCACTTATCATTTTCATTGCAAATAAAGTTTTTACCATAATGTTTCATGTAACTTTTTAATTAAGATTTAAAAACATGTTTTTAAAAGGTAGCATTTATATCAGGGTATGGAGGTATACATCCATAATCTCAGCTGCTTAGGAGGCTGAGGCAGGAAGTTCAAGCCCAGCCTTGGCAACTTAGCATGACCGTGTCTCAAAATAAAATTAAAACAGGTCAGGGATGCAGCTTCATGGTAGAGCATCTCTGGATTCAATTTCCAGTTACTCCTCCCCCTACACATACACCCCAGACACAAAGGCAGCATTTGTTCCACTAAAGAATAGAAGATATGCCGAGCATGGTAGTACAAGCCTGAAATCTCAGCAGCTTGGAAGACTGAGACAGGATGATCATAAATTCATGGCCACCTTCAGCTATTTAGCAAGGTCCTAAGCAATTGTTGGGACCTTGTCAAAAAATAAAGAACAAAAATGGCTGAGTGTGTAGCTCAGAGGTAAATTGCCCCTGGGTTAAACATCCAGTACAAAAAAAAAAAAATAGAAGAATAGAAGATATAACTAAATGATTATGGTTCTGTCCATGGGTACAGATACAGGAACAATTGAGTACAGTACTGACTGGCAAAAGATAAGAAATCAAACTGTTATCTGATACATAAAAAAATGAACAAGAAGGCATTGACCAGGTTAACACAAGAGGAACGTGTAGGCATTTTAGAAGTTATAAAGAGAGTTACAAGGGGATGTGACTGTAAGACATACTCATAAATCAGTGACTAGTCTGATATTTCAGCATATGTGGAAGAGTGAGTGCAGTGATAGTAAATGAATAAAAAATGTGAGTTGAATAGTATCTAGGCTGTGGTGGGACTGAAGAATTTGATCATTTGTTTCTTGGAATGTTATGATTGGTTAGAAATAACTACAAACATCAAGGCCTGCTTTTGTCAACAGTTGTAGAGATAAGTAGCATGATTTGATGAAAAGAGATTTAATATTATTGGATATGGTTTTTTGCTTTGTTTTGTTTTGCAGTGCTAAGGATCGAAACTCCCATGGTAGGCATGTTCTACCACTGAGCTATACTTCCAGGCCTGTGAATATGCGTTCATAATCTGTCTCTTCCACTTACTAGTTGTATCCCCTTGAGGAAGACAACCTCTCTGAGCCTTACTATCCCTTTTGTAAGATAAGAATACCTTTTAATATTGTGAGAATTACATGACATGAGGAAAATAATTAGTGAGATGAAGAAAAATGAAAGTTACTAGCAGAGATTATAAATTGTCAGAGCACTGCGAAAGTCTGGAGCATTTCTCCCAGAACATGTCAGGAAGGAGAAAATTTAACAGATGAAAAAGTAAATAACTACAATTTAGAGGAAACCACTCCAGCATCATTGGTAACCCCTTCATGTATCACTGTCCAGGTGTTCTGTAGTTTTTGAGGGCATTTAAGGAAAAAACTAACAAAATCCTGCTCATTTCAAGAGCCAATAGAAGGCCCCTGCTTTAAAGTGTGAATAACTAAAAGATAGATGCTTCCACATCATAGGATTAAATTTGAATCAGTTCAATTGCAATATTTTGAATAGTTTTGCAGAAGTACACATTTTAAAGATGTTTCTTTGTCTGTTTTAGAGAGTGCAGCTTCATGAGGGAAGACCCAAACAAAAAAGGCATCGTTGCAGAAACCCCAATAAACTTGATGTTAATACTCTGACTGGAGAAGAACGCGTTCAGCTGATTAACAGAAGAAATGCCAGAAAGGTATTTATGTATTTGTGGTTAATCTTTAACATTGATTTAAATATGTAGGACTTCTCTTAGAACACCAATTCATTATGCATTATTTTGTAACAAAACCTGGAAATGGATTTAATTTAGCAGATTTGTGGGGGATAATAATTTTATATAACTTAAATTTAAGTTCTATATCAATGACTGAGCTATTAAATTAAATAAGCAAGCTGCTCAACATATCTGTATCTAAGCAGTGCCGTTGCATGTGGCTGTTCCCTACACAAGGACACTACACCTAAGGCATTGGTTCACCTCACGAGGCAATTTTGCTCCTTCATGGCACATTTGGCAGAATCTGGAGGCTTTACTAGGGATTGAACCCAGAGGCTCTTAACCACTGAGCCACATTCCCAGATCCCCAGATCTCCAACCCTTTTTTATATTTTATTTACAGACCGGGTGTTTCTGAGTTGCATAGGGCCTCGCTAAGTTGCTGAGTCTGGCTTTGCAATCCTCCTGCTTCAGCCTCCTGAGCCACTGGGATTATAGGTGTATACCACTTCATCCAGCTGCAGACATTTTTTTATAACCATGAATGAGCAGAGTGGTGAGCAGGAGAGAGGGTGCTACTTGAGTCTAGTTGAGTAGAAGTCAGTTAACCCAGATGCTGCTAATCTTTCTGTGGGACTTAGGACAACCCCACAATACCAATCCAAAATGTCTATAGTGCAAAGGTTGAAAAAATCTGATCTAAGGAAGAGACACATGGACAGATGTGTCTTTACTTTATAAAGTAAATGATACAAGATTTCTGACACCCTTTTATAAATGTAGCTTTGACATACTTTTTATTCTGATAAGTAAGTGATAAACTAAGAAAGAAAACATGGTCTAAGAGTAAGAACACCAACTTTCTAGTATTGTTCTATACACCAACTCTTTAAAATTAATGCCAGTTTTTCTCCAGTTTTGGAGTTCATTCAGCTTTTGTTAGTATTTTACAGTAATAACATAGATGTGTTAGAGAAAGAATAAGGTGAATATTTAGTAGCATTTAATCGTGCACTTGCATATATTTGTGACAAATCTTTGCTATAATTGAATTTGTCTTAACTTTTTTTTCTTCTTGTGTCTTAGCCAATTTTAAGATGAAACAAGTGTTACTTGTAGGTTTAGTAATAAACATTTAAATTTTATTTTTAATTGTTGTAGCTTCATGTGGCTCCTGTTCATTTTCCTTAATTTGTAAAGTTCTTTATTGTCTTGAGCCTGTGAGGTATAGGCTTTGCTTGATAAATTACTGAGGAAAAGAATCTTTTTACTAAATCCCCAAGAGGACTTCCAATTTAAATTGAGGCTTAATGAACATTAATGAAAAAAAAATGCAAAATAAATTGCACAGACTAAGAATATAAGGATGCTAGATAAGGACACTTATAGGTAATATAGCTGACTACATTAAATCCTGTCTATATCCTATCAAGGCATAGTATGTACACATGTGTTAGGGATGTTACTCAGTGGAAAAGCACTTGCCTATCATGCACAAGGCCCCGAGTTTCATCCCCAGAACCACAAAAAAAGAGAAAAGAAAAAGAGATATAGTATATATTAACTGAAAAGGGTATGGAAAAGGAATTAAGAAGTATCTGTAGAATACAAAGGGACATTAATTTGGTAGGTTCAAATCATTTATCCAAATGTAATTTTTATGTATTTTTTTTTTTTTTAGTGCTAGGGATCAAACTTAGGGCTTCATGCATGCCAGACAAATGCTATACCACTGAGCCACATCTCAAGCCCCCAAATATAATATTAATTTAAGTCTCAAAATACTTGGTCTCAGGGCTGGGGATATGGCTCAAGTGGTAGCGTACTCACCTGGATTCGATTCTCAAAAACACATAAAAATAAAATAAAGATATTGTGTCCACCTAAAACTAAAAAATAAATATTTAAAAAAATACTTGGTCTCAATGTTAGGCTAATTATTATATGTATTGTTTTTTATCTTTTCAAATTTACTTATGACTTTTCACAAAAGATATATATCATTTCATGCTCTTAGTGTTAATTTATATCATAAGTAAATAAGAGTATAGGTTTTTGAGATCTCAGTTTGAATTCTATCATTAACATTACTACCTGGCTTTAGACAAATTATATAACTTTTCCTTCATTAGGAAAATATAAATAATACTTTGCCAAAAGGAAGTTGTAAGAACTAAAATATATATAAAGTCCTTAGCATAATATTGTCATATAATAATAATTTTTATTATATGCTGGATAGTATTCTAATACACTTGAATGAAGTCCAGGTGTGGTGGTGCATGCCTATAATCCCAGTGACTCAGGAGGCTGAGGCAGGAGGATTAAAGTTCAATGCCAGCCTCAGAGACTTAGTGAGGCCCTCAGCAACTTGGCAAAACTCTGCTTCAAAACTGAAAATAAAAAAGGCTAGAGATGTAGCTCAGTGATTGAATTCCTCTTGGTTAACTCCTCAGTACTGGGGTCAGAGGAGAGCCATAAGGGAAGTCTTATTGTTATCCTCATTTCTCAAATGAGGAAACTGAGGCTCAAGAGATTTACTGATTTGTTCAAGTTCCTATAACTGTGAAGTCTGACTAGCGGCTATAATCTTATCCAGGTGGTACTACCCAACCAGCACAGTAAATGATAGTTCTTCATTTTCCTATTCTAGTTATTCCACTTAAAACATTTAAAATTTACATGATCACACATTTATATAGTATATCAATAATCCATATGGTTTGTTGTAGTCCTTTTAAATATAAAGATTGTTGAAGATGGCTAAAAATATATATATATTTCAAAGAAATAAACTCTGTACAGTACCAAATGAAAATAATATAAAAGAAATAGTTTTATATTCAATAATGTGCTAAGTATCTAATAATCTGTTTTTCATTTACAGGTTGGAGGTGCATTTGCTCCTCCTTTGAAAGACTTATGTAGATTCCTGAAAGAAAATTCAGAATATGGAGTAGCTCCTGAATGGGGAGATGTTGTTAAGCAATCTGTGAGTATTTCACAAATGCTAACTCCTCTAATGAGTTAGATGCCATTTAATTGTTATTATGTTAATTATATAGTCATATAATATATTTAATTATATAATTAAAAGTGTACACACACAGTGTTTGTTTGTTTAGGTAATGGGGCTTGAACCCAGGAGCTCTGTGCCACTGAGCCACATCCCAAGTCTCACTAAGTTGCTGAGAGACTGGCCTTGAACTTGCAAGCCTCCTGTCTCGGCCTTTTAAGTCGCTGGGTTTACATGCATGCACCACTACACCCAGCCATTTAATGATATCTTAGACTTTCAATTAAGAATTAATAAAATATTCTGTAAACATGTAATGAGGGGTTGGGGCTATGGCTCAGTGGTAGAGCACTTGCCTAGCATATGCGAGGCACTGGGTTCAATTCTCACCACCAATATGAATAAATAAATAAAGATCCATCAACATCTTAAAAAATATATATATATTTAAAAAATCAAAAAACATGTGATGATAATTTTTTTTTTTGAGTACTGGGGATTAAATGCAGGGGTGTCATACCACTGAACTACATCCCTAGTCCTTTTCTTTTTAATATTTTAGTTGTAAATGAGCACAATACCTTTATTTTATTTATTTTTATATGGTTCTGAGGATCGAACCCAGTGACTCACGTGTATTAGCCAAGCGCTCTTACCACTGAGCTACAACCCCAGCCCCCCAGCCCTTTTTATTTTTTATTTTGAGCCAGTGTTGCCAAGTTGCCCAGTGTCACCTTAAAGTTGTGATCTTTCTGCCTCAGCCTCCTAATATTAGTTCATATTTGTTATTTTTCACAACATGTTGCAAATTTCCCAGATATTTACTGTTAGAATGCAGAACCAAGCTGGGTACAATGATACATATCTTTAATTCCAGCTAATGGGGAAGTAGAGGCAGAAGAATCACAAGTTTTCAGCCAGCCTGTGCAGCTTAACAAGACCCTCTCTCAAAATTTTAAAACTATAAAAAGGCTCAGTGGTATAGAGTGCTTACCTAGCAGGTGTGAAGTCCTGGGTTTAGTCCCCACTATTACAAAATTATTTTTTAAAAGAAAAGAATCCAGAACCAATATATAATGGTTTGTTTTTATTTTAAGCACTGTTTGAACAATTTTATTAAAATAATAGTCGGATACATGGGCAAAGAAATATATATAATGATACTTGCCAGATAGAGTAGTACAAACCCATAATCCCAGGGACTCAGTAGTCTGAGACAGGAGTATTGCATGTTTGAGGCAACTTATTGAGAGCCTAAAAATAAAAAGGGATGCGGATGTAGCTCAGCGGTAGAGTGCCCTTGGGTTCAATCCACATTACACATATACACACACACACAAATACACAAATAAAATATTCATCATGGTATAATAGTTTTTAAAGAATTGGGAATAAACTTGTGGTCCATCCAAATATTGGAAAACTATGTAACTTATTTAAAAATTGTATCTTAGAAGAACATCTGATGACGAGAGAAATCATTCACAGTATATTAAATGTGATAATAGTTAACATCTTGGAGTAGTAAAGCTTCCGAACCATTTAGTAAATGGCAATGAAATAATAGTTATTATTTCTACAGGTCTATAGGTGTCCAATTGAAAAGGGAAGCCTATAAATCTAAGTACAATTAGATTTTTATTTTTTATCTTAGAAGGGGAGCTGGGGAGAATTGTAGAATGTGTCGTTAAGTGCAGAAGGTAATGAGAAATGCATCCTGAAATGTTAGCAGTAGTTATCTCTGAATGTGATGTTATTAATGATATTTTTTCTTTGTATTTATTGTCATGATTCTGTAGTGAATCCTAATGTAAAAAGAAAACAATAAATTGGTCTAGCTATGGATATAACTCCAGAAATAGAATGTTTGCCTGGTATGTTCAAGGTCCTGCGTTCAGTACCCAGGACCAAATGAATGAATAAGTTTATCAATTCAAAACAAAATTAATGAATATTCCTGTCTTACACAGTGGTGTATACCTGTGATTCCAGCTACTTGGGATAAGATGGAGGATGGCAAGGTCAAGGCTAGTCTCGAAATCTTAGCGAGACCCTGTCTCACATAAAAAATAAAAATAAAAAAGGCTAATTGGTAAACCACCCCTACGTTAATCCCCATTATCACAAAAGGAAAAAAAAAATTAGTCCCATTAGTTTTTCCTTAAACCCTACTATTTAGAGCTACACTGTTGCAGATGGTATCCACTATGCTTATGTGGCTATTGTTGAGCACTTGAAATTTGGCTGGTGTTTTGTTTTGTTTTGTTCTGTTTGGTACCAGGAATTGAACCGAAGGGTACCTAACCTCTGAGCTACTCCCAGCCCTTTTTATTTTTTATTATGAAACAGGGTCTTGCTAAATATCTTAGTTGCTGGGGCTGGCTTTGAACTTGCTAGCCTCCTGCCTCAGGCACCACCACGCCTGCTGGTTTTGGTTTTGAAAACTTCATTCAGAAAAAAAGAATGTAAAATACCTTAAGTTTTACAGATTACATATGGAAGTGATAATATTTTGGTTATGTTTTAAATAGACTATCTTAAAGTTAATATCACAAATTTCAATTTTGCCATTAGTAGTGTGTCAACTAGAAAATTTTAAATTACATATATGGCTTGCATTATATTTCTGTTAGACAGTGCTGGTACAGTAGTTCTAAACTAAAACTTCTAAGACTTGTGTGTCCCAGAAAATCACGGAAGAATTTATGTGAAAGCAACATAGATTCTCCATTGTTCTGCATTTGATGATTCCCAATGTACAGGTTCTACTGCTGTCTTGGTCCAAGTGATCTTTCCTCCTTTTGACTACCTTTTTCAGCTTATTCTTATCTTCCTTATTACAAAGTAACTGTCAATGAAATTTATATGATACATCTCACTTTAACTTACTTCCCTTATCCTTATTGTTCTTTTAGATTACAAGGGGGCCACTCCTTTGGTCTTCTAAAACAAGTGGTAATGGGAAATATGTAAGGGTTATGAAAGTATCTGTAAAAAAGTTTCTTTGGATCAAATTGTTTTCTGTTCTACAAACTTCATGCCTTACAGTAGGGAAGAAACTAAAGGCATCTTTCTGTTCTCTTTTTCTATGATAAACTCAGAAGTGAAAGAGCTGTTTCAATCCATAATTTATAATAGAAAAAAAATAGATTATCTCTTCTATAATTGATTTTTTCATGTCAATACAGAATAAGTATAAATCATTATTTTAATAGGCTACTTATAGAGGCTAATTGCTATTGATTTTATTTTCATATAGCTATTATTAACAAATTGTTATTGAATTATTAATGAATACATATTTCCTCCAGGGGTTTCTTCCAGAAAGTATGTATGAACGTATTCTCACTGGTCCAGTGGTGAGAGAGGAAGTAAGCAGGCGAGGGAGACGCCCTAAAAGTGGAATTGCAAAGGCCACAGCAGCAACAGCTGCAAATGCCACCAATGTTTCAGGCAATCCTTTGTTAACGAATGGATTACTTCCAGGTGTGGATCTCACAACTCTTCAGGCCTTACAACAAAATCTACAGAACTTGCAATCACTGCAAGTAACTGCAGGGCTAATGGGAATGCCTGCTGGCCTTTCTTCTGGAGGAGAAGCTAAAAACATGGCTGCTATGTTCCCCATGCTGCTATCAGGAATGGCGGGATTACCAAATCTGTTGGGCATGGGAGGACTCCTTACAAAGCCTGCAGATTCTGGGGCAGAAGAGAAAAAGGGAAATGACTCTAAGGAGCAAGAAGGAAAAAAAGAAAGGACAGAGAGCCAAAGTTCAGACAATGGTGGAGAAAACTCTGTGTCAAGTTCTCCTTCAACTTCCTCAACTGCTGCATTAAATACAGCTGCAGCTGCCAACCCGTTAGCTCTTAACCCACTATTACTATCTAATATACTTTATCCAGGGATGCTTCTCACTCCAGGCCTTAATCTTCATATTCCAACTTTGTCCCAGTCCAATACTTTTAATGTACAGAAAAGCAAAAACAGTGACTTAGGCTCATCTAAGTCTGTAGAAGTAAAGGAAGAAGATTCCAGAGTTAAAGATCAGGAAGACAAACGGGGAACTGAACCAAGTCCTCTCAATGAAAACAGCACAGATGATGGTTCAGAGAAAGCTGATGCTTCATCTGGATCTGATAGTACATCATCATCATCCGAGGATTCAGATTCTAGTAATGAAGACTGATTCCCAGACTCTGCACTTAAATTATGAACTAATTTTGAGTTTTTTCTTTAATTTTAATTGTAAATATCCCAGTGTTGAGTGCATCAATAACTTACTGACCGAACATTTCAGTTATTTGTTTAGAAGTGCAAACTGCTTTCAGAGACGTTTTGCATGTAATATTTCTTAAGATTCATAAGTTTCTGAACTCGTATGTACTATCAAATACATAAACGTATAAAATTACAACAAAAGGCATTATAATTTTGTTGGGGGTTAATTTTATGAAAATTATGCTCAATAAGAGTTGTATATTTAATATATTTGCAGTGAACACAGAATACTTTATGCATATTACTGATTTAATTTGAATATAGTTTTACAGCCTCCTTGACACCTATAATTTACAGATCAAAACTCAGCAATAATTTGGGCAGCTAATGAATGTCATGAAAGCTGTAGAATCTACATCACCATCCATTGCTTTAATTACATGAAAATGCTCTAGTGTTGTGATGCACTGCTGATGTTTCCAATTCAGGTACAAGTATGTTTAAAGAAGAAATAAGTTTCCCAATCAGCCAATTTAACTGGCTACCTGTTACCTCAGCTGAGTTAGTTTAGGAAGTTTACATTCGTTTCTAATTCTGTACTTGTTTTCAGGGGTTTTTTAAACACATCCTATATATCATGTTAATCTGACAAGGAATATGACTTGCTTTTTGCTGAGCTTAACTTGGAAATCAGTAAAATAAGTCATAAAATAATCCTGTGTCATGTGATTTTGGCACCCTATAGATATAGATTTAACTTTTCAAAGTTTGGCCTCCTATTAGAAATAATTATGTCTCAGATGAGTAATGTCTGTTTCCAGGGTTCAGAAAAAGCAGACTCATGAAATGCCACTGAAAAGAACTTTCAACACAGCATACTTCATGTAAAAGAAAATGTTTGTTTGCTTTATTTGTGTAGATTTCTTTTTGTGTTTTATGTCATGGAAATATTCCAAAATAGCAGATAATAGTGGTAAAGTAATAATGCAGATAGCCTAAGTTCATTTTGAGTTTGTAGGTGTAAGCAGACTAAATATTGCCCAGAATCAGTGTTGGGTTATCAGTTTATATTAAATATACTGAGTTGCCCATTTTGCAAGCGCACTTTTAATAATCTCAAAAAGATGTACAAGTTATACCTATGAACCACAAAAATGAAGCCCAAGGCTTTTGTTCAATTTCTTAGAATCCTTTACCATGTAAAATTTGTTTGATATTTAATTTGTGATTCAATTTCTCCTACTAAAGCTGCTATTATTCTGACAAGGTAGAGGTCCAGGTTCACCTTCATATACATTGAAAACAATTAGAACTGAATTGAACATAAAAATATTTACATCCTAAGGAGAGAGAAATGTTTGCATTTTTCTGGTACCCAAATAAGTCAGTAATAAAGTTTGTAAGGGTATAAATAAAGGGAAGGGGAGTACCCCAGTTCTCTCCTACAGAAAAAAAAAAAAACTTACTATTTTGATAGAACTGTTGTTTTGTCATGAAGTAAGCAGTTGTATTAGGTTTTCCAAGACCTTTACCAGTAAATTATGTTTCTGTATGTAAAATAACTAACCCCTTATTAGAGAGACAGTGTTATATGTATTTACAAAATTATATAAGTTCCATTGGGATTATATTGATTTTTGTATTTTCCCAAAATAGTTCTTTGAATTGATAGTCCTTTATGCAATGTCTTAGCAATAGTCACTCTTATGCCCATCCAGGAGAAGTGGGTAGTAACTCTTCATCATGGAAATGCTATATTACATATTTAGTATCTTCCCTTTGCAGTATTGCACTTTTGTTTAACTAGAATACACCTTTGAGATAGCCAAAGTTTTTCAAACACAATTAACTTAGTTTGCCAGTGGAGTATTTCAACACCATCCATATTTCCCTTCCCTCCTCTAGTTCTACCCACATGATCTTTATTCCTTTCTTTCCCCAGATTAAAAAAAGGAACAAATCCCTAGATCTTGTCAACTAAAACCTAATTTATATCAAATCTATGAGATAAAGTATTTTCCTAATTATGGTCAAATGAATTTGATTAACATCTTAGTGATTCTCTTTGTATGTAATAAGGCAATTACAGTTTTCACAGCATTAAAGCTAATGTTAACTTTAACATTCTCTTGGGTTTCAGGACATTTCTATGTAATATTGATTGGGGGGGGGGGAGTTGTCCAGCTATCAGCTAAGGAAAAAAAAAACACATGCAAATATGATTGTGTTAAGTTAAGGGTTATAAGGAAAAAATCAGTAGAATTACATAATACTAAAGTTGCAGTTGAAAGGATATCCAAGTATGTGTTGGTAGTTACTAAAGAAGTATAGCTGGTATTGCCTTGTATTTATAGCCCTTGTTTCAGGTTTCATGATTCAAGTCTTAGTCCAAGTTTTCTTTTGGACATTTGCAATATTTACCAGTTGTGTTTTGTGTAGTCTGAATTTGCTTTCTGTAGTTGAGCAAACGTCTTAAAAAGTCATTTGTAATTTATTAAATTACTTTCTATGATGTTCTATAGAGCAAATGGAAGTTTAATTATTTTTTATTAAACATATTCTTTGACTACCCATGATGTCAGTCTCTGTACATGACAGTACTTTTTAAACTGAGTTTGATATGATTTATCTTATTCCAGTTATGAAAGAAATCATATTATGAAAAGAAGTTATACTTTAGAGCAATTTTTAAGAGACAGAAATTTGCTATAACTATATCCCCGACAGCATCATAAATGTTTCCAGTTTTTCATTTTGATTTAATTGTTGGCCCAGTGATACTGATGTTTGCAAGAAAAAGTGAAACCTTCTTTTTTAGAACTTAAGTTTTCTACCCTTGGATCTTTAGAAATTCCAGAAAGACTCCAAGAGAAACTTTTAATTTTTTTACTAGTATTATTATTTCTTATTTTTTATTTTGAGACAGTGTCTCACTAAGTTGCTGAGGCCAGCCTTGAACTTGTGATCCTCCTGCCTCAGAAAAAGCACAAAAATTCAGAAAAGCACAGAACTCTCAAGTAGCTAGGATTAGTGCACTACCTCACCCAGCTGCAATGTGAGTTTTAATACATGCTATTGGTTCCTACAGATAACATTTATTTATGTACTCAAAAATGAACACTGGATTTAAATGTGCTTTTTTTTTTTTTAATATTCATCCCTATTAGGTTAATTCCTTGAACTGAAAATACTTCCTCTTTATTTTTTTCTTAATTCCAGGGATTGAACCTAGGGCCGCTTAACCACGGAGCCACAACCCCAACCCTTTATATTTTTTTAAATTTTGAGACAGGGTCGTGCTAAATTGCTAAGGTTGACTTTGAACTTGCAATCCTCCTGCCTCAGCCTCCTGAGCCTCTGGGATTATAGGCACGCACCACTACTTCCTCTATTTTCATGGATTTTGCTATGCTGCCAAGTTTATGGTAAAGGTATTAGTAGTAATTTTTACTATCATTAGCAGCATACATTTTGCCCTTACTAATACTGTGAATTTTTTTTAATATTCTTTGCCAAACAATAGGCATAAATAATTTTAATTTTTAAAATAGTATTCTTTTTCTTAGTTAAAATGATATAAATAGATAATTTTTTTTGTTTATATATTAGCTATTATTTTAATAAGAATGAAGTTGCTGGGCGAGGTGGCACACACCTGTAATCCCAGTGGCTTGGAAGGCTAAGACAAGAAAATCGCAAATTCAAAGCCAGACTCAGCAAAAAGCAAGGTGCTAGGCAACTCAGTGAGACCTTTCTCTAAATAAAATACAATAGGGCTGGGGATGTGGCTCAGTGGTTGAGTACCCCTGAGTTCAATCCCCAGTACCACAAAGGAAAAAAAAAAAAAAAGAAGCTATATGCATACCATTTTCGTAACCTACTCTCTTCATTTAGATACCAAGGCATGAAATATGTTCATATCTCAAAACTGTACAACTGAGTTAAGATTGTAAGATTTTACCATTTTCTACTCCAACAGCAAACATTATAATTTTTTTAAAATTCTTTATCAGGGTTGGGGATGTGGCTCAAGCAGTAGCACACTCGACTGCGGCCCGGGTTGGATCCTCAGCACCACATACAAACAAAGATGTTGTGTCCGCCAAAAACTAAAAAATAAATATTAAAAAATTCTCTCTCTCTCTCTCTCTCTCTCTCTCTCTCTCTCTCTCTCTCTCTTTAAAAAAAAGTCTTTATCAATGGTAAAAAGAAATTTTAAGTTTGTTTCTTTAATTATTAGTAACTTTAAAGTAACTTTTCATATCTTTCCATAAGCCAGTTGCATTTCTTCTGTCATGGATTTCTTCTACCATGCATTGTTATATGTGGTAAATATTTTTCCCAGTTTGCCTATTTTTGTTGTTATTTTGTTGCTAGGGATTGAACCCAGGTCCTTGCACATACTAAGCATACACTATACCACTGAGCTACATACTCCCAACCTCTGTCTTTTAATGTGCAAGGTTTTTGGTTTGGTTTGGTTTTTTCTTTTGTCAGGGATGCAGAAAGGGAGATTCTCACTTTGTTGTCCTGGCTGGAACTCCTAGACTCAACTGGTTTTTCTGTCTTGGCCTCCTAAGTGCTGAAACAATAGGTACTCCTGACCACACAGCTTTAGTGTGTGAGTTTTAAATTTTATGTGGATATCTTTTATGTGGATATATCTACAATCTTTTCTGGTTTGTTTTGTTTTATTGTTTTTTGGTACTGGAGATTGAATCCAGGGGCACTTTACCACTAAGCTATATCCCCAGCCCTTTCTATTTTTTATTTTGAGACAGGATCTCACAAAGTTGCTGAGGCTGACCTCAAACTTTCAGTCCTCCTGCCTCAGCCTGCTAAATCACTGGGATTACAGGCATGTGCCACAGCACCCAGCCCTGGTTTGTATTCTTTATATTTTGTCCATAGGAAAATCTTTTCACCCTCAAGTTATATACATATTTTATTCTTTAAAAGTATTTAATGTCTTTGTTGATTGAAATTTATTTTGGCAACATCTACTGTAAAATAGAAATTATAATTTTAAATTTTTTCAAATAGTGCCCTACCATTATTTACTATACAATATCTCCACTGATTTACATGCTGCTATTTATCATAATCTAAAGAAAGAAAGGGCTGGGGATGTAGCTCATTGGTTGAGCACCTCTGGGTTCAGTCCCCAGTACCAAAAATATAAATAAATAAATACTGGAGTCTGGAGTGGCTATACTAAATATCAAATGTACTTTAAATCAAATAGTTGCCACATGGTGGTGGCACACGACGGTAATCCCAGTGGTTCAGGAGACTGAGGCAAGAAGTTGGAGAGTTCAAAGCCAGTCACAGCAACTTATTGATGCACTAAGCAACTCAGTGAGACTTTGTTTCTAAATAAAATATGAAAAAGGGCTGGGGATATTGCTCAGTGGTTAAGTGCCACTGGGTTCAATACCTGGTACAAAAAAAAAAAGTTACTAAAATAAACATTTTATAATAAAAGTGTCAATCTATCATGAAGGAACATATAACAACTATAAGCATGTAGACACCTAACAACAGAAATGCAAAATACCTGAAGCAAAAATCAACTCAATTGAAAGAAATCTACAATGAAACAGGAAGAGTTGCAGGCTTTAGTATCCTACTTTCCACAAAGCATAGAGCAACAAGGCAAAGAAAACAATATTTGAACAACACTATAAATCACTTACACCTATATGATCTATCTATTGAACACAACACTGCGGAATAAGATTCTTATAAAGCACACATTGCACATTCTCTAGGATAGGCCATTATGGTAGGCTATAAAGCAAGCATCAGATTTGGACAAGTTTTCCAAGTATTCCTGCTTCCTGTTCTAAGCTTTGAAATTCATGAATATGTGGAAATTTAAAAACATACTCCTAAATAATGGTTCAAAGAAGAATCTCAAGAGAAATTAGAAAATGAGATGAATGAAAACATACCAAAAGGTGAGATCCTCCTGCCTCAGCCTCCTGAGTCACTGGAATTATAGGCATGTGCCACTGTACCTGGCTTTTCTGAGACATTTCCATCAGCACTGAACATAACAGTTATTCCTCCTGTGTTAATACAATAGCTAGTGCAAACAACCAAACAAAAATCAAGATCTTGTCACATCCTCTCCAGCTCAGCCTTTTGTTCTACTCAGGCCTTAAGATGATTGGATAAGCCTACTCACATTTTAGAGAGCAATCTTCTTCACTCAGATTCCTCTGGTTTTGTAAACCTAATCTAAAACACTCTCACAGAAACATTAATGTTTGATTAAATATCTGGTATCTATGGCTCAGCCAAGTTGACACATAAAATTAACCACAACTTGTATGATGACAAGAAACTAGATGCAGGGAGACCAGATGGGTGGGAATTGGATAATTGATAAGAAAGGAAGGTGAAAGCTGGCCATATTTTGAATAGTTTGAAGACTAAGATGACAAATTACAGTTGGAATGAATGTAGGATATAAAAGAAAGGAATCAAAGATGACTCAAATTTGGGGTCTTAAACTGGAAGAAAAATGCCACCATTTCCTGATAAGGAGGAACAAGTAGAGGTGAGAGCTTGGCAACAAAATTTGCTGAATGTTTTTTTTATTCTGTTTTGTATATCATACAAACCATGTTTAAAAACTGGAGTGGCTATTCTAATATCAGATAAATATACATTAAGCCAAAAAGTTACTAGAAATAAATGTTTTATGATAAAAATTTCAATCTATCAAGAAAGTATAACAGTTATACTTGAAACCTGTTGTATATGGGGAAATGAGCTGGGTGTCCCCAAGGGAATGGTGAAAGGATGGGTAACAGTGAGGAAAAGAGACTTCATTCTGGCTGAGGTAACCTGGACAGAAAAAAGGTTGAGGAAACCAGTCGTACTGGCATGGTAGATTTTGCCTCAGGAGCACTGGGTCTCACAGCATTCAGCCATGGCCCAGAAGAGAGACTAGGTTTTGGTCTGCCAAACACCTAACAGTGCCACACACTGTTCTCAGTGCTGGGGAGCGAGGAATGTGACTAGCGTCCTTAACTTAAAACCATAAGTGGCTTCTGACCACCTTTAGAACCAACTCCAACATCTTCACCAGGCCTCTGACTTCACCTCTATCCATACATTGTGTCATTCCCCCCACCTCTCTTTTTTTGCACTTATATCACATTCACATTTCTTCAACTCCTTGGAACACCTGTTCTTTTTCTGATTGAGGGGCTTGCATAGCTTTTTTCTCAACCTAAAATGAATTTTTCCCCCCTTGCTTTACCTAAGACTTTCAGATTTATCCTCAGGGAAAATAAGGAGAAGAAAGAGAAGCCTTAGTCTACCCCCAAACACCCAGTCACCTCCAGCCCACCCCTGTGCTCTCTTTCTCTGTCAGCATGCATGTACAGTTCAGGTCTTCTGTAATGCTCTCCAGATTTCTCTTTTATAATATATTCATACTTACCTATTCTTGTTCTAGGTCTGTTTCCTCATTGAATAACAAGCTCTAAGGGAGCAAGAACTGTGCTTTTCTCATTTACTAAGATATTGTATGGCAAAGTACTCAAAATGCACCAGACACTTACTAACATACATTGATTGAATTGAAAAAAAATTTTTTTATGCTACTAGGGATTGAACCCAAGGCTTCTTGCCTTCTAAGCAAGCACTCTACCACTGAGCTATACCCCCAGCACTTTTTAAAATTATTTCATTTTGAGGCAGTCTTGCTAAATTGCCCAACCTGGCCCGGAACTTCTTGGCAGGCTCACTGGATAAATGAATGAATGGATGCTATTTTTCTTTTTTCATTTTTGGTTTCTGAGGATTGAAACCATGGGCACTTTACCACTGAGCCATATCCCCAGCCCTTTGAATTTTTTATTTTGAGACAGGGTCTTGCTAAATTGCTGTGGCTGACCTTGAACTTGCAATCTTCCTGTTTCGACCTCCCAAGAACTTGGATGATAGGTGTATACCAATGCACCCAGCAAATGCCATATTTTGAATGTGTCCCCTAATGTTCATGTATTGGAAACTCAACCTCCAAATTCATATGTTAACCGTATTTGGAGGTGGGATCCTAAGGAAGTAAGTAGGATTAGGTGAGGTCCTGAATATGGTTTCCCCATTATGGCATTAGTGGATTTATAAGATGAGGAACAGATTCCTGAAATGCACGTTTTCTCTGTTGCCACCACATTTCCCTTCATGGTGATGCAGCAAGAAGTCCCTCACCAGAGACAGAGCAGATGCCTGTGCCACATGCTTGGACTTCCTACCCTCTAACACTGTGAGCCAAACAAACTCCTATTCTTTCTTTATAAATTATTTGGACTCAGCTATTTTGTTATAGCAAGAGAAAATGGACTACATCAATGATAATCAGACCCCAAGAACCAAGCCTCTTAAACTCAGTTATTAATGTTCAGACCTCTACTCAAGGCTCATGGCCTATTTTTTTAACCTCAAAAATTTAAGGTTTAATATGAGTAAAATGCACATATGTTTACAATTTGGTATTTACACCCAATATTTCAAGAAATCTCCAACTACAGAAATCTACAGGCCTGATAGGTATAAAATTGTTTTTCTTTCATTGTTCAAACTCTGTCCCCTGAGGAGTGATTTGCCACTGTACTTACTGCCAACATTAAGTTCATCATTGCTCCTTTTTTTTTAAAATCAGGGATTAAACCCAGGGGCATTTAACCACTGAGCCACATCCCCAGCCCTTTTTATATTTTATTTAAAGCGAGATCTCACTAAGTCACAATCTATGACATATGAGTCCCCTCTGGTTCATGGGGGATATTTTCCCAAGATTCTCTCATGAATGCCTGAAACTGTGCTTAATACTGAGCCCCATTGAGCTCTGCAGTACTGTAGTAATGGATGTAACCAAAACAACTACTGACCGACTACTACTAGTAGTATATACTGTATGGATGTCCTGACAGGCAGGACAGTATGAGACATCATTCTATTCAAGATGACATACAGTGTCATGAAACTTATGACTTGCTTATTTCTGGAATTTCCCCTTTAATATTTTTGGACTGTGGTTGAGCTTGAGTAACTGAAACCATGTATAAGGAGAAACCATGTTGGGGCCCTACAGTGTCTTTGTTTTTGAAACCCTATAAGACTAAAACAGAATGGTACTGCTATGTTATATGGTACAAGTATGCTAAATTTTGTAAGAAATTGCTGAATTTTTTTTTTCTGATAGTACTCCTAAAAGTACTATCAAATCACATTGAGGGCTAGGACTTCAACACATAAATTATAATGATGGCTGGATGAGGGGGAATGACAAACATTCAGTCCATAGTATACTCCTGGGTATTTACTCAAAGAGTTATGAAAGCTTGTATTCACACAAAAACATATGGAACTGTTATAGCAGCCCTTACTCATTCATCCAAAACCGGAATCAAGCACACTGTCTTCAACTGGCAAGTGGATAAACAGTGGCACAGTCATATAATGGAATACTACTTACAGTAACAAAGAACAGATCCACTGATACATGCACCAGCTTGGATCAATCTCAAAGGCAGCATGCGAAGTTAAAAGAAGACTGACTCAAAGGCTACATATCTATTGTACGCATCTACATCTACATTACATTTTATAAAAGAGTCAAAACTATTTGGATGAAAAACTGATCAGTGGTTGCTAAGGGATATTTGAAGAGAAGGGGTTTAGTACACAGCACTAGGAAACTTTCAGGATGATGAAAATGTTCAACATCTTGAATGTGATGGTTGTTACATGACTGTATTTGTAAAAATAAATAAAACTATACCCCTAAAAAGATGAATTTTTTTGCCTGTAAATTATACCTCATGGGGCTGAGGTTGTGGCTCAGTGGTAGAGTGCTCACCTAGCACATGCGAGGCCCTGGGTTCAATCCTCAGCACCAAATAAAAACAAATAAACAAAATAAAGGTATTGTGTACAACTAAAAAAAAAAGTAAAATATTTAAATTAAAAAAAATTATACTTCATGACATTATAAATAAATAGGAACTTGAAAAAATGAATCTGTACATTTTTGCTGAAGGGAAATTAATAAGGGAGTTTCAAGCACAAAATATAAGAATAAAGCTTTATGGGATAATAAGATAATGAGTTAATGGAAAAAAAAGAATGACATAAAATTTCAATTTATAAATAATGAAGTGGGGCTGGGGTTGTGGCTCAGTGGTAGAGCGCTTGCCTACCACTTGCAAGGCCTTGGGTTCGATCCTCAACACCACATAAAAATAAACAAATAAAACAAAGGTATTGTGTCCAACTACAATTAAAAAATAAATATATTTAAAATTTTTTTTAAATAAATAATGAAGTGAATCACATATTCTGAGTGAGAAGATGAGACAAGAGACCTCACCAGAAACCAAATCAAGCCAGCATCCTGATCTTGGTTTTCCCAGCCTCCAGAATTGTGTGTGTGCAGGGGTGGGGATGGAAGTTCTTGTTTAATTCACTCAGTCTATAGCATATCAGTCCCCTCTGATCTGTAGGGGATATTTTTCCAAGATTTTCTTGTGAATGCCTGAAACTGTGCTTAATACTGAGCCCCATATAGTTCTGCAGTACTGTAGCAATGGCTATAACTAAGACAACTACTGACCGACTACTACTGGTAGTATATACTGTATGCGTGTTCTGGCAGGATGTTCATATATTTTTATTGTGGATGATAGTATCAAATTACTATGGTATTTAAAGTCCATTGGATGTTTAAAGTTTAATAATAGTTTTGTTGTTAAAGGTTTATAGTTATGATTCTGGATGGATATTATATTCTTTTTACCTAATCAAACTTTTTTGTTTGCTTGCTTGCTTTATTGAACCCACTGAGCCACATATTCAGCCCCACTCTCACTTTTTTTTTTTTTTTTTTTTTTGAGACAGGGCCTCACTAAGTTGGTGAGGATGGCCTTTAATTTGCAATCTTCCTGCCTCTGTCTCCTGAGTCGCTAAGATTACAGGTGTGCACCACTGTGCCCAGTTCTAATCAAACTTTTTTTTTTTTTTTTTTTTTTTTTTTTTTTTTTTTTTGGTACCAGGGATTGAACTCAGGGACACTTAACCACTGAACCACATCACCAGCCCTTTTTGTATTTTATTTAGAGACAGGGTCTCACAGAGTTGCTTAGGGCCTTGCTAAATTGCTGAGGTTGGCTTTGAACTTGAGATCCTCCTATTTCAGCCTCCTGAGCTTCTAGGATTACAAGCATGTACCACCATTCCCAGCTCTAATCAAACTTTTAATGAAAAATTTATCTGTCAACTTTAATATATGCCAGGAGGTAATTCTTTTAGGGAGATGTGACCAAGAGGTTTGAAGACAACTGTGTTTTGTTGTATGGAAATATCACAGTTAAGCTTCTTTCTTTCCCTTTCTCAATCTCTCAGTTCTCCTCCTTCTCCTCCTCCTCCTCCTCCTCCTTCCCTTTATTTTTTTCTTTTTTTCAGTGCTGAGAATCAATGGTGGGTGAGTACTTAACTACTGACCTACATCTCTATTCTCTAGGTTAGCCATATTTTTAAAGGTGGGATAATGTAAAGGAGAGTTTCATTCTTAGATGACTATCATTTATATTCTT
Organism: Marmota monax; assembly: GCF_021218885.2. Classification (NCBI taxonomy): domain Eukaryota; kingdom Metazoa; phylum Chordata; class Mammalia; order Rodentia; family Sciuridae; genus Marmota; species Marmota monax. Next base: position 7,309,986 of record NW_026695224.1, read on the forward strand.
TGACATTCTGTTGGGCTATCAGATCACAACATGAAAAAGGACTTTATATCCATAAAACCCAAGGCTCCAGCAAGATCTATCTCAATTATCATGATCATTCACTCAACAGATTTTGTGAAGAGTCAACTGTATGCCTGGCATCATTTTAGGCACTGAGGTTATAGCACAGAACTAAATAGCACAGATGTTGCACTTACCACATAGAAAGGACAACAGACACGAAGCAGATGGTCCAACATGTAAATTATTCATTATGGACTTAATAAGTGTCATGAGAAATATTCAACTGGGATGCCCGCGAGACAATTAGGATGGTAAGTGACTGATGGAAAGAAGGAACAAAGAGGTGGGGAGGGGGATGCAGCCCAGTGGTACAGCACTAGCTTAGCATGTGCAGGACCCCTGGGTTCAAATCCCAGGACCATCCAAAAAACAAAAAAGGTGCGCTGGGGCTGTAGCTCAGCGGCAGAGCGCTTGCCTAACATGTGTCAGGCACTGGGTTCGATCCTCAGCACCACATAAAAATAAATAAATAAAGTAAAACAAATAAGGTAAAGACGTTCTGTTCATCTACAACTACAAACAAATTTTTTTTAAAAAAAAAGTAAGGAAAGTGTAGAAGAACAATTTTCACTGAGGATGAAAAGGTAGAAAGGAGGACACCTGCAGGTAGAGTAAGGTGCATTTTTGTGGCCCAAACAGCAGTGAAACAGTTAAGCAGGGAAAGACAAGATTGTGTTACAAGGTAGCCACTTCAGTTTCTGGGAGGAGGAGGAGGATAAGATACAGGAAAGAAGTGTTTGGTAAATATGCTCTAGGAGTCTAAGTCAATTTTGAACAACTTGCTTAAAAATTATGTCCAGGTCAATTAACCTCCATAATCAAAAGTGACTATGGGGGCTGGGATGTGGCTCATGTGGTAGGGTGCTTGCCTGGCATGTGTGAGGCACTGCGTTCTATCCTCAGCACCACATAAAAATAAAATAAAGATATTGTGTCCACCTAAAATTTAAAAATAAATATTAAAAAAGTGACTATGACTTAAACGTACCAACCTCTTTTCTTAGAAGAAATGTTAATATCATTTATTATTTTAGCTTTTTAATATTTATTTTTTAGTTGGACACAATATCATCTGATCACCATTTTTTTTTTTAATGTGGTGCTGACTATCAAACCCAGGGCCTCCCACATGCTAGGCAAGTGCTCAACCACTGCGCCACAACCCCAGCCCTGTTATTTTAGCTTTTTAAGGTTAAAAACAATGGAAGCTATTAGTGAGATTAGAGGAAGTGTAAAAAAATTACCAAGAAAAATAGTCATTAAATGATTTTTCTTTTATGATAATCAATATATACATGTTCTCCACTTAGTGTTCTCATTATTTATTGCTTCATAACAGCCACCCTAATACTCAGTGACTTCAAATTAAAATAATTATAACAGAGACTTACAGTCTTTGCTAAAAGTAGTAACTATTCAGCCTGCAGATGCCCAATAGCTAACTAAAAGCAGGATAAATTTTGGCATTATTTTGCATATCTTCATTTTGCATGTCTGCTTTATCACCTTAAACTTTGACACTAGCTCAGCTCTACACATTGGCATGTTAATCATTTTTTAAAAACAATTTTTATTTGTTCTTTTTAGTTATACATGACAGTAGAATGTATTTTGACATATTATATATACATGGAATATAACTTCCCACTCTTGTATTTGTACAGAATGTTAATCGTGTAAGGGACTGTTATGGTTTGGATGTGAAGTGTCCCTTAAAAGCTCATGTGTAAGACAATGCAAGTTTTGGAGGAGAAATGACTGGGTTATAGTCTTAACTTAATCAGTGGATCGATCTCTGATTGGATTGACTGAGTGGAAACTAGAAGCAGGCGAGGTATGGCTGGAGGAAGTGATTCGTTGGTTGGGGGCATAGCTATGGGGTATATATTTGTATCTGGCACTTGGAGTCTCTCTCTCTTTCCCCTCCTCCTTCTCTCTTTCCTTCCTGATAACCATGTAAGCTGCTTCTGTCTGCCATACTCTTCCACCAAGATATCCTGCCTCACCTTGAGCCCCAAGGAATGGAGTCAGCTATCCATGGACTTAGACCTCTGAAACAATGAGCCCTCAAATAAACTATTCCTCCTCTACAGTTGTGCTAGTTGAGTCATTTAGTCACTGTTGAAGGCCGGCTGGCTGCAAAATAACGGAGGGGGGGTTGTAACGAACAACTTGTGTACGTTGATACAGCAGGAGTAGGAGCCATTTATTGTAGGACAACAGAGGTATTTATACATTCCACACAGCTTATCTTAATTAGCATAAACTAGATACATCAGTCAACCAATAAGGAATCTCCACACTTAATGGCTCTCTGGCGTTACTTCACAAACCACTCCCTCTGGCATTTTGCCAGGCGCCATCCAGACTTGTTTACACACTTTAACATTAACCACTCCCTCTGGCAAAATGCCAGGCGCCATCCAGACTTGTTTACAGACTCTAACATTTGCCAGGCGCCATCCTGACTTGTTTACAGACCCTAACAGTCACAGCTGCCAAAAAGCTGACTAAAACAGAAATTGGTACCAGGAGTGGGGTCATTGCTGTGATTAACCTGACCTTGTGATTCAGAAGCTTTTTCAGCATTTTGTATTGATGGGAGGAATTTTGAGATATGTAGCAGTGCAAGCTGGAAATGCTTTAGATTGTTGTAAGTGGAGATTAATGGCTGACTCTGGTGGGAGCTCAGAAGATCTGAATGGCAATAGAACCATGGTCAATGAAGACAGGGTTCAAGAGGGTTCAGAAAAGGAGGACTCTTGGAATTTGGGGTAGAGGCTGTTCATGTTATATTCTGGCTGAGAAGTTGTCTGCATTTTGCCCATGTCCTGAGACTTTCTGTGAGGCTGATTTTAAAAGTGATTGACTTCTTAATCTGGAGGAAGAACTGTCTAGGCAGCATAGTATTCAGGAATTGGCATGGATATTGCTGGTAGCTTTTTTTTTTTTTTTCCAATTAGCAATAATTTCACCTCAGAGAAACCTCATTGGCTGCCACTGCACAAAGCTTGCTGACAGCATTTAGCCAAATTTATTGTGAAAATCAAGAGCAGAAAGCAGAGCAGAAATATTCAAAAAACTTGAACTTGAAAGGCTGGAATAAAACGGGCTAAGGAAGTTGCAGTTGTTAAAGACATTACTGCCACAAAAAAATGCTAAAGACTTTGTCCAGAGACAATAAGAATAATGGCTTGAGGGCATCTCAGGAACTGGCAAGACCATACCCATCTCTGGTTTAAAGGAGTAAAAGTGAAATTTTCTTGAGAAGACACCAGTGGGGTACCCTTCTTTTTTTTAATATTTATTTTTTAGTTGTAGTTGGACATAATAGCTTTATTTTATTTATTTTTATTTTATGTGGTGCTGAGGATCGAACCCAGGGCATTGCACATGCTAGGCGAGTGCTCTATTACTGAGCCACAACCCCAGCCCCTGGGGTACTCTTCTTGCACAAGGGGGCCTACGAAGTTTTTTCAACATGTTCAGCCACCCAGACACTCAGAGGCTGCTGCAGCCAGTGTCTCTGGAGGCTTGGTTACTACTGAAGATGGCAGCGGACCTTGGCATCAACCATGTGGTGCTGATTCTGCAGGAATGTAGGATGCTGGAGTTAGAATTTCATGGAGACTTCCACCAAGATTTCAAAGGAAGGCCTGGGAGGCCAGGCAAAGTGCAGCAGGGTTGGAATCCCTTTGGGCACTCCCTGAGAAGGTAAGGTGTGGAGATTTGAGGTGGAAGCCTAAACTGCAGTGGAGACACCCAAGGTTAAGAAATGCCAGAACTGTGGAACATTGTCCTAGGAAAGCTGCAGGAGTTGAGCAGAGATAAATCCACAGAAAGGCCACTTGTGCTGCAACCAACAAGGCCACAGGGGTGGATCTACACAAGCTCTTTGGAGAGAACATCACAATGCCATGTGCTGGACATGGAGTTACAGGACTTCTTTGCCCAGCTGGATTTTGGTCTTACTTTGGTCCTATTCCTTCTTTCTAGGTCCATATTTTTATAAATGAAAATGTTTACTCTGTACCTTGAAATATAGGATATTTGTAAATTACTTTTAATTTTACAGGAGTTCACAAGGTGAGATTACCTTGAGCCTCAGAGAAGACTTTGGACTTGAACTTTGAGCAATCTCAGAACTGTTGAGACCATGGAGACTCTGGGGAAGGGACCAAATGTATTTTGCATTGTTAGATAAATGTGAGCTTCGGGGGGCTATGCATGGAATGTTATGGTTTGAATGTGAGATATCCCCAAAAATCTCAAACATAAGACAATGCAAGAAGGTTTGGAGAAGTGACTGGGTTATAGCATTAACCTAATCAGTGGATTGATCTCTGATTGAATTGACTGAGTGGTAAGTGGAGACAGGTGGGGTGCTGCTGAAGGAACGCATTAACTGGGGTCGTGGCAAGTGGAGTCTTTCTCTCTCTGCTTTTTGATCACCATGATGTGAGCTGCGTCCTTCTGCCACACTCTCCCGCCATGATGTTCAGCCTCACCTGACCCCTGAGGAATGGAGCCCGTCTCCTATGGATGAAGACCTCTGAAAGTGTGAGCCCTATAAATAACTCTCCCTCCTCTACAATTGTGCTGGTCGGGTCATTTAGTCACAGCCGCAAAAAAAGCGGACTAAAACGGGAGCATTCATCTAAAAACTGGCAATACAGGCTTATTAGTCCCAATTTACCTAACCTGTCTTTCTCTCTTTTCCCCCTTCAAGACTGAGTCAAGATATTTTTAGAGACTTTTCAACCTCCTATTCCACACACCAAAGTAGTGCCTGCAGAGCCTTGCAGGCAGATCACCCCATGATGAGACTGTCCCTCTCTAAGCAGGAACCCTCATGGGATCCTTTCAAGATCACAACTCAGATAAACATCCTGAGCATCAAATGGAAATTGCCTCCTCAAGTGATAAGGACTTTTCTGGAGCTACCTCATAGAACCAGAATCAAGGTAATGATCAATTAGATCACAGTTTGACCAAGACTGCTTAACTGGGCATACCCCTTAGATTCTGCCCAAGTTCTTCTATTTAAACCTAAAGCTCTTGTCAGCACCCTGAAGACAAGGCTGAGCTGCTAGATGACAATATGACATATTGATTAGAGCAACTTTCCTGCTTTTACCATTACCTTTTCTATTTGTCTTTTTGGGGTGAGCGGCTGGACCTAATTTGTTGGAACCCAAGACTCTGGTAACATAATTGTTTTTTTTTTTTTTTTTGCCCACAAATTTTGTTGCCAAAATTTGGACAGGCCTCAGTGGGATGTTTCATCTCTGCTGTATATACAGTATCAGGGTGATGGCCTGACTGGAAGCCTAGAGCATCTATTTCCAAACTGGCCCATTCAACATAGCTGGGCCTGAAGGCTCGGGGCTTGAGTCCTTGCCACCTGGTGAGAAATGCAGAATTCTTGGCACATAAAGACTCCTGTCAAAATTTGGTACTTAGAGACCACCAAACTCTGGCCTGGCTTCTAGCATCTTAAGGCTAAATCCCTAGAAAGATGCCCCCTCTCAATCCCCATCAAATATCTGCTGCAGAAAGCTCAGCAATGCTAGGAAAATTTACTTTTTATTCCAATCAAAACCTAAACTTAGGTCTCTGGCTTCCCTTTCTTGATATATTTACTACAAAGGACTTAAAACTGAATTCGTCCTCCGTCTCTTTGGGGGTGTATGTGAACCTTTTATAACACAGGAGTTCTTAAGGACCTGAAAGCCCCTGTAATCATCAGGAAGGCTAAGGCCTTCTTCTAGTCTCTGGGGGAAGGATAGCATCCTGATTTTCATAATTAACAGCTAGCAGACCCAGCTGGCCTAATGGTATTAGTACCACCAGCCCCTTGTCAATTTTCACTTGAGCTCTGTTCTCTCCCCCTCTCTACTCCTTTCTCCTCCCTTTTCAATACTTGGTCATCTTTGTACAAATTGGAGTGGAACTCAGCTCTTTCCCCTTACTGTCAGCAGCTACTGAGTAAAATCTGTTTTCCTGCTTTAACTATGTACAGCTTGGTTTATCTTTGATAACAGGTTTTCTCATGTGACCTAGGCTTCTGGTATACAGTGGTATGGTGGATGAATTCAAAACCTAGTGGAGGGGGAGAGGGAGAAAGAAAGAAAATGAACATGTGTCAGCCAGGTGGAAGACCTGATACATTTTATATGTCTGTGCAAATCCAACTCCAAAACTGCTACTAATTTTACTAAAGGTTCATTGTGTCAAAATTGTTCCTAAGATAACATGTTTCATATTTCCACCTCCCTATTTGCAGATTTCTGTTCTTCTCCTTCCTGCCTTTATAGCTTCCATACCCCACCCTTTTGTCCCAGTACTTCTTTCCCTCAGTTTATACTAAACAAAAATAGCAAAACAGCAATGCCTTATAGCTGTTCTCCATGAAAGTGCTTTATACTATACCTAATAATAAAGAGGACTGGCAATTTAAAAACCTTAAGTGGAAAAAACAAGATTGGAAATAAAGTGATTTAAGTCCACTAGGAATGTAAAAATAGAAAATAAAATAATAAAAATTAAAAGGAAATAAAGTTAGACCAATTGGGTGGTTGAGGATAGTACACATAAGTCATAGTGAATGTAAATTTGTCATGTTGGGGAGAGGATGGAGAATTACTGCATTTAAAAAAATCAAATAATTACTTGAAAGGCTCCCATAACACTAAAACATAGGAAAGAAATAGAAATTACAAGCAAGGCTGAGGTTTGAATTTAGGTGATAAGCTCTTCCTGTTACATTTTGGACAAGGACATCCAGATGATAAGGAAGTATATGGATACTGAATCTTCTCCTGTCAATGTTTCTTGTACTTTTTATCTTCAGAACAGCCTTCTGAATGGTCTCACGATGGGAATATACTTAATATACGAAAAAGTAGCATGTATTTCATCCCCAATAAAACAACACAAGCTGATTTTTTCTTCATGGTTTTTGGCCCCCGTGAGCTTCCGGTTTGGACTACATTTCCCAGCGGGCCATGCTCAATACTACGGGTGCCTTCAAGAGGTCAAGCGCCGGTGGCGGCGACGCAGTCGCGGTACGGGCGACTGACGGGCGGGCGCTTTGCTGTTTGAATGGCTACGGGCCCGGGCCCTGGCCCTCACCTCACCTGAGGACCAGCTGTCCAGGGGTGCGCTATGCCGTCCGGTGGCGACCAGTCGCCGCCGCCCCCTCCTCCTCCTCCAGTTGCTGCAGGCTCTGATGAAGAGGAGGAGGACGACGGTGAGGCAGAGGACGCCGCGCAGCCGGCTGGGTCGCCAACCCCTCAGATCCAGCAGCGGTTCGACGAGCTGTGTAGCCGCCTCAACATGGATGAGGCGGCGCGGGCCGAGGCCTGGGACAGCTACCGGAGCATGAGCGAGAGCTACACTCTGGAGGTACGCTCGGGGGAGGAGGCGAGGGGCTTCCTGGGCCTAGTCGGCGCGCCCCGCCGCGGGGATGGGTTGCCTTCCCAGTGGGTGTCGGGCGCCCGGCAGGGACCCCCGGCCGACCCGGGTCTCGGGGCGCCCGGGTCTGCGGCCCCCGGAGAGCGAGTGTTCCTCTTTGCGCACCGTAGTACTGCAAACCGGCGTTTAAAGGGCTCTCGCTGCTCTGGAGGTGAACTCTTTCTCGCCGCTCTTGTGTTTAGGACAGGGTACACCTTTGTCGCCAAAATTGCACAACCAGGTTGAGATGCGCTAGGGTCACGATTACAAAAAAAAAAAAAGGTGGTGGTGGTGGTGGTCTGTGTAATCATCTAACCCCCCACCCACCAAGGTGGTCGAACGAACAGGTGTCGTTGTCCAGACCGTGGGAAGAGTGGGCGAGACTCGTGCTTGTTAGCGCAGCGGTGGGCCGGATCGGAGTGCTCGGGTCTCGAGGCTTCTCCTCCATTTATTTTCAATTTCGGCTCTACCTGATTACCTCTGCCCAGGTGTTGCAGACATTTGAGTCAAGGCGTCGTTAAGTTTCGGGCTGTGTTTATGGACGTGTAAACCAATTAAGGCAACTCTTCCCCCGGCCAAATGAAATGGGCTTTCTGCCTGCCCGGACCTAGACAGACGCCCCCAGTTGTTGCTAGGAATCAGGACGGCGACTACCTTGAGGATCTGGGTGGTTGTCGCCGTGATACGGACGTGTTTTGTCCCTTTCTTCAGACGAGGCTTGCAGAAGAGAAAAATAGCCCTCCTAGCCAGTGGCTGTCAACTCTGTAGGCGCCTCCCCTTCATGGGCCAATGGGAAGTGACACGGAAGTCCGGATTGTTTGTCGGCTGTTTGCCTGTGTGTGTGGCATTCAAACGTGAGGCCGTTCGATTTTCTCGAGTAGTTTTACATGTAGCTCGTGGAAAGAGTAGGGCAGATAGGCTCCAAATACGAAGGCCTGCTACCAAGGTATGATTTAACTGTGACATGCTGCTTTTGCGTATGTGTCTTTCTGTTGACTGCTTAAAAAAAAAAAATCTAATATTAGTAGAATTTCAATGTGATCACTAATTCCCTCGCCCCATTGCTACTTCTACAGAAAAAGGCAGTAATGATGGCTTTAGAACATGACAGATCTAGGTGACTTTGAACAAATTACTTGACCACCGGAAAACTCAATTTTGTTATATGTAAACTAGAGATAAATTTATACCTACCCCACAGAACTGTCTTTAAGGTTAACTAAGATAACGTGTGGCTCATCATGCATACTGCTTAAGAGTTTACTGAAGTATATTGAGGTGATGTGGCTGAAGAGGCTACTTCTCTGGGTGCTTTCCTAGAAGACTTTTTGTTTGTTTGTTTGAAGGACATACATGCCTCCAAACAAGCTCTAATTTTACCCTCAAGATATTTCTATAACTTAGAACAAGCATTGTCACCATACAGTTTAGGTATTGCAACTCATAAAGATTGTCATATTAAATCTAGTGTTACCTTAGCAACAGATGTTAGTGAATTGTTATTATTTTTGGTACTGGGACTTGATCCCAGGACCTTGCAAATGCTAAGCAAGGGGTCTCCTAAAGAGCTTCATCCCTAGCCCCTTTTAAAAACAAACAAACAAAAAAATTGTTTTGAGACTTGGTCTTGCTAAATTGCTCAGTCTGGCCTCAAACTTGAGATCCTTCTGCCTCAACCTCCCCACAGCTGTGTCACCACACCAGGCTTAGTAAATTAATTTTGAAAACATGTTTGATTACTCGATTTTTTTTTTTTTTGATCAGTGAGACTTTAATCTCTTCTTGGCCCAGAGCACCTAATAAATGCATGAATATTTGTTCATGTACCAAATATTTCTTTAGTACCCATTACTACTTGCCACAGTATTCTAGGTGCTAGGAATAAATCAGTGAACAAAACTAAAATTCCCTGCCCTTGTGGAGCTTATAGTCAGATATGCTCAAAGGTAACATGGGATGGGAATCTCAGGTAAATGTACAATGAAAAAATAAAGTTCTGTGATATATTTAATACAGAATACTGGTTATAGAATTTTACCTTTTATTTATTTTTTTTATTTTTTGGTACCAGAAATTGAACCCAGGGTCACTTAACCACTCAGCCATATTCCCAGCCATTTTTTATGTTTTATTTTGAGTCAGATCTTGCTAAGACCTTAGGGCCTCACTAAATTGCAGAAGTTTGTCTCAAACTTGCAATCCTCCTGCCTCTGCCTCGAAAGTCACTGGGATTATAGGCATGTGCCACTGTGCCTGGCTCTTGATTTTTTTATATTTTCTGTGCTTTATTCCTGTGTTTCCCTTTGTTTCTAGGGATTAAATTCAGGGTGCTTTACTACTAAGCTACATCCCCAGCCCTTTTTATTTTTATGTTCTTTAAGTTGCCTAGGCAGCCACAAACTTGTCCTGCTTCAGCCTCATGAGTCACTGGCAGAGCAGCTAAGGATTGAGCTGCTAAGGACTGGCACAGCTGGAGAGCTCCTTGGGCATCTCTCTATATATGACTGACCACATCATATGGTCTCTCCTCAGCATTGTGACTTAAGGTATTCAGACTTCTCACATGTTGGTATAGGACTCCCAAGCACATGTTCTGGAAGATTAAGTGGTATCACTTGAACTTGTGTTATTTGTTGAGGCAGTTAATCAATTTAAGGGGACATAGACTTCTGCCCAGGCTCAAGGTGAGGAAACACTGACCTCCCACCACTCATGGAAGAATGTGTCACATTTTATGAAGAGCATGTGGGACAGTACCATTTTTTGAGAATAAAATGTCCTATAAGCATATAAACTACTCTTTCAATTTAAACATAAGAATTTTTGTATTGAAATATACATAGTTCATTAGCTAAAAATCTACTTTATTTTACAGGGAAATGATCTTCACTGGTTAGCATGTGCCTTATATGTGGCTTGCAGAAAATCTGTTCCAACTGTAAGCAAAGGGACTGTTGAAGGAAATTATGTATCTTTAACAAGAATCCTGCGCTGTTCAGAGCAGAGGTAATTATATTAGTTTGAAGTATAATTAATAAAAAAACTTATAATTCATAGTGATAAAAAGAATTCTGTGTCCATTATTCTCTGAGCATGTGGATTGCTGAATTTAGACACCAGATCATGGTTTTCCTTTACCACTTCAAAGTTAGTATTCATTATATTTTATTAATTTAATGAAAATATTTGCATTATATGTATTAGGCACTTGTGTGGAAGAATTTACTTTTGCAAGTTATTGTGTAAAATGTGGAGAAATCGAAATAAGGATATTAAGAACTTTAGGAGACACTCCAGATTGAAAAGGCAAATAAAATATTAGTCATATGGTATTTTGCTTACAACTATATGTACAGGACTTGTGTCTTAATGTGTATACATGGAACAGATAGTAAAATCAAAGGTGTGTGTTCTCTGACTCTACTTCTTGGGATGGTCCCTAAATAAATTACTAAACACATGAACAAACATGGGTATTACAGCATTTTTGTTATAAAACATTAGAAACAACCTAAATTTCTCTTGGTTAGGGAATGAATGCAAAAAGTCTTGGTGTGTTCATGAGTAGGAATGTTTTTAGCAATTAAATGAATGGATTAAATCTGTTTGTATCAACATTAATGAATTTCATAAGCATTGAGTTGAAAATCAAGTTGCAGAATGCTACTTAATGTATGATTCCTTACATATAAAATATGAAACACATACAAAAGTGCTTAAGTTTATGGATCTACATATTTAGGTAGGAATCAGACTAGCTTCAGTGTGGTTATCTTTCGGGAAGAAGGACTAAGGAGGGGAATTGGACTAAAATGAGGAGTACAAATGGGAATTTTGACTGTTTATGTAGTGTTTTTAGTTATTAAAGAAATATGAAGTAAGCATGGCAAAATTTATTCAATATGTTAGTATTTGTTAATCCTGGAAGTTGGGTAAGTATTTGCTAGTTATGTTACTCTTGTTCATTTTTTTATATTTTAAAATATTTCATAATTTAAAAGGCAAACCTCAGGTAGCCAGATACAATGACACAATCCTGTAATCCCAGTTAGTCAAGAGGATCTCAACTTTCAGACCTGCCTGAGCAATTTAGCAAGACCTTGTTTTAAAACTAAATTGAAAGAGTTTTTTTGGCACCAGGGATTTAACCTAGGGCCACTTAACCATTGAGCCACATCCCCAGCCCTTTTTTATATTTTATTTAGAGACAGGGTCTTGATAAATTGCTGAGGCTGGCTTTGAATTCACAGTCTTCCTGCCTCAACCTACTGAGCTGCTGAGATTACAGGTGTGCACCACTGTACCTGGCTCAAACTAAAAAAAAAAATTTTTAAAGGTGTAGGTATAAAACTCAGTGGCAGAGTGTATGCCTAGTATCCATGAGGCCCTGGGATCAATCCCCAGTACCAAAAACAAACAAACAAACAAACAAAAAATCTCAGGTGTAAGGATCAGAGTAATAAACCAATCTGTATGATATTAAACTAGTCAAAGACATGAGTTGTGACTTTATATTACTGTCACAATATAATATTATTTTTTATTTTCTTTTTTTGTGTTATTGGGGATTTACCCAGGGATACTTTACCATTGAGCTACATCCCCAGCCACTGTTTTTCTTTTTGTTTTTTGTTTGTTTGAGACAGGGACTCACCAAGTTGCTTAACTCCACTAAATTGCCCAGATTCCTCTTTCTTCAGCCATCCCCCCACCCCCTTCCTGGGATTACAGGCATGCTCCACGACACCCAGCTAAATGTAATATAATTTAGTACAATAATTTTGGTTTATTTTTAACTGTTTGTATTGATATAAATATACTTCACTTTTTATGTTAGTCATGAAATTACCTCATTCATATCTTTATTATCAGCTTAATTGAATTTTTTAACAAGATGAAGAAATGGGAAGACATGGCAAATCTACCCCCACATTTCAGAGAACGTACTGAGAGATTAGAAAGAAACTTCACTGTTTCTGCTGTAATTTTTAAGAAATATGAACCTATTTTTCAAGACATTTTTAAATATCCCCAAGAGGAACAACCTCGTCAACAGAGAGGAAGAAAACAGAGGTAGGTTTTTATATCTATTTCTTGGGAATAAGTGTTTGTCTTTCTGTGTTACAGTTTTGATACCTCTGTTAATTTTGTTAGTGTTAAAAAAGAAATGTGATTTCATAAAGAATTTTTTTCCCAAGAGTTTTCTTTTAATAATGATTTTTATTTTTCATTGTGTGTTATGAAGAGTTTGGCTTCTTTCATTTTGCAAAATGTATGGGGTCTTTGTTGGTATTAACTTTCCCTTTTCATTTAATCAACCAGAAATGCAGACTGCACAAATCAGACGTTTGGGGTATTCAGCAATCAGTTGTCCTTGGTATACACTGCATATTGACTGTAATATTTTCTATTATTGACTATAGAGACTATTCTTTAATTTGATTTTTATGCCAAATTGAGTAATAAATAACCCCCTGAAATGACTTCTCCATGTATTTTGATATTATCAATCAAAGTACAGAAACTGGACTTGAGAAGGCTAGAGGAAACTGAAACTATTATGAATTTGTGCTTTCTGATCAGCTCTGCAAAGTCAGTACCTTATTCTAGCTCATTGTCTTTTTGTCTTATAGCTAAGGGCAATTAGAGGATACAAATTTGACAAAAGATTTTCTATAAAATAGAAATGGAAATTTGTGTTTAAAATAGAACTAGAAAAGTGTTGATAAAGTGCAGGAAAAGGAGTTATGTTTGACTGGAATGAATAATGTTTGCTCTCATTATGGAAAAGTTTTCCCAAGCTATGAAGGATGTTTACAATAAGTACAAACTTTGGAAAATATGACAAACCACAATTTTTAAAAAAGTTTTTTAGTTGTAGATGGGCACAACACGTTTATTTACTTTTATGTGATGCTGAGGATCGAACCCATGTGTCACATGCTAGGCAAGCACCCTACTGCTGAGCAACAACTCCAGCCCAGAAACCAGAGTTTTATATAGTTGACACTGCAGATATGGAAGCAGCTGGTCTAGTTTGTTTGAAGTTTGGGAGTTTGACTATTTGCAAATTAAGTATTTTAAACTTTGGATACAATTTTTTAAAAATTAATTTTTTTATTTTTATGTGGTGCTGAGGATCAAACCCAGGGCCTTGTCTGTGCTAGGCGAGCGCTGTACTGCTGTGCCACAACCCTGGATACAAGTTTTATTTTGTGTTTCAGCAAGGCAAGTGTGATTATTTATAGAAAGATATAGAATATCTTTTTTCTTTGGAGTGTCTAGAAACTGATTTTATATTACACTTGTTTTGATATTTATTAGGATATATATACTACCTATTTCTATTTAAGAAAATTATAAAAAAAAAAAGAAAGAAAGAAAATTATAGCTGGCACTGTGGTGCCTGCCTGTAATCTCAGAAACTCTGGAGGCTGAGACTGGAGGATTACACACTCAAGCCTAGTCTTGGAAATTTAGTGAGACCCTGTCTCAAAATAAAGAAGTAAAAAGTACTCTGTCGTAGAGTACTCCTGGACCCAATCCCCAGTATCACAAAAAAAAGAAAGAAAAGAAAACTATAAAATTAATTTAAATTTTGTGTTTGGGGTACCACAATTGAAGCCAGGAGCATTCTACCACTGAGCTACATCCCCTGCCCTTTTATTTTCTATTTGTGTGTGTGTGTGAGTGAGTGAGAGAGTGATGCTGGGGATTGAACCCATGTCTTTGTGCATGCAAGACAAGCACTCTACCAATTGAGCTATATCCCAGCCCTTATTTTCTGTTTGAGTCAGAGTCTCACCAAGTTGCCCAGGCTGACCTTGAACCTGTGATCCTCCTGCCTCAGCCTCCTGAGTAAATGGGAATATAGGATTGTACCACCTTGTTTGGTTATTAAAAATTTTTATATCACTTTTTTTTTTTTTTTCTGGTGCTGGGTACTGAACCCAGGACCTTGCCCAGGCTCTACTAAGGTACTCTACCCTCCCCCAGTCCTATAGCACTCTATACTTTTTATTATCATTTTCTGCTTACAATAATACTAACAATGTACAGCACTTACTGAGCATTTATTATGGGGGCAGGGACTCTTCTAAAACATAAACAGATATCATTCAGTTAATCTTCATGACAATCTTATGAGGTTGATATTATTGTTACAAATGGGGAAAATAAGCCTCTGGGAGGTAATTTGGCCAAGTTCACACAATTGATGAGTGTGAAGTTACTATTGAAACTAAGGTAGTCTGATTGCAGAATCCCTGTGCTTCACTATGACTGTATGCTACATCTCACACACATTATAATTTGAAAGTTTGTCATCGAGTATTTATTGAACACTTACCTAAAGGAAGTACTTTGTTAGGTTTTATGTAGGACACAGATATTCACAAACAAAATCCCATAGTTTCTGTCTTTTGAGCATTTACAGTTTTGTCAAGGTGAGGAGGCAGATAAAAAGACTCCCGTTTGTGTGATACATCTTATTACAAAAGTCACCAGAATGCAATAGATAGTAGAATATAGGATTCCTGAAGCAAAAAATAAATCTGGATGAGTGAGTTGGGTAAGGAATGGACTAAATAGAAATAGGTCTTAAAGGATGGGCAGGATTTTGACAGGTAAATTTGGAGAAAATGCATAGCCTTCTATGTGGAGGAAAAACAATAGACAGAAGCAGCAAAGCAAGAGGAAATTTGGCAGCAAGTAGGTTAGTCAAATTTTTTTCTGGGTTTTTAAGTTACAAATCCAGAATTTAGAGCGGCTCGAATATTAAACTAAAAATTTTGAATTTTATCTTGATGGGCAATCAAAGCTAGAAATAATTTATCATGTGCTGTGGTAGGGAAGCTACTTTTAAAAGCAGATCACTGACTTTTAATTCTTGTCGTGGAATTGCTGAATTAAGTACACAGTATTATATCCAAGTAGAATAAACTTTTGACAGATGGAGGACTAATGCCCAGGGAGAGAAATGTACCCAGCTAATGGTGGTACTAGAACTAAACCCAATCTCCTGATCATCTTCAGGGTATTTTGCTCTTCTTGACACCCTGTTATAATAAGGCTTTTGGGATGTAGAGATCATAGATATCTTGTCTAAACATTGGCAGAGGTTTTTGTAGGAAAGCCAGATTTAAAGCAGATCTGATCAGACAACTTGGCAAAATATAATAGGTACTCTCAATGAATGGAAGTGTAAGGGCTTGTAGGAAGGCCAGAATTTACCTTAACAAGATCTGTTTATGATTTGATGTAGTTGGGAATATTTTTAGAGAGATGTATTCTCAGCTATGAGAGTGGGGGGGCAGAGGATAGGTGACCTCCTGTAGGAGTCTTAAAGCAGCATTAGCTATGATAATGTTATAAAGATAATTACTGTTTTTCATTTTATTTTCTACCCTATGTATCTTTTTTTAAAATATTTTATTTTATTTTTGAGTTGTATTTGGACACAATAACTTTATTTTATTATGTGGTACTGAGGATCGAACCCAAGGCCTCGTATGTGCTAGGCAAGCGCTCTGCCACTGAGCCACAATCCTAGTCCTGTATCTTGACCTCAAAACTTTAAACATTTTTTCAGATATTTTTCTTTCTGAGATGAGCTCTTTCCTTGGCTCCCAGTTATTTCCTCACAGTGTTTGGTTGGGGGTAGAATTTCTTACACATTTTCCCTGTGAAGCTGAATCTGGTATTATCGCTCCTCTAACTGTGGGTTTTGTTTCACACCTAATTTGTAGTCATTTGGGATGTCTTTTTCTAATTCTTATGTTGTCTCATGACCTTTTTTTCCTCCCCCAAAGGCGACAGCCCTGTACCGTGTCTGAAATTTTCCATTTTTGTTGGGTGCTTTTTATATATGCAAAAGGTAAGAAAAGAGTAATATTTATTTACATATTAAGTAGCTTATTTAAATTTTCAGGTATTAATTTTATCAACCTGTAATATTTCTTAGGAAGAACAGATCCTCACTGAAAATTTTCTTAAGGATTTGAATCCCAGATTCTTTTTGTACCACCTTTTTTTTTTAAAAAGGGTCTTTTGTAATTCTTTACACCATCCAAATCTTCTCTTATGAAATGGAGAATCCTTTAATTTTGTCCTTACTCAACATCTTTTGGACCCAAAGCTGTTCTTCTGAATTTAAAACTGAAAACACTTTCTATTATGAACTGTATTTTTCTTGACATGTCATTCAGCTGAGTAGGACTGACCAGCCTAGAGTAGTTCAAGTTATTATCTGCATCTTAATCAGCTAAATATACTTAACCAAATGTTATGTTAGGTTTATTTTCTCTCCCTTTCTTATCACCCCATTTCACTTATTCAAGATCTGCATTCACTGAATTATGTTTAGTCTTCTGTATTTCTACTTAGGAAATATTCTTAGATATCTAAAGGAAAAAAAAGAAAATATAACTGGTTAGTTACATAGCTTTTTTTTATATTATGTGGCATATCTTTGCCTGTAAGATAGCCTAATAAAATATAAAGTTAAAAACAAAGTATCATAGAACTGGAAGGATTTTCCAGATAAGGTAATTCCCCTTTATCTGTGGAGAATACATTCTAAGACCTCTAAGTGGATTCTTGAACCCACACATGGTTCTGTATCTCATGTTCTTTTTTTAAATTGCTTTTATTTTTTTAAATACATTAGAGTGGAATGCATCACAATTCTTACTACACATATAGAAAAACAATTTTATATAAAAGTATTTTCACACCAATTCATGTCTTCATACATGTACTTTGGATAATGATGTCCATCACATTCCATTATCATTGCTAACCCCCTGCCCCTTCCCTACATGTTCTTTTTTTATACATACCAACATAAAGTCTAATTTGTAAATTAGGTATCATAAGAGATTAACAATAATAACATAATAAATTAAAACAATTATAGAATATAAGAGTTATGTGAATGTGGTCTCTCTCAAAATATCTATTGTACTTTAGATCTTAGCAACTTCAGCATACAATTTTTTTTTCTTTAATAAGTCAAGAACTGTCACTTTTTTACTTAAAGGTAGCACTTTAGGGCTTCTCTGTGGCATATCTAGGTTGCTGGCATTACTACTTTTGCTCTTTGAGGTTATTATTAAGTAAAATGAGGGTGAACGAAAAACTGCTATACTGTGACAATGGATCTGATAACCAAGAAGACTACTAGTGGATGGATAGTGTGTACCGCATGGATACACTGGGTGGAGTAGTGAACAGCAAAACAGATTTCATTTTACTATTCAGAACAGTGCACAATTTAAAACTTACAAAGTGTTTATTTCTGGAACTTTTCTATTTAATATTTTCAGACTGTTGACTTAATATCTCAAATTGCAGACAGTGAAACCATGGATAAGGGGAGATTTTGTAGAAGAGATCCTCATTATTAGATCAGGTATCTCAATTTACTCACTTTAAAATTAGGCAGCTGAGGCCCAGAGACTAGGTATTAGGAACAGAGCTAGAATTTGAACCCAGACCTCCTGGCTCTTGATTTCATGCTGAATATGAAAGCTTCTAGCAAGGATGTGTCATGCTATTTGTCTCTAGATGTGGTTTGTTTGGCTATAGCTGGTCTTCTCTAGTTAGGTGACAGATATCCTTACTTCCTTGAGCTGTGTGCTTGATACAAAAGAAGTCTGTCTTCTGTCAAATGTGAACGATATGCTGTACATCAGTCTGGCAGCTTTCTGTAGTAGGATAAAGGTGACATGATCTGTGGTGTGAAATAAAGGGTTAGGAGTCTATAAACCATTTTTATAATAGCTGCAACAAGTTTTAGCTTGTGGGGCTGATATTATATATGATAGTAATCTTTTCAGATGATTGTATTGGGAAGGTATGTCTGATTTTCAGGAGTTTTATCTGTTTTGTTTGTACTTAGGAATAAATGTATTTGGTACCATAAAAACTATTAAAAAATATTTGTTGCCCTCACTTGATCAACTGAAGTGGTGTATTTTTTGTCACTTCAAATAACTCAGTGTTTGAATCTTATTAATTCAGTCTATAACAACTTGATCCAAAGCTTTGTCCTTTTATAATCCACCACTGTGGGTTTGTTGTTGTTGTTATTGTTGTTTGTTTTTGTTTAGGGTTTTTTGTTTGTTTTTGTTTTTTGAGACAAAGTCTGGCTATATTGCCCAGGCTGTCCTTGAACTCACAATTTTCCTGCCTCAGCCTCCCAAGTAGCTGGGATTACAGGTGTGCACCCCACCCGCACTATGATCTTTTATGATGCAGGAGAATCTTTACTCAGAAATCAGCTTAATTAGTTTTCTTCGGTTCTTGATTTATTTGGTAGGATGATGGCCTCTATAGACACTTTTCCTGATGACTTTTTCCGCAGCATATGAGTATCCCAGACTCTCTCATTCCTGAACTAAGTAACTTTTTGCTTGCTATCTTTGTTGACTTCATATGGTTAAGTACACACCAGTGGCCAGTTTGGGCTCGTCACACAAAGAGCTTTGTGGTCAGAAAACCAATTGGTACCACTTCCTATTTTATAGGAAATCTCAAATCTTCTCATTCTTGATAAATTAGCCAAGTCTATGGGTTAAACAGCTTTCCAACTAGCTGTTATCTTTCTTGATTGAAATATAAAGTATCTCACAAGGTGAGATTTATTTATAAGGTCAGGGTATGGAATAGAAAGTATGTCACATTGAAATAGACCTAGAATTTAAATTAGAAGACGATCTTCAGGGGCATTTCAGCTTTTTGTCATAAATTACAGTACTAGTGTTTTTTCTTCCTGTGGCAAGTACATGTGAGTGGCAAGTTTAGACTTGTCAGTGTGATGGGCTTTGTAGCTTGAAACCAGTATATGCCACTTCCTGTTTTATATATGAGGAATTAAGTCTAATATTAAAACTCTGTAAAGCCAAGAAAGTTCATTTGGATATATCAGTATAGAATTTAATTCATTAATGATCATTTGCCATATGACACCAGAAGATTTTTTTCTTTTTAATTCATTTAAGTTGAATTGTTGAATGTTTCCATTTGTATGAAAAAAGAACCATATATCCTGATATGCTGAGGTAAGTGGTAACTTTCTTTGGGAGAAAGGAGAGAAAACCTGAAATGAAGCTCAGTGTGTATACATGCATGCATTTGGGTAGGTATTAAGTATGGAAATGCTGAGGTTTGGAAATAGTTCTCCAGATAGATTAGGCATTTACATTGAATTTATCTGATATTAAAAGAAGGTAAAATCAATATGAAGCATATAAAGACAGTATTTGACCAAAAAAGGAACAGAATTTAAGTTGCTAAAAAAAAAAAAAAACTACTAGAAATATTTCTTAATTTATGAGAATAATAAAACAATTTAACAGCCTCTATAATTTGCTTTTAGTATTAGACTTAAGCAGCGCTGCTGGAAGGACACACTTCTGTAGTTTAGGTTTAAGTTTCTTATGTGTTTGTTACCAAGCACCAACAGTTACCTTGGATAGTAACTCTGTAATTTAAATATCTTTGAGTCCCTGTCGCATTAATTTCTATAAGTTTCTATCATGTAGAAAAGTATTAAAAATGTTATATTGGAGTTCTGATGGTTTTAAAGTATGTACATGAGAAATTGATTATGAGTCATAATTTCTAAATAATATCCAAGTCAAATTGTTTCTTACAGTTTGAGGTAATTTATAAATTCTCCTTTTTTCTTTTTCTTTTTGGTACTGGGAGTTGAATCCAGGAGTGCTTTATCACTGAGCCATATTGCCAGCCCTTTTTATTATTTATTTTCAAAAAGGGTCTCCTTAAGTTACTTAGGGCCTTGCTAAATTGCTGAAGCTGGTCATTTGCCACCTTACCCAAGTGCCACTATGCTCAGCCTATAATTCTTTTCAGAAATTTCAAAATCTAGTGATAATACTAAGATTTAGTTAGCTACTAAGTATTTAGTAAGTACTTATTTAATGAATACTGAATGAATGCATGGCATTTTTAGTAAGGTTTTTGTTTGCATTTAACACTAGGAAATTTATTAAAATATATGAGTAATGTCTCAAAATGTGAACTTCCCAAAACACTTAATATAATTCTTGAGTCAACTTTGTATGATGTTGTATAGTGTCATTAAAATAAAGGAATAAATTATTTTTTTAAATATTGTAAAGTTGATGCTAACTTAATTCCATAACTGTCTATAATCCTGTAGGTAATTTCCCCATGATTAGTGATGATTTGGTCAATTCTTATCACCTTCTTCTGTGTGCTTTGGACTTAGTTTATGGAAATGCCCTTCAGTGCTCTAATCGTAAAGAACTAGTGAATCCTAATTTTAAAGGTAAGTGTTTATTTAAAAGATTCTTGGGCAACCCAGATTTCTACATTATGTTTATTATTCTTAGAGGTTGTATACATAATACAGATTTTCCAGCATCAGAGACCTATTTGAAAAAGCTTCCATCATCATAGTTATCCAGGACATATCCAGGGGTCAAAGCTCTCTTTACATTTTTTATTTTGGAGATATCACAGAGTTTCAGGTCTTTAAGTGATAACTTTAGAAGTTTCTGAAATATGTACTCAACAAGGAGAAGGCATTTAGAAATTCAGAGTAACAGAAGATTACCCATGTTAAATATCATATGACAAATAACTATACAACATATAAAAATATTAAAATATATATATTTATTGCACAGTTTTATAAAAAGAAAGAAACTCAGCAAAGATGACATTAAAGCTGATATTATTTTCAACATTGGCAAGGGTTTATACCTCACACACTCTGTAGAGGTGAAAAAGGATTTACTGTTAGAATCTTCTTTCCAATTTTTTGCTATATAAGAGTAGTTATGGTTCTAAAATAAGTAAAATGAGCTAGGCACAGTGGCACATACCTATAATTCCAGTGACTTAATAGGATTATAAGTTTGAGGCCAGCCTCAGTAATTCAGTAAGGTCCTGTCTCAAAATAAAATTTTAAAAAGGGCTGGGGGGTATAGTTCAGAGATATAGCTCTCCTGGGTTCAATCCATAGTACCTAACCCACTAATTATTTTGACAATGCATTTAGTGTGCTTTAATTTACATAATTTCTATGAAATCGCAGTTCAGAATCCAAATTGTAATTTATAAAGTATATATTAAAAAGTATTTATGTAACTAATATATAAGCTACTTTTAGTTGAATAATACCATAGTAGGATTCTAGAGAGTTATTGTCAATTTTGGAGTGGTTACAGATACAGTTTTACCTTGTCTATCAGGAGCAGAGATTTTTAAAATTAGTATAGTTACTTACTTCAGTTGCTCCTGATGTTCCTTGTGTAGGTTGAGCATCCCTAATCTGAAAATACAAAATCTGAAGTGATCTGAAATCTGACACTTTCTGAGTTCAGACATGATGATCAAAAAGTTTCAGATTTAGGGCTGGTAGATACAGCACTTCCCTACCATGTACAAGGCCCTGATTTTGATCTCCTGCACTAACAAAAATAAAAAGTAAATTCAGATTTTGGAGCGTTTCAGATTTTACATTTTTTGGATCAGGGATACTTGTCTGGTAACATCTATGCAGATTTTCTAAAATCCAGAAGATTTCAAAATCTAAAACACTTCCAAGCATTTTGGAAAAGGAATAGTCAACCTACATTCTTTGTTTTTTTTTTTTTTTTTTTTTTTTCAACTTAGTTGTAAGTGGACACAATCTTTATTTCATTTCATTTTTATGTGGTGCTGAGGATAGAACCCAGGGCCTCACACATGCTAGGCGAGCGCTCTACCACTGAGCCACACAACTCCAGTCCCTCAACCTACATTCTTTTTTGTCCTTTCTCTCATTCTTCGTTTTTTTTTTTTTTAGTTGTAGGTGGATAGAATACCTTTATTTTATTTATTTATATGTGATGCTGAGGATTGAACCCATGGCCTCATACATGCTAGGCAATTGCTCTACCACTGAGCCATAACCCCAGCCCGTCTCATTCTTTCTTAACTCCCTTTTTTCTTTCTTTCTCTCCTTACCTCTTCCTTCTTCCTCCCTCCTTTCCTTTCTTTCCTTCACCCCCTACCCCTCATGCTGGGCATTGAACCAGGGCCTGCCTCTGTGCTCCATCCCAGAACTATACCCATAGCTCATTTTTATATTTTTTTAATGGTTGCTTCCCCCATTGTTTTCTTTTAATCTTTTATTTTTCTTTAACTTCTTTTTTTGCTCTTGTGCTGAGCCTACAACAAGAATAAACTAAATTAATATGATAAATAATCTAATTAAAATCTAAGTATATAATCCTTGAACTGTAATTTTTTTTTGAAGTGGTGTTTCTTGTTTGAATGTAAGCTTATTTGCAAAGTTGTATTTTTTTTTTTTTTAGGTCTTAGAGCAATAAATTAATTTTTAATCATATCCAAATAGATGACCAAATAAAATCTTTTAAGTTGTGATATACTTTTTTAGAGTTGAATTAGGAACATATACACTGTTAACTATACATTCATATGCTATTCAGATCTTGATTAGATTCTGCATTTTGGCTTATTAAAATTTAATTTATTAAGTACTGATATCTTCATTTTATTATTTCTTTCATCACAGGCCTATGTGAAGATTTTCACACTAAGGATTTTAAACCTTCCTCTGACCCACCTTGTGTCATTGAGAAACTCTGTTCCTTACATGATGGTCTTGTTTTGGAAGCAAAGGGAATAAAGGAACATTTCTGGAAGCCCTATATTAGGAAACTTTATGAGAAAAAGGTTTGTAAGTAAAAAGATATAACAAGAAATTATTTTCTAGAGAAAGACTTGATTTCGTATGATGATTTATCTACCTACCTACTTATTTTTGGAACCAGGGATTGAATTCAGGGGTGCTCGACCACTGAGCCACATCCCCAGCCCTATTTTATATTTTATTTAGAGACAGGGTTTCACTGAGTTACTCAGCACCTCACCTTTGCTGAGGCTGGCTTTAAATTCGTGATTCTCCTGTTTCAGCCTCCTGAGCCACTGGAATTACAGGAGTGTGCCACCGTGCCTGACTCATATAATAATTTAAAATCTCTTCTTTCATCATAGCTCCTCAAGGGAAAAGAAGAAAATCTTACAGGGTTTTTGGAACCTGGGAACTTTGGAGAGAGTTTGTGAGTACATCTGTTAAAATGTTTTAATATTTTAAATTGTGTACTTAGGAAACCTCAAAGTTTAATGTTTTTATTGTTTTGTACTCTGGGAATTTAAAATGTTTTATGAGAGAATATAGGAAGCAATAAAAATTCTGTTTTTAAATTTAGTGAAAATTGTTTTTTGAATGATTAGTCACATCACGCTTTTGCAACTTTATGGGTGAAAAGTGACAATGTGGAAATATTGAGGTTTTCAGAGGTTCCTATAACAGCTGGGAAAGATAGCTAAGCTTTTCACCAGGAGTTGCATCTACCAGGCAGATTGGTACAGGGTATACACTATAAAACACTATCAGTGAGATACACTCCCTGTGCAGTGGATGCACATAGTGTAGCAATCTTATGTTTTATTCTCTTCAGTTTTTATAAACAATGATCTCAAATGAAATTTAACTTTCAAAAATTATTAGAACTTTTAGTAAATAAAAAATGAAATAATTAAGTGGCCTGAAACATTAACTGAAATGGCAGTTCTTTGAGAGAGAACATTTTGTTTTTTCTTTTTCCATATAGTAAAGCCATCAATAAGGCCTATGAGGAGTATGTTTTATCTGTTGGGAATTTAGATGAAAGAATATTTCTTGGAGAGGATGCTGAAGAGGAAATTGGGACTCTTTCAAGGTGCCTGAACTCTGGTTCAGGAACAGAGAGTGCTGAAAGAGTACAGATGAAAAACATTTTGCAACAGCATTTTGACAAGGTGAGTGGAGTCATCTCAGGAGAGTACAAAATACGGGTGCAAATAAGCTGAGGGTTCTATTTTATTTTTGTAGTTCTCTGTGTTTTATTTGTTTACTGAATGAAAAAAATAGTTCCATCCTACTTCTCTCAATTAAAAGTTATCTTGTTAATTTACTTTTCGTTAACATCAACTTTGAAAGGTTTTAGTTAGGTCTAAGCAAAAGAGAATTTATTGTAAATTAAAACAAAAGTATCATGCTGATAATTTTTGGTTTTGAAAAGATGGGCCAATAGTATACAGCCTATGCATGTGATGAACATAGTAGGGATTTATAAAATGTTAATAATTAACCTGAATTGGGGTCTTCATTAAAGAAACTGGAGAAACAAACTGTATTATTTAAGAAAATTCTATTAAAATGAGTTTCAGCATCGTGTGGTATTACTTAGACTGATAGACTGAGTTTCCCCTCCCTTTAAGTGAGTTGCTTCAGATTTGAGACTTATCTGCCTTTTTTATTTCTAAAGGTATTTTATATACCATATTGTGTCTTGGATATTGGAAAATATATCTGAACAAAATAACCATGAATATGTTGTTTTAAAGAAGCTTATAGCTAGAGTAGGGAGATGGACCTCAGATAACCAAAGAGTTAAATATATGTTGAATTATATTATATGAAGAAAAATTAAATAGATTAGTAATACAAAGTATTGGGGGTAGGGGAGAATGGATGGGCAGATGGAGGTACTATAGATAAGGTAAGAAAAAGTGTTTGAGGAGGTAATATTAGCAGAGACCTAAATAAGTGAGGAAGCAAGTCATGGAAATAGCTGCAGAAATAAGTGTGAAGCTAAGAGAATAGCAGGCGCAAGGCTCTGAGGTAGAAACTCCATGTCATTTCTGAACAGTGAGAATATTAGTGCATAAGGAATGGAGTGAGGGAGGGGAAGAGGGATAAGAAGTAAAGGGAGGGAGGAGCAAGGGATAGCTGGGATCATGCAGGCTCTGGAGGCCTTTGTAGGAACTTTTCTTTTGCACTGATGGAAATGAAAGGTTTTAAGAGGTGTTTTTGAGGAGTGACCCCTGCTATGTGATCTGATTGGCCTTTTTAAAGGTCTTGTGGGGAAGTGGGGTCAGGGGCAAGGGTGAAAGTAGGCAGTTAAGAGGCTGTTGATTATCACTATTCTAGTGATAATTCATGGATGATACTTTGATGGAGAGAGATGGCTGTATTTGGGTCACACTTTGGAGATGCCACAGGATTTATTGACATTTTGGATTAAGATGTGGCAGATGAAAAATAATGACAATAGGGTGAGTGATATAAAAGCTAACGTCCTTACAAACGCCTGTGTGGTCTTAAGTGACCTGGCCCTGTTATCATTCTGAATTCATCTCCTATTTCTTTCCTCCTCACCCATTCCACTATGCCACATTAACTTCCTTTTTCATTTTTCAGATATGCCATGCATGCTGTCTACTCAAAGCCTTTGGCCTTGCTGTTTCCTCTGCCTAAAACATGTTTCTTCAGATGTTCACGTGGCTTACTTCCTCACTACATTCTGATCTCTGATAACTTGATTACTATGTAAAATAATAACCACCAGCGTCCTCCAACCCTCAGGACTTCCTTTCTCCCGTACTCTGCTATTGATGTCATTTCAGTATTTATTGCTAGCAGTAAATAAGGAGATAGGTGGGTAGGTTGATAGAAAGAATTGTTATCTATCTCCTTGTACTAGAGCACAAGTTTCATGAGGGATGTTACCTTATTGTTTGCAGTGTTCAACATATAATAGGCATTCCAAATATATTTATGGTTAACATTTATTGAAAGGGAAGAACAGATCTTGGGGGTGGATCAAAAGTTAGGGTTACGGCTGGAAGGCTGGGGATGTAGCTCGGAGGCAAAGCACTTGCCTAGCATGTGTAAGACCCTGGGTTCCATACCTTGCACTACCAAAAAAAAAAAAACAGGAGTTAAAGTTCAACATGTTAAATCTGAGTTATGTCTTAGGCATCCTAGTAGAGTCATTGAGTAGGCAGCTCAGAAATTCATCACTGGAGTTCACAGCAGAGATTAAGGTTATGTATACATATATGCATATGTATATTTGTATATACATATTTTTTCTGGAGTTATCAGGATGTGGATGGCTTTTAAAGTTATGGAATGAAGAGAGATTACTTAGCAGTGTGAGTTTTAAGGACAGCTGCATTGCAAATTTTGGAAGTCTTCACTTGGAGAAGGAACAGCCTAGTATATATATGTGTATGTGTGAGTGTGTATGTGGTTTTTTTTTTTTTTTTTTTTTTTCAGTACTGCAGTATTTGAAGCCAGGGTACTGTACCACTCACCTATATCCCCAGATTTTTTTATTTTATAGTTTAAATCAAGGTCTTGCTAAGTTGCCCATGCTGGCCTTGAACTTGAGATCTTCCTGCCTCCACTCCCTGAGTAGCTAGGACTAGAAGAGTACCATTGTGCCCAGCAACATCCTAGTATTTTTAAACTATCAACTTCATATCATACTTGAGTTAAAGAAAAATTCCTCTTGGTTAGAATGCACAGGGAGCTTTAAGTAAGTTAAACACTTAAAACAGTGCTACCAAATAGCTCCATGTTGACCTTGAAGAGAATAGGCTGGAAACTGGTTGTTATATTCTGATTTCCTCTATGAAAATGCTGCCTGTGGGTAATGTGGTTAAATGTTGCTGGCTGCTGTTGACTTCTTACGTGCACCGGGTATTTTTCTCCCTCAAATCAGGCACAGGTTCATATACGGTAAAGAAGTTGGCTTCAAGAGAGCTAAGGCAGAGAGTTAATGCAGTTCATCTACCCAGATCATGTTATGAACTTAAAAAAATAATAATAGGATGAATTTCCTCTAAACAAAATAAAATAAGGGTCTCAGCTCTACTGGTCTTTTTTTTTTAAATGAGACAAGGGACAAGGTCTTGCTAAGTTGCGTAGGGCCTCACTTTTGCTGAGGCTGGCTTTGAACTCCTGATCCTCCTGCCTCAGCCTCCTCAGTCGGTGGATTACTGGTGTGTGCTGGCATGTCCAGCTAGCTCTACTGCTATCTGAGACATATAGAAAGCATACATATTTAATGTAGAAACCACATAGATTTCTTTCTTTTTTAAAAAATTTTTAAATTTGTTCTACTTAGTTGTAC
The DNA here is from genome assembly GCF_021218885.2 of Marmota monax. NCBI lineage: Eukaryota > Metazoa > Chordata > Mammalia > Rodentia > Sciuridae > Marmota > Marmota monax. The sequence goes on from NW_026695224.1 coordinate 7,337,528, forward strand.
ATGACAGCAGAATGCATTTCAATTCATTGACCACAAATGGAGTCCAACATTTCAATTCTCTGGTTGTATACGGTGTAGAGACACACCATTCATGTAATCATACATGTACCTAGGGTAATGATGTCCATCTCATTCTACCATCTTTCCTATCCTCATAACCCCTTCCAGCCCTCCCCTTTGCCCAATCCAAAGTTCCTCCATTCTTCCCATGCCCCACCACCATCATAGATCAGTATCCACTAATCAGAGAAAACATTCAGCCTTTGGTTTTTTGAGATTGGCTTACTTTGCTTAGCTTAATATTCTCCAACTCCATCCATTTACCTACAAATTATGCCATAATTTTATTCTCTTAATGCCGAGTTTTATACCTTGTGTATATATATCATAGTTTCTTTATCCGTTCATCTATTGATGGACATCTAGGTTGGTTCCACAGTTTAGCTAATGTGAATTTAGCAGCTATAAACATTGGTGTGGCTATATTACTATAGTATGCTGATATTAAGTCCTTTGGATATAGACCAAGGAGTGGTATAACTGGGTCAAATGGTGATTCCATTCCAAGTTCTCTGAGGAATCTCCACACTGCTTTCCAAAGTAGTTGCACCAATTTGCAGTCCCACCAGCAATGTATGAGTGTACCTTTTCCCCCCACATCCTCTCCAACACTTATTATTGCTTGTATTCTTGATAACTGCCATTCTGACTGGGGTGAGATGAAATTTTAGTTTTGATTTGCATTTCTTTAATTACTGAAGATGTTGAACACTTTTTCATATATTTGTTGATTGCTTGTATATCTTCTGAGAAGTGTCTGTTCAGTTCCTTAGCCCATTTATTGATTGGGTTGATTTTTTTTTTCGGTGTAAGTTTTTTGAGTTATTTATATATCCTAGAGATTAGTGCTCTGATGTATGTGTGGTAAAAATTTGCTCCCATACTGTAGGCTGTCTCTTCACCTCAGTGATTGTCTCTTTTTACTGAGAAGAATCGTTTTAGTTTGAATCTATCCCATTCAATAAATTCTTGATTTTATTTCTTGCACTTTAGGACTTGTTAAGGAAGTTGGGGCCTAATCTGACATGTTGAAAATTTGGGCCTACTTTTTCTTCTATTCAGTGCAGGGTCTCTGGTCTAATTTCTAGTTCCTTGATCCACTTTGAGTTGAGTTTTGTGCATGGTGAGAGAGAGAGAGAAGTTTAATTTTATTTTGCTACAGATGAATTTCCAATTTTCCCAGCACCATTCGGTGAAGAGGCTATCCTTTCTCCAATGTATGTTTTTGGTGTCTTTGTCTAATAAGATAACTGTGTTTATATGGGTTGGTCTCTGTGTCTTCTATTCTGTACCATTGGTCTACATGTCTGTTTTGGTGCCTATACCATGCTGTTTTTGTTACTACTGCTCTGTAGTATAGTTTTAGGTCTGGTATTGTGATACCTCCTTCTTCACTTTTCTTGCTAAGGATTGCTTTGACTATTCTGGGTCTCTTATTTTAACAAATGAATTTCATGATTGCTTTTTCGAGTTCTATGAAGAATGACATTGGGATTTTTTTTATATTTTTTAGTTTTAGGTGGACACAATATCTTTAATTTACATTTATGTGGTGCTGAGGATCAAACACAGTGCCTCATGCATGCTAGGCGAGCACACTACCACTGAGCCACGACCCCAGCCCCTGGCATTGGGATTTTAATAGGAATTGCATTAACTCTGTATAATAGTTTTGGTATTCATGGCCATTTTGACAATATCGACACTGCCTATTCAAGAGCATGGGAGATATTTCCATCTTCTAAGGTCTTCTTCAGTTTCCTTCTTTAGGTTCTGTAGTTTTTGCTGTAGAGGTCTTTTACTACTTTTGTTAGATTGATTCCCAAGTATTTTATATTTTTTGAGACTATTTTGAATGGGGTAGTTTAGAAACCACATAGATTTATTTCTGAGCTTTTCTGTATCAAGTGAGAATTGAACAGCTTGTTCTGATGCCAGTTGAAAATTGTGCTAGGTGTTTTTAAAACTCTCTAGAGTAAGTACATTTAATACTTAGGGAAATATGGCTTGTCTTTTTTAAATATCAAAAATGCTGCTGAGGACTGGGGTTATAGCTCGGTGATGGACTATTTGCTTTGCATGCACAAGGCCCTGGGTTCCATAATAATAATAATAAAAAGATAGTATTAAGCTATTTTAACTACTTTAATTTTTCAGAGTTTATGCAAAAATCAGAAAAGATGCTTTATTTGCAGATGTATTTATGCTTAAATTCTTTGTCTTTAAGTTGTATCTTTTTTATATTATATACAAGAATACATTTCTGGGAAGACTTGTCTATTCTAGAGAGAAAAAGTGTGATAGAGTCCAATAACTAAAGATAGTGGAGGTCGGATACAAAAACATATCAAAAAAATTGTGCACCATGATCAAGTAGGATTCATCCCTGGGATGCAAGGCTGGTTCAATATACGGAAATCAATAAATGTTATTCACCACATCAATAGACTTAAAAATAAGAACCATATGATCATCTCGATAGATGCGGAAAAAGCATTCGACAAAGTACAGCATCCCTTTATGTTCAAAACTCTAGAAAAACTAGGGATAACAGGAACATACCTCAATATTGTAAAAGCAATCTATGCTAAGCCTCAGGCTAGCATCATTCTGAATGGAGAAAAATTGAAGGCATTCCCTCTAAAATCTGGAACAAGACAGGGATGCCCTCTCACCACTTCTGTTCAACATAGTTCTCGAAACACTGGCCAGAGCAATTAGACGAAAGAAATTAAAGGCATAAAAATAGGAAAAGAAGAACTTAAATTATCACTATTTGCAGATGACATGATTCTATACCTAGCAGACCCAAAAGGGTCTACAAAGAAACTATTAGAGCTAATAAATGAATTCAGCAAACTGGCAGGATATAAAATCAACACGCATAAATCAAAGGCATTCCTGTATATCAGTGACAAATCCTCTGAAATGGAAATGAGGACAACCACTCCATTCACAATATCTTCAAAAAAAATAAAATACTTGGGAATCAACCTAACAAAAGAGGTGAAAGACTTATACAATGAAAACTACAGAACCCTAAAGAGAGAAATAGAAGATGATCTTAGAAGATGGAAAAATATACCCTGTTCATGGATAGGCAGAACTAATATCATCAAAATGGCGATATTACCAAAAATTCTCTATAGGTTTAATGCAATGCCAATCAAAATCCCAACGGCATTTCTTGTAGAAATAGAGAAAGCAATCATGAAATTCATATGGAAAAATAAACGACCCAGAATAGCAAAAACAATGCTAAGCAGGAAGTGTGAATCAGGCGGTATAGCGATACCAGACTTCAAACTATACTACAGAGCAATAGTAACAAAAACAGCATGGTACTGGTACCAAAACAGGCGGGTGGACCAATGGTACAGAATAGAGGACACAGAAACCAATCCACAAAACTACAACTATCTTATATTTGATAAAGGGGCTAAAAGCATGCAATGGAGGAAGGATAGCATCTTCAACAAATGGTGCTGGGAAAACTGGAAATCCATATGCAACAAAATGAAACTGAATCCCTGTCTCTCGCCATGCACAAAAGTTAATTCAAAATGGATCAAGGAGCTTGATATCAAATCAGAGACACGCCGTCTGATAGAAGAAAAAGTTGGCTACGATCTACATACTGTGGGGTCGGGCTCCAAATTCCTCAGTAGGACACCCATAGCACAAAAGTTAATAACTAGAATCAACAAATGGGACTTACTCAAACTAAAAAGTTTTTTCTCAGCAAAAGAAACAATAAGAGAGGTAAATAGAGAGCCTACATCCTGGGAACAAATCTTTACTCCTCACACTTCAGATAGAGCCCTAATATCCAGAGTATACAAAGAACTCAAAAAATTAGACAATAAGAGAACAAACAACCCAATCAACAAATGGGCCAAGGACCTGAACAGACACTTCTCAGAGGAGGACATACAATCAATCAACAAGTACATGAAAAAATGCTCACCATCTCTAGCAGTCAGAGAAATGCAAATCAAAACCACCCTAAGGTACCATCTCACTCCAGTTAGATTGGCAGCCATTATGAAGTCAAACAACAAGTGCTGGCAAGGATGTGGGGAAAAGGGTACACTTGTACATTGCTGGTGGGACTGCAAATTGGTGCAGCCAATTTGGAAAGCAGTATGGAGATTTCTTGGAAAGCTGGGAATGGAGCCACCATTTGACCCAGCTATTCCCCTTCTTGGTCTATTCCCTAAAGACCTAAAAAGAGCATGCTACAGGGACACTGCTACATCGATGTTCATAGCAGCACAATTCACAATAGCAAGACTGTGGAACCAACCTAGATGCCCTTCAATAGATGAATGGATAAAAAAAATGTGGCATTTATACACAATGGAGTATTACTCTGCATTAAAAAATGACAAAATCATAGAATTTACAGGGAAATGGATGGCATTAGAGCAGATTATGCTAAGTGAAGCTAGCCAATCCCTAAAAAACAAATGCCAAATGTCTTCTTTGATATAAGGAGAGTAACTAAGAACAGAGTAGGGTCGAAGAGCATGAGAAGAAGATTAACATTAAACAGGGATGAGAGGTGGGAGGGAAAGGGAGAGAGAAGGGAAATTACATGGAAATGGAAGGAGACCCTCAGAGTTATACAAAAGTACATACAAAAGGAAGTGAGGGGAAAGGGAAAAATAATACAAGGGGGACAAATGAATGTCAGTAGAGGGGGCAGAGAAAGAAGAGGGGAGGGGAGGGGAGGGGGGATAGTAGAGGATAGGAAAGGCAGCAGAACACAACAGACACTAGTATGGCAATATGTAAATCGATGGATGTGTAACTGATGTGATTCTGCAATCTGTATATGGGGTAAAAATGGGAGCTCATAACCCACTTGAATCAAAGTGTGAAATATGATATATCAAGAACTATGTAATGTTTTGAACAACCAACAATAAAAAAAAAATTAAAGATAGTGGAGGGGCAAAAAGATTGAAGATTGCTTTTCCTCAGATTGCCTTTATGGAGAATGTTTAATCGTCTCTCTGAAGGAGATTTGATGCTTTGGATGGATTTTACTTGGGCCAGATTTAATCCATAGCTTTCTTTCATTTGTCCATCTTTTGAGATTTGCAGACATGATGGTGAATATGAGCTGTCAAATTCTGTTTCTCAGACATGAGAATAATATTCTTAACTTTTAAAAACATAATGCTTATCTTTCCTTTGAGCTCAAGTTTTGAAGGAGAGATAATAGGAAGATATACCTTAAAGTTTTAACTTTTTTTTCCCTTTGGTACTCGGGGATTGAACTCAGGATACTTTAACACTGAGCCATATCCTCAGCCCTTTTTATTTATTTATTTTTTTTATTTTGACACAGGGTCTTCCTAAGGTGCTTAAGGCTTCCATGAGTTGCTAAGGTGGGCCTCAAACTTGTAATCTCCTGCCCTAGACTCCTAAGTCACTGTGATTACAGGCATGTGCTACCTCACCTGGCTTAAAGTTTTAACTTTTAAGACAAACATATAGTTGGCTAAAATAAATAGTGTCTTGTCACATATCTTTACATGGATAATGGCAGCTCTTAGTTGTGTTATATTTAAGTTCTAGGAAGGTGATAAATGAGTTGCTAAAATTTATTGATATTGTAAAGATAAGGTCTGATTGACTTAAATTCCTATTTGTGAAGTAACAAAGTCTTTCTTACCTAATAATTTTTTTTCACCAGTCTAAAGCACTTAGAATCTCCACACCACTCACTGGTGTGAGGTACATTAAGGAGAACAGCCCTTGTGTGACTCCCATTTCTACAGCTACACATAGCTTGAGTCGTCTTCACACCATGCTGACGGGCCTCAGGAATGCACCGAGTGAGAAATTGGAACAGATTCTCAGGTTAGTTTGAGCTCTGGCTACCTTTCCAAGATTGGGTGTTGATCATTTTCCAATTCCTATATCAATTTTTCACTATTATACCTCATTTTAATAATTGTATAGCAGTTGTATGCTCAGTCTTGTTGGTCAGCAGAGGACATAGCAATATAAGATGAATAAGCAGAAGGTCATCTTTGCTCATATTTCTCTAATGTGATATAGGAAATGGTAAACTAACAATGCAAAACCCTGTGTGATAAGGTACCAAATCTCATTATCAACTATTTTACAATTGTAGAAAAGGAGGTTGTGTGGTCAGTGTCAATGAGAGTTGGCATAGAACTTCATGAACCCTTTCATGAACCTGAACAAATTTCTGAAAGGTGGATCAGATTTGAACAGATAAGATGAAGCTTTCTGTGTTCATAAAGCAAGAGTAAAACCACTGTTGCTTTTGAAAGCTCTCTAAAACACTCAGCCTACAAAGAAAGTTAACTGCCTCCCAACTCTAATCTTAAATACCCTCAGTGGGGTTAAATATTACCAGTAAATACTAGGTAAAATCAAAGGTTTTGCATTTGTAAAAAGGTAAGTGTGTGTCATAAATAAAATTCTGGTTATATACAATACTTGGTAATTATCTCTAACAGAATTATAACTGTTTTTTTTAAAAATTTTTTTCCAAGCTTGTTATGTTTTTACAGTGAACGTATATATTTATGATCAAAATAAACACACAGAGGTTACAAAGGCCCATATGGTGGTATTTGTATAATCCTTCTGAATTTAATTTATATTGCTTTCTAATTAAAAAGAATCAATGACATAAACCTCATTTTGGTGAAAAAAAAAAAAAGAATGTCAGTAATGATTTATGTGAGTCTGCAGTATAGGATACATACCTCTTCCTGTTTTCTTTCAGGTGTTCTTAAAAGCACCTATGTTCTCTAGGGAATCAATTGAAGGCAGTTTTTGGTTATTATCAGTTATTGGGGATGTGCAAGTTGAGTTTGGACCAGTCATGGCATTAGTTGGTCCCCAGGGCCAAGATTACTAAGTTTACCAAAGTGAAGGGTACAGTGCCTCACAAGATAGCATATGTACTTTTTCACTCCAAATAGTAGTCTAGCCACCTTTGTAAAGGAAGCATGGGATCGTCTGAATTAACTTGGAAAGTATATAGTGTCCAAAGATTTTACATTTACATGTTAATGAAATTACAGAGTTATAATATTTTATCCTTTCATAACCTGATACAACATTTATATTAGACAGTTTTTTATTACTTTTTAGGACATGTTCCAGAGATCCAACCCAGGCTATTGCTAATAGATTAAAAGAAATGTATGAAATATATTCTCAGCATTCCCAGCCAGATGAGGATTTCAGTAATTGTGCTAAAGGTAAGGTTTATTATTGTATTTAAGTACATGGAGTCCTTTCTTGGTAATCCAGTCAGAAACATGAAAAGACTTATGACTAAATGGAGAGGTGTAGTGTGGCTTTTTTTTCTTTTATCCAAGTGATTTCTAGGCCCCTCTCTGAAAGAAACTTTAGACTAGTATCTATATTATGTTAGATTTTTTGTTCTTTTTTTATTGGTAAATTCTTTTTCATGTGTGTGGTTTAACCACTGAGCTGCATTCCCAGCCCTTTTTATGTTTTGAGACAGGGTCTCACTGAGTTACTTAGGGCCTTGCTAAATTGCTGAGGCTGGCTTTGAACTTTCCATCCTCCTGTGTCAGCATCCAAAGTCACAGGGATTAACAGGTGTGCATCACCATGCCTGATGGCTATTGGTAAATTCTTTAGTTTTCATTTGTAAACTGGAAATTAAACAAACTATAGTGATTCTTCAACATAGTCAACCCATTTATCTATCCTTGTTCTTACTATCTCTTTTCTGAAATGCTTGGGACTAGAAGTGTTTCACATTTCAGATTTTTTTTCAGACTTTTGAGTATTAGATGTACAAATTGAAATATCTGGGGAATAGGACACAAATCTGAACACAAAATTTATTCATGTTTTATATATATAGCCTAATACTTTAATGCAGTAGTTTTAGTGTATCTGTGTTTTGCCTGTGACATGAGTTCAGGGTTGAATTTTCAAATGACTCCATCCTGGTGCTCAAAAAGTTTCAGATTTTGGATCATTTTGGATTTTGGATTTCCACGTTAGGGATGACCAACCTGTAACTGGTACATATGCCCAACCCTGGCCTGGGAATTGTTGATGTCAAATTGGAACCAAGTATGTGGAATAGTAAACCAATTACATATCTCTTAGCATCTGTCAGCTTCTCATTACTGTAAATAAAACACCCGAGAGTATTAACTTAGAAAAGGTTTATTCATCTCACTGTTTTGGAGGTTCCATTCCATGATCAAGTAGCTCCATTGTTTTGGGCCTCTTGGGGGGATTCTGGATAACAATGTCAGGGAGTATGTGGTGAGGCAAACTCATATCATAAGCCAGAAAACAACAAGAAAGAGACAAGAAGAGATGGGGATCCCAGTGCCTCCAGTGACTTAAGGACTTCCAATTAGGCCCCATCTGGTAAAGGTCCCACCACTTTCCCATAGAGCCACTCTTAGGACCAAGTCTATTACATGGGTATTTAGAGGATATTCAACATCCAAACTGTAGCATCATAGAACTATTTTTTTTTTCCAAACAGAACAAAAAGGTGAGAATCTTAATGCAGTGATATTATAATTTTTTTATATGTAAATTTCAGTTAGCAATTTTAGAAAAATATGAATGTTACCATGAAGAATATAAGGAATTTTAGGGATAATTGAATAAGCAATTATAGAAAAGGCATGTATCTGAAGTATGGGTTTGGTATTTAAATTTTATTTTGTGGGTGGAGAGAGTGTGATGGGCCTTCATTTTCCATGTTGTTTATTTTCTTGGTATTTGATTTTTGTGTTTTTAAAATTATTTCTACAGAAATTGCCAGCAAACATTTTCGTTTTGCAGAGATGCTTTACTATAAAGTATTAGAATCTGTTATTGAGCAGGAACAAAAAAGACTGGGAGACATGGATTTATCTGTGAGTAAAACAGTTTCCTTCTTCTCTACTCAAAAATTAAAAAAAAAAAAATAAGGTGGGGTAGAGAAGAGGGAAAGAAAGGACAGAAGAGGGAGGAAGGTAAGGAAGGAGGAAGAGCCATTAAAAAGAAATGATGTATGACTCTAGGGAATAAGATTGGCATCTCAGAATAGACACAATTTAGGAAGATGAAAAGAGTTCTGGAGGTGGAGGGTGGTTATGGTTACATAACACTGTTACCATACTTAACATCACTGAATTGTAAACTTCAAGATGGTTAAATGCTGTTTTGTTAAGTATATTTTACCACAGTAAAGGTTTTTTTTTAAATCAGTTACTTTGGTGAATATAAATTTATTGGCCTCTAAATTGTAGCTGTTTTATATATATCCTTCAATATGTGCTTTACAAAAAATAAAGTCATAAGTCATAAAATAGCCCTTTAAATTCATACAGCAGTTTATACACACACACATATACGTATACACACGCACCTGTTTATCCCTCTCTCTGTCCCTTGGTAACCTTTACTTAGTCTGTTTTCTGGCTGTCTTTTTTTATGAATTTATTTACCTATGCTAGGTATCTCATTTAAATAGAATTAAGTACAATATTTGTCCTTCTTAGTCTGGCTTAATGCACTTCTCAGGGTTTATCCACATTCTAGCATATATCACAATTTTTCCCTTTTGTTTAAACATTTTGTTTATCCATTCATTTTATGGTGAATATTTGGATCATTTCTACCTTTTGACTACTGTGAATAATGCTGCTGTTAATATTGGTGTAAAAGTATTTGTCAAGCATCTGTTTGAGTCCCTGCTAACAGTTCTTTTGAGTTCTTCAGACCTAGAAGTATAATTGCTAGATCATGGTAATTTTTCTTTTCCTTCTTTTTTTTTTTTGGTGGGGGGGCAGAGTTGGTGGGGGAAGACAGTTCTGGGGATCAAACCCAGGCTTTTGTGCAAGCATTCTATTACTGAGCCACATCCCTAACTCCATGTGGTGATTATTTGTTTAACTTTTTCAGGAACTGCCATACTGTTTGCCATAGCAGCTCTACCACTTTCTTTACATTCTCACCGCCCCTACATCAGGGTTTTGGCTTTCTCACATTCTCAAAACATTTGTTATTTTTCATTTTTTGAAAAATATTTATCTTGATGGATATGAAGTAATATCTCATGGTGCTTTTGATTTGCATTTCCCTAACAATTTTTAAAATTCTAGATATTAATTCTAGATGTTAATCCTTTCTAGATTCGTTTTTAAAATTCTACATTTTAATCCTTTACCAGGTGTCCAATTTGTAAGTATTTTCTCCCATTCTGTGGGTTTTGTTTTCACCCTGTTGGTAGTCTCCATTTAGTCTTTTTTTTTTTTAATATTTTTTTACTTGTCAGTGTACCTTTTATTTATATGCAGTGCTGAGAATTGAACCCAGTGCCTCACATATGCTAGGCAAGTGCTTTACCACTGAGTCACAATTCTAGCTCTCCAGTTTGTTTATTTATTTATTTATTTATTTTGGTAGTGTTGGGGATTGAACCCAGGGCTTTGTGCATGTGAGGCAAGCACTATACCAACTGAGCTATATCCCCAGCCCCATTTATTCTTAATTTTTAAATTTTGATGAATTCTCATTTATCCGTATTTTTTCTTGTTGGCTGAGTAACTTTTTAATTCAAAAATACTAAATATTCATATACATTTTGAGAAACTAATAAGCAAAGCAAATCACCTGTAATTATGTCACCCTACAATAAACATGTTTTTTGGCACATGGTCATCAAGCCAGTCACCTTCTTGCCTGCCTTCCAGCTGTCTTTTTGTGACAGTGCCCTCTTACTGTGAAAACTGTTTTGTAATATCTTTTTACGTTATCTAAGCATCAGGGTGCATTTGCATTTTGGTTAGAGATGTCATATTTCATAATATATAAGATTTTTGTAAGTTCTTATATATTCCTTTATATTTTTGATAAAATAAAGCTTATTTATAGAGTTAAGAAAGGTTCTGTAAGAAAGTAAGCACATACTTCCACTAACTCAGAAAACAAGACCTTATCTGGTATTTTTATTTTAAGTATGAAATGTCCTTTTAGAGTAGGCTAATGTTTCTAAATGTTTTTAACTTTGTTTTATAGGGTGTTCTGGAACAAGATGCATTCCATAGATCACTCTTAGCTTGCTGCCTTGAGGTTGTCACTTTTTCTTATAAGCCTCCTGGGAACTTTCCATTCATTACCGAAATATTTGATGTACCACTTTATCATTTTTATAAGGTATTTTTTTCTTTTCATGTTTTTTCTAATTGGTGCACTATAGTTGTATATAGTGATGGGATCTGTTATATATTCAAATATGCACATGATATTTATTATAAGGTATTTTTTTTAAACTATGATATTAATGATCATGGATGAGATGAACTTCCTGTTGTTAGTCCTTAACAACTTTTTGTTTGTTTTGTGGTATTGGCAATTGAACCAGTGCTTTGCATGTACTAGGCAAGCACTCTATTACTGATACAACTCTCCAGACCTTTTTATTTTATTTGAGATAGGGTCTCACTAAGTGGTTCATGCTGACCTCAGTCTCCTGAGTAGCTAGGATTACAGGTGTGTACCACCACACCCAACTGATAAAGGATTTTTAGAATACTGTGATTTCAGGAGTCTTATAAGGCTTTAAAAAGTAATGTGCACATCACTAGCTAATCTTGTATAGCAGCCCTTTTTTTTGTTGTTGTTATGAAAGTTAAATAACATTGAGAATAGTTTGAAAAAGTAAGTTCTCTAGCTGGGTGTGGTGGCACATGCCTGTAATCCCAGGGACTTGGAAAGCTAAGGCAGGAATGTTGCAAGCTCAAGGCCAGACTCAGCAATTTAACAAGGCCCTGAGCAACTGGTATGACTCTGTCTCAAAATAAAATATATAAAGGGCTGGCGATGTGGCTCAGTGGTTAAGCCCAGGGTTCAATTCCTGGTACCAAAAATTAATAAATAATTTCCTGTCATTACAGAGAGGCATTAATCTCCTAGCTATTTACTTCTTTTGTTTGGTACTAGGGATTGAACACAGTGACACTTTACCACTGAGCTACATCCCCAGCCCTTTTTTATTTTGAAACAGGGTCTTCCTTGATGTTAACTTAGCATATGGTCAAAATTAGTTTCTATCATGTCATATATCAAATGTATAAAGGGCTTTGATATATTTTTTGTTTTGTTTTTTTTTCTTTTGTGTGTATGCTGGGGATTGAACCCAGGGTCTTGTACTGAGGCACATACCAGGCTCTTAGTATAAAATATTAACAGTAATGTTTTCATACTCAATATACAAAGGATATTTTTTCATTTACACATTTTGATATATATCACTGTAGAAAATATTTTATATAATTTATATATATACATTATTATTTACAAGATAGTAAAAGGAAGAACCACTGTTTCAAAATCAAACTTTTGTTAAATTTGTAATTTTTGATATTTGTCTAAATATTGAAAAATATTTAAACAGATGTGCCCATTTTACTTTTATGCTTAGTAAAAATTTTTTGTGTGAAAAATCATAGTAATCATTATTATTATTAAATGAACCAAGGCCTTTTTCTTTATTTCAGGTAATAGAAGTATTCATTAGAGCAGAAGATGGCCTTTGTAGAGAGGTGGTAAAACACCTTAATCAGATTGAAGAACAGATCTTAGATCATTTGGCATGGAAACCAGAGTCCCCACTCTGGAATAGAATTAGAGACAATGAAAACAGAGTTCCTACATGTGAAGAGGTTTGTGAAAGTATCCTAACAGCTTTTTATAAGAAAAGTACATCAATATCTATCCTATTCCATTACCCTTTCACCAAACAGCATTTAAATTTAGTATTTTCCATGTAGGGGGTGAAAACTTGATAGTTGGCATTAATATCTACCTCTGTAAATATTAACAAGAGCCAGGAATAATTTGAAATTGTCCCAAGGTTTCAGTGACATTAAAATTCAATTGTTTTTCTTGATTCCTGATCAAGTTTCTCTTCATTAGCATAATTGCCATTCTAACTCTCCAAATCAGTAATAAAGGTTGATTCATATTTAATACCCAATTTTCAGTTTGGGAGGCTTTTTAGTTTTAATATGAAAATGGAAAAAGCTGATTTTATTAAGGTGGAAGAACTAATGAGCCAAGATAGTTTACTTCTTAGAGTGCTACTGTATTTCTAATGAAAATGCTTCTTCAAATATTACCATTTTGTGTGAACAATTATTTATAGGTCATGCCACCTCAGAACCTGGAAAGAGCAGATGAAATTTGTATTACTGCCTCCCCTTTGACTCCTAGAAGGGTGAGTGAAGTTCGTGCTGATACAGGAGGGCTCGGAAGAAGTAAGTTCAAAATGTTAGAAGGAATATTTTGGAACCTTGCACCAAAATCTGTGATTTGGTCCCACATGAATCACTTAAAAATAATGGTTTTAAAGAATATTTAATGAGGAAAATATATGACAGAACAAGAATCTTCTTACTTGTTGTGGTGGGCATAGCACCCATGGCCTCATACATGCTAGGCAAGCACTCTACTTCTGAGTTTTATCCCCAAGCCTCAAGTTACTTTTTAAAAGGATAGGATGCTATATATTTAATGTGATCCTTATTTTTAAAGTGAATGTTTTCCTCAAAGCATAAAAATGGGCAGAAGTGGAAAAACCAACTTTTAAGAATAATTCTTGTTGGGTGATAGAATTACCAGTGATGTCTATAATTTTTTAAAAAGGGAAATGGGTTTTATTTTTAAGATTAGAAGAAGTAGAGGTCTTCTTAAGGTTAGAGCTGCATGAACCAATTAGTACAAATACCAGTGAGATAAGAGAACTCGGTGGCCTAAACATGTTCAGTTTTATCAGTTGAGCTGTGCTACCTGAATTAGGATGACAGCAGTGCTGGTCCAAGAAGTACAGAAAAGAGCAGGTTTGCTATGCATCTGGTTTATATTTTAATCAGCTTCTTAGATCTACTAGGTGCAAAATTTAAATATACCCTATTTGCCAACAACATGATTCTATATTTAGAAAACCCAAAAATGCCACCAGAAAACTTCTAGAACTCATAAATAAATTCAGTAAAGTAGGAGGATATAAAATTAACACCCATAAATCAATTGTGATCCTGTACACCAATGATGAATCAACTGAAAGAGAAATTTGGAAAACTATCCCAGTCACAATAGTCTCAAAAAAACTAAAATACTTGGGACCCAATCTAACAAAAGAGGTGAAAGACATCCTCAATATGAACTACAGAACACTATAGAAAGAAATTGAAGACCTTAGAAGATGGAAAGATCTCCCAAGGTTCTTGGTTAGGCAGAATTAATATAGCCAAAATGGCCATATTACCAAAAATGCTATACAGATTTAATGCAATTCCTGTGAAAATTTCAATGACATTCTTCATAGGTTTAGAAAAAGCAGCTGTGAAAATCATTTGGAAAAATAAGAGGCCCATAATAGCCAAAGCAATCCCTAGCAAGAAGAGTGAAGCAGGGGGCATCACAATACCAGACCATAAGTTACACTACAGAGTTATAGTCACAAAAACAACATGGTATTGGCACCAAAAAGACATGAAGACCAATGGAACAGAATAGAATCCTCAGAGACAAACCCACATAGAGTTATCTCATACTAGACAAAGGTGCCATAAACATACATTGGAGGAAAGATAGCCTCTTCAACAAGTGGTACTGGGAAAACTGGAAATCCATATGTAGCCAAATGAAACTGAACCCCTATCTCTCACCCTGCACAAAACTCAACTTAAAGTGGTTCAAGGAACTAAGCATTTAGACCAGAGACCCTGTGCCTACTAGAAGAAATGTAGGCCCAACTGTCCATCGTGTCATTTTAGGAACTGACTTCCTCAAGGAGACTTCTAAAGCACAAGAAGTAAAATCAAGAATAAATGGGATGGTATCAAACTAAGAAGTTCTTCACAGCAAAGGAAACCATCAAGAACATGAACAGAGAGCCAATAGAATGGGAGAAAATCTTTGCACCTTATACCTCAGAGCATTAATCTCCAAGATGTACAAAGAACTCAAAAAATCCTAACACCAAAACCCTCAAATAACCCAATCAATAAATGGGCAAAGGAACTGAACAGATACTTTACAGAAGAGTAATATGAATGGTTAAAAAATATCTGAAAAAATGTTCAACATCACCAGCAATTAGATTTTTCATCTCACTCCAGTCAGAATAGTAATTATAAAGAATACAAGTAAAAATAAATGTTGGCAAGGTTGCAGGGGAAAAGGTACACTCATAGATTGTTGGTGGGACTGCATATTGGTACAACTACTCTGGAAAGCAGTATGGAGTTTCCTCAGAAAACTTGGAATGGAACCACCATTTGATTTAGTTATTACCACTCTTCAGTATATATCCAAAGGACTTAAAATCAGCATATTACAGTGATGTAGCCACGTGAATGTTTATAGCAGCTCAGTTCACAATAACTAAGCTATGTAACCAACCAGGATGCCCTTAAACAGAAGAGTAGATAAAGAAAATGTGGCATATACACAATGGCATATTACTCAGCCATAAAGAAGAATGAAATTATGGCATTTGCCAGTAAATGGATGGAAATGGAGCCCGACATATGCTAAGTTTAATAAGCCAATCCCAAAAAACCAAAGGTTGAAGGTTCTCTCTGATATGCAGATGCTAATACACAATAAAGGGGGAGGAAGGAAGAATATAAGTTCATTGAATTAGACAAAAGGGAATGAAGGGAAGGGAGTAGAGATGGGAATAGGAAATACAGTAGAATGAAGCAGACATAACTTTCCTGTGTTCATATAGGAATACATGACCAGTGTAATTCTACAACATGTTCAACCACAAGAATGGGATCCTAATTAGAATAAATTAAACACTGTGTATGTATAATATGTCAAAATACATTCTACTGTCGAGTGTATCTTAAAAAGAGCAGATAAAAAATTTATCACAAAAATAAATTTGGATGTAGGAGATAACACTACTTTTTCTTTTGGTGCTGGGGATTAAACCGAGGGCCTTGCACATGCTAAGCACGTGCTCTACCACTGAGCCACACTCCTGATCCCACAACTACTATTTAAAAAACAGTTTTGTAAATTAAGCAAGTTGTGTATGGTTGAATGCCATTCAAATATTCTTGTTCTAGATCAGTTTGATAAGTCCTGGCTGTAGAAGGATCAGTTTGTATTTTGCAGTACTGGCGATTGAACCCAGGGCCTCACTCATGGTAGGCAAATTCTCTCCCACTAAGCTACATTCCTAGCCCTTTTTTAAATTTTGTTTTGAGTCAGAGTATTGCTAAGTTTCCCAGGCTGGCCTTGAACTTGCAGTTCTCCTGCCTCAGCTTCCTGAGATTACAGGTGTGTGCCACTGTGCTCATTTTAGGAGGATCAGTTTTAAAGTCAAGAATCACTCTAGTCAGTGCAGTCAATAAATATGTATGATCAATATGAAAACTTGAAGAGGATTCACAGTGGCTTAACCATTTTCCTGCTTATTATCAACTTGAATATATCTATGAATCTTTTTTTTTTTTTTTTAAATAGAGAAAGAGAATTTTTTTCTTTAATATTTATTTTTTAGCTTTTTGGTGGACACAGCATCTTTATTTTTTTTATTTTTATGTGGTGCTGAGGATCGAACCCAGCGCCCCGCACTTGCCAGGGGAGTGTGCTACCGCTTGAGCCACATCCCCAGCCCCATATATCTATGAATCTTAACACCTATTCTTTCTCATGTTTCTATAGTTTTTCCTTCCCTAATCTATGGATTGGGATTTGACATTAAACTTCATTTTCCTTTAACTTATCAGTTGTCCATTTTTCTCAGTGTTAAAAAAAAATATTTCACACATCTTGCTGATTCTGTAGTTTTGTACCAAATGCAGACCTAGTAAGTTTATTTTTGTATCATCAGGTAAAGTTAAGGCACAGTCTCTCCGCACTTACTCCTGTAAACCCTCATGATCTTCCTACATATATTTTTAAATTTAAAAACCTTCTGATATACAGTTTTTACAGGTGGACATGGAAGAGGGAAAGGATTGCTTCCTTCTTAGAAATAAACATTGGTTTGAATATTTAATCATTACAGCTTAGTTTATTTTTAGTGTTTTTGAAGTAATGAAAAGTTTTGGAAATAGTGTTAATGATCGTACAATGTTGTAGATGTACTTAATGCTACTGAGTTGTACACTTAAGAATGGTTTTTTAAAGTGGCTAATTTTATGTTACATATATTACTACAATTTAGAAAGATTAATAATATACCATAACCCATTGGTTTACACAACTTAAATGGGTGAAATGTATGGCATGTGACCCATATCTCAGTACAGCTGTTTTTTTTAAAAAAGAAAAGTATTGCTGGACTTGGTGGCTCATAACCTATAATTCTAGTAACTTGGGAGGTTGAGAGGTAGGAGGATCACAGGTTTATAGACAGCCTCAGCAACTTACCTGAGACTGTCTCAAAATAAAAGGGCTAGGCATAACCTCAGTTCAATCCCTAGTATGCCGGGGAGGGGGGACAATTCTAAGCTTAGTTGAATCTAAACCGTGAATGTCCACCTTGCTGAAGAGCATAATATTGAGATTCAGTGATTCTGTTTATGTAGAAAAATACTAAGGTGAAAATTCATACACAACTGGAAAATGCTGTCAGATGTGATACTACCATCATGTTCCCCTTATCAAGTAATGGCTTTGCAGTGAAAGCACACTGTGCACAGATGTTAGAATTTCAGTATGGGCTGGGGATGTGGCTCAAGCGGTAACTTGCTTGCCTGGCATACGTGGGCGCTGGGTTCGATCCTCAGCACCACATACAAATAAAATAAAGATGTTGTGTCTACTGAAAACTAAAAAAAAAAAAAAAAAAAAAATTAAAAATTCTCTCTCTCTCAAAAAAAAAGTATAGAAAACTAGTAATTTCTTAACTTTCCTCTGTATCATGGAGTCTTTGTAGTAGAAGACAAAGCCTAGTTTTAGTGGAAAGTGGAATAGAGAAGGCAGCACAGTGAGAAAAATACAGAAACATTTCTTCATAAAATTTTGCTTTCAGTAGTGTTGACCTAAATTTTTTATTAGTTGACTGTAGGTACACTATGACTTCTGTAAGTTTTATTTGCTTTTTAAGTTTTTAATTATTTGAAATACTGTAGTTATTTTGAACACAAGAGCTTCGATGGAAGTTGATTTGTCTCATGTTAAATGGTTTATTTGATTTGTTTTGACCTAGGCATGACATCTCCAACTTCATTATATGATAGGTACAGCTCCCCAACAGCCAGTACTACTAGAAGGCGGCTGTTTCCTGAGAATGACAGCCCCTCTGATGGAGGGACACCTGGGCGCATTCCCTCACAGCCCCTAGTCAATGCTGTACCGGTACAGAATGTATCTGGGGAGGCTGTTTCTGTCACACCAGTTCCTGGACAGACTTTAGTCACCATGGCAACTGCCACTGTCACGGCCAACAATGGACAGACAGTGACCATTCCTGTACAAGGTAAGGAAGAGTTGGATATTGAGTTCTCTGGCATTTATTGGAAAGTTACTTGAGGTTTGGCTAGAGGAGTAATGTCTGGAATAGAGAAGTGATGGGGAGAGGAACTTTAGGAGGAAAGAGAAAAAAGGAAACCTCTGCCAAGAGAACCTCATATTTTCAACATTTTCTTCTTGTCTTTTTTTCCCATGTTGTAACAAACTGGTGTAGGTATTGCCAATGAAAATGGAGGGATAACATTCTTCCCAGTCCAAGTCAATGTTGGGGGGCAGGCACAGGCTGTGACTGGCTCCATTCAGCCCCTCAGTGCTCAGGCCCTCACTGGAAGTCTGAGCTCTCAACAGGTGACAGGAACAACTTTGCAAGTCCCTGGTCAAGTGGCCATCCAACAGATTTCCCCCGGTGGACAACAGCAGAAACAAGGCCAGTCTTTAACGAGCAGCAATGTTAGACCTAGGAAGACCAGCTCATTATCGCTTTTCTTTAGAAAGGTAATTTTTTATGTATACCTTAACCAGAACATGAGCTGGGGATATATAAGTGTTAAACAAATTTTTAAATATTCTTATTTATTTATTAGGTATACCACTTAGCAGGTGTCCGCCTTCGGGATCTTTGTGCTAAACTAGATATTTCAGATGAACTGAGGAAAAAAATTTGGACCTGCTTTGAATTCTCCATAATTCAGTGTACAGAACTTATGATGGACAGACATCTGGACCAGTTATTAATGTGTGCCATTTATGTGATGGCAAAGGTGAGTGCCATTCAAGGCTAAAAAGGCAAGGGCAAAGATGTATGTCATTTCTCCAAACATTTACTTATATGTGGTGCTGAGGATCAAACCCAGTGCCTCACGCATTCCAGACAACTGCACTACCACTGAGCTACAGCCTCAGCGGCCAGACTGTTTTCTAATGTACTGTACCATTTTACCACCAGCAGTCTGAGGAGCCTTAATTTCTAAATCGCTTGGGATTGAACCCAGGGCCTTGTGCATATATGAGGCAAGCACTCTACCAACTGAGCTATATCCCCAGCCCCATAATATAACAATACTTTTTTTTTTTTCCCCATCCTTTCCAGGGATGGAAGTCAGGGGCACTCGACCACTGATCTACATCTCCAGCACTGTTTTTTTTATTTTATTTAGAGATAGGATCTCACTGAGTTACTTAGGACCTCATGCCTGGCCAATAATACTTTATTTAAATTAATGTTTTTAGTTGTAGATGGACACAGTACCTTTATTTTATTTATTTTTATATGATGGCAAGGATTGAATCCAGTGCCTCACACATACTAGGCAAGTATTCTACCACTGAGCTATAAGCCCAGCCCCACAATACCTTTTATCTTTGTTTTTAAAAAATATTTTTAATTTATTGAGTTGAAATTCACATTACATATACTTAACCATTTTAACTTAAACAGTTTAGTGGCTTTTAGTATTTACTATTCAGTGGCTTTTTGATATTTCATATCAATGGAATGGTATAACAATGGAGTTGTGGCTTAGTGGTAGAATACTTGCCTCGTAAATGTGAGTTTCAATCCTAGCACCACATAAAACCAAATAAAGGCACTGAGTCCATATACAACTTAAAAAAAAAAAAAAAAACCCAAAACATTGACCTTTTGTGTATTGCTTCTTTCGTTTGGGATAATGTTTCCAAAGTATATCCTTGTATCAGTACTCCATTCCTTGTTATAGCTGAAGTAGCGTCCATTGTGTGGTTACATTAGAATTTATCCATTCATTCATAGAGATACATTTGGGCTCTTTCCAACCCTTGGCTATTATAAATAGTGCTATTGTGAATATTTGTGTACTTGTTTGAGTGCCTATTTTCAATTTTTATTTAAATTTTTTTTATCTTGGGATAATGTCTAAGTTGCTGAGGCTGGCTTTGAACTTGCAATCCTCCTGTCTCAGTCTGGAGTTACTGGGATTACAGGTGTGTGCCACCACACTTGGCTGTTTTCAATTTTTTAAGAGTTTATACATAAAAGTGGAATTTCAGGGTCATATGGTAATTCTGTTTAACATTTTGAGGAATCATTTTACATTGCTCCTAGTAATGCAAGAGAGTTCTAGTTTCTCTATATCCTTGCCACCTTATTTTACATAGATATAATTCTTAGTTTGGGGTATTGAGTGTTATCTCACTGTGGTTTTGAATTGTATTTGTTCAATGATGTTGACCATCTTTCATTGTACCCTGTTGGCCTTTACATATGAATTTTGATTCCAGCCTTTCCAGTAGGTATGAAGGACTTTTTATGGTTTTGAATTCCTGCCTGATGATGATAAACAGCTTGTAATTTGCTCATTGGCCATTTGTGTATCTTGTTTGGAGAAGTACCTATTTAAATCCTTTGCTCATTTTAAAAATTGGATTATTTATTTTCTCCTGTTCTGTTATTTTTTCTTTTCTTTTGGGTGATTGATGATTGAACCTGGTGCCTCAAACATGCTTGGCAAGGGCTCTGCTACTAAGCTTCCCTTCCAGTCCAGTGTATCTTTTCACTTACTTGATAGTGTCATTTGAAGCTTTTACAAAAGTTTTTAATTTTGATGAAGTTCAGATACCTATTTTTTTGTTTTCATGTCTGACTCCATTGTCAAATCTTGAGAACCAATGTCATTTTATTTTTGCTTCTGAGTAATTTTTGTATATGCTATGAAATAAAAGTCCAGCTTCATTCTTTTGTGGCTTTCCAGCTACTCCAACCCCATTATTAAAATGACTATTTTTCCCCATTGAATAATCTTGGCACCTTTGTGGTTGATCAGACACACACAGACATTTAGGCTTATTTCTGCACAATTAGTTCTATTCTATCCATCTCTATCTGTCCTTATGTAGTACCATACTCTGATGACTGTTGCTTTTTTATAAGTTTTACTGGGAAATGCAAGTCCTCCTACTTTTATTTTCAATTATTTTGGTTGTGTTAGTCTCTTGAAAATTCCATGTGAATTTTAGAATCAAGTTGTCAATTTAACAGTCATCTGAGATTTTGATCGGTTACACCGAATCTGTATTTTGGTTTAGGGAGTTTTGCCATCTTAAGTCATTTGATCCTTGAATATGGCATGCTTTTAACATTTATTTAGATCTTTTTTAAATGGTCTTTCAACAATGTATTACACTTTAAAAAGTATGACTTTTGCTCTTTTGTTCTATTCATTCCTATATATCCTTTTTGATGCTATTGTAAATGTAACTTTCATTTTTGGTATGTTCTCTGCAAGTGTGTAGAAAAAACTGATTTTTGTATATTGGTCTAATATCTAGGAACGTAGCTGAACTTATTAGTTCTAATAGATTTTAATTGATTCCTTAGACTTTTTCATGTATAATTTGATTTCTTGTCCAAATTAGATACTTTTTATTTCCTTTATCCCAGCTACCCTTCCCAACTATCTTGGCTAAAACCTACAATGTTAAATACAAAAGTTGAAAGCAGAAATCTTGTCTTTTCCTAATTTTAGTTAAAAAAAATTTAGATACTCAACTATGAAGTCTGACTTTCATTATTTTCTTGGATGCCTTTTATCAGATTGAGGAAGCTCCCTTTATGTTCCTAGTTTGTTGACTGTTTTATCATAAAAAGGTGTTAGTCTTTTTTTTTTTTCTGATTTTGTTTTACTTACTCTAATCCACTGATTTTCTTATGTTAGACCGGCCTTGCATGCCAATGTTAAGTCCTTTTTGGTCTCGTTGATAATTTTTATGTTGCTAGGTTTAGTTTACTAGTAGTTTGTCCTTATTGCTAAGGATAGTATCTTCAGATGGACTTTTTTCAAGGACTTTGTAAAGATATTTCTAATATCTTAACATCCTTTTATAATGTAGGCATTAACAGTTATAACATACACTGCATATTTATCTCTAAGTATTTTTGAATTTCCCTTTTGGTTTCTTTTTGACTTATTTGTTATCTAGGAATATGTTAATTTCTACATTTTTCCTGAATTTCTTTACTGACTTCTAGTTTCATTTCACTTTGGCTGAAAAAGAAAACATTGTATTATTTCAGTCCTTTTAAATATATCAAGGTTTTATAGCCTTGTATATGGTCCTTCTTGGAGAATTTCTTTTGGAGCAGAATGTCGTTAGACTTTAGCACTACGAAACAACTAGACCTATTTCTTTTTTGAGCTTCTGCCTCAGTCATCTTTTATCCATATTGAAAGTAAATTTAAATCTCCAAATATTGTTGAAATTTTATATTTTCCCCTTCATTTCTGGGTTTTCGTTGTTTTGTGATACCAGAGATTGAACTGAGGGCCTTTCATATGCTAGGCAAGCACTCTACCACTGAACTACACCCCTAACCTTGGTTCATGTAACTTAGTACACTATTAACGTGTGTGCTTGTTTACTACTTCCTAGCATAACTTCCTGATGGACTGATCTTTTTATTATGAAATATCCCATATCCCTCTTTAACAGCTTTTTTTTTTTGTTTTTTTTATAGTGTGATACTTGTGTAGTTGTAGTCTGCTAAATCTGTCTTTTCAGTTTACTTCAAATATATATGTGTTTGTGGGAGAATCACTTTAGCACTGAGCTATCCTCCAGCCTTTTTTTGAGGGTCTTGCTAAGTTGCTGAGGTTGGCTTGAACTTGAGATCCTGCTTCAGCCTCCCAGAGATTGCTGGGATTTCAGGCATGTGCCACTGCACCCAGCTTGTATTATTTGAGGGGTGGGGGTACTGGGGATTGAACTATGGCACTCAACCACTGATTCACATCCCCAGCCCTATTTTTTAGAGACAGGATCTGAGTTGCTTAGTGCCTCACTGTTGCTGCTTTGAACTTGTGATCCTCCTGCCTCAGCCTCCCAAGTACTGGGATTCCACCATGCCTAGCTTGTATTTTTGAATCTAACACATCTCCTATAAACAGGATACAGTTGGATCTCATTTCTAGTCTGACAATCTCCACCTTTTGACTATTCAGTTCATTCACTTTAATGTTGATATAACTGGTTTTACATTCCTTTATTCTTTTTGCATTGTTTTTTTTTAATGTTCAATTTTAATTTTAGTAATGAATTTTTACACCATATTGTTTCCTTAGTGGTTGTATTGTTTACATATTACAAATCGAACAGCTACTTGGCATTGATATACTTGTATGACTTTTAAAAAAAAGTAATGTATTTATAGTTTGCTATATTAACCTTATTTTCATTTCTTTCTCTTATTGGTTCTCATGGATTCTGGAATCATTTATTTTATCCAATACAGCTTTGCTCCTATGTACCTCCTTTCTTTGTAACAGCTCCAACAATACATCATATACATATTTTATATAATTGTTTTTAATCAAGAGAAAAATATGCCTTTTTAGTGTCTTTATAATTACATAATGTCTTTGTGAAAAAGGCCAAGAACACTGGCATATATTTGGATTACTGTCCAGACACACTTATTTTTAGCTTCAAGAACTTTCTGTAATATTAAGCTGCTAGCAAGCACATTCTGGTTTTGAGGATATATTTCATTTATGGAAGATTAAATATGTTATCTCATTATCTCTTGACCTGTATAGTCTGTTATTTTATCGGGGTTTCCCTGTAAATGAAAAAAAGAAATTGCTTTTCTCACTAATGTTCTCTATTTGGCTTTCTGCATTTTTACTATGATATATTGAGGCATGGATCTGTGGATCCTTGGAGTTTCTTGAGCTTCATAAATATGTACATTAATGTTTTAAAAATCACTTGGGAAAATTTCACTCTACTTCTCTGAACACTTGCTTCTCTATTCTCTCTTCCTTGGTACTCCCATTACACATAGTCTCAGAAATGTACACACCATGCCATCTGTTCTTTAGATCACAGGATCTCTTTATTCAATTTTACTAATTCTTTTCTGGTTCAAATTTACTATTTTTCTCCTATAGTTTGTTTTTAATTTTAGTTACTGTACTTTTCTACACCAGATCTTGGTTCACATGCTAGAATCCTCTTATTGAATTTTAGATTTTCTTGAATAGATGTTTTTTCATTTGCTATATATCCTTAGGACCATTTCCAGAGACTTTAAATCACTGTTTTTAAATACAATTTTTACTACTTGCTATGGAAAGCAGATTCACTGAGCTCCTCACACTGTCATGCTGGAAGTTGATCTGAGTACTCTCATTCTTTGCCAGGTCACAAAAGAAGACAAGTCCTTCCAGAATATCATGCGTTGTTACAGGACTCAGCCACAGGCCAGAAGCCAGGTAACTGTAGGCTGAAAATTAAGCTTAAAGTCTGTGACGAATACAAAGATTAATCTTTCTTTAGTCACTGACAAAGAACTTCACATGTTGGTAAAGTCCTCTTTTCTTTCAAGGGCAACATTATGGAATATTTCTTTATTCACAGAACCACTAGATAGAAATTAAGTTATCTGAGTAAACACTATTGTACATTTAACCAAGATAGTATTAATTAAAATTTAAAACCCATTTTTCTTTTAATACCATTTCTCAAAGGCAAGAATGCTGGATCTTTGTAGATGAATTGAATTTTATGGTTGGGTGCTATTATGCTCTGTGGTATGTTAGGAAGTACATGGAATCTGAAGCTAGACAGGCTCTGATGTAAATCCTGTATTTGTTATTTAATAGCTGTGTGCCTGACCATGGCTGCATTTCTTAATATCCCCTGAGAAAGATGACTCCTACTCACTGTTGTGAGAATTAAGTAACATGTCAAGGTTCTACTAGTTAGGATGCATTTAATAAATACTAGTTTCTGTGACATTCTGTCTCTTTAAAGGTGTATAGAAGTGTTTTGATAAAAGGGAAAAGAAAAAGAAGAAATTCTGGCAGCAGTGAAAGTAGAAGCCATCAGAATTCTCCTACAGAACTAAACAAAGATAGAAGTAAGTAGATCTCTATGACCTCAAACAAAAGTAGGCTCTTATTTTTTTAGGCCTGGGAGACTAAGAATTACTATAGAAAGTGCTTTCTTGACAAAGAATCTGCTAGAAAAATAAATTCTAAATTTAGTGACAGTTCTTCATTTCATTATTCTGAGACAAAGTGCATACCATTTTTCTCCAGGGGAATTAGAAAAGGCTTCAGACAGGAATCTGCTGGCATCTCATTTGGAGCTATGCTATGGAAATGCCATCCCTAGTTATTGATTTGCACCACTTCGTGCAGGATTCAGATCCTAGGAAACTAACCGACCGCTATACCTGTGCTCCAGTTATGGCATGGGAGTAAAGTTATTTTCTGAGATTTGCTTCTTAGTGGGAAGTTTGTTTTTCATACCAAGTAGTGTAGGTAGCTGTTCAGCTTTTTGCTACTGAATTTTCTTTTTTTAAACGATCAGTACTAGCAACCTTTGTGTTTAACACTCTTTGTAGCCAGTAGAGACTCCAGTCCTGTCATGAGGTCAAGCAGCACCTTGCCAGTTCCACAGCCTAGCAGTGCCCCTCCTACACCAACTCGTCTCACAGGTGCCAACAGTGACATGGAAGAGGAAGAGAGAGGAGACCTCATTCAGTTCTACAACAACATCTACATAAAACAAATTAAGACATTTGCCATGAAGTACTCACAGGCAAACATAGTAAGTTTCACAACAGTATTTTTTTTACTCCAGAGGAATGAATAATCATTTATATTTGACCTGTTTGTGTACAAGCTAGATTTATAAGCAACTATCAAGTACAACTAAGGAAGTCTTCAAGAGAAGACATTTGCCTATCCAACATCATTGATAATAAGATTGTATTTGGATTCCCTGCAAAATACGAGATAGTTACATGGATTTAAATTATCCAATATTTAAGGGTGGTTGTGATCTTACCACTTATTTTCTCATAAAATGGGAATAGAAGTAAATGAGGCATAAAGAAGTTTCCAGCTTATAAGGTTGTTGCAAGGATGAGATGATGACAATAATGGATTTAAAAATGCTTAAAGCGGAGATGGGCATAAACTAAGCACTTAAGTTTGCTGCTCATCTGACTTTCTTTAGGGTCTGATTGTTGCTAATACATCACCGTTTACCATTTATAAAACTACTTTCTTATTACCTTTTAAAAACTTTCTACTCAGGTATTTTAAGTAAATGAGTTTCTTACAATTACTGATTTTGTTTTTAACAGATGGATGCACCTCCACTCTCTCCCTATCCATTTGTCAGAACAGGCTCCCCTCGCCGAATTCAGTTATCTCAAAATCATCCTGTCTACATTTCCCCACATAAAAATGAATCAATGCTTTCACCCCGAGAAAAGATTTTTTACTACTTCAGCAACAGTCCGTCAAAGGTGAGACTGACATAAATGTCCTTTACAAACCCTAAAATGCTTTTAGGATGCTCCAAGTAGGGTTTGGGCTTATCCTAGGCACTCACTAAAGTGATGAGAACTGCCAGGGAACAGTGGCCCGTAAGTCTATGCAGCAAAAACCAGAGTGTTTTTTTTTAGTTGTATATGGACTCAGTGCCTTTATTTGGTGCTAAGATTGAACCTAGTGCCTTACACTTGTAGCTCAGTGGTAGAGCATTTGCCTTGCAACTCCAGCCCATGGTTGGAAACAGGTAAAGGACTCAGATTTATATTTATCTACTCCCCCATCACTACTTCTATTTGTGTATTCCTGGAGATCGTAAGGTTTATAGGCTTGGAATCTTAAAAGTATCCCATTCCTTAGAAAAAATGTATATAACTTACTGAAAATTAATTTAGTATAAATGAAGATATATCAGTGCTTCTGAATAAGACTCCTGTATTAAAAAGGTAAAGTTTCCAGTTATATTCCAAGCTGGATTGTTAATGGAACTCAGAACTGGTAATTATAACCTCTTAAAAAGTGAAGTGGGGGGGAAATGACTAACATTGGAGTTTATTTGGTTAAAAGGAATGACTAGAATGTGGTACACATTGTCTAAGTATCAGTCGTCAGAAAAGCAGCAAAGGAGATGAACTAGAATAATTCAAAAGACCAAATAGGAAAAAGTCAAGACCAAACCATGTGCTGCTTCTAAATAACCTTTAAAATAAAAGAATAACGCAGATGTCCAGTAACTGATGAAAAAAGTTATCCATACAATAGAATATTATGTGGCAATAAAAAGGAGTGAACTACTCATACATACTTCAACGTGGATGGACCTGGAAAAATTTGCATGTTATATGATTCCATTTATGTGCAACTATAGTGGCAGAAATAGATTAGTGTTTGCCTAGAAGGGAAAAGTTTCCAATTATCAACCTAGATAGAAGCTACTTCCTCAAAGAGTCCACAAATCTCGGAAACATACCAAAACCCATGAAGTTGTTACACTTTATGTGGATGAACTATATCTCAATAAGGATGTTTAAGAATGGAAAAAGCTATACCATGTTGCTTATTAATAGATACCCCTAATTAAAGGAAAGGTAGAGTAACATTAAGTAGATTTCAGGATGTATCAGTGATATTAGTGAGATTATACAACCCTCAATAGCTGCAGTAACTGATGTGTGCCACCAGACTGAAATTTTTCTTTTCTACTCTGGTGGCTGAGGCAGGAGGACTACAAGTTCAAAGCCAGTGTGGGCAATTTAGCAAGACACTGAAATAAAATGAAAGGACAGGGATGTAGCTAAGTGGTAGAGTACCTGTGTTCAATTCCCAGTACCATGAGAAAGACAAATATTCAACATAATTGATTATATCATAAGGATATAAACATAAGGCTGATGAGCTGACATCTACAGAACATTCTCATAGCATCAACTATACGTGAAACATTTAAAAACAACCACATTCTGGACAAATCTCAAACTTTTTTTTTGATAGTTCTGGGGATTGATCCTAGGGACTCACACATACTACATCCTCAGGCCTAACAAAATTTGTTTTACTTGCTTTTGGAACTGAGTATTGAACCCAGGGGCACATCTCCAGCTCCTTTTATGTTTGAAATAGGGCCTTGCTGAGATCTGAGGCCGACTGTGTGTATGGGATCCTTCTGCCTCTGTGTCACTGGGATTATACACGTGCATCACTGTGCCTGGCTCTGAATACATTTTAATGTATTTTTTCAATTTTTCTGGTTATGATGGCATCAAATCCGATATCAGAAATGATATCTGGAAAATCCAGTTTTTGAAAAGTAAATCACAGATTTCTATGGGTCAAAGCAACTAGAAAATAGACTATTGAAAATGAGATCCCAAACTAAGCACCATGTTAGCTGTGTCCCACAAATTAAAGAGAAATTTATAGCACTAAAAATATCTATTAGAAAAGAAGGGGTTAAAATTAGTGATCTGAGTTTAAACTAGAAATCAGGAATCATTGAAATAGAAAACAGATCCCACCCAGAGAAATCAAGGCACTTTTAAAGGCTAGTTTTGTTTGTTTTTTGAAGAAAAGAATTTCAAAAACTGATCTCTGTGTAGATTCATCAGGAAAAAGAATGACACATTACCAGTATACACTAAGGTATAATGAGGATTAAGAAACAATTTTTTTTTTTTGACAATACAGATGAAATGGACCTAAACTAATAAAAGTCACTCAAGAAGTAGCAGCCTCAAAACTGTAGGCCCAGACAGCTTTTACTGTTCTACCAAACATGTGAGAAATAATGCCAGTTCTATACAAATGAAGGAAAACAAATTACAAAATTCAACATTCATTCAAGGGCAAACTGTGGGAACACCCTGAGAGAGGGTGATAATGAACACAAGCCAAAATAGCTATAGACAACAACATCCTTAGTGGTGAAAGACTGAATACCTTTCCCTAAGATCAGGAATCGGGCAAGGACGTCCACTCTCACTTCTACTCAGCATTGTAACTGGGTTCACACCATGTGTAATCAGGCAACATAAAGAAGGCACACAGACTGAATTATGTACAGAAAAAACACCAAGAATTGAAGGTTTCTGAAATTAAAAGATTTAGGAGGTTATAAAACTCCATATGGAAAAATAAAAGATTTCTACACACTACTAATGAAGAATCAGAAGTAAAAAAATTAAATGCCAAAAATACATTTAAAAATTAAGTATGAGACATAAAACTACACACCTTTGTTGAAAGAAAGCCTGACAAACTAGAGAAATGTTCATGATCTGGAAAACAGATATCAGTTTGCGCCCAGTTGATCTACAAATTAGACCCCATTTCACCCCAAATCCTAGCACAATTACTTGTATAAACTGATGCTAAAATGTATGTATGGAAGGGCAAGGGAAATACAATAACTAAAAACAACTAAAAACAATTTTGAAAAAGTTGGAGGAGTTGTACTATCTAGTTTCAAGACTCACACTAAAGCTATACTAATTGAAACAGTGTAGTGCTTCTCAAAGTATAGACAGATCACTGGAACATGCAGAAGCTGAGCAAGTACATGCGGTCAGCTGATTTTCAACAAAGGTGATAAAAACCTGGATATCTATATGATAGTAAACTTAATCCTGTACCCTGCACCACATAAAAACTCAAACCAAAGAGGACATCTAGAAAAAAAAAAATCTTGACATGTGTTGTGGAATGATTTCTCAGATACATCAAAGCACAATCCATTAACTATATTGTATTTTATCAAAATTAAGAACTTCTCCTTAAAAGTCACTTACAAGAATGAAGAAACAAATCATGGAAATTAGAAGGTATTTACAAATCCCAAATCTGATAAGGACACATTTACAATATATAAAGAATTCTCAAACTCAAATGGAAAGATAAACCACCTAAGGTAACAAGTTGGCCCAACATTTGAACACACCCTCCCATTACATGCCTACTGGAATGACTTTATACAATGGCAAGAACAAGTCCTGGCAATGAGGTGGAGCAGCTGGAACTTTTCTATGCTGCCGGTGAAAATGCAAAATGGTAGTCTTCTGGAGTTCAGCGTAGCAGTTTTCTTCTAAATGTTGAACATACCCTTACCACACAACCAGTAATCTTATTCCTAGGTACTTACTCAAGTGAAAGCTTATGTTTATGGTGACTTTACTCCTAACCAAAAAGTATAAAAATGGAAATGTCCTTCAGCCGGTTAATGGGTAGACCTGCAGTGCAGCAGAAAATGAACTACTTTACAATAAAGAAGTGATACACTCAACAATATGTATGAATCTCAAATGCATTAATGCCTAAGTGCAAGATATGTACCAGGCTACTTATCATGATTCCATTTCTGACATTCTAGAAAACAAAACTATAGGACAGGAAACATCAGTGCTTGCTTAGAAGTAGGTGGACCACAGGGAGATATGAAATGTTTTAGGTTTCTGTTATGGTATTCATACAACTAGGTATTTGTTTAAATATGCAGATATACTAAAAGGCATTGTACTGTATGTAAACCCAAGGTGGGGAACCAGTATTTTGTGTGAAAAGGAATTAAGCATCCAGATTGATTATTTCAATCCTGCATCTGTAGTATCACCAAAAGAAATTCTAACCCAGAATTGGGAGTTTCTTCAATAAATGATAGCAACTATGAAGCTGTTAGGTGGAGAAACAGTCATCATGATGACTTAATAGGTGATGACTGAGAACAGGGGAGAACATTTCAAAGCAAGAAGTAATTTGGGTCTGCAGCCAATTTGTAGTAAACATACTACCAGGAGAAAAGAATCAAGTATCACACAAGGTCAATTAAGATGAAGACTTATTAGTAATTATAAGGGCTATTTCAGTGGATTACTACAGTTAATTGAAGAATAAGTCAGAATTATATATTTAATTATAGTAGTATAACTGTTTAACAGCATTAAGCAATTCTGATGATTAAGTAGTATATAATACATCAATAGAGGATTAATCTATGATAGCGACATACTACAAAATACTATAAAGCTGTTAGTTGTGATGGACCATATATACTGATATGGGAAAAAACCTAAGGTGTTGAATGTGCAAATATTCTGAATAATATATAAGTATACTATTTTAAAACCCCATTACCCCAGTACAATATTACATTTCTAGGAATGAGTGCATTCTTAGAAAACAGAAGGATATAAAGCATGCCAATTTGTTTAGACACAAATAGATGTGCATCTAAGTGATTGTGACATGGCAATAACTATTGTAAAAAAAACATAGTATGCATCCATGGGGCTTGGGTAAGGATAGAGAGTCTAGGTGTAGTCTGTATGTTTCCTTTGGAATAAGAATTTATGTTTAAAATGTTTTGTATTTAAATGAATTATGTACAAAATATTGAGTATTAATTTATATACAATTAACATCACAATATACTATATTAGTGTGTTCCATATATCTACATATTTTATAGTAACCTTTGTACAACCTGGCATTATATGGTTAATGTATTCAGTAAATATAAGGAATATCTAGGTAAGTGGGACACTACAGAGAAAGCAAATGCAGACCAGAGTTCTTTTAGGGAGGCCAAAGAAGATGGAATAGAAAGGGTCAAAAGAAATTTCTTCAGATGTTAAGATTTGTGAAAGTGCATATACTGATAAAGAACACTTGTGATTTTATTTAAAATCTCAAGTCGATAATTGCAAAGTAAAGAATGAAGTGATAACAGTTTGTGTAGAGGATGAGAAGTGAATGGGATGTAGATCAAATAAGACCAGCCAGAGTTTCTGAAGTGGGGTAAGGAGCATGTGGGGATTCATCATGTTGGTTTCTCTACTTTATGTTTGAAATTTCCTAAATTAAACATACATGAATATGCTTAGTATGATTTTTGTGAAGAAACATGGATAATGAAGCAGCACATGAAATAGATTTTTTTTTTTTTTTAAACCAAGAAAATAGTATTGAGAAAAGGCTTGTAGGACTCTGGAGAAAATGCTAAAGGCACTTAAGAGTCTCTCTAGCACTCCCTTGCTCCACTGAGCCAAAAAGAACACAAAGGAATTTGAGTAACTTCTCAGTTCTTCCAAGGATAACATACCTACCTAGCACCAAACTCGGCTTACTAATTCATTAAAATGAAATAGCCTTAGGGAATTCAGTCTTACTTCTCTAGTGAAATCCTGGTTGAGAAGTTCTGCTTAAAAAAAAAAAAAGTACTTCATGTTTGTAGAAACATGTCAAAATACAGCTGTGTGGCACTAGCATTTTCAAGTTTTTATATGTTTTCTCCCCCACCATAGAGACTGAGAGAAATTAACAGTATGATACGGACAGGAGAAACTCCAACTAAAAAGAGAGGGATTCTTTTGGAAGATGGAAGTGAATCACCTGCAAAAAGAATCTGCCCAGAAAATCATTCTGCCTTATTACGCCGTCTCCAAGATGTAGCTAATGACCGAGGTTCCCACTGAGGTTAGTCCCTGGTATTGAAACTGTCTTTCACAAACTGTTTTGCAGCATCATTTAATGCATGCTAGATTATGGAGCCCGTTTCCTTAATCCAGCTAGTTAGAGTCTATTAGAAATAGGAAGGGGCATTTTTATGAGAACTAGACTTACTCTTTTCAAATGTGAGAGGTCTCTTAACAGGTTCCAGCAGAGGAATTGTATTTCAAATTCATTCCTACCTGTTTGTGGTCAGCTCTAGTTCTTATGAAAAGCAAAACAAAATTTAAGTACTTCGTTCTCAAACAGGAGTGTGAAATTTCTACATTTATGAAACAAAGGAGATGGCTCAGATTCCCCAGGTCACTATAGCATAAGTCTCCTGTCCCCTGTGGTGCACTTCTCCCCTTCCCCAGTAGTGTGGTGCAGTTGTGCAATGTCTGAATGAACCTGTATAAGTGGCGGCACTTTAGGGCTGTAAAATGCATGATTTTGTAACCCAGATTTTGCTGTATATTTCTGATGGCACTTTCTACAATGTGAACTTTATTATTTTCTTTAACTCTTTTGTACTTTTTTAAACTGTTATATGCCCTAGTAGCCACCTTTTGGGCATGCTTTTTAAATTCTCCAGTTGTTGTTATTTAGGGATCAGCTGGCTAAGGAAACATTTTTAAATCAAGTTTAATTGAAAGAATTAATATGAAAAATTATGACCTCTTTAGGAGGTAGTTATCCAAAAGACATGTAAAAGTATGTTCCTGGCAGTCTAAAAAATAGGTTGGAGAATTTAGGTTTTTATTAGTACATAGTACCATTTATACAAATTAGAAAATATTATTTAACAGCTATTGAACTATCTATATATACACCTTTATTAATCACTATTGCTCCAGCAGTTTTAAAGTTGAATTAATAATCTTATTAGGGAAAAAATTCAATTGTAAATTGAATCAGTATAAACAAAGTTACTAGGTAACTTCATATTGCTCTAAAAGAAATATGGAACTTACACTGTTCAATTAGAATAGTGTTCTGCAAAAATATTTATAAAAACCTCAAGATACTGCTACTGTAATTTTATATCAAAATAAGTGTATTTTTCAATAAAGCATTTATAAAGTCATCTTTGTTTAGTTATATTGAGAAAGGGTGTTTAGTTTCCTATATAAATGACAAAGAACAATCATTTATTGGTTTATTTTCGTATCTACTAAACACATTAGTCAATCATCATTTAAATATCTGACTTCATTAGAAACCGTTTTAACACTTTTTCTCCCTCCTGCCATAAAAATACAGTTAAGTAATTTGTTTAAAAAAAAAAAAAAATACTAAGATCAAGTGTTCTGGTTTCCTCTCTAAAACATTCCTCAGAGACAGCAGGCTGAAGACTGAAACAATCTTCCACTTAAAAGTGCCAAGCTCTAGAATCTGCTCTCTAAACCTGTCCTCTCCATATGCTAACACATGTACAAATGAAACCACTGACTTAAAACTATTAAATAGTTCTGATTTCTGTCTGCTCAGTTTAAATGAATGCAACTTACCTTTAGCATTGTATTCAGAAAAATACATAAGTCTCAAGGTCCCCAATAATTTGGAGTACTGAACTAGATAACCACCCTAAGACACTTCTGACAGAAGTAATGCATTACTTAAAGAGAGGTTTCCAAACCTGCTGTTAGAACCTACACATACATAGAAAACACTGATACCCAGTTATGGTTCACACGGTTTACTCTTCAGGCAGTCCTTTGCCATTAGTCTGCTTTAACTAGGCCAGAGTCCAGCAGGAAAGTGCACAGTGCACCAGATTCACCATCTCTTAAGTTGCTACTGTTTTCTCTTCTTTACTGAAGGGTTGTACTGAGCCAGGCTTTACCCATGACAGGCCAGCAACATGAACACTTTTATTGTGCTGTTCTTCAGGCTTCTTCTAGGCACAATCAAAAACAGACATTAAAAAAAGATGACTGATGAGGAGAGTGCAGCATGGTACAGACTTGTTTCCCCAAAAGTTATTTTTGTGTAATGAAGGTCTCAAGTAAAGATGTTTTAGAAAAGAAACAGCAAGTTAACCATCTCAAAGATGGTTTCTACTTACTTTCTGCGTTAGCATCTTCTCTCTGGCTTCATCATGTACAGAAGGATTCCATGGAGAAAAGCTTAAGGGGCAGAAAGTATTAAAAACAATCAGTGGCTTTATAAACGTGTATAATCTCCATTTTTCAAAAATGAAGCCAATTCTAAAAACTTAATTAAAAAATATTTTATTGTAGATGGACATGATACCTTCACTTTATTTTTAGTTGAAGGACCTTTATTTTACTTATTTATATGCAGTGTTGAGATCAAACCCAGTGCCTTACATGCCAGACAAGTGTGCTACCGTTGAGCCCCAGCCCTATTTATTTTTATGTGGCGCTGAGGATTGAACCCAGTGCCTCACACGTGCTAGGCAAGCGTGTTCTACCACTGAGCTACAACTCCAGCCCTTAAGGAATATTTTTAAAGAATAATCTTTCCTCAGTTGTTAAAATGTTTTAGATGTTTCATATAAATGATCTTCCCATATTAGCCATTCCTTACACAAGGATTACCTAAGCTTCACATAATCCCTAAAATACTATTATCTCAAGTTCAAAGCCAGCCTCAGCAACAGTGAGGCGCTAAGCAACTCAGTGAGACCCTGTCTCTAAATAAAATACAAAATAGAGCTAGGGATGTGGCTCAATGGTCGAGTGCCTCCGAATTCAATCCCCGGGTCCACAAAAAAAAAAAAAGAAGAAGAAGAAAGCAAGGTACAACAAAATCGAGTAATTGCTCTGGGTCACCAAAGAAAAAACTACCAAAGCCAGTCCATCATCTGTTGAGCCCATGCTCTTAACAACTATACCACAGTGCCTTTCTGGCAGTGCAAATGTTGCCAAAGAATTCACCAATTCCTTAGTTCTCCAAATTCTTTCAGCTGCTTTTCCCCCCAAGATCCAACATCATAGTGTTACAAGAACCCACCATGCTCATACCACTCAGTTTCCCTCTTTTTAACCAAACCTGAATGGTGGTAGGAGTATGGCAGTTAAAGAGAACAGCTCAAACTGCCAAATAAAAAGTCTTCACATGGGAGTGAATTACCATATCACAAGGGTCCTTAGGAAAAGAAGTCACTACATATTTTGCTATTGGCACAACGTGCAGACAATATGAAGCATTAAGAGGCCACAAAGCACTGGAAATTGTTCTGACACCAAGATACAAAGGCCATAGGCTAACAGATCATACAAATTCTTTTTTTTTTTTCATTCAAAGGCCACCTGGAAAATCTAAGTGCAGTACTAAAAAGAACCATTCATCTAGATATCGTACCACTTACCTAATTGCATAGGGGTCTTCTATTTTAGGTTGGTCAAACAAACGAGCAGTGCATACCTTAACACTGTCAACCACTTTACTTTTAAAAAGCTGAATGTCCTTTTCATACCTGTGTTAAAAGTTTAAATCAAAAAATTATCAACTTAATCTACTTAGCTGGATTTTAAAATTTATCTTAAATAACCAAACAAAAAAGTCACGTACAAGACTGCAGCCTCTGGGTTTAGGGGGCTTGCTGTATCAATCTTGTAGAAAACTCTCCTTGCATACATTAATACTTGCCAAATATGATTATGGTTTCGCCTAAAAGGAAACATGGTATCATTACTAAGGCTTGCTCCTATGATCTTATGTCTCTAGAAGAAACGCCGATTTACTGACCTCCATTTTGCAAATGCTCTCTTCACATCCAGTTCACCCGAGGTGGGATCAACTAGCGGGTGAAAGACAGGAATATCAAACACCAAGCGCTGTGTTTAAAGAGAGACATGTCCTTTAATGGAAGCATTGGAACTTATGAGACAGATCCTTAAAGATAGTCACCAAAGGAGCTTCAAGGCAACAGGGCAGTCATGTTTAAAAAGTCACAAAGCTGCTCTAAGAAAGATACTGAGCTACTTTTAACCATTCAGTGGGGGAAAAGGTCACTCTCTTCAACTGCAGCATGACAAGTGCTGTCCATGTATAAGTGCTGCAGTACAACATCCAGCCTCATTTGAACACCCCAAGCAGAGAAAGAATGAAGCTCGTGGCCGAGCACCCCATGACCAAAGACGCAACAAAGCACCAAAACCCCACTGGGAAGACAAATGTTCAGGAAAACTGAAATTGTTAAAGCATTCGGTCAGGAAGAGAACCAAAATAAGAAATCCCTAGGCCCTTTAGTTCTCCCTTGGTGAATGGAGCCCCACAAACAAAGCCACACTGTCTCCTACTTACTGGACAGTCACCATCTGGATAGTTATCAGGGATGTAAACTGTGAACTTGAACACACCATCCTGATAAAGCCCATGCCGTATGAATATTACTCCAAACCACACTGCAGGAAAAAAATAAAAAAGGTTAAGCCCTAACTGTGTCAGAGGAACCAAATATGCTATAAAGTAAGAGTGAATCTTATCTTACTTAACGCAGAGCGGTAAGATGGCTGCACATAGACGCCTGGCAACTTCTGCTTCACAACCAAGGTACTAAAACAAAAGCAGTATAACAATTAACTTGTATGGATGCCAATGGCATATACAGATCAAACCATCCTAAATTGAGACTAGGAATCATCCCTTAAGGGGCAGGTGACACCCAAACCATACAAGCCGAGTCATCATGTCTTTCACCTGACAACTCTGATCACTGCCGGCTTACTGGCTTCATAACCAACTCACAGAATCTCAAGCCAATGAAGGGCCCCATATTAAGAAAGTCAGGGAAGCTGGGCACAGTGGCGCACACCTGTAATCCCAGCAGCTCAGGAGGTCTGGGGATGTGGCTCAGTGGTCAAGGGCCCCGAGTTCAATCTCTAGTAACTGCCCCCTTTGCAAAAAAAAAAAAAAAAAAAAGAGCCAGGGAGGGTTTTACAAATAATCAGGTTTTACTGCCAGAAATCAGCTTCCCAAAAATATCATCTTGGAAAAAAATCAGCCTATAGGTAGAGTTTTGAATAATACAACGTGGTCAAAGTTCAAAACATTAAATTTGATGTAGATGAGAGTATCTATAAAATTATTGCTTTTGTTATTGTAGATGATGGATCTTATACACATTCAAAAGTTGTTTTTTATTATTAAGACATGATTAATATTTTCCTTTTAGGCTCCAGCAAATTATACCACTAATGCTAACAGATGAGTTGTATTAGAATAAAACACGAGATAGAAATATAATTTTTTTTTTTAAGTTGGCAATGGACCTTTATTTTTTTTATATGTGGTGCTGAGAATTGAACCCAGGGGCTCACACATGCTAGGCAGGCGCTCTACCAAAGAGCCACAACCCCAGCCCAGAAATTTTAAACTGCTTTTAATTGCAATTTTAGGCAATTGTTAAGATTCCACAAACTCATCACTTAGTTGTCCTTTTCAGTTTGAATCACCAGAACCACGGTGTCACTTGGTGAAGACGGGCATCATTGTGAGTTCTCAAGCTGTACTCTACTCCCAAATAGCTAACTCCCTAACGCAGACACTTGAACTCTGCGGTCCTTGCCAGTGAGTGGGAAACTGTGCTGAAAACAAGGAAAGACAAGTCTATCAACAGAGGTGTCACTAGTTTTTCTGGGACCCAATAACCCACCAACAGCCATTGTGTCCTCTTGCTTGCAACTGCAGCTACATGCTGTGATCTGACCTTGAAAAGAACACTGTTCACCTAGGGCTTAATGTTTACCTGCTGCCTGAATTCTATAAAGTAGTAGTTTATTGGGCCTTATTACTTTTATTACCTAGTTGCCATCACATTCATTTTTTTAAGTTCTTATCTATTCTAAGTCACTAAAATTCAGCATGCAACAGCTCAGGAGATCTGGGGATGGTTTGCCAGAAAAGGCAATTTTGTGTTCTAATACACAGCAGATTTAATCACCACAATAGGAGCTTGTCTAACTCACTGCCCAGCCTCAAACACAAGGCCTCCATTATAAAACTAAAGGGATTGTTGCTACCGAATCATACCCAGCCAGTTACACTGGGGCCTCTCACCATGACAACATTAGTACATTGAGAGAGAGATTAAGGATGCTTTTTTAAAATAGCTTCATATACAAAGGAATTTTTAAATGATGGAAACTAAGAATTCTCCAGACTTTCTGTCCTTTTAATAAACAAGCAAGCCATCTGAATCTATGGGTTATTTGAGCCCCTCTATGCAAGGGCAAACTTCTGTGACCAGTCAATCCTTACCCAGTAGAGCCCAAATCTTTATCTCCCTATAATTGCCAAACCCTGCCTTTGGGGGTCATATAAAATAAGTCAAATCCCTTCTAATAACAGACTTTTGAGTATACGAAGACAGCTTTAATAAGCACTTAAGTTGTCTCAAAGCCAGCAGTTCCAGTTTAATTGCTGATCCCTGAAATCTGTCTTCCCAACCCTTCCCCACCAGGACCATCTCCTCATTCTATCAGGATGCCTCCAACAAAGTGTTAACCAAAGTGGAACACAATCTTCCAGATGGGTCTGACCCAAGGACGAGACTGCCACCATCCCACTACCCCACCCCACCCCAACCTCTTCAAGAGATAATTCCTCACTTCACCTAAAGGAAGACTAAAATTCAGTTGCTAATTTCCTGATCCACTGTAGGTTCTTCATTACTTAAAAAAAAAAAAAAAAAAAAGAAAATTTAAGTTGTAGTCGGACACAGTACCTTTATATATTTATTTTATGTGGTACTGGGGATCGAACCCAGCGCCTCACACATGCTAGGTGAGTGTTCTGCGGTTGAGCCATAGCCATAGCCCTAAGTTTAAGTTGCTTCCTCTTCTTGATCTCCAGAATGGAGCAAGAGGGGGATGGGATTGAGTTTTAAGATAAGATTAATCTGCCGGTCCATTAAAAAACATTTCATTTTTCACCTGCAAGGATCTTTCATAACTGAACCAAATAGACTCTTAAGAACTCACAATTCTGCAAGAAGAGAGTATTCCAGGTAGAAGGGTCCGTAAGAAGCATGTGTGCCATTTGCTGACTGTGCTGCTGGGGCAGGCGACGTAGGCTTAGTGATGGGCAAAGCATTTTTGGGAATAGAAGGTAGCTGTTTTTTTGGTGCAGTTCGTGGAGGACTGGTTTTCACATCCCCTGTTAATGTCTTCTCTTCACCATCAGATCGCTATTCAAAATGAAGTTGGGAGAACATTTATTAAGAAGATTTTAAAAAAAATACTCATTTTTTAGTTGTAGTTGGATACAATAGCTTTATTTTATTTATTTATTTTTATGTGGTGCTGACGATGAACCCAGGGCCTCACACATGCTAGGTGAGTGCTCTACTGATGAGCCACGACCCTAGCCCCATATTAAGATGATTCTTAAATCACAAGAGTATAGTATTAGGGCTGGGGTTGGGGCTCAGCAGTAGAGCGCTTGCCTAGCATGTGTGAGACACTGGGTTCGATCCTCAGCACCACATAAAAAAATTTAAAGAAAAGGTCCATCAACAACTAAAACACATGTTAAAAAAAAAAGTACAGTATTATTAGCTCCATGACCTAAAAGCCAGAATTCCTCTCTTATATGGATACTCTAAGGCCATGATTGAGATCTGAAAGTCCTCTGAGCAAGCAGGTCATATTAAGAGTGAACAAGGCTAAAGCAACAGCAAAGAATAGGAAACCCTTTCATCAGCTGCACTACAGAAGGACAACAGTCATATTTACAGATTAACTGAAACAGAAAGAAATGGTTTCTCTTGGTGGCCCCAAGATGAAAATGTATTTTTAAAATAAATTTTATTTAGGAAAATTAAAGAAATGGTTTCTCCTAATGACAAGGAGTTACTAAAGCCATTACACAACTGAAGACGACTAGAAAAGTCCCTCTGACGTATAAATGATGGAGAAAGGCAAGTGCTAAGAAGTTCAGAATAGTGTGGATGACAGAGCAGCCACTGCGTGATGTCATCACTAAAGGCAGAAACAAAGCTGTTTTCTCATTTGCTTGGGTCCAATTTTGATTTTGTCCCTAATGGAAGATATTCCAAATGTGGAAAGACATCAGCATAAACTGTCATCCTCAGTCAATAAAAAGGACAAAATGAGTTAGAAACTAGGTACTTCCTTGACATAAGGTACAACCAAAGGCTGTATAAAAAGTAATATTCTCTTAGAGGTGGAATTAAGGGTGGTTGTTTTTTTCTTGCTGCTTGCATATTTTAAGCTTTCCTAAAATGAAAATGTGTTTTCAAAAGAAATATTTAGAAAAATTAAATTAGTGGTCCTTAAAAAAATAAAGTCCGATGTGACCATATTGGACTGGCATTTTCCAAAGCTGCTTTAACCTCTGACTCTTGAAGTTTAATACAGACATTACTACAATCATAGATTACATTTATCCATGATGAAACTTAACTGAAAATAATTTTAGAATTGTGATTACCACAATTTTTATTTGACAAGCAATCTCAGCATCAGAAACTGACTTTAATGGACAAAATCATTTCTTCTCATAAACAAAACCTAAACTAGACAAACCGGATAATTTTGTTAAGGTTACTGGAGACTTTGGCTTAGATGACATTAGCCTTCATCCTGGCCCTCTCTTCTGACAGAGGCAAATGGGTTTCCTCACTGCACTTACTGACTGTACCTACTTTGCGTATGGAGCTTGTAGACATGCTCCAGAAAGGGTTCATAACGTGTACTCCAGAGAAGTCCAGTGGTCCGTGTTATCCAACTCTTCTGTCCTCAGCATTCACTTTACCCTAAAACCATATGGGAAAACACAAATATTCTAATGCCAACAGTTAAAATTCTGAAATGGTCAGAAACAAAATCTGATACCCCAGAGATACAATATAATGTTATATAATATATAGTTATGAAAGCCTAGGAAATGTCTTCAGGCAGCTTCAGAAATAATTTTCTTCTATACCCCTTCCTATTCTGGTTCCAATTTCTTTTGCACCTTTAGATGCCTACAGAAATCTGCAACAAGGTCCCTGGCTAGGATTAAGAGTAGTCAGTGACATGGTTCAGCTTTAGTGCCAGAAATTCTGAAAATATGGACTACAACAGTTGCTACTAGCATAATATCTAGGCTTAACCAATGGGAAAGCCAGATTCAGAATGCACTGTACCCACCTACACAAAAGTTATATCACTGTTCCCAGGGTCATGGGAACAAATGTTAAAAGACCATCCAGGCAGGCTGATTTAAGAGTGTCTTTAAAAGAGCTGTCTCAAGGACAAAATGATTCCTTCCAGCAAAACTATTAGTCAAAGATAAGAAAAAACAAGGCAGGCCACACATACCTATGTCAGTAAAGAGGGCAGGGCATACCTGAATCCAGGCAGGACCACACTCAAGAAACTGCACGTTTTAAACCGGTAAAAATATGGAAAGTCTACAGAATTAGGCATTGAAGGAATTACCAGGCAATACACACAAATGCAAGGAAGACTGCACAAAAAACATCTCACAAACAAATCTTCCACTCGAATCTTCAAGTTATGGATAGGAAAGCATGTCTCAAAGGTCACAGAGTCAGTGGGTCATTTACTAAAAATAAGAAGCAGCAAAGGAAAACCAGCCAAACCCAGCTGTAAGGACAGCAACTTCTCTGGGCTGGCGATTCCCCCCAGGCTCCACTGTTGAACACAAGAGCTCAGTTCTCTAAATTCCTATTTGTACCAATCAAAAGGCTGAAAGTGAAAAGGAAAATTTTGCTAAATTTTGACCCTAAGAAAATTTTCTTCTTAAGATTCTTAAGAAGCAAATCATGTAACAAGCCATGTATTTTCTCCCTGATGAGCCTATGACATCCATGGGTGGGTACCAAGTCTACCATATCCTGCCAGTGCTTTGCTTTCCAAGAGTTAATGCCACCCAGTAATTAAAGGATGAGGGTACTAGTTGTTCCACTAACATACTGACAAAATGAATTAAGTAGCAACAGCTCTCCACAAATCTGCCTTTAAAGGTTACTGACACATGAAAATTGTTGGGACATCAAAAATTGGAAGGCGGGGTCCTACTTGGCCCAAATGAAAACATAGATTTTCTCCCACTGTCCTTTAGATACACCCGATTTAACAGGGACCCACA
The DNA here is from genome assembly GCF_021218885.2 of Marmota monax. Taxonomy (NCBI): domain Eukaryota; kingdom Metazoa; phylum Chordata; class Mammalia; order Rodentia; family Sciuridae; genus Marmota; species Marmota monax. The sequence goes on from NW_026695224.1 coordinate 7,380,457, forward strand.
TCTCTTGGGATCTAGTGCTCCCAGAATGGTAAATTCACTATAAAATCCCATTCAAGTCTTAATACATTACGATTCTGCAACTTTGCCTTTAAGAATCCTATGAAACTTGCCCCCAGTTCCCATCTTTAAGCAAAAGGTATTTGTTGCTGGCTAGCATTGTGATTTTTTTTTTTTTAAACCCAATGGTCCCATCAGCAACACAATCGAGAAACTTCAGCACGCTTTTCAAAAATGACACCATTTATTAGATGTCTAATCCACGACAGGAACAATATGACATTCCAATAGGAATGCCACAGATGGAAGGAAAGCACACGCTATATCCTTGGCGTTAGGAAACAATTTTGGAATTTCTCCTGGTTCGGCTCTGAGAACAAAACATGATTAGTTTCCTTTATATCTTAACAGCTGAGAAGTCAGTGTCTTTGGCTCATACGAATGATCCCTTACACAGAAGGGCCAAACTAGACCCACTGCTCCTAACTTACCCTGAAATGAGCTCTAGGAATTCCAGGTTAAGAGGAGACTGGGCATAGCCCAGGAAAAAGACAAAACAGCTCCGGCCCCGGACAGGCTCGCCGGGCACGGCCAAGACCGGCATCTGGCTGGGATGGGCACCCTTGCCTGGGGCAGAAATCCGTTTCAGAGCACACAGAGAATCTGGACAAACCTGTCTTGAGGTGACGCAAGTCAGGGGCCGTGCCCTGGCCTTGCAGCTACCTTGAAGCCAGTCAGGGGTCTTCAAGACTCTGGAGTGGGGGCTGAGTCTCTCCAGGTCTGAGAGACCACCCTCCCATCCCCCGCTGCCTGGAGCCACAGGCCTTGGCCTGGGAGGGCGGGCCCCAGACAGGTCCAGCGGCTGGGCCCGCCTTCCTTCCCTGGGCCAGCCCAGCCCAGCCCATTCAGCAGCCCCCAAACATGGACTGCAGGTTCCAAGACCTCAGTGCAGCAGGTGCCTGCAACGCGCACAGGTGCCCAGCCCAGCCCCGCCCCCGTGTCCCATAGCAGCCGCCGTCGCTGAGGAATCAAGAATGCTCAAGAGGGAGACGAGTGCCAGGCCCAAAGAGGCTGGTGGCCCCGGCTTACGGACTTCTCGTTCGCTGCATACCTACCAACTGGTTTACCCCAGAGCCTTCAACGCAGAGTCCCCAGCTGCCGAGCGCCGTCGCCGCCCGACAGCATCTCCGGCTGCAGCGCCAGCCCGGCCAATGCCCTATCCCCGCCCCGCCCTGCCCTCGGTGCCGGGCCCCGCCCCCTGCCCCCTCCCCTGGACCAGAGCTCTTCCGCCCAGCCTCCAGGCGCCTAGTGGCTCCCATACCTGTCCATCAAGGGCGCTCTTCCGGGGGCGTCTGGACAACAGCAGTGCGTCCTGCCAATCAAATCGGCTCCGCTCGGGTGGGGCAGCACTTGACCCTCCCCTTACGTAACAGGGCCTAGAGCGAACTGTCAGTCAAGGAAGTGTCTGCCCCTTGGGGGGATGGGGGGCGGAAACAAACAAGTCCCGGGATACAATTGGCCACAGCGTCCGCCAGTCACCATGGAGACCACGCCCACGGGTTTGTGCCGGCAGCTGCAGCCATTCAAGGGCTGGGACTGCGGCGTTTTCTCAGCCCGGCACCGGCTGGTCCCCGAGTGCAGGCGGGGGCGCCACTGCTCGAGATGTGCTCAGCCGCTGCCAGGCCCGGCTGCCACGTAGGGACCACCAGGGTCCCAGAGGCCGGAACGGGAGGGGCTGCGTTAGCCGAGGGAAAGGACACTTTCAGGAGCGCTGAGAAACGCCGTTTTCTACACCGGAGACGGGGATAATGGCTGTGGGCGGACCGGAGCTCAACTCCAGTCATCGCTCGGCTCTGGTGCACAAAATGGAATGGGTGGGCCCGAGACCCAGCGATCTACAGTTGTCCCAAGTTCCCCCTGGCGATTCTGCCACACGCCCAAGTTGTGAGCCTCTCCCACGGGGACAGGTAGCTCCCGGTCCTCCCGCCCGCCACTCGCGCACCAGCCCGCACTTTGTTCTGAAACACCTTTACCTTTTGTGACCTTTTATACCTTAAAAGCTTTCCATAGGAGTCATTTCACGCCCTGATAAAATCCAAGCCTCGCCTGGCTTCAAGACCCAGCCTAGTCTGGCTTCCTTCCCATCATAGTCCCATCCTCTTTCCTATGTCTGCCTCTAGCCCAATTCTGTGCTTTAGGCTGTCCTTGGTTTAATGCTTCCGTTTTAATGTCTGGGACAGACAGATGTGAATGGTGGGAACACAAGGTTAAGAGAATAAGTCTATCAAATGGGCCCACTCTGCTGCCCTGGACCCCCATATGCTTTCTTTTCCACAAAGTAATTTATCTGCAGCCCTGCCTGGCCTAAGTGGACAGGCTATGTCGCATTCCTCAATAAACTAGCTGTTCACTGCAGGAAAACTGCAAGCCCAATATAATGTTGGTAAGAGGAGCTCAAGGTACCCTGAAGGAGAACTTTTGTTACCATATCCTAAACTCTGGGAGATGAGGATAGTTCCTTCTAACCATAAGATCTATAAGAATGTATGGTTAAAAATCCAATTAAAACCAGTCAGATGGGCCAAGGTGACCTAGAGTTGCCATCACAGTGGGGATTTAAAAGTCTGATGTCACCCTGTTGTCAGTCAAAAAAGAGGTAAGTATGGGCAGAACTCTCTGGAAACTTCTCTGGTATCTCAAAACTGGAATACAGAAGAGGCACATTGTCCCTCCCTTGAGAGTGTCTCCTTTTCTTATCCCTTCAATAAAACTCATTCCTGTTACTGAGTGACATTCTAAAATCTTTCTGACTTGATAGCAAGAATTAGGGTTTGAAAAGGGGTCTTTGAGGTGCCCCAGTTTCTCAGAAGGCTCCAAGCTCTGTAATACCCCCTCAAACCTTTCCTCAAAATGATTCCCCTCTGTGGGATGCCCTTCCAATCCCAGACACCCCTGACCACTCCCAACAACTTTCTGCCCCTTTTCCAAGATACCAGTGGCACTTTTTGTCTCTGGTATCTTAGAAGAGAAGGGAGATTCTCTGGCCAGCGTGTTTGTTCCAATTTGGTTGCCTCTGAGATTCTGGTAAATTACTTATTAAATGGCAGGAAGCCAAACTCCTGATGTTAATCCCAAGGGGTGGTTCTGAAATCCAACTTCCTCCTACAGTTAAAAACAGTCCTGAGCCACTTCCTTTCATCTCGTTTGGATACTCAGGAATGTTATAAGACCCTTAATATTGGTCTTAAAAGAAAGGCAAGATGAAAGTCTTTTTTTCCACAGGAAAGACGCCTCCATTGACATCTTTTTATCCTAGCTCCAACCAATCTTCTTTGCAGATTTGCCATTCTCAAACTCCCCCAAGATTTCTTCTGATCTCATCCCTTCCCCAAGCTTCCATTTTCACTGAGAACTCGCGTATTTCTCCAGCTCAGATCTCACCTCTGAGTTCAGATGCAGGTACCCAACTGCGCTCTTGGCAGTGGATGACTCAGACACATACCAAGGTCAGGACACACGAGAAAACCCAACTCCCACTGACTCACATAGCTAGGGGATTTCTCTCACATGGTAAGGCACGCTCCGGGGGTGGCACCATGCTTGAAGCGCTGCTTTCCATGGTGTTTCTGGAATTTCACTTCCAGACTGTTAGCAATGGCTGCTGCCATTCAGGTACATCCTATGTCTAGCAAAATAAAGAGTATCCCTTTCTTCCAGGAGTCCCCTTTGAAGCTCAAGAATTTCTTTCCCAGAAGCTCCCAGAAGAAATGTCCACATGTGTCAATGACCAGAAATGCATCCCTGGGTCTCTGCATACCACTGAAGCATCCAAAGGCCAAGGGAACAAGTCTGTCGTGACTTGAGCTAATCGAGATTTACTCTGGAACCCCCGACATAAGACACAGGACAGATGTGATTCAATTTGTATTTTGAAAACATCACTTTCTTGGAATACAGATTGGAGGGGTGGGAGTGTTCAAGGGACTGATTGATTAATGCAGTTCCCCTGAGCCTGGATTAGTCACCCTGGAGTGGGCTGGAAGGGTAGGAAGTTTAGAGGTGAAATAATCGGGTTATGAGAGCCTTCACCTAATCAGTGCGCTGATCCACTTGAATGGATGGAGTGGGTGGTGACCGTGGGCAGATAGGAATGGTTGGGGGAGGTGTATTTTGTCCCCTGTGAGCAAGAGCTTTCTCAGCTTCCTGATTGCCAGATCCTGAGCTGCTTTCTTTCATCATACCCTCCCACCATGATTATTCTGCCTCATTTGGGGCCCAGAGCAATGAAGCCGGTCATCTATGAACCGAGACCTCTGAAAAGAGTCCCAAATAAACTTTTCTTCCTGTAAAATTGTTCTTGTCATGTATTTTTGGTCACAGCAATGCAAAGCTGACTAAAACAACCTCTAGTCTTTATAAATCACCCTGTGTAAGGTATTGTGTTATAGCAACAGAAAATAGGGTAAAACAGCTCAATATGAAAGTCAGGATGACTTATTCAAAGGGAAAGAGGCAGCCTCAAAAAGTATCACTTCAGACAAAAGAAAAAAATTTACCTAAACCTTACTATAAAAAACAAAAACCACTTTCAATCACTGCACAATACATTTGCTATTCTAAGTTTTTTGGAGTATTATCTGACACTTGTGTCAAACAATTCGTTGAACACCAGGACCTCATAGATATGTGATCTCTGAGTACTCATATGCTGATCATGTTCTAATCCTCAAGATATTCACTGAACCCATTATTTTCATCTCTGGAAAAATTGTATAAAGCAATTTAGATCACTGAATTACCACTAATAATCTTAACCTTTCAGTTTAGGTTCGAAACTTTTTTTTTTTTTTTGCATTACATTTCTTATTACACATATACAGCACAGTTTGTTTTTTTTTAACATCTCATATATAAAGTATGTTGACACCAACTCGTTTCTTCATACATGTACTTTGGATAATGATGTCTATCACATTCTACCATCCTTGCTAACCCCCTGCCCCCTCCCTTTCCCTCCCACCAAAACAAAGGAATTTGAAATGTGTGTTCCTTTTACATATATACAGAGCCAATGTTTTCAGCTCAACCCATTTGCCCCTTAATCTTTCTCTGAAAGGTAGATTCCTAGGTTTATATCACTGATCACACATGTTATTCTATACATGAGATAATTACCTAGACATGCATTTAATATGGCAGAAAAAATATAATTAGCACATTAAAACCATAATTTTATGGATAATTATTAGGATGAGACCAATGTGGGAGGATATTAAGTAATGGCCCCATAGCTGGTGATTCTAAGACATGGCAGAAATTACGGGGGTTTTTCTCAGAATCATTGAAGTTCAGGAAACACTGCTATAGAGAGATGCGGTTTCTGTCTTTTGTACATCCTTGCTGATTGTTACAATTTTTGCTTATAATCTCACAAATTAACTTTATATTATATTTATATTAGGTCACATAATGTTTTCTTCCTGCCTTATAATGAGTGGGTGGGTGGATGGATGGAGAGGTGAAGGGATGAATCGTCTAGACAAGGACCTTTCAAAATGATGTCGGAGTAGCCGATGGACCTCTGTGAATATTTATCCTTAAGGAAAAGCAACCAATATATAACATTGTGATACAGGGCTGGGAAGAGAATTGATTTCCTTTTATAATCAAACAGCATCTTGAACATGGCATGACATTACAAAAACCACCCCCTCTCAGCCTGCTGATGATTGTACCACAAACACAAGAGCAATCTTCCCTTTGATTGACGTTATCTCTGGAAAACCACCTCACTCTGTGGTATAAAGTCTTTGGAAAGATGATAAATGCTCTGGTCAGTTTTAGCTGGAGTGGCAGATTCAGAAACAGAAAACCAAAGAGAAAGCAATGTTCATTCAGCGACAAATAATCCATGGTCTACCATTCTAGGCATTGACCTTCCTTTCTTGCCATCGGTAAAGGTGAGCATCTCTGCTTTTCAGAGTCTCCCACCTAAAGCCATCATCCCCAATTCCAACATCACAGAAAGCTTCAGTTCCACAGAAGAATGCAACACACAGCCTTATACTCATTATTTTTCCTCCCAAATCATTTCAAAATAGCTGCAGTCATCATGACCTTCACCTCTAGATACTTCAGTTTGTATCTACTAAGAGCAAGGACATGCCCACCCCTACCCCACCCCCAAACTACAGGCTCATACTCACCCAAGAAAATTCACTGCAGAGAAAAAAAGCTTTTATAACTATTGATATAGACTGAGTTTTTGCCCCCCTGCCCACCACCAAATCCATATGTTGAGAACCTAATAAACAATGTAATGGTATCAGAGGTGTGGGCTCTTTGGGGGGTGACTGGTCACGAGGGAGGAGTCCTCATGAATGGGATTAGCGCCCTTCCACAAGGTCCCAGAAAGCTGCCTTCCCTATTCCACCATGTAAGGACCCAGCAGGAAGTGCCCAGAACCAGAAGTGGGCCCTCACCGGACACCAAATCTGCCGGCACCTTCATCTGAGACTTCCCAGCGTCCAAACTGAGAAATAAGTTATTATAAGCTGCCCAGTATTTTGTTATAGCAGCCCAACCAGACTCAGCCGGTTACCGTTTTTCTAAACCAGGATTCAATCAAGATTCAGTCGTTTGCACTTACTACATCTCTTTAATCTTTGCAGTCTGCAACATCCCCTTGTCCTCCCACCCCACGACACGGATATGAACAGAACAGGGTATTCTACATTCTGGGTTTGGCCGTTTTCTTGTGGTGTTGTTGAATAGAATATATCCTCCATCTCTCTCTTTCTCATAAACTAAAGGGCCTGAAGGCTTGTTTAGATTCGGCACCTTGGGTGGGGAATACTCATGGGTGAAAAGTCTATCATGACCTTTTGAGCTACTGATTTAGAAGAATTCCATCCTAACAGCTATGCCTGAACCAAAAATTTCAAAAAAATTAACACGCACTATGCTAGCACAGGTTATCTGGCTATCTGGTCCTGTACATATTCGTGGATTTTGAAGCTGTCCTTTGGGTCATTTCTATGTCCCCTTTCTAAGGCTAACATTGTAAATCAGCCCTGTTCTCACAAATATCAGTGAGTCTACAAATTAGGCTTGTTCTCACGGCCACTGCTGGATGCTTACTGCTAATTATTTTTGAATTGGTTTAAAAATAAAAAGAATAGAAGAAATAAACTGTGGTTCAGAAGACACTGGGTGGCAAACTGTGGTTGCCATATTAGTAAATGTCAGTGACTAGAAGCAGCAGGACCTCAAGGACAGCAAATTTGGGGGAATGCAGAGACCTAGCTCCCACCTGTAGTCAATCCAAGGCCTCAGGTCCCTGGTACATAGTAAACTCTTTAAGAACCTTTTTTAAAAAAATTTTTTTAGTTGTCAATGGACATTTATTTCTATGTGGTGCTGAGGATCGAACCCAGGGCCTCACACATGCTAGGTAAGCGCTGTACCACTGAGCCACAACCCCAGCCCTTTTTTTTTTTTTTTGATGTGACAAGATACAAAACATCTTTTTCCTCCAAATCATTTCTTAACGTGCCCCAAAAGAGAAAATAAAGTCTGTAAAGGATTGTTTAAACCAGGTGTCCCATTGCTTTCTCTGGGAATGTGATTCAAAGGTGACAGGAAGGAGGACATACCAAAGAGTTCACACAAATGTAACTTGCATTTTCCCCAGTAACAGGCGATAGCCTCTTCTGACACCCTCTATGTGGCCCTCCCCTTTAAGGCAAGGCTTCTCTACTATTCTCTGAGCCTGGAAAGGCTCTGGCGAGTTTAACCCAAGGAGAGGCGACTGTAGCTCCTCTTGGTGAGTGGCCGAGTGCCCTCTGGTGGGAAGCAGTAAGATTGCAAGCAGCCAAACAAATTCACTTACCCAAGTATATTTCTCATAGAGAACATTGTTTTTTAAAAAAAAATCCATGCTCTAAAAAAAAAAAAAAAAAAAAAAAAATCCTGAGTATATGTTTACATTCATGAAAAAAAAGTTATTCCTAAAAAGGTTTTCTATTTTCCTTAAACAGTCTCAAGGAGGGTAGGATCCCATGTGGGTTCAAGTACACGGAGGTGAGATGTGGATTCAAGGGAAATATTTTTACTCAGGCCTTCGTCTAGGGTGCCCATGATTATCTCAAAAACCATTCCTCAGGGCTGTCCCCTAAGAAAATCCATGGCTTTAATCCCCCTTAGAATCTTCATTCCCTAAACTAAAAATGACGATAGAGTTTAACCCTCTACGCACACACGAGGGCCCAAAGCCATACATTAAAGGGATGAAGTGCTGATGAGGGCGTTTCCAGCCGGCCCAGAACAGAGTGAGGGATTCAGTCCTCCACAGGCTGGGTCTGGAGAACCAAGGGGGTGGGGAAGGACTGGGAGGAGACGGGATGGCTGCACCCCAGCCCAGGTGCCACCCTAGGCATGCCCAGAAACACATCGACAGATCCAGCCCCACATTTGCCCACTTGAGTAACAGGCCTACCAACAGGGGCACGTCACCTCTGACCAGGGATGAGCTCAGGGGGATTGTGGGGTGGAGGTGTCTCTGGGAGGAGCAGCACCTCTGATGGCACAGTCGAGTAAGAGCTAGGCCATCACCCAAGAGTCGCATGACTCAACTTCTCAGGATAAACCCTTGCTTTAGTCACAGGGTGGGCAAAGGTACCCCTCTTCCTGGTTTCACAGGTCTCCAGGAATCAGCAGACTTCAGCAGGAAAGCCGATGACCCCGGTGACGGCCCTGGGGGTCAGCTGGGAAAATCCCAACCATCCTGTAGCCTAAGGGGAAACCCTAACCCTGCAACTGTCACCCAGCCACAGCTGCACAATGCATATTGGGGCCCACTGGGGTCTTTCTACCACAAATCACACAGCAGGGGAGTGGCAGGAGGCCCCACTTAGCCTCTGCTCTTCTCCCCTTCTGGAAGGGCCACAGTCCTTCAGCCCCAGCCACCTGTGCAACATGCAGCCCTTGCAGAAACGGGGGCTAATGACAGGGTGTGTCATAATTGCTTCCTGACCGGAAATATCACCCAGCAAGCAGTACGATGCCAGATCACACGGAAAGGGACCTCTAGGCCTGGTCTCCTCACCCCACTCAGTTGGTTGGTCCTCCACATCCAAGGGCACAGGGCCCAGGGCAGGAGTGGGCAAAGGTCCAAGAACGGCGGAGTCCATGAGGCTGGAGGGGAAGTGTGGTGGGGGTGGGGCCCAAGAGGGAGCTCAGCTCGGGGGCAGGAGTCCTGTGGGTCCTCCCCTCTCAGTTGACCTGTAACAGGTAAACCTGCCCCTTCCCGGCAAGGCTCAGTTCCTCATGTCCTTCTTCGGGCAGCCCCAGTTCGCAGTAGCGGGAATCTGATGGTGCTAGCCAGGCCTCCACTCTGGTGGGATCGGGCCACACAACAATCGCAGATGCCTCAAAAATATGAGCCGATGAAATGAAGGTTGAGGCTCTTGATGGTACCATCTCTCTTAGGCTGAAAATGGGCCCCTATGTCTCCAATTCCTTTTTGGGGGGGGAGAGTACTAGAGAGTGAACCCAGGGGCACTTAATCACCGAATCACATCCTAGCCCTTTTAATATTCAATTTAGAGTCAGGGTCTCATCAAGTTGCTGAGGCTGGCTTTGAACTTGTGATCCTCCTAGCTCAGCCGTCTGAGCTGCTGGGATCACAAGCCTGCACCACCACGCCTGACCCACATTTCCAATTCTGCAAGCCATCTTTGCTAATGGAGATTTGACAGAATTCTAAGCAGCAGGCACAATGTGCCTGGCTCTAGGAGACCAGAAGGTCAAGTGACTGAGATTCCAGCCAAGTATGAGCCAGCTAATCTAAAACTCCCGGTGCTGTGACCAGGCCAAATGCCTGTCTGGTTATGTTGCTTCAAAAATAACACAAAGAACAAATCATCAAAAAATGGCCCCCAGACTGTCCTTTAGCCACCTTGCAGCTAGATATTGTCCATCTGGGCTAGAAGCATACATTCCTGAGGGATTCTGGGTAATCATTAGCCATCAACCCGTTTGGGCAATGGCACCAAAGAAACAGATTTACAAGATGTGTCCTTTTTTGTGGTATTTGACTTCAAAGAGCTTGCAATCTAAGTCAAAGGAAGCGATAGATGCCAGAGAAAGCAGTTAGTCCAGTCCTTCCCTGCCTGGGCCCCTCTTGAGGGTTCAAAAGGTGATATCAGTAGGTGACCACAACACCCATTTTAGTCATTTACACGTGTGAGTCTTGCACTGGTGAGAAATTCACCTCTTCAGTTAACAAAAGCTCCCTCCCCCACAATCCTCTTGGTTTGGCTGAGTGGCCCCTACGGGCACCATGACCTCCCTGCCTTATTCAGCAGAAGGACATTTTATTATTGGCACTCTGCAGACAAACCTGTGGGCGAGGTGCATGGTGGGTATTCAAAACACAATTTTATATAAAAGAGAGATCAACAACCCCCTCAAGCACAGGAGGTCACCTGGAGCCGCAGTCTTTGTGGTTCTGCCACCTCTGCCTGAGCCCAGGGACACTCTCCATCAGCGATTCTCTCAGAGCCTGTGTTGCAGGGAGTTCACGAGGACAGAGGCACCTTGGTAAAAACTCTGGGGAGCCTTGGGGACACTTCTGACTGCCAGAGCGCCTCTCTGCCTGCATAGGTCACAGCGGTTGTCTCTGCTTACGCGTGGGACAGCTGGTCACGCATCCTGAAAGGGGAGCTTGAAGGACATGGGATGTTGGCCCTCAATAGTTTGGTAACCATCAGCGCCTGGGTGACACTGGACCTGGTTGGAGAGTCATGGGCACCACGTGAAGAGCCTCTACTGACAAATCCCTCTGCTGGTCCCTACCTTCTACAAGTACCTGTTCAGGAAGCCCACCCAGCCGTGGAAGAGATAAGCATCCAGCAAGCAGCCCCCCTGGAGATGAGATCACTCATTTTGGCTCCCAGAGCCCCACAAGCAGGCATCGTGGGCCATTCCTGCAGAATTCAGGCTGGTCACTTCTTTGGAGGGGCCAGGGAAATGAGTTATTAACTCTGCAGAGACAGTGGGGGGCAGTAGGGACAGACCCACCTGAAGCCACTTGCTGATGCTGCCCCTCCGCAGGCTGATCCTCGGGCTGATCCTCTCAGTGCCTGCTAGCTTCTGGCTCCCCGCAGAGCCACCCCGAGAGGAGCCTTGGAGAACAATAATCCTGCTCCGGGTTCGCTGATGGCAAAGCCCCTCACAAGATCACGCAAAGCTGCCCACATCCTCCACAGGTGACTTATTTTTCAGGACCTTCTCCAGTGTCTCCACCTGACCCACGGCCTCAGCAACCACAGGAAGAACCTACCAATGTCCCCACTTGCTGGAGGGCCCCAGAGAAAGGGCTTTCCTTCTGAGAAAGCAAAAGATAACCCCAGGCTTTAAGGAGGTGAAACACAGTCAAGAAACAGCACAGGGATGGCGACCATGAGGGCCACTGTGCGCTGGGGAAGGACCCATCTCTTATAGGAAAAGCCTCAGCCCCCCTACGACGGGGAATGTGGAGAGTGGACTGGATCCCTCCTCCTTTCTAGCGCCTTAAAATCAAGTTAGAAAGGATTTTAAAGACAAGTTATCTCAGCTCTTGGATTTTGCAGAAGAAATGAAAATCCAAGAAGATGAAGTGAGGTTTTGACAGTTCGCAGGTAACCAGCTGCCCTCCACGGGAGGGTGGGCATGTCTGAGTGTGCAGGGTGTGCACGTGCATGTGCAAAGGAAGGTGGTGGGAGGCAGGGGTGGGGCATGCAGTGAATGCCTCTCCTCCTTCAGATCACCCCAGAGATTTTCTTGACTTCACAGGTGGAACTGAAGATAAATGGATTAGCCAGGTGAATAAACCTGTATTAAAAACTTTCTGGGGGGAAAAAAAAATCAATTCGAGAGAGAAGATCTGGGAAAATAAAATATGATCAACTGTGTCAGATAGCTTGAATAAATTGATGCCTGCAACTCTGGTAAACAATTTCTGATCTACGGCTCCCAGCGTCCCCTCACTGGTGATGGTTACCTCGGTAATTGGACCATGGCAGGAGGCCAGGCCAGAATGAAAGGCATTAAAAATGATGATTCTTCAAGTGAAAATTAATTTATTTGCTGACCAACAAAGACCAAAGTAATTTCAGGATTTTAAGGCTGGCGAGACATCATGAGATTATTTACACTCTTCACCCCCCTCTTTAAATCAAACATGGAAATGAAAGAGATGGCCCCTCTGTCCACAGTCAAGCACAGAGGCAACCAGCTGATCATTAGCAGGTTGCAGGAGTGAAAGAAGGGGGAAGGGAGGTTCCAGGGTGGTGGGAGGGAACCTGTACCCATGCGTGCATCTGGAGGGACAGAACAGCATGGACCAGCAGAGGCATTTATCTTCTACTTGGGACCTCCTCCAGACACAACGGCACAAGGAGTTCAAGGGTTGGAGCTCTCTGCACTGGAATAAATCAGCCTCCAGAAAATGATCAAGTTCATTGTTGAACCAAAGTGAAGACCTCAGGCTGTGGAATGAACCCAGCAGGAAAGACAGGCAGGCTGGGGGAAGGAAATGTGACCAACCTGCTAGCGAAAGTGGAGTGGCACCCTGGGGCTGGAAGGACTTTAGCTCAGAGGCAGAGCATATGTTTACCATGTGCAAGGTCCTGGGTTCAATTCCTAGCACCAAAGAGAAAACGGCTCCACCCATCAGCCAGAATGATGTTTGGAGATGGGGTCTTTCTGTTGCTCAGGCTGGACTCACATGGCCAGGTTCAAGCAAGTCTGTGACCTCAGATTCCTGTGAAGGTGGGACTGCTGGTTTGTGCCACCACGCCCAGCAAGCACGGGGTTCTAAAGGGCCATTTCCTCAACGCCCAACAGTGCCAAACTCCCACTCAGTGTAATCACATACCACACGAAGGACGGGGATGTCAGCCCTCAGTGGTTTGGTAACTCTCAGAGCCTGGGTGACACTGGGCCTGGTTGATTCACAATAGGCCACATGTAGGACAGGGGTCCCCTGGGATAATTCTGCCTAGTGCATCCTAGCCATCCGAGCTGTGCAAGTGTGCTATGACGTTCACACAACAGTGAAGTTGCCTAATGCTGCCTCTATCAGAACACATTTCCACTCTTAAGCAACACAAGCCTGTAGATGCCGAGCTGAATGAGTGGATCATTACAGAGGCTCATACTTTCACTGACGAGTCACGCTTTTGGAGAAAATATGGCTTCTCCATTTTTCTTCAATACTGGGGATTGAGCCCAGGGGTGCTCTACCATGGAGCCACATCCCCAGCCCTTTTTTATTTTGACACAGGGTCTTACCAAGTTGCTCAGGCTAGCCTCAAACTTGCAATCCTCCTGCCTCGGTCTCCTGAGTAGCTGTGATTACAGGTGTGCATCACCACACCTGGTTTCCATTTCTTTGTTTCCTTTTTTTTTTTTTTTTAAAATAAATATTAAAATTCTCTTTTTTTGTTTTCGGTGGACACAACATCTTTGCTTGTATGTGGTGCTGAGGATCGAACCTGGGCCGCACGCATGCCAGGCAAGCGCGCTACCGCTTGAGCCACATCCCCAGCCCCCTGGTTTCCATTTCTTAAAGCAAATAATTTCAGGGAATATTCCTTTTAGGAACTAAAAGCCTCAGGGAATGAGTTTCTCCATTTCTTTCCTGGCCAAAGGAGGAGAGAGCATGGGGCACCCAGGGGCACATGCTGCTCACAGAGCTACTCTGCCGAGTGACATTTCTGGGAACTCTCAAGAATGATAGGTCACCTCACCCACAGTAAAACACACGCAGGCTAAAATTTCTTTTAAACCTCTCAGATGGAAAAGACAGAATAATTTGTTGGAAAATGTGTCAAAACAGGCACTTTTAACTTGTGGGAGCTGGATTCAGAACATCTTTGATTCCTAATAAAAATAAATATTTTTTAAAAACCAAATGTGCATTTTCATTTTTTAGTTTTAGGTGAACGCAATACCTTTTCCATTTATGTGGTGCTGAGGCTCGAACCCAGTGCCTCATGCATGCGAGGCGAGTGCTCTACCACAGAGCCACAACCCCAGCCCTCGCGCATTTGTTTTGACCTAAAAATCCACTCCTAGGAATTTATCCAGCAGATTTATACTCCTGCAGGTATGCAAGGTTAATAACTACAGCTAAAGACTGGAAACAATGTCAGTGTCCAGGTGAGAGGAGGGGCTGATTGTGCTGAAATTTTCTTATTAGCCAGCCAATCAGAAAATGAAATACAGGGGGGGGAAAAAAAAACCTTGTTCTTAAGTGTTAATATGGAATGATCTTCAAAATAAGTGAAATGAACACTAGGAATACCCTACTGTTGTGTAAAAATGGGTGAAGGGAGAAGTGTGCATACACACCCATGTATATACAGTCATGTGCCAGACAACACCTCAGCCAATGATGAGCCACAGACAAAACGGTGGTCCATTCAGTTATAATGGAGCCAGAGAATGCCCACGGCCTAGTGCCGCCACAGCCGATGGCACATTATGGCAAACATGTTCTTGCATTTATGGCGATACTGGTGCAAACAAGCTCACGGTGCTGCCAGTCCTATAGAAATGGACCACATATGCTGGGCGTGGTGCACACCTGAAACCCCATCAGCTCAGGAGGCTGAGGCAGGAGGATGGTGACTTCAAAGCCAGCTCAGCAACTCAGTGTTCCCATTTCACAATAAAAAAGAGCTGGGGATGTGGCTTGAGTTCCATCCTCAGTACTAAAAAAAAAAAGCACAGCACATACAATTACATCCAGAACATAAATATTGATGGCAATAATCAATGACAGTGACGCTGGTTTATGCAGTCACTATGCTGTAATTTGATCATCATGTTAGGGTGCACTCCGACTTACGTATAAGACGTTTACTATTAAACACCTGACACACTCAGTCAGCTCCGTGTTGGCCAGGCCTCCTGCTTGCACAGGGGCCCACGGTGAGCGACTCGCTCATTGCGACGTCTAGGGAGGTGCGCGCCGTCGGTCTTGCGCAGTGATGGAACACCTCATGGCACATGCCTCAGATGCGTCCCCGTGGCTTGGCAGCAGGCCAGTGACGACACCAAGAACAGCTCTAGAACATTCAAGCAACTGGGTGCCTGGCTGACTCTGGGGACAGAGCCACGTGGCTGAGGGACAGGGGTAAGAGAAACCCCTGGACCTTTGAATTCGGACTTTATGGTGAGTCTCTCTTATCTAAAAATCAATGTTTAAACTTAGGCTATAGATCTGGTACCAGAGCAGTTAAAGCACAGAAAATTCCACAGTTGAGTCATATAAATAAGTCAGTGGAACTTTTTTCTCACCCAACTTTCCTCCCTTCAGAGGGGGCTCCCCCACTCACTGGGGAACACCCTCTAACGCAGGGGGTTAATGGCCAGCCACTCCACGTGTCCCTGGCCTCCATGTTGGGTACCTCAGGACTCAGCCTGGGACCACTTTTCTGCCTACGTTCATGTGCTTGGTGACCTCTGCCCACCTGTGGCTCCCAACCTGGGTCCCCAGCCATAACCTCCCTTCTGCACCCCCGGTTCCCGTGAGCGTCTTCCCTCAGTTGCAGCCATCACAAAGCCCACAGGCCGTCGGCCTCCGAACCCCAGCTCCCATTTTCCAATGGCCAGGCTCCCGACCTTCATCCTCCTCTCCCACCCACCACCTTCAGTAGTTCAGGGTCAGCCCCGCCTACATCTGTAGCCAGGATACAGTCTCTGCTCAGCACCAAGCTTGCTTCACCCTGGCCTGCCCTGCCCTGCCGGCTCACCTGGATTGGTGATGGCCCCCTGACTGCTCTCTCCGTGTTTGCTCTGTAAACACTGCCAACACCATCCTGTTTAAAACCTAACCCAGATCATGTCACCCACCTGTTCAAACTCCCAGTGTTTCCCGTCCCGAGTAAAATCCAGTGTTGCAATCCTTATGATGTCCCCGAAGGCCTTATGCAGTCCCCTCCTCCTTAGTGCAGTGCTGGCCACTGTAGCTTCTGTGCTCTCCCCAGATCACACCAAACACAGGGCCTTTGCACTTGCCGTTCTCCCTGGAAACTTCTTCCAGACAACTACATTCCTCACTTCCTCCAGACCTTTATTCAGACATCACCTTCCCAGTAAGGCGGGCCACTCTCTGCCCTCACAGCCTTCCTCGCTCTGTCTACCTCTACCCAGCGCCCCTTCCTCCTGCTTTTCTGTGGCCCCCCTCTCCTGAGCAAGCCAGGTGTTGACTGATTCATCTTGTATTTATCTGTCTCTCCCATTTGAAAGTCCTCCCCAGACAAGCAGGAGTGCTCATCTGTTTTGTTCACGGGGGCCCTGGATCCGGAACCTGCACAGTGGGTGCTCAGTGAATACTTGTGGCATGAACAAGTCATCCTCTTGGTTGGCGCTCTGGGTGGCCACGTCACTGCCACAGGGTTACACTGCAGCATGGCTGCTTCCCGGGCTCCAGCTCCACCCACCACACCTCCGAGGCCCCAGTAACCACAAGCCACATTCAACCCGGCTCCCTCCTCACACCTGCCCTCTTCTGTGCTGCACAGAGGTCACTCTAGAGCCTGGGGCCAGAAAGGGCACAGAAGAAAGGGATGAGGGCCAGACAGGGGCTGAGCAAGGTACAGACACCGCCCGGCACCAGCCGACTGGGGCCGAACACGGACGTGGGGTACTTTTGTGGGGCTTTTGGTTTTTCAAGGAAAACTGGGAATTTGTAATTGTTTTTGGATGGCAGATCTATAGAAAACTGAACATCGTGAAAATCGAGGGTTTCATTCACTACATCTGCAGGGTCACCTGTCTGCGGCCTCTGCATAAACCTCGACCAGAAAGCTGAGCCCTCCTGACGGGTTAAAGAGGACAGAGATGTCCCGACAGAATCTAAAGGTAGTTGCAATATGGTAAGAAAAATGTTATCTCGTCTCCCATAGTTTTCTGGGGGGCTTCTAAAGAACCTTGTTTACAGGGTTCAGGGTCATCCTGTGTTACATGGCTTTCAGTGGCCTTTTCCCTGCTTAAAAGACAGTAATCAGGGCTGGGGTTCAGTGTAGAGCACTAGCATGTGTGAGGCCCTGGGTTCGATGCTCAGCACCACATAAAAATAAAACAGGTCCCTCGACAATAAAAAAAAAAAAAAAAAAAAAAAGACAGTAATCAATGAGCACTCATGGGCGAGGAGGAGCCGAGTGAGCTCTGGTGCATTTGAGGGGAGCCAAACCAGAGACAGAAGTGGGTGGAGGACTGTCGGGGGTGCAGGCAAGGAGAGAAACTGAAGGTTCTTATTCACCCAGATCTGGGGTGTTCAATGTTGATCCTGTCCTTGGTTTTTATACAAAATCTGTAGTAGAAAGATACACGGCTGACACCATGTGCGTCAATGGAATTCATTCTGGCGGAGCTCCGAGAGGGGAAGGTGACAACTGACATGAGTCATTGTGGCAAAAATTAGTTTTAAATCTTGATCCAAAGTTGGCCGCGGCTGCAGATGTAGCTCAGTGATACGGCACCTGCCTAGCACGTGCGAGGCCCTGGATCCCAGCCCCAGGACCACAAAACAAAAGTTGGCAGCAAAAATCTGGCAACTCCACTCTGGATATATATATATCTCCAAAAGCACTGACCACAGGCGTTCAACAAAAACCCGGACGCTGACGTTCCTAGAGGTGCGATCACAACAGCAAAGGTGGAATCGACCAGATGCCCATGAGTGAATGAGACAGGGATGATCATGTGACTGTGGAAAGGAATGAGATTCTGACAGGCGCTCCACACGGGAGAACCTTGAAAACCTCCTGCCAAGTCAAAAAGGCCAGTCGCCAAAGACCACGTGTTATGTGATCAGTTTCTTCAAAATGTCCTGGGAAGGCAATCTACTGGAACAGATAGTAAACAGTGGTTGCTTGTGGCTGGGAGGGTACTCCGGGGGGGCTACAGGGAAGAGGGAGGTTTTTTTGATATATATATATTTTTAGTTGTTGATGGCCCTTGACTTATTTATATACACTGATAAGAATCGAACCCAGTGCTTCCCTCATGCTAGGCAAGTGCTCTACACTGAGCCACAACCCCGGCCTATGAGGGAGTTTTTGAGGTAATGAAAATGCTTTCAAGTTGACGTAGGTGACATTTGCACAATTCTGTGAGTATACAAAGTCCACTGAATTGCGTTACATGGGAGGGTTGTATGGCAGATGACACCTAACATACTTTACACCAATAAAGTTAAACATCTGGAAGTTGGTGTCATCCTGGGGACAATTCACAGCACCCCAGGTGCCGCTGCTCATCCACGCTAGGACAGGGGAGGGCCTGGGTTAGAAGCTCCCCAAAGGGACCCTGCACTTAGCCGCCTTAAGTCTCCACACCTTCACTTTTCATCAGCGGGAGGAGCTCATCCCAGACGGAGTCTTTACAGACTTTTAATGAGCTCATTCACAGAAGCACCTCCGAGGAGGAAAGGTGGTTAATTGCCACAGGCGCTTAAGAAGTGGTTGCTCTATGAGCAACTGTGGGTGGGAAGTCGTGGTCCCTGGGTTCACTGCCACCCCCACAACCAGGCTCTGGCTAAGCTGGCAGAGTGACATCTCAGGTGTGGTGCCCGACCTTCAAAGGCCAGTCTGATGCTCCATGAAGAGCATCCCCTCCCTTTGTGGTGACACCAAAGCATCCCTGTTAATAACTTTATGGTTAACTGTGGTTTCTCCCCAGCCACACCCCAGCAGGCAGAGATCATGGCCTTCTGAGAGCACCACACCAGAGCTGGACTCCAAGTCAGTCCACCCCAGGGCTCTGAGGCGGACAGTCCCTCCTGTCCTGCAGGCTGGCATCCCTGTGCAAGGCTGCTGTAGGTGACAGCACGGGACCCCATCACCCGGGACTGTCTCCAAGCAGCCACCCAAGCTCCAGTGCAGGTGCTACATGGTCTCCGAGTGCAGCCCACGGCCACCTGCTCGGTCCTCCCCTCGCTGTGCCAACCTGGGTGTCCGGCCACCATCAAGGTGATTATGAAGTACTGAGGCTGTGTGCTTTCCTTCCCACAGAAATAATCACCGGGAGCCCTTTGATTTCCAGGGATATCGGGGCTTCTTGCTGCACTTCCTGTCAGACCGGCCCTTTGAATGAGCTCACTCCATAATTTAGAGTTTGAATCTCGTTTTAAATGGCAGTTAAAAATTGTATGTGGCAGTTCACAATGAAATTTAGCTTGACAGCTTGGACATAAAACTAAAAATAAATGACTTCACATCCAAATAATAAGTAATAACAATGTTAGCCTGCATAAGAATAGCAGGGCTGGATTCAAATACAATATTAATTTTAGGAATATGAGTGACTGGGGAGAGACAGAGGCAAAGAAACAAATCCTTCATATAGCAATCGTCTCCTCTTATCCCCCGGGCAACTGGCTGCCTTTCACCTCCGCGGCACAGCAATTATGTGGTGTAATGGAGGCAGCGCAAATAAGCAGAAAGATTTTATTAAACCAAATGAGCAAATCATCTGCGTATTATTGCGATTTGATTGACACTGACAAGTGTCGAGCAGACGCGGATGTGAATATGATAAAAAAGCTTGCAGAAAAGCTCTTGATAATGTTACTCTTGATAAAGTTGCCTGGCCACCCTCTCTAGGTAAATAAAGGGGAGAGGAATACGACGCATATTAATTCACCCCGTTTGCAGCCTACCGGAGGACGAGAGGCGGGGGGAAAAAGTGGCAGTGGCTTCAGCGTGTGGCATTTGATATGAATACCAAAATTGCATTCATGATTCACACAGACTTTACGATAATATATTAATATTAAAACTAAAGGTCATTCCACATAACAGTTAAGCTGCCTGAGCTTCAACCTTTATACCAATAACAGACTCTGGAAAGTAAGTGAGAAATATTTGAATACTCTAAAAAAAATTTTTTTTTCCATTTGGGAGGATTGCTGGCTGACGTTAGCTCAGGTGGCCCCTCACCCACCTGCCCTCTCTGGGGACAATTAAAGGGCTACCTCGAGGATGGCTGCATCTGAGACAGCTGGTGCTGCCGAGGGAGGAAAGGTGATTAATTGCCACAGGCCTTGGGGCCCTCGTACACTGCTGCGTCTCACTAATGATTCCCCTATGAGCTGGCGGAGCGCACTGCCATCGTCCCTGCTCGCGGGCGGCGTCAGCACAAAACTTTACTCGGCTGCTGGGGCGCTCGGAGCAAGCTGTCCAGCAGGGGGAAGACTGTGTCTAGGATGGTTTAGGAGGAGACCTGCCTGGAGGCAGGGGGCTGGCCAGGTTGACCTCTGGAGTTCCCTCCAGGGGGTGGTTTGCTCTGATTCTGTCAGGAGGCTGCTTCAAATAAAAGTGGCCTGGGTGGGTGGTTGGGGACTGAAGATTCTCCTGGAAGAGAAGCTTAAGAAAATGGGGACAGGTGAGGCCTGCTGTCCCCACTGAGGTGCCATCTGTATGGGGTAGAAGGTCATTGCCCTAGTCAATCAAACCAGCGTCTAGAAAAAGAAATTCTTAGTGATAGAATATTTGGCCCTTGGTCAGAAAGTCTGGGCTGTTAAGTCAGGGTGGACAGAGACTGGTGGGCCAGGGTCAGCTCCCTCAGGCCAGAGCCCACATACCTCTGAGTCAGTCCCTAGCTTCAGGGGTGGCTTGAAGTTGGCCATCCTGGAGTATTTACACCACAGAAATGGGCAAATGCCGACCGACCTCCCCACCCCCAGACGGTTTTCACCACGTGGCTGGGTCCCCAGGTTCACCAGCATTGCCTCCTAAGGGGCTAGAAGCATGTTTTACCTAGAACTGATGGAGTCGGTCCAACCTAGTATCAAGTCCAACCTGATATCATAATTCTAATAACATCCCAGTAATTTGCTACCCCCTTTGGGAAATCAATTTGGGCTCCGATTTCTCCGTCTTCCACTTGCCCAGCTAATTCCTCTTTGCAGTGGCAACGGAGCAGATGGGGAGGGATATGGCGTATGCCTCCAGTGCCTGGGCCTCCCTGAGAGTGTCCCTTCCTTGCCCCCTGGCTGCTGGCCTCTTTTCTGGCTCCAAGCTGTGGACTCATGACCTGGTCTCCCGTGATCCCGACATGCTCAGCCTCCCTGACAGGTGGGCAACGCGCAGCGCTCCCTAGCCCTAGCCTTCTGGCCCGCGTCGGTCCCCCTCATCTCCTGCTGTGGGGTCTCCTTGCCCTCCTTCAGGGGAGCACTGGGCTGCACCTACACCCCCCAGGGAATGGAGGCAGCTGGGGAGGGCTGTGGGCCTCCTACTCTCTTTGCAAATACTGGTAGCCTAACCCAAAGGCAGGGGCTATCTTTCCAGGGTCTGGAGGGGAGTTGGGGGAAATGCTCTTTCTCTCCCCCCATTCCTTTCTGTCACATCTTTCACTCTCCAGACCTGGATCAGGGAGGTCAGGACAATGCCCAACTGCCTCTCCTGCCTACCTTCTGCCTCCCACATCTGTGAAGGTCTGTCCTCTACCTTTTTCAAACTGAGTCATGACCCATTCCTGGGAGAAGAAAAAGTCAATGGGTCATGACCACCATTGATAATAGGATTTTAAAAGTGAGAAAGGCCCAGCACGAAGGCGTGTGCCTATAGTCCCAGGGGCTCGGGAGGCTGAGGCAGGAGGATCAAGAGTTGAAAGCCAGCCTCAGCAACCCTAAGCAACTCAGTGAGACCCCGTCTCTAAGTAAAATACAAAATAGGGCCGGGGATGTGGCTCAGTGGCCGAGTGCCCCTGAGTTCAATGTGCAGTACCAACCTGTCCCCTGGCCAAATAAAAGTGAGAAAGTAATCACCCATAACAAGAGTAACAATTGTTTTCTAAAACTTGATGTGTCTTACTGTGGGTCATGGAAAGACACGTTTGAAAGCCACTCTTCTGCATCATATTCTATCACAGAGCAACATATCACTTATCCTGAGGGACATGGGAATGTTTTCTCTACCGTGGGAGATCTCTAAGCAATGTGCTTTCCAAGCTTGGCTCTTGGTATATGGAGAAAACTAAAATGAAATTTTAAACTTTTTTTTAACGTTTAAGAGTTCCGGATGGCCATGAAAATTCCAATTTTGAATGTCATGAACTGAGTGAGCATAATTCTCTTTCGTTCCTCTGTGAACATGATCTCTTGCTCCAAGGAGGCTCAATGCCTCCAGCTAGCTAGAGAGGCTCACACTCAGGCCAAAGAAAAAAGGTAATTGATGTATTTTTTTTTTCAAACTACTTCTCCTGCTACATGTTCTGAGAGGTGGTTTTGTGGCGCCCTCCCCCATCTCCTGGGCCTTCCCTTGCTCTATCAGGGGACAGGCTTGGCACGTCCTCCAGTGTTACTCAGAGCCCAGCAGATTCACCTGAGAAATCACCACTCTTCATTCTGGTTGCTCAGGCCTACATGAGTCACTCTTGGTTTTAATGAGCAGATCTGTGAAACCCTGGATAAAAGCCAAGTCAAATGACCCCTAAAAGCCAGGGCTGTCCCCAGGGTTACTTTTTGCCATCTCCCCTCCCCTGCCGCTGAGCTTCATGAGGGCAGGTGTGTATATTTCCTCCCTGCATCCCACTTCTAACAAAGCATCCGGGGCACTTGGAAGCACTTGATGAAGTTGTATGGAATGATTGAGCATGGACTCGGGCGAGAGAGGTGCCAAACTTGCTTTATTTCTTTAAACTGTCCCTGTTAGCCAGCCATGGTGGTGCACGGCTATAATCCCAGGGACTCAGGAGGCTGAGGCAGGAGTGTCTCAAGTTTGAGGCCAGGGTCTTGCTAAATTTCTGAGTCTTTCTTAAAAGAAAAAATAAAAATGGCTAGGGATGTAGCTCAGTGATGTAGCACTGGGGATCAAACTCAGGGGTGTTCTAAGAAAAAAAGTATATATAGTGGTTCCAGGGATATTTGTTAAATTTAGAACCCCAACAATGTCATATCATTAAACAAGTCCCAAACACTTTTTGTATATTCTTTTATGAATTTACTCAGGCAGAAATCTGACACAAAGCAAAGTGGTTTGTCTGTATTTTGTTTTGGTGTTTTGGCAGTACTGGGAATTGAACTCAGAGCCTCACATGTGCTAGGCAAGCACTCTGTCACTGAGCAACATCTCCAGCATGCCAGCCCCCTGCTTCCTCCCTCTCCCACACTCCTTTTTGAAACAGGATCTCACCAAATTACTAAGGGCCTCAGTAAGTTGTCCGGTCTGGCCTCAAACTTGTGATTCACCTGCCTCAGCCTCCTAGTGGCTGGGATTACACGTGAGTGCCCATGCATCTAGCTGTTGATCTTTTATCATGTTATCACTTTTGTTGTTTCAGAAGGGTATTTTGGGACTCCCACCACTTAAAAATGTATCTCAGTGTGATATGGTGGATGTTCTTGGTCTTTATACACATTCCATCACCGCTAGTAAAAGATACACCCACCAATATATTTGTACACCTATCTATTCCAGAAGATAGCCAATGATAACATCATTCTCTATTTTGAATGCTTGTCTGAAGGAAAAATAAGACTACATAAAAATAAGGCTATGACACTTCAAGAGAAAAGATCATTCAGATGCACTTTAAATGGAACCTGCCACTTCCCTGTGTTCTTCTGTGAAGAAAAGCGGAGACAACACTTGTCGGTTATCCCATGCTGTGAGGTGTGTCTTTCAATCTTTGCTTTATGGCCTGCTGTAATCAAAACTTTATTTGGAATGAACAGGCTTGTTTCCCAAGGTACCCTTTCAAACACAACTTTCTCATCACCTATGTATACTGAGGACTTTGGAACTTGGCACCCACAACTTACAAGCTGAGTCCAAGTTACTTTCCCTATATCGTTTACTCAAATACTTCCCAGACACCAGAACCCCAGCTCAGATTTTGACTGGACAGACAAGGCCCTTCCCCTCAAGAAGCAAAAAAGCAAACAAAACTGAGCCTTGGGGTGGGTGCTCTGGAGGAATTACGTGGACCAGGGGACAGCCAGTACCTAATGGGAAGGGATCTTTGGGCCAAGATGTCAGGTAGGCTTTGGGGGAGTCGGAGCAAAGGCTGGAGGGAATGGCACATCAAGGCCAGAGGAGAGGCCACTTAGCCTTTGCCCAGAGACAAGAGGCAGGGAGCACCAAGGGGAGAGATGGGTGTGCCAGTGACAGGAGCCAGCTCACCCAGGGCCTTCAGAATCACAATGAGAAATATTGCCCTCATGTTAAGAGAAATTTGAAGTTAAATATTATTTTTGAAGTTAAAAATTACTTACTTGAAGTTAAATATGTAATGACTTTTCAGAATTGCCAGAAGACAAGGAAAAATTCAAATGTCCGTGCCCTGATGAATACGTAACACCTCGCTCCATCTGTTTAAGTTATACAACTCTGGGAGAAAAAAGAACTGCAGACTCGAGCAACAGCGTGGATGAACTTCAGATGCTTTATACCCAGTGACAAAAGCCAGACTAAGGCTGGGGAATGGCTCAGGGGTAGAGCACGTGTCTAGCATGCACAAGGCTTTGGTTCCCATTCCCAGCACCACCCCCCACCCCACACAGCTTAATGTTACCTATTATCACAGAGCAAAATTGTCCCCAAACATAGCAGGGGTATAAAATCCTACCATGTATTTAAAGAAAGCTTGAGGAGTAGCCTGGTAGCCACTTGTAG
The DNA here is from genome assembly GCF_021218885.2 of Marmota monax. Classification (NCBI taxonomy): domain Eukaryota; kingdom Metazoa; phylum Chordata; class Mammalia; order Rodentia; family Sciuridae; genus Marmota; species Marmota monax. Next base: position 7,405,125 of record NW_026695224.1, read on the forward strand.
AAGTTGCAACTATGTTGCCGTCTTATTTCTAGAGAGAAAGTTCTGTGATTTTTCAACAAATGGTCCTCCCCCTGAGAACTTGGTGAAATCAGAGACAGAGCCCCAGGATCCAAAGGACTCATTATTCACATTACTGGAGCAAGATGTTCTACCTCACCGAGTCAGAGAAGAGAAGCAACCTGTGACATGATATGCAACCCTGCAGTTGGTACCCGGACATGGAGCCCAGTACCAACCCCTACTGACACCTGCAGACACTTGACATTTTGGAGTCTCAATTTCCTCGTCTTGCAGGATGTGGGGCTCAGATCTGATCTCCTCTCCATCTATACATTCTTAGCCTTCATTCTGCGATTTAATAACATGCTGCTGCTGCTTATGCAACAAGCTGGGGTTCCCTCAGTCCCTGAAGCCCACCACGTGCATGTCTCAGGGTCATTTGGATACCACCTGCATGATTCTCACCACATCTGCTGGCCACCTGCTCTACTGTTGACTTAATCTTTCCTTTCAAACACTTTTTTTAAAAAATCAAATTTAAATGTGTATATTTTTAAAGTAAACTTTATCTCATGATGGTAAATGGAGAAAAAATTCAGGGCGACGCTGAATTAGAAGACAACTGTAAAATAAATACAGGGAAAGCAAAACAAGATTGGCGATTTCTGGTTCAATACTGTTGCAGTTCGAGATTTGCGTTTACGTCTGCATTCGTTTGAGGGAGGTATGATAGAAGAGAGGCATTAAAGACCTATTAGCACCAAACTGAGACGTTCTCCTTGCTTTATCCAAAGGCTTAAAAGATAATTGAAAAGGGAATAACTGTCCTTTGGTGATTTAGTGTTATTTTAATGCCACATCTACATTCTCCCTAATACTATTTCCCTTTGTACATGGAGGTGCCTCCCAGTGCTCGAAAAATATGGATGTTTTTCATGCATTATAACTATTTAGAAGTTGGTTTCTCTGCTTCCCTTGACTAAGCTCCCAGAGACCAGGTGGGTTGGTTTCTCTGTGTCAGCATTTAGATCAGATGTCCTTTCCCATCTCCTCACAGAAAGCTTAGCAGTCTAAGCAGGTCAAGCCTTAGGGAGGCTACATAGGACAGCAAGGTCATGGAAGAGGGTAATTGTCATCAGCAGCCAGATGTGGCATTTTGGTCCCAGTTGTTTTTGTTTAGGAGGAGGATAGGATTGAGGAGTGATGGAGTTTCCTTCTGAGATGACAGTGCTCCAAAATTGATTGTGACGATTGGAAAACACTGAATATACTGAAAACCACTGAATGGTGCTTTTACATGGGTGAATTGTATAGGATGTGAATGATCTCAAAGCTCTTACAAAAGCAAACAAAGTTTTGTCAACCAGTTGTGCCTGCATGGGTGGTGGATTGTGATGATGGTGGGGAGCAGGGGCCCCCAGCTCTGGTCGCACATGAGAATCAAGGAGGGCTTCAGCCTACAGAAGCTGGCCCAACCTAGAAGGCTCCCATCAGCAGCCTGGGGCTGTCACAGTCTTCCATAGTCTTAAAAGTTCCCCAGGTGATTCTTAGAGCAGAGAACACTGCATCAGAAAAGTTGCCAATAAAAAGGTCCCCTTTGACACAGATGGATGTCCTTTCTTGTTTACCAGATGGGGGGGGGGCAAGAGTATGGAAATAAGGAGTTATCTAGTACAAGGGGGTCCATCTCTTCCGTTTTGTATCTTTGAACTTAAGTCAGCTACAGGTAAAGCTACATTCTCACTCACCATCATTAGTCATTACAGAAATGCAAATAACAAAGATACTACCTTCATTCCTGGTAAAATGTGTGTGGGGGGAGTAGCATTGGTAAGGATGGAGAAATCAGACCCCTGTGCATTGCTGGTGATGTTGCCAAATGGCGCAGCTGCCATGGAGAACAAGTATGGTGGTTGCTCAAAAAAAGCTAACCAGAAAATTACCATGTGACCATCCAAGCCCACTCCTGGACCCATACCCAAAAGGTCTGAAAACAAGCACCCAAGTGTGTGTGTGTACATTCGCAATAGTCAAGAAATGGAAAGGTTTCATCAACAAATGAAAGGGTCAACAAAATATGATTCATAATACAATATCTAGTCATAAAAAGTCCTGTAATTCCAGCCAGGTGTGGTGGCACATGCCTCTAATCCCAGCAGCTCGGAGGCTGAGGCAGAAGGATCAAGAGTTCAAAGCCAGCCTCAGCAAAAAGTGAGGTGCTAAGCAACTTGGCGAGACCCTGTCTCTAAAATACAAAATAGGGCTGGGGATGTGGCTCAGTGGCCAAGTGCCCCCGGGGTTTCAATTGCTGGTACCCCCCCCAAAAAAAAAGAAATTTAATTCCAATATATACTGCAAAAGCCAAACTGAAGAATACTATATGATTCAATTTATAGGAAGCACCGAGACTTAAAAAGAAAAATATAAGTAGGCTATTTTTTGGCATGATAATGAAAGGCAGGCCACTTAAGAAAAAAATATTTAACTCACCATTTTGGAGGCAAAGTGCAAACAGCATGGCGCCGACTTAGGGACTTGGGCGAGGGCCCCTTTTGATTGCGTCACCTCATGGCGCGTGGCAATGGCAGGAGCTTGGGCGGAAGCGAGAGATCACATCTTGAAACAGGAAGCCAGAGATTGAGGGTCCCCCAATCCCGTTCAAGGCCAGGGCCCCGGTGACTATAAGGACCTCCTATTAGACCCCACCACCTCCCAACTCTACCATCCTGGGGAACAAGCTTCCAACCCTGGACAGAGCCCTTGGGGAAACAAGGCACATCCAAATCACAGCAGCTACCAAGGGCTGGGGAGGTGGGAATGGGAGCTAGTGCTTCCCCACTACAGAGCTGCCATCTAGGATGAAAACATGCCAGAAGCAGATCTGGGCATGGCTGCGTCACACTGTGAATGCACTTAATGCCCTTGAGTGATGCCCTTGAAGATGATTGAAGTGGTAGATCACTTAGGTTGAACTCAGGGGCACTCGACCACTGAGCCACATCCCCGCCCTATTTTGTGTTTTGTTTAGAGACAGGGTCTCACCAAGTTGCTTAGCGTCTTGCTTTTGCTGAGGCTGGCTTTGAACTCACCATCCTCCTGCCTCAGCTTCCGGAGCCATTGGGATTACACCGCACTCAGTTATTTTGCTATAATTTTAAAATTATACACACACACACACACACACACCCCAGGAAGAGAGGAAAAAAAAAAATCAGCTACAATGGGCTTTGCAGGTGTGGAGTGATCTTTCCAAACTCCACAGGGGCAGACCCGCTAGCCCCTGGAGAGGGAGAGTGTGTGCCACTTGGGATTGGATTGTGAGGATGGCGGGCAGCTGCTCAGTGTTTCTGTACCCTGGTTCCTTCAACAACTCGTACTGCCCATCAATGTGGGGCATGGTGCAGACTGAAGTGTGGCCTCCAGTCTCATGAATAGGCACCCACGCACACGTGTACATACTTAAAGCATTTGGCCTAGGTGGTCGCTTCTGGTGTCTCCATCTTTATCACCCACGCCCGAAGCACTGTGTCTACCTCGACTCTGATCTCCACTCAAAAGGAACGGTGTATTTTGGGGGTGATGACATGTTCTGGAATTAGTGGGGCTTCCTGAATATACTACAAACCACCAGATTATACCCTTTGAAGTGGTGGGCTTTATGGTACACGAGTTGCATATATTTAGACAACAGGCGGGTGATACAATCAGTGAGAAGTGTTCCTTAATGTGGTCACATATTGAGTGTGGGGCCTACGTATTTGCTAGGCAGCAAAGTCATGGCCACCATACCCAAGGCCTGTTTCTCACCGTGGTCAAAAGAAAGCCTGCACGCTGATAGTGTGGAAGAGGTGGTGGCCGGGAGCCAGGCTGAGACCCGGGCTGAGACCCCTGAGCCTGACCACCACGGTTCTCTTAGAGCACTGAGAGGCCACTGTGCGGGCCCCTTCCCTTATAGCACCTAGGATGACCTCTTTGTGGGGCTGAAGCCTGCCACAGTGGCACCTGGCCTGGAAGGTGCCCCCCCCAATCCTCAGGTCCCTCCCACACTAGGCAGCACTGAGGCCTGAGCCCTGGCACTTACCAAAGTATGAATCCTGTCTCTTAGCAGGCACTGTGCAAGACAGAGGGGACCAGCCATCTCCTGCCTGGGCTTGTCCCACCAAGGTTTGGGACCATCCGGGTCCAGCTCTTTAGTTGCAACCTGAGCAGAAAAGGCAGAATCTAGACCTGTGTGGTGGCAAAACCCAGCAGCCCCCGCCCCTTGACCTCGGGAGCATGGACTCAGGCTGAAAAAGGCCTCAGCTACCCCCTGCTTCACACATACCATCCCCAGCTTTGCTGGCGCCTCTTCCACGGGAAGCCTGGAAGCCTCTGTGCCTGGCTGTTGTCTGGATAAAGCCACCTGAGGAGCAAAGATCGGAGGAAGGGTGGGCCCTACGCAGCCCTCCCAGCCTGGGCTGTCCCACTTTTAACCAGGGCATAATAACCCGGCTTTGGAAGACACCTGGGAGGCATCAGCCACGAGATCTCGGCACAAGATGCTCAGGAGGGGCACCTGCTTCGTGATGTTACCAAGGGGCAGCACCTGCCTCTGCTGGGCACAGGAATGGGGAGTATTTCCCCTTTCGGTGACTCAGGGCTTGAGCCTGGGACCCAAGTGGAGGACGGGGTGGGCCCTCACCAGAAGGTTGGATACAGCGGGAAGTATTTGGTATATGGTATGGGAAGAGGGGAGCCGTGTGCAAGGGTGGATTCTAAGGTTTCTCAGAACTTATGAAAGAGTTCAAACAGGAGCATTCTTACCCACAATGATTGCGAGATAAGAAGGAAATCTAGCAACACCTGACCCAGTTCCATCATGAGAACAGTCGATGGAAATGTTCAGGGACTCAGTCAAGAGAAAGGCAGAAGAAAGACCAAGAATCTTGTCAGGCTGGAGAATAATCTCTGAGGCACAAATATAGTAGGCATTCGGGGGGAAAACTTGCCCAAAGCAATGAAAACTTCAATGTTATTATGATTATTGAGGAAGGATGTTATGTTTTAAACATTCAGTTTATTATATGCCAATCATACCTCAAAGCACTTGAAATTTAGAAGGTAAGCTATTACGGGCCACCTGCCCTTTGTAGTTTATGCATCAGGTCTCGTTTACTTCTCAAAACAGGGAGAAAAGGCAGGTTTAACAGAGGCCAGGCGCTCCTGGTGTTGAGGAGACTAGTGGCAGGCAGAGGGATGGAGCTGGGCGGCTGATTCCAGCCCCTGTGAAGCTCTATGACTATTTATGAGCCTTTTGTCCACTGGATGGTGGGGAAAGTATCAGGAAAAAATTACAGGGATTGTTGAGAGCATTGCCCATGGGGATTTGCTCTCACTTTGGGCATAACTGACCAGCTGATTTCTCTTTGGACCTCACTTTTCTCTTCTGATCTCTAAGATCCCTCTTTGCTCTGGGAACCCATGGAGAACTCCAAATAGTTTTTTGAATTTCAAAAGCAAAGTAGCCTCTCTTGCCACCTGAATATTGGGATACAAAGATTCATCCTCTTTCCCAAGTGAACCAACACTTTTTTTCCACCTAATTATGTATTGTGCTCTGAAATCAGCTTCTGTCTGAACTCAGGATCCTAAAGTAAGGAGTTTTCTTATTCCAAGGTCTTCATCACTGACAGGTGCTGGTGAATGATGTTTCTATGAATCAAAGCATGCTTTTAACTTTAAGATTTAAAAGGTTTGAATATCTGGGTTTGTGTGTGTGTGTGTGTGTGTGTGTGTATGAAGAAAAATGGTGAATATTAGCCCTTAAAAAATCAGCTCACTTTGAGACCTCCATGGCATTATTGCCTCCTTTAATATTGCTGACAGTCTCTTGCAAATGTATCACAAGTTGGCATTTATTAGTGCGAGGCACAAGTAAGGGGCATGTTATTTGATTTGAATAACAGCTCGGAGCTACAGTTTGAGTCCAGAAATATATTAGTCAGAAACAATCTCATTTAATAACACAGAAACTAATAAAAGAAAAGTATTCCAACTGATTCAGAATTGAATTTATGAATATTGCTTTAGCAGGATTAATGATCAAAACCCCAACCTGTTTGTCACGTTATAACTGACTTTTTCCATTTAAATGCAAAACCAGAAGTCAATGAGTCCAAAAGATTGTATATTGCTTTGAAGAAAATCAGTTCATTTTACATGTAAGCTTCCAAATTGGCAATAAACTTTAATTACAGGGTCAGATAATCAAATTATAATCAAATAGCCTCACATAAAAACCTATGTTTGAAATTAATGAGACACAAGCCTGCCACTTGGTATCACCACACCTCTGTAACTTACTGACATTTCATTTCCACTTAAAAGTCACCTTAAGGACTTTCTCCTCAATTTCCACCGTGTCGCTTAATTTGATTTAGAAAACATTTCATTCTTAGACCATGCAGTCCTTCGGATTTTCATATTCCTCTCTTCATTTTCCCTCCTCCTCTTACCTTGGGGAAGGTCTGCTTCATAATTGACAATGGAGTTTCGAAACTGGCACTGTTGGAACGCTTCCCACCGGGGAGCTGAATCCATCTCTGTTGGGGTGGCTGGGAGGGCCCTTCACCCTGGGGTCAGGTGTCCTCACTCAGAAGTTTGCACATAGCTTAGAAACACTTAAGTTATTTTGATATCAACATACTTGTTGGTAAGAGAATGGCATTAACGCTTATAAGTGCTTGATTGTCTCATTAGATTTGAACGGCAGGATGCTAAGTTATCTTTTAAACCCCTCTCTTTCAGCTTTAAAAATGATCTCTTTGTCTTCAGTTACTGCAGTTACAGTAGGGTTTTTTTTTGTTTGTTTTTTTAATCAGAATAATGAAGAGTGGGGCTTCTTCCTGGCTGGTAGGCAAGTGGTCACTAAGAAAGAAGTGACAAGCTGAGAGGCTCATACAGAAGAGTTTAGAATGGACCCTCCTGGAACCAACGTGCTACTTAGGAGGCTGAGGCAGGAAGACAGGGTGAGTTGAGTTCAAGACCGGTCTGGGCAACAAGAAATAAAAAAATTTTAAAAAGACTTTGCTTTAGTTTTTCCATACTGTAAAATAAATGGGTGTGCAAGAGCATCTGACAGGGCTGCCGGGCAAAACTGAACTTCTAATATATGTCCCAGATATTGCCCAGGATGTATGTGTGCACGCATGCACGCGCACACACACACACGCACACACACACTCTCACACACATATTCTTGTTTATCTGAATTTTTATGGTGAACCAACTCTTTTTTCTCCTAATTATGTGTTGTGCTCTGAAATCAGCTTCTATCTGAATAATGGATGCTCCTTTGAGTGTTCTGAGCCTGATGTCTTCTGAAACATTAAAGAATTTCGTGGTGATGAACTCAATGTTTTCCAAACTTGCCAGAAAACCCAATCATCAGAACCAGCTGGGAACTCTCTAGACTCTAGACCCCAGGCTCCTCCTGCACCTGCGGATCCAGTGAGTCCAGGGCCTGGCCTGGGAGTTGGTATTTTGACGGGTCTCCCAGGGGATTCTTGGCATGGGACAAGTTTAGAAAACACTGCAAGATATCTTGTCACTACATCCCGAGAAGCAGGGTATGGAGTGTGCGAGTCAAGGCAGAATTGTTAACCTTCATTTCCATCTGGAGAAATCACAGTCGGGGAAGGTGCTTGGCTCTATATGTAACCTGGGACCTGCTGACATGTCAGCCAGCCTCCGAATATTTTATTTCATTGCCGTGTAAAGTAAAAGGTCAGACGGTCTAGAGACGGGCAGAAGACGACTGACCATGGAGGTTACTTCTACCAGTGTCTTCGTGAGCTCTGCTCTTTCGTGTGCCCTGCTCAAGTTGTTCTTCTGCAATGAGGAGACACTTCCTGCCTCAAGCGCTCCCTATGATTTTACCACCTGGACCAGAAAAGAGAGAGAGAGAGAGAGAGAGAGAGAGAGAGAGAGAGAGAACCCGTGAGAAGTTCCATCAATCGAGGGCACAAAGAGTAGGGAGAGTGCGCTGCGAGTTAACTGCAGGTTAACAGCTCTGTCTCCTGGTTAGCAGCCACTTAGCCCCTGCCCACCCACTTCCCCTGACCCACAAATATGGGGAGAATGCAGAAAATCACTGAACCCCCATGATTCTCCTGCGTACTCTGGGCACACTTGTGCAATGGATGGAAACTGCAAGGAGTCCGCGTCATGCAAATATTCAATAAAAGCAGACCCTTGGGTCATGCCACTCTTGCCTGCTCTCTATTACCACCAGGGCAGGAGCTGTGGATTCGAGGTCAACTACTCTCTTCTCGTAAGAGGTCTTTACCTGCAGGCAGTGTTCAGGAGAAGCATGGCTGGAATTGTTTCTTCCCAAGACTCCAGCCTCCAGGACACAGCTCCTGGTTTCCCTAGTCCACCCTTTTGGGGTTCATCTTGCTTTCCAAGAACTAAAGCGGTCAGGGTTTATGCTCACAGTAAAATCAGCCTTTTTGGAATGGTCACTGGACCCAGTGGTGAGAATTGGTCTCCACCCCAGCTCCAGCCATGACCACGACCTGTGGGCCTCTCCTCTGCCTCACTCAGGTAGTTACCGTTGGCCTGGACCTTCTGGGCCTCTCTGCTGGGTTCTTCCTGGTTGTTGTTTTGTGGTGTTGTTTGTTTTTGGATGACTGAAGATACTCAGTAGGCACAGGCTAAAATCGAAGAAACAAAGTTCAGTTTTCCTTTCCATCAATTATTTCTGCTCCTTCGTTTTCAAAATTGACCCCAAATGACTTCTGCTGTGCAATCCCACTGCTGTAAGATCTGCTTGTCACTATGCCTTGTGAACCCAGTGACTAAGGAATAACATGGAAAATGTTGGGATGCCAAAGGAGAAAGATCACAGAGCCTTCTCTAAGCCAGCACCTCGAGTTCTTAGACCACCTCTCATAAATGAAAGGAGCCCAGATTTTTTTCAAAGGCCTAACAAACAATACAGCTGGTTCTCCATATCTGAGGGTTTCCCATCTGTGACTTCAACCGAGGTTGAGTTGAAAATATTCGGAAAAGAAATTGCGTCTGCACTGAACACCTACAGACTTTGAGTTTCATGCGAACACTATGCCATTTTCTAGAAGCGACTTGAGCATCCTCAGATTTTGGTGACTGGGCGGGGGAGGTTGCTGGTTTCCAAAGGGTGCTAAGGGAGAACTGTAGGTGCCTCTGGGGCAAAGTATCCATGGGAACAAAGATCCATTGATAGGAGGTGGAGGAAGACAAGGCAGGGCGCTATTACCCATGGGAAATGGTGGGGTTCTGGTGACGACGATGGGACAATGATCCTATCTTTCTTAATCTCCCAAGCTCTTGGTGCTGCTCTATTGACTAAATACTAGGTCAAAAACATGTCTTGCTGCCTGTTTTCCCAGAGGCACCGAGGTCTAAATCACCTGCCAGGTAAAGAATTTATGAGAAACCCTTCTGAATCCCTCTGGCCTCCTTCCGCTGTTTCGCTCTGCAGGGCTTCCCTTGGCGCCCCAGGAGGACCGCTCACCATCATGGCCAGGGTTTTCTGGGACAGTAAGTCCTCAGAGCTCCTGAAGTTAGATCTTTTAGTTCAGATGTGATATAAAATTCTTGGAGATTGAACCTGGGTGACAACTTGAGATGCATCTCAGAGGGCTTGAAGAAATTTCATGGTTAGCTCTTTATCTGAGGGAACATCATTTGTTCAAAGCTTCTAATTGTGAAAAATCAATAACCGCTCGTGGCCTAAATTCTGGTGTGTTTATAAGAAAGAATACTCTGTAGTCATTCAAAATCACATAGGAGAATACAGTGGCATGACAGAATGTCCATCTCTGATGGGTTAGTGAAAATACAGGGCTATGTTTATAAAGACGAATGACAACAGCTAACAATGGTCACCTTTGGTTGATGGGATTTTTTCCCAGTACTGAAGATTGAACTCAGGGGCACTTGACCACTGACCCACATCCCTGGCCCTATTTTATTTAGAGACAGGGTCTCACTGAGTTGCTTAGCATCTTGCTTTTGCTAAGGCTGGCTTTGAACTTGCAATCCTCCTGCCTCAGCCTCCCGGGCTGCTGGGAGTACAGCCCTACTCCACCATACCTGGCTGGTTGATAGGATTTTGACTGACAGACTATTCCTTTTTTGACTTATTTTCCAAGTTGTCTGCACTAATCATCAGTACTTTTACATGGCCTTTTTATTTAGTATAAACCTAAAGACACTTCTTTTTTTTGTCTCTCTTTTCATGTTTTTATTGGTGTATTATATGTGTGCATGATGGTGAGATTTGTTGTTACTATTGTGAATGCACACAACATGACAATATAATCTGGCCAATTCACTCCCCATCACGTCCTCCTAAAGACACTTCTGAGGGAAACGATAATAGAACCGAACAAAAGTCTTACTTGTCATTATGGGTCTGGACTCCTAGCTTCTACTGTGCCGTGAGTCAAGGGATCCTGTGTCTACTCTGTTTCTAAGTTGTCCCAAACTCTAAATTCACTGGTTGTCTTGGTCTTTCCCCATACTTTATTGACCCATGTGGAAATATTCTAGCCAAGAAGAAGTAGCAAAATAATAACACTCCGATGAATAAACTATGGGATGTATCCAGACCTGACTTATTGTGCTTAACCTGGTAAAAGCCACAGAGTAGGTGCTAATTAAATGTTTGTTGAGTGAATAAAAGAAAATGCAATCTTGGTATTTTAAGGACTTTTATGTGTTTCATTGTTACAATAGAAGAACAAAGTGGTGAAAAAAAAAAAAAGACCCACTTAACTCAATTCATAACAAACAGTGGTTTAAAATAGAGATTCCAAACCAATTTTGGCTAAAAGCGTTCTAGAATATTCCTAACAGCTGCTGTTTTAGACATAGTCTGAAATAAATAACTTCCAGGGTAGTTCCAAGTCTGCATTGAATAAACAGCGCAGATAGAGGAAAAGGCTTAATTAGCATTAATTGTAGTTAGCTTTGTGCAGCTAGCTCCAAGCCTGGACCCTGCTGCTCACAGAGAATCCTAGTGACATGCTCCTTCTCGGGCTGTAGATGGAGCCATAGCATTACTAAATCTCATCAGGGCTGAGCACTGGGGGTTCTGAGCTACTCAAGCCAGATGTTTGCAAGTTTTCTGGCTTTAGTTTCTAAGTGTGAACAACCAGAAAACTCAGACCTTTCTGTTTTCTCCGAAGCTGACTGGGTTTGGAGAAGCCAAGGAGAGCCTGGCCTGGGTGCCTTCGACTCTCATCCGCCTGGCGATTATCACCTGCTCTCTGTCTTCTCTGACGACTTCTCTGCTTGAGGGCATCCTGGGGCTGTCAGTCCTGCCTCCTGGTGAATTCATTTAGCTAGTCAGACCTCCATCCTCTTGTGTTCCCATTCTCCTGCCTTCTTTTCATAAGAGCCAGGCCAGGCCAGGGCCCTGGGACTCCCCTGACCTCCTGGGACAGAGTGGAGATGAGGGGACCCACAGATGGGGGTCTCCTTCAGAACCTCCCTGGCTCACTCTACATTTTCTTTCTCTTCTAACTCCTGTCTTCTCTCTCCTCCTCTCTCCCTCTTGCTCCTCCTCTCTCCCTCTCCTCTCTGCCCCCTTTCCTCTCCTCTCTTTCCACACACAGATCCTTGTAGCCAGAGTCCTGACACAAAGGCCATTTTCACGCTCATCTTACGTGTCTTCCCCCTGCCCAGTGACACCTCACATCATTCTCACCTCCAAACACCCCATGGCTTCCTCCGGGCTCTCATCCCGCAAACCTGGGCTGACCTTTCCAGGGTCTGGACCCCCCCCTCCCTCCCCTGTCCGCATGCTTGAAACGCAGGCCACCCGTGCTCCCTGTGTCCACTGCCTGAGATTCCCCCCCACTCTGAGGCCAGGTCATAGGCCCCTGCCTCCTTGCAGCCTTCTTGACAGATCTCCAGTGGGAATTTCTGTCTGTCTTCCATGGAAAGACTTCATGATGGCACGGTCCCTATTTGCCTTGGAGTCTGACTCCCCGGTGCCTATCTGTATGATAAGGTGACCAACTGATGGGGACCTCGTATTTCCTTGTCAGCTGCAGCCTTTCCCATCCACTCACTGAACTATTGCTGGGCTCGTGGTTGCAAGGGAAGAGAAGGGTAGACCGTAGGGACAGAGGGCTCTCTTCCCTGGCATCTGAGTTGCCAAAGTGACTCCCCATGTCCCATCGGGGGATGAGGAAGTTGATATAGCGACTGTGTATGGTGGAAGAGGGTGTCTTCACATCCCAGGAGGAGAGTGGGAGAAGATGGCTGTGTAGACACTGGTGGGTCCCTGAGAAGGCATCCTGTCCCTGTCCTGTACACCTAAGCTCAGAGCACTGGGGTGGGAAGCCCCTGGCCCCCAGACAGCTTTGTCAGATCTGGGAGCAGAGAGCCCCTAAGCCTCACTGCCTAGGCAGAGCTTGGCTAGGGGGACAAGGCCCTGCTGCAGGATGGGCCTGGGTAGAGAAGCCCTTGGCCTCCCGAGTTTCCCATCTCCTAGGTAGCACAAGGGACTCAGGGACACACTGAGCCAAGGATGTGGCCAAGGCCGTGGGTGCCCCAGCCCTTCGGCCCTCAGGCTGTCCTCTCCTCTTTGTCAGCCGGCCTGACACTCAGTGGCCAGCACTGTGTCTTTTTGAGGGGGATTTCTCTGGTTGCCAGAGCCGGATGTGCCCATGCACATGGCCGGCCAAAGTGCTGGAGACGGGATGCCACAGCAGCACAAGCAGAAAGACTGAGGGGAGGTGGCGAAAATACCCCAGCTCCTCCCAGGGGCTAAGTGTGTTCCGCCTGTTTCCCAGAGTTCTCCGAGGTGCTGAGCACTGGGTGGCCACCAGGTGACTTGCTGATAAATACTGTCAGCTTCCTTTCCTGTCCCTCTCCTCCATCACCTTCCAAATCGACTCCCTTGTGTTCTGATGCTGAGGGACCCAGAACTGACACAAGCTCAAGGGAGACTCCTGGGAAGGCCCAAGGAATGACGGGGAGGACCCCCTGGGGACCAACACCCAGGAGTGGGACTCCTGCCGCTGACTTCACCAGACAGGTCCAAACCTCTTCCAAAAAGCCAGGGAGAAAGGGAACAGGCACTCGCGCCTTAGGCTGGGTTGATTTGTCCCAAGAGGAAAACTGTAGGTTTTTCCATCCGGGGCCTTCTCCTCCTCTCTCTCAGCTGCTCCAGGGCAGAATGAGCTCATCTCAGTCTGCAGCCTCCTACAAAAGGGGCTTCTTGAGCCAAATTCAGTCTACCTGGCAATGTGACAAGGACTGCAGATGGCCTTAAGGTGACAAGGGTAGCCTCAGCCACAGCCAGCAGGGGAGCGGGCCCTCCTCCTATAATGGCAAGGAAATGAATCCTGCCAATGACCTGAACGATCTCAGAAGTGGATTGTTCCCAGAGTCTCCCGATAAGCACCAGGCCAGCCAGTGCCTTCTTTTGGCACAGGGAGGCCCTGAGCAGAGGAGCCAGACAGCCCACCCAGCCTTCTGACCCTGGCACTGAGGGATAATAAGCTGGACTGTTTTAAGTCGCTCAGTGTGGAGTATGTTGTTACAGCAGGCTACAGGAAACTAATAATCAGGTGGTTAGAGCTGGTGAGGACCGCTGTTTGTGACCACTTGGATTAAAGTACTGCCAAGGTAGATGGGTAGGAAAGCCCGCATCTGTCCTTCCACCAGGGCTGCCAGTCCGCCATGGTAGTGTCCCATAGGATGGCTGGTTAGGAATAGTGAATGGATGAAGAAAGCCGGCCCCTTTGGATTGCAAGTGGGGAGGGAAGGCTGCTCATCCATTGGTGTAACTGCGGGGAGCTGGTGTGTCAGTCAGAATCCATCACTGAGACAAAATACCTGAAAAGAAAAGCAACATATAAGGAAGAAAGCTTTCTTTTGGCTCAGAGTTTCCCTCCATGACTGTTGGCTCTATCAGTTTGGGCCTATGATGAGAGAGCACGTCCCTGGTGGAAGCACATCATGGGTGGGACTTCTCAACTCAGCAGCTGCAAGCTCAGGAGGAGAGGAGCAAAGTCCCAATATCCCAGTAAGGATACGCCCCCAATGACCTAACTTCCTCCCACTTGGCCCCGCCTCTTAAAGGTACCACCACCTCTTAAAGGTTGTACCACAGGCCAGGGACCAATCCTTTAGCACATAGGCATTTTGGGAGAACATTCCAGATCCAAGCTAGAGCTCTGGGGATGAGGGGACATTTGAGATGGCTTTGCATGGTAGAGCTTGTGAGTCCTTGGATGCTTGATTTTTAGTTTGGAATCTGTCAGGAGGCCTGATTTGGGGCACATGAGCAGCATCCTGTGAGTATGATTAGCAGTTCCCTGTCCACTTCATTTTTAAGGCCAGGCGGTGTGATGGGGCATGGAGTTTAGCTTCAGGTTTACTTAAGCTTTTTTGTTCCTCTTCCGCCCAGCAAAGGGAACTTGGAACCCAGGGTTGGAATTTGCTTTCCCTCTTCGACTAAACTTTACTGTTTCAATGGATTTCAAGCTAATGGTGGCTACAGCTGCCAACTGGAGCTGTTCACACATGTCTTGGGGGTTGTGGGAGGGACAGGCATTCACACTTTGATCTCTGCAGTGAGGATAAATAGCTTGTTCAGTCCCCCAAATGGAGGAGGTTTCCTGCCTTAATCATAGAGCTCTGGAATCTACTTCCTGTCTGGGATGGGAGGACTCGTACTTTTGGCTTGGTTTCCATGTTTCTCATTGGCCAAGATAGAAAGGACCGAGCTGGAAAAGTGACCAAGTCTTCTCCTTTTGTTCATGGAAAATTCCAAACATATTCAAAGGTAGAGAGCATGGGATGATGAACTACTCACGACTCAGCTTTCACAATGTCTGGCCTACGGCCTGTCTTGTTCCAGCTGTGTCCCCACCTGCCCCAAGACAACTCTCATTTCATCCACAAATATTCAGTGAGCATGTATCACCTTTGCACCTAGAAATGAAAAGAATTACCTGGCTCATTCTGAAACTAAATTCCCCATATTCTCCTGTAAATCACCAGAAACAGCTGGAAATAAAACATGACTCAGTCTTGGGATTAGGAAGAAATATATTCTCAACTTTTGTGCTATGGGTGTCCTATTAAGGAATTTGGAGCCCGACCCTACAATATGTAGATCGGAGCCAACTTTTTCTTCTATCAGACGCAGAGTCTCTGATTTGATATCAAGCTCCTTGATCCACTTTGAGTTAACTTTTGTGCATGGCGAGAGGAGGGGATTCAGTTTCATTTTGTTGCATATGGATTTCCAGTTTTCCCAGCACCATTTGTTGAAGATGCTATCCTCCCTCCATTGCATGCTTTTAGCCCCTTTATCAAATATAAGATAGTTGTAGCTTTGTGGATTAGTCTCTGTGTCCTCTATTCTGTACCATTGGTCCACCCTCCTGTTTTGGTACCAGTACCATGCTGATTTTGTTACTATTGCTCTGTAATATAGTTTTAAGTCTGGTATCGCTATACCGCCTGATTCGCACTTCCTGCTTAGAATTGCTTTTGCTATTCTGGGTCTTTTATTTTTCCATATGAATTTCATGATTGCTTTATCCATTTCTACAAGAAATGCCGTTGGGATTTTGATTGGCATTGCATTAAACCTATAGAGAACTTTTGGTAATATCGCCATTTTGATGATGTTAGTTCTGCCTATCCATGAACAGGGTATATTTTTCCATCTTCTAAGATCTTCTTCTACTTCTCTTTTTAGGGTTTTGTAGTTTTCATTATATAAATCTTTCACCTCTTTTGTTAGGTTGATTCCCAAGTATTTTGTTTTTTTTGAGGATATTGTGAATGGAGTGTTTTTCCTCATTTCCGTTTCAGAAGTTTTGTCGCTGATATACAGAAATGCCTTTGATTTATGCGTGTTGATTTTATATCCTGCCACTTTGCTGAATTCATTTATTAGTTCTAGTAGTTTTTTTGTAGACCCTTTTGGGTCTTCTAGGTATAGAATCATGTCATCTGCAAATAGTGATAATTTAAGTTCTTCCTTTCCTATTTTTATGCCTTTAATTTCTTTCGTTTGTCTAATTGCTCTGGCCAGTGTTTCGAGAACTATATTGAATAGAAGTGGTGATAGAGGGCATCCCTGTCTTGTTCCAGATTTTAGGGGGAATGCCTTCAATTTTTCTCCATTGAGAATGATGCTAGCCTGAGGCTTAGCATAGATAGCTTTTACAATGTCGAGGTAAGTTCCTGTTATCCCTAGTTTTTCTAATGTTTTGAACATAAAGGGATGCTGTACTTTGTCGAATGCTTTCAAAAGTTGATAACAAAAATCAACAAATGGGACTTACTTAAACTGAAAAGTTTTCTCTCAGCAAGAGAAACAATAAAAGAGGTAAATAGGGAGCCTACATCATGGGAACAAATTTTTACTCCTCACACTTCAGATAGAGCCCTAATATCCAGAGTATACAAAGAACTCAAAAAATTAAACAATAAGAAAACAAATAACCCAATCAACAAATGGGCCAAAGACCAGAACAGACACTTCTCAGAGGAGGACATACAATCAATCAACAAGTACATGAAAAAATGCTCACCATCTCTAGCAGTCAGAGAAATGCAAATCAAAACCACCCTAAGATACCATCTCACTCCAGTAAGATTGGCAGCCATTATGAAGTCAAACGACAACAAGTGCTGGAGAGGATGTGGGGAAAAGGGTACTCTTGTACATTGCTGGTGGGACTGCAAACTGGTGCGGCCAATCTGGAAAACAGTATGGAGACTCCTGGGAAAGCTGGGAATGGAACCACCATTTGACCCAGCTATTGCCCTTCTTGGACTTTTCCCTGAAGACCTTAAAAGAGCGTACTACAGGGATACTGCTACATCGATGTTCATAGCAGCACAATTCACAATTGCTAGACTGTGGAACCAACCCAGATGCCCTTCAATAGATGAATGGATAAAAAAAATGTGGCATTTATACACCATGGAGTATTACGCAGCACTAAAAAATGACAAAATCATAGAATTTGCAGGGAAATGGATGGCACTAGAGCAGATTATGCTTAGTGAAGCTAGCCAATCCCTAAAAAACAAATACCAAATGTCTTCTTTGATATAATGAGAGCAACTAAGAACAGAGCAGGGAGGAAGAGCAGGAAGAAAAGATTAACATTAAACAGATACATGAGGTGGGATGGAAAGGGAGAGAAAAGGGAAATTGCATGGTAATGGAGGGAGACCCTCATTGTTATACAAAATTACATATAAGAGGTTGTGAGGGGAATGGGAAAATAAACAAGGAGAGATATGAATTACAGTGGATGGGGTAGAGAGAGAAGATGGGAGGGGAGGGAGGGGGGATGGTAGAGGATAGGAAAGGTAGCAGAATACAACAGTTACTAATAGGGTATTATGTAAAAATGTGGATGTGTAACCGATGTGATTCTGCAATCTGTATTTGGGGTAAAATTGGGAGTTCATAACCAACTTGAATCTAATGTATGAAATATGATATGTCAAGAGCTTTATAATGTTTTGAACAACCAATAAAAAAAATTTAAAAAAAAAAGAAAGAAATATATTCTCTACTCATGATGTTAATACTTATGTTTTTAATATATTTATTTTTTAGTTGGACACAATACCTTTATTTTATTTATTTATTTTTTTATGTGGTGCTGAGGATCGAACCCAGGGCCTCGAACGTGCTAGGCGAGTGCTCTACCACTGAACCACAGCCCTATCCCCAATACTTATGTTTAATCCAAAGGAAAGAATCTCTAACAGTGAAATTTCTACTATGTAGGGGAGAGGCTGCATTTGGGGACAGGGAATAGCGAAACGTGGTCAACTACTTACTGTGCAGTGCCAGCCAGGGTAGGAAAATTGCTAGCAGATCATATTTCCCCCAGCACTTTTTGCACCTCATACACCAAACTCCTTAGTAAGTACTGAGAACATTTTTTTGAATTATCTCTTGGGAGTTCATCAGCTTCTCTGCCCTCATCAAACAATGGAAAGTTCTGGAATTCCTGGGGGGTATGGCATGTCATCTCTGTCATCCAGTGTGCTTGTTAAATGTCTATTGGACTCATGGCTCTACCTGTCGCCCACTGGGATCTCTTTGACTTAATACCAGGTGTGAATTATTCTCCTGCCTTGTTCATTTGGATTAGAAACCCCATGATATTAAACTGGGCTCATATGGTTTTTTTTTTTTTTTTTTTTTTTTTTGCTTTTCTTTTTGAAGCCATAGAGATGTTTTGGAGGGACTCTGGATTGCATTAGTCGATAGTGTACAATTTTCGTGGGAGACATATGGAAAGACTCACCTCCACTTAAGGCTCATTTCCCAGGACCGGCGGCTCACGGTGGGGCGTGGGGCGGGCATCACCACAAAGACACGAGGCCTTCAGGCAGCTGTCTTGGAGCACATCTCTGACCTTGGAGCACATCTCCGTCCTCATCCTGCACTGACCTCGGCACAAGTCAAAACTCAGCACATACAGGACTGAGGCTGAGGATCCAGGCCCTGGGAAACTCTGACTTCTTTGTTTTCTTGGATGGAGCGGGAAAGACTGCTGCGGGGGTGTGGTGCTCTGGTGCTTCCTTCTTGCCTATTTGAGCGAGTGGAGAAAAGCCGTTCTGTGCTGCCTACCAAGTAGGCTGCGTTTTCCTTGCAAAGACAAATGTCAATCACCCCGGCAGAGAGAGTTTTCAAGTCTGAGTAAATGTTTGACCTTCGGTGAGATTCCAGAATTGAGGTGTTTGCATCATCAGAAAACATGACAAGTTCATGGAGGACAGAAGTAAAGACAGATGAGGTTGTTTATGCAGGAGGAGGGCCACGGGTGGGGGGGCTGGAAAATTTGGGGTTTAATTAGGATTCTCTGCAGAAGAAGCTTGCTGGAGATTTCTGGGGAAATCTTTTGCTTCTTCCCTGGAAACAAACAATGCTCTAAAAAATGCTCCTTCCAGTGGGAGAAAAGACCCGATGGGTGGAAGTACACTCTGCTTGTTGGCAAAGGAGAGTGAGAGGTTTTTGGAGTGTAAAGAGAAGTAAAACTGCTTTTGTGCTTGGGGACTTAGATTGAGGGGGACAGGAACAGAGGAATGGTGTCTAACCAACTGGGCTACAGATAAACCCGGAAGCTTGATGTTTTCCAACACTGCTGTCAGGACTTGCTTTCCGCTCGATGGCTCTTGGTTCCACCAGATACTGATTGGCCATGATGCAGATGGCAGCCTGGGACCTGGGGTCATCCAGAAGTTCCCATGGCCCAGGCTTCCGGAAGAAGAGGGGAGGAAAGCAAAGCACATTTTGAAAACACTGCAGGACGGATGTCACTAAGGAATGAGCTACTTGGGTTGGAAGAATAGGCCGCGTTGGCCATGGGAGGGTTGCGGGGACTCGGCCTGCTGTGCTGAGATCTGGGGCTGCGCAGGCAGAGAGGGGGAACGAGGCGGAGCAATGCAGGATGAAGTCACATGTCAGCAAGTCTTCCATCCCTGGGTCCTGGGGACTTGGAGGCCCAGCCAGAGTTTCCTGGCATTTGGTCTTGAAGTAGGTAAGGCCAGCTGGCTCCAGAGCGTTTCAGAAAGCTTATGTCAGCCTTGTTTGGGGGTCTTGTTTGCTGCCTGGGAGGTGACACTGCTGCCTGGCCAAGGTTCAGCAGCTCCTCTGGGGGCGCATGTGGAGGTGCTGGACTGTGATAGGATCTTTCAAGCCAGAAAAGGCTGGGGGACAGGAAGGTAGGGCCGGAGATGGAACGCGGGGTGGGTCTCACAGCCAGAGCAGGTCCCTTGGGCTTCAGCTAGTCATCATCCCTGGCAAGGAAGAGTTCTTAGTGACCCCGAGGCCAGACAAGTGCTCCTTCTCCCTCCTACTGTGAAGTATTCTGCGTGAACCTCGGCCTCCCTGGGGGGCTCTTGCATATGGGATGCGAGGCATGCTTTGAAAAAGCATCCGTGACCTGGTACACCCACCAAGCCTTCTTCCCTGGAAACAAAAAATGCTCCAAAGCCCAACTTTTATGCAAACACTTAAGCAGGCAGTCTTCCTGCCTCTCTGCATTACTGTCACTTCAACACATCTCTCCCGGGCCGTGCCTTGCAGCCTTGCAGCAGGGAGCTTGGGTTCGCCTCTGGCGCCAGGGATCCATTTCCACAGAGGTTTTCTGCACCCTTGGCTCCCCTTGCTCAGGTCTTTTCAAAGGTCATTTGCCCTTGAGGTTTCTCCTTCTTGGGGGCACAGGACTTTTTTCCAGGAGACTTCTGAATAAAAACACCCAGATCAACCAGGAGTGACCTGGGGAGCTTCCTGGGGTCGGGTGCACTTCCCTTCCTGCAAGAGGGAGCGATATTGACTGGATGTATGTCATGCACACTCTTCTAGGTGCTTAGCTAGTCCTATCTCATTTAACCTCATAGTGATAACCGCAGGGACTGGCAGAGGACACTGTGGCTTGGGGAGACTGTAACACACACAGGCTTCAGGCAGGGCAGCAAGGACTCCACCCCAGGCTCTTCTCTCCCCACCTGGGAAAACTCAGGAACTTGGGTTCTGTGCTGTGGAATGAGGAGCTCAGCATCTTCTGGGGTGGAGCTTTGATATAGGGGATGGGAGTCGGCAGAACTAGTTCTTCCTGAAAGCCCCTTGGGGCTCTGGAACCAAAGAACTCAGAATGGGCCACACGTGTGCATGTCCACAATTTTCTTTCTTTTTTTTTGGATAGGGGGTACTGGGGATTGAACTCAGGGCCACTGAACCACTGAGCCACATCCCCAGCCCTATTTTGTATTTATTTACATACAAAATAAGTCTCACTGAGTTACTTAGCGTTTCACTTTTGCTGAGGCTGGCTTCGAACTCGCGATCCTCCTTTCTCAACATCCTGAGCCGCTGGGATTACAGGGGTGCGCCATTGCACCCGGCTATGTTCATGATTTTCTATTTCCTTCACATCCCCTGGGTCACTACTGACCCACTGCTGGTAATGATGGATGTGGTCGCTTAAAGCCGCCTCACCCAGGATTTACTCCATACCAGGCCCAGCTCTTGGGACTGAGAGATGAAAATGTCACAGTCTTGGGCTGGGGCTGGGGCTCAGTGGTAGAGAGCTTACCTAGCATGCGTGAGGCACTGGGTTAGATCCTCAGCACCACATAAAATTAAAATAATAAAATAAAGATATTGTGCCCACTTATAACTAAAAAATAAATATAAAGAAAAAGAGAATATCACAGTCTTTACTACTGGTGACTCCAAGGCCCCCGTGCAGGCGATACAATCCCAGAAATGGATGGGAAGGGATCAGAAGGTTCTGGTGAAAGTTTCAATTGCAACCAGCTAGCCTTATAGCAGAATCCCATACAGAATTCCCACAGTCTCGCCCAGACTTGGAGAGGCCTCTTTGATGGGCCTCCTTGGCAAGAAATGCCGATGCCCCAGGGACATGACCTAGAGGAAGAGGTTTGGACAAAGAAGAGCTCACCTGAGCATCTGAGGAGAGAGAAGGGGTTTTGGAGTTATCTGGTGAGACCTTGAGAAGGAACTTGAGGTCTTGAAAACCAGATGCGAAGTAAAGGGCTTCCCCATATTGCATCCTTCTGCTCCAACCTGCACAGGGTTTGAGGCAGGCAACGAATGACGAGATCTAGGAAGAGTGAGGACTTGAAATTTCCATATTAAAGCTGTTTCCAGCCAGCACAGTAGTCACTGGACTATTATCACCTCTCTCTCCAAAGACCTTAAGTAAGTGTGGGTCACAAAGAATAGTGTGCACTCGATACAGTGGTGAAATTCCAGGAGGTGACATCCTCGGGAGGACCAAGGCAGAGCCAGGAAAGTGGGTTAGGAGATGATTAACCAAACAGGAAAAGGCAGTAGTGCCTTTAGTGAATTAAAAGGTGAAGCTCACTGTGTGGGATGGAGAGGGGGTAGCAAGGTCTCCCGGTGGTATAGCCGGGGCAAGCAAGTGGGCCCTGTCCCTCAGGCACAGCAGTTCAGGGTGTGCCAAAAACTTACCCATCAAGTCACCTTTTAATGGAATATTATAAAGAAATATATGAAAATGAATGCATATGGGAGGGCTGGGGTTGTGGCTCGGCGATAGAGTGTTCGCCTCGCATGTGCAGGGTCCTGGGTTTGATCCTCAGCACCGCATAAAAATAAATAAGTCAAATGAAGGTATTGTGTCCAACTACAGCTAACAAATAAATATTTAAAAAAAATGAATGCATACCACTTTATTTACAAAGGAGGCAACAGGCCCAGATACATTCACTGACTCCCCCTTCGTCCCCCACTCCCCTCTCACTTATCACAGTGAAACACCGACCTAGGAGAAGCCCAAAATGTCAGGTTAGGAATCGGTCTTGCTTTCATTTACACCACTGATCCTTTACATGTGTATGTGTTTTAATGAAAATTTGGTCTTTCTGGTAGAATTTAGCAAAGCAAAATCTATTTCTACTTTCATTAAACCTTGAATTCCTTGGGAAAAAAAATGAATGCCAAAATCCATAATGAACAAAACGTCAAAATTTTGCATGATGACAAACTCAGCATCACCGAATCTTCCCTTTGCCTCAGGTTCCAATAGAGCTGAGCAATGCCATGTTATAGATCCTTTATTTAAAATTTGGATGGCTTATTATTATTATTATTATTATTATTTTGCTTTATTTTCTTGCAGTCCTGGGGATGAAACTCAGGAAACGTCTACCACTGTGCCTCATTCCCAGTCCTTTTTATGTGATTTTTTTTTAGACAGGTTTTTGCTAAGTTGCCCAGGTCGGCCTCAAACTTGCAATCCTTCTGCCTCTACCCCACCTCCCAGAAGCCGGGATGACAGGCGCGTGCCCCCACACCTGGCTGCACTAACCTTGATTTTTAATGCTGGTCGCTGAGTTTGTGGGCACACCCCCTAGTGTTATCTATTACTCCCCTCAACCCAGTCCTGGTCCTGGCTGTGAAGGAAAGAGTAACCCTTGTGCCAGGGGGTTCATGGGGAAGGGCAGATGCCTGGGTGATACCAACTCTTGCAGGATACTATTGGGGCTCAGAAACGGAGACCCTCAAAGTGTAGCCTTTGGCATGCTGAGTGCAGAACTGGAGCAGCAGCCTGAAGTTCTCTGTGACAACCCCACCTCACCCCTACCCTCACCTTGGGATCCTCTTTTTCTCCAGAAGTGCAGGGAGGGGCTTCCTCTGAGGTTTTCCTTGTCTTACTTAGGGAAGTTCCTAAGGAAGGAGTGCCATTGGTGTTTGTCATGGACCCTCTCCCTGGAATCTACATTAGCCAGAGATTAACCGACACAAGAAGAGACAGAAAGTCAAGCGCCACTCTCAGAGTCCAGGTGAACTTTGTTCCAGGTAATGGTTCACTCTTTCAGTCCCTTTATCTCCTCTAAAAATCATTTACTTTTCCTTTTAATTCCCTATAGTTCCCACTTCTCTCTTCCTTTACTACACGGTATTGAAGTTTTAACCATCGGGCCCTTTGTATTAGTCAATTTTCTGCTACTGTAATAAAATACCTGATTCTGACTATGTTACAAAGAAAAAGACTTAGCTCACAGTTCTAGTGGTTCAAGGGCATGGTGCCAGCATCGGCTGTGCTCCGGTGAGGACCTCATGGTCAATGACATTATGGTGAAGCACGTGGGAAGAGGAGAGATCACACCATGAGACAGGAAGTTAGAGGCCTGGGGGAGTCAGGCTTGCTCTTTATAACAACCTCTTCCCTCTAAATATACCTCTTAAAGATGTCACCAGCTCCCACAATGTCACACTGGGGACCAGGCTTCCAACACATGAAACTTGGAAGACACACTCAAACTGTACCCAAACCATAGCACCTTTCTTCGAATTTCATACTTCATGCGACTCTTGTGCATGTACACAATTAATAAATGTGTATGCTTTTCTCCTGTTAACCCGTTTTTTGGTTCATTTCTGTAGATTCAATTATCAAACCTTTGGAGGGTGGAAGGGAGGACCTGCTTACCTCTCTAATACCTCCAGAGACTCTGGATCACCACTGGCAAAACCCTCCTGCCCGTTAGTGCCCCCGAGTGGGGGCGAGTCTCGTGTTCACACATCACTGTAGGCTGTGAGGCTGAGGCCTCCCTGGGACTCTGGTCCCAGATGGTGGGCACAGAGCCAGGGGGCCCAGTGGCCCAAGAGGGAAGTATTTGGGGAGCGGTGGGCTGATTTGATTTTGTCTCAATGGGAACTTTCTTTGGATCTCTTTCCTTGACTTCGCTGCACATTTCAAAACAACATTCTTTTATGAACAAGCACCCGGACATCAAATACTTCCACACCCTGTGCTAGAAGTGCTCCAGGCCATGTTGTTCTTTTTCTTTTAAAGAGTTCCATGTAAAATCAGATGTTAACTCTCTGAATAACCCGAGTGGAAAGGGTTTTTTTTTTTTTCCTCTTTAATAACACCAATGACAATCAGAACAGGTGGAAAGAATATGTGCCCTTACAGAACAGCATACAGCAGTTAAGAAGAAAAATACCAAGTCGTTACATATGTAACAAAGTGCTCTTATTTATTGACGGTGAGAAAAATGAATAACAAAGCTTTGAGGGAAAGCGTAACATCAGCACAAAGAATGATTTATTTCTTTGAACGGGGCCTGTTACTTGTGTAAATGGATTTTGTTTTGTATCTTGGTCAACACCAACTTCTCCCAGTATGGAGCTGGATGGGATCTTGGAAGTCGACTGGTTGAATGGCACAGTACCACCTCCGCCATGTCTACACTTTCTTCATGATATTGTGATTGGAAAACGAGACTAAGAAGGAAACACGATTAAGCTGGGATCACACAGTTGGCTGGTGATGGAAATGTCCATTTCTTTTTCTTTTCCTTTTTTTTTGGTACTGGGGATTAAACCCAGGGGTGCTAACCACTTGAGCCACATCCCCAGCCCTTTTTGTTTTTTTGAGACAGAGGTTCCCTAAATTGCTTAGGGCCTCACTAAGTAGCTGAGGCTGGCCTTCAACTTGTGATCCTCCTGCCTCAGCCTCCCAGGTCTCTGGGATCATAGATGTACGCCATTGTGTCCCGCCTGATCATTTCTCCAAGTGATTCCAGGCCTAGATTTCCAGTTTTTGTTTCTTTCCTTTAATTTTTCCCTAAAGTACTGTATGAAGGAACAGCTTCATTAATTGCTATTGACTAGAGTGCAGGTGGCTTTGATAGTCACTCATAAAACCCCCAGGAGCATTCAAATACTTGTTTCCTTCCAAAGATCGTCTCGCCTAGTAAGTGTTGCATTGCGATTTCAAACACTTGAACTTCACACAGAGGGCTGGAAGGAGCCTCCGGAACCTTAATTGTTGCTGGTGGTGATCAAAGTGAATGTTAAGTTCTGCCTACTGCTGCAGGGCAAGATAAAGTCGATCATCTTTGATGATCTCTCTGCCTGCAGCCCTGGGCTTGATAGAGCTCCAAACATGTTTGTCTTGAACATTGTTGAACCTGGAAAAATTCACACTGAGCAACTGCTTCTTGTTGCAGGAACATACATTCTTCTATTGGTAAAATAGCAAGCAGAGGAGGAAAAGTCCCCACCTGCATTCTTACAGAATTGTCCCAGGCTCTGAGAGCCAGCCGTCAGCTCCCGCCAGGCCGCTCAGCACAGTGGCCTGATGCCTTCTCCCCAGATACGGTTTATTTGGTACCTGAGGTTTGGGGCTGGTTCCTTTCTTACCTTTTGTTGTGATGGTGGCTGTTAATCTGTTTTGTTTGAAGAACTTTTATTTCACATGTATTCATGTTAGAATCAGAAAACACAGATAAAGGGAAAAAAGTAGCGACCTACTAGCACTTGGTGTGTGTGTGTGTGTGTGTGTGTATACATATACTTATTTATATATATATTTTGGGATTGAACCCAGGGGTGCTTGGCATTGAACCCAGGAGTACTCTACCACTGAACTACATCTCTAGCACTTTATACTTATATTTTGAGACAGGATCTCCCTAGGTTGCTGAGGCTGGCCTCAAACTTATGATCCTCCTGCCTTAGCCTTCCAAGTTGCTGGAATTACAGGCAGGTGCCAAAAAATTTAAGTCATTTTTAGACTACTTATAATACCTAATGCAATGTAAATTAAATGTTAATAATTGTTATAATGTGTTATTTAGGGAATAATGGAAGGGGGGAAAGTCTACACATTCAGTACAGACACAATTTTTTTTTTCTGAATATTTGTGATCCATAGCTGGTTGAATCCTCCGGTGAGGAACCCATGGATACAGACTATAAAGATGGCTGTTTGAAAGCTGGAAATAATCCCACTTCCAGAAGATGGCTGAAAACAATTCTTTGGATGATCATAGACAGAACATGAAGAGTGGAAGAAAATTCACTAGATGGGTCCCTGACTCTTGTATCCTAAAACTTTTGTTTTTGTATTGAAAAGAATTAAAATGAGAATCCAGCCCAGGGAAGAGTTGCTGTCAATCTTGGCAGGTTCTAAAACAAGGACACAGTGTGTGAGAAGAACAATCAGCCAGGCCTAGTGGCAACATGCACGTTAAACAAATACAAAAAATCAGTAATTTTCAGAGGAATATAATGAATCCAGGATCTGCTACAACATAGCATTCATAAAATCAGGGATAGTATCCGAAACTGCTAGACACAGAAAGACAGAGGAAAATATGCTCTGGACTCAAGAGAGATGGTAACAAGTGGAGACTAATACCCAAATTACCCAATGTTGGAATTGGCAGACAGGATTTCAAAGCAGCTGAATAATGTAAAGAAAATGTTTCCATAATGAAGAAGCTAATAGGAAATCTCAGCAGAGAGATGAAATCCTAAAATGAACAAAGAAAACGTTTTAGAACCCCAAAGTAAAGTGTCTGAAATTAAAAATGTACAGCTAATAGTAGGAGGGAAAACCATTTAGGGTAGAGGAAAGGAACTGGGGGAGGAGAAAAGAAGAGTAAGGGCAGGTATTGGGGAACAGACTGACTAAATTACGTCACCTGCATGTATGATTACGCCACAATAAAACCCACTGCTCTGTACAATTAATATGCATCAACAAGAAGATGCCAAGAAAGAAATTGTTTTGAATGAACCACTTGGATGGGAGGAAAACATTGTCAGAGATTTTTAAAGAATGCACAGCTGAGGGCTGGGGTTGTGGCTCAGCAGTAGAAAGCTCGCCTCACATTCGTGAGGCACTGGGTTCGATCCTTAGCCCCACATAAAAATATAGAGATATTGTGTCCACCTACAACTAAAAAAATAAATGTTAAAAAAAATGCACAGCTGAGAGTAGATAACAGAAGAGTAAGTGAAATCAAAATGCATCAATAGACACTGTATAATCTCAGGAACACAGAGATGAAAAGATTTTAAAAAATGAACAGAGAATGAATGATGCGTGGGAAAATATGAAAAGATCTAATAGGCATGTAATTGGAATTCTGAAGAGGAGACGAGACGAGAACGAAGCCAGACAAAAATATTTGAAGAAACCAAAAAAAAAAAGAATTACAGAATCAATTATATCAATCAAATCTAGGCATGTGATAGTCAAACTGCTGAAAGCCAACCACAAAGAGAAAATCTTGAGTAGGTGAAACAAAATGTCACATTACATATGGGGGGGGGACGACAATGGTTCAAATGACCTTATCACTAGAAAAGATGGACATGAGACAATGGAATCACACCTTTAAAATGTGGAGAGAGAAGAGAGAGAAGAAAGGCAACTCACAATTCTGTATCCAGCAAAAATATCCTTCAAGAGTAGGGCAAAATGAAAGCATTTTCTACAATGAAAATGCAAGAGAATTTGTCACCAGCGGGCCTGGACAACAATGAACACTAGAGGGCGTTCTTGAGGCTGAAGGGAGACAATACTAGATCAGACTACCTTGACACCAGCCATTAATAATGTACAAAAGCCACGACCAACATCTCCTTGATGGGCCCGCTGGTCCCATGGTGGAGGTTAATGAAAGGTGAGGTGAGCTTTAGGGCTACTCACCAAAATCGTTCTGGTTTTCTTCTGTAAGCGAATGGCTGCTCTGCTGACTCCACTTGCTGGGGTCGTGTGGGGCAGTGTGACTTGCTTTAGTAATGAAATGGGGCAGAAAGTACTAGAGGGTGAGATTTGCCTCGGGTCCTTTCCTTTGGCCTTAGCCTTCACTGTTATTAATCCAGGGTCTCTGGAGATACAGAGCCTACATATACAGACCCTTCCTCTAGTTTATGCTTGCTTGGGGGTTTCTCAAGTGCCTGCAGATTTTAGTTTATGATATTTATTCCAGGAGGTTGTAGCTATTATTCTGCCATTACTGGAAGCAATTGCCTCTTTTAATCTTATTATTTTATTTTAAAAATTTTATTATTAGTTGTTAATGAACCTTTATTTTATTTACTTATATATATGTGGTGCTGAGAATTGAACCCAGTGCCTCACACAGGCTAGGCAAGGACCCTACCACTGAGCCACAACCCCAGCCCTCTTTTTATTTTTTAAGATGATAAAATTGGGGGCTGGGGTTGTGGCTCAGTGGTAGAGCGCTCGCCTGGCATGCATGAGGCACAGGGTTCCATCCTTAGCATGACACAAAAATAAAATAAAGATATTGTGTCCACTTATAACTGAAAAAATAAGAAAAATTATAAAACTTGATACATAGTTACAGCTTTTTTACCTTCTATTTTACAGAGGTTTTGGTTTTGGTTTGGTTCTAGGGATTGAACCCTGGGGTGCTTTACCACTGAGCCACATCCCCAGCCCTTTTTATTATTTATTTTTTTAAGTTTTGAGACAGGGTCTCAGTAGGTTGCTGAGGCTGGTTTTGAACTTGTGATCCTGCTGCCTCAGGATTCCTGGCTTACAGAGCTCTTCCTCCTGTCTACGGTGCTCCCTGTGTTCCTGTAGGACACCCGTCCTGCAGTGTTCTCTCAATTCTTCCACCCTGAAGGGGAGTCCGTCCTAGAGAAGCTCTCGGTGATCTTCCAGTGGATCTCCCGTCTGCTCCAGAGCCCTCTTCTGTGAGGTCAGAGCGCTGCCAAGGCCACGTGAGCTGGCTGAAGTCTCCTGCCTGAGCCCACAGTCTCCAGGCCGCTTTTCCCCCGTGTTCATCTTGTCTAAGCAGTTGCCTGACTTCCAAAGTCATTTCCCCTCTAGAATACCTGGGACTAGTGTGACAGTGACCCTGAAGGCTTAGCACCTTCTGACTGTGAAAACAAAACATGAAAAATGTAATAAAGGCATGACATTTTAAAGGTGTGGGTGGTGTTGGACCCACCTAGTCCAGTCTTTTCATATCCATGTTGAGGGTCCAGATCCAGGGTATTTGGACTAATGGTGGCTGTCTGCTCACTGAGAAGCAGAAGCAGTGGCGCTCCACTGTGGACTCAGTGGTCTCAAATTCATTTTATAGAGTTTGAGCTATATTTTTCTACTGTCATCCAAAAGTCTTATGTGAAAGACCCTCTTAACATCCAAACATTCACCTATGTAGTAGTTAAGGACATCGTGGTTGCTCCCAAGTATTGACAGTTATATACAACGTTGCATAAACACTTTGTGTAGTTTTTTTGTGTGGGTGTAAGTTCTCAATTTCTTTGGGTAAATACTAAGAGTACAATTGCTGGATCACATGGTAAGAGAATGTTTAGATTTGTAAGAAACTGCAAACTGATTTCCAATGTGGCTGTACCATTTTGCATTCCCACCAGCAATGAATCAGAGTCTACCACCTTACCAGCATTTGGCGTTGTCAGGGTTTTGCATTTTGTCTGTTCTGATGGGTGTGTAGAAATAACATTGTTTTTGTGGTTCACTGGTGCTGGGGATCAAACCCGGGGCCTCAAGCATGCTAGGCAAGCACTCTTCCATGGAGCTATAACCTCAGCCAACCTCAGAGTTGTTTTAATTTGCAATTCCCTCATGGCAGAGGATTGTTCAGCATCTTTTCATATGCTTATTCGCCATCTGTATATCTTCTTTGCTGAGGTGTCTGCTTAGGATTTTTTTTTTGTTTTTTACTTATTTTAAAATCATGTTGCTCATTTTCTCTCTCTCTCTCTCTCTCTCTCTCTCTCTCTCTGTGTGTGTGTTTGGATAATAAGTCCTTTACCAGATTTCTCTCTTGCAAATATTTTCTCCCAATCTGTGGCTTGTCTTCTTATTCTCTTGACACTGTCCTTCACAGAGGAGAAGCCTTTAATTTTAATGAAGTCCAGCTTATTATTTCTTTCATGAATCCTGGCTTTGGTGTTGTGCAGTTGGTTTTAATAACCAAAACAATGACAATAACAAGACTGAACCAAAGTGGGATGTTAATTGCCATAAAAGTAATCATTTGGTATGAGCTTGAGCTCAATAGTGATGTTTTACTTGGCATTTAAGGATCCTCCATGAAGATCATTTCCCTGGACATGTAATATGAAAACATAAATATTTACAATTACACTGTGCATCACTGGAAGGATTTCAAGTGCAATGTCTGCAGTACAAACAGAGAAGCCCGCATGTGCCGGCCCTGACGTGGGGCTAACAGGGAATAACCATTTCTTCACCTGCTGCTCCTAACGTCTTGTTTGACCAAGGTCAGGTATTGTCATGAGAGGTGCTGCTCCCTCTGCGGGGAGGTGTCCCATAGAAGAACACCTTCCTTCACCTCCTCAGAGGCAAAGACCACTGCTGCTAATGAGCATACTCGATAGACATTTTGAAAAATGGAGATTTGTACCATGTCGCAGAGGAAATGACAATGACAGTCGCATTTCTGGAAGGAATCCTGCTTTGAGAGATGGTACCATGTCAAGAACTGTTCTTTCAGGCTGAGCAGGTAGCAGAACCAGGAACAGCCTGCTGAGAGTGTTCCACATGTGGCCTTATCCCTGTACCTGGGCAGTCTATTCATGATCTTATTGAGTTGGCGTTCAAGGGCAAAGGAAAGAGATCAGCTAGCACCCGCCATCACCTCTACAGGGTTCTTGAGGGTCTTCTCTGTGGTGGATACTTTCTGGTGTGCACTGACACAGACACAAAGATGGCTACCCTTCCTGCGCATTCCCTTGCTTCTTCTCCAGACCTCTTTGGTTTTGATCTGCTTATTTGTTTCCTCTCCTGCCTTTTCTGGGTTTTTGGCCAATCTGTCAGCCACTTCCACTACCTAGGAGTCAGGCCACTTCCTCCTCCATCAAACGGCGAGGGGTGCTGCTCACAGATCTGCCCACCACTTGTCCTTTGGGGCCATCCTTTAGTGAGGCTGGAGTGTGGCAGCATCCCATGGCCAGCTCACACTAACAAACAGAGCCGACTGATCCATAAACCAAACCTGATTTTTCCCCCTTTCTTCCTCTGATCTGTGGTTGCAGGAAAGTCACTTCCTGTCCCACAAGCCCAGAGCTGTGAGTTGAGGAAGAGGCATTGTGTATCACAGTCGGGTGGCAGGGAAGTCTAAGCCGTCTATCTGTGTGTTGCTCTGTGGTTCAGGCTCCTGGACATGATCCTGAATGTGTGTTTCCAAGATGGAATGCGGGCTGTAGTGTGTGCACACGTAAGTGAACGCCTGTTTCAGAGCAGAAGGCAAAGGGCACAGCGTGCACTCGAGGCAAGATGCTCCTAGGGTGAAGTGAGTCGAAGCCTTGGCAGAATTGGCCACCGAAGCCACTGCTGGAATTTGAGATGTGTTGGGGGAGGGGGCGCGGGGACATGAGCAAGGCCCTAATATGCACCCCATCTGCTTTGGTTCTATTATTAAAACTGATTTAAATTCCCTGCCCCTGATTCTCTTTTTCGCTTTGGAGGAAACACAATGACCAGACTGGGAAAGCCAAGCAAGAGACCTTGGAGGATCTATCCCCAGCCCGAGAAGCCATGGAACACCCATTATACACTCCCACAGACTGTGCCCACTGCTGAACACGTTTCCCCCTTGCTCATCAAAGAAAGCTTGGCTTTCATTCAAGTTGCTGTCTAAGATGCAGGAAAAGAAGATACAAATATTATATAGCCCTTTCCCTCTTCCCGCAGCACACCCACAGCTTTGGCAGCAGAGCAGGTTAGTTACCTGGAAAACACCTGTATGGAACCGGACGGCCCTCTGATCACGTGGTTCTTCCAGCAGCTTCTGGTGGGGGGTTTTCTGACTTGCTTACCCGAGGCCACCTCCTACAACTTATTAGAATCCTGGGCTTCCTGGTTTGCACTGTGACTGCGCTGTAGGGCCTGAGCCATTCACCTCCAAGGAAGCTTGGTGAGGCCACCCGTGCTGGAGAGGCGCAGGGCCGGGAAGCAACAGAAGGGGACACCTTTGCTCCTACAGCGCATTCCAAGGCCAGGCTTCTCTGAGGCCAGAGGCTCTTCTTCCTGGCTTTGGATAATTGCAGGATGACCTTGGCAAGGTCAATAGGAAGCACAGGCTGGCCGTGGAGTGTGGACTGTCACCAGGAAAAGGCCCTGCTGCACAGTAGGGTGGTTCCAGCTTCTCTGTGCCCTCTGTGCCTTGAAACAGGCAGATGATTCCACTTCCAATTGTGCCTTCATGGAGGCTGAGGAATAACAACAACATTCCTATCTGTCCCCTATCCAGAGGGACAGCAAGCGACTGCTGACGGAGGACTTTGGGGTTTGTGAGCTCCTTTCCTGAGTAGGATCGACACCCCCATGAGGACCCATGGGGCAGGGTGCAGGACTGATGGACCATACCCCAACCTGGAAGCTCCCTGGAGGCTCCAGTGTCCTGGCCACCAAGCTGCAAGCTCATCTGAAGATGGACCTCAGCCCCTACCCCACCCCTAGGATGGGGCTCATAGGACATGTGGCCTGGGAACACACTCATGTCTCAATCACCTACAAACTCCAAACCCGAGCCTCTGTCCCAGTCTTCCTGCCTGTGTGGTAGAATGTGTCTGGGCTTCAGCCTCCAGGGCTGGGTTCTTAGTTCAATTAATGCATCAGTATTTTACCTTCTCCCCTCCCCCACTCGTCTTTTCCCTCTTCCTTTCCAAATCACTGTTGGCACTCTTGGGTTCATCCCTCTGTACATTTCTCCTTGCTCATATGATCTTTCATTTATACCTACACGCTGTCCTTGGTAGAATCCTGACTTTATTTGCATCACAATGTGGTCAGCGTTGGCAATGGGTCAAGATTGGTTCAAACCAATAATGATAATGCTTTCCCCATATTCCCTAGTCTACCTTGAAGCCAAAGGTAGCCGTGTGATCCAGTTTGGGCCAAATATTAGTGGAACATAAGATAGTTGGGGTTTTTAAGAAAACATTTGCTGGCACATTTAGCAGGGTCTTTGGCCCTCTGTCCTTCTCATTCATAGAAAGCAAGTGTGTGGCCTGTTAGTGCTGCAGGCATCTTGTAGCCGTGAAATGACAAATCACCATGTTAAGGACGGTGGAGTTGAAATATAAAAAGAATGGGTCCTTCAGGGGCCTGCTGAATGACTGAATGGATGCTAGACACTATCTTTAGGCTAAAAATCATGGTAGAAGAGCAAATCCCTATTTGTTTAAATCACGGCTAGGGTGGTTTACTTTTATAGCTGATACAAAATGATATGCATGCACATTCATGAATTTTTTTGGTCTTCAATTAACAAAAATACATTGTTATCATTGCATATACAGCCATGTGTCACATGGTCAAAGACAAACTACACATGATGGTGGTCCTACAGATTCTCTTGCCTTAGCAGTGTTGTAGCCATCAGTGTGTGGGGGTACACTCTACATTGGTCCCACAATGATAAAATCACCTAACAAGACATTTCTCAAAATGCATCCCTCCATTAAGTGTCGCATGACTATTCCTCTCATTTGATAGTATCTTTCTTAAAATCATAATCTAAATGGAAAGCTGTTCAAGTCCATGGGCACAGCTCTTATTTATTATTTAAAAATATTTTACTGATGGCCCTGAAAAGGCAATACTAGTACATGGCTTAAAATTCAAAATGTATACATGGAAAAGAATTCAGCTACTTTGGAAAATCGGTAGCTCCACAAAAAGTTGAATATAGATTTTCTATGTAACCCAGAATTTTCATGCCCAAGAAAATGAAAATATGTTACTCATGCACGAAAGTGTGTACACAAATATTCATATCAACTTTATTCAGAATAACCCAAAAGTAGTGGAAAAAAAAACCTAAATGCTTATCTATTGATGGAGAGATTATGGTATATTCATAAAATGGAATATTAGTAAGCAACAAAAATGAAATACTGATGATGCTACAATATGAATCCACCTTGAAAGCTATGTGCCAAGTGAAGGGAGGCAGACACTAGCATGCATATGATTCTATTTATGTGAAATGTGCAGACTGGGAAACTCCATAGATTATGGTTATGTAGGGCTGGGGGAGGGGACATAGAGAATGACCGCTAATGTATATGTGATTTATTTTGGGGGTGTTGAAATGTTCTAAAATTAGATTTTGGTGGTGGTCAAAGAAGTCTGTGAATACATTTAAAAATCAATGAACTGTAGTCTTTAAATGGATGAATTTTATGGTATGTGTAATGCATTTCAAATAAGTTGTAAAATACAGTTTTAGACACAGTAAAAATGTTCTCTTCTGCTTCCTGCCCGAGCCAGCCAGTTTCCCTTCCTGGGAAAGCGACCACTTACCGGCTTCTTGCTATGCTTCTAAAGATATTTTATTTATACTTAGGCACACACACAAGCATTTTTACATGATTTATGGCACATACCTCACACCATTCTCTACCTTTTTTCACTTAAAAATGTGTTTTGGAGACACAAAAACCGAGAGGAGAATGTTCTGGGAAGACAGAGGCAGATGGAGTGATGGGTCTTCAAGGCAAGGAGCACTGACCGGACACTGGGAGAGAGGCCTGGGCACAGGCTTCTCTGGAGTACTCAGAGGGGACATGGCCCTGCTGACACCCTGCTTTAGGACTCCGAGCATCTAGAATTGTGAAAGAATAAATTCCTATTGTTTGAAGTCTGAAACAAGCAGACACTAATGATCTTGGAGATGATTCCATATTGACACAGTTAAGGTTGACTCTTTTCAATAGCTGCATGTTATTCAATCTCTTAATTTATTTGAAGAGTTCCCTATTGGATATGTACAGAATTTCCAATTTTTACTTTTTCAAACAATGCTGAAATAATGATCTTGTCCATACATCATTTCTCACCTTTGCAAGTGCATCTTTGGGATACAGTCTTACAATTTAAAGGTAAGTATATTTTTAACTTTAACAGAATCACCTGTTGATTGACCTCCATAGTGTTTGTGGGGAACAATCCTCCCATTGGTGATGCCTGAAAGTCTGCTTCCCCACAGCTCTGCTAATACCATGCCTTATAAAATTATTGACCTCATCAGTCTAGTAGTGGAAAATCATAAATTATTGTGGTTTTGATTTGTATTTTTAAATGTATAAGCATGTTAAGCATGTTTCCATGTTGAACATCATCAATCAATACCACCTCATTCAATAATATTGATGTCATATTCACTTCATTAAATCATTTGAATTTTCTTTTCTAAAAATGATTTTTCTTGTCATTTATTCATTTTTTTTCCTGTGGGCTGTCAGTCTTTTTCTCATTGTTGTTTTCTTGGAACTCTTTATGTATTAAGGATACAAGCCATTTGTCCCATTTTTAGCAAACGTTTCCCCAAGTTTTTCATTTGTCATTTGATTTTATCATTTTTATATTTGCCTTGAAGACACTCACTTTTTATGTAGTAAAGTGTTACTATTTTCTTTGATAGCTTCTGTGTTTTGTGACATACTTAGGCCATTGCCATTTGATATTGCAAATAATAATTTTAAAAATTCCTAGTGCTTTACATGTAAATTCCTTATAAAATTCATTTTGATGTCAGTTATGAGTGAGGGATCCAATCTATTTCTTTCTAGATGCTTTTCCAGTGGTTCTAATACCAATATTGAATAATCTGTTTCTCCCCACTCATTGGCTCTTCCACCTTTGCATGTGTTTGGATCCGTTTCTAGACCTTCTGAGCCACACTGTTAGCATTCCTGAAATAAGTATCTCTTAATAATGATGTATTATATTTTCAGTGTGGTGTTCAATTCTACTATTGCTACTATTTTGCTTAGGACTTTTGCTTCAATGTCCTGAGATTAATCTACACAAATACGCTTTACATAAGTGTATACAGTGTTTATTGGGTGTACATATCAAATGATATAGTTACTTTGTTAGAAGATTATGAAAAGCCAGGCGCGGTGGCATATGCCTGTAATCCCAGTGGCTTGAGAGGCTGAGACACGAGGATCGAGAGTTCAAAGCCAGCCTCAGCAATAGTAAGGCACTAAGCAACTCAGTGAGACCCTGTCTCTAAATAAAATATTAAATAGGACTGAGGATGTGGCTCAGTGGTTGAGTGTCCCTGAGTTCAATCCCTGGTATCAAAAAAAGAAAAAAAGATTATGAATAAGAATATTTATCTGAAAATACATGTAGAAAATCACTGATTATACAGCAACATCAAACAATTTGTCTAAGTTGTTTCAGGGACTTGTCTCATAGAGGTAGTCTTAACTATTTGACATCAAGTGTAGATATGGTTATTTTATTGTAAAAATTGCTATTCCGAAACCTGTTTGACCTACTGTTTTATATTGTAGCTAGCACTTTTTATTTGAACAACCATTTGCTCATAAGCAGCAGATGGCGAAGTCAAAATGACTTCCTAAAATCCTGCTGCTTATTAACTTTTTAAATGCTGCTGGGTTTTGTTTACTTTTTTTTTGAGATCTTTTGAAAGTAAAAAATATTGATATGGAGTTTAAGAAAAAGATTAACTTGAATCTAATGTATGAAATATGATATGTCAAGAGCTTTATAATGTTTTGAACAACCAATAAAAAAAATTAAAAAAAAAAAGATTATGGAAGTTTTCCTTATTTTTATAGCTCTGGAACAGTTTGGACTACATTAAAATTAGCTAGTCTTTGAAGGCATTTTAGAATTCCTCTGTAATCACCTGATTCTGCTGCTTTTTTGAGCTTTGTTTGTTAGTAACTTCGTTGTCTATAGAAATTGATCTTTTAAACTTGCTATCTCTACTAGGGTCAATTTTGGAGGACTGTATTTTCTAGAAAGTCATCTATTTCAACTAGGTTTTCAAAAGTAATTGCATAGAATTGTACAACTTAGACACATGCTATTTCAGGCGATCCGGATTTAATGGTTATCTCTATTTGTCATGTTTTAATTCGTATGCGCTCTCTCTCTCTCTTTAAATAATGATTAGATCCATGCGGAGGATTATTTTAAAGAACTACCTTTTTAGTCATTATGTTTATTATTTGGTTTTAACTCTGAATTTCTCCCATTACCTTTGTTATTTCCTTTCCTCTTCTTTCATTAGATTTACTTTTTGTTCCTTTTCTAACTTTTCAGATAGATAATTCGCTTATTTAGTGTCACACTATCTTTTATTTTTATATTTCATCTGAGTATTTTCTTTCTACCTTGGCTGTAATTGTACCTCAAAGATTCTGATATGTGGTATTTTCATAATCATTATTATTATTATTATTATTATTATTATTATTTTATACTTTTATTCTATTTATTTATATGTGGTGCTGAGGATCGAACCCAGGGCCTCACGTGTGCTGGGTGAGTGCTTTACCATGGAGCCACAACCCCAGTCCTCATAATCAGTATTTTTAAAAGAAATTGTGTGATTTCTATTTCTAGTTCCCCTTTGACTGAAGAGTTGCTTAGTAATTTTTTAGAAATTCAGATGGAAATGGTCTCTCACTTCTTATTTATCTCCAGTTTTATTGCATTGTGATAAGGCAATATTGTTTATTTCTTCTTAATAGAACTTAGTAAACATTTCTTGGTGATCTCACAGATCATGAATACCCATGGATGTTCTGTGTATTTGAAAAGAAGATACATTTTCTCTGATAAGGCTGATGTGTTTAACTCATATTCACAGAATCTATCTTGGAATTTTTTTTCTTCTCCTTATTTTTTTCCCCCATTTGTTCTATCTTGAACTGAGTGAATCCTTCAGTCTCTTCTAATCAATATTCTTCCACGTGTTCTCTTCCTGTCTCCTGTATCCGTGCTCCATGAAGGCCACTGCTGTGATGTTCCCTGTGGAATTATGGCCTTCAGTGGTGTGAGAGTCCTTTATCTCACTAAGCACTTTTTGTCTCCACCCATGAATTTTATCTTGTCAGATAATCAAGTCCACGATTCCTGCTTTTTTTATGTGCATTTGTCTGGTATAGTTTTGCTTTTTCTTTAACTTTATTGCTCTATATTTTGGAAGTGTCTCTTACAGTATAGAGTTGAATTTTGCCTTGGAAGCCCATCCAAAGATCTGTTTTCTTTTCCAAAGTTAGTTAAGACCATTTACATTTATTACTTCAAATTAGAGGCTTGATCTTAGTTTTATTCTTTATTTTATACTATAGTTATAGTTCATATTATGTTCACCATTTTTTTAAAACTCTGTAGTCTGTTTTCTTTGCTTCTTTCAATTAAAACCTATTTTTGGTGATTAGAATAACTGGGTTTGATTTGGTACTTATCTTCCACTAATACACAATGCCAGTATTTTTTTTTTTATAGACTTCAACTACATGGTTTGTCTGCTTTGACTCACTTATGATTCATGCTAAAATCAATGAATATATTCTATTTTCCCATTTCTTTTTTCCTTTTCCTCTTAAAAAAAATTGTGACTGGGCATAGTGGCACCTCCTGTAATCCCACCTTCTTGGGAGGTTGAGTCAAGGAGGATCACAAACTTAAGGCCAGTCACAGGTTCTTAGTGAGATCCTGTCTCAAAATAAAC
Source organism: Marmota monax (assembly GCF_021218885.2). Classification (NCBI taxonomy): domain Eukaryota; kingdom Metazoa; phylum Chordata; class Mammalia; order Rodentia; family Sciuridae; genus Marmota; species Marmota monax. The sequence continues at coordinate 7,443,984 of NW_026695224.1, forward strand.
ATCAGTAAGGGTATAGCTCAGTGGTACAGAGTTTGCCTAGCATGTGTGAGGCCCTGGGTTCAATCCCAGCACCATACACAAAAGTTTTATGTCTACTTTGTCAGAGCACACAGCTACAATCTTTTCTTCCACCTCCATCCCCACCTTTGGTTTGCTTAAGAGCTACAGTTCAATATGGTCACCACCAATCCTTAACAGCTTCCTGCTCCTTCATCTCTTACTTAGACGAAGGTTATTTTCTAGAAAATTCCTTATTAATACAATATTCCCCATTTTTCACATTTAAAATTGTTTTTTTTTCTAGAAATAAGCCCATGAAAAGATGTTTAACATCATTAGTCATTAAGGGAATTTAAAAAATAACCACAAAAGATACCACTTCACAACTTGTGAGAATGGCTATTAAAAAGCAGAAAATACCAAGTGTTGTAAGGATGTAGAGAAATTAGAATTCTCATACTCTTTAGGTGGTAATGTAAAATGGTTCAGTTCTTATAGAAAACAGTTTGATGTTCCTCAAAAATTAAATATAGAATTTCACTTGACCCAGCTATTCTACTTCTAGATATGTACCACAAGAGTTGAAAACAGGTACTCAAATACATCCTTATACACAAATGTTCATAGAAGCACTATTAATAGCCCAAAGGTAGATACAAACCAAATGTGCATCAACTGATGAACGGCTAAAAAATTATAGTATATTATGGAATAATATGCAGTCATAAAAAGAAATAAAGTACTGATACATGCTAAGACATGTATGAACATTGAAAACACTATGTTAAGTGAAAGAAGCCAGACACAAAAGATCATACATCATATTATTCCATTTGTATGAAATATTCAGAATAGATAAGCCCATAGAAACAGAAATCAAATTGGTCAGAGGGGAGGTTATAGGGAATAAATGTTTAATGTGTATGGGGTTTTATTTGGTGAGGTTGGAATATTTGGAGTTAGAGGTGGTGGGTGCATAACATCATGGATGTACTTAATGCCACTGAATTGTTCACTTTAGTTAATTTTATGTTGTGTGAAGCTCACAGCAATAATAATTGTTTTCCTGTACTCTCATGTTTTAAGGACAGCTGAGTGGGGTAAAACAATCCTTGGTTCATGTTTTCTTTTTTTTTCTTTGTGATACTGGGGATTGAACCCAGAGGCGCTTTACCACTGAGCTACATCCCAGGCTTTTTAATTTTTTCGAAAAAACGGTCATGCTAAGTTGCTGAGGCTGGCTTCAAACTTGTGCTCCTTTTGTCTCAGCTTCAGAGTCACTGTCACTGCGTGGGCCACCATGCCCGGCTATCCTTGAAGGGTTTTTTTGACAAGACTATTTCACTACTGTCTTGCTTTGTAAATTGCTTTTGAGAAACCTAATGCCAACCTGACTTTATATATATATTTTTTCTAAATACCTTGGTCTTTTGCCTGAAGTACTAGAGGATTATTTTTTCTTTACCTGAAATTTTTAATAATTTCCCTAGCATATGTTTCAGAGTTGACTGTTTTGGTGCAATTTTTCTTTCAATATTCAAGATTCAAGTCTCTTATTTCAAGAAAGCGTTCTTGAATTTTTATATTAGTTTTGTTTTTGTCTTTAACATCATGGATTCTGCTTACATGTACCTATCTACTATATCTCTTCTAAGATTCTTTCTTCCTTGGTAGTTCAATACCATTTTCTTGGCACCTTTTATCTCTTGAGTCTACTTTCAGCTATATTTTTCTCTTCCATAACTTATAAATTTTTTCAAGGTTAATTTTTTTTCTTCAACTTCTTTCCTAAAACCAATTTCCCACTTTCTAAGTTTCAGTTTGTCGATTTCCATCTTGAGTTTTTAAATTCCTCATCTGTGTTTTTATCCCATCTGTAATGGATCACTTTCTTTTATTTATCTCAGGTTGGAATATTGTGTTACATTTTCTTTAGCATAATGGCTATTTTTATTTCTTTTGGAATTTTTCATCTCCAGGAAAGTTTTTCTTAAATTTAAAAAAAATTGAAGTGTAAGTTCAGAAAAGTAAATAGCTGATAACCAAAATTTCCCTTCTCCTCTGCACATATCTAAATTCACCACCATTAAGAATCTATCATGCCAAGTATGATGGCACACGCCTATAATCCTAGCAGCTTGGGAGGCTGAGGCAGGAGGTTTGTGAGTTCATAGCCAGCTGTGGCAATTTAGCCCTAAGCAACTCAGTGAGATCCTGTCTCTAAATAAAATATAAAAAGGGCTGGAGATGTGGCTCAATGGTTTAATGTCCCTGAGTTCAATCTCTGGTACTTTAAAAAAAAAAATCTGTGTCATGTGCCAGGATTATCTGAATTCCACTTACCATAAATAATGTTTATCCTTTTTGTTTTTTCCACCTGATTAGTGAGCATAGTGCTTTCAGAGTACCAACTTGATATTCTGCTTTCTCTGAAAGCCGGTTTTGGAACAATGGTGTGCAGGCAGTTTATTTGGGCTCCCCGAGACAGGATGAGGAACTGGAAGATGTAAAATGGATGAGACAGAAAAGCCAATGCAAGGTTGTATTATCGATTTGATCACCTCTATAAGCAATTGCGGTTGGATAGCTTCATAGAATGCACCTCAACTGTCTATCAGCGAATGGAAGGGGTTGATCCACCAGCTCCTGATTCCATTAGTCATGAGATTCTCTGGACTGTTAACTATCTTGTGTGTGGAAGGAGGGTGTGATGTAGGGTCCAGATGTGTTTCTTCCGTTTCCTAATCCATGCACTGTTTCAATTTAGACTTAGTGTTGCTCTTTTGAAGATATATCTTTTGTCTCTAACTCCTTGTAAGAATTTCTTTTTGGGGCTGGGGTTGTGGCTCAGTGGTAGAGCACTCGCCTAGCACGTGTGAGGCCCTGGGTTGGATCCTCAGCACCACACAAAAATAAATAAATAAAGATATTGTGTCCAACTACAGCTGGAAAATAAATATTACAAAAAGAATTTCTTTTTGTCTTTGTTTTTCAGTTTTTCTTTGTGTTTATCCATCCTGAGCATACAGGATTTAGTCATTCTTAAATCTGTGCCTTCTGTTTTGGAAAATTCTTAGCCATTAACATCTTTTGGGATACTAGTTTTGCTTTTCCCCTTTTTCTTTCCCTTTTCAGGACCCTTAAATATATGTTTAACTTTCCATATGTTCTTGTGTCTTTTATCTTTCCCCTTCTTTTCAGTATTTTTCATTCTTCTTTCCATGCATCAAGATGGACATGTCTTCTGAATTTTTTATTTTTTTTTATTTTTTATTTTTTTTTGTTTTTTTTTTTGTTTATTTTTAGAGAGAGAGAGAGAGAGAGAGAGAGAGAGAGAGAAGAGACAGAGAGAGAGAATTTTTTAATATTTATTTTTTAGTTTTTGGTGGACACAACATCCTTGTTTGTATGTGGTGCTGAGGATCGAACCCGGGCCGCACGCATGCCAGGCGAGCGTGCTACCACTTGAGCCACATCCCCAGCCCTGAATTTTTTATTTTTACAGTTCACTTAATCTCTCTTTAGCTGTGTCTAATTTACTGTTAGACTCATCCAATGAGTTCTGAATTTCAGCTATTATGATTTTCATTTATAGAATTTCTAATTGGATCTTTAAAAAATGATGTCCAATTCTGTGTGAAATTTCTCCAAATTGTCTTTTACCTCCATGAACATATCAAAGCTTGTTATGTGGAAGTTCATAGATGATGACTCCATTAGCTGAATTACTGGTGTTTCAAATGTCTGTTGTTATTTTGGTTTTTAGTCATGTGGTCTGGTCTTCTTGACTATTTATTTAGAAATATGTATCAAACATTGTACATAAAAATATAGGAATAATTTGAGGGTGTGGATGATATCTTCTTTTAGAGATGTGTGTTAGTTTCTGACAGGTGGCTAGGCTGGTGGCTCTAGCAAGCTCAGATCACCTTAATCCATGCAGAGACTAGGATGAATCAAAACAGGACTTCAGTGCCTGGGTAGTCTATTTCTCAGACACTATTATTTGACAAATTAGCTTTTGAAAGACCCGACTCCAAGGCTGGGGGATTTACTTGGGTCTCTGGTGGGTCCTGAATTTCAGTTTTATCCTTTGAAGACCCCAGAGCCTTGCATCCATGCTTGCATCGGGTTGGCAGATGCCTTTGGGGAAAACCAGCCTCCTTGCCTGGCTCATCCTCTGAACTTTCTTTCACATTGCACCATGCAATTTCTTTTTTTTCTCCTCTATTTCCACATTTTTAAAAATCAGTGCATGATAGTTGTACATAATGATGGCTTTTTAAATTACATATCATATATGCACATGATATAACAATATAATTTGGCCAATATCACTCCCCAGCACTTCCCCTCTCCCTTTCCTCCTCCTGCTCTCTGGTCCCTTTCCTCTACTGATCTCCCTTTGATTTGCATGAGATCCCCACTCCACCCCATAACTTTCCTTTTCTTTTTCCTTTCTAGCTTTCACATATGAAAGAAAACATACAACCCTTGACCTTCCGAGTCTGACTTATTTCGGTTAATAGAATAGTCCCAAGTTCCATCCATTTTCCTGCAAATGACACAATTTCATTCTTCTTTGTGACTGAATAAAACTCCAAATTTTCTTTATCCGTTCATCTGTTGATGGACACCTAGGCTGGTTCCATAGTTTGGCTATTATGACTTGTGTTGCTAGAAACATGGGCATACATGTATCTTTATGCTATAATGACTTTATTCTTTAGGATGAATATTAAGGCGTGGTATAACTGGGTCATATGGTGGTTCCATACCTAGCCTTTTGAGGAACCTCCATACTGGTTTCCACACTAGTTGTACTAGTTTACAATCCCACCAACAGTGTAAAAGTGTTCCTTTTTCTCCATATCCTCTCCAGCACTTATTGTTTGTATTCTTGATGACTGCCATTCTGACTGGTGTGAGATGAGGTCTCGGTGTAGTTTTGATTTGCATTTCCCTGAATGCTAATGATGTTGAGAAGTATCTGTTTAATTCATCTGCTCATTTATTAACTGGTTTATTTGTTTTTTTGGTGTTAAGATTTTTGAGTTCTTCATATAGTCTAGATATTAACTCCAGTCAGAAGATTATCTAGCAAAGATTTTCTCCCATTCTGTTGGTTCTCGCCTCAGATTCCTAATTATTTCCTTTGCTGTGCAAAAGCTTTTTACTTTGATGCCATCCAATTTATTAACCCTTGGCATTATTTCATGAGCTTTAAGAGGTCCTACTGAGAGAGAGTTGCAATCTGTACCTATATGCTAAAGTGTTGACCTTATGTTTTCTTCTAGGAGTTGCATAGTTTCTGGTATAATATTTAGTTATTTTTTTCTTTTTTCTTTTTGCAGGTTAGATAAGGTTCCACTTGGTGTGGAACCTCAGGCATCTGCTTTATTGCATATTAAAAAATAGTTTATTCTCATTAGGTATATATGACAGCAGAATGCATTTTGATTCATTGTACACAACTGCAGCACAACTTTTCATTTCTCTGGTTGTACTAGATGTAGCATCACACCATAGGTTCAGTCATATATGTACCTAGGGTAATGATGTCCATCTCATTCTATCATCTTTCCTACCTCCCTGCCCCCTCCCCACCTTTCTCTCCCCCCTTTGCCCCATCAAAGTTCCTCCATTTTTTCCATGCCTCCCACCCCATCATTATGGATCAGCATCCACTTATCAGAGAGAACATGAGTCCTTTTTTTGGAGATTAGCTTACTTCGCTTAGCATGATATTTTCCAACTCCATTCATTTACCTGCAAATGCCATAGTTTCATTATTTTTTAATGCTGAGTAATATTCCATTGTGTATATGTACTGCAGTTTCTTTGTCCATTCATCTATTGAAGGGCACCTAGGTTGCTTCCACATTTTAGCTATTGTGAATTAAGCTGCTATACACATTGATGTGGCTGTGTTACTACTATAGTATGCTAATTTTAAGTCCTTTGGGTATAGACTGAAGAGTGGGTCAAATGGTGGTTCCATTCCTAGTTTTCTAAGTAATTCTTAGGTTTTTGATCATTTTGAGTTGATTTTTTTTGGTAAGGTAGAGATAAATGTCTACTTTCATTCTTCTACAGATAAATAATCAGTTTTCCCAGCACCATTTGTCAGAGGCTGTGTTTTCTCCAATGTAGTTTTTGGCACCTTTGTCAAGAATCAGATGACTGTAGCTGTGTGGGTTTGTCCCTGTGTCTTCTATTCTGTACCACGGTTCTATTTGTCTTTTTTTATGCCAGTACCATGCAGTTTTTGTTACTGTAGCTCTGTAGTGTAATTTGAAGTCAGTTATTGTGATGTCTTTACATTGTTTTTTTTTTTTTTTTTTTTGCTCAGAGTAAAAGACCAAGACTATTCTTGGTCTTTTACTCTTCTAATTAACTTCTAATTTTGTGAAGAATGTCATTGGTATTTTGATGGGAATTGCATTGAATTTGTATATTGCTTTTGATAGTATGACCATTTAAAAATATTAATTCTGCCTATTCATGAACATGGGAGGACTTTCCATCTTTCTGAGGTCTTCTTCAATGGTCTATAGTTTTCATTGTAGAGGTATTTAACCTCTTTGGTTAGATTTATTCCTAGGTATTTTATTTTATTTTTTTGAGATTATTGTGAATGAAATTCTTTTCCTGATTTCTTTCTCAGCAGATTTGTTGTTGGTATATAGGAAAGCTATTGATTTTTGTATGCTTTGTAACCTGCTGCTTTGCCAAATTTATTAGCTCTAGCAGTCTTTTGGTGGAGTTAGTTTTTGCATTTTTTATTTATTTTTATTTTTTTAGTTGTTGATAAACCTTTTATTTATTTATATGCAGTGCTGAGAATTGAACCCAGTGCCTCACACGTGCCAGGCAAGTATATTACCACTGAGCCACAGCTCCAGTCCCGAGTTTTTGCATTTTTTAAATGTAGGTTCATATCATCTGCAAACAGTGATATTTTGACTTTCTCCTTTCCCATTTTTTATCCCTTTTATTTTCTTCTCTTGCCTAATTACTCTGGCTAGAATTTATATCGCCATATTAAGTAGGAGTGGTGAGATTGTCCCAGATTTTAAAGGAATTGACTTCAGTTATTTCCCATTAATTATGAGGTTGGCTTTGAGTTTTTCACAAAAAGCCTTTATGATGTTGAGGTAGGTTCCTTCTATCCCAATTCCATCATCATTTTTATTATGAATGTGCACCCTGAAATTTCTTGCAGCCCAGTTAGCTCTTAGGCATTCTGGTGTTTTCAAATTATATATCAATATATAAAAATATGTATGTACTTATGTTCACGTATATATATTCCAGTTTGTCTAGTTGTCCTTAACTGGAAGGATGGTTTGGACTATCAAATTCAGCAGTGCTTGGGCAGAACTCCATCCTGCTGAAAAGGTCTCTTTCTTTCTCTCTCATCATGGACTTGTTTATTGTAGTAATCGAGACACTGGAAACGATTGGTACATTTCAAAACCACTGTTTAAAAAAAAAAGTGAAAAAAAGTAAATTGTATAAACAGCTGTCTGCAGTCTGACACTTATGTAAATAAAAAACAAAACAATTTTATACATATTCTGTGGGTGCATGTATACGTATACATAAAAATGATAAACTCCACTGGTGGGGAGAGGATCTGGATTAGGGGGTGATATGGTTCATGGGGATTTTAACCATGTGTATTATTCTGATTTTTAATGAAAATATAGTATTTTCATGTATTACTTGTGTTAATTTCAAAATTTTTGAAATTATGAATCACAGAAAAAAGAAAGAACAGGAAACAAGTGTGTAAGAAGTTACTGGCTGACTCTGGGTAGTGGGATAATGGGTCTTTTTCTGGCTTCTCCCCAGCTTCACTGAAGTACAGCTGACAACTGAAAAGTTTTGATCCTCATTTGTTTTCTTATGATCATGCAGGATTCCCTTCTCTATTAAGACTATTTATTTTGGATATTCCTGGACCAGCCAGGACAAAACTGCATCGTCAGGGAAGGGCTTGGATGGCTTACAGGTTTCTCAGCTCAACAGTGTCCTCTTCTGTTGCCACAGCAAAGTGCAGTTTCTTTAATAAATGTTTCTTATTGATTCGATACCACGATATTGACACCATTCAATCATACTCTCTTGTTTCACTGGGAGCCGAGGTTTCAGCTGGTTCCGTCTTTCATTTCACTTCCATGTCTCCAAGGGACATCTCTCCGCTTTTAAGACATCCAGTTCTCTTCCAGAAGTGCCTTTCCAAAGCTGCCACGTCTGATCCAAGGTACTTCAAGCCGATTCCTTTTACTTCTCCAGTGGCCAATCCTCTGACTTACCAGGTGTTCTAGCTTTCTGTTGCTGTGACAAAATACTGACATAAACAACTTGAAAGGAGAAAAGATTTATTCTGGCTCATAGTCTCTGATGAGAGTTCAGTCCATGGTTGCGTGGCCCTGTCAGATTGGGGCTGTGGGGAGGCTGACCACTGTGGCACGAGCTTGTGGCAAGCATGGATCTTCACCTGTGGCCAGGAAGCAGAGAAAAAGAGGTCGGAGCTGGGGACAAGGACACAGCCCCATGGACCAAGCTTCCTTCCACTAGGGCCACCTCCTAAGGGTTCCTCCACCTCCCAACAGCACCACAGCTGGTGACCAAGCCTTTAACACATGAATCTTTGGGGGACATTCCATATCCAAAATACAGCACCTGAATTGAGACCAGCTCTTGACAGCGGTCCTTCTCCTTCTTGGGGAATCTTCACTGGTATCACGTATGTTCTGCCACCATTAGGATCCTGTGGTAGTCTCTTCTCTTAGGTTCAATCCTGGCCTTGCTCCCCTCTGCTGTGGGCTTCTGAGCTGAGGCTAATTTATTTCATCAAGTGAAATTTGTAGGATTTTCTGTTGTAGGAGTAGACTAACTCCTTGTCCTATTAGAACCCAGAATAATAATAATCTATCCATAAATATATATGATTTTTCTTGTCAATCTAACATTAACATATTTTTAACTTTCAGGAAGGGCTGTTTTGGCTATCCCTTTGCTACTGACTTCTCATTTTATTGCATTTTGCTTGGAGAAATATCATCTTAAGATTTTAGTTCTTTGGAAATCGAGACTTCCTTTGTGGTTGAGAACACAGTCGATTTCTTTTATTTCTCTTTGAATGTTCCATGGGTATTCTATATGCATTTGAATTTAGTAATCCTGCTAACCAAATCTTTTTTTCTAAGTTTTTGATCTTTTATTCTCTGCAAGTTAAAGCCCACTATTAAAATTGATGTAGCCTTAATATTTTCCCACAATTCTTTAAGTTGTTGATGCATGTATTTTGAGACTAGGTGTGCATGTTTAAGAACACATATCTTAAAAAAAAAACAACAAAAAACCACATATCTTTGACTTGTTGTTCCCCTGAATAGTACAAAATGTCCTTTGATTTCTACCTTGAATTCGAATAGTCGTGAAAGAAAACTGTCACACTGTCTTCATGTTTACATACCCAATATTTCTTGTCTATTTTGTGTTTTACAGCCTGTTTTTCTTCTCTTTGGAAAAGACTTCCCAGCTTCTAGATTGTATGCATAGTCTCTTTAAGTTTTTTCCTAAAACTTATCAGTTAATATGTAACTATAACAAAACATATTGGTACCAAAGAAAGCTTGATTTTAATATTTCCTTAAATTTTTAAAAGCCTTCTTCTTCTTGCCGGTGATTCCTGAGAGCCTTCTGAGTTTTGTCTCCATGACTTGTAAAAAGATACAAGAAGAAAAGATACAAAAATTAGCCTGCATGTTTAGCATTAATTAAAATTAGCCTTCAGGTTCAGAACGATTGATGCAGTGTGCCCCTGCCATGTTAAATGAAGGCATTAAACCTGCCTGAGCTGGGCGCCTCTGCAGTGCCAGCCACTCACTCGGGAGGCTGAGCATGGATGGGGGTACTGAGTTAGGCCAGCCTGGGCAACATCTCAAAAAGCAAACAACAAACACCTACAACCAAAAACCAGGCGAGTTTTCACACAAAGAAAGCTGCTGGAGCCTTCATAGATGCGTGTATCTAAATAAATAGTTGTAGCTCCAAGAGAAGAAATAGGAAAGAGGAAGAGAAAAAAATGTGCTTTGATGAACTTGAAAAATACGCACAGGAGGCTAGGCAGATGGAAGGAGGAATTTAGATGACAGAAATATGAAAATCAAGATGCTGATTTTCTCTTCTTTTTTTTGTGGTGCTGGGGATTGAACCCAGGGCCTTGTGGATGCAAGGCAAGCATTCTACTAACCAAGCTATATCCCCAGCCCAAGCTGCTGATGTTCTCAAAAAAGAAAACATGGTCAGTGTGGTGGTGCACACCTGTAATGCTCATGACCTAGGAGGCTGAGGCGGAAGAATCTCAGGTTCGAGGTCAGCCTCAGCAACTTAGCAAGGCCCTAAACAACTTAGTGCAAACCTCAAAATAAAAAATTAAAAGGCCTGGAGGTGCAGCTCAGTGGTAAAGCACACCTGGGTTCAATCCCCAACAACTTAATGAGACTCTGTGTCAAAAAATAAAAAAAGCTAGGGATGTATGTAGCTCAGTGGTAAAGCCCCCGTGGGTTCCAATCCCCAGCACCACTTAAAAAAAAAAAGAGACAGAGAAAAAAAATAGTGTCCAGTGAAGACAGAGGTGACACTGTTAGAGGATGAGAAAAGGAATCTCTACAGAGTGAGAAGGGGGAAAGGCAGGAGGCATTCACCTCAGAACAGAGGTCGCGGTCTAAGAGTACCAGAGTTCGCTTGAGAAGGCCTAAGGAGAAACACGACTTAATGTATTAGTGAATGTCACGTAGAAAACGAAGGGGCAAGGACCAAAGCCACTTATACCTGTAACATGGGCCCACTTTTGCAGGAGGTTAGACTATAAGGTGGACTCCACTGGTGCCACTTTGAAATGGAAGTGAAAATTCTATCTTGCAAGATAAGAAAGATTAGGATGAGGAGGTGTTTTCTACTTCTATATTTTTAGTTTTTAAACAACTTGTTTCTATTGCTTTGATATTTTTTTAGCTTTCTGGTTGACCTGGAAGTTATTTTTGTTCTGAACAAAGGGGATATAAAGCTGCGTCTGCTCCCATTCATGGATTTAATTAGGCATGTTGCCCAATCTCTAATAAATCATGGGTTTAGTTTTTCTTTGTTAAGGTAGTCAGAGGCCTTCAGGCATGAGTGACTTATAAAAATGTACTTTCATCGTTGGGGATGAATTATCATCCTGATATTGTCAATCATTCAATAATTTTATATCTCCAAAGCTCTCCCTCAGTTGTTTTGTATTACACAAAGATGACATTTTATTCTCATATTTGTTCACAGACATGATTCACATTTTGCTATTTAGTACATAAGGAAAGCATTCTAAATTCAGCAATAGTGCCAGTTTGACTAAAAAAAAAGTTATTTTCCATATCCACAAAAATGTTAATCAGATTCTTGTTAGAACATGTGTAAGAACTGGTTTTCATTGTCACAGCTCTTGATGTCAGATTACTAAAATAATTTATGTTCTGTTGTGGGAACATGGGTGCATGCAGAACCTCCCCAATCACATGAGCACTTCTCAGCCCACACTTCTTCATAACACATAGAAATTATTTGTGTTTTGTGGTAACAAATGAATGGCAGGAACAGCAGAATTTCAATGTGGCCTTTCTTTATTTGATTAAACATATTCTCTATTTATTCTTTAAAAAAACTAATTTAAGTTAAACGGCAACAAACCATGATAATTTAGAAAACATGTTGAAACTGAGAGTGAAGAGAAATGTTCTCTACGTAAACCACACTGTAAACCATAAGACTTATTTTTGTCAACTGCTTCTCATGACAGTGGCTGGGAATTTGACATTTCTACTACAGTAGGCAAAAAAACATGTAAAATACACTCTCCCACATACCACATTACATCTCTATTTATATTTCCAAACTAAAAGCATTACCACCCAAAAAAGTGCTGAGTGTACTGCGTAGTTACACTAAAAGCTGTTAAGTTCATCCAAGCCTCACCTTGAACTAGAGTGTCTGTGTGGCAAGGCTGCTCCTGACAGCTCCTCACTCTAGTCACACTTAATGGATCATGCTTGGCTCACTGAGAAAAAACCATCATTTGTGAACCCAAAAGGTATGAACTTTTCAATGAACTCTGGTTAACACAAGACAAACACAAAAATATCCCAAGGGACTTCCATATATGATAGCACTCAATACTACTGACACACTTTGAGATGTGTCAGCAGCCATTGTGTGTGAAAATGAATGTTGTGAAAGTGTGCAAGAATTGAAGCTGAGTATTTTAAAACCAGAAGAGAAGTCTTTGATATTATATTCTAGTACACATGAACACAACAGAAACATGGCTAATTCTCTAATCTTATCTGAGACATACATTCTGTACCGCTGAATAGCTCCCAGAAGTTTCCTAATAAAAACTTGCCCTCTTTACTTGAAGATCCTAAGAAGTCAGTGCAATCCAGTTCTTTTCCCTATAGAAAGGGTATTTAGTTTGGGATGTAACATTTTAAAACAATAATACAAACCTCCTGGGAGAATACCACAATAAATGTCTCAAAAACCACTCAGTTAATCCCAGGGTATAATCTGGCTGTTTTAAATTACTGGAGGGAATATTATGGGCCTTAATGACACTGTAACTGCATGAAGCCAAAGAAAGCTAGAAAGAGAGGCCAAAAAGATGAGCTCAGAGCCAGCTGAAGTGACAACAAACATGTGGTTGTTTACTAGGATTGGAGAGGTTTTGTCTGCAGATGTTTGTGGTCTCTAGAAGGTTCCAGAGGAATGAGCTGTTAGGAAGATTTGCAGAGTTTGATGAGAACAAGCTTCTCCTTGGAGATGGCAGGCCCCAGGATAGGGAGGCTCAATGGTAGAGACAGAATTTATAGATTTCTGTGGTCAGATCATACTCTACTGGTCCCGAAATGTACATCAACAAATTAATATTGTACGGATGTCATTTCAAAGCCTCCTAAAGATGAGAGTCATTATTGAAGCCATTAGAGCACAGATGGTTCAAACTATATGCAGATATTCATACTTGCATTTTTGCATTATAGCTGCTTTTTTTTTCCTGTTGAACTGTAATGAATTGTCTCATAATCTATTCCATCTTCTTGCCATTAGCAGGCTTTGAATGTTCACAAATAGGAGCAAAGAACTCATTTTCCAGAGCTTTAATCACACAAAGAGGGAATGCCTAATTCTCTAAATGAAATGGTCTGTGATCACTGAAGCAGAGATTTAATATATCACGGCAAATTAGGTAGATTTTAATAAATTACTTATCTCCCTGAATACTTTACATATGCTTAAGAAGGAACATAGCCTGTTTGCAAACAGTGAAAACCCACAGCCTATAAAAATCCTTTGAAGAAAATGACAAATAAAAAAGTAAATTAAAAAATGAAATGCATTATATCCTAGACCTCTAGAGACAATTCCTTTGCAGCATTGATTCACAGCTCCATTAAAAATATCAATTAAATCCTTCAGTGAGATTGGGTAAAAGCTAGAAAATTAACTTTCTGAGCTGCTTTTTGAGGATCTGGTTATCCAGATACACCCCAGCATTGTCTAAGCTTGATGTAAATTTAAAAAATGATAAAAAGATACTCATTTCAGGTCTAACTAAGCATATCGGAATTTGAGTCACACTTTAAATAATTTCTATGTCATGAGCTAAGTTTTCAAAATGTAAATTTCACATCCATCTATCCATCATTTTTCTTTATACACATATATCCCTGGGTCCCCTATCACCAATAAGAACACATGAAAATAATACAAACAGGAAGAACTATAATTTTTAAGAAAGAAAAACAAAAAACTTGCAGTAATCTAGTAAGTTAGTGCCAAGTCTCCTTCTTTATATTTAATTGATAGAAACTGCATGCATCAAAGAAAATGCATACTGAGCTTTAATGTGCATAAAATGGATATTAGCATTTTAAAGAGAAAGATTAACACATTAATCCAAGTAATTTTCATATATTGCTTCTAATAAAATCTTCACAGTATAAAACTCTTAATGAGGCTAATCATAAGCATTCCATTTAGTGGGACGATTAGGGATAACATAAAAGTATCTTCTCTTTCATAGGTTTTCTAAGATTTATGTTTTTGCTTATTAAAAATAAAAATGGGAATTGCATTTCAGTTCTTCATAAGAAAATGTTGAAAATGCAAATAGGCTTTCTCATGCTATCATGAGGTATAAATTATTGAGAAGGTGCTGCCCATTGTGGAGAACTGAAGTCCTGAGGGGCAGCAGTCAGGGGAAGGAGGGAATAGCAAAATAAACAAACGAAAAACTATACAAAACTTGAACATTTCAAACCCAGGACTCCTGCTTCCCTGCTTCCCATGAATTATAGATTATACAAACCAGAGTAATTACACACAATCTCATCCAGAAACTTCAAGTGAGCATTTACTCAGAAGTAGGAGATGCCTCTGGAGCAGGTCCTTTTAAGACTCCTAGTCCTTTGCATTGCTCGTAGACAGACTGTAGGGCATGGAGAGCTTCAACTGTTACCTTGAGCTTGCCAATACCTACACCATCTGCTCGTGCATCAAAAACTAGGGAGAAAAGAGCAGAAAAGTGTTAGTGCCATTCATCAGATGTTTCTTGAGAGAAGTAGCTGAAACAGTAGTTGAGAAGATGAAAAGAGCTCTTGTAAAAGCCTAAAATTCACTGGCATCTCAGAAATCTAAAACATAAAGCTGATCTTTGAAGATGTGCAATTTAGTGTGTTGCATGTACATACTGTTTGTGGAGCTCAAACTAACGATCTAACCCTAAAGTTCACCTAGTGAAAAAGCTTCTGGACAATTCCCACACAGAATCGAAATTTCTAAGCTAGTAAGAAATGAAAGGTCTAAAAAGGACTAAAATATGATGCCAAAGTAGAATCTGTTTTAATGTCCAGTATAATAACAAATTTCAGAATGCAAACCACTGTAAAGAGGTCACATGATTGTGATTTGAACTGGTTATTTACCTTTCCAAAGAAAACATTTCATTTAAAGTATATTCTACATGAATTTAGGAAAAGTCAAATCGGTAGGCCCAGCAATCTTAAGTCTATGGAATGGCTCCAAAGGCCCAGGAACTTTTTGAATGTATACTGGCTTTTCTCAGCAGAGGGGCCAGTGCTTTGAGTGGTGCCCCAAAAGTAGGCCACTGGACTTCTCCAAGCTTGACCCTGCAGGATGCTGATTCAACACTCTGTGGACAATGACCTAGTAGTCCAAGGCCAGAATCCTAGACTTTGTAAGTTTCACAACACTTATGAGTCTTTGTACTTCCTGTTTATATTCCTTGAACTTTAATAACTGCTTGTACGTGTGTTTCTGCAGTATTTGGAATCAAACCCAACAGGGTTCTATTAAGCTACATCCCAACCCTTTTTATTTTGATACAACATCTCACTAAGTTGCCCAGACTGGTTTTGAATTTGTGGTCCTCCTGCCTTAGCCTCTCAGGTAGCGGGATTATAGACGCGTACTCCTGTGCCCGACGTGTGTGTGCATGTGTGTGTGTGTGCTCACACGCGCGTGTTTGTTTTAAGAGATGGGATTTTGCTATGCTGCCCAGGCTGGCCTTGAACTCCTGGATTCAAGTCTTTCTCCTGCCCCAGCCTCCTTATAGCTGGGTCCTCAGGCTTGTCCACTGCATTCAGCTCTGCGTGTATTTTAATTTCAAGAAAATCTGTAAGGAGGCCTTCAAGCTAAACTTGGTACACGAGGGCTTAGGTGGAGAAAGAGCAGCTGGGAGCACAGTGGCACAAATGGTCCCAGCTCACTCTCCTGAGTTTTCACCTCTCCTTTGGGACTGCTCACTTCTAAGTGACAGATGACAGGCATTAAGATCCTGACCTGACCCAGTACCCAATCTTCCGGCTTGTTCCCAAAATGTGGTCATAACAATCACTGTGTCAGTCCATTTTTGTCACTTGTCTCACAGGAAGAGAAGGTGGGTTGCTAAACAGAATCGATTGGAAAAATAGAGATCAAGAATATAAAGCAGAGATAGTTTTAGTCACTTTTGTCTGACTCCCTTGATCCTGTGAATCCTTAATGGGATTGGGATAAATATTTTATTCCTCTCCTCTTTTTCTTTAGTGCCAAAGTTATGAGCAACTGCCAAAGGTTAGCAATGTATACTTTGGAGGGATTTCCCAGAACAGTCTTCTAATCTGGTTATTTGGTGAATTTGGTTAGTTATTTGGATAAATTCTAACTTTTGAGCACTTGACACACATCCAGGACAAGCAGCTCCATGTAGGAACCAATGCATGGCACTTAAGAGGTGCTCAATTAAGTGTATGCTGAATGCATGAGCCAGGAAGTAAATAAGCTAGGGACATCTTTTCAGAGACAGTTCTAACTTAACAAATGAGATTGGAATCAATCTTTACTTTTTATTTTTTGGGAATTTCTCCATTTATTGTAAATAGCTCAGGCCTTCTCTGATTATGACTGTCAAAAGTCTGTTAACTACTTATTTATTTATTTATTTTTAAAAATTGCATTGCTGGGGCTCTAACCACTGGTAGCACTCTACCAGTGAGCTACATCTCTAGTCTCTTGGCAAAAGTCTGATTCATAAAGCACAATTCTTCCAGCATGTTATCAGTATGTCATATAGGAAGAGAAGGTAGGAATGAAGCACTGTTGGGTGTCATATCTGGTGAAATGACAACTTGAGAGAGCAGATTTTGTCAGGAAGCCCCTACTTCTGTTGAGTCCTGGTGGGGAATGAGTGAGCAAACCTACTTGGTTGCTAGAGGTACTAAATCACTGGGCTGTAACATTGAATTACAGAGAAAACTCGAGAAAGAGACTACCTTAATCACTCTTAAGGGTGAAGTGCCATAGCTGACATGAGACTTCCATGAACAATGTCAGCAGCAACAACGAAACTCAACTTTTTTCACCTTCTCACCCCATACTAAAAAAATGAATACTTCCTTGGGTAATAGTTATTTTAAAATTTCTATCAGTTTAAAGGAAAGCAGAGGGCGAGGGCAAGGGGAGAGATATAGGGGGACATTAGTTGGAGTTGCAAAGGACTCAGTTGATGTGACTCAGCTCCCTTGTAGCCAGCACAGAGGTTTTTATAAACAGTTGGACTTTAGCAGTTGTTGGTTGTGCAAACTGAGCAACACTTCCACTCATACCATCGATATTTTGCTCAATGATGTCTCTCCCTTTCTGAAACATGTCAGCGAGGTCAACATGAGCAATGCCAATGTCCTCACACTCCAGATCCTGCTCATCCTCTGGGGGGTCGGTGACAACGGTGAAACGAACACTGAGAACAGAGGACAGAGAAAATCACCACCAAGTGAGAAGTCTCTAAGAAACAAAACTGCCACTAGGTATGAAATCCAGACATTTCCAATGATCTCAATAAAAGAAAGTTACAGCAGGTTAGTTAAGTTCTTAAATTAACTATTAGAATTGTTATAGTATACCTAACCTTCAACTGAACGTTAATCCACTTTCTAAGCACTAAATGGCATTTATCTCTAGAATCTAAGACAAAGAGAAAGACGGGATGTTTGGTCTATTCTGCAACGTCTAATCATATATATGTGTGTATGTATTTTGGTACTGGGTATTGAACCCAGGGTGCTTTATCACTGAACTACGTATTCCCACCCCCTACCCCTACCCCTTTTAAAAAAAAGTTTGAGACAGGGTCTTGCTTAGGGCCTCACTAAATTGCTGAGGCTGGCTTCATAATTTACAATCCTTATGCCTCAGCTTCCTTGCTTACAGGCATGTGCCACTGTGCCTGGGTCTGATAATGTTTTGGTATCTTAACTTTTAAGACTAAAAGGATGAAGTGAATAAAGACCATGAGATTACATGATCAGCATTTTCTACAGAAAAAAAAAATGTCCCATTTTCTTTAGCAATGCATAACCTCTGGAGTTGGTACTAAGTAATTTAACCAATTGTGTGTGTTCTACAAAATGTAGGGATCATGCTCCTTGGGCAACATTCTGAACCATGTTAGATAAATGTTGTAGCTCTGCCCAACAGCTATATCAAATGTTTGTATTACTTAGCAATCTCTTGACTTACCATCATAGAATCCATGTTTTATTTTACTTTTAGACACATAATTGTAGGGTTATGATGGAACTGATTTGAATTAGTGGCTTGTGTTGAGGCCAAACACACTTGGATTGACTAAATGACAGGAATTTACAGTTAAGTACTCTTTTGATATGTCTTGGCAGCATAGCTTAAACCACGGATGCTTGTAAACTTTACCATCTTAAACTTTCGAAATGTATCTATCCCAAATCAGAAACAAAACAAGAAACATAAAAATCCAAGTCTCTGAGAAATCATGCCTTGAAAAATACAAATAAAATCCTTTCCAAATGCTTATAGGTAAACGTGACAATATTTTTAACCAATTTCCTGAAGATAAACATTCAGCTTTTCATTCCTTTATGAAGTTCCTGTTTTTAGCTAGCAATGTTTTGATTAGAAAATAGAAATCCCTAAGTCACAATCAAAGTTAACACTTATTCACACAATGACTATGAAGAGTACAGACCCAGGCCTTCCAAGTGGGTAAAATGTATATTTTATATAATATATAAAATAGAGGGATTAATAAGATGGCATGGTTTAGGGCACCCATTCTTGGTTCACATTCCTGCTTTTCTACTGTGTGACTTTGGACAAATTATTTAATCTCTGATTTCAGTTTCTTTAGTTGTGCAATGGGGATAATTATACCTATTTTGTAGGGTTCTTGGAGAAGATATGAGTAAACTGTGATTGGAACATAGTAAACACTGAATAAATGTTTGTTCATTTATTATTCCTATTTAAAATCTAGGCAGAGCAGCTTTAGCTTCTATATTTGTAGGGAAGAGAAAGGAGTTGGCATGAGAAAATCTTGTTTAAATTAAAAAGTAAGTCAGATTCCCAAATTATACATTGGCTATATCACTCATTTAAACAAAATGACTGAAGATCACAGAATTTGTCCTAAAATGAACGTGATTGGAACGCAAGGAATTAGAAATGACAACTGATACACCTTTTACAACACAAACTTACGCAGAGACAGAGGCTACCAAGATTGCAGGAATGTTGTGCTGTTTTCATGTATTTTAAGTATCTTTAACAAAAATTTTATTTCCTTATTTTTTGGTATTAAGAATTTTAACCCAGGGTTGTTTTACTATAGCCACATCCATCATCCTTTTAATTTTTGAGTCAGGGTCTTGCTAAATTGCTTAAGGTCCAAGTTGCTGAGGCTGGTCAGCCTCCTCAGTCTCTGGGATAACAGGCATGCGCCACCATGGCTGGTTATTTCATGTATCTTTATATCCGATAAATTTTAACCTCACATTTAAGAATTATATCTACACCACTTTACAAATGCAGGCTATTACTTCCGTTGAACAGAAAATAGAGAAATCTGAGAGAAAATGAGAAAAAAGAAAATGTTCCCAATTCTAGAGAAAGGGCTAGAAGTGTAAAAATGAAACATTTCTGCCTTTATACAGAGAGCAAAATAAGATAGCAGAAATAAAATTGTTAAACTGTAAAGTTAAGCTCAAAAAGGAGGAAAGTTCACTGGAACAATCTTAAAGGTAAAAACAGTGTGGCCACACTGTGTGCTCACAGACATCTTACATCTTACCTCTGCTCTGCCAGAACAAAGAGGCAAGACCTGTTCTGTGTCCCCAAGAGGCTCCCAGGCTGAGGACCTGGCTGTGCACATAAGTGGAGCAGATGGCAGTCCCCAGTGGAGGTGAGCGCATCGTGCTCCCCAGCTGCTCCTCCTCTGGCTCCTGGGACTTTCTTGACAGAGAACAGCCTTGCTAACTGTCCTGCCTGGTCCTAGGATGCCCACTGCACGTTACTTCCTGCCTGGAATCCCCTTGGCCTGGGATGGTCCTTCCTGGGCTCTTGTGCAGTAACTGGGTCCTCTTACCCTTCCTAAATCAGCTTGAATTCACCTCTTTGGATTTGCCATCACTGTCATTTTCTCTTAGCATTTAACTTCTTAAATTCTCTATTACTAATTGTCACAATATGTAATTGGTTTACTTGTTATCTTAGCCTGTCTTCCTCAGTGGTGGATCTGCTCAATAGAATACTGCTACAGAGAAAAACTAAAACTAAAAGAACTGAGTCAGTGTCAAAACAATAAGTTCAAGTAAATCATTCTCAAGTCCCATCTCCATATGTTACCTCTCTTTCAAGGTGTCACTTGTAAATTCCAATTATAGTGCAGGGCAGTGTGGAAAGGTGCTATAAACAATTGTGCAATGTCTCTAAGTTTAGACATGTCCAGGAGGACTGGAAGACTTCTCTTACTGTGGCTTTGTAAGTTACCACCAGTTTGGACCAGGGCTGCAGTCGGAGGGAGTGAGCCATCATAAACTTGGAGCTACTTGAAGTAAGGTGAAGTAACATGACCTCTGAGTACTCAGAAAAGTTGAGAACATGCACTGGAACAATAATGGGCTTTGGCCCTGGAAAAACTAAATGTCACTCTTATTTTCCTTAGGAGGGTAGAGGCCATCCTCTCCCACGAAGGTCAGCACTCCAAGTGCTCACTCAACAGTTGTGGCACGTGTGACACCTCTCTCAGTTTTGCTAAAAAAGAACACAAATGTTTATGTCTCTGTGGCGAGGTGTTTGGACATTTCTTAGAGAAGCAATGATGGCAGGGGGCGTCATCACAGTTACTATGGACTTTTTTCTTTTTACCTATTATGGTATAAACAAGTGGGTCTTCTGAGCAAAGGCAGGTTTGAAAGGAAAGTATCTGCCTTTTAAAAATAATTAAAAACCTCCCACATGTTTGAAGAAACAAAGTCATTTTCCCTCAAGGAGTAGTGTCACTTACAACATGCTCTATCATTCCAGAAACAATAAGGACACAGAGAAGACAAAGGACTAAAGAGACTACTAAGCCTGGTCCAGGATTGGCACATGGGGACAGAGTTCAACCCTATCAGTGATGGCTGGGCTTGTTGGCTTAGCTGCCTTGTAGACCTGTGGGGGGAGCAAAGTGAGGTTGGTGATCTGCTGGGATACCTCTGGGAGACTGGGGGTTTATGGGGGGTATTGAAAGAAGCTGAAAAATGGGAATTAGACAAGTCAAACTGGAGTGATTAGAATCCTGGAAAAAGTGGAACCTCTATTTCAAGAAGCCAACGAGAAAGGTACTCTTAGATCCCGAGAGCTAAGAATTCCAGTCTGTCTTCTTGAAACAGAAAATACTAGATTGGAAGCTCTTTTGAAGAACATAGCATCTTTTTTTGTTTTAAGTTTTTTTTTTTTTAATTCAATGGACCTTTATTTTATTTATTTATATGTGGTGCTGAGGATCGAACCCAGTGCCTCACACAAGCCAGGCAAGTGCACTACCACTGAGCCACAACCCCAGCCCCGAACATAGTGTCTTTAACATTCACTTTCTCTTTCTCAGATGAGCATCATTTTTGAGGCTATGGAACCTCGGGGTCACAAAGGCAAGGAAAAGAGGATAATGGACTGATAAAGGGTCTACCCAGGCCAAGGGAGAGGAGCCAGAAAAACACTGGTGAAATAGCTCAGGGGCTGACATGGACAGAGCTCCACAGAAAATATTAACTTCTTAAGATCAGTCTTTTCCTTATGAAAAGGATTTATCTACTCTACTAACCAGAATTGCAAAGTGTCCTATTCAAATAAAAAAAGGCATCTGGAAAATAATATGAATTATTAAACAAGATAGTAAGATTCAAGTCAGTCTGAAAGGCTGATGAGCTGTTCAAAATGCTACTGCTTAACAATGAAGGCAGTGGACATTCACTGCGTACTGTGTGTCAGGTGCAGTTCTATCCGTGTTACACACATCTCATCTAGTCCTCATAGCAACCCTAGACAGCATCATCATCATCTCCATTTTACAGATGAAGAGAATGAAGCACAGGAGGCTGAGTAATTTGTCCAAGGTCAGACAGCAAGTAGGTGATGGAACAGAAATTTAAACCCCAGTCTGTGGTGTTTCCTTCAACTGTTGAGTCCTTTACAGTTACACTTGAACGGCAACGTTATACTTTCTACACACTACACAGCGTTCTGGTCTTCAAAGCACTTGGCATCCCCACAGTTGGTCAGTCTGTCTGATAGGCAGGGCCACTGGAGATAAGAGACCCAGAGAAGTCATGAACTCCACTCAAGCACACAGAGTGAGTCAGAGAACCCATATGTTCTGATTTCTCATCTTTGCCTCCTTCCCTTTTTTAAACCACATCATGCTAAAGTTATCTACTCTATATAAAACATAAGATAATTCAAACTTCTTAAATATACCTTCTATTAGGCATTTCTTGGTTTTGTAGTATAGCTTTTAAGATGTCTCTCTTTGCTTGGTTGTTTTCCTCATCCACGTAGATCACTATATCAAAAGAAAAAAAATGCACAAGAAGAAGTCACTCAGGAATATGCCACATTAGGACATTCTGTATTTTTATAAATACCTGTTTTTAAAGACACAAGTTATGCCACCTTGCTTGTATGCCTGGGAAAAGAAAACAGCTCCAGAAACCAGAATCAAGTCTGAATAGTCATGTGATCTAATGTCATGTCACTGGCAGGTTTATGTGCACACTGTCAGAAAAGATACAAGCAACATCTAAGAGTGCCACATCACTGTCACTGCCTGTTAATGGCACTGGCAGTCATGACAGTAAAAGCCAGCGGTCTTTATTGCTTTGTATTTGAGGGATTTACTGCATTTTCTTTCACCCAAGAAGCGAGTGATAATGATAATGTATGGCAGAGTGCTTGTCCTTTCTGACAGCCTCAGTAATTTAATCCTCCTCTCCTGCCACAACATGCAATAAAAGAGGCATCTAGTGTACCAGGCTGAGGAAACCCACGGCTGCCGTGTGCTGGTGTGTGGGTGGAGGGTACAGGAGAGAAGAGTGGAGGAAGGGGAGAAGAGGCTTTTTAAGGTGCCAAGTTGTCTTTGGTTTTTAAGGTACATGCTGGCATACAGGAAGGTGGCCAGGTTCCACTTAGCTGCAACAGGAGATTAGATCACTGATCTAAAGTACACCAGGAAGGAGGTGGTAAGCACTTGACATTGCAGGCAAGCTCTGCACTTTGGGAAGTGGCATTGTAGAGTGTGAACACTCCAATTTTCACCGATTATTTTTTCTCAGCCAGGCAGACTTTCAGCCGTGCTTAGCTTCTGAAGACATTTCTTTTTCAGCTGCCATTTTGGATGTAAAGGCTCCCCTGTGACCAGATCTCAATTTAGAGATTATCCCTGATCAAAAGTGCACATAGGGTGAAAGATACTATGACAATTCTAAAGCCAGTTTTCCTCAGGCTCTGCCAGGAACAAACAAATTCCATATTGGAAGTGTTTCCTCGGACAATTTCAATTCCATTCCAAATTATGATAATATCAACTATTTTAATTGGCTCAGTTGAGCAAATACTAACTGAGGGCTGAAGATGTGTCCAGTACCAAGGTAGGAATGTGGAGTGGGAGACATAAAGACGTCTGTGTAGAGGTGGGTGAGTGGTTTACGAGAAACGAGAATCACTGACACACAGGTTAGTAACCAAATCTGGAGAACAAAGGCCAAACAGTGACTCCTGGCGCATTGCTTTTGGCATGACATCATATCAGTAAATGTGATCATATAGTCACATTTTTTATAGTTTTTTAATAGTTCACTGGGATTAACAGAAATCAATAAAGACAAAAGTTCAGAGAATTTTGTTTTACTTATCAAGGCCAAAAAGTCTTGTTAACAGACGAGTTTCACTAATGCTGGGAGGTATTATTTCATTTTTACAAGACGCTGGTAGACCGTGCTAAATAGCAACTTTTTTTTTCAAATGGGATTTTTTGTTTGTTAGTTTTTGCTGTTGATCACTATTTCAAGAAGTAGTATATGATATCCTTTTTTACTTCAGAGTTACAAGGCTTTTATGTCATACTAGTTTATATCATTTGAAGACATGGGCAATCACAGTGATTAAAAAGGGGGAAAAAGACTGAGTATTAACATCCACCATAAATAAAAGGTCTTTCAATCAAACCTAGACACTTTTGATGAATTTCAATGGCTTAAAACTTAAAAAAAAATTGTGGTAAAATATATTTAACATTAACCATTTTACCATTTTTAAATGCTCAGTTCAGTAGCATGAGTTACATTTACCTTCTAGCTGCAACCATCACCAACCACAATCCAGCTCCAGAATTTTTTCATCATCTCAAACTGGGAACTCTGTACCTATTAAACAACAATTTCTCATTCCCCTCTCTCCTAGCCACCAACAACCACTCCTTTCCTTTTTAATGAATTTGACTAATATTGGTATTTCCATTAATTGGAATCATACAGCATTTGTCTTTTGTATCTGGCTATTTCACTTGGCATTAATGCTGTAGCATATATCAAATTTATTTCTTTTTAAGACTGAGTAAACCGGGCTCAGTGGAACACCCCTGTATTCCCAGGGGGCTGAGGCAGGAGGATCACCAGTTCAAAGCCAGCCTCAGCAAAAGTGAGGTGCTAAGCAACTCTGGGAGACCCTGTCTCTAAAAAAAATATAAAATAGGTTTGGGGATATGACTTAGTGGTCGAGTGCCACAGAGTTCAATCCCTGGTACACCCCACCAAAAAAAGACTGAATGATTTTCCATTGTCTGCATATACCATACATTTTGTTTATGTATTCATCTCGTAATAGACATCTGGGTTATTTCTAGCTTTTGGCTACTGTGAATGGTACAACTGTGAGCACAAGTGTACAAATATGTTTGCCTCAGAAGGTCAAGGGTCACATGTCTCTTGAGGAAGCTAGAGAACAAAGAGAAAAAGAAAGGTGGGTGTGGATCTCCCAACATGAAAGGGAGATTTGTAGAAAGAAGGGACCAAGAGGTGGAAGGCGGGGAGTGGGTGGGGGAAGCGCTGGGGAGTGTTATTGGTCAAATTATATTTGTACAATGTGTGCACAAACAATTATGCAACAACGAATCCCATCATTATGTACAACTATAATGTACCAATGTAAAATGTGGAAAATAAAAAAGGGTCAAATATAAATCACCAAACAACAATCAAAACAAACATTCAAACAAAAAAACAAATAAACATCTCTTTGCGTCCTTGCTCTCAATTTGTTTTAGTATTTTCCCAGAAGTGGAATTGCCAAACCACACGGTGAAACTTTATATAAACTTTTCTTAAGGAAAAAAAACTTCATTGTATAAATTGGTTAAACAAACAAACAAATAATAAAAATGATGTAGTTGGGGATTCCTTGTACTTCTACTTCATTCAAGTGGACAGTATACTATATTTTCTATTCTCTTAAAGTTAAAAATAATGGTAGCTAGAATTTATTGACTGATACTTAAGTATTAGGTACTATATACTTTTATTGCAATCACATGGGCTGGGAACCATGCTGACCCACATTTCACAGATGATTAAAGAGACTCAGAGAAGGTTAGGAATTTGTCCAAGATACCCAAGTTATAAAGTGACAGAGTCAGAATTTGAATTTGGCAATGTCAGTCCCCCAGCCTGCTTTCTTAATCTCCATGCTATATATCTCCTTCCATATGAAGCCCAAACTCATCCTGCTTTTTAAGATGTGGGCATTTTGTTAAAAGCACAAAGTGGGAGTGGGAGAGAGCAATATAACTGTATCAAGAGAAGTGACCTCATTTTCTTTTCCTTTCACTCTTTCATAAAAGGGAGATATTATAAACACTTAATCTAGATAGTTAAATACAATCTTTTGACTGAAAACTTCTTAAAAAATTTCTTTTTGAAAAAAAATTCTAGTTTTTTGACAGTAAGCTTATTTCTCCAAAAGGCTACCAAAGTAGAAGTAAGGCACTTCTGCTTGTACAAGCATACACTAGCTTCTTAATTTAGCCCAAACCTTTAGTGTGCATCATAATTCCTTGGAGGTCTTGTTGAAGTGCAGTTACTGAACTGTATCCTTAGAGTTCCTGTTTCAACAGGCCTGGGGTAGAGCCTCCGAGTGTACGATTCTAATAAGTGCCTAGCTCCTGTTGCTAAGCAGCTGGTCAGGCACCACACATTGAGAAGCACTGTTTAGCCTGACATTCGTTTGACAAATTTTTAAGTGGGATGGGAAAATACTGAATAGCTTGTTTTGAAGACTATGGAAAACAGGGACACTTTGCTACCTGTGATCAGGTCATGATCCTGTGATCCAATGAGCACCATGCTTCACCGTAATTCATTTCCTGTTCTGAATATCTGAATTTTTACAAATTTAAGACTTCAAATACATCCTTTAAAAGGAGATTCTGGTAATTATTAAAAGTATAAGAACTTTCCAAAAGCTAAGCTACTTAACTTTCATTTCTATTAAAAATCACATTTTCACATTTATTTAGGACTTGCTAGTTCTTTTTTTTTTTTTTTTTACTGGGGATTGAACCCAGCCAGGGTTGTTCTACCATTGACTACATCCCCAGTCTTCTTTATTTTACTTCAAGACAGGGTCTTGCTAAGTTGATGAAGTTCTCACTATTTGTTGAGACTGGCTTGGACTATAGGCCTGTGCCACTGTGCCTGGCTAGAACTTGCTAGATTTTGATATAAACTTAATGAAAGCATATGTCTCAAAAAGGATACAAACCAGTAGTCAAAATACTTGAGTTGATCTTCAATTGTCTATCATTAAGAACATAACCCTCCTATGCAATGGAATGCAAGGACAAAACCTTGTCATTTTTGACAATATGAATGGAACTGGAAATCATTAAGTTAAGTGAATAAGCCAGTTACAAAAAAGATAAATTCTGCATGCCTTCACTCATGTAGAATCTAAAAAAGCTAATTTTTACATAAGTTGAGAGTAGAATAGTGGTTACTAGAGGCTGAGACAGTAGAAGGGAATTAGGAATGTGGAAAGTTGATTAGTGGGTACTAAATTATAGTTAAATAAGAGAAACAAGTTCTGCTGTTCTACTGCACAGTAGAATGAATATAGATAATGATAATATACTGTATATTTCCAAAAAGCTAGAGGAAAGGATTTTGAATGTTTTCACTACAAGAAAATTATAAATGTTGGA
Source organism: Marmota monax (assembly GCF_021218885.2). Classification (NCBI taxonomy): domain Eukaryota; kingdom Metazoa; phylum Chordata; class Mammalia; order Rodentia; family Sciuridae; genus Marmota; species Marmota monax. The sequence goes on from NW_026695224.1 coordinate 7,471,141, forward strand.
GAAGATACATAAGGTTTTTCTGATTTGAACATTATACAATGTATATATCTATATCTATATAAAGATATATACACTACAACATATACCCTTCACTTGTTCCTTGGTGTAGAAGGTCAATATAATATAGCTTTAAGTCTTCTAAATCTCATTAAATGTTAATGAAAGTAATTTTGTGTCCAAACTGACTTTTTAATTCAAATGGAAAATCGGGAGGACAGTTAGTACATGCTGTGTCCTGTCTGATCATCATACCAACAAAGAGGTTAGCTGAACCTAGCCATGATTCCACCCTAAGAGATGTAGACTAGTGATCCCCAGGATTATTAATAATCAGACTTAGTCTTTATTGAGAAGTACTAATACCAGTTCCACCTACTCAAAACTAGAAAAACTAAAGTTGAAATCACTTGCTAGACATTGGTAGTAAGAACAAAACACTTGTATTTTATTGGGCTCGAAAATTTTGCTCAGAGAATGCTGAGAAAGCAAGAAAATAGTTTGGGGAAGAAAAGATTAATGGTAGGTCTGAAGAATGCTGTCTGGGCTGAATAAAGCCTTCTAGGGAACTGACAGTGGGAAGAAAAAAGATTAATGAAATCGTCCAGAGTTTTTATGAGACTTATACAGATACGTGCCCTTAGTCTCCGAGGATTGAACAGTTTATCTTTTGGAACAATTAAAATTTAATTCAGAAGATGAAAAGGATGTAGAGCATCAGATTTTGTTACTAATGGGAGGAAGAATTTGGCAATGATAACGATTACAGGGATGAGAATACTTTAATGCAAAACTTATCTAAGATTCAAAATTATCAACCTTTTATAATTAAACCATCTGCATTTCTTCTGGCATATGACATTGATAGAGAATATAAGGATTTCTCCAAGCAGAAGTGAGAGTTTTTTTAATACATGGGTTTTAATTGATAAAAGTTATATATCTTTATGGGGTACCATGTGATGTTGAAAAGTATATATATATAATGTATAATGTTCATATCAGCCATATCTATATCTATTTATCTATCTATCTATATATATGGAAATATAGTTTTGAGTAGGTGGAACTGGTATTAATACTTCTCAATAAAGACTAAGTCTGATTATTAATAATCCTGGGGATCACTAGTCTACATCTCTTAGGGTGGAATCATGGCTAGGTTCAGCTAACCTCTTTGTTGGTATGATGATCAGACAGGACACAGCATGTACTAACTGTCCTCCCGATTTTCCATTTGAATTAAAAAGTCAGTTTGGACACAAAATTACTTTCATTAACATTTAATGAGATTTAGAAGACTTAAAGCTACATTATATTGACCTTCTACACCAAGGAACAAATGAAGGGTAAATCATCACAATATTAGATGAAATAGTTGCTTATCAACCAAAGATCTGAGATTTCCCTTGAATCTTCATGACAGCAATGACCATATAATAACTTAAAATAAACATTTTCATTGTGTAATACTTAAATGGAAAATAAAATAAAACCTTCAGCAAGGTTAATACTAGTTTCTCAAACTTGCTGATGACCTAGGATGTCATTTTCTCAGGTATAACAAATATAAAGCAGTATTATTTTGCTTCTAAGCAGAGTACATTCCTCTCCCCCTTCACCTAGTTAAATAACCTTAAAATTCTCTCCAATTAATATTAAAAATTCTACATAGTCAAATGTCATTATTAATAATAGAAACTGAAGAAAAGTATAGTGAATACTCTGGTGAATTAATTTCTAATAGATCATTGTTTTTTTTGCTAAGGAATGGTGAATTCACTAGAAACATATGCAACTCTTTAAATATCAATTAGATAGTAAGGGACCTTGTAGTAAAGGAAACAAGCTGAAAACAACCAAACAATAACAACAACAACAACAATAACAAAACTCTCAGATTAGGTAGTCATGTGAGAGTGTACCCAATTCAGGGCACTTTGAGCATGTACCACAGGCTTTATCCAAAGAAGGACTTTTGCATTGTTCTTTATACAAATGGAAACATCTGTTCTGCTACATGGCCAAGTTTCTCAATGTACAATCAATTTCCAAAAAACAACTCTGTTATCAGTCCAAATAAACATTCTACTGTTGATATTTACAAATAATAATATAAAAGCCAAATAAATTTTCTCTTTTCTTGGGATGTCTTCCTTTAAAATAGATAACTGAACAGTATTCCTTACCTAATAATATTTTGATATGGTTTACTTTTCTGATATTTGGCAATTAAGGATCTCTAGGAAGCCTGAGAAAAGATGTTTGGAAATGTTTCTTTTGTATCCAGGGAATGAAAGGAAGGAGGAAGCAGATTCTGGTCCTGACCACACTACTTATTTCCCATGTGATTTCTCAAGCCACCTGTTATTATACAGTTATAGAATTTGAGCTCAGAAAACACTTCATTTTTTTAGATAAGAAAATGAGGTATCACGAAATTTAAACATCTTGCCTAAATTCATATAATTAGTAAGATTTGCGGCTAGCAGGAGGACTAGACCGGATCTTTGAATACTCAAGATTACTGTCTCAAGCAATGAACACATTTCTAAAAATGCTGGACAAAACACACCACCAACAAAAAACCAGGTAAGCACAGGGTGATACAGCAGCATGATTACACATATTTCTTAGAATGCAATTTCTAAGACTGGTGAGAGAAAGTATTCGTGTTTAAGTAGCACGAGATGACCTGTTTTGCTGAAGATAAAGCAACACTCTGTCTTTACAACACGTTTTAACTTAGGACTCCTTAGTTGCAGTGCTTTGGTATGATGTTTAATTTTATTTCTCTAATTGTACACTGATGATCTGTAGTATTCTTAAAAAACGTCTTAATGATGATTGATCTAAGAAGTTACAGAGTGCCTGTTGATCTGTGCGGGCCCGGTAGACTGACCTGTCAACTGGCTGAGAGTTGAAGTGCTAGAGAGAAAATCTGCCTGCTGCAATGCATGGCTGTGTGGGATGCTGAGGAAACAGCGCTGGAGGAACCCCTGCTCCCCTCAGCTAACATCCTGAACATGAGGCACTGGGAAGGGCAGGTCATGTATTATAAAAGCATTTGTGATGATACTGATCAGAAAGGTGGACAAGTTAGGACACTGAATGATTTGAGTGATATGATTAAAAAACAAGTACCTTTCCTCCTTTGAAAAATCATGTTTTTCTATCACATTCAACTGCAGACTTCAGAGGTATTTTCCTATTGGTATTGTCCCAGTATAAACCTGGGACAGCTAGACACACTATTTTCCAATATTGTTGGTTTTCTCTTTAGTAGTACTTCAACTTTATTTTCTTATCCTTATGCTGTAGATTTAGCTTTTCTTAAATCTATCCTGATAAGAATTCCATGAGTTTATGGGAAGAACAGAGAATTAAACTTCCTGCTTGTCTTTAATTTCCTTCATAGACAACATAAGAAACCTAAGAGTCTGTATTACAAATAAAGCATACATACCATTGCTATAGTTATAGTAGACCCACTGCCCGTTCTTGGGTTTTGGAAGCGACACAGGCGTCTCTTCAGCAGGGAGACTGTAGAATCGGCACTCAATGAATAGCCTTTGGATAGTGTCATCTGTGGTTATTGGAGAATCATTAAGCTTTAAAGCTATGATCTCAATCCGAATTTTCTCTGATGGCTGTTTAAAGAGCAAAACCAAAAATCAACAAGAAAACAAAATCTAGCGAACAAATTATTTATTCTTTTCCACTATCAATTTAAAATAAAATATAAAGGCCAATGGTTTCTTTTCTGGAATGCACTGTATGCTACTGTATGTTACATATGACAGATTATTCACGACAGAGAGAGAGAGAATGAGATTCTAATGCCCCAGGGTTTGAAGTTAACAGTGCCATGGCGATAGTCTCCTGATTTACATCTGTGGCTATAAATACCCCACTAGTAGTCTATCAGGAATGACGATTATGAGATCTTCATCTCCTATTGCTTTCAGAATGACAAGTATCAGTTGGCTTTGTTTCAAACTATGTAATAAAATACATGTTTATCACTGCTTTTATTTAATCTACAGTACCTGAGAAAGTTTCAATTATTCAGAGATCAAAGCCTATTGAACACTTTATCACTATTATGCTAATATATGTAGCTATATGAATCTACATTAGCTACAGCAGAATCTACAGCTAATTCTCATATATTCTGCCACAATATATTTGATTCAATAAGTAATATATTTTCAAATAAAAGAAAATTTTTGTATCTAATTTAATACATATTTTCTTAATAATTTATTTTTTATTTTACATTCACAGAATTAACCACTAAAATGATATTTGCTTAATTTTTCCTTCAATGCTCATTTAATAGATATCGGTGTCACAGACATTAGATGAGAGTTACAATTTTTTCCTTGAGTAATGATTTCAAATAATAGACAACAATTTAAAAATTAGTTCACACCAAAATAACTCCTCAGTGAAATTTGTTTTCTACAATTTAAAATCTGGCTTTGTATTGTCAAAATTCCTCTTTAGTAAATTCAGAGACATGCCATTATAAATTATATATCTTCAAATAGCAATGAAAAATCCCCAAATAAGACCCGTTAATACAACCAATTTTTGGAAATTAGTTGTTAAACGTACATCAGTGTGCAAATTGACTATACTGATTACAGAGATATTTCAGAGCATATAATTAATCAAATTGGAAAGCATAAGTATCTTATTGTAAAAATATTCTCATAAAGAATAATTTCCATTGCTGTCAAACCCCCTCAATATTTGATGAAGTAATTTTACCCCCTTCTTTCAAAAGACATTTTCTTTTATTATGTATTCTAAGACACTTTAACTAAAAACTCAAATCTGAATATTTCAATAAGGTTATTTTATTATTCAGTAGATTCATGGAAATTTTACTAGGATGACAGAGAAAATTCCACACCATTCTGTCTCCACTAATACAGGTACAAGGCTGCAGCTGGCAATATTACTAGGATTAGCATAGTATGATGAAATATTTAAAGGAAAATTTTTTCTAAAACCTAATAAATCAAATGACTGCCAAATGTCATTAAAGTGATGGTCTTTGACTTGAATATGCTTTTCATATTCAAATTTGAAAAGAAAGAGATGAAAGCCAGGAAAGGTTACTCGGTTTCAACTAATAACCTCAAGCCCTCTTCGTTCACGTGCATAAAAAATGAAGTTGGCTCTATTGTCTAATCTCACTTCAGAAAAGCCCTTCTCTGCTCGCTGAAGACTATATGGTAAAGAAAATATTTTAAAAGATTTTTTTCCCTAAAAATGTATTGTGGTTTTGAAAATAACTGCACATACATATATTTTATAATTCTAGTCCAAGTGTAGCACAACGCATGATTAAGTCTTTTACATAACTTGGAATTTGACAAACTTAGAATTGTTATAAAATCTTATAAAACATTCATACTTCTGCACAAGAGAATTAAAGGTAAATAGCTATAAAAAGGAAAAAGAGATATACCATTATTTCTACTTTGTGAAGATAGCAGTTTATAGTTTTTTATTACAGAACCAAATGAATTTTACAGACAAATGAATTTTAAAATAGCAGAGGAATCAAATTTATTTAAGTGGTTATTTTATTAATAATATATTAACTATACAATCCCATATGGAAGCTTGCATTATTGTAAGAACTAATTTAGGCTGTCAAATAGGACTACATGCAACTCTTTAAAGTTTAAAATATAATTCCACATAAAAGCAGATACTTGAATCATAGCCCAAGGGGGGTTGGTGGGAGGAAACAAAAAATAAAAAACAAATAGAAAAAACTAAAAATCCCCATCACAACATAAAAAAGGAAACAGTATATTTCAAAGAAATATAAAAATTTTATATTTTTAAAAATTCTTACTGCTATTTTCTTTTCTGGCTTAGTTTTATCTTTTCTTGGGTATTCCCCTACTCTCATTATTTCTATCATATGACTTTTAAATTCTCTGACCAATATTACTGGCAGAAGTTCAAGTTATTATTTCTTTGTTCAAATGATGCTATCTGAATTACTTTAAATAAATCCAGCCAGGTGTAGAGGTACATGTAGTCTGTAATCCTAGCTACTTGGGAGGCTGAGGCAGGAGAAACACAAATTGGAGGTCAGCCTGGGCAACTAGTGAGACCCTGTTTTAAAATAAGAAATAAAAAAGGCTGGGGATGTAGCTTAGTGGTAGAGTACTTCTGGATTCAATCCCTCATACTGAAAAAAAAAAGAAAAACACCCAGAAATGAAATAAATGAACAAAAAGCCCCCAAAGGGATACCTTTGAAGTAGTATATATTTAGGGGAGCAAGCTCTGAAAAAATAATTTTTTAAACATTATAAATTCTGGTTAATAGTATTAAGCAATTTATTTTTCAACAATAAAACAATTCGGGTTGTCTTCATGCCCCTGTAAATCAGAAGTTCAACTGGATCACATGTGAAGATTTGAAGACTGAGAGGTACATCAACTGCATCACAGACACCTACCGCCTAGCATTTCAGAAATGAATTCATTCTCTCCTCTCCCCTCATCCCACTCATCCTTTGATATTTCTACCTCATCTGATTATATTGTTTTTTTGTTTGTTGTCACCTACGACCAAAAGATTGGAAGCCATTTCCATTTTTTTTTCATACCCACTATATCCTATAGGCCACCCATTTCTGTTCTCTTCCTAAATGTCTCAAGGATTCATTGAATTGTTGAAATCTTATGATATTTCAGACAATCCCAGCTCTAGAAGATGTAAAGAAAACAAGATGTGGTTTCTTTTGCCAGAGAAACTGTGTTAGGTTCTTATGGGAGGTAACCAATAGAGCAGCTTTCTATTAGAAAGTAGAAATCTGGAAAATTAGGGAGGAGATACTAGATGGAATTAGAATAGAAGATTATTTGTTGACAACTGGAAGCAAGCTAATGGTTGTATCAGACTATAAGCTTAGTGATGGCAGGGGCTGTTAGGCTGCTTATTATGTCACTGGTGTGGCATGCAGTACACACTTAGTAAGTAACTGCATCTACTCCATCGCTCCAAGAGAGGTGAGGCACTCCTATCTCTAATCCCTCACCTGCAGCCCCAACCATTCATTATGATAAAAATTTCTCCTTAAAAATCAATCAGGGGCTGTGGCTGCAGCTCAGTGGCAGAGCATTTGCCTACTACCCGTGAGGCACTGATTGATCCTTAGCACTGCATAAAAAAATAAACAAATAAAGCCATGTGTTCATCTACAACTATGAAAAAATTAAAAAAAGAAAGTCTTTAAAAAATCAATCAGGTATTACTTTTCTGCTTAAAAATCCTATTATCAGACAATACAGCCATTCCTTCAAACCTATGTTGTTGGTATTGCTTGAATTTTGTATCTGTTGTTTATTCTGTGTGAAATCATCTTTTCCATCAGACATAATTCAGTCATATGAAGTCCTGAACCACACACAGTTGGTTGTTTTCTCCCCTGGTCCCTCATTGCACTTCGAAGTCACATTGAACTGCATGGATCTTTACATACTGGCCCCTCTCTATGGTCTGTGAGCTCCAGTGGGGCAGGACCATATCTTACTCATCTTCTAGCATTTAACATCCTCCCCAGCATCTAGCACGTAGTAGTCTCTCAATAAATGTTCAGTAAAATAGGGGAGGCTGATTATTTTCTAGATCTTCAGAATATCTTATGTATATTGACAGAAATATGTGAAGCTGCAGTTTTAGTGCTTTCTCATTTAAAATTATATATCTGCTATGTTTTGGAAAGTGGGTCTTGTCAACTACTGCAAAATGTAGAGAAATCGTGCTGTTCTAGATTTTTTTTTTTAGTATTTATTTATTTTTTTTAGTTTTCGGCGGACACAACATCTTTGTTTGTATGTGGTGCTGAAGATTGAACCCGCGCCGCACGCATGCCAGGCGAGCGCACTACTGCTTGAGCCATATCCCCAGCCCCTGTTCTAGATTTTTAATTGAACAAAACTTTCTCAAGCACAGGTCTTGAGATGTTATTTATACTTTTCAGTATGTTAGAGATTTTTCACAACAAAAAAATGGGAAAAAGTTCAATTAGGAGAATTAGAAGGGGTAATAAATATTACACTGATTCAAAAGACAAAGACTAAAGCGAAGAATTTTCAGATAGTTGACTTACAATATCTGTTCAGAATTTCTAGAGCACCATGACCGCTCATACCCCTGCAATGTATCAGTGTCTTTCAGTTACATACAGCAAGTTGGCCAGATAGCAGAGGCTTTAGGCTGTTCCTCTTCTGTTTCCTCTCTCTGTGTGTGGGTGTCTGGATCTTTGTGAGTAGGTAAGATGCTTCTTCTCAATACTGTTTTGTTCACCAATTGCCCCATTAGCTTCCCTAGTTAACAAGATGTCAACAACAGGATGTAAAAAAGCATTTATAAATTTTGATTGTGGTGAACAGAAGTAATAGAAATGACAAAATGAGAACTGCATGCAACTCATTTTTAGTTGTCTGTATAGATGGACACTACACATTATGTGATTGAATGATACAGAAATGTGATGACAGCCTGTATTACTCACAGAGAAAAGTGAATTATAGCTTTCATGATTTTGGCTCAATTCCACTATTGCTTCCTGACTGATGGTAATTCACATTTTGGGTCATATTTTTCTATAGTGTTTACTTAGGCTTATTATTGGCATGCTTAAAAATTTCATGTTTCATTTCAGAGTACTGTGCTTAATTCTTCCTTTAGTTTCAACCATCTGAGCAGCCACAATGAAGTTGGATTGTTAGGTTTCTGAAAACTAATTCAACCTGACAAGACTTAAACACAGTATTGTGTAACTGAGAATGGCCTATGACAAAGGTTTTGCAACTTGTTTCAGCCAGTAAGATTTTTTTTTGTACTTTTTTTGAGATGGGGGGTCTCACTTTGTTGCCCCGGTTGACCTATGAACTTGTGGTCCTCAGCCACCCAAGTAGCTGGGATTCCAGGCATGTATCACCATGCTTGGCTTTTAGTCAGTAAGATTTAAATCTAATAACCATGGTGAGATTACAGGTAAGCTTAATTTTATTCTAAGTTTCTACAATGAACAGGCATTTAATTTTTTAAAATTATGAAACATTTCAAGCATGAGAAAAGTACAGAATATTATTTGGCATATTTAAGCATTCATCATATTGCACAGATGTTAACCATTTTGCTAAATCTGATTCAAAACTTTTTGTTGTTGTTGAAGAAATAAAATATTTCAGACATAGGTAAAGCCCCCAACTGCCAAATCCCTTCTCCTTCCCTTCATTCCCTAGAGGTAACCACTATCCTGATATTGGCTACATCATTCCTAAACCTGCTTTTGTATTTTCTGTAAGTTATGTGTACCTCCATAAGCACCATATCACTTTCTGCTCTTAGATTTCTTTTGTTGGTAATATTATATTCTATCAATCATTTTGCAATTTTTCACTCAATATATATTTTGATTTATTCATATTTATAATTCAAATCTAATTCATTCATATTAACTGCTATGCATAATTCCACTTGCTTATAATCTACATTCTTTTTATTTACTTAGTGATGAACAATTAAGCAGTTTATAGTTTTTTGCTATTATAAACACTGTGGCACTGTATATCATTTTATGTTTATACATACATGATTCTCTTGTGTAGAAATACTTCTTTAATGATTATGATAAAGTCAACTTTAAAGAGGCACCAAATTAGTCTCCAAATAGTGGTACCAATCTATATGGGGATATTTAAACCACCATAAAAATGTTATATATATGTGTTTGTGTAAATAAATACAAATAGAGTTTACGTCCATGAGCCATAGTATGTAGAACTTGGTACTTTATTTTTTTAAAAAAAATATTTAATTTTTAGTTGTAGTTGGACACAATACCTTTATTTTATTTATTTTTATGTGGTGCTGAGGATCGAACCCAGGGCCCTGCACATGCTAGGCGAGTGCTCTACTGTGAGCCACAACCCCAGCCCAGGCTTTGTTGTTATATTTTATAACAATAGAGACAAAATGGAAATAGAAGGTGATGATCTATGTTTATGCCCTTGAAGAGTTTAAATTTTAATTGAGGTGAGCTCTATACCAGTTCAAAACAGTCGATCCTGACAATCAAACTCACCAGTATATTGGCAGAGGCGTACATAAGTAGGGCAGTAATGCTTAGTGATTAATCATGATTCTTACAACTTCCCTTTTTCCAGCTGAGCCTGGGGAGAGTTATCTGAGTCTCTTTTAAGTCCCCTGACTTCATACTAGGTTTCAAAGCATCCACTTATTAAGAATCATATCCATGCTTCACATAAATTTTGTTTGAAAAGTTTTTGTTTTTGTAAAGTGATAATAGCCCTTTGAGAATTTTTTTTTTTTTTGTTTTTAGTACCAGGGATTGAACTCAGGGGTGCTTAACCAGGGAGCCATATTCCCAACCCTTTTTGTATTTTATTTAGAGACAGGGTCTCACTGAGTTGCTTAGGGCCTTGCTAAGTTGCTGAGGCTTGATCCTCATGCCTCAGCCTCCCAAGCTGCTGGCTTGCACCACCATGCCCGGCAACAATAGCTCTTTGAGATAAATTATAATACACAGGTGATGTCCCTAGAAACTCATTCTATGAGTGTAATATTTTTTTTAACAAAAGAAAGCAAACCCAGTTTTCATCAGTGGGTAGTCTATCTTTTCTAATATGTTCTGTTAAAATGCACTACATTGAGCACATAATATAAATGTTAAAAACTTCAGTGATGGGGATCAAGTGGTACTGGAATTGAGTGTTTACTTTTAGAATATTGTCTTACTTTTAGAATAGAATTGTGTTCACTTTTAGAATAGTGTCCCTTATATACTGTGTAAATACTGAGTCTATAAAGATCAGCAAATTATAGAAGCTTGTTATCACATGTTCTAAAATAGGGGGGTTGGGTGGACGCTCAGACCCTGGGAAACAGAGTTGGAATTCTGGCAGGTGCAGGAAGATGTGAGGTGCAGCTAGGATAGTAGACATTCTTTATTTAGAGGTGGCAGCAGCCTCCAGCTCCAGCTCCAGCTCCATTTTGTCCCAGCCAGTTCCATTTTGTTCCCCTGAGCTATTTCCAGAGGCCTTTTTTTATATGCAGGCCAGACAAAGAAGGCACACTGCCAACAGGTTACAAAAGGGGGTGCATGCTCACAAGTACATATGCTGAATCAGGGTGTTCATGACCTTGGCTACATATTATAAACAGAGCCTGCTGGAATCTTTGGGGAGGGAGCCTAACTATAGCCATTGTGGATCTGCCCTGTGAGTGGTTTGGAATATTTTTTCCTGTCCTAATACACCTTAAGCATATGACATGATTCCATCAGTTTTTGTGCTTTACTATGGCAGTAAGGTGAAGGAAAGAAAATTAAAAAAAAAGTCACCTTCAATTTCAGGTGATTTTGATAGGCTATTATAGGCTATTCCACTTTTGCCACTGTCGAGAACAGATGTAGTACAGTGACTCTCAATTTGGGCTGCACATTAGTCATGAGGGAAGCTATAAATAAAATTCTTGTTTAATTGATCTGAGTGAAGCCTGGGCCCTGGCATTTAAAGATGCTCCTGAGATGATTCCAATGTGCTGCCAAGGGTGAGAAGTAATCCTCTCCCATAACACTGTGGTTCTCATACTTTAGCATACTCCAGGATCATCTGATTCAACACAGACTTCTGGGCCCTACCGTCCGAACTTCAGATTTATCAGGTCTGGGGTAGGGCCCAAGAATTTGCATCTCTCCCAAATTCTCAGGTGATATCAAGAATGCTGGTTTAGGGAATCACACTTTGAGAAATATTGCCCTAAACTAAAAAAAGGATTCACCCTACTTTAAAGGTATTTACAGAAAAACTTCTATAGTGTTCAAATTAAATTCTCCTTTAGGTAACATATTTTTCTGCAGGATAGCTAACAAATTATTTCCTTTTTAGAGGCAACCTATACTCATCATTAAAAATAACCCAGTAATATCAATTATAAAAAGTAAAATATGAATGCTTTGTTTCATCTGTTAAAAGAAAAATTTTTTAGATGTGAAATCTAGGAGAGTTTATATGAGTGAAGTAAAACTTATGCATGAAATGTGCAGCTCCCAGAATCAGAACAGGTCCTAAGAACTCTAGTCAGCAATGTGATCAGTAGTGCTTATAGAAAACCAATGATGAGACACAGAAAACAATCTGTCTATAGTCTAGTCAGCTAGTCAGTTGATTAGTTTGACCAGTTAATTGTTTATAGTTTAATTAGTTAATTGGCTACAAGGCCTTGTGAAACTAACCAAAGCTCAGTTACTATGATTAAACTCTATATTGGTTTGGTCTGTTGAGCCTACTGCAAGTGCCCAGTCCAATCTGCCGCCTCCTACAAAATTTTATTTAACACATCCCATCTCCTAACTTGGCACTTGGCAATTTTTTTTTTCCTGTAAAGGGAAAGACAGCAAATATTTCTGGCATTGTAGGTTACAGAGTCTCTGTTGCAGATACTCAACTTTATCCTTATAGAGTAAAAGCAGCCATAAACAATTTTAAATGAATGAGTGTGGCTGAGTTCCAGTACAAATGTATTTACAAAAACATGCTGGATTTGGCACATGAGCATTGTTTGCTAACTCCTGCCTTATAGATACTCACTGCTAACAATGGTATATATCTTTTTAGACATTTTTTTTTGCTTATAATTGTTACATCTGTATGTGCATATGAAGTGCATGTAATCTGTAAATAGACCTCTGTTTTTTTTTTTTTTTTTTTAATGAAATCACCAGTGAGGCAAAAAGAGCAAAGAGTATGTTAGAAGGAAATGGGAATTTTCACACGTTGTTATGCATCAAAATGTTCATTTTAACCAGAAGTGTCTGCATTAGCAAAAATTGGTAGAAACCTAAGAGTCCATCAAAAGGGGCTTATTTAAATAAATGTGGAATACTTTTAAAATGGAACATTGTGTGTATGTTAAAACAAGAGAATGCTTCTACAGAATGAAGAAGCATTTTTTTTTGTAAAAAAAAGTTACAAAATAAAAAATAATTTAAAAAGAAATTACTATCAGTAGACTCATTCAACATTTCTGTTTCTACATAAAATATATTTTAAAACATACATTCTATCTAGCTTGAGTTTCCACATATAAAACACTGGGAGAGATTTATTATCCACTGATAGGATATCATTTTTTATTCCAAAGAGATTTAATTATTTTTCATACATGAATTGCTTCTTGCATTTTGACTTTCAAAGTTTTACAGTATATTTGCTGAACACCATTACTGCAATCACCTGGGAAAGCCACCTTATTGTTCAGAGAATCTGGTTTCTGGGTGCAACTGTAATTTAGTGCAATTGAATATGGCAGCTTTTACAAAACTGCTATTAGCAGTAACAGAGAAAGAGCGGGATGTAAATATGTGCTGCACAGAAGAGTCCATTGCTTTTTCAGCCTGTGATTTCCCATTCTCACCTGTGGGCACATTTTAAGAAATCTGTGAGTTGATGGCAATACATTTTGTTGTGAAACATGAGTACATTATTTAAATTATGAAATTGGAAATAATGCAAAGGAAGGCTTGTTAATTTTTTTAATGCCATGGCAAATGCAAATTCCCAGTTTTGATGTCTATTTTGAAGACCTGAAACAAGGCTTTTAATCAATGTATTATACATCAAATTGATACTGTTAACTTCTGATTATTCAAATTAATAAAATATTCATAGAGAAATGTCCAAAGTTTTACATTTCTCAGACTTCTGCCCTCCCACCCCCATTAATTATCATGCCTAGAAGCTTTTTAGTAAAAGCAGCAGTCATCAGGCTGACGGAATCTGACAGGCTAGCAAGGCCCAATTACACTTGCGCTCTGTGGCACTTTGATGTCCGGGAAACGAAAAGAGATAGGGGCAAATTGGGTAGCACATTATGTTAATGACTTGATTTAATCCAGCCACTAAACTTTATGTAGCCTGTTAAAAAAGATGCTAACACTAATTATACCACTTTGGAAAGGAAAGGAGGGGACAAGCATTTCATACTGACAAAGTGAAGCTCATAAATGTTGTAAATGAAATGAAACAAAATGAAGTAATCTATGATTAATTATAGATCACAGACATGAAGAAAAGAGAAAGAACCAAGCAATGTGTGGAAGTCCTGGGAAATCTGTTAGATTCCTTTTAAGGATCAAAATTTGTAAGATAATAACTATGAGCTGTCAAATTGTGTAACATGAAGAAAACTGAATGATCTTGAATTGCTTACACAGTGTATTAGATAATTCAAATTCATAGTGTAATTGGCATAAATGATATTTATCTAGGACACTACTTCTAGTTTTAATTCTGGAACATTATAGAATAGAGAAAATTTCAAAAAGACTAATTATAGATGAGGGTTTCTTTATTACTTTTAAACTAGTTTATTCTCAAATCTATTTACATTAATTAACAGTATCTTTTAAAATGCATTTTGAGAGCACAAATTCCATAAGAACAAAAGCCTATTTCTCTTATACACTGCTGTATTCCCAGTCCTTAGAACAAGGCTTGCAACACAGCATATGCTCATTAAATATGTTTTTAATGAATGAGTGATCTTTTTTCCCTATTCCTTAAAATTACTCAGAGGAAGACAGGCACAGTGGTGCACACCTGTATATTCCAGCTACTTGGGAAGCCGAGGTAGGAGGGCCGCTTGGGTTCAGGAGTTTGAGGCCACCCTTGGCAACACAGTGAGACCCCATCTCAAATAACAATAACCAAAAGCCAATTCAGAGGCCCCAATGCCCTGGACTGTGCCCGCCTTTTCAGCCTATTCTTCTGGGGGCTCCTCAATGCCATAATAGGCTTAGCTCATTCTAAAGCCACTCGAATCGCAGCAGAAGCCATGCTCCAGGTTCTCTCATTCTTTGTATTTCTTTGGCCTATATAGATCCTTTCCCAGTTCTGCTTAACTCCTAATCATCTTCAACACTGGCTCAAACTGTACTAACTCTAGAAAGTCATTCTTGATCAAGGCCCCTGAGGCTGACTTAGGCACCCCTCCACTCCATTCCAGCACTGATCACCAGGCTTTATGCAGCTGCCCCTCTGTATCCTTGGGATATTGGTTTTAGGATCACCCCCTCCTCAGATGCTCAAGTCCCTAATAAAAAATGGTATAGCATTTGGTATATCTGTTAGCACATAACCTACAACATGTCTTCCCAAATTCTTTAAATAACCTCTAGATTTCTTATAATACTTAACACAATGTAAGTGCTATGTAAATATTATTAGTGTATTTAAGGAATACTGATGAGAAAAAACTTGTAAATCTTCAGTACAGATACATTTCCTCCCAAAAAAACTTTGATTTGAGGTTGGTTGAACCCATAGATGAGCAGAATCTGTGGATCTGGATGGTTGACTATAACTTTGTCCTCCACAGACTGTGAATTCCTTTATAAAGGGAAGGGGCTGCTTCGTTTATGTCTGCCTAATACACAGTAGCTGCTAATGAATGATGAACTGATTTGAGGAGGCTACTGGGATCCTGGCCCCTCTTCTTTCATCTCTGGCAATCAGTTGAACAGGTTTCCTTTGCCCTGCACTGCTGCCATGACATGTTGCCTTGTCACACGTCCCAAAGCAATGTGGCCAACTGACGAGGGACTGAAACCTCTAAAACTGTGAGCCAAAATAAACCTTTCTCTCTATAAGCTGCTTATTTCAGGTATTTTGTTACACTAATAGAAAGGTTTCTAACATGCCTTTCTTCTCATGACGGTTATGTATCACTGTCCTGAGCTTTCTGTCTGACACAGTTCCTAAAGAAGAAACAACAAAAACACTAATAAACCACAAGTATTTTTAAGCTTAAAAAAGGATGTGCAGTACAATACTTCAACTAAAGTTAATGACATCAAAACTGAACAAAATGACACCTGATTACCCCTGATCTGATGCACTGTAAAGGACACAGCACTGTTTTTACAGAATTCCCAACAAAATGTATAACCAGAATCTGATCTTGAGGAAATACTAGACAAAATCAAATTGAAGGATATTCTACAATATAAATGGACTGTAGTCTTAAAAAAAAAAAGTTAGGGTTATAAAAGACCAAAACAAATGCTGAGGAACCATTACAGATTAATGCAGGCCAAAGAGACATAAAAAGAAAGTGCAATATGTACTTTGGATTGGATCTTGGACCAGATTAATAAAATGCTATAAATGATACTATAGGAACAACTGGCAAAATTTTAATGAGAACTATAGATTAGTGTTTTATTGTGAAATAAATATTTCGTCTTTGTCCAGCATCCTGACATGTGATACTTAAAATCCTTGGAGGGCTGGGGTTGTAGCTCAGTGGCTGATTGCTTGTCTAGCATGTGTGAGCACTGGGTTTGATTCTTAGCACTGAATATAAATAAATAAAATAAAGGTCCATTGACAACTAAAAAAATATTTTAAAAAAGTCCTTGGAACCTCTGGAGTGATTAGAGTGTCTTTTGCATACTAATAAGATGACTGGTGCCTGGGAACTGGTCACCAGAAGACTCTTAGCCCTGTCTCTCCTAACTTGAAGACAGGGGAGAGGGGCTGAAAGCTAAGTTGGTCATCAATGGCCAATGATATAATCATAATACCTATACCATGAAGCCTCCATGAAACCCCAAAAGAATGGGACTGGAGAGCTCTGAGGTAGGAGGAGGTTCCTGGAGGGTGCACAGCCAGAGGGCATGGAAGCTCTCGTTCCTTCTCACATACATTGCACTATGTCTGTCTTCATCTATGTCCTTTGTAATATGCTTTAGAATAAGCCAGTAAAGAGATAAGGGTTTCCTTGAGTTCTATGAGCCATTCTAGCAAATTAATTGAAAATAAGAAGAGAGTTGTGGGAATCCTGATTTATGGCCATTTGGTCAGAAGCACAGGCCAAACAAGGTGGAGGTGAGACTGGTATCAGAAGTGGGGGGCAGTCTTGTGGGGCTGAGTCTTAGCCTGTAGGATCTGAAGTTTCCTCCTCTAGGTAGATGGTGTCAGGATTAAAGTCACTCAGATGGTGATCTCCTTGGTGTATGGAGGAAAACCCCACAAACAGCTAGTCATAGAAATGTTGTTAGCATATTGCTCTGAGGGTTTAGCAGGAGAAATAGAGTTTTTCCCACCCTATATCGGCAGAATTATATAACAATCTTTATTATTGTTCTGTAATATTTAGAGATAAAGGAGCATGATTTCTGCAATTATCAAATGGTTCATAACAATTATGTACATAAGAATGTGTTTAAAAATAAAAATATAAGGGCTGAGGATATAGCTCAGTTGGTAGAGTGCTTGCCTTGTATGCACAAGGCCCTGGGTTCAATCCCCAGCACCACACACATACATACACACACAAAAAATACAAGTATATGCACATATACTCATATGAGAGAACAGAAATGATAAAAATGTAGCAAAATGTGAATATGGGTATAATGGTTAATAAAATGTGAATAAAGGTATACAGTTATTCTTTTTACCACTTTTTCAATATTTAACGGAAGGTTCCTTTTTTTTGTATTAAACGGTTTGCTGAAGTAGCACACAGAACAATTGTTGTTATCTATAAAAATGCTGTATTTGGCTATCTGAGTCCATTTGCACAGAATATACAGACTGGGTAATTTATAAATAATAAAATTTATTTCCCACAGTCATGAAGGTTGAGGAGTTCAAGACCAACACCATGGTTGGTATGGTGTCTGGTGAGGACTGCTCTTTCTGTTTGCAAAATGGTGCCTTATTGCAAGAGACTCTCTCTTTAATTTCATGCCTTTTCAAAAGGGTGCTAATCCCATTTGTGGTCATGGAGCCCTCATGACTGAATGACTTCCCGCAGTTCTTAATACTGTGGCACCGGGGATAAAATTTCAACATGAACTTTGAAGGAGACATTATCAGTTAAGCCATAGCATGCACTTTTATAATGATTTCTTTAGTTTTGTTTCCATACTTACAGATTATACCTTTTTATTCTATTTGGTATATAATTTAACAACACTAAATTTCACCTGCTAATGTAAGACTGGTCTGTACGTTCAATTGAAAACAGAATTTTTAAAAGTACATAAGACATGATTAATGGTTACTGAGGCATGAAGAATTGGTTGCTTTAAATGATGTTCACAATTTTGAGATAGCATCTAAAACGATTAGAGGAAGTCAGATTTTGGACAGGAAGTGAAGACTGTATTAGGCTATAGCAAAGTAACACAAATTACTTTTCCTGAATTAACAAGAAAAAAAAACATTAGTTTACTACAAAGGAAAAATACTAATTGCCTTCAGGAGGTGATTAAATCACAAGAGCTCCATGCGCCTAAGTGGGATTAGCACCTTCATAAAAGGGCAAAAATTGAAGAGAGAGTTCTCTTGCAATAAGGCATCATCTTGGAAGCAGAAAGAGCAGTCCTAACCCAGGATTACTTGACTATTTTAGAGGAAGTTTTTCGTTTGCTAAAAAGTCTTTGTTGAATCACAGTTCTTTGTTCTTCCTTAGTTAAGAGCAATGTACAACTTCACTGAGGGGCTAGCAACACTGCCAACACATACATGGTTCTATTGTAGGTCTAGGGCAGGAATTCTCAGCCTATGTACCACTGATACTTTGAGACAGATGATTCTTTGTTGTGGGTCCTGAACATCAATGCATGCTTAGCAGCAACCTTGACTTCTGCCCTTGGGATGCCAGTAGCAGTTTCTCCCAATGTAAAAAACAAAAATGTCTCCAGATACTGCCAAATGTCTCTTGGGGGAAAAAGTGCCTTCAGCTAAGCATCATTAATCTAAGATGGTATAATTTAGACAAAAATTTCCCATATATTTAAAGTTAATTTTACATGATGAATAAAGTGTTTAGAAAATTAAAATAATGATTGCACTGTGCCCTAGTATTTACTGTAAAGTAAAATCCAAAATGTTTGGCCTGCTGCGTTGTAATGGAGGCCTCCTTTCCTTGTCCCTTTCCACAGGAGGGCTGCTCTATTAGCACGTTCTTGACTTGCGAAACACACTGTGCATCCTTCCCTGTATTAGAAGTGCACCTGATTTTCTTCCCATGTTCAGATGTCACAGTTATAGCGGGGTACTCTTTCTTACTGTGTGACTGGATGAACAGTACACATCTGAAAAGACGGGGCCAATGCAGAAGCCAGGTAGGGCTAATTAGGTCTCTTTCCTGGGCATGCACATTTATCTTGTGACTATCTTTGGGTAACAAGTAAGTGAGGCAGAGAAATGCAATCTAAAACAATTAAAAGAAGACATGCAGCCCACAAGAAAGGGAAGGAGGCCAGTGGGCCAGCTCATGGGCATATCCTTCATGACATATATTAAAAAAACCACTCTGAGTTCTCCCCCTACAAACATCCTTTATTAGTGGAATGATTGTGAGCAAGTCACTTTTTCTATCAAGATTTCAGTTTACTCATTTGGCAAATAAGAAGGATGGGTTGGAAGTTCACTGTGCATTCTTTAGCTCAAGTATATGACTATGACATAAATCATTGATACTGTCTCCTGACACTGTTTTTTAGCTGTAATTTAACTGTTGAATTACCACTTGGCTTTTCATGAGCACTTCTTACCAATAAGTATAGACGCTCCCTGAAAGCAGGAACGGAACACTGTGTTTACTTATTGTGGGAAGGAGCAATCACAAACTGCAGGCATTAAGTTCATGGGAATCACTCAATTATAACAAAAGGTCTGAGTGCCATTTGTAAATTGACAAGATAACATGTCCTTGGGTACGAGTCTGCACAGAACCCAGGACTGACATAGTACCTCATTTCTCACATATTTATGTTCAAAAGGCTAAATCATGGAGCTTAAATCATAAAAAACCTGATGAAGTTGCACAAACTCACAGAACTATTGATACAGGAGAAGGCAATGTTTGAGTCAAACATGCAGGCTTATGGTGAATGGAGGGTTCTAGTAAAATGGTGTAGTGGTTAATTTTATTTGACAACCTGATTGGGCCATGGGGTCCAACAGTATTCCAGGTGTTAGGGAGGGTTTTCTAGATGAGATTAAGGTTTGAATTGGTAGACTGAGTAAAGCATACTATCCTCTCTAATCTGGGTAGGTGTCCTCCAATCAGTTGGACCTGAACAGAATAAAAAGACTAAGAGGGAACTCCTCCTGCAATGACTGCTTGAGTGGGACAAGGGTCTTTTTTTTTTTTGTCTTCAGACTTGGACTGAAACACTGGTTCTTTTTGGTTCCTGATGGCTTTCAGACCAGAATTTATACCAAAGGTTCTCCTGTTTCTCAGACCTTTGGACTCAATCTGGAACTATATTAATTCTCCTGAGTCACCTGCTTACTGAAAACAGATCTGGCACTTCTTAGTCTCCATGATCAAAGGAGCCAATTCTTTCAATAAATCTCCTTCAATATCTACCTGTCTACTTACCTACCTACCTATCTGCCTATATATCATCTCATATGGGTTCTGTTTATGGCTAAATCCTGTACAAGGGACTCATTTTCCCACTGACACTATTATCAAATTGTTCTAATGAGAGCGTAGAGAATTTTCATTCATTGGTTTCATAAAATTATTTAAAAACTTATGATGTGATTAAGCAAAAACATTAAACTTAATTGCACTGAGTGCTATAGATAAAAGTCTTCAGGCAACCATATGTAAAATTCCTTCCTTGATTTATCAGTTTTAAATGATGAAGATTGCATATGTCAAGTTTCTCTTAGTTAGATGATATTATCATAAATAATAATGATAATAACAATAGTCAAATTTTGGACAGATGAAATGCTCTGTACTTCTCAAATACACAAACAATGTACATTTCTTTCATGGAGGCATCTGTGACAACATGTTCTTATAAATGGTTTTGATTTGCAGAGATATTAAGTTAAGATTGTATGAAAGAAATGTTAAAAGAAATATTATAATTCTTACCAATAAAGTAGAAATTCTAAAAAAAGGAGTGAAATTAATCATTTTAGGAAAATTAATGTAAATGAACAGAAAATGCTAGGGCTTTTTACTTCACTCACATTTACTTTATAAAAACTTCCCTCCTACAGTAAAAATTACTCCAGTAGACAATACACTTCCTACATATATTTAAAATACTATTCTCTTTTGAGAGAAAGTTTTAATTTACACATTCCTTTTCTGCAATGTGCCATAAAACAAACAATTCCTGCCCCAAATTAATTACATTCTGAGATGGTTTAATTTTTTTGTCAGAAATGAAATAATTTTAACAGTTTATCAGGGGACATCTTTAGATATGCATAGTCTATGAATTCATATAAGCAACCTGTTATAACTTCAAATGCAATCTGACATTTTGAATTCTCAGAAGTTCAGAGCTGAGTGAATATATCTTTGTAGAATATTCCTGAAAAGGAGTCAGGGAGGTTAGCTGGTTTTAGCAAGTAACTGTCTAAGCTTATTGGTGTTAGGTGTCTTGGTAAAAAAAAAAAAATGCTTTCATGTTGTAGTCCATCATATAATGAAATCATAAATAAAACTGATTTGTACTATATGATAACTTATTAAGATTATGATATATTAATAATTTTCCAGAAATATTTTTCTGTAAGATTTTCATTTATGCCAGGTGAACTGGCATACACCTATGTAATCCCAGCAACTTGGAAGGCTGAGGGAGGAGGATTGCCAATTTCAAAGCCAGCCTCAGCAAGGCCCTGTCTCAAATAAAAAAATAAAAAAAAAGGTTGGTGATTGTGGCTCGATGGTTAAGTACCCCTGGGTTCAATCCCCAGTACCTGAACAACAACAACAACAACAACAATAATAACAACAACAATAAAAGATCTTCATTATGAAGAAGGATATACTATGAACAAAGGCAGCCTTATTTCAGAACATCTCTAGTTGGCATCAAGCTACTAACCTGTTTGATATTACTGGAGATAGGACTTGGAATAATACAATCATCACTGTCAGAATCTGATCTATCCTCTTCATCTGTTAAAAAATAAAAAGGTACATATGTTTACCCAAGTTAAACCATTTTTATTTATACCTTGTGAAATAGAAACAAGCACACATGATAAACTTAAAAGAACAATATGACAATTATTTCTAGATCCTTTTTAGCAGCAAATATGTTTACACATACATTACATTTTAGAAAAAAGAATGAACAGGAATTCCAAGGTAAATTTTGGTAAAATACAAAGGAAATAAAAATAAATATGTAGTTTGTTGTAGTATAAAATTAAACAAAATTTAGATAGAAGCATAACAGATGTTTTCTAAAAATCTAACCAGTAATATTGTGTAAAAATCAATGTTATCCTTGCTGTTTAAGAGTTTTAAAACTTCGACTGCTTACTAAGGTAAAAGTGACATATAATAAACTATACACATTTAAAAAGAAAAACCTGAAATGGGATATGTTTAATTCTGTGACACCATCACCACAATTAAGAAAGTGAACATATCTAATAATCCCCAAAGTTTCCTCAGACCCCTCTGTAATCTCTTCTCTGCTGCTCCATGTTCTGGTTCATTCTTCTTCAGCCCACTAACCTTCTTTCTTTTTTTGTTGGGGGAGGTAATGGGGATTGAACTCAGGGGCACTTGGCCACATAGCCACATTCCTAGCCATATTTCTTTTTTAGTTGTAGTTGGATACCTTTATTTCACTTATTTACTTTTATGTGGTGCTGAAGATCGAACCCAGGGTCCTGCATGTGCAGGCGAGCGCTCTACCGCTGAGCCACAAACCCAGCCTCATCAGCCCTCTTTTGTATTTTATTTAGAGACAGGGTCTCACTGAGTTGCTTAGTGCCTTGCTGTTGCTGAGGCTGGCTTTGAACTCGAGATGCTCCTGCCTCAGCCTCCCAAGCTGCCTGGGATTATGGGCATTAATCACTGCGCCTGGCACTAACCTGCTTTCTCTCACTATGTTTGCTTTTCTAGGCTTTTAAATAAATGAAACCATTCAGTAAATTGTCTTTTTCTGGTCAGGATTCTTTTTTAAATACTTTAATTATTAAAATTTGTTTTAATTAGTTATACATGACAGTAGAATGTACTTTGATTCATCGTATATAATGGAGTATAATTTCTCATTCTTTGGTTATACATGGTGTAGAATCCCACCTATCATATAGTTATATATGTACATAGGGTAATAATGTCTGATTCAGTCTATATCCTTCCTATCCCCATATCCCCTCCCCTCCCTTCATCCCTCTCTACCTAATCTAAAGTAACTCTATTCTTCCTTAGTGGCCCTCCTCCAATTGTGAATTAGCATCTGCATATTAGAGAAAATATTTGGCCTTTACTTTTTTCGGATTGGCTTATTTTTCTTAGCATGATATTCTCTAACTCTATCCACTTACCAGCAAATGCCATAATTTCATTCTTCTTTAAGGCTGAGTAATATTCCACCATATATGTATGTGTGTGTGTGTGTGTGTGTATATATATATATATATATATATATATATAATTTTTTAAATCCATTTTTTAAATCCATTCATCTGTTGAAAGGCACCTAGGTTGGATCCATAGTTTAGCTATTGTGAATTGGGCTACTATAAACACTGATGTGGCTCCATCACTATAATATGCTGATTTGAAGTCCTTTGGGTATAAACCAATAAGTGGGATAGATGGGTCAATGGTGGTTCCATTCCAAGTTTTAGGAGGAATCTTCATTCTGCTTTCCATAATGGTTGCACCAATTTGTATTCCCACCAGCAACATATGAGTGTACCCTCCCCCCCACATCCTTGCCAACGTTTATTGCTGTTTATATTCTTAATAACTGCCATTCAGACTGAGGTGAGATAAAATCTTAGTGTAGTTTTGATTTGCATTTCTCTAATTGCTGAAGATGATGAACATTTTCTCATATATTTGTTGATCTCTGGTCAGGATTCTTAGTTTTGATTTTTAAAAGGTCAAGACAGTAGAGTAATCCAACTGATAATACTGACCCCCAAAGAGAATATGAAACTGTTTAAAACATAAACAGGTCAGTAATGACATTTCTATTCTATTACGGAGATCCACGCTGACTTAGAAGAGATACAAAATTATACCTAACAATAGCTAAGCAGATTAATGAACTATAACCCATAGTTTCTGTCAAGAAATAGATATGATGAGGTAGATCTTGCTATTAGATGATGTTTTATGATGCATATGCTAACAGATGAAACAAAATAAAGAGTAAAGCAAATAATGGGATTTTAGAAAAGAAAGTCACCTTCTGGTTCCAATTCTTCTGTTATTTCTGTTTCATCCTCAGAAGAAGCCAAGCTTTGTTCTGCAAGTTGACCCTCAGAGAGTAAAGATACATCATCATCTTTTTCTTGCTGGATTTTCTCAGTATTCTCTTTTACCTTAGCTATACTGCCTTCCTGAGAAACCTGCTGAAAGAAAAGCACACTCCTATATTTATTATTGCTTAGATCACATTTTATAGTATTCTTCTTTTTAACATAAAAAATTGTAGTTGTAGATGAACAGAATGCCTTTGTTAATTTTTATGTGGTGCTGAGGATCGAACCCAGTACCTCATGCATGCTAGGCAAGCGCTTTGCCACTGAGCTACAGCCCCAGTCCTTTACATTTGTTTTTCAGTTGTAGTTGGACACATTACCTTTATTTTATTTATTTATTTTTATGTGGTGCTGAGGATCAAACCCAAGGCCTTGCACATGCTAAGCTCTACCACTGAGCTACAACTCCAACCCTTATAGTATGCTTGCTGAAGCATCTGAATGATAAAGCATGTAAATTTGAGAAATATACAGATATGCAATATATATGTGAAACACTCATTATAAAATGAAAAATTACATAGAAAATGAAAATGAAATAAAAATATGCATATAAATGAAAACCTTAATATATACTAAAATGCATTTATCTCAAAATGGATAGTTAGTTTTGATTTTTAAAAATTAATTTAAAATTAATTTAAAAATAATTTAAAAAATTATGAAGACTTGAATTCACATATCTATTTGTTGTCTGCCACTACCAGTATAATTGCAGCTGTCAAATTTAACATAATTAATAATTGTACTTGTCATATTTTTAATGTTTTTAATGCAAGGAAGTCTCATACAAAAATAGGATAAATATTATAATTTCTCAAACCACATCAATACCAAGACAAAGCCTTCAAGAATCAAATTAAACCTTTCAAAATATTTTTAATACAATTGCATACCTTGGGAATATTTGAAATAGTTGTTGTATTAATTTCTATTTTTGCTGTATGATCCACTTCTGGTGAAATTTCCTTCATATCTTCAGGAGGAGGAGAAGTCTCCTTGCACTAATGTGAAAACATGAATGAATGTATATTATTATTCTAAGACTTTTACAAATATATATATATATACACACACACACACATATAAATGAATGTGTGTATATATACAAATAAAAACTGATAAGAAATAAAATAGTCACCCATGTGACAATAAATTTAATTACTTTAGTGTACTTCAATAAACTTATGAATACACTTTTTGTTTTTGTTTTGTGGTGCTGGGGATTGAACTCGGGGCCTCACGTATGCTAAACATGTGCTCTAGCAATGAGCTTCATCCCCAAATGGAAATTCTTTAAAGTATATGTACATAGGATTTAATACAAGTATAGCAATGCAAATGTCTGACAATAGGGCACTGTTGGACATTTGTATTTGCAAATATGGAAGAAAATTCACCAAAATTGAATTGTAGGTTTGTAGAAATGTAATTTTATTTAATTTTGTTTTTTGGTACCAGGGATTGAACCCAGGGGTACTTCACCACTGAGCCACATCCCCAGTCTCTTTAAAAATATTTTATTTAGAGACAGGGTCTTGATGAGTTGCTTCGGGCCTCACTAAGTTGCTTAGGCTGGCTTTGAACTTGTGATTCTCCGGAGCCTCCTGAGCCGCTGGAATTACAGGCATGTGACACCACACCAGGCCTAATTTTATTTTTATTGTTTATTTTCTTATTTATATTTTCTAATATTTCTATGATGATTATATATTACTTGTACAACTTAGAAAGTTATATATAGTAAAATAGTTATATTTCCTACAATCAGTATTATTTTTTTATTATGATAAATATCAACTTACAGTTAACTATTATTCCAGCATTTTAAAATTTTGTTGATTTTTAAAATGTAATTTATAATTTTTACTATTTTAAAATTAAACTTGCCCAATAAAGAATGTGTAAAAGGTAAATAATATATAAAAGAAATAAATGAATACAAATCTATATTCCTTCTACTCAATAGTAATATTTTTAATAATGTATTAGATTTTTATTACTTTATAATTAAATTATTATTATTATTGTTTTGTTTTGTGGTACTGGGATTCAAACCCAGAGGTGATTTATAACTGAGATACATCTCCAGCCATTTTCAGTTTTTATTTTGAGACAGGGTCCTACAAACTGCCCAGATTGGCCTCCAATTTGCAATCCTGGCTCAGCTTTCCAAGACGCTGGGATTACAGGCACACATGTTTCACTGTGCCCAACTATTTATAATTTTTATGTAATTAAAATTTTTATTTATATGGTGATTTGTGTTATAAACACAATATATTCTGTTAACATTTTAAAAATTAATATAACAATTTTCTCCTATTATGAAACTTTGGGAAAATATAATTTAAAATAACACCTATATTGATAAGTGTATCATGGTTTAATGAACTATTTCACTACTGTTGGACTTAACTATTTCATGATTTTTAGATATTATGACTAATATTGCAACAAACATCTCTCTCTAGATGTCTTTTTAATTTTTATGGTCATTTACTTAGGAATCAGGCTACCTATATTCAAACACCAGATTTACTACTTTAACCATGAGCAAGTTTTCTTAGCATCTCTAAATATTACTTTCCACAAAACAGTAAATGAACTAGACATAAGTTTCTTATATATGAATATATGACCAGTATAACTCTACATCACGTACAACCACAAGAATGGGGTTCTAATTAGAGTAAGTCATGTATGTCAAAATATACTCTAATGCATGTATTTCTAAAAAGAACAAATTAAAAAAATTAATAAAAAAATAAAAGCAAAAAAAATTACTTTCTACATCTTTAAATAGGAATAATTCTAGTATGAAGTACATGGGGTTACTGAGAGGATTAAATGAGTCCAATGAACATTAAGGATTTATTTCATATAGCATATAGTTCAAAAACATAGTATATAGTTGTACTTTGACTTTTTAATCCACTAAGCAAGTCTGTGTCTTTTAATTGGAGAATAGAGACCATTTACATTTAGAATTATTATGGAAAGATTTTTATTTCCTGACATTTTGATTTGTTTCACATTTTTAATTCACTCTTTTTAATTGGTTCTTTTAGTTATACATGACAGCAGAATTCATTATTCTAATTAGAGTCCCATTCTCATGGATGTATATGGTAGTGGTATTTAATTCAGTCTTAATTTTCATTTGTTTAACTGTTCTTCCAGTGAGATTCACCCATTTAGAGTTCTGGGGTTTGCTTTTTGAGGTCTTCTGTGGGTAGCATTTAAGTGTTTTTTGTAGTGCTGGCTTAGTAACCATTATTTCTTTTATCCTTATCTTGAAAAGTTTTCATTTCTACTTTGTTTATTTTACTGGATATAATAATCTTGGCTGGCAGTTGTTTTCTTTCAGAATTTGGATCATCTCATTTCATACCCTCCTGGGTTTTAGAGTCTGAGCTCTTTGATCCACTTTGAGTTGACTTTTGTGCAGCGTGAGAGACATAGGGTTGATTTCATTTTGCTACATATGGATTTCTAGTTTTGCCAGCACCATTTGTTGAATAGGCTATCTTTTCTCTAGTGAATGTTTTTGGCACTTTTGTCTAGTATGATATAACCATATTTATGTAGGGTTGTCTCTGTGTCCTCTATCTTGTCAATGTAGTTTTAATTTGTATTTCTCTAATTGCTAGAGATGTTGAACATTGTTTCTATATATTTTATAACCATTTGTATTTCTTCTTCTGTGAAGTGCTTGTTCAGTTCCTTTGCCCATTTATTGATTGGGTTATTTGGGTTTTTTTTTTGGTGTTAAGTTTTCTGAGTTCTTTGTATAACCTGGAGATTAATGCTCTATCTGAATACAGGTAGCAAAGATTTTCTCCCATTCTATAGGATCTCTGTTCACATTCTTGATTGTTTTCTTTGCTGTGAAGAAGCTTTTCAGTTTGACACCATCCCATTTATTGATTCTCAATTTTACTTCTTGTACTTTAGGAGTTTCATTGAGAAAGTCAGTTCCTAAAGTGACATGATGGAGACTTGGGCCTACTTTTTCTTCTAATAAGTGCAGGATCTCTGGTCTAATGCCTAGCTCCTTGATCTACTTTGAGTTGAGTTTTGTACAGGGTGAGAGAGAGAGGCTCAATTTCATTTGGCTACATATGGATTTCCAGTTTTCCCAGCATCATTTGTTGAAGAAGTTATCTTTTCTCCAATGTATGTTTATGGTACCTTTGTCTAAGATGGGATAACTGTATTTATGTGGTTGTGTGTCTCTGTGTCTTTTATTCTGTTCCATTGGTCCTCATGTCTGTTTTGGTGCCAATGCCATGCTGTTTTTGTTACTATAGCTTTAGTATAATTTAAGATCCGGTATTGTGATGCCTCCTGCATTACTATTCTTGCTAAGGTCTCCTTTGGCTATTCTGGGCCTCTTATTTTTCCAGATAAATTTCATGATTGCCTTTTCCATTTCTATGAAGAACATTATTGGGATTTTAATAGAAATTGCATTAAATCAGTGTGGTTTGAATGCATTTCCCTAAATGCTAATAGTGTTGGACATATTTTTCATATATTTGTTGGCCATTTGTATTTCTTTGTGTGAGAAGTATCTGTTTAATTCATCTGCCCATTTATTTATTGAGTTATTAAATAAACACTCTTGACATTAAGTCTCAGATAGACCCCAATATAATAATACTGGGTGATTTCAAAACACCATTCTCACCCACAGACAGGTAATTTAGACATAAAATCAATAAAGGTACTTCTTTCTTAAATAATAACATAGAGCAAATCGACCTAAAAGATATCTATAAAATATTTCACCCAAGAGCTGAATTTACTTTCTTAGAAGCTCATGGAATCTTCTCCAAAACAGAGTATAGTTTGAGTCACAAAACAACGCTTTAGCACATAAAAAAGTGATATAATGCCTAACATTTAACATATTGGAATGAAATTAGAAATCAACAACAAGCAATACTATAGAAACCACATAAACACACGAAGATTAAATAATAATCTTTAGAATGAGAAAAGAATAAGAGAAAAAAAAGAGAAACAAAAAAATTTCTAGAATCAAATGAGAATACTGATACAATATACCAAAATCTTTGGGATGGTATGAAGGTGGTTCTAAGAGGAAAGTTTATAGCATTAAGTGTCTACATGAGAAAAACAAAAGATCCCAAAACAAACCATCTAATATTACATTCTTAAGGTCCTAGAAAAGAAACAAACCAATCTGAAAACCAGTAGAAGACAGGTAATACTTAATATTAGAGCTGAAATTAACGAAATAAACATTAAATAATACAAATGATCAAAGTAACAAAGAGCTGGTTCTTTGAATATATATACAAGGTTGATAAACCCTTACAGAAAAGTAATACAAAAAGAGAGAAGACCCAACTTAATAAAATTAGAGATGAAAAAAGACATAATCATCATACATGTTGCTGAAATCCAGCAAACAGTAGGGACTAATTTGAAAACTTATGTTTTATTCATTTTTTTGTTGCTGTAATGAAAACATCTGACAAGAACAATTCTTAGGAGGAAAAGTTTATTTTGGCTCATGGTTTCAGAGATTCAGTTCATGATCAGCTGACTTCACAGCTCTAGGGCCAAGGTGAGGCAGAAAATCATGCTAGAAGGATGTGGTGGAGGATAGAAGCACAGAACAGGGCATTCAGGAAACAGAGAAAATAGTTCTATCCACCAAGGACAAAATATGAACCCCAAAGACATACCCCCAGTGACCTGCTTCCTCCTGCTACACTCTACTTGCCTATAGTTACTGCCCAGTTGATCCCTATCAGTGGATTAATCCACTGATTATGTTATACCTCTCATAATCATTTCATCTCTGAAAATTCTTGCTTAGTCTTGCACATGAGCCTTCAGGGGACATCTCATATATAAACCATAACACTAATATTCCAATAATTTGAAAAATTTAGAAGGCATTGAAAAATTTCTAGACATATAAGATCTACTGAAATTGAACCAAAAGGATACAGAAAACCTAAAAAGACTAAGAGGTAACAACAACAACAAAAAAATCTCGGGGCTGGGGTTATGGCTCAGCGGTGGAGTGCTCACTTAGCACGTGTGAAGCCCTGGATTGATCCTCAGCACCACAAATAAATAAATAAATAAATAAATAAATAAATTGTGGCCAACTACAACTTTAAAAAACAAACAAACAAACAAAAAGCCAAAAAAATCTTGCAACTAAGAAAAGTCAGGGATCAGATGGATT
This sequence comes from Marmota monax, assembly GCF_021218885.2. Lineage (NCBI taxonomy): Eukaryota > Metazoa > Chordata > Mammalia > Rodentia > Sciuridae > Marmota > Marmota monax. The sequence goes on from NW_026695224.1 coordinate 7,501,729, forward strand.
CTCATGTGAGTTCTATCAGACCTTTAAAGAAGAGCTAATGCCAATCTTTCTCAAATTATTTCATAAAATAGAGAGGGAGGGAACACTCCAAAGTTCACGCTGTGAATACAGTATCACTTTGATACATCAATGAAAGAACACTAGACCAATATCCCTGAAGAACATAGATGGAAAAATTTTTTACAAAAATATTAGCAATCTTCATTTAAGAATACATTAAGAAGATTATACACCATGATCAAGTTGGAGTCATCTCAGGGAAACAAGGTTGTTTCAGCATATACAAATCAATAAATGTTAATTCATCAAATGGATAAAATTAAGGACAAAACTCACATCTCAATAGATGCAGAAAAAGCCTTTGGCAAAATCCAGCACCCATTCATGTTAAAACACTGAAGAAACTAGGGACTGAAGAACTTAACTCAACATCATAAACACTATAAAACTCAAACCAACATCAGATTAGATGGAGAAAAACTGAAAGAATTTCCTCTAGAATACAGAATGAGACAAAAATATCCAGTCTCACCACTCCTATTCAATAATAGTTCTTGAAACTCGAGCCAGAGCAATCAGGCAAGAGAATGAAATTAAAAGGATATACAGGAAAGGAAGAAATCAAACTACCTCTGTTTGCTAACAATATGATCATGTACTTAGAGGACCTCAAAAAATCCACAAGACTTCTTGAACTGACAAACTTAGCAAAGCAGCAGATTACAATGTCATCATATAAAAATTATAGCTTTCCTATACTTTAATAATGAATCTGTTCAGAAAGAAATCAGGGAAACAATTCAATTCTCAGTAGCCTTAAACAGACAAAAAAACTACAACACCACAACCTGGGGAATAAAGCTAACTAGGAAGGTGAAAGACCTCTACAATAAAAAAAATAGTAGCGCATTAAGAAGATGAGGATGACCTCAGAAGATGGAAAGACGTATCATGTTCTGGGAGAATAAATAAGCCATATTACCAAAAGTTATTTACAGATTCAATGTGATACCCATCAAAATAACAATGATGTTCTTCACAGAACTAGAAAAAAGTCCTAAAATTCATATGGAACAATAAAAGACCCAGGATAATCCAAAGCAATACCAACAATAAGAGCAATGCCAAAGGCACCATAACACCTGATCTCAAATTATACCACAGAGGTAAAATAACAAAAACAGCATGGTGTTGGCATAAAAACAGACATAAAGACTAATGGAAAATAATGGAAGACAGAGACAGATTCACATAGATACTGTCATCTTTGTCAAAGGACAAAGATGCCAAAAAAAAAAAAAAAAGTTGGAGAAAACACAGCCTTTTAAACAAATGGTGCTGGGAAAACTGGATACACAGATATAGAATGAAAATAGATCTATCTCTGTCTCCCTGAACAAAAATCAACTCAAAGTGGATCAAAAACCTAGGAATTAGACCAGAAACACTGTTGTTGTTAGAAGAAAACACAGAATCAAAACTGCAACATACTGGTGCAGGCACCAACTTCCTTAATACGATTCTTAGGTTCAAGAAATAAAACCAAGAATCAAAGTGGGATGACATCAAATTTGCTTCTGCACAGCAAAGGAAACAAGATCCAGAAGAGAGAGCCTATAGAATGGGAGAAAATCTTTGCCATCTACTCTTCCAATAGGGGATTAATATCCAGAGTACATAAAGAACTCTAAAAATTTATACGGAAAAAACATAACCCAATCAAATAACAAACAACTAAACAGATATTTCTCAGAAGAACTAGAAATGGGCAATAAATATATGAAAAATGTTTTAACATCCATAGTTATCAGGGAAATGAAAATCAAAACTATACTGAGATTTCATTGCATTTCAGTTAGAACGCCATTCATCGAGAATACAAATAACAATAAATGCTGGTGAGCCTTTAGAGGAAAAGGTACACTTTTACATTGTTAGTGGTATTGCAAATTAGAATGACTACTTTGGAATGTAGTATGGAGATTCATTAAAAGACCAGGAATGGGGGGCTGGGGTTGTAGCTCAGTGGTAGAGCACTTGCCTAGTACGTGTGAGGCACTAGGTTTGATCCTCAGTACCATGTAAAAATAAAAATCAAAGGTACCGTGTCCATCTACAACGGAAAAAAAAAAAAGACTATGAACGGGATCAGCATATGATCCACTTATTCCACACATTGGTATTTATCCAAAAGAACTAAAATCAGGGCTGGGGATGTGGCTCAAGCGGTAGCGCGCTCGCCCGGCATGCGTGCAGCCCGGGTTCGATCCTCAGCACCACATACAGGCGAAGATGTTGTGTCCGCCAAATACTAAAAAATAAATATTAAAAAAAATTCTCTCTCCCTCTTTAAAAAAAAAAAAAAAAAGAACTAAAATCAGCATACTATAGTGATACATGCATACCACTGTTTATAGCAGTGCAATTTATAATAGCCAAGTTTTAAAACCACCTATGTGCCTGTCAACAGATGAATGGATAAAGAAAATGTGGTATATATGTGATGAAGTTTTAATCAGCTATAAAGAATGAAATTATGTCATTTGCTGGCAAACAGATGAAACTGGAGAACATCATGCTAAGTGAAATAAGCCAGAATCAGAAAGTCAAAGGTCAAATGTTTCCTCTCATCTCTGGAAGAGAGAGGGGCGTCGCGGGGGGTGGGGTGGGGGGGTGGCGGAGAGAATGGAGAAAGGAAGGAGAAAAAAGGGAGTGGGGAACCTCATTAAAATAGAAGGGAGACCAATACACTAGAGGAAGGGGATTAAGAGGAAGGGAGGGAATGGGAAGTACTGAGAAACAAAATCTACCACATTATGCTATGTTCATGCACACATATATCACAATAAATCCATATATATATATATATATATATATATAATGATAAGTACTAATTAAATGATAACATAAGGAAGATAAGTAGAGTAAAGGGGTCAGGAGGAGGGGGGGGTAAAGGGAAGGTACTAAGAAAGGAGATTGAGAAAATTATGTTATGAGCTTTAATGAATATGACACATGAATCCCACTACTATATAATTATAACACACCAATTAAAAAAAATAAAGTAAAAAAAGAGAAAATAACTGACACTTAGAATGCCAAGTCCATCAGAATAAAAACATAACTGAATAAGTCCACCCCCTGCAAAAAAAGTCACTGTGACCTTACTAAGACAGTTAAAATTAATTTTCCTAGAGTATGTTTAAGAAACAGTACGAGGTAAGGAAGCAGAATTTAGACAACTTTTTTTGTAAGTGGGAACAGAGGACTGGGACAGTAGCTGCAGAGAGACATGGAGCCAGGAGAGGGGCTTAGATCAAGGAATATGAATGGTTAACACTTCTATATAGTGCCAAACAAAAAAGCGGTCATTTTAAAGGGAAAAGATGTACTTCATTCACTTGTTCCCATTTAAATCAAGTAAGTCATAGTATATCTCTATTTGTTATTTCAAATATTTATTACAGAAAAAAAACAAATCCATATTTTGAGTATTTACTACTTACAGAATCCCTATGTGGCATGATATCCACAAAAGACACTTTCTTCTCTACAGGTGTTAAACGTCTAGGTTTAGGTATTGGTACCTAAGATAAACCAATATGTCAGGATGAGTATGGTGAATAGTAGATAAAGTTTCAACAATTTTTTCTTTGGCAGAGGTATTTGGCTATTAAGTTTGTATTCAAATTTTATGTTTGAAAGAAAATTTGAAGTTATAGCTACTCACTGCAACTGATGTGCTAACAGAGGATGTTGGAGGTAGTGCCTGAACAACTTCTGGTTCTCTGTGTATGAAATTTCCTTCAACTTCAGTAGTTATCGATCCACTTGGTGGAAGATAAGCAAATTTCCATTTTAATATAACATGGATAGTGCCCACAGGATTCTTTTGATGATCTATTAACTCAAATAGTCCTGTCAAATTACAAAAATATTTTTAATTAGTAAGAGTGAAATTTTATTTACATATGAATTAAAGAGAAACAAAGAACCACCCTCTATTTTAAAAAAATTTTTTTTTAGCATTTTTTACTTACAACTCAAATGTCATTGAGAATAAAATAAAGAGGAATTATGATAAGTTCGTTTCTCAAACTGACTTCTTACAGAAATTAAGGCCTCAAAGATAATACTGACTTAACAATGGGAAATTAATTTATAACTATTTTAATTCCCTGAAATTAAATTCAGGATTATTCAGAATTCCTAGCCTTCTTCTAAGACATATCTGGTTGTATTTCAAGTACTGATTTTCATTTTGACTTGAAAATTCTTGTAAGAGACTTGTGTCTAATGAAAAATATATTAAAATTTTAAAATTTCAAACAGTTTATGTATGTAAAGAAATCTTTACATTACTATAAATTGTTATAATTTTAAAATATATGTATTTTAAAAATATTTTTTATTGTAGATGGACACAATACCTTCATTTCATTTTTATGTGGTGTTGAGAATTGAACCCAGCATCCCACACATGCTAGGTAGGCACTCCACCAAGTGAGCTATAGCCCCAGCCCAATTTTAAATATATTTTACCGGAAGTTGTTATATTATTGCAAATCAATATCTACACTGATAAAAAGTCTATGAAATAAATAGATCAAAGAATATGAACAAAATATTGTTAAGATGATAAACTTCTCTTACAGGCATAGGTAAGACTTTTAAATGGCTGAATGAAGAGCTCAGCAAATATTCTTCCCAAAAAGCAATGATAAATGTGGACAGAATGCTTCAAAACAACCATATAATGAAACTGGAAAGTGATCAAAGATATGCAACAAATTGAGGAGCATTTACTGAAAAACATTCAAAACAGTAAGAGTCTGTGGGACTGCTCTTAGCGTCTTCTCTCCTCCTTCTGCTACATGGTACCTACAGAGGTTTATAACATATACAGGTATACTATATATATATATGTCAAGAATAGCAGAAATGTGAGAATGAACACATAGTGAGAATGAAATTGTATTAGTCTTTCTATATTTTAATGGAATTAGGTTAGTGTTAATTTTAAGTAGAGTATGATATGATGCATATTATAATTCTTACAGCAATTGCTCAGTAAATAACTAAAAAAAAAAATGGCCCAAAGTTTAAGGATTCTGAGAAGGTTAGGAAAATTAGTTATAAACAAATCACATCCATAACACTGAGGTACAATTTAAGTTTGCTTTTACAATTTTGTAGAATCAAGAACACAGGCTTACCTGAGATACACCTGTCATGTGCCAATGAAATCAAAGGCACATTGACTTTTCCTATGTAAATATTCTCCTGGGTATCACTATCATCAAACACATAAAAACTCAGAGACTCTGACTTAAGGTATCGATCCAAATCCATATTCATTGGCACTGGGAAACACATATGATCATCAAACTGTGGATCATTGCTACTGGGAATGATGGCTGTATCATGGTCTGCAAAATCAAAAAACTTGTACACAACATATGGGTGTGGCTGCAGGTGGCGAGCTCGGGACTGCAGGTTGTTGCAACATCTTATTGTAATGTCAAGTTCATTTAAGTTGCCTTCTGTGGAATCTGTTGAACTGAGCTGAGCAGTTTTAGGTACTTGCTGACTTAACTGGAAAAACATACATATTTATATTATAGAAATAATACAATTAAAAGATAAACAGCAGCTGCCAACCCCCAAACAAAATAATTTTGTAAATGGACAGAAGCTGCATAATTTCATTCAAAGTTAATTTATCAGTTAAGGTAAAAAAAACCCACTTTTGATTCTTATTTAAAACCATATGTGGACAGATGATCCTGTGCTATTAGCAACAAACATAGGAGATTGAGAAGGTATGTAGAAATTGGTGTTAAAGCCAAAACCAACCAAGAAAAGAGTTATTAATTCTATTTAATAACCAGAGACTACAGTGAGTGATAGGTCTAAAGAAGAATGCCCTAACCAGAGGAGATTCATCGCTTGTCCACAGTGATAATTCTGTTATATTTGGGGTTGGCTCTCATCCTGAACCACTGGGGTTTGAAGAAGCAGATATATAAGGCCAAGATTAGCCAGTGTATCAAAGTCCAACCTCAATAAGAACAAGAAAAATATGGGAGGGCTAAAAAGCAAGGTTTGGGAGGACATTTTGGAAGAGAGATGAGCAGCAGAAGTTATCAGGCAGAGCTGGGAACTACTCTATGGTTCCTTATGGAAATTCTACTAAGAGGGCCACCACACAAGTATTTTGGAAAATAACTGCACTAAACAGTAAATCTTCCATAATTGATATATATAGGACAAAGAAAATGCTAGTGTTTCAGTGTCCCTGTTTAGTTTAGTGTTGGAGAATTCTCTCCTTTCCACGAGGAACTCCTCTGTATTTCTGAGTCTGGATTGAATAGATGAGACCCCTAACTAGGAGACTTAATTGGAGAAGGCCAAATAGAGTCAGAGTCAAAATCTTCTTAGTAGAGATATCTGGTGGGTTGGAGTGGAGAAACCTGAGAAAGGAAATCACAATTCTGTGTTCCCAGGCTAGTCTGCACTCAGTTATGGAAGGCTGAGTGGAATGATTTTTAAAAGTACCACCTGCACTGACATCCTCAAATCCATCCATAAAAGCTAAAATTCCACCAGTAAATGAAAGCCAGAATCTGGGAGTCTAAAAACCTTTAAAATACAAAAATCAAACAAATAATCCGGTTTCCTTGTTTCTAATTCCCATTTCTTTCGGCATTTCCCAAAGTGTATTATGAAGAATATTAGCCAGAAAGATGATCTCTGGGAAGCAAGTGCTATTCTTTCTCAAGTTATGTTAGTAATGGTTCTTTAAGTGAAAGTCACAGAAACCAATCCATTGAGCAGAAATACCACACAGAGGAAGGTTATAAGGACTTTTCATGGAACTATACAGCAGAAATGTGGCTGGACCTTAGGAAGGTAGTAGGACTGGTATACTACTAAAATTTACTTTCTCTTTGGTCTCTATTTTTCTCATAATACTTGCTAATTGTTCTTTCTCCTTGGATCCATTTTTTCCCCCTTTGCTGACTATAATGGTAGAAAATGGCTGCCAATTACTCCCAATTTTACATGTTTTAAGCATCATGAGTCTTGCTTTCTCTTGGTTTCAGAAAGCAGAATCTGATTGGCCCAACTGGAGTCAAGCAGATATTCTGTAATCAGTTATATAATTACATAGGGAGTGTGAGAAAATGAGATAATTTAATAGAAAACTGAACAATGGGGGGAAAGGTCCCATGAATTGGGGAAGGGTCAGTTCTAAGAACAAAGAAAGTAAGATATTTATGAGTTGAGTCAACCTTCCAAAATATTTCTACTATAACACCTTCCTCTGTTATGCAACATAAGTGCATACCTTATGTTTCCTGTTGAAATTCATATATACAAGAAATCTTAAGTCAAGAATCCTATTTAACTTTGCTCAATTCTGTGCTTTCTACATTCACTGGATCATGGAATTCATTTAGGAATATGATCATTAAGACTCCATGAAACATGGTTTAGGAAATGCTAACCTGGGGAATTGCATTTAAACTCCCAGTTCTTAGCAAGAAAATATACATTTTGTATTTGACTTTGCATTTCAGAAACCCAATTTTTGAGGAAACAGTTTGAAAGAAAGAAAATAATTGATATTCCAAGAATAGTTATTTGCTTTCTTAACAGTAGAACTTGTTAATGAAAGACTTGATGTGTGGTAACAGTACTGAAATTATATAACCCCAAACTGTCCTGGTAGTACAAGGGAATTCTTTTGTATTGATGTTCTGTATCTTCATTGTGGTGATTGTTATATGAATTGTGACATGTGACAAAACTGCATAAAATGACTATACACATGTTTACATACACATACACAAATGCCTGCATGTAACAACTGATAAAAATCTGAATAAGGTAGATAGCCTATTATACCAATATCAATTTCCTGGTTTTGATATTAAGCCATAGTTCTGTAAGGTGTTACAACTTGGAGAAACTGGGTGAAGCACACACAGGACCTCACTGTACTATTTTTGCTACTTCCTATAAGACTATGATTATTCCAAAATAAGAAGTTGAAAAAAGCCACTTGAAGGCTGTGAAAGAAAATGATTTCAATTTAAAGCCTGATATATAAGAGAATATTATAAAATTTCTATGTAATAAAAGGGTTCTAAAGTCAATAAAGCTTACCGATTGCATTTGCTCTGGCCCCTTAAAATTTGATGTTATATATCCCAAAGCCTTCGCTCGTTCTCGATAAAGTCGAATTGCTTGATCCATGGGAACTCTTAATTGGAACCAGTATTCTACTGTGCCAAAATTTGGGATGTCTCCTTTAGTTCCTACAAGTCAATACATAACCCACTGTTAAAACAGTCACATAAATGAAATATATATAAGTAAAAGATACATCAATGGTGTTATGCATTAAAACTATAAATTTTATACAGTTCAATGATATGATTTGCACAAATGATGTATGATTGGCAAATAACAGATGAAGAAAAGAGTTACTTTTGGGGTATGGGTTTCATTGTATGTTAAATATTATTTAAAAACTATGTCAAATTATGATTTGGGATATATCATACCATTTCAATCCTTCTGAAATATAAAGAAAAATGTAAATATTGAATCAGATACTCCCCAGATTCTTTTTGATGCTATAGTACTTTTATTTAAACAAGTTGTACTCAATATAGCCTGACATTTGCAATATGCAACCTCAAAATTATAAATATGACATTTCAAATTTTAATTCAACTTTGGGAAATTCTTTGGCATTTTTCCATTTCTTTACTGTACCAAGTACTGGGGGAAAAGTTGTATGATATTTGCCCTGCATACTCTTGTTATTCCTCTGTGAAGACTTATCCTCTGTGGAGGTTCAACAGCTCTGTACTTCCTTCACAGACTTTGTATGTCCTCATTAGAGCACTGATGGCTCTGGCCTGTCTACTCACAACTGTATAGTCTGTACACCACAATGAAAGTTTCTTGAGGGCAAGGAATGTAGTTTTCACCAATATACTCCTACCATAGGGACTAGCACATAATAGATACTCAATATTTGTCTAGTAGAGAATATTGTATACATAAACTTCTCTGAACACATCATGTTATTAAAACTCTACTCCTACCTCATAAATTTCTTTTATTCAACCATGATTTAACATCTAACATTATTTATAAAATGTAATAGAAGAATATCAATGCATACATATTTGGTTGCATATGCATAAAAAATCTTTGGTGAGGGGGTTCAGGGGTGTCTGGAGACAGGAGAGGATAAGATACCTACATCATTTTGACTTTTAAGTCATAAATATATTATCTATGTCATCAACCACTCAATCAGTAAAATAAAATCCCTTTCCAGACACAAAATCAACACTGTTCCTTCTTAAAATGGTTTTTCTACTTGGCTTCTGGGATGCCATATACTTTCAGTTTTCCTCCTATACCACTGGTCACCCCTCAGTTTCCTTTTCAGGCTCTTTTTAAAAAAAGTTATTCTGATTTGTTATATATGATGGGAGAATGCTATTCATTTCATATTACACATATAGAGCACAATTTTTGAAGACACTGATTGTACACAAAGTATTTTCACACCATTCATGTCTTATACATGTACTTAGGGTAATGATATCCATCTCATGCCACCATCTTTCCTACCCCTATGCCTCCTCCCTTAACCTCCCTTCCCCTTTGCCCTATCTAAAATTCCTCCATTCCTCCCATGCTCCCTCCACCTCCATTATGGATCAGCATCCACATATCAGAGAAAACATTCAACATTTGGTTTTTGGAGATTGGCTTACTTCAGTTAGCATAATATTCTCCAACTCCGTCCATTTGCCTGCAAATGCCATGATTTTGTTCTCTTTTAATGCTGAGTAATATTCCATTGTATATCTACACCACAGTTTCATTATCGATTCATCTACTGAAGGGCATCTAGGTTGGTTTCACAATTTAGCTATTGTGAATTGTGCTGCTATAAACATTGATGTGGCTGGGTCCCTGTAGTATGCTCTTTTTAAGTTCTTTGGGTATAAACCAAGGAGTGGGATAGTTGGGTCAAATGATGGTTCCATTCCCAGTTTTCCAAGGAATCTCTATACTGCTTTCCAGATTGGCTGCGACAATTTGCAGTCCCACCAGCAGTGTATGAGTGTGCCTTTTCCCCCACATCCTTGCCAACACTTATTGTTGTTTGTATTCATAACAGCTGCCATTCTGACTGGAGTGAGATGAAATCTTCGAGTAGTTTTGATTTGCATTTCTCTAATTGCTAGAGATGTTGAACATTTTTTCATGTTTGTTGATTGATTGTATATCCTCTTCCAAGAAGTGTCTGTTCAGTTCCTTGGCCCATTTATCTATTGGGTTGTTTGTTTTTTTGGTGTTAAGGTTTTTGAGTGCTTTATATATCCTTGAGATTAGTGCTCTACCTGATGTGCTTGTGGTAAAGATTTGCTCCCATTCTGTAGGCTCTCTATTCACCTTATTGTTTCTTTTGTTGAGAAGAAGCTTTTTAGTTTGAATCCACCCCCATTTATTGATTCTTGGTTTTAATTCTTGCGCTACAGGAGTTTTATTAAGAAATCTGGGGCCTAATCTGACATGATGGAGATTTGGGCCTACTTTTTCTTCCATCAGGTGCAAGGTCTCTGGTTTAATTCCTAGGTCCTTCAGGCTCTTCCTTTTCCTGTTTCTTAAATGTTGGAGTCCCATTTATCAACCCTAAACTCCTATGACCTATATTGCTCTAAAGTGTGCTCTGATTGGCTTTTTAATTTAATTTCACCTTTACTCCAGTTACAGGCCACCTTTCTGCCCCTACAACACGTCAGGTTTGTTCCTCTCTCAGATCTCTGGTTTTGCAATTTCCCCTGCCTGAAACATTCTTCCCCTGCATCCTGGCATGGAACTTCATTCAGGTCTTTATCAACATCACCCTCTTGAGGAAGCTTTCATCTCAAACTAGCAATCTTCCATCCCTCTGTTAGCTTCTTGCTCAAGTTATTTTTCATATCTGAATATAATTATTTATTTGTTTTATTGGCTATTTTCCTTGCTAGAAGGTTAGCTAAGCTATCTGAGAATACAAGTTTTGTCTGTCTTACTTATCACTGACCAGTATTCTTAGTATTTAGTAAGTGGTAACACAATGTTGTCAAAAAAAAAAAAAAATGATGAATGTACTGTAACTGTTTAATCAAACAAGGGTATCAATATGATAAACAAACATCTGAAGTAATAAGTTTTTAAACACTAAATAGCTATTTTACTGATGTAGATAGAGAACCTTGTCCCTATCCAAAAGGCACCTTTAATGTATAAGATACTAATGTAGAATAACAATAGATAACTCAAATTAGTGATCTAAACATTTGAAGCCTATAAACTGTACTTACCAACCAAACTTGCTGTGCAAAATATTCGACCGCTTTTTTCTAGAATTTCATGGAATCTCAATTGACATGCTGCAAGTGTTTCATAATCTGTGCTGTGAGCTTGGTGGACTTCAAGTGTGACAGTATTCTTCTGAATATAATGTAAAAATAAGTCGTTAACATGAACAAGATATTGAGAAGTGAAGTTATATTCTGGGTGAAGGCCTTGAACTATGGGAGTTGTCTGTAGTTCAAAATCATAGAAAGCATAGGTACAGAAAGTGACAGGCTCTTTATCTCCAGATGCCTGTAAAACTTCAGAAGAAAAGATTACTTTGTTGATGTGGATTTCAAATAGATTTTCGCCTCGTTCTAGATGGATGGTTTCATCAAATTCATCGACAGAGTCATCTGGCATGATTTCTGGTTTAAATTTGTACTGTTTGGTGCCATAGGCAATATCCTTTAATTGGGCTACAAGAGAAGACACATAGTTTAGAGATTTTAAAATATTGACATATGAAAATGCAAACTTGTATTTGAAGCAGTCGGACATTTGAGTGCTTTTAGTGGATAATCTCAATCTTAAATTCTATGACTATACCATTTTTCTTGTTTTGATACATCATTTGTTAAACAATAACAAATTATAACTTCAAAATACACACAAGTATAATTTGTCAACTTATAATACAAAGTTTTTAAAAATTACAACTTTAGTTGTAATATAGCCAAAGCCAGCAAAAGGAAAAAGAAAAGCAGGTTTCTGAATGAACAGCTGAGGTCACTATTTTGTTTCACCTGCTCCTCCACCTTTTCTTTGTCCATTACCTTCTCTCCTTAATTTCTCTTTTCTCAGGCTCCTTTCCTTTAGAGTGATAGGTTACATGTTTCTCCTGTGCGGGGTGAAGTGTATGTTTATTGTCTTCATTATAGTAATGGTTTCACAGTTGTACACACAAGCCCAAACTCACCAAAATGTATACTTTAAATGTATCTTTTAAAGTACATTAACTATACTTCTTTAAAGCTATTTTTAAAAAGATCTCTTTTTATTTACATTTTCCCCTACTGTTACACTCAAGTTTCTATAAAGAATAATGTATGTGCGTGTCTCCAACTACTCATGTAAACCACATTGCCTTACTTTTCCATAAAACTACGGCAGAAAATATCAGCAATAACCAATTAATTGCTAGACTCAATGGATACTGGACCCTGTACTATTTGTTTTCTTTGCTTCTATTGAGACTGATGAAACTATCCCTTCTGTGAACTTCTATCTTGGCTTCCATGTCATTATTTCCCCTGCCCTTCCTTTTCTTTCTCTGCTAGTTTTCTGGGGTTCTGCTTTCAATTCTCTTATTAGTCGACATATTCTCATGGGTCATCTCATTTACTTTTATGACTTTTGTTATAATCAGCATGCTGAAAGCTTCCATATTTCTATTTTTAACTCAGATTTTTTTCCTAAATTCCCGACCCATATATCTAATGTTTTACTTCACCCTCTATCTTATAGAATCCCGAAGGCACTTCAAATTCAGTATATCCAAAACAGAAGGTATCATACGGTTTTCTGGCTGTTTTTTTTTACTTTGAATCTCAAGAGGTTGGTGTTAACATTCATCCAGTTGCCCAGGTTAGACACCAGAGTCATCCTAGATTCCTTTTTTGGTTACTCTCACCATATCTTATAGGGTCACTACTATCCAACACTATTTCCTAAATCTTTATCAGATTTGTCCCTATTCTATCACCACTGTATCTATTTAATACCTTCAATTTACTATCTAGATTATTATGGAACTCAACATGTTTCCTTCCTTCATGTCTTACTCATTCTCCTAATACCAGGAGTATAATCTCCAAAATGCAATACTGAATATACTACTTTTACTTAGTGGTGAAGTCTAGTCTTTTGTGTGTGTGCATGTGTGTGGACTGTTTCTAAAGACTCCACACCTATTTTAGAGTTCCCCAAATCATTTTTCTTTGTGTGCTAGGGATTGAACACAGGACCTCATACATGCTAGGGAAAGCACCCTACCATCAAGCCACATCTCCAGTCCTTTTACCTGAATCTTGAGGTAGGAAGAGGCATTCTCTCATCAGTGTTTTCTTAATACCTGCTATGGTTTGAATGTGTTTCCCCAAGTTCATGTGTTGGAAACTTAATCCCCTATGCAACAGTGTCGAGAGGCAGAATCTTTAAGATGCAATTAGGCCATAGAGGCTCTACCTTCATGAATGGCTTCATGTCATAATCATGGGAGTGGGTTTGATATCATAAGAGTGGGTTTACTATAAAAGTGAATTTGGTCTCTTCTTGCTTTCCCTTTGTGCATGTTCTTTTGCCCTTCTGCCTTCTGCTATGGCCCTTGACATGAAGGTCCCTCAAGGTGAACTTCCCAGCCTTACAACTGTGAGAAATAAATCTCTGGGTCTGGGGTTATAGCTCAGTGGTAGAACATGTGTTTAGCATTCACAAGACCCTCAGTTCAATCTTCAGCACCAAGAAAAAATACCCTTGAGGGTGGTGCCTCAGTTTTTTTCCTATTTGTATTCTTTACTGGCTAGCACTTTGCTTAGGATGCATTAGAGACTTGATCATGTTTACTGAATAAGTCAATGAATTTAAGAGACATATAAAACATACTTGTAAAAGTTTGTTAAGTTTTGAAAAGAATGAAAATTCTTAACTCTGTGACCTCCCTTTTAACCAAGAAAGTTCCATTAAGCAAATTTTTATTGAGTACTACTTGGAAGAAAAGGTACACACTGCTTCTCGACTTTTGGAAAGCCTTGTTCAGTCAGATAAAGATATTTATTTTGCCCTTCTTCATAGATCAGAAGTTTTAAAAGTATGGTGCAGGCACCTCTGAGGGTCTCTAAAACTGTTTTAGGGGGTCGATGAGGACAAAACTAATTTCATACTACTACCAAGATGTTATTTGCCTTTTTCATTTTATTGTCTTACATGTGTATAATGAAGTTTCTCAAAGACTACATGATATGTGTTATTAAGACAGATTAAATGCAGAAACAGATGTAATAATCCAGCTGTTTTCTATTAAGTCAGATCCTAAAAAGATTTGCAAAACATTAAAAATTTTTAAAAATTAAAAATAATGCTACTCTACTCATATATATACATATATATATAATATATATATATATATATATATATATATATATATATATTTTTTTTTTTTTTTTTTTTTGGGTAAACAGAACTTTTAAAAATAAATACTAGGGCTGAAGTTGTGGCTCAGTGGCAGAGTGCTTGCCTGGCACGTGTGAGGCCCTGGATTTGATCCTCAGCACCACATAAAAAAATAAATAAAAATAAAGGTATTGTGTCCAACTACAACTTAAAAATAAATGTTCGAAAAAACAAATACTATAATTAATGTTAACATACAATAGGTTTATTATTATTTTAACATGAATTAGAAATATTTAAAAATTTTCTCGCTTGATTTTTAATATGATAAATATCAAAAAGTATATATTGTGAGAAAAAGGCCTCTATGATCATAAATAAGTTTAAGAGGGTAAAGTTACTGCTGGCACAGATGACTAAGTATTATACAGCAGTGGACATGAAAGAGTCGAGTACCCATCAGTGTAGAACTTATATGGTGGTTACAGTGAATATGCAAAACTCTAACAGCTGAGGAACACTTATATAATCCCTACACATATATTTTCTGAGTACCTGAGGGGAAAACTGGGGAGGTAAGTGCTGTGCTAGCCATATGAAGCCTCACACCGGCATCTGAATAGCTTGCAGTCATTTCTAACCATAAAGAATCATGGGCCCCCAAATCACTAGGGGTGGGACTCCATAAGCCACAATTTAGATGGGTTCCTCAGATTATTCTCATACTTGCTAAAGTTTGAAAATCACTGCAAGGACATTTTAGGTAGAGAGATGGTTAGGAGTAATCAGAGCCAGGTTCCTGACATGGGGGAGCACTGAGTTTGATTTTGAAGCACAGAAGGGTCTATGTTGAGGTCAAGGTGGAAAGAAGGTTTAGACAGAACAAACTGTAAGAACAAAAGCAGGATGCTGGAACTGAGCAAGATGAAGGAACCTAAGAGGAAGAAAGCCTATTTGGTGAGGAGTGTAAGTTGCTTAGAAGGGAAATAACAAACGTGGTGTTAAATTTGAGCCTGTGGTACTTTATGAAGTACTCTGAAATCTTGCCTGCAACAATGAAGCAGTAGGGAATTACTAAAACTTCTTAAGCAGAAAAGAATCAGATGAAAGAGCTTTTCTGGTAACTTATTATTATAGCTATGAATTTGGAAAAATACAGCAAAAAGATACTGTGAGTGAAGATTTGGATGACATTTTCAGCCATTATAAGATCCATTCCTCTAGTTACTGTGTATACGGTACCTTCTAGTTTCTGGATGCGTGCAGCCCTGACATCAAGAAGATGAACATATTGTTCCACTTTAAGTTCATAATCTTGCTGCAAACTTTCCATCTTATGGGTCACTGCCTCAACTTCCATCTAAAAAACAAGAGCACATAAACTTCAATACTATAATTAGTTCCATTTTCATTTATCAAAGTTACTATGATTCAAGCATTTTCTAGATCCTGGGAATACCAGGTCCTATAAACTATGGTTTCCTGATCTCATATAGCTTACAGTTTAGAAAATTATACTTGGCAATGTTCACAAATAAGAAGTAAAGTAAATAAAACTCTGGATTCCTTTTTATGGAGATGAGTTTCTGTTTTATTAAAAGCTAATGTAAAGCCTGGCATGGTGGTGCTTGCCTGTAATCCTGGCTACTTGGAGGGCTGAGGCAGGAGGATCCCAAGTTTGAGGTTAGGGAGGGCAACTTATTGAGTCCCTGTTTATAAAAGAAAAGAAGAAAACAAACAAACAAACAAACATAAGGTGGTCCACTGCTACTATTAATTGCCCTAAACCAGGGACTTATTTGTTTTTAGACTATTTCTTTTTTTTAAATGTTTTATATTTTAGTTTTAGGTGGACACACAATCTTTTATTTTATTTTTATGTGGTGCTGAGGATCGAACCCAGTGCCTCATGCATTCTGGGTGAGCACTCTACCACTGAGCCACAACCCAGCCCCTGTTTTTAGACTATTTCTAACCACCTAGTCACAAGACTAAATTACAGGGATGTGGTAATATATAATAAGAGGTGGCAATAGATAATAGGATATAATAGATGAATACATGATAACACATATGTTTAAGAAAAGTAAATCATCAGGAGAACAGCATAGAAAACCTACTCTCTTGATTTAGTACAGAGTGTACTACTTACCTGATAATCTTTGTTAATTTTATGCTGCATGATTAGCATGTTTCTTGTCTTTTCAAGTTCTTGCACTGTTTCTGCATGAGTTGCTTGCAGCTCTCTCATGGAGCGTTCCAGATCTTTATTAATTTTACTGTCTACTTTCTCTAAAAATGAAAGGTCTCCATTTTTTTGTTCTTTTTGAGCCTAAAACAAAAACATGTTTATTACTGAAGAATTTCTAAAATGTGACCGTGTGAATTAATGTAGATCAAGCAGGAAACAATTATTGAAAACATGTATTCAATTTTTTCCATTAGGAATACAGCAGTTCTAAAACATATTTGCATAGATATTTGAACAATTTAAAAAATTAAAAAACAGTTTATTACCTCATGACATAAAAAAGAATCATTATTTATTTCTCTTTAATTAAAATGTACACTATGATCTAAAAAGGAAGTAAGTGTGTATTTTTGTGTCTTCTTGTGAGTATCAGTGTATCCCAGAACTAGAAAATTGTTATATTTACAATTCAGTATTTTACTTGAGATAACAGGGTGTAAACCAAGGCCTCTTAGGGCAGAAAATTGTTGATTAGTTTTTTATTGTGAGACAGGCAAAAATAAAATGTTTAACATAATTAAAGGAAGTGCTTTAAACACGAGTTTTTGATGTTTACTTTATTGTAATTTTGATGTCATTATGAAATATGCATTTGCTGCAACTAAATGTCATCTGAACACTTTCATGAGTCTTAGTAGATACACGTCCTGTGTGTGTGTGAAAAATGCACTAAGTTTCAGAAGATGCAAAAATAATTCACTTTCCAAATGCAAGGGTTACAGATAAAGGTCATCAGTATATTGAAATAGTTTTATGTACATAAAACTCCAAGGGTGTAGTTCAGAAAGTTACCTTTATAAGCAGGAGAGCTTCACTTAGTTCATCAGCATTAATATCACTCTCCTGCAACAGATTAAGTAAAAGTTCACAATGAAATATTAATGGAAAGTTAAGAGAAATTCCAACTACTCAGTTTTTTTCTAATGGAATATAAGGTGTCTGTTACCATGACTTAATAAACTAAGTATCAGAGACAATCCAACTATTGAGAATATCCTCATAGAATATAAGCTTCCTGATACCATGAGTTAAAAAACCAAGTCATATGTTCATAATCTTTTGCTTTGAAATTATAGTATTTTTTCTGTGCTAAAACATGTACATGTGATTTTTGAGTTTATTTCCTAAATAAGAAATAGTTCACCTGGTTGAAAAACTTCATGTGGTTTTTAAGTTCATCGAGTTGTTGCTTTTGTTCCAGACACTGTAACTGAAGTCCTCTATTCTCTTGAATGAGTTTTTCATTTTGGTCTTAAAAATAAAGTCAACACAATTAGAAAGGTAAGTGAGAATTAGGCCTAAGAACACATTTTAAATTAATTTAATTCCTGATAAGCCCTAAGCCTGATCTAGTATTGTTCAGGTCAAAGAGAAAATTGAGCTAGCACCTAAACAAAGGCAGCAGGGGAATAAGGAACAAACGAACACTATCATGTGTCTACCATATGATTCACTTGCTTATCAAAAACTTAAGTTCACAGTATTAATATAAGGAAATTGTGGCTTCTGGGACTTCAAAGGCAAGTTCTATTTAAAATGCCTAAGAATATATGTTTCTAAATCTATAATTTTTACTTACTTATTAAGGGTCCTGAAAGGCATGCAAAAATAAAAAAAAAAAAGTTTTGTCTATAGTTTTCTAATCCTCCTTTGAATTTTCTTTCCCCAACTCAGCATAAAGTTTTTGTATTATGACAATTTTTCTGATAAGCTCTGGATCCATAATTTAATCAACCATACTTCTAACCAATCTGTTCCAATAGGAGAAACAGATTCTCAACCAGCGCAAGATACTCAATAATGATTCGTATGTGTTCTTTATTCACTATGTTCATGCTATTAATTAATAGGACATGGATGTAGAGCTATTGTTAAGGGATGGATATAAGTTACTTTTGCCGAGGCACTCATTCGCAAGATTGTAAAGTAGAGCTACAGAATAGAGCGAATTCATAAAGACTATTTTTTTTTTACTCTGCATTAAATATGTTAAGCATTGTTTTAAAAAAGCACAACAGCTAGCAACAAATCCACTGCAGATTTGAGCTTCGTGCTTCTCAGTGCACTCTGCACTAGAGTTCACCCTTTGCTGACTCTCTGTGGACTAACTCTAAACCATGTCATCCAAAGTGTCTCCACTAATTTCATTCTGCTCTCAATGATTTATGTTTATCATAAGTCCTCAACTTAGGTTGTACATTTTTGTTTCCTTTCCTTAAGAAAAAAAAAAAAAGAAAGAAATCAACACATTTGCCAAGAATTCTTTCCATGAATGCATTTGCATTCTGACTGCATTTTCTACAAAAATATGTTTCTGCCTTTTATAAGGCTTTGTGTTCTCAAGCTATAAATACTACATATAAGTAAAAATGTTAAGTTACACAGTTAAGAAGTAATAAACTGAATTTGCATGTTTTAAATATTTTCTGGCAGTCTCAGAAGTTACAAAAAATTACAACCTTAAGATACAAAGAGTTGCAGAGACAATTTAATCTCAAATATATAATAAGCACTTTTATCGCATTAATAGAAGGTTAAAAGGTCATCCTATGGAATAAGTTACTTTTATACAGTAAACTAGCAGAATTTCCAAATATGAAAGATACTCGGAAATTTTGAAGATAAAGGTCCAACACCTGACATTTCAACTGAAAATTAGGATTAATAATAAATAAGAGTTCTTATGAGATAAACTAACTCTTTTGGTTAAGGAGTAGAATATGTTGATTAGGTTAAAACAACAACTAGATAGAATGATTAAGAAAAACAAAAACAAAAAACCAAAGTAAATACAGTCAGAAGTAAAAAGTAAAACCAAAAATACTGAGGATAATACAATTTTATTCTATGGTCAAAACAAGACATTTAGGGGTTCTAAAAATGAGCTATGGTATAAAGAACATGGTTGTTCCACCTTAATCTAGTCACAGTGTGAATTTTGATCATTATTTGTATGCTTCAATTTTTCTATCCTTTTAAATTTTCAGAGCAGAGTTCTTAAGAATGATATGTTAATGGGTATGAATAAACTTAAACGTTTCCATTCTTTACTCATTTCTGTTTCAACAACTATGTCTCCATTCACTGATATTTTTAAAACTGGGCATTATTAGTAGGAAAATAACTTAGTAGGAGACATTACTGAGTACCAGTAACCTTTTCTTTACTGAATTTATGTAGACTTATACATTATATTTTTCCTTTCTTAAACTGTTTATTGAGGATATAACTCTTGGATCTTTAAAAAGTACTGAAACGCCAACAGTTCAAAGAGGAAATAGACTTGCTGAATTATAATATGAAAAATCAAAGCACTCTGTACAAGATGAAAAATAACCTCCTTACCTTATGATTTGACAAAAAGCAGGTTAAGCTAAACAGCATTTTATTCAAATGAGATAACATTTCACTCTTTTAAACTTATGTTCTTCTAGCACACCATTAATAAGCAGAGTGCAGAGAACAATTCAACTAAACAATTTTCAGAGCTCCTTTGTGCTAATATCTTCAGCTGTGATCAATATAACCATACGCATTATGCTGAATTATGCATTTCAGCTAAAGATAGAAAGGAACTTTCAAAAGCAAGCCCTTAAACACATGCAGTTAATTTAAGCATTAACCAAATGCAAACTGCATTTACATATCCTTCCCCCGCATATTCGCACAATCTGAAACTAATTTGTACCTTGAATAAAGAGGTGAGTATTCTCTAAAAATAATTTGCCATTTAGATGAATGACTACAAGAAGCCAGGGAAACATCTTCTGGCAAAGAACACTTGCTACATGAAAAGGTAAATGTGTGAGGAGTGAGGAGAGCTCAAAGTAAAATTAACCAACTTCAAAATTTGTAACATAATAAAAAAACTTTCTCAATATTAAAATATTTTCTTAAATAGAAAATTTCATTTTTAAAATTTACTGTTTCCCTGGAAAAAAATGGTTAAAGGCTGCAACATTTTTCTTATAATTTATCGTAATATGTTTACAAAGAAACAAAAACTTAAATCCTCGGACCTGTGAATTTGAACTAGTCAAAGAAAAATAACTGGAAAATAACAGTTCTGAAAAATTTTATTTAGGAAATAATAATTGGATAAAAGTATAAAGATTTGTGTAGAAAATGTTGCTCATTGAAAAATTAAGTTACTTAAATATTCATCAATAGAAGGTTGTTAAATGAGCTATGGTACATCCACACTGGAAAACTATCACAGTCATTATAAATGTGATTTAAATTTATAGTCAAGAAACAATTTTACCTTATATACAAAAGCACATTATAAAACTATACACATATAGAAATAACTCTGAAAAGACATACATCAAATATAGCACTGATTATCCTGAGGGCTAAGAAATTGGGTGATATTTTGGATTTTATTTTCTGGACTTTAATTCACAGTGTGCCTAAGTTATTTTCATTATTCAAAAAAATTTCCCAGAGATATAAGAACCAGTGAGAGAGAGAGAGAGAGAGAGAGAGAGAGAGAGAGAGAGAGAGAGAATATGAGAATGGACTAAATGAATTAAAATACCTTTGTAATTATAATACTTAATAATTAAGAAGAACTCTCAGAATTAATTTAACAATAATAAACAGGTTAAAAAAAAACACTGAGATTTTACTTCCTTTAGAAGACTTTCTTTCCAAAGATGAATTAAGATGTCTAAAACAACATAGTTTTGATATCTAAAGAAATACAGAAAAGGATAGAAATAAAAAAGGTTTATTTCATTTAAGAAAGAGCAATTTATCTGTTTTTGGAAAAGTGAGAGGGAATATAGAGCACTTCCTCTTCCTTCAGTGAACAAGAATTTATTGAGCAACTGCTAAGACAAAACACTGTTAGGTATCTGACACTGCACATTAAAACCAGGAACCATGTATCTTTGACATCAAAACTTTCTTCACCAGGTCAGAAGATAATGCTGCCATTTTATTCTACTCACAATCTCCCAGAAAATTTCACACAGAAATCTATCAACTGATTTAATCACTTGGTGAATAAATATTGACTGCTTTTTTTTATTAGAATTCAGACCCTGTTGATTATAAGATTTATTAAAACATGAAAAAAATCTGACTACAATTTTAAAATGCTATCACTTATAAGATGTATTCCAGTTTTATACATATAAAAATGTGAAAAATAATGTTCCTTTTATTCAATAAGATAATGGCATTGTGATCTAAATCAATGAGAGTACTAACTACAAATATAATATTTTTTTACTGAGTTTATATTAAGCTTTTAAACATTCTCATGCAACTGAATTGCAAATGTTCCAAGGAAGCAACCTTATTATCACATTACTTGGTTTGTCTAGTAGATGAGCAAACAGATTACATCACTTGAATCAAATAATTCAGTTCCCCAATGGTGCATTTGCATGTACTATCTGTGTGTGTGTGTGTAATTCAGATGTCTTCTTTAATTATAATTACGTTACTTATATGAGACAAGAAAGGTAAGATTTGTACCTTATAACATCAAACCTATTAATGGTAATTATTTTGGCAGAGATTTTGATAAAGCTTCCTGGTATTTAAATTTACTGGCACAGAACAGAATAAGATGTCTCATTACCAGAGAGATTTTCCTGTTCAACCTACCAAAACCAACAAACAACTACTTCTGCCACTCTGTCATTTTACACCATTTTGTTTTTCCTCCCATTATATTTGATACCAACTGACATATTACAAATTCATATAATTATTGTCAGTTTCTACCTCTTAAATTTAAGTTTCATGAGGGCAAGAACTATGATTTATTAATTGCTGTATCCTCAGAACTTGGAAGAGTACCTAGTATATACTGGTGCTCAATAAATACTTGTTGACTGTTGAAGAAAGGCTCAGGCTGGCCTCAGAGAATGGTCCCTGTGATCCCAGCAACTCAGAAGGCTAAGGCAGGAAGATCCCAAGTTTGAGGTCAGCCTCAGCAATTCAGTGAGGCAGACCCTGTCTTAAAAATAAAATAAGACAAAATAAAATAAAAAGGGCTGTAGACGTAGTTCAGTGGTAAAGAGCCCCTGAGTTCAATCCTTATTACGAGAGGAGGAGGGGGGAAGGTCTCAGAATTTAGGAAAATTAAACAATTAAAGTAAACCTGAATAAAAGTAATTCTGAGAAAAAACAATTCCTTGGGCAAATATGCTAGCCTAAGTAAGGGAAATTTTGAGAAACAAATAAATTTACAAAAGTAGACAGCTGTTAATACAGGCTGCATCTCTAGTACGTATCAAGGCGACTGGCAAACAGTTGACACCACAAGAAGTTATTGATCGACTGGATGAATAAACATTAGATGTCTGAAATGAGTATGTCAGTAGTTATTTTATATGTACCTCTTTCAGTTTTTAATCTGTCAAGGATTTCAGTTTTGTCTGTTAAATCAGATTTTAAGGCAGTCTCGAGCTGAGCAATCTGTACTTTCAACTGCTGTTCCTTTAACTTCCATTGCTCTTCATGGGCAGCACTGAAGGCACTGCAAAACACACGTGACATGCAAGGAAAGCTTGGAAATCAGCTTCAACCGAAAATAATAAAGAGAAAAGCTTTTAGTGGCACAGAGACCACTGTCATCATGTCTTAGGAATTAAGTAAACATATGCTGGTCTGCTGCTGTTGAAACCAAGGCGCCTTTCTCAGGCTGCGGTTAGGGAACATGAAAGAGTTTGTGGGATGAGTAAAGGAACTGGCCTTAATTTAGAGCTCTAAAGTCAGAAAAGTTGGCAGTGTGCAGCTTTTGTGGGACTAGTAAAGGAATTCAGATACTGTACATACTCCAGAGGAATCCACAATTCCAAACCTCAGCAATTGACAACGAACACAACCATACTCTCCCACTTAAAAACCCTCTTAATACAGAGAAAAATGGACTTTCTACCTGATCTTTAATTCTGTGAAACTTTTAAAATGTCTTGGATAATAACATCTTAACAAAATACTGACTACCAAATGATAGCATACTGAATCACAGGCAGTAATTCTGATCTTAAGAAGTAGTGATAATGTAGTTTTGTCCTAAAAAACAAAAAGCAATAGGCTAAGAATTAAAAACTGTACTTGTAACACATGAATGGAATGAAAACCAATGCCCTGGTCCTAATAAGAATGTTGAAGATAGAAATATTATTCCTCAATAAAAGTACAGCAGCTTTAATTATGATTACAATCTGCTAATGATCAAGGCCTAGCATATCAGAAGGAAGAAACAGATAAAAAGTAACTAAATGACACACAGAAGGTGTGCAGTGGTTCCTGAATCCTGGTCTAAACAATGGTGCTAGACTAGCTGTACAGACACTTAGATTAAAAAATGAAGATCCCAAGTCTCAGGGACTCATATTTTTATAAAGCTCCCCAGGTGATAGCCAGGTTTTTGGAAACATTGATCTCAATTTGCATTTCATCAGAAAGCCATTATCTGTGAAGCTTGTTATGACTGAATAATCATCAGCAGCTTTGACCCTTCTACTTATTTTAAACATAGTAAATGAAATAAACATTTAAAAATCTAGTTTTCTACTGATGATGAAGTAAATAGAAAAGAAATGTATTATTTCAAGTTGCCCTTAATGCCACTCCCAGCAAGTCTTGAGGTTTTATTCCAAAAGGGATACTCTTCTGGAAGGCACAGCTTTCAAAAGAGTAAATTTTGTATTCATTTCACATTTTGAATACTTTTTATTGCAGTTAAAATGATATGACCTTGAAAACAAATGGAATTTTAGAAGTTCCTCTAAATATGACATCTGTTTCTTCTATGCTCTCATCTCACATATGGAAGCTTAAAAAAATTCATGAATCTGATATAACAATATTTTAAGTTAATTTTATCAAAGGTACAATTATATAGACACAAATGAGATCCAAACAAAATATATACTTTAAGTGCTAAATAAAGAATATTCCTTTACAAGTTCATTTTAAAATAAAGAACAAATATAATTTCTGTATCTAGCCAAATTATACATATACCAAACACACATATATGTGCATGAATGTTAGTACCTATATGTATGGGTGTGTAATACCTATATGTATGTGTGTATGTGTGTGTCTTGTATTATTAAAAACATGCACCACCTGGTGAAAAATTAGCATGATGAAACAGGCACAACTATACATTATATCAGATGCCAAAAATTAGAAACAGTAGTGTTCCAATAGCATTACTACCAGCAAAAAGATCACCAACAGCTAATCTGGCAAAAACATCAGAAGCTGTATGTGTTTAAATTAAGAACAATTTAGCAGCCTGGTTTTTCCAAACCCACAAAATGCTAGCGTAAATCAGCATAAGTCAATCTGAATTTAGTCCACTGCTATCTTCCCTCTAAATTTAGGATTACATTCCACTGGAGTTTCATGAGGAATTCCTTTTGAATTTACTGTACTCCTCTATGCTTGGAGCCATCTGTGTAACTATAAATGGTGAGCCACATCTGGCTCCATTTTCTTTGTGAGAGCTGTATACATGATTAAATCTGCATATAAGTACAGTCTTTGAGAAACTTTTATTCATGAAAATGTTTTTGTATATTGCCAATAGTGACAACTAAGGGAGGATGTTAGTTAGCATTTGTACCCATTTCACTGTTACATTATGTTACAAAGCGATAAAATGTCAGTCTGCAGTGGAGTGCCCCTGGTGCCTGTGGTCACTGGCATGTCCATTGGCAATCATGGGTTTCAGAATACTGTGAATATACACTCTTGATCAGAAACACGATAGGATCAAAATAAAAGCCAAAAAATTTCTCTCCATTCTCAGGTCTTGTCTTCTGATAGAAGAAATTCCATTTATTCTAATGTTCAAAGGCATCCTAATGTGAAAAATGAGTAAGAATAAACTATATCATCCATAAAGAAATCCATAGGTAGGAAAACTGCAGGGGACAGGTGCTCACTTTACAAAGAAAGTCTATGGGTATCAGCAGTGATCTTTTAAATTCTGAACAGTAGATGACAATTACAACATAAAAACTTTATCTACCCTGTTCTGAAAAAGGTTACTATCATCTTTTAAACACTGATGAACACACTTTAAAAACAGGCATTAGATCAGTGTCTCCCAAAGAGTTAGTGCCTTAAAACCATCTTCAGATTTTTCTGGATCTAACCTCATACTGTCTGCTGGAATTTTGGATGGTGGTGGTTAGGGAGCTGTGTGTGTGTGTGTGTGTGTGCACGCACGTGCGCATGAGAGTGTGTGTGAGTGTGTGTGTGTGTGTGTGTGTGTGTAGAGGTTCTGAAAATGTGGTGAAAACTACATTTTCATGTTTTCCAGGTTATTTGTACACATTCTAGTTGAAGGATCACTGCATTCATTAGTTACATGGCTCCAAAACTATACTAACTTCAAAAATGAAACACAGCTTTACCGTATTATAGTATAGAGTTTCTCTGGGACCAAATAGAAAGATTTAATTGCAAAAAAAATTTATTCTGAACTTTTAAATTGAACATTTCTTAAAGTTCTTATTTCTTGGCTTCATATAAAAAATGTTTTAGCATATTAAGACAGACTCATACTGAATACTAACATGAGGGTTTTATCTTACCACATGATCCTCTACTATGTCATATGTCAAGTAATAAACACATTCAAAATTTCATTTGAGAAAGGAAGATGAGAATGCAATGTGCAAATCATATTTTTCTCCTGAATACTAGCCAATTTTGAATAACAAACAAATACTTTCCTTTTTAAAACATGCTATCATTATGACTAAGCAAACAAGGAGTATATGTAGTTTTTGACGAACATTAGCTGTTGGCAATGATGAATAGCAGTGCAATGAAACAAAAGAGCTGTAAAGAATCTTAAGGACAATGTTGATTTTTGTAGTTTTTCCAACTATGCTTCTGAAAACTAATTTTAAAAAATACTATCAAGAGAATTTTCTAGTTCTATTTACTATTACATGTACTTGTTGGGTTTTGTGTTAAAGTGACATTAATTTTTTTGACATTAAATGTTTTGACACTCATTACAAACATTTACTTACATACACCTCATATAAAATTCAAGTGTGAGCAGCATAATGAGGTCTGTTTTTAGTGTGACAGGAAAAAAATGTAACTCAAGCATAAAACATTAAGGAAAAAACCTTCAAAGCCAGATTTACACTCTTAGATCATCTTCTAATATGGAAAGATAAAATTTCATGGTGATTAAGTAAATATGAGAAAAATATGCCTTGTCAAAATTCCATTTTTGCATTATTCCCAGCTAAGTTTGATGTTTTCTATTCCAAGAAAGTATGTTTAGTAACTTCTCAAATTGAGGAGAAGTGGAAAATTTAGAAGTAATGGCCAAATGGCACTTATTTGCTTGTATTTAGACCATGTTAAATTATTTGAAACTACAAAATGTTCAAGATAAATATAAATCAATAAAAATTTCTGAGTGTCTGACAGTTATTTTATTTTATGAATGTTTTCCAATGGCATTGAAATCAGAGATATAGAGAAGCACAGGGTGGAAAAACTTTTATTTTCACCTAAAGTTCAGAGTTAAAATAACTGGGTTTCGATCTCATACTAGAGTCTCAGAAATGCTGTGTAACTCTGCACAAGTCTTTTCATTTTTCTGGAGTCTTTTTTCCCTCATTTTTAAAACACAGGGTTGATATTATTTTTCTGCCATATGCAATCTGCATTTTGACATGTGAAATTTTCAAACACATAATACATCAATATAAATATACATATTATTCTATAGAGATGGAAATAAAAACCAGGATGCATAACAAATTCTTTAGGTAAAATTAATCAGGGTTGATGAAAAAGGGATCAGAATAAAACCCTGGGACCAAGTGATCCCAAAGGCCAAGGCAAATCCCATGTAAAGATTTTTAGCTACTTTACCTTTCCTGGAGGGCCCTGAATATTATTTTAACTGGTGTCTTACTGTTGATAACCCTTAATATATTAAGCCACTGTACAAAGATAGTAAGCACTAATAGGTAAACCACATCAATGATATAAATCACTGGAATAATGTTTAACATCAACCTGGGTAACTTCAAAGTAAATCAAAATAAATGCCTATCTCTACATTCTTTGGGTATGATAATTAAAAAAAATGTAAATTTGATTAATAAGATGTAAAACAGTTAAATATTTAAAGATGTATTTGTAGTTCAGATGGCTATTTTCAGAGGTTTCAGTGTATGAATGTCAGCTATAACATATCTATTTAAAGATGTCTGCTTTCATGTAAACTTGTATTTATCATTTATCAGTATCATATACTGAAACGATTTAAAAAATTGCACATACACACAGAGATATCAGTATCATTTAGCCAAACTTAGCTGTGGAGTAGAATTTTGTTTCTAACATTACCAGAAGGGATTAATTTCTAAAACACCATAATTATGAAGCAAATTAAAAACAAACATTGAAGCAGCCCCTTAAAATCTGTCTTGAGCTAAGATGCTTGTGTTTCTCTTTTTAAAGAACAAAGATAATTTCAATTGAACACCTTTATTTTCACCTAATACAATCATTCTTAGCTAATAACCTGGAGAGCCCAATGGCTTGTGTTCAAACACAAACTCTATTTCTTCATACTTTTAAGATTATGAAATACCTTCAGAGTTTCTTAATTTCGTTTTATGTTTCTTGTTTGCAAACTGGGCACATTCCAAGGTGTTATCAAGAATTTATAAAAATGAACGTAAAGTATTTAGCACAGTGTCTGTTAGCCTATAGCTTGTATTTAATAGATGACACTACTACTCAGGTTAAAAAACTTACAACCAATGCCTTAAAAAGCTTATTTTTCTTTTATGAAGTAAATGTATTTCCTGTTATCTGTTGTTGATCAATATTAGATATTCTGACAAGAAATGTTTGATATAAAAGGGAATAAAAGAACAGATGGAATCACGATTTACCTGTTATAAAGTTTATCATAGTTTTCTTTTAAAAGTTCCCGTTCCTTTTCTAAATCATTTATTCTATCCTGCAGCTAAAATGAAAAGAAAATTCACATTAGGGGATTATCATATAAACCTACACTGGGGTAAAAAAACCATATGAGAGGAGGATGTCTTGTTTCATTCTTGATTTCTAAATTGCAGCTGCTAACTTTACCACTTATACTGTCTGCATTTCATCCAGCATTGGTATTTTCCAAGTTGTTAAATAAACATGAAATTAATATTCCTGCTTTAATTTAGTAGAAAACGTATGCACTGCTTTATGGCAACATGTTCCAGAACTCAATAAAGAATGTGTTAAGAGCTTGCTGTTAAGTTCTGGGAAACAGAATATTTTTCACTTTCCACCATGATGAATTCCATCATTATATTCATTTTGTATTAATTTCCAATTGGCCCATAAAAAGTAAAATAATTAACTTTTACTTAAGTTTACTGTTCAAACAAATTATACCAATCACTATATTCTCTGAAGACACAGATTCTCACGTTACCTAGAATTCACAAATAGCCAGTAGCATACCTTATGAATAAATGAATAAATAAATAAAATAATGAAATAATCTTGGAATAATTATATCTTTATCACTAAAATGAGGATTTCTGTCCTCTAGTGTTTCAAGTTTTATTCATAAGTGCATTTTGTAGTCACTACTTTTTCCCATGGATCAGAGCACTCTTAAAATTTATCTCCATTGTCAACATTCTCCTTTGAGGCTAGGAAGAGATAGTAAAAGAATCTTCCTAATTTAGAATAGAACGTAAGCATCTTATTTAATTTCTGTTCTCCTTAGGAACAAGCTGTACAGGAAAAGATGGTGCTAGTTGGGAGACAAGAGTATCAACAATAAAAAAAAAAAAGGTTTTCAAACAAATTTCTAGAATAAAAATTAGTTTCACAGAATTGCTGATTTTGTAGAACATAATATCATCTCCTCAGATATATTTTTATAGTTTGGTTTTGATATCTCAAATGACTAATGTCACAGTTGAGAAAATTAAGTTCCATAGGTAATTTGCCGTGTTTTCATTTTACTCAAGGATCTTTAATCCTTTGGGAAAACAGTGGATCTAAGCACATTTGCAAGTATTGTTAAACACTGATTTGCCACTCATATATTGTATTTTGCTGTGTTCAAAACACCACCCATGTTGTTTACAATCTAAAAATAAAAAAAAAATCTTTGGGATGTTTCTATTTTACATTTTCAAACCAAATACAGAGAAGTTTTAAAAGCAACATATGGCTAAACTCTTTGGAAGTTTACCTCTTCTATTCTTCTTTCAGAAAATGTCATGGAATGTAATTGTTTCTCAAGACTGCAGCATTTTAAACGCTGCTCTTTGAGCTGCATATTTAGCTCATCTCCATTTGCCATCAAGGCATCATGGCTGATCCTGAGAGTTTTTTGCTTCTAAAAAACAAAAAGAATAATTTTTAAACATTATTTTTGGATTATGCTTTAAATAACTGATTACAATTCTGTAAGTGAATTTACTCTTGAAGTTCACATTATATAATTTATTCTTCACATCATAAACAATGTATGTGAGCTACTTACCCATAGAAGATGCTCTTAACCTAAGTGTGACGTGAGGAAGAAAATAAAGGGTTATCTTAGCATAGAGGCACATGATACATAATTGTTCCTGTCCTTTATTTGCTCCTAGTTTTTCAGTTGTTGAGAGTGACCAATAAGTAAATTGCTTTTAGCAATTAAAATGTTTTTTCTTTTTATTATAGTTACAGAGGTCAAAAATGCTGACCATTGATATTCAAAGGAAAGGATGTGCAACCACACTACATAAACAACCTTGGATAGATAGCTTTTAATTATAACAAAATTAAATTAAAATTTTCAGTTCTGTAAAATAGTTCAACTCTTCTTAATTTTTTAAAAAATGTTCTATTTATGAACATGATTTATATTCAGTTATGTATACTTAAATGTCACTTCTTTTATAAAAAGAGTCTTTTCATACTGCTGATTTTTTTTTTTTTAGTTCATTTAAAAGAAACATGGTTACTGAGCTACTTCAGGTTTATTATCTTGATGTCATTAGGCAATACCATCTTTAACCAATAACTTCTGGGCTTTCTACATTGAAGCAGTTGTACTTAACCACTCAAATCTCCTCTATGTCAATTACCCAAAAGAGATACATGTATCATAGCAGATACCTGTTATTATTGGTATATAAACAAATACTTGGGGTCACTGTTAAATAGAAATCAAAACAGTCAAAATGATAAGAGAAAATAAAATCATTTTCAAGTCCTTTTGCAATTCCCCACTTTAAAAACTGCTTTTGAACACATGTATTTTTCATTTTCCCCTTCTGTATATCTGCAGACAGCCAGCACTGTCATTCCTGCTCTCTAATTAGTATCTCTATTATAAACTCACACATTTATATAAAAGGTGATTATTCTTGGAATTTCAGGAGGTTCCTGCGGGATGGAAGACACTACTGAGTATGGTTGAGAAATATTTATCTATTTAATTCAATAGTTGAATTTAGGCTTCAGATGACCCTATGCTTTGCATCAATTTACTGCTTTCCTTGTTTCAGTACTTCAAAGAAAGTACTGCTTAATATAAATTCTGCTCATCTGGAATGTTTTGGAGTTCATTATTTCCAGAACCCAAGCTAATTATGCAGTGCCAATAGATAGGAGCTCTCTGATGCCACATTCCTGTGGGGCCACACTCACTGTTAAAACAACAATGGGGATGAAGAATCCTAGGAATTGTCACACTGAACTGTTGAGGTTTAAAATAAAAACACTGATTGCTGACATTATGGGTACTTGACTATCTTCTGATAATGTTTATGATCAACCAAACTAAACCCACATCAAAGAAGCATTTAATAGAACATGGTGACTGATGTATTCATATCTCTGGTCTATATATTTCATAAATGTTTAGAATTATATGCAAATATAATGGTAGCTTCAGTGCTATGAGCCTAAATTGCATGGAATTAAAAATAAATATTCATGGCATAAGATAATTTATGACAAATGTGTTTACTATTTTAAGATGACATAATATTTATAATAATCTAGGGAGTTATTTATTTATTTATTTAGTAATTAAGTTACAAATAACAAAAAATATATGAACAGGAATTATACACATTTGAGAATAAAAAAGAATGATTTGTAAAAATCACTTTTTTATTATGACCATTTTACTTTTAAAAAATGCAACTTGAACACTATTTTTCGAACACTTTGCATCTATACATAATAATAAGGTAAATTTTCACAGTACCTCTTGAAGCTGAAGAAACTTTCCTTCCATTACTGAAAGAGCATTGCTTTTCTCCACTAGTTGTTTATGAAGCTTAATCATTTCTACATTGTCCCGAATATTTGACCTTCAAAATTGTGTTTAAGAAGTAAAAAAAAAAAAAAATAAAAAACAAGTCAATAGGAGAAAAAGTAAGATGGAATCACATATTTACAATTAATGTTACTTGGAAAATATTTATACTCTTACATATCAGTTACTGAAGTTTTTAGATTATTACAAATAAAAGACAAATTTATTACTTTAAAGCCACCAATAATCATTCTTGAACTTGCATAAACAAACTCTTAAGTTTGAAGGGATCCTCAAAATTTATGACAATGGCACCTTTATGAAAATTGATAATATTTGGGGCTGGGGTTGTGGCTCAGCGGTAGAACGCTCGCCCAGCACATGCGGGGCACTGGGTTCAATCCTCCACACCACATAAAAATAAAATAAAGGTACTGTTTCCAACCACAACTAAAATAAAATATTTAAAAAATTGATAATATGGATTTAAAATCATTTTAGAGTGTCCTGAAAGATGGTATGAAAGTACATTAGCTTTTAGCACAATAATGGTTCTACCACCAAACTTTGCATTTATTGTAGGGCTATCATGTTCCCTTTCCCTAAATGAAAAATATGCAATATGGCCATTCGTCTTCCTACCACTCCCTCAAAGCAAATAGTATCATAAGATTACCATTCATTGTAGTTTCCTCTTGGTGTTTAAACTTTGCAAAATATTTCCAAAAAAAGTGACTTAGCATTTTATACTAATAATGCCCAAAGCTGGCATTTAAATATGTTGCAGATGTGCCTTTAGCTGTAAGAGATTATTTGATGTCCACAGGGTATACAGAAACCCTATATGCTGCAATACTATTTTGTATTTTTCCTACTGAGATTAAAGCAAATGTAGAATTTAAGAGGAAGATCTTGTTAAAGGTTAATCATAGATCTAAATGAATACCTGTTTTTTCAAAAGACATGATTTTCCTGACAGAAAAAGGTTTCTTAATTTAATGTTTTACATTCAAAACATGTCTTAAATTGTGAAGCTTGATTTTAAGATTTCATTCTTTAAGAAAAATATATAATTTTTCAAATTCAGAGAATGATTTCAGTATCTAAAGTAAGCAATTTTACTTCCAAAACTTATCTAGTGTACACATATTGGAAAAATTGTCACAATGCCCTACTGGAACCAGAAAATGGACTACAAAGCTCACACATCTGTAAACCAGCTGAGGACTTGAAATACTTAATTTTCCTCTTTGATATTTGAAAGTTCATTGTATTTTGGCATTGGACAGTTAGTTGTCCTCACACAGAAGATAAACAAGTCCAAGAACCTGGATTTTGCCCAGGGTACAGTCTTAACACAATGTTAAAATAATTATGTGTCTTAAACATGTTATCTAGCAGTTCTGAGCACATATTCAACAGTATGCTCATTGTTATTCCCTTCTATGTTACTTTTATTCACTAAAAAATATAATATGAAGAGAAAAATACATTTTGAATAAAGTACAAAAAAAATTCATACTCTTTCATATTTAGAAGATAAAATATAATTTACCCGTTTTCCCTAGACTTATTGTTTGACCACTTAAAGGTGAGTGACATTTATTGATATGAAAGGAAAGAAATAATTTCAAATGATTGAAATAATTTTAAATGTTTTCTTATATTTTCTGTCGTCTCTGATTTATTTTTAAAATTATTTTATTTTTCAGTGCTAGGGATTAAATCCAGGGCCTTGTATATGCTAGGCAAGGTCTCTGATATTTTGTTTTAAAGTAATATTTTCAAGAAGAATCAAATGTTTGAAAAATGACTACTGCTTACTGTTAGTAACAGCAATGAAATCTCAATAATCCATTCAGGCCGAAAAGTCATAAAAATACAGGTTTTAATCTTGAATTTTCTTTGTCAGACAAAGAAGAATAAGCATATTCTAGAAAATTTCAGTGATTCAATTGGGGAAAGCTTTCTTGAATTCTCCCCTAAACTCCTTCAGGTTTAAACTTTTCAAAATATTAGCAAGAAAAGTAACAAAACATTTTATACTAATAATGTTCAACAGTAGACATAAATGCAACATAAACATAGAATACAACAATTATAATATGGCATTTTGAAGTCAGCTTGACTTCAAAAAAACAGTATAATTATTATGGGACAATGCAAACTTTCAAGTCTTTAATAATTATATTTAAGTTTCAGTTTGAGGGGCTTTATATGTAATATTTATTGTTAAGGCTGTATGCTTTTCAAAGATAACAAGATGAAGAGAAGGGTAACTTGTTAAGCTAAAAAGTGTGGGATCAGAGAGAGACAGTACATATAAGTTAAAACCAGCAGTGTGATGAATATGGTGTGGCCTTGAAGAAGTTAGTACAATAAGGGCTGGGGATGTGGCTTAGTGGAAGAGTACTTGCCTAGTACATATGAGGCCCTGGATTTGATCCATATCACCATGCAAAAGAAAAAAGGCGGGGGGGGGGGAGAAAAGATACAATGAAATCACCTGAAACCTGACCACTGACTCAACATTTTTACATGGATGAAATATGGGAAAAGGATAAGGGTAGAAATGGCTGACAAAGAGGGCAGATGTCACTAAGATGAAAAGGAGTGTCAGAAGGATGTTGGAGGCAAGAGGGAGCCAGAGAGTTAGTGCTAAGTGACTAGTCATAGACCTTGAGGCTGTGGGGCAAGGCCTCAGGTTGGTCTCATTTAAAGAGAAGCCGGGCTAATTTCAAGAGCCAGAATATAGCACCAGAGAATCCCAACATCAAGTATATACACAAGACGCTAATAAAACAAAACAGAACAAAACAAAACAAAACTGTGAATAAACTGCTGAGAGATAAGGAGAGGAGAGGGAGGAGAGCAGAGGGGAAGTGCTGGGGGCTGAATTAGAGCAAGTTATATTCCATGCTTTTGTGAATATGTCAAAATGTAGTCTAATGTTCTATTAAAATATTTTATATGACCTCCACATAATATCTTTCTGCTCTTTTCCACTCACTATGATAGGAACACCAAATCTCCCAAATGATGACATTCTAACAGAGAGACCAATACGTGGTAAAAACATTCAGATGAACTCTACAGTCATGCTCCAATTTGTACATGCTACATTACACATGGTGAAATGATTTGCAAACAGATACCAAGCACATTAATTAAGTGCTTTGTAAAAATAAATTTCTCACATTTTTCAACAAGGATTTTGAAAAAAACAGAAACAATTAAGTTGGAAAATGCTGTTTCTTTTCCTTTTTCAGTTTTATGGACATATGATTTAGAATTATGATCAAATCTTTGAAAACTATGAGAAAAGTTGTTGGCCCATCTCTAGATTAAAAACAAACTGAAATAAATTAGATTTTATGTTGAAAAAAGTAATCCAGCTCAACAACCTGTGTGCCAAGTTTCTCTCATATAATTTGAAACAGTCAAGCAATAAACTCTGAAAAAGGAATTTCTAATGGAAGCCTTAAAAACACTTGACTCCAGCTTTGCTACTGGGTGCCATAATAAATCCAGAAACTTAAAACCTCAGATACACTGGAGAAGGAACAACTTTCAGTAGAGCTATGTAATGTATAGTCTAATATGAAAGCTTAAGAAGCAAAAATCTCTGTTCCA
Source organism: Marmota monax (assembly GCF_021218885.2). NCBI lineage: Eukaryota > Metazoa > Chordata > Mammalia > Rodentia > Sciuridae > Marmota > Marmota monax. The sequence goes on from NW_026695224.1 coordinate 7,537,461, forward strand.
GTGAAAGTTTCATATATTTCATTCCCCAGGCACTCAACTCCCCTCCTCCACCCCCATGAACATTTCATTCTTTGCTACAGTAAGGATTTTGAAACCTAAAAAAAAGGTCTTCTTCTTCTTCTTTTTTTTTTTTTTGAGACTAAAATATTATAGCATTTAACATCATTTAGAAGAGAAAGCTCTACAACACAGAGGCTTGGCTATGAGATTCTGAGAACTAATTACGTCAAATATTTTATGAGGTAGAATGCAGAGCATCTTTTTTAAAAAAAGTTTTAAGTTGTTGATAGACTTTTATTTTATTTATTTACATGTGGTACCAAGAATTGAACCCAGTGCCTCACATATGCCAGGCAAGTGCACTACCACTGAGCCCCAGCCCCAGCCCACAGAGGATCTTTTTAAGTAATTGATTTAGGCTGACCAAATCTGGGGAATAAAACTGAAAACAACCTTAGGGTTGAAAAAAAAAAGTTTCCTTTTTTTTTTTTTCTTTTTAAAACAAATCAGATTCCTGTTGAAAGAAATGTAGGCCATTCATAGTTCTTATTAGAGATACACAGGTAACAATTATTGTGTAGGGTACCACTTTTGAATTGAACTACAAAGAATGCTACTAAATGGAATGAATAAGATTCACTAAAATAGCCAAGGAAAAGTCTCTTTGAAAGGTAATGGTTTTGTTCAGAACTGCTACTTGAGATCATGGGGGAAAACAAGGATCTCTGATTTAAGGCAAATCCGGCTGCAAAGGTGTGTGGAAGCTGAAGTAGGAGCATCCCAAGTGTGGGGCCAGCTTGGGCAACTTAGTGAGACCCTATCTCAAAATAAAAAGGGGTAGGGATGTAGCTCAGTGGCAGAGCATCTCTGGATTCGATTCCTAGTACTATGGTGGGTGGGGGAGGCGGAAAAACATTTCACTGAGGAAAAAAATTTGTGTATGTTTATTTACCTCTGGATCACAACTTCCTGTGATGTTGGGTCAAAGTACAAATCAGAACTTTCTTATTTTCACCACCACTGGAAATGGAGGCACAGTAGTAGAGCTCTCTATATGCATATAATCACATTCACATGAAAAAAGATGGGGCTGGTTGGGGACAGGAGTAACCCAAATCCTGGCTCATCTTCTTAAAAGAACCATGTTTAGGATTACGTTTAATGAATTTTTAACTATAGATTTTACAGTAATAGGAAGGGGAATCTGGGACTTTAGTCAATATTCCATAAACCCCAATGGCAAGTGTAGATTTGCTGGCAATTAAATTACAAAAGTGAACTAAAGGTTTTGTATTGTTTTTAGTTTTTGATACGATCATGCCAATCCTGGGCACTAACATAGGCTGTTTCACAATTATCAGAAGGAATAATTGATTTGATATAGGTCTTTGATGAATACCAAATGTAAATAATGATTAAATTAAGAAATACAGATTACTGAGTAGGCAAAATCGTTCAAAAGCACAAGTTCCCTAAGGAGATAATGACTGTTAATTACAGAGTGGGGAACCATTCACCCATTTCAATTTATTCATTTTTATAGTTTGGGTAGTTAACTGATGCTCAGAGAAGTAAAATTTGGCCAGAGTCCTTAAGTTATGAAGCCACCACTCAAATCTAGTTTTAAGGGTTAAATTCTTCCCATTCTTTTAACTCGTTTCCTTCTTCTAAGATGCTCTTAAGTGTAACTCTCCCTCCACTGTCATGTGTATGTTTATACACTAGATACGATTACTTGTAACGATTTCTGTGGTTTGTATAAAGTATTGGGAAAATATGTCAAGTGCTATCTAGAAAAATCTTAGATAATATTAATTTTAAGAAACATAGGAATAAAAGAAATTGTATGAGTGAAATAATTGTCACTGGACAAATTCTAAACTATGCAAAATGATAGTGAGAGCTTAGTGAATATATTATTTTTAAAAACGATAGATCATCTCCCTGTGTTCTAATGTTTGCATGGTTATTCCTGGCCCCAGTTATCCCACCATCAGAAAACCAGATGTGCCCTCTAAATTAGGGGGCTGGGCAATCAGGCAAATCCAAATTGAGGGGCATTCTGCAAACAACTGTCAATGGGCTGGAAAAAAAGCAGGGAACATTCTAAAATAAAGGAAACCTAAATACCATGACAATTAAATACAACACATAGCCTCTGACTGAATCCGAGATCAAAACAAAACAAAACAAAACCCATTAATAAAAAAGTGCAGCAATAAATAGCATTATTGGAACAACTGGGGCAACTGTATCATTCATGGTTAAATGTTTAGAGTGTCTATAATGTAGGAGGATGTCCTTGTTCCTTGAAGATATGTGTACAGACAATGAAGAAACATAGGCACCTAATTATCAAATGGGAGAGGACGAAGGGAGGAATAGAAGAAAAAAAGGGGTGAGAGAAAGAGGTGCAGTGAAGGGGTGGAGGAGGGAGGGAGAGACGAGAGGAGAGAAAGAAGGGCTTGTGAGCAAGCCTGCATAATGTAGAGGCAGGCTGTGGCATATTCACAGATTGCTAAGAGGTGCAAGGTATGTGAATGCTCACTCTCTTATTTTCTCCACTTTTCTGTAAGTTTGCTGCTTTTCAAAATGATAATTTGGGGAGAAACTTAGAGTGCTAGGAGGTAAACCTGTATCTGTGCACAGGGGAAAAAGAGACAGCCCTTAAAGCCAAGATGTTTCTTATAACGCGCGGCTGCAAAAGGCCTCTCAATTCTAAGATTTGACAATCTGCTGTCTGCCAAAGAGAAGAGGGCAAGTCAGAGTGTCTGAAGTATATATGGGTTAAATTTCCTCCACTGAGACATTATGGCACTTACATGATTTTTAATTAAGAAGGTAAACACCCTAACATTTATTTAAAAAAAAAAAAAACAACAACACTTAGCACACTTGTTAAGAGTATACATATTTTTGGAGTTGAAAAAGTCAATAAAAGGTAAAATCATTCTGATTTTAATGTTCATGTACATATGTTCATTGGTTACAGCTTTGCATTTAATTTAAGACAGCTTTTTTAATAAGCAGAAAATGTGAATTTTTATATTGTTTAAATTTTAATATGGATTTTTGTTCAAAACAACACAGACATTCAGGCTACTTGTAAATGATACAAGATTTTTTGCTAATGAGGCATTATGTAGAACATATGCAAAAATCACAACTCAGTCTTCCAAAATAGACCACAACAACAGGAAAAAACATGATTTTAATAAAAAGGAGCAGCACTGGGCTTTTACTTCAAAGCAATTAAGGGCTTTGGATAACCAAAAGTTTATGTCAAGCTGATGCCAAACCAAACTGGTCTATTAAACACATACTATGAAGAGTTTCTGTAATATTCTATGAAAAGGCTCTCTGCCATAAATATCAAGCACTGCCATTCTGAAGATTACAACTATGTTAGGTTCATGTTTGAGAACAAGGGGTCCAACATCCAGATCAGACTTCTAGAATTTCAAATCTGAAATAATGTATCCGTGAAAGAGAAGTTTAAATATGTTTTCCATTTTGTGATTTTTCTCTACAGTAAATTATACCAAGTTTTATACTCTCCCTAATTTTTTTTCAACAGTTTTCCATTAGTCTCAAAAAATTGCTGTTATACATAAAATTTTGAGCTGTGTGTAAACATATTTTTTTAAAATAGCCTTGAAAGTTCTTATTTTAACTTATTTCTTCAGTTTCAAAAATATTTCAAGAAACGATATGCTACTCAGTATAGCTACTCTTCCTTCTAAGGAAATGACATGTAAATTTTCACTTTTATAAATTCAGTAAGTTAGGGTAAAAACTGATTTATTTCCCTGACCTCTGCAACAAAAGTTCCTTGGCCTGTAATACCAATTTTGTTTCCACTTATAATTCTTGGTATCACAGAAAAGACTGCTTATATTGTTTATATGGATAACATAGGCCCCTGAGGAAGCCCTTCTTTTGTTTTTTAAGGTTAGCTCCTCTATAAGTACATGTTGGTACTCTTACTGCCAATATTTATAGTAGAAAAGCATGTGTCCTTGTCTATCACTCTCTTTCTGCTGCTGCTCTGACCCAGGATTGAAGGACTTTTGGATCTCCTTTTCAATTAACACTGAAAGTCTAGCTCTGATGATCATATCCATCTGGAAAAAGGATCAGTTAACATAGTCCATCTGACTGTCTGGGAATATGAGAAAAATAACAAGGAAGGTACTCCCTGATAACCTTGCAATAATGGTTGAATATAGCAGATAGGGATGGGCCCCAAGCTTGAGCTTGGCTTATGTGAACTTTTGTATTTAGATAATGTCTGAATTATGGCTGTTAGCAATCACATTAAGATCATTACATTCAGTGAAGGGGTCTTGTCCTCTCTGGCACTGTACCTTATAAGGAACCATTTCTTGGTTTTTCCAAGAAGGTTGAATCTAAATTAGTTCCTCTTCCCAGGGAAACATGGGTCACACCTAGACAATCATGATTTAAAGTCAGGGTTCAATTAAATTTTAATTAGACATGTTTACTTGTAATGTAAACATGTCTAATTAAAATTTAAATATGTTTACATTTAAATATAATTCTCAAAATATAATTAAATATAATTCTCAAAAATATTCATGTTTCTTTTGCTGTGATTTAGGAGGGTATATAATGTTACTAGTTATTAGGCTTTCTTATACAATTCAGTTTTACACATAAATATTAGAGGTTATGCTACTCTTCTAACTTTTCCTTCTTTCTTTTTTTTTTTTTTTTTGGTTCTGGGGATTTAACCCAGGGATGCTTTACCACTAAGTCATATCCCCACCCTTTTCTATTTTTTATTTTGAGACAAGGGCTGACTAAGTTGCTCAGGGCCTTACTAAGTTCTGAGGCTGGCCTTGAATGCAGGATCCCTCTGCTTCAGATTCTCAAGGAGCTGAGATTATAGGATGTGCCACTGTGCCCAATTAAATCTTTTTTTTTTAATTTAATTTTTTTTTAGTTGTAGTTGAACATAACATCTTTATTTTATTTATTTATGTTTATGTGGTGCTGAGGATCAAACCCAGGGCCTCGCACATTCAAGATGAGCGCTCTACCGCTGAGCCATAACCCTAGCCCATAAATCTTTTAAGTATAAAGCTTTTGATAAATGTTTTAGCTCACTTTACATTTTTAAACAAGTTTGATGATATGCTTCTTTTCTTAGCTTCTTCATATGCTACCATGTAAGGTTTGTTTGTTAAAAGAGGGTAAACACTGAATGTGAAACGAAACACTAGGAAATCTTTCTTTGTTTTTCTAAATAAGAATCCAGCCACATATGCATAACATCAGACACATTGGAAAGGGGGAAAGAAAAGTGGAACTCTGTCTGGTTTAAGAAAAAATGAGATTAATGAAATACAAAAGAGATATAGCAACTAAATCCAAGGTGTAGACCTTATTTGGATTCCAATTCAAATGAACAGTAGAAAGACATCTTTAGGAATGTTTGAATATAAACTGGTTATTAGATTATATGAAAGAATGGCAATTAATTTTGTCAGGTGTGACAGTGGCATGGTGATTATGTTTTAAAAAATTCCCTATCAGAAAGAGATACATACGAAAGTATCTGAGTGACATATCTGGCTGAGGCTAATTAACTGAGGAAAATAAAGGTGAAGGGGTTTATGTAATAAGATGGGTAACATGTTAATAATTGTTAAAGCCGAGTGATAGATTCAATATGCTACAATCTCTGATTTGGGGTATGCTTAGTCAAAACAATAAAAAATTAAAGGAAAAAAAAGCCATAAAGGGAGAAAGATAATTCAAGAAAGAATGTGGTAAAAGGATAAAGTCTTGTTGAAAGCACAATGTCCAAGCATAAACACTATACTTTATAAAATGTCCAAAATCCAGTGGTGGCAATGCCTTTAGGGCAACTACTGATGGGTCCCATCATCCTCCACAATAATCAACAGATCAACGCCAACTTTGGATTTGAGGAGAGGTAACATCTTTGAGATCATCAACTGTAACCGTATTATCGAATTTACTACCTTTTAAGGTTGAAAAAAATCTTAAATGTGCTAGACTTGTATATAAGGTAAATCAACAGATAAAATCTTATACCCCTTACTTCTTTCAGTAACTACAATGAAATGACATTAACTTCCTGCGATTTTAGCAAAGGAAGCAAATAAACAGAGAACATATGACGAGGGCAGTTTCCACCAATCAGAACCTGTAAGGGGGCAGGTTAGGGAAAATAGCCCTTACATGAGAGTTGTTGATAGTAGTTAGTAGGTCTAAAGTAGGCCTATAGGAATAATGTTAAGTAAAAATTATTTTTAAATATCTAGATAAATGTATCCTTTTACAGACATGATAAATTATTTTAAACTAATTCTGACCTTATCAAAATGGTATTTCTATTTTAACATACCTTTGATCTGTAGCTTGCTGCTCACGAAGCTGAAGAAGAGATAACTCAATTTCATTTTCTTTCCTCCTCAACTGAGTTTTCAGGATCTCAGCCAAATGCTCTAACTCTTCTATCTGGCCTCTTTGTGACTGAATAACATTTTCTCTGAAAGAAAAAGCCTTCTAAGAATCTGTAGTTGAGGAAAATTTGTAGTATTTAAGATCAGTGCAAAGATATTTCTTCATAATAAAGAGCAAGCAAAAGTTAAAAAGTTTAGCTTAATTGCCTCTGCACACAGTGAAATAGTAGCAGATTGAATGTGATGATTTGGAAATACATATGGAACAATTCAAGATATTGCTTTTTAATAAGATAATAACGCAATGGATTGGACTTTGGTTTAATTCAATTCTATTGATCACCTGTTGTGTACTCTACAATCCGGTCTTCAGATAATTAATGTGCCTTTCTTCTTTCATATATACACATCTGCCTATATCACCCAAATTAACACTTCAGAGAGGATGGCGGGAAATTTGCCAAACATAACTTAGTGGTCTCTGGCATGCATTTATCTTTTTCTTCTGTGTCTGACGGTATCCCAGTGCAATGAGCCTCAGGAAATTGGTACGAACTCTGATTTCTCAGCTGATTATCAGGTAATAAATTATGTCAAATCTTTTATTTTCTCACAGGCTAATCGTTACTATAACTGATATTTAAAATATTCAAAAGGAAACATTTTAAGCCCATATTATTGTTAAGCAACTGTCTAAACTATCTACTTTTTGTGTCATGTTCCCTTTCCTCATTTAGTGTTGTTTTGCTTTCATGATAATTCAGGTGAAAGTCTATAGGTAAACTAGAACCTTATCTTCATTTGGTTAACTCAAAGACACTGAAACCATGAGGCTTTGATTAACTGGGAAAGAAACCTAAATGTTGCAGAAGTAACTTTTTTGAAACCATGATATGAAGAAGAATGCAATACCATAGAATCATAGGGAAACAATATCTGAAATCCATATGTATCTGATAAGTTCAGACTTTTAAGCCACTCCTCCCAATTCCTTTTTATTTATTTTTTTAAACCACAAAAAGGGCTGATTCAGGATCTAAAAAAAAAAAAAAGAAAAAAGTTACCTGTGATTTTCTGGGAATGAAAATGTTGCCTCTAAAGTTTATACTACTCTAAATGATTGGATGCCATGCCATTCCTTTGGGGGTAAAATTAGAATAAAGAAGACTATTTTATAAACCCTTTCATTGATGTAGTGGATAAGTTATTCATTTCCCTTATTTTACTGAAAACATGTCATGTAATACCTGTTATTACCCCTCAGAACTAGCTGTATTTTAGTGAAGCAAATTATTTAGACATACCCCATTTTTGTTTACAATAAAGGAAAGGAAGGGATCAAAATATGACATGATCAATAAACAAAGTTCTAAAATAACCATGAAAAAGAATACATACAAATTTCTTATTTCTCCTCTGGCTTCTTCAAGTAAACTACTGCCATATTTTGTAAGCACAGGTTGTACAGTTTCTGCTACATCTACATCTTGGAGTCTTATACCTAAAAATATAGGAATAAAATATGATTATAGAAGGGAAGTTTAAAATCTCCTTTATTTGCTATCATAAGGATATTTATAATATAATAAAATCTCTTGTTAAGTATTAAGACATATGTGCTCCATTGTATAGAGAATTAGAAATACAATGCCAAAGGGAATATTAGATCTCACCTGCAGTAGGTATTAAATAAAATACAGCAGCAACTGTTGCCCATTTAACAAATAATACTATGAAAACCAAATTACTTAGGAATAATTTGATTTAGAACTCCTGCAGTAATTTCTGAAAAAAATTTCTAGTCTTTACAATGTAAACTAAAATTTGAAGGAAAAAGTTTTCAAAAACTTAACTTTTTTAGTGTTAATGATTTTTTTAATTTTTAAATCATTCCAATTTGTTGACCCTAAGTCAGCATGTTGCCTATACTTTGTTATTCTACCTAAATAAGAAAATTCATATTTTAGGAAAGATGATTTGAGACTATATTGATAGTATTTCTTTAAATAAGACATTTCCCTCTTGCATTTAAATTATAATTTTAAAAATTATAACTTAATAAAAATAGTTATATATGCTGGCTCAGCTACTTGGGGGGCTGAGGCAGGAGGATCATTTGACACTGGGAGTTCAAGGCCAGCCTGGGCAACACGAGTGAGACCCTGTTTCTTAAAAAGTTATATGCAATTTTACAAGGATATTCCCATTATTAAAAATGAGACATACTTTCAGTTATATTAATTACTTTACATTTATGAAATAATTAAACTATTAAAGTTTAAGGTAAAGGATGACAAATGATAGAGATTTTTAAATTGAGCATAGTCCCAGATATAAAACTCTTTTCTTTAGAAAAGTTTACTTTCAAAAAAAGTGAATGTTATTTTATTATTTAAATTGATAGATAAAATTGTATTTGCCATCTGCATGATGTTTTGATGTACATACACATTGTTATAAATTAGAACTGTAATTAGAATAATAAAACTATTTCTTGCTCTTTCCAATATGTTCAATATCTATTGCTGTACTAGCTTAAAGAATAAAAAAGGTGGAGCTGGGGTTGTGGCTCAGTGGTGGAATGCTTGCCTAGCATGTATGAGGCACTGGGTTCAATTCTCAGCACCCCATATAAATAAATGAAAAAAATAAAGGCCCATATGTCTCAAAAAAAATAATTAAAAAAAAAAAGAATAGAAAAGGCTCTGCCTAACACATTCAAATATTTTAGTATGATGGAATTTGCCAGTTAAATTATTTTGGCAATAATGCTAATTTTTAAGTTTTTCCTACATCAATCAAGGGAAAATTCAACATTACCAGCATGGTTTTAAAAAGATACTCAAAATATATCTTAAAATTAACAGTTTCATGGTGATTTGCTAATAGTTATATTTTAAAACACATAAACTTTACAAATTTTTGTTCCACTCATTGTTCACAACAAGAATTGTGTTTGCATAGTATCAACCACAATCAAGCCAGTGTTTTTCATCCATTATCCCAAAGCACAAAGAGAAAATGACAGTTATTTGTACAGCAGTTTGAGGGTAAAGGCTTCCCATGGCTAGAGAGGGTTTGGGTTCTGGTCTAGTCCCTGAAGGTTGAGATATTCCTGACAAGTCTGGCCTTAATCCCAGCCTCAGAGGCAGTCCTCAAAGGCAGAGCTGAGGTATCAACTTTGGTAATGATGCCCTAGCTTTACTCAGAAAAATAGTGATTAAGAAAGTATTCATCACTAATGTTTTGTGCAACTTCCATGTTCTGGACTCTATGTTTAGTAAAAAAAAGGTCTGGGTCATTAAGACTGTACAATCATAAAGAGAAATTTAAGCTTTGTAGTCAAACTTCCATGAATGTTTTTGTTTTTTGGCAGTGTCCGGCAAATGCTCCACCATTGAGCTACATCCCAAGCCCCTCTATTAATTGATCTCTTCTATTTAAATAATAATTCATATACTAGATCAGCTTGTCATTTTAGTCTAAAAAGTATTTTTATTTGATATGTAAAGAAAACTAAATTTCAGACATTATTTTTATTTCGTATAAAAGACCTCGCAGACCAAAGATATCATCTTGACCACTTATATTCTGACTAAATTAGAGAATAAGTGACTTTTTAAAGTTAAAATAATTTATTGTAGACCTACAAAAGCTTCACCTCTTATCTAATCTGGTATTATTATCATTCCGTTTTATAGATGGGAAAAATGAGGCTGGAGGTCAGCTGTTCTCTTCCACATAAAAAAAGGTAATTAATGACAGTATGTATTTTCTGATTTATAATTCATAATGCTTACTTTGGTTATATTCAAAGTTGACCTCAATCTCACATAGCTAGGAACAGCCAGCCCCTTTCATCCTGCAGCTGCCTCCTGCCTGTGTGATGGCCTTACTGACTTCAAAGGAACTCTATCTATGGAACAGATAGTGTTAACATTTTGGTTTGGAGAGAAAGCTACAACAAATTTTTCTCCCCTTATGTTCATATGTTTTTTTCCTTCCTCAATGAATTGAAAGTACAGTTTTGCATGATTTTTAAATTCCTGAAGGTGTTTGATCTTTATGTGAAGCATATTCCAAACAAAAATCAATTATCTCCTTCTCCAGTAGATGAAATTTTAAAAAGTTACTTAAGGGCTGAGGATGTAATTCAATGGTAGAATGCTTGCCTAGCATGTGAAAAGCCCTATATTCAATCCCTAGTACCACCAAAAAAAAAAAAAAGTTTATTTATTTTTAGTTCTGTTATAATAAGGTTTGTCTGTGGATAGAGAATTGGGAATTTTTATTAGAAATATTTAAATTTATACTGAGTCCTATCGTGCCAATTCAATTGCTTTTAACATGGGTAAATTTTAGGTTATTCATTTTTAAAATGAAGAAAACAATTGACCTGTGATTATTTTTACAGATGGAAAAGACTTTTATAAAGGTCACTTGGGGATTTTTTGGGAAGTATTGGGAATTGAACCTACAGTTCATCCATGTTAGGCAAGCACTCTACCACTAAGCTATATCCCCAGCCCACTTCAATACTTCTTATTTTATATGTAAAGAAAACTCAAGTTTATAATGATTAGGAGAATTTTTTAAGGTGATCAGCTAGTAAGTGGAGGAGAAAGAACCCAACTTTTTAAATTCTTAGTTATACACATAGTCCACTGTCACACTGCTTCCACAAAACAAGAAAGATTTCAATACTTCTTGGTACTGGGTACTGAATCCAGGATGCCCTATCACTGAGCTGCAGCCCTAGAACTTTTATTTTTTTCTTTTTAGGCAGGGTCTGGCTAGGCTGACCTCAAACTTGGAATCCTTCTGCTTCAGCCTTCTGAGTAGCTGGGATTACAGGTGTGTACTCACCACACTTGGCCACTTTTGAAAATTTTATAAAAGGTTTTGGATGAAAAAGTTTAATGTGATCATTCAAAAAAAATGTGGCCACATATAAGCAAACTAGCTGATTTCCCCCACTTGTCTGAGTTAATGTGATTTCTATTTTTTTTAAATTTTATTTTTTAGTTGTAGTTGGACACAATACCTTTATTTATTTATTTATTTTTATGTGGTGCTGAGGATCGAATCCAGGGCCTTGTATATGCTAGATGAGCGCTCAACCACTGAGCCACAACCCCAGCCGGATTTCTATTCTTAATATAAAAAATCAACTAAAAAGAACCAACTCTTAAATAAAATGATCTTCATGACAATATTATGATTTTATCAAAGAGCAAGCTTAAAACTAATTTTCTATCTCTTTTGATACTTAAAACATGTAAAATATAGAAATAAAACTTTTTGTGTCTGTATGAAAAAATCTATTATAGGACTTAAATTTAGGGTTTGCTGAAAGTCTCCATTTACCTTTCCTGGAGCACTCCTGTAAGCCTGCATTTTCGTTTGCTTTTCTACGCCCAGTGTTAATACGAGACTGTACATAATTGTATGGCCTGTAACCTTGGATTTGAAGGTGCTGTTTGGCTGAAATTAGTCTGTTTTTGAGGACTTCATTTTGTCTTTCAAGCTCATGAACTTTCTCTTGCAGCTGCTCAATCATTTCTTCCATCTCCACATCTCGTCCCAGCCGCTTGGGGCCGCCACCAACCCGCTCATATCTTTTCTTGTCATTAACTAGCCGTATTAACTTGGTGGCCATTCTAGGGAAATAATAAAAAGATGAAAAGGAATGTGAGAAGTCAGCATAAAATGCATTCTGTTGAAAGGAACATAATCACTGTGAAGACTTCAGTGCAGAACCTGAATAATAAATTTCAGGTTTTGATGTAACTATTACTGCCTGTGAAGAATCCTTTGATGATAATTGAAACCACTGGGCAACAATCTGCTTTATAGCACTGACAAATAACAGTTTCCTAAGGCTTATCATTTAAGGTTAGTAAAGAGAGGACACATATTTACTCCATATGTTCCTGAAATGCAATTTTTAACGCATGACCTTATATAGGAATGCTGTATGCACTTAAGTGTAGTTACAGATTGTGGATATGGTGGGTTATATCTGCAATCCACAGTAAGTTAAAACTTTTGAAAAGTGTGTTAAGACTATGCAACATTTTGGTAATATACTGTTTTCAGTTTCTATAGGATTAAGATATATTATAAATATAAAAATGTTAGAATGCATAGATGCACACATATAAAGCTCAATGAAAATTTCAAAAGAAACCAAAATGCATCATTAAATCTTGCTTAGTCCTCAAGAAACACTTGAGTTTAATGGTAGAAAATAGTGAGATGTAAAAAGTATCATTTTAATGCCAATTTTAAATTTAGAATTAAATTGTACTTTGACATCTCAGGAGTTTATACCTTTGATTCTTTTAAGTTTTGATAAAAACTGGTTAGACAGAACAAAAGACAGAAAGGGCACATGGGGGTGATGTAATATACACGTACGGAAAACATGCCTGACAGTGAATGGAAAAATCTTGGCAGGACAAGAAAGAAAAGGTGGCTTTGATGAGACACACAAGTTCAAGACTTTACAAAATTGGTCGCACATCTTCAATAGCTGATTCTAGTTTATAGTGAATCTATTTTTATAAAGGCCCAGACAGGAGATTGAAAATAAAAACACACTTCATTTTTCTTTAAATGGGGTTTGCTTTATTTTAGCATGGTTATGGACAGAAGCTTTTACTTAAGAGAACAAAAGTGAAATAAAAAAATCCTTAATAGCTTTGGGATGTCACAGAACAACCTTTTTTTTTTTGCCCTAAGCAGAGTCCTCTGTAAATTGGTAGTAATACATGTCTATCTACACTTCTGGTTACTAGGCCTGCAGCATGTGGCATCAGGGAGAGCTATGCATAACATAATCAGTTAAGATTGTTTTCTTTTTTCCCTTGAGGCACATCCATTAAGCATGCTTTATAAGGGATATAGGATAATAAAAACCAAGATCCAAGAGTACCACAAACATCCTAGTAAAATAATCAATGGATTAGTTCCTTTTCCACCTAATCCAGAGAATGATATATCATTGGAAAATCTGGCCAGGTATTCTAGTCTAACAAAGCCACCTTCTATCTTGCCCTTTAATATTACAGTTCAGGGTTCTGAGTTCCACCCAATGTCCTATCCATAAAAATAAGGTAGTTATCCAAATGAGATGTCAATCTAAATCCTTGAGTCTACTGTAACACAGATTGTTACACAGAGATACAGATTATGGTCAAAAGAAGAGATCAGATTTAACATGAAAAAGCACTCAATATCCAAAGAAATGACCTTAATTTTTAAGGCAAGAGAAGCACATCAAAAGTGTCTTTCCATTTTTTATGCTGACCTTCAAGCAAACTTTATTAGGAAGCATAATTTTTTGTGTGTCCAGTAATAGAAATACTTTTCATGTGATTTGATTATTTTACGACATTGATGAATCTTAAGTAATCTGGTAAAGTTCGAGTACTTATTTAAAAAGGTGGTTTTTAAAAATCTATATTTATACAAAAGAAAGAGATACTAATTACATCTTAAGGATAAGTTTAAACATGATTCTATCTATGTATTTAAGTCATTGTCAGGGATCTAAGACTGAGAAGAAATTTCGAGTTTTGGGTCAAAGAGTTCATGGGATCACTACTCTTATAGCTGAGTTAAATAAAGTCCCAGGAGGTTAAATGGCTTGAACATACCATAGGCTAGTGGCAGAGAGATAATGGAACACACATATACAACTTGACTCTTAGCCTAGTCCTTTTCCCATGAAACTACATGGCTCATTATTAAGTTATTTTTTATTTTCTGGGTAGGACAAATTACTAACGAAGTCAAGATTGTGAATTCATTTTTTTTTTTTTTTACTGCCCAATTAGGCTTACAAAGAGAAAAAAAAATATTTAGTGGTCACAAACTACATGCCTCATTCTTCTTGGCTGACATGGATGTTACTGGACAGAAAGGGGTTCAGGCAAACTTTGAGAACTTTTTGAGATTATTACTCAAAAACCAACTCCAAGTAAAAGGCAGGGCAGTGGGTTGCTAAAACAAAAGCCACAGAGTAAAAAGTGAACTGGAGTCACTTCTTCAGGATGAATTCTAATCCCTATCTTCTTTCTTCAATGGCTTTCTCACCTTTTCTTTGAACCTAGATCATAAATATGAATAAGACTTGCTCATGCTTACAAATGTGAATGTACTTTTTTATCTTTAATGTCATACATTCAGTAGATAGGCACAGTATTTCTGAATAAGAAAGAATTAAAGAATATCTATTCTTAAGACATCAGTCTTGCATAAACTTTTTGCACATAAATAAAAAATGACAATACTTTTTCAGCACACAGTGGAAATCCTTGAAAATATAGACTAACCTAAGCTAAGTTAAACATGTTCTAGAGATTGAAGTGATGTTTTCATTAATAAACCCCACAAATCTTAAAGGAACATGTATTCTAACGAGTTGTAATAGTTAATTATTTTTTAAAACTTTTATTTTAAAATGATGACATTTTAAAAAACAAATGCTCTGACCATTTGCTTATTAAACTATAAATATTAAACCAAAAGTTATTTATAGCTATGATATACTCATGGCACTCTTAGCTATTAGCTTGCTCTCTTCATTCAAATAGCAAGTTCAGACATAATAAACACAATCTTTTTGGCTTATTATTCTAGTTTGTAAGATTTTCCATTTTTAAAAATTCTATTTATTTACAACATGCCTGTTCCAAAAGAGATTGAAGGTGGGGTTTTCAATTAAGTTTATAAAAAAGCATATCCTCCAAACTTTACAGAGTCAAGAAAAAAAAGCTAAAAGCTTTTTATCATAACCTTTTAATTTTATCCTCTTGCTTACGGGCATGCTGTTTAAGTAAAATGTTCTCATCATGCAAACGCAAAAATCTGTCTTCCAGTTCTTCACGACTGACACGTGATATTGCTTGGCGAGACTTCATTGTCCGTGTTGTTAAAGTTTCTGCAAAAATGCCAAGGTAATTAATTATAGGATTACTTAACATAGTCTTTAAAAATGATAACTATTGGTATTAAAATAATCTCTGATGAATTCAGATTTTTCCTTTGTGATCTACAATGAAGATTTTTTAAGAAATATTATATAGCAATTGTTCACAATAATGAAGAGTAAGAATCTTGTGATTAATACTTTATATATAGTATTAGGGATTTGAGCAAAAATAGCATTTATTAAAAAATATATTCAAATAATCATTCTTTCAGACTATAAGATGGAACTCAGATTCAATAGGCTTTTCAATTTATATGCTGAATGCTGTAAAAATCAAGTCAGAAAAGTCAAAGAGTGTCTGCGCTCCAGGAGTAATTTAGTGGTAGAGCATTTGTTTAGCAAACGTGAGTCCTAGAGTTCTATCTCTAGTGACAAGCGTGCATGCACAAACATGTTAGAGTATCTGAAAGTATTTATTTATATATTTTTTACAAAAGCAAGAGTTAGAAAAATTTGGTGAACACAATGATTAAAACTTTTTTTGAGTCACGGGTGTTAAGCTATAAAAAACAAACTGTAATACAAGACCAACCCCTCCCCTTAAAGCCCCTAAAATTTAAAAAATTGTCATTGGAAAGCTTCACAGATCATTTCTCTTCAAGCTATTTTTTTTAAATATTTATTTTTTTTAGTTATAGGTGGACACAATATCTCTATATTTTTATGTGGGGCTGAGGATCGAACCCAGTGCCTCACGCATGCGAGGCGAGTGCTCTCCCTCTGAGCCGCAATCCCAGCCCCTCTCCAAGCTATTTTAATAGATAGAACTTTCACACACTTTGAGCATGCATATATCTTTTCACATGTTTAAACTGGGTACTTTGCATATCTTTGTGAAATACATCAATTTTTCATAATTGTTCAATAAAAACAAAGAAAAATCTGACAGAGATTAAAGTCTGATGGTGGTAATGGAGGACAAGAACTGAACTTCAACAGTATGAAAATCCAATAAATAGCTTTGTAGTCTTAAAATTTATTTGTATTTGAATACCTGATACTCCCTGAAAGATCTAAAGCAAAACTTACATACTATTCACTTTTAACAATAAAATACATACAATCAAATTTATCTTTTTTTAGTAAACAATACATTAACTATCTTTCTGAGATAGTTAAAGGTAGTCATTTACACTCTTCTGATTAGATGGTACATGAGGATTCCCTAGTGGAATATGTTTTAAATCCCTAGGTTTTTCAATAGTAAATGTAGTGTCGCCAGATAGTATGGCTAACACATTATTTGTACACACAAATATAAACATTGCTTTCTATTTTAAACTGTTCTTTAAAGCAGTGTTTTCTTCCTCAATTTGAAAGTGCTCTTTAACTCTATAGCAACCACTAAGTGATAAAAGGATAAAAAAAACCTTTAATGTATATTAATTTGATAAAAAACTCACTATCACTTGCATAAACAAGCCATTTTGAGATACTCTACTTGAAAGGCAAAAAATTTTTAAATATGGCATTTCCTCTTGTATAAAACTTAAATATAAAGAAATGTTTTAATGGTGAATGTGATTTAAACCAGGCAATTTGGTTTGGAGGCATGATACTCTCTATGTAGTTTCTACTGATGTGTGGAATTTTAAAAAGATGATTTATAACAATTCTTTATCAGAACAGAGGGGGATCTTGCATTTGCTATGAGCTGTTGATAATTGATGCGTGCAGTAAAATACCATATGTGTTCCAAACTCTCCATCTTGTTTAGTCCAATCAAGAGCTATATAGTTACTTAAATGGTTTGGTTTGTATGAATATCAGAAATACTTTAAATTAAAAGTAAAGAAATCACTGATCAAAGTTCATAACTGTAATAAATAACAGCTGGCCATACCTTGTAACCCTCCTGCTCCAAAGAGGTTTAGACCTATATCTTTCACAGGCAGGTCTCCTGCAGTCTCATCAGTTGGACCAGACATGGCCTATCTGTGGAGAAACGAAAATTCAAATAAACTCTTCCCAAGTTATTACATTAAGCATGCAATGGAATGAACCAAATAAAACGAATAAGGGACCAGAACTTTAATGGACATCTTATTGCCCACATGTGCTGCTTGAAGAAGATGAAAGCTTCTATTCTAAAAGTAATACTACATTCAATCATGGAGACAGTGTTTCTTTCAACAGTGTATTTCCTATAGTTTGCTTAGGAAATGAGGTAAGATTATCATTCTTCCTTTTCTCTTTTTTCTTCTATGTGAAAAAATATCAAACTTCCAAATATAAGAAATATTTCCTTTCTAGCTCCCTTCTTCTCCACAAAAAAGCAGGCATCCTGGAAAAATATTGAATCAGGAACTTAATCCAAATGGTTGTTCTATTATTTAACTGCTCGTCAAACCATGCAACCTATTTGAGTGTCCCTTATTTAAAAAATGAAGTAAATAATACCTCAAAGTTATTGTAAAAATAAGTGAGATGATAAATTGAAAGCATTTAGCCCATGTGCTTGGGATGTCAATGATACTGGAATACTAATTTTTTGCTTGATGCACAGATGAATGGGGAGTTTCAAGTTTGGTGAAAATGGTTTCAAAAATTCATCAGTTGGTATTGCTTTTGTTACATCCTGCCTTTATCTCGAGATAAAGGTTGCAGGGATTAGCTATCACAACATATATAGCCTATCTAGCTAATTTTAGTATTTTTACAGTTCATATTCTTTACAGACATTCGCCACAGCAACTTTATTTTGTATCTGGATGTGAATGGTCCATAAAATGTATAGTATGCAAAAAGGGAAAAAAAAAGGATTTTATATTTTCTTTTTGATGTACCTGAGAAGTTAAATGCAAACTGCTAATGAAGATACCTTAAGGCAGAGGTTTTCAAGTTCTATAATGTTAAGATTAATGTAGCAAGCTTATTTGTCTTGTTCACTTCTTTATTCTTAGAGGCTGGCATAGAGCTTAGTACAGAGAGCAGGCATTCACTGGATAGTTGTTTGAATGAATGAATGAAGTTCATGGAACTTTCAGGGTCCAAAAACTCAGATATGTTTTTGCAAATTTTGTATGTATATGTGTGGATGCAATATGCTTTAGGGAGTGGATTCATAATTTTCATTGTAACTCCAAAAAGTTGAGAACCACTGCAGTTTTGTGGGACAGAAACAGGTAATGGATGAATGCCTGGGAGATCAACTACTTCTTTTGGAAACTTTGCTACAGAAAATGTCATTTTTAGGACTTATATCCTTGTGATACTGTTACTCAAATGACTCCTGCTTTACAAATGAGGAAGCTGAGATAGATCAGGTAACTTGTCTAACATCACTAATCTAGGAAGTAGTTGTCTGGTGATATTTTGGGCTGTCATAACGGGGAAGGGGAGGTGTACTGGACTCTAGTGGGGTAGATGTCAGGGATGAGGCTAAACATCTTGTAGTGCATAGCATCCATGACAATCCCATCCAAAATGTTAATAGTGCAGAGGTTGAGAAACCCTGCATGTTGTGGAACACCTTTACAACAACTCCCACTCTCCCTTCTTGCTCACTCCACTCCACTTCACTTACATTGTCCTCTACTTTCCACAAGCCCACCATACCCTAGTGTTGTTCAAAGCCTTTGCATTGGCTGGCTCCTTTGGAGTTGAGCTTTCCCTGACCATCCTATGTGAGAGTAGTCGTCTTCCCAATTACTGCGGGGTTTATTTCTTTTATAGCAATAGCCTTTATCTGAAAAATATTTTCATTTGTTTACTAGTTTACGTGTCCATTAATTAAGTATAAACATCTTCTGATGTGCATTGGGGTTCATAGTATGGAAGTGTCTTGTCCTATGGTGGGCGATAAAGTTTGTATTTACTGAATGCATAAATGAATATCAGCCACTGAGACCAAAATGGTAAAAAAGTCCTTGCCTTTATAGCATAAACGGGTTATAGAAGTAGTGAGACAATAAACAAGAAATAAAGTAATAATAGGGCACTCACTCAAGGTGTTTAGGGTCCACCAAACAATTCTGAACACAGGGTAAGTGAGTGAAGTGTGTGCGTGACCTTCTACTTGAAGGATGTGGATAGGGACCGCAACTCTCATTAGGTAGGCTTTAGGGCTGGGATACAAAATTTCAGACCACTCCTGGGCGTGGGGATAAAGGGCGGGTTGTGATGCAGGCCTGAGTATGTGGAGGTGTCTCGGCGGGGCTGCTTTTCACGCAAGACCTCCAGGGTCTTCTCCAGACCGCAAAGCATACCCCAGGACCCTGGCCGGTGTTGCAGGGTTAGGGTCCGCTAGCCTCATCCACCCCCGACACGCCCCAGAGTACTCACCACCACTCTCGCCTGGCCGATAGCTACCGTTGCTATGGCGCCGACAGCTTGTCGGGCGGCCGGCCGAGAGGAGCACGGGAAAAACATGGCAGGCCCCGTTGCCCCCTGGGAAATGTAGTTCTTCGCGGTCTCCAGGCCTCCTGCTTGCTGCGTAGCGGACTACCCTGGGTCTGCTGTGGGACCGGGGAAATTCTGCTCTGAAGCCCGAGGCGCTCGCGGGCGTCGCGCGGTGCATCCTGGGAGTGGTAGTTCTCAAGGTTCTGAGGGCGCATGGCGCTGGATAGAAGCAGAACACCGAGAGAACTACACGCAGGAGGCGGGGCCCAGGGCCAGGGATTTACGCGGCTCGCGGTGGCGAAGGCGGCTTTAGTGGCAACATGAAGCGCACACAGACCGCGGAGGAACGAGAGCGCGAAGCTAAGGTACGTCGGCCTTCCCTAGGTCTGGGATTCTTGCTCCACTGGGAGCTAGAGGCAGGGAACCGGAAGGGCTTGCTTTGATGATGAGCGGATGCACGGTGTTAAACTAAGGGATGACAGGGCCTTGTCTGCAAGGATCCTGGAGACTTGGGCTGCGTGTGCGTGTGTGTGCGTGTGCGCGCGCGCGTGTGTTGTATATTCGTGTTGCTTAGGATGCAGGCCGAGTCCCGTTGGACCGGCTCAGGAATGAGAATCGAGACACCCATTCCCTTGTTCTATTTCTGCACCTATTCTGTGGTTAAATTTGTAGCCGCCCTTGTGCCTCAGTTTCCTGGACTCTCAGATGACTGTGATCACACCAGCTGTGCTTTCTCATTCCATCATGGTCTCTGAGGACTGAGAGCTGGATGAAATATCGTGCGGTCAGATGTGTTTATTTGGAACAGTTGTCTCAGTGGACAGCTGATACAGCCTGTGCCTTCAGCACTGTGGGTATGAATCTTTGACCACATTCTTATTCACTACCTTTGTTGTACAGGTTCTGGTAGTTGCTATTCCATGGGATGACAACAACAATTATAAAAGCGATAGAGATCTATTTATTTATTTACTTACTTTCAGCATTTATGGTGTATCCGGCACCTGTGTTTGGTGCACATTTGTATTATTTCATATTCTTATCACAACAGATTACAAGATAGGTATGATACAGATGGCTTATCAACAGTCCTGTTTCGAAGACGAAGAATTGAGACTCAGAAGAAGAATCACCCCCCCCCCCGCCCCCCAGTTGGGTTCTATTGATTTCTGTGAACATATTGGGAACCTGTCTACTTTTTCCACCTCCACTACCTTGCATCGGATTACCATTATATCTTTAATGAACTGTTGGAACAGCCTCCTCTTAGACTGTATACTCTAACTTAATACTCTGTTTCCCTTTCCCCCAATAATTAATTCCTTCACACTGTAGAGAGTTTTTTTTCCCCCCAGATTCAAATCTAATTATGTCCCTTTCCTCATTACTTACTCTGCCAACCACCTGTTTAAAAATTACCATGTTCTTCTGTTGCTCTTTGGATAAGAACAAAACTTCACATAATCTAAAAGAATCCTGCATGGTCTGGGTCTTATCCACAACTTCCTTGGGCATAGCTCTTTGCTCTCTGCCTATCAGACACTTCTCGAAAGTCCCTCTTGCCTGTAGTTCATCTTCTCACAGGGTCTTTGCACATGCTATTGGGTGCTCACTCTGTGTTAGGCAAATATTGGCAGTGAGCATCAGTGGTAAATAAAGCAGGTACAGTTCTTGCTTTCATGGAATTTACTCTTACAGTTGAATCTGTCTTAGGGCAGTACACCTGAGGATTTAAAACGTCAAATCTGGTCTATAATGACCTGAATTACCGTAACATTTCATAAAAGACCTGAAGTTTCTATACTTGAGTTTCCATATGATAGAGTTAATATACTAAAGATGGCATAAAGAGGGGGGGAGACCTTTCTGTATTAGTCTTCAAAGTTGAAAGAAACAAATGTTATATATTGGCATGATGTATTATGTCTTTCTCACCTTTCAGGTTGATTTTTTTTTTTTTGGTACCAGAGATTGAAACTAGGGGCTCTTAACCACTGAGTTACATTCCCCAGCCCTTTTTTATTTTTTATTTTGAGACAGAGTCTTGCTAAGTTGTTTAGGGTCTCGATAAATTGTTGAGCCTGGATTTGAACTTGCTATCCTTTTGCCTCAGGTCACAGGGATTACAGGTATGTGCTACTATGCCCAGCTCAGGTTGAATTTTAGAGTTATTCCTGTATTCTGTGAAGACTGATTGAGCATCTATGAATTGCTATACACTGGGATTATAATTTTGGCTAAGGTAGACTTCCTAGTCCAAAGGAAGCCTTACTCTGTTGAAACTATAACCATTGCCTGTGAGGTAGTTATTCGTGTTATCCCTATTTTACAGATGTGGGAACTGAGGCTTGTAGAAGTTGTGACTTGCTTAAGGCAACTTGGTTGCTAGGGTATGTAGGAAACACAAATTGTTCTTTTGACTTCAGCTTCAAAACTTTCCCCCATTTTCTCCTTGGAAACATGGTGAATTGGTAAAGCAAGTTTTCTTTCTATTGCCTTTAAAAAATTCTTTTATTTTTATTTAAAAATTGTTTGCTCATGAAAATTAGTTCTCTTTAAGTATAGGAAGTTGTTTTAAATCTTAAAGAGAATATGTCCAATTACTCATTCTCTTTTCTACTCTTTCCTACTTTTTAACTTTGTTGAGGCATAATTTATGCACAGTAATTTAAAAACCATTTATCATGTACCATTTGAGTTTTGACAGATGTATACACATGCAAAACTAGCACAGTTGGAATTAAGAACATTTCTATCCCTTCTAAAAATTTCCCCTTACTATTTGCAGCCAATTTCTTCATCTACTTTGGCCCTTAGTCAACCAGTAACATCTTTTCTGTCATTATATAAGAGTCTGTATTTTCTAGAATCTCATATAAATGGAAGCATACAGATGTTCTCTTGGGTCTTTTTTCATTCAGCATAATGACTTTGGAGATTGATCCATATTATTGTGTCTACCAGAAGTTTATTCCTTTACATTGCTGAGTAATAGGCTACTATGTGGATGTATCAAAATTGTTTATTCATTTACCTTTGCTGGACATTTGGATTATTTCTAGTTTTGGGTTATTATGAAAAAAATTGCTATAAAATATATATAAATCTTTGATTTCATTTATATCCCTAGGCAACCACCTTTGTTCTCTAGATTTGCCTTTTTTGGACTTTTTTGTATAAATGGAATTATATTCCAAGTGATCTTTTGTGTTTGGCTCCTTTTATCCAGAATAATGTGTTTGAGCTTTACCCACATTGTGGCACATATCAATGCTTCCTTCCTTTTAATTACCCAGTAAATGGCATTCATATATCTAAATATACCACATTTTGGTTATTTGTTTATCAGTTGATGCTCATTGAGTTGTTTCAATTTTTGGCTATTATGAAAAATGCTATCATGAACAATTACATCCTAGTTTATGTGTGGACATATATTTTCATTCTTCATAGGTAGAGAACTAGAAGTGGAATTGCTAGTCATAATGTAAAGAAATGTGTTTTAACATTTTAAGAAACCGTTAGACTGTTTTCCAGCGTGTGTTCTATTTTACATTTCCATCACCAATTTTGAGTTACAATTTCTCTGTCCTTGACAACACTTATTATTATTGTCTGTCTTTTTACTGAAGCCATGATAGTGATTGTGAAGTGGTATCTCATCGTGGCATTGATTTGCATTTCTGATGGCTAATAATGTGGAGCATCTTCTCATGTACTTACCGATCACATGTCTATCTTCCTTTGGAAAGTGTCTATTCAAAATCTTTGTGCATTTTCTTTTGGCAGATTGTCTGTGTTCTTGTTAAGTTTTGGGAGTTCTTTGTATTTCTAGATACAAGTCCTGACAAGGTATAAGTTTTGCAAACATTATCTGCCATTCTTTGAGTTTACTTAATGTTTTTTAATAAAGGGAGATTTATCAATATTTCTTTTTATGATTCATCCTTTTTGTGTAATATCTATGAAAGCTTTATTCCAGAGTTACTAAGATGTCATGTTTGCTTTTTAAATTAAACTTTGTCATTCCCATAATGGGTAATTACTTTTGGTACTCGTTTTCTCTTTGAAATAATGTAGATTGTATTTTCTTCTTTGTGATTGCTTATGCTGTAGACTTTTATGCAGTTTTCAAGTCTGGAGGGTGATTGAAGAAAGTTGGACTAAATAGGTAGCTTTCCATGATAACATTACTTAATTTGTTTTAAAGCCTAAGAGCATGCATTTTTAAAAAGAATTTTTCTTATAAAAAGAAATAAGCAGAATAGTCCAGATTAGTATTGATGGCCTGAGTTAGACTGTTTTCTATTATTTTCTTGCTGTTGGAACAGGATTTTCACACCTAGTATCTCAGTTGCCCCAAGCAGAAAATAAGACAAGAATGGCTGCTTTTGTGGATTGTTGTGAAGCCCCATTATGATTAAGTTTGGCCACTGGGCCACAACAGAGTAGATAAGGCTTTTGACTGTATTTGGTTAACCAAGAGGACTTCTGTGTGTGTTTTTTGTTTGTTTGTTTTCAGATGAAATAATTTAAAACTTAGAGAACACCTGCAAAAATAGAACATAGGCCTTTCATAGACTTATTGTCTGGATTTACAAGTTAACGCCTTGCTCTGTTAGCTTTATTGGTCATGCTTCTCCCTCTCCTTCCCTTCTTCTCTTTCTCTCTCTCTCTCCCTCACTGTATGTATACATATGAACTGTTAACTCTTTATTACTGTTTTTACATTTTTGAGGTGTTGGGGATTGAACCCAGGGCCTTGAACATGGTAGATAAGCTGTCTACCACTGAACTACACCCAGCCTTATTAGTATTCTTTTTAAGAACTGCTACAGAGTAAGTAGGAGACATCAGCCCTCTTTACCACTAAATAGTTCTGCATGTGTTTCCTAATAGCAAGGACTACATATAAACGTCAATTATCAATTTCAGAAAAGTTTTTATATTAATGTAATACTGTTATTTAATCCAAAGGACATGTTCATATTTTGCTAATTGTCATAATACTCTCTTTTATAAAGCATCCCCGGCCCAGGCACCAATCCAGAATCATACATACCTTTAGATGTCCTGTCTTTTTGATCTCTTCTCCTTTAATCTGGTTTCCTTTAATATCATTTAAATCGATTTCTTATCATTTCCTTGTCCTTCAAGCTATCTACAATTCCTGATAAATACAGGCCATTTGTTCTGTAGAATGGCCTTGTATTCTTATTTGTCTGATTTTTTTTTTTTTTATGATTGGATGTAGAGTATGCATTTTTGGCATGGACAGTTTTGAGGAATGATGTAGCATTAGAGATCATAAATTTTTAGCCCACATATTTATCCTAGTGTGATAAAAGTATTTTATTTGGCTGAGATGAAGGTGGTTGAAAGTTTCAAAATCATTTTCTAATATTTAAATGTTGAGGGATTTCACATAAAAATCAAGGTATTTGACTCTCATGAAGCCTAGAGTATCTGGTAACACTGAACGCGCGTTTCCCTATGACAGCCTAATGGGAGTGACTCCTTTCAATGGCAGATGTGCATTCCATTTTGCCACAGTCCACTCTGTTCCTTCAGCCCCAGTACAGCAGTACCCCGATTTCCATGGCTTTGCTTTCGGTGGCTTCAGCTACCCACCATCAACCATGGTCCCAAAATATTGACATTTGTCTTCATGCTTTAAAGAGACAGTGTTTACAAAACTTTTTATTACAGTGTATAGTTATATTTTATTAACGTTGTTAATCTGATATCGTGCCTAATTTTTGAATTGAAGTTTTATCATAGTATGTATTTATAGTAAATGTAAGGTTTAATACTATCCTGTGTTTCAAGTATCCTCTGGGGGCGGGGTGATGTCTTAGAACGTATTCCCTGTAAATAAGGGGGGAACAACTGTGTAGTAGTTCAGAGTATGAAGCAAACTCCTGGAATTGAATTCTACTCTATCACCTACTTCAGCGATCAACTTAACTTCTCTGAACCTCAGTTTCTTCATCTATTAAGTTTCAGTGAGATAGTTGTAGTGGGGATTAAACTGTATATATGAATAGCAACTAGAACATTCCTGACATATAGTAAAAATAAACACTGTTATTATCACCCTTAACTTGCTGTCATCATCATCATCGCCTCCACTACCTTTCGGACCCTCGTAGATATTTATCCTAAATTCAGAACACTCATTCTGTAAACTTGTGTTAGGTGACCATTCAGGCAAACTGATTCAACTGGGGTTCTATTAACTTTTCTCCTGAGTATACAAAATGGTATTGGCTGTGTATCACCCTTTGAAAAGCTGAAACAGTAGTTACTCAGCCATTGTCTGTGTTCTGTGGTTCAGATGAACTTAAGTTCTTCATCTTAACACTGGAGACATGTGGGTAAAGATTAAAGATGGCAGATATATCCCATGGAACTGGCTGTCTGTGGAAGATATAATGTACTAACAGCAGAGAGTAGTGAGCTTCATCACCAAAGCAGGACATGGTAACAAGTGGTATCTAACATGGTCTGTCCAGAGGTCATGGAGCTCCTTCCTTAGAAAGATGTATTTCATGGCTGGGCGTGGTGGTGCACGCCTGAAATCTCGGCAGTTGGGGAGGCTGAGGTGGGAGGATCACAAGTTCAAAGCCAGCCTCAGCAAAAGCAAGACACTAAGCAACTCAGTGAGATCCTGTCTCTAAATAAAATACAAAATAGGGTGGAGGATGTGGCTCAGTGGTCGAGTGCCCCTGAGTTCAATCCCTGGTACCCCCCCAAAAAGATGTTATTTCATGTGGTCTGGGGGGAGGGTGTCATAGAATCCTTTCCTAAAATCTGCTTAAAGATCTTCCCCTGTGACAGGTCCAGGACTTCTTTAGAGGTTTCTTAGAAATATTAAAATATTTAGAAATATTAAAACTGTTTTATGGAATAGAAAGATATGGATGTTGAATTTCAAATTAGATTTAATGATTTTTATTCTGACTTGGGGTAGATAATCTTTTAAAATATTAAAAACAAATAGTTTATTACTAAAATAATAAATATCTTTAATAAGAACATTTAATAATTTTTTAAAAATAATGTACATAATTTTCCCAGTGAAAGAAAAAATCTAGAATAAACTGTTTTAAATAAAATCATTAAAAAAGTCTTCTACCTTTGGTGATAGTTATCTGAATATTGTTTAATAAAATAAACCTTTAATTATAAGGTTTATTGAGGTATAAAAATAATAACTCAGTAAAAGAAAGTTGGTTATTTATATCTGTGCCCACTGGGTGTTTTTACCTTATTTAATTTTTTTGTGGTTTGACATTTTTGTAAGGTCCTGAGAAGGTTCTTTTGGCCACTGCCTCTACCTGGGTGGGCCTGCGTTATATCACAATTTATCTGATGGTACTTTAGGAAACTAAATAGAGGAGAGTTTTGGTAGTAGGACAGTGTAAGGATGAAAAAAACAAACTGAGTTTCTCCTGGACTCTCAGAATGCTCTGTGACCAAGTGTGTGTGAGGGTGTTCCCACGCACCTGTAAGCCATCAGTTCTGCAGCAGCCATCCACTGAGTGTCCTCTAATTCATTCATTTCTGGCCCTGTGTACTTGGAGGTAGGGTCATACTCATGGGTCGAAGGCTGCCCACCCTCTTCAAATGCCCGTGGCCAGCCTCAGCTTGTTTTACCTGTGCTCCTGACTGACTGGCTATATGTTAGGGTTCCCAAGATCCCCACCTTGGGTTCCCTTAATTTGCTGGAGTGGATCACAGAACTCAGAACTTCCTTATGTTTACTGTTGATTAGAAAGGATATTACCAAGCCTACAGATGAATGCAAGCCAGATGGAGGAGAAGTAGGGGCGAGTGTGGAGGAAGGCGAGCAGAGCTTCCATGCCTGCTGTTTGCACGTGTAACCACCCTCCAGAAACTCTCCAAACCCAGTTCTTTGGAGTTTTTATGAAAGCTTCGTTACATATGTGAGCCTCATTATATCACTAGCCATTGGTAACCAGCTCAACCCGCAGCTTCTGTCCCTTCCCTTGAGGTTGGGTGGTGAGGCCAAAAGTCCCAGCCCTCTAATCCTGGTCACAGGAGGTCTTTCCTGTGATCAGCACCATCCTGAAGCTACCATAAGATCTGAAAGAGGTGGTACCTCTTCTTGCCCATCATAAGGGTCACAGCCAACGCCCCAGTAACAAGAGACAGGTTAACAAGAGAAAAGCCTGTTTTATTTAATTATACTTTATTAATTTACTTAATCACCATTTTACCTGACAGGATGCTTAGGATGTATGAAAAATGAAGAGCCATATAGAAATGTGATTGGATAAAACAGTGTGATCTAATGAGATAGGCTGAACTGGGAATGTTCCGCAAGCCCTGCCTGTTAGATTCTTCTTGGCCTCTCTGTGAAGCATTCCTTCCTCCCAGATGTGGAGCAGGACCACCTCTGAAATGAGGGCCTTATTATCTGTGGGTAGGTCAGAGACCGTCTTTCTGGCCAGTTGATACACATAAAGATAAGGGAAGGTTAGAGTAATATTTTTAGGCCGTATGGCTTGCTGTGGGGAGAAGGAGTGCAAGTTATCATGACCCATGACATACCTTGGATCTGTTTTTGACTCACTTGAGGTGAGAAGGGGCGAGAGATGGATATGGGTGGTGATGGCGGGGGTGGGGGGAGAAACAGACAGACCTTGGTTCTAAGGCAGCTTCTAAACCTTCCAGTATCCTTTGGTTTGAAGTACTCAATGTGTGAAATACTTTAGAATATTATTGTTGTTGTTATCTTTTCTGCAGTGCTTGGGATGGTCCTTAGGTACACTAAGCAAGCACTCTGCCACTGAGCTGCACCCCAGTCCTGGGGATGTTATTTTCTAAGCTCTGACACTAGTAGGGAGGGGCTGCCAGGCACCAGTCAGTTCATTAGCATACAGAATACTCTTGTCACTCTCAGAGTACAAGGGTTTAGGAGTTGTATGTCTGGCAACAGGGATGAAGACCAGATGAATATATTTCACAATCCCATGGCCAATGACCAAGAGACTTAAAAAGAAAAAAAAAAAGGTAGAAACTTCACTTGAAAGATTCTACTCCTCCCCCCTTCTCCATCCATCTTTGTTTTTGCTTAATCTCTTCTTCAGTGTAAGTCAACCTTTAATCACCATTTTGTAGGTTTTATTGTCCTCTGTAATAAAAGAAGGGTTAGTTTATTTGATCATAGTTTCCAGACCACTTTAATTACCATTCTTAATAAGCTCAAGAATTGTGTAACAGTGAGTTGTTACTTTGTGTTAATTCCAAGTCTGTTTCTTTACCATCTTAGTGTCCCTTTTGAAAACTGAATTTGCTGTTCAAACAGTCCTAGACACTTTGAACAACCATTAGGTTCCCTGAGGATAGCATTTGGGTCTAATTCATCCTTTTATCACTCTTTTGGACCTGGCAGAGAGTCTTTCACATTGGAGATGCTAATAAGTATCTGTTGAAGAAAGATTGAGTGGTTGAAAGCCTCTAGCATCTGATGTATGATACATATGACCGTCAATGAGGACAATACTGACTGCTGATTAGATTTATTGTGGTTGAGTTTATTGATACAGGTTTTGGCAGTTAGATTATATGCTCCAAAAGATTAGGGACCTTTTTTTTTTTTTAAAGTTTGTCATTTTTAGCACTTAATGTTTTGCCGGGCACATAGTAGGTATTCTATAAATATTTACTAAATGAGTAGGCTTTGTTAATAGTGAGTGATGGGACTGGAACTTGAGAGAAATAATGGAAAGTGATAAGTACTTTATGGATTTTAAGTTCCTTAACAGGTGTAGATATTAATTTTGAGAAGTAAGCAATGGTCAGCAATGGTTTCTTTCTTCATTTTCAAGTTGAAAACGCTAGTTTACCAGGCTTTGTGTATTTTATTTTTTATGGAATATTTCCCAATAAAGTTTTATTTAAAATGTGACTTTTTGACTTCTCAGAAAAAAGGAACTTTATTGTAAAGCTGGTACTTTGGGAAACTTAAAGAAAAGGCATAGTTTAAAGAAGGTGAATTTAGAGTTCTGCTAAGCTCTTTCATTTCATCTTCTGTTATAAACTGTTTTTGAGTTGTTTTACAAAATTGTTGCACTGGTTGATTTCAAAATGTAAGCCTGGAGGAATCTTGGGGACTACTGGGCCGGATCTGGGTATGTTCAGGAGATTAAGATTTTCATCAGTAGGAACTTGTTTCAGACATTTGTCCTTGGCATGATGTTTGCAAGGTTAACACATTTGAAAGCTAAATCTTGAATAGGTGCTCCCGTCTTGCAGCTTTTAAAACATCTTATTTTATTGTGGTAAGAAACAGGAGATCTTTGCTATCAACACATTTTTTTAAGTGTCCATATAATATTGTTAACTGTAGACACAGTGTTGCCTCTTACTCATTTTGCATAATTGAAACATTCTGCTGGTTGATTAGCAGGTTCTCATTTCTCCCTCTTCCCAGCCCCTACTAATCACCATTCTATTCTTTGATTCTAAAATCAAAATGACTACCAGGCTTATAGTTTGTTTATGCTGGAAGCACCTGTGCTGTGGCTTTGAGGGTCATTTATTTACTCTGTAGTTTTGGAAACCATCCGCCTGCAAAGTAACCATGCTTTCCCTTTTGTTCAAGAACTGCCATATAGATAAGGGGCATTTGAGATCTTCATAACCAGTAGAACTTAAGTAGAAGATGCAGTTTGAGGGGTGAAATTATGTTACATCTGGTCTGAGGAGGAGATTTGTTGCCAGTGCGTTAGTGTTTTCATAACTGTTTGTGATCAGAAAACTCAGAGCTCTGATTTCTGCCTTAGCCTTAAGTCTGCCCTTTGGCATCTTCATTTAGTGACTGGATCATTCAAGTCTGAGCCTCAAGGGCCAGCATTTCTCCAATAATAATATAAAACAGGCTGATGTTGCAACCTTAACTCACTCTGCTGAATTGGGCATGATTAAAGTCTCAGGGCTGCATTAATATGGATTTTCTATTTCTATGTACAGCAGTCCATTATCTCACTGTTTTCCAGTTTGCCATTTTTTGAAAACAGAGATGGAAAATTCTACTGATGAATTTTTTTTTTCCCTGTCAGCATGAATGTTCTGCTGTTTTTTTTTTTTTTCCTTTGCTTAAGAATGTGAAACCGGCACCAGGCAAACGACTGCAAACATTACAGTTTATGTGGACTCTAGCCTGTTGTCATGTCAATCTTGTTATTTAGGTAAATAGTGTGCAATATTTTGCACACTCAGCAGCCAATATGCTGCGAGCAATTTTTGTTTTAGTCACATTATTGGCTGGTAACACTATTAATGAGACAATAATTGGGAAATAGTAGTCATTGTTCTCATAAAACATGATCCTTGTATTGGAACCATAGCCAGGCAGAGGAGTTACATATGCAGACCGAAAGGGAGGAAAGGATGAGTGGCCAGTGTTCCCAGCTTTTAAATTCATCAGACCCCTGCTGCTTAAATTGTCCCAGCTGTTAATGCTGGAACCATTACAGTAATGGACTCAGCAAATGAAGGAGAACGAAGACACGCACACTTTATTACCAGAGGGGCAATTTTCTCTTCATCTGTAATAGCAGCGGTGCCTCATATTGATCAGACCATCAAGATACTAATCCTCTGTAAAATTACTTGTTATAACTGAAAATGTGTTAATCCAAATCAGTCTGTGTCCTGACGTCTACTTACTATTGAATACAGACTATTAGATGGTTTATTTTTCATGATTTAAAGCCTTTGCCCTGAAAATGGCTGGCGCTTCCCTCGCAACACTGAGTGCTTAATCTTAGCTATAGCCCAGGGTTGTCTTTTTGTTTTAAGCAGAACATCACCCACTTAATTAAGGAGTGAGTGTCTGTCTTGCTGTCTGAGTTATGCTGGTGTTTTATGTTCCTCTGGATTTATTAAGCATCTTGTTTTACATTCAGTCTGTGGTTTGTGCTGTAAATAAAAATAGGCCCATCTTGCACATATTAGGAATTTGCAGGTAGCAAATGTCAATAAATACCAGGCCTGTAAGGTTCTTTGATTTATATTCCAGGCACCAGGTTGTGCTTTGTCGATTGAACTCATAGGCAGGATGCATCCTGGTGTCCTCTGTGTAGCAGATGTGTTTTTGCATCGTTGTCTGAGAAAGTTTATGGTTATTTCTGCATCCTTGGTTCAGTAGATTGCTTTTAGACAATGAGGCATATCCACTCCCCCCTTGTGTTTTGTGAGAAATGACTACAGCTAGCCATTATAATAAGAAGACCTGTTAAACTGATTTTGGTCTTCCTTAATATTTAGAATTTTGGGGACTGTGCCATAAAATTTCCATTTTTTCCCCATTATAATCTCTTTGTACATACCTCATAGGCTTGTTTGTTTAAAGATTTGGCAATATTTTTATTTATTTTAATATATTGTCATTGCTCAAAGCATTTGTGTGGCATTCTATAGAGTTCATTCAGAAGTACTTAATTAACACTGTGTATGTGCCAGGACTTGTGCTGGAGGCTCACAGATGAATAAAGCATAATCTTTGCCATGAGGACCTCAGTTCAGTAGGAAGACAGGCACGTAAACAAGTAATTACTGAATGCAGTACATAGCAAATGCTAAAATCCACTGTTCTCAGGAGCTAACAGAATATGGGCACCATAGTACAATCAGCTTTATTTATTTTTTAAATCAGTTTTTGTTGCCTTGTTACCAATAGCAGAATTCTGCCACTTAATCACATCTCAAGCCTTGTTTTGGAATGACTCCTAGCTGGAAGAAATCTCTTCTTTCCTCCTAGGAGACATGTTTACCATCCCCTGGGGACAGTCAAAGAAAAGATTTCTAAAAATGTTTTGATCAGTGACCACATCTTTGGATATGTATAGAGTTTCCCAAAGAGACTATTTTAAAGGGACGTGTGCTTATTTTATTGTTTATGTTCTGCCATTTATATTATGCACCAGTCATATTGCTTTAGAATGTAGTTTCTCCGGAGAGATGGTAGTCTGTGATGATAAAGAACATAGATTTGGGGGCCAGGCTTCCCAAACTCTGCTATTTTCTAGCTGAGTGATCGTGGGCAGGTCACCTAATCCTTTGAGCCTCAGTTTTCATCTGTACAATGATGATACTAATAGTTGTGAAGATTAAGTGATCTAATATATGTCAAGCATTTAGAACAACGATGGGCTTATGTAAGCATTAGCTATCATTACTATGGATGTGACTGTAAAATAATGAAATTATTTTTCACTTGGGACTCATGAAAGCCAACTTTTTAAATGTATAATGACAGTATATCTGGTATAGAATGGCGAAGCATTTCTTAACTTAAAAAATAGTTTTCTGGTTACATGATAATACATTTAAAAAACCCTGAAAAACACAAAATATCAAGTAGGAAAAAGAAAGTCTCCTAATCCTCCAGAGATAACCAGGAGGTGATGCCAATTTCCAGTCTAAGAAGCAACACATGAAAGTGCTTTTTTGTTACATCCTTTCCAACACTGGGAATTATCATAAAACAAATGTATTTGCCAAGTTGGAAGACAAGAAGTAGGAGCTCATGGTAGAACTAATTTGTATCTTCTTAATTATTGTGTTTGGATGAATTCCTTCCTATCATGTTTATTGGCCAGATATACTTCTTTTGGATTTGTTTATTCATGTAGGCTTTGTTCATTTTGCTAACATGTGTTTGTCTTTTCTTACTGATTTGTAAGACCATTTTGTAGTTTAGAGATATTACCATTTGTTCATCATGTGATGGAAGTACTTTTCCCAGTTTGTTTATTATCTGCCTTTTTCCCATTGAATTTTTGTTATTCAAAAGTGTTGTGTGTGTGTGTTTGTATCAATACTTTTCTCACCTCAGTGTTAGATTAATTGTCATTTATTTGTTCTTGCAATTACTTTGTATTTAATTTTCTTTTTCATGTAATTCTTATACTGCATCTGGAATTTAGTTGGTTTGTGATATGGAATAGATATCTAACTTTTTCCTCCCTGATGGTTAAACAGTTATCTCTGCTACAGTATTGACTTTTCCAGTATTGATTTGAAAGCCCAAATATTCACATCTGATTTTAATTTTGTTTCTTGTTTTGTTTTTCATTCTTTTCTTCCCCTTTTCCAGTACTGGGAGTGGAACTCAGGGGTTCCTACATGCTAGGAAAGTGCTTTTTACCACTGAGCTCTGTTATCCACCCACCCCATTTTAAATTTTGAGATAGAGTCTCACTAAGTTTCCCATGCTGGCCTCCAACTTTCGATCCTCCTGCCTCAGCCTCCTGAGATTACAGGCATTCCACCATGCCTGGCTTTTGTTATTCTTGACAAACTGTTTTCATTATAAGTTTTATGATACCTTTTAATATTTGGCAGTACAAGTACAATAGATAATTATTCTGTTTTCCAAAGTTTCTTTTTTCTTTTGGATTGACAAGAAAACTTTTTTTTTTCTTTTTCAGATAAACTTAAAAACCACTTTTTCAAGGTCCCCTATCTGCCCCACCAATCCTTTGGTGTTTTAGTTGTTATTGCATTAAATTTGTAATTTAGTTTGGAAAGAATGGAAAATTTATGGTAAATTTTTTTCTCATTCAACAGTGTTCGGTTTTCTTTTATGAACCTCAGAAAGTAATTTTATTTTGTAATTTTATTTTATTTGGCACTGTTTTGTTACCTTTGGGGTTATTCTTAAGTACTTTACATTTTTTTTCTTACTGTTACAAATATGGTATGATGATAGTTGTTGGCTATAATCTTTGATTCTTTTACTTTTTTTTGTAGGAACCGCTGTTGAATTTTCATTGAACGTTTTGACATCTATTTACAAGATTGAATCTTCTACTGCTATGACTATAATTTATTAAGGGAGTTTTTATTAATTGTTCTTTGGAATAAATCCTTCTTGATTACATTAACATGCTGCTGAATTCAACTTTTTATTATTTGAGTTATGAAAATAAACGTCTGCAGCAGTAATTCTTTTAGGAGCGGAAGGTGTGCCCCTGGGTGAGAAAACCAGAATCTGTGAATGGGGTGTGTTTAACTTATATGTTGTGATCATAGTTGAAACTTTAGTTAGCAAAGCCCAGCGGAGCTCTTTTGGCTGATGCAACTGAGCTGAAAATAGAGAAAGGTAAATTAGGTAAAAATACTGAGAAACATTCCTTTTTGTGATTTCTTTTGTCAAGTTTTGGTAATGTATGATGCTAATGTAATAAAATGAACTGCAGAGTTCTCCTCTGTCTGTGCTGAGGAGTCATTTTTAATGCATTAGAATTATTTGTCTTACTGGGTATGGTGTTGCACGCCTATGATCTCAGCAACTTGGGGGGCTGAGGCAGGAAGGTTGGAAGTTTAAAGTCAGCCTCAGGGCTAGGTTGTGGCTCAGAGGTAGAGTGCTCACCTAGCAAGTGTGAGGCACTGGGTTCGACCCTCAGCACAACATAAAAATAAAAGAAAGATATCGTGTTCATATAACTAAAAAATAAATATTTAAAAAAAAAGAAAGAAGGGCTGGGGATGTGGCTCAAGCGGTAGCGCGCTCGCCTGGCATGCGTGCGGCCCGGGTTCGGTCCTCAGCACCACATACAAACAAAGATGTTGTGTCCGCCGATAATTAAAAATATAAAATATTAAAGTTCTCTCTCTCTCTCTCTCTCTCTCTCTCTCTCTCTCTCTCTCTCTCTCTCTCTCTCTCCCCCTCTTTCAATCTCTTTAAAAAAAAATAAAATAAAGTCAGCCTCAGCAACTTGGCAAGGCCCTGGGTAACTTAGAGAGAACCTATCTCAAGAAATAAAGAAAGTGTTTTGGCATTCCTGGGTTCAATCTTAGTGCCAAAAAAAACCAAAAATGTCTCTTAGAAGTTTGAACTGTCCTTTCCAGTGCCTAGTTATTGCCTATTATTATTATTATTATTATTTTCATTATTATTTCTTCTTTTCTTCTTCCACCTATTGGGATTAGCAGGTCACTACCAGCCCTGTTTAGTTTCTAATCTTCTTGAGGAAATTTGCTCATTATATTTCCTTTTTTTAAAAAATATTTTTTAGTTATACATGGACACAATATATTTTGTTTGTTTTATTTTTATGTGGTACTGAGGATCTAACCCAGTGCCTCACATGTGCGAGTCAGGTGCTCTGCTACTAATCCACAACCCCAGCTGGTCATTAAATTTCTCAGAAATGAAAATTTTCAAATTTATTGACATGGCATTGAAATTATATTCTCTGGTCACTAGTATAGAATATAGAATTATGTATAGTTTTATAATTAAAGAATTTCACATTCACTTTTTTTTTTTTTTTTTGGTACCAGGGATTGAACTCAGGGGCACTCAACCACTGAGCCCCATCCCCAGCCCTATTTTCTATTTTATTTAGAGACAGGGTCTCACTAATTTGCTTAGCGCCTTGCTTTTACCGAGGCTGGCTTTGAACTTGCAATCCTCCTGCCTCAGCCTCCCTAGCTCCTGGGATTGCAGGTGTGCGCCACCATGCCCGGCTCATATTCATATTTTAATCTCTCCTTTTTGATTATTTTATGTGTTTAGATCTATTCTTTAAAATAAATTATATTTGTTGGTAGTGTGTCTATTTCTTTCTTTTTTTTTATTTTTGTTGTGCTGGGGATTGAACTCAGGGCGTTATGCATGCAAGGCAAGCACTTCTCCAACTTAGCTATATCCCCAGCCCCCGGTTTGTTTATTTCTTTAGTTCTTGAATTGGTTTATGCTCTAATCGTTTTGCCTTTATTTTTATTGATTCCTTTGTCCTTCCTCTCTTAAGCTTCTTTTGCTAAGTTCTTGAGATGAATATTTAATTCATTTTGTTGTTGTATGGAAAGTACTTCAAAATCTCAAAAGGATTTTCTCTTGGATTGCTGGAACAATTTGTATATATGTTTTCATAGCACTTATC
The DNA here is from genome assembly GCF_021218885.2 of Marmota monax. Lineage (NCBI taxonomy): Eukaryota > Metazoa > Chordata > Mammalia > Rodentia > Sciuridae > Marmota > Marmota monax. The sequence goes on from NW_026695224.1 coordinate 7,574,180, forward strand.
ACTCAGTATTTTGTTTAAATATTTAATTTTAGTTGTAGTTGGACACAATATCTTTATTTTATTTTATTTATTTTTATGTGGTGCAGAGGATTGAACCCAGGGCCTCACACGTGCTAGGTGAGCGCTCTACCGCTGAGCAGCCATAATCCTAGCCCTCACAAAGTATTGTGATGATTTTTTTCCCAATCAATCTCTCCCTGCCTTAGTTACACAGACTTTGTTTTATTTAACATCGTATCCCAGTGCATGCAGAACCTGGAACACATTAGGCACTAAAAAATGTTTCTTGAGTGGAGGTCACGTACAACCCCACTGGTAGGGGCCTGCTGTGGTGGAAGGAGCACTTCACTGTAGTTAGGGGGCTACATCTCTACTATCACAGGTGCCACTTACACGACATTACTTGGCATAAGTCCCTCCGTCTCTGCAGTGTCTCATCTGTAACTGGGGACGATTGTCAACTCTTCTCCCTGCTTCATTTGTGTTATTGTCAAAATGATACTGAATATAAAAGGAATTTGAGCACTAACAACATTATATGGATATGAATATGATTTAAAGGGGCTGGGAGCATAGGTCAATGGTAGAGAGCATGGGTAGCATGTTTATTATTTGTATAAAAACAAATAAATAAAACAAATTAAAATAGAAGGATTTTAGTATTCTTGTCTTATTTATCACTCTAGATCCCTTCTCTCCATGTGGAAATTAACAAATTCTTAGAAGCAGAAACTCTTTTTTTTTTTTTTTCAAATATCTTTTGTCCTCTGAAATATCTAGCATAGAACTTTGTTGGCAGACACACCATATTGGTTGATTGTTTTCTGAGACCCACTTTTCAAATGCGCAACACTGGGTGATCCTTGAGTATAAGAGCTCTCTTTACCTCCAGAGATGGCTCAACACACAGATGTGAAATGCACACCTTGGGACATGAACCTTTGGATGCAATCTCATTTCCTCTGCAGAATAAAACTAGCGACCGGGTATTCCCTTCCCAAGGAATACTAGTTTACAAGCTGATAAACTAGTATAACTGATACAAATTGATAAAAAATATAGAGTTGATAAGAATTCTATTCCATTTTTGTTATTCTTAGAGCTGCTATTTTTATTTGGAGGAGTATAAAGTAATTATGATTTTTACTTGCCTTCCCATTGCATTACACTTTCATTACTTCTCTTGCAATGAGTTTTATTTTTACTGTTACTTATTTTGTTTGTTGCTATAGAGGGGTGATATTGTATCAAGGTTTTTTTTTGCTTATTTGAGATTTCCCATGTTCTTTGGGGGAAAATGAATGCTATCTGATATTAGTCTTAGATTAACAGGTTGTTTTAAAATTGCTAACCAGTGTCCAAGTGAGGACAGTATTTTTCTGGGTAAGTATTTAACATTCTGTCTCAGAATGTTGTTCAGTGATGTTTTTCACCTTAGCGACTGACATTTTAGCGCTGTGACCTTAGGTAGAACAGGAGTGTGCAGTAACCTCTTGCCCCCATTCAACTTTTCATTGCAGCAGGAAAAGTGGATATAACTTTTTAAAAACAAAGATACCCCTTAGGCTACTTTTAAAGATTTCTAGGAGACTTTATAGATCAAATAATTGATGATAAATTCTGTTGTGTTATTTTTAGCTCAAACCACAGAGATTTACAAAAAAAAGTTTCAGGTGCCCTGGTTTTTAATCCCTAACACCCTGCCCCCATTTTATCTGAGAAATAAAAGCTAATTTGATATATTGGGTTAGATCCACCAAGATCCACCAATCCTTGAGGACTTTTTTCTAAGTCTTTTTTCACTCATGAAACTTTTCAGGATTTTTCTCTTTATCTCTTATTGACCTTTTTCCTGTGTCAAAATGTATGGTACCAATATACGTGTGTGTATGGTACACTTAACTGGTGTTTGGTACCATATGTTTTGCCATTTGGCCATACTAAATTTGACATTTTATTATTGCTCATACCTATTAGTTTTTTTTATGTGATTCTCTTTTCCCTAGAGAGATTATGAGATCCCTTGGCGAGCAACCATGTCATAAATTTATTTTTGGTGTCCAGCAAGGTGCTAAAAATATGGTCGGCTCTCAATATTTCTTTGTCAAATGGAAGCATATGTAGACTGGAAGTTAAAATTTTTCTTTTTGTTTTACTTCAAAGAACATTTATTTAGCCTTAACTCTTGGTATGTTTTCCATCAACAATAGAAAATATTTTGATTAGAAAGTATTTTGTGTAGAACCATATGATAGAATAGATCTGGGGCAACTTTATTTGTAGCCACAGGAAAACCTTCAATTTTGGCAGCCTATTACCTCTCACTATTTTTTAAAGAGTTATATCTGAACCACCTAGTGTCCCGATTCATTTTACCATTTCATCTACTGCTCTTCCTCCTGTTTTTATTTAAGACTATAAAGTTACTTTAGTGTAACTGCTGCTGTCACCTTTGCCCTTAGCTAATCAAATAGTTTACCTTGAGGGAAGCATTTATCTCCTACTTTCATTATTATTATTTTTGTAGCTGTAAAGATATATATTTTATGTCTGCAGAAGGCTGTAACAGTGAAACGAGGTATTGATCTGCTGTATTTAGCAATTTCTTTCCACCTTGCCATCAATAGCATGTCAGCATCTGTCTGTACCGTGGTTGACCTCACAAATAGCTCTTTATGCTCCCATTGGATTCAAATGATATAGTATGCTGAAAACTAAATCAATGAATGATTATAAAGTTTTTAGTATTATTTCATGACCCGGAGGCAACTGGTACTCCTTGCACTGAATGGTGCTGCATACAATGAATATGGTAAAATAAATGTGCCTGGCCTTTGTTCAGCTGAGATGAGGAGAGCAGGGCACCTGCTTGGGTTTTCTCAGGCTTCTGAACTAATGAGTTCAAAGCACTTAGGCACCTCACTGAAGCATCTTGCCTTACAGAATCAGACACAGAGAAGGGCAGTGTCTTGGTGTAGCTTTATTCTTGCTCCCTATATATACACACATACATATACATATATATACACTGACATATATATACAGACGTCTATATCCATACAGACCTATGTACATATAGACGTCTGTATTTAGCAGACATCTCTAACATTCAATCTATGATCATATGGGATTTTGCTTTCATTTACAAGAGAAAGATTAAAAAAACAAACCCAGCAGTGACATGACTTTGTCACCATATCACTGAGGTTCTCACAAAATGATACATGATAAGAGGATGGGGAATAACCTTGGTTTAGGTGAGATAGGACTCTTGGCTGCTCTTAGCACCTGGAGTAAGTACCAGGGTATCAATGTTGAAGCCACATTCTCCTTTCCTCATCTCATTTTGGGTGTTTCTATTCTCCAGAAACAGGGTCACTAAGATGTTTGCTTTTGATGTTGTTGAATCCATTAACTTTTCTTGACTCTGTTGAATCATATATTCAAGTGAAAGAACCTTCTGGTTGTTAAAATGGACATTTGGGGGATATAGAAAGGTGGAGGGGGTAGTAGTGGACAAATGGGGAGAGAAGAGCATGTTAGTTGTCATTGTCATCTTTTGAGGATTTGAATCAAATGATATTCCTAAGAAACGCCATTCTGCTGCACTCCTTTCCTTTGTCCATCAGCCTGGTAGAAAGTTTGATAAGGATTATTGGGTAATTCACATATTGATTCATTCCCCAGAAGTTTGTTGAGTGAACTTCACAGCCTAAGTCTAGAATTCAAAGATTTGGGGAGAAGTTCCCATTTCTGAATTTAGTCTTTGTGATTATATATGATATGTACTTTAATATTTAGTAGGGAATTTTCTACATCAGCCTCTGAAACAAGAAGTCACTTCATATTGAAATTCTTATCAAGTGACTTGTATTGTAGAAAGCTCACAGTGACAGTAGAATGAATTGGACATAACTTTACTATGTTTATATATGAATATACAACTAGTGAAACTCCACATCATGTACAACTGCAAGAATGGGATCCTAATTACAGTAAGTTATACTCCTTTGCATGTACAATATATCAAAATACACTCTACTAAAAAGAAAGAAAAAAAAAAAAGAGAAAAGAAACAAGAGCTCACTTACTTTATTTTGAATAACATTATTTAAGCAGCTATCCCAATTGTTAAGTAAATGTGTACTCTGGCTTGGGATATTTTTCTTGATCAAAACTACTTGTAATGATCTGGATTTATGCACCATAATTTCTGGTTTTGCCTAAGACTTGGGAAGTTGATATATGTTTATACATTACCAGAAATAACTTATGTTAGGCTATTTGCAGTTGGTTATTAGAAACTAGCCATGTTCTTGCTGGTTGCAGTGGTACATGTCTGTAATCCCAGGAACTTCAGGAGGCTGAGGCACTAGGATTGCAAATTCGAGCAACTTGGTGAGACCCTAAGCAACTTAGTGAGATCCTGTCTCAAAATAACAAATGAAAAGGTCTAGGAATGTAGCTCAATAGTAAAATTCCCCTGGGTTCAATACGCAATACCAAAACAAACACAAAAAAACTAGCTATGTACTTGTTGCTGGAAAGTAGAGCAATTAGTTGGCCTTCTTCTGAAGTTGACCTTCCTTTGTACAAGCTTTGGTAATGGGATATCTTGGCTTTGCTCCTTGTAAATGATGAATTATCTCCTTTCCCCAGGCTCACTTAGGGAAGGATGGGTGGTAGTTAATGATCAGGGTTTAGAGTTGACTCTAGTGCTACAGCTGGTGTAGACCAACACCCTTAAGTAAGGTTCATCTTCAAGTTCATACCACTAAAGGCTTTTTCTGATGAGGGCTACTTAGGACACTGTGATTAGAAATCCTGTTGTTGATGAAAAGGATATGAGAAAAAATGTGCAACTTAATTCTCTATCCTGGATCATCACTTTTAGTGACAACCTTAGGGCTTCTAGGTAAGATGAGACATTTCATTTTGCTCAAATAAAGAGAAAGAAGAAATCTCTTTGCAAGTTATATGTTAATGCACACACATCTGAGTGAGATCGTATAATTTTACCACATTAAAAAAATAGGAACCCAAACTTAGAATTATATAAGGATATATGTGTTTCATGTGCTGAACTCTTAATAATTTGTGGAGTATAATTTTTATAAATAGATTCTAAATAATTATAAAATATGCCAGTGAATTACTGTGTACGTGTACCTTTTAGTACTTTCATATTATTTTTTAAAATATTTTTTAGTTGTTGATAGATCTTTATTTTCATGTTATTTTTATTAAATCAAATTATGTGTATGTAGCTATTTTCTTAGTTCTCATAGTGCCCCTACATACTGTGAAAATCTTATGAAATGAGTCCTTTTAAAATGATTTTCTTTTGTAGACATTTATGAACTTTTCTAAAAAACTGATATGTGGGTTTTTCCTGTGCCATTTTGAATTATATACTTTATTAGAAACTCCCTAAAGAAGAATAAATTAATTCTGCATTTTCTTTATCTTTTTAGGATCTGAGAATGTGTATGTGTCTGAAAGCATAGCATGCTTAAAACCATGGCTGAAGAGTTATGCTTAACTGTATACTTTGCATGCATTTGTGATTTGAAATAGGAAAAAAGTCAAATTTGAGACAGCTTGAATGGCATGCTGTCAGTTTGGAGCTTCATGAATTGGCAATGGTCTCATTTAGGACCTTCAGATGTGTCTGTGCCTGGACAGAATGAGAACGTTTTGCATGTTCTGGAGGAGACAGCCACTCCTTGCTGCTTCACAATAGGCAGTGGTGCATGACAGTTGCCCTTCATTGCTGGCTTCTTGGAGCTTAACCTCTGACCCTCCACTTAGTTGCTGTGCAGCAGTTGGAGCAGGTTGGAGATGTTGGTGAATGACGGGCAGTGGCCTGCAACGTGCTTGTCATTATTTGACTGTCAAAAGGAGCCTGCCATTGGTTTCCATCAAGGTTTGAAACCTCTGTGCAGCAGTCCATATTACTTAACTTCCAAGCCTGTCAACAGGATGATCAAGTGTGCATAAAAAATCAGAGTGCTGAATATATCTTCAATCAGGAGACAGAAGTTTTCTTCTTTTCTTTCCTTTCTCTCTCTTTCTCTCTCTCTCTCTGTAGTTTTCTTTTGGTTAAATATATTCAGATGACTTTCACAGGGCCAAGAGGTTGAATCTGTTGCCACAGTGAGGAAAGTGAACTGTTTGTTGTCTCAAGTGGTCTAAGTTTCAAATAGCACAATTTAGGTCTGAGCAGCTCTGCCAGTTTAACCTCTCTGACTTGTCTTGCATTTTCTTTCAGGTTTTAGTATTGGTTTAGGGGACTAGGTGCGAGCTCACTGCTGCCTGGGTTTGGCTTACAGGATGAAATGTTGACCTGAGTCTTCATGTAATGTTGCAAATGGGGTGGAGCAGTCAATTCACGTGATTGTGAAGCAAGGATTGAAACTTAAAATAAATAAGGAGGGGGAATGTGTGATTGTTAATTCATTTAAAACTTTTCCCTCCTCTCATGGCAAAGTTCAGCACAGGAAGTTTTAACTGTGATCAATTCAGAGGTCAGACTTAGGCAATATAGATTTTGGCTTTTGAAAAATAAGATAGCGAGAGCCATCTTTGATAGTCAGTTTTCTGTCATTATAACAAATATTTGAAATAATCAACTTAAAAGGAAAAGGCTTATTTTGTTTCATTTTTGAAGGTCCTAGTTCACGACTGACTGACCCTGTTGCGTTTGGGCCTGTGTCGAGGCAGCACACCTGGTGGGAGTGCTTGGGGAGCACAGCTGCTCACCTCTTACTGGAGAAGCAAAGAGAAAAGAGGAAAGGGCTGAGGTCTTGTATTTTTTAAAACGCATGTCCCCAAGGACTTAAAGGCCTCTCACGAGGCCCTACCTCTTAAAGTTTCCATCACTTCCTAATATCACCACTCTGGGGACCAAGCCGCCAACACCTGCACCTTTGGGGGACACTGATGACCTGAGCTATGTATATTACCATCTGTTCTTTTGAATTTAAATCCTGAAGTGGAGCAGGCTGAGTGTACAAAAAGTTCTGGTGGATAAACTTGCTTTGCTTCTGGCATTATGGAGTGGATGGAGTAGGAGTCACTGTGATATGAGATTCAGTTTTGCTTCTGCCCCTTTCCAGCTGTGTCACCATTGGGTAAGTCACTTAACCTCAGTCTGTTTCCTCATATGTAAAATAAAGGACGCTTGTGAGATGATGAAAGGAGATACTGTTTAAAGTTCTTGACTTCTTGAAGTTCTGTAGGCTCTCAGTAGCACTCCCTGATCTGCTTTTTGTCTTTTTATTTTACATGCAACACTAGGAAAGAGTTGTTAAGTTGTCATAAAGTGATGCTTGCACTGAAAAAATCACTTCGGACCTCAACATAGTCTTTGTAATTCAATTCTTCTTTCCCCTCCTGTATACCTGATCTTTACTGATGACATCACACTTTAGTCAAGCACTCATTCTATAAATCTGAGTAGCTACTTGCCTTCCTGCTCCCTCTTTCCCTTTCTTCTATTCATTCATTCACTCATTGAACAAATATTTATTGAACTCCTACTCTGTGCCAGGCCCTGGTCTAAGTTTTGGAATACAGCTATGAACTAGACAAGCAGTACCCCATCAGGGAGCTCTCATTCTGGAGCGAGAGAAAGAAAATAAACAAGTGAATAAATAAATATAGACTTTTTGATAGTTCCAAATACTGTGAAGAAAAATAAAAAAGAGAGAGAGTTATTTGGGTGGTCAAGGAAGAGTTGGTCAAGGAAGAGTATTTAATGCCAAACCCTGGCAGACCCATCATATGGGCATAATGGTTTATGTAAACAGTTGGCTCTCAGTCAGTGGTAGCCCTTCCATCAAGGGTGCCATCTTTAAAATGGAAAAAGTTGGGGCTCAGGGTGTGGCTTATTGGTGTTTAGCATGTGAGAAGCCCTGGGTTCCATACACAGCACCATAAAAGAAAAAAAAAAAAGTAACCACATCATTCTGTTGTTCATCATTTTTTAGAGATTTGCAGTCAGCTGCATGTTAAAATTCAGACTCCTGGGCTTGCCATATGGAGTTCCTGTTGTTTGTCCCATTTGTTGTCTGTGGCTAACCCTCTCCCTCCACCGTCTCACCCCCAGAGCTTTATAACTTATACTTCTGCTGTCAGAGTGTCCCCCACCCCCAAACATTCACACATCTCTGTACTTTCACATGGAAGTCTCCTCCTAGATTTTTCTCCCCACTTCTCATTGGCATCTAGAAAACCTTTCTTTCAACCATTGTTTGAATGCTACCTCTTCTGATTCTCCCATTCTCGGTGCTGTGACACTTCTCATACCTCATTTTATCTCTTGATCTGTTTATTTCTGTAGTCTCTGTATATCTTGAAAACAAGAACTGGACTTTTATTCATCTCCTGCCTTTTCAATATCTGGCATAGTGTCAGGCACAAAAAAGGCACTCAGTAGATTGTCACCTGTTATGGCCTGATCTACAGAAGTATTATAGCCAGTTTTCATGGAGTTTCAATATAGGCACATGTGACAGTGTGCCTTTTGAAGAGTACCTCAGTCACAATATTATTATTGTTAGTGGGACTTCTTCCCTTAGGCTTTCCTCAATTTGTTATCATGTTAAAGGACAGAAGGATGAAGCATGAAAGCACTAAGAAATATAAGTATTATGTTGCTGTAGATTAACTTTCCATTAGCAGGAAGATGGAGAGTCTGTGAGCCAGTCAGTCGCAGATAAACTTTTATGTTGCCTTTTTCATAATCTGACATTTGATTTATCTTTTTGCAAAGAAGGTATTTAAATTAAACTTGGTATTCCAGTTCCCTGAATAATTTTTGTAATTTATCCAACCATTTGTCTTTATATTTTCAGATTCAATAGTGTAGAGAGTTACGATTTTTTTTTGTATTTTTAATTATATTTAAAGTATTTAATGCCAAACCCTGGCAGACCCATCATATGGGCATAATGGTTTATTTAAACAGTTCCCTGTTGTTTACCATTTACCTTGTTTTGTTCACTTTGTTAACACTAATAATACTTTGCTAAACCAATGCATTTTAATATCCACATATGTGTTATTATTTTTTGTTAATAAATTCATAGAAGTAGAAGAACTGGGTCAAAAGATAGGGTAGGAATTTTCTTTCTTTCTTATCTTTTTTTTTTTTTGTACTGGGAATTGAGCCCAGGGGTGTTTTAATCACTGAGCTATATCCCTATCCCTTATTTTATTTTTAAATTTTGAGACGGGGTCTTGCTAAATTGCCTAGGCTGGCCTTGAATTTGCAATCTTCCTACTTCAGCCTCAGCACACCTGCTAGGATTACAGATGTGCACCACTGTGCCCAGCTGCTGTTAATATATATTTTTTATACCTTTATTTTATTTGTTTATTTATGTGTTTATTTATCTGAGGATCGAACCCAGGGCCTCACTCGTGGGAGGCAAGTGCTCTACCACTGAGCCACAACCCCACTCACTGATGGTAATATTTTTAAGGCTCTTGATGCATATTGCTAAATTACCTTCTGGAAAAAGTGTATAAATCTTTTGTAAAGGTTGTACAGAGGATCTTGTTCTATTATGTGTTTCTTATATTTCCTATGAGTGAATTTGAGATCTAATTGGGAATTTTAAGTGTGAAAGATGATCTAGAGGATAGTTCAGTCATGAATACAAAGAGAAGAAGAAGGAAGAAAAAAAGAAAGAAAACAAAATTTCAAGTTCTAAACTTCTTAAAAGATGTAGCCGGGTGCCATGGTGCACGCTTTTAATCCCAGTGGCTTTGGAGGCTGAGGCAGGAGGATCTGTTCAAAGGCACCCTCAGCAACGGCAAGGTGCTAAGCAACTCAGTGAGACCTTGTCTCTAAATAAAATACAAAATAGGCCTGGGGACATGGCTCAGTGGTTGAGTGTCCCTGAGTTCAATCCCCAGGACCACCCTCCCCAACAAATGTATAGGTTGTGTTTTAGTGATTTTTAAGCTGTGTCCTGGGTTACCCATAGGGCTCTCATGCTGGAGATGGGAGCCTGAGAATAACTCGACTTTTGTTTATATGTTTTATTTGTATTTTGGGTAAGATTTCCTTCATATTAATAATTCCAAGCTGAAATTTTGAAAACCATTGATTAGCAGGTCTGTAAGTTTCCTGCTCCCTTTTCAGACATGTGATTCAAAATGGAATTGTCTTGTTCATGCCTCTGTTTGTTTAGAAATTGATGTCCTAGTTCATTGTTGCCTCTTTAGATGAACGTTGCTAAGTCACCACACTTTACAAGTCTCCTGATACCTTGTTGAGTTCCGTGTGGGTAACTCAGACCTTTCTAGTTCTACCTCCAGTGCGGGAACTGTGAAGTATCTTTTAGGCAAAGGTTAAGGCACCTTAAGGCAGCCACTTCTTATCTTGCTTTTATTAGCAGTGGTGTCAACATGTACTAAAATGTGATGACCCACTCTCCTTTCTGATAAAAGGAGAATGACCTGCCTGGCATGGATGGAGAGAGAGGAGCCTGAGGCAGATTACATTGTCACCTCTCATAATAACAGCAGGCATTGAAGGGGGCGGGGTAAGGCCAGCAGATTTCTGTTTACCCATGAAAAAGCTTGACATTTTTGGCTCCTGGTGAAATGTACTGGGCAGAGGGGAATAAGGAGCATTGTAGCAAGGGAAGAAATGAATGAGTAAGGGCAAAAAAGGAGTCTTGACTTCATAGGAGAGAGTGAAGACATGGAGGGATGTCAGTTCCAGCCTTGGAACAGTCAGTTGGCAGAGCCCTGAGCCCTCAAACCCTAGAGGGAGCCCCCATTTTCAGTTTGTTATTTAATCTATATTTGTTTAGAGTCAAGATTTCTGACATGGCTTAGTTGACTTTTCTAAAGGTGAACTAAATGCAGGGTTACCTGCGGAGCTGATGGTCTCCGAAGAGATGTCAGCAGGGAAAAGGAGAGATAATCGCCACTCCTCCATGAAGCAGGCTTGTCTTCTCAGTTACTTAAGCATATTTACTTACTTGGCTTTGAGGCCATAGTCTGAGAACTCTTGAAAAAAGTTGTAGTTGTTTTGATATTTGGAATAATTAAGGATTTTTTTTTTTCTTATTGGGGATTGAACTAGGGCCTTCTGCATGCTAGGAAAGTGCTCTATTACTACTGAGCTGCATCCCCAGCCCTTTCTATTTTTTCTTTTGAAATAGGGTCTTACTAAGACCCTCAGCTGGTCTTAAACTTGAAATCTTCCTGACTCAGCCTCCAGAGTAGCTGGGATTATAGGCAAGTGCCACACCTAGCTTGATTTCAGGTTTTCTTGAGATAGTAATTGTGTGGTTTAATCTGTCATTTTAAAAATATGAATTATATGGACATAACATTAGAAAAGTTATGCATGACATATTGAGACATCTCACAAAACCATGAGTTTGTCTCATGTCTACAATGGCAACATTTTTAGTTATTATAAATAAAATTATGTAGGGATTTTTATCTTTCATAAATTGCTGGTTTTTCTTTTTTTAATTTGGTACCAGGGATTGAATCCAGGACCACTTAACCAATGAGCCACATTCTCAGCTTTTTTAATTTTTTATTTTGCGACAGGACCTTTCTGTGTTGCTGAGGCTGTCCTCAAACTTGCGCTCCTCCTGCCTCAGCCTCCCGAGAGTCACCATAACTGGTTCCTCTAGGGTCTCTAAATTTGAGATGTAACTTAAGACAGAATACAAGTTTTATGTTAATGGGAAACTGATTTGAAAAAAAGGTTAGAAAACCCAATAATAACAGCAAAACTGCAAAATACTACTAAAGTACACAATTCTTCAAATTATGCACATATGTAAGCACACCAATTCTACAAACTGTTTTTGAAATTTCCTCATTTGAATCAACTCATCATAAAGCATTTTTTAAAAAGTGTACAGAATTGTAGCATTTCTGAATGCTAATAGCAGGCTATCTTTAAAAAAAAAAATCAAGGAAATAATCTCATTTATAAGTGCTACAAAAAAACAACAAAAATCCCTCAGAATAAACTTAACCAAAGAGGTGAAAGATCTCTACAATGAAAACTACAAAACATTGATGAAAGAAATCAAAGAGGACACAAATAAGTGGAAAGACAACATGTGTTCATAGATTGGAAGCATTAATATTCTTAAAATATCCATACTACCCAAAGTGACCTAAAGTGTCAGTGCAATTCCTGTCAGAATATCAATGTCATTCTTCACAGAATTAGGAAAAAAAATTTGAAATTCAGACAAAAGCACAAAAGACCCTAATTAGCCAAAGTAATTGTGAGCAAAAAGAATAAAACTGGAATCTCAGTGGCTAGGGAGGCTGAGGCAGGAGGATCCCGAGTTCCAAGCCAGCCTCAGCAAAAGTGAGGCGCTAAGCAACTCAGTGAGACCTGGTCTCGAAATAAAATACAAAATAGAGCTGGGAGTGTGGCTCAGTGGTCGAGTGCCCCTAAGTTCAATCCCAGGTAAACACCCCCCCCCCCAAACAAAACAAAACAAAACAACTAGAGGCATCACATTACTGGACCTCAAGTTATACTGCAAATAACATGCAAAACAGCATGGTATTGACATAAAAACAGATACGCAGGCTGATGGAATAGCAAAACAGTGTTTCATAACAGAGCCAAGAACACACAATGGAACAGGGCAATAAATGGTGCTGGGAAAACTGGATATTAGATATTGACATGTGTGAGAATGAAACTGGATTCTTATTTCTCACCACTTGCAAATATCCACTCAAAATGGGTTTAAGACTTAAATGAAGACCTGAAACTATGAAACTACTAGAAGAAAACATACAGGAAACACTTCAAGACATTGGCCTGGGCAGTAATTTTTCAGGTGTGACCCCCAAATACACAGGCAACAAAGACAAATTGACGAATGGGACTACATCAAAGTAAAAAGCTTATGTACTGCAAAGGAAACGACTGACAGAGCAGAGAAGCAGCCTGTGGAATGGGAGAGTATACATACGAGAGGTGGATATCCAGAATATGTTAGAAACCCATTTCCGTAACAAAAACAAACAAAATCCCAAGATAACCCAATTAAAAAATTGGCTAAAGATTTTAACAGATATTTCTCAAAAGAAGACACACAAATGGCCAACTGCTATATGAAAAATGTTGAACATCATTAATTGTTAGGGAAATGCAGTCAAAACCACAATGAAATACCACCTCACCTCAGTTAGAATGGCTGTTACCATAGAGACAAAAAGTATGAAATGCTAGTGTGGTGGTGGAGGAAGAGAAACTATGGTACACTGTTGGTGGGAATGTAAATTAGTCCAGCCATTAGGACTAAGAACTGAAAATAGAACTACTATAGTATCTAGCAATCCCTCTACTGGGTTTATATCCAAAGGAAATGAAATCAACATTTAGAAAAGACACATGCCCATTCATGATAGCCAGGATATGAAATTAACCTAACTGTCCATCAATGGCTGAATATAAAGAAAAATTGGTATGTATACCCTGTGGAATACTATTCAGCTATAAAAAACATGAAATCTTGTCATTTGTGACAACACAAATGGACTTGGAAGATAGACATTATGTTAAATAAGTTAGTCACAGAAAGACACATATCACATGATCTCATTCACAAGTATAAAGTACAAAAGTTGATTACATAGAGGTTGAGAGTAGAATAGTGGTTACTAGAGACTGGAGAGAAAAGGGCAGAGGTCAGTCTACAGGGACAATGTTATTATTTGATAGAAGGAATGTGTTTTGGTGTCTGTGCTATAGCAGGGTGAATATAATTAACAAAAAATACATTACATATCTCAAACTAGAAGAATTTAAATGCACTTACCATAAAGAAATGATAAAAGTTTAAGTTGGTGGATGTGCTGATTAGCCTGAGTTGATCATTGCCTAACTCAAAGTGGGTTATACATGAATCAGAACATCACACTATATATCAGATATATATACAGATATTTTGTGTCAGTGAAGTTAAAAAAGTGTACAGAATGGAAAAATATTAAAAAGCATTTCTTGGTTTAGTATCAGGTTAAATCCAGCAGTGATGTTTTTTGCTAGACCTTTTTCCTTCTCTTTGAGACATGAAGTTTTACATTTGTTAACATAATTTGAAAGAGGCAAAAAAAAAAAAAAAAGACTAGATAATACCATAACTTCAGATTCTGGATTTCTGATCTATTATTTAGTTTTCTTATGAGTAAGAGATTCACACTGTTCTTCTTCTTCTTCTTTTTTTTTTTTTTAAGGAAGAAGTTATTTAGATTCTTAGTGCCATCTATTCTGTTCTGCCTGTTACAAACCCTTTGTATAGAATTTGATAGGAACAGACATGCTCTGGCGACATAGGTATTCTTTTATGTTTCCAAAATGACAGTTCTCTTCCCCTAGAACAGAAAAAGTATGACATTCCCTTCACTGCAGATCCCAAATGTCTGCAGTTCAGGGTGGCCAACATCACATTAGAATAGATGTATATTAAAATGTTTTGTGCCTCTGCTCAGTATGTAAATTTGAAAAATGCTGGCTGCAAGTTAACAGAATTCCCATTTAGCTTGGATTAAACGGTAAAGATACAATTTCCACCATACCATAAGCTGTTTGAAAGAACAAAATTCATCTGGAGCAGTAAATGCATGAGGGAATTAAATGTTAGTATTGTCTGGGTTTCTGCTGTGCTAAAGCACATGGGCTTTTGGGCCCTTGAGTTTCAGTGATCACGAGATGGCTGCAGCATTGCTAAGTGTAATGTCCTCATGTAATGATGTTCAAGGCCGGGGTGAAGTGTGGGTGGGGGGAGGATGGGATGAAAGAGGGTGTTTATATTAGGAGAAAAGTCTTTCCCACAAGGCCTCTAGTAAACTCCTCTTTATTATGTGCTGTTGGCCAGGTCAGCATTAGTTGGTCATTCCTAGTTGCAAGGGAGAAAGAAGTATCTGGCAGAGAAAGTGAGATTTCCACATCTGACTTACACAGCTCACCATCCATTCCTTGGGACTGGACCCTTGTTAGCAGGGAAGGAGAAAGAGTAGAGTAGCTATTGAGCAGGTCATCAGTTGTTTCTGCCACATTCAGTGTATGACTGGAAAGGGGGTTTTTACCTGTTATTCCAAGGGACCAAGGGACATGGCCTCTATACCATGAGATATAATCCTTTGAGACAAATACATTTAGGACTAGAACTGGAACTTCGAAACATCCATTCAGCACATTTCATTAGCATTAATAGTGTTCTAGATTGTCCCTAGAAGCTAGGGATATTACTGCAAATAAGATGGACAGTCCTTGAATTTCATGGGACTAATAGTCTAGAAGGACCGAGAGATTAGGAAATAGTTTCAAAATAGTGGGACAAACGCTTAGAATGGGAGAGGCACAGTTTACTGTGCACTGAGTACAGATCAGCTGGCACAGACTCAGGGAGTCAGGGAGGCCCCTTGGAGGAGGTCATATTCTTACCCTGTCCTGAAGCACAACTCAGCTCATCTCAGAAAATGATGAATGGCAACCGACACCCCCCCCCCCCCGCGCTTTTTTGTTTTTGTTTTTGTTTAGACACTCTTGGAAATCAAGGCAAAAGCAAATCTGCTCTTCATCTGGAAACGTTGGCGTCTTGAGATCACCCACTCATGTGCTTCATTGAGTGGGTAATTCAATCAGCAGCTCAGGAGGCAGCATAGTGCAGTGTAAATAGCATCATCCTTGAAGACAGATAGATATGGTTTGCCTTTGTCTGTGTAAGAAATAGGGTTTCACTGAGCTTTGGTTTGTTATTCTATAAACCAGAGATAGGACATTGTTGTGTAGATGCTGTGATAGAAATAGCAAGCACCAGTATGGCACTCAGTGTGTAAGGCACTCTTCTCACCAGTTGTCTCAGAGGTCCAGTGCTAATCTCCATTTTATAGGTGGAGAAACTGGGGACAGAGATAAATACTTTGCTCAAAGTTCTCCAGCGAGTAGCTGGTGGAGCGGGGCTTGAACACTTGCTGTCTGGTTCCTGAATCTGTGTTATATGTTATACTGAGACAGTTCTACATTGTACTGAGGTAAGTTGACCGTGTTCTACACTCTTCTATCTTGGAATTAGGTCAGATTCCTAGCTTTATGTTGTTGAAGCACTTGACCATCATTTAATCATTTCTGCCCTTACCACAGTCAACATTGAGTTCTCCATGGAAATCTTGGGGTCACCCTTCTTTTCTCTCACCTTCTGTCCTTAGTGAGTCACCAAGTTTCTCAGTGGCTCTAAAAACAGACCCTTCCTTCTCATTGCTGCTGCCTCTGTTTTAGTTTAGGTTATCTCACACTACCTCCTTCCAGGACGATCGCAAGTTTACTAACTGGTTTTCTTGCCCGTTTTTCCCTTGCTTCAACATCCTTTCTTCTTGCCACTTCATCTTTCACTTTGCTGATAAAGTGGTTTCTTCTTATTTGACTCTAGTTTGACTTTGGCTCAGTATATGTTGTAGTTAAACGTTGCCTAGTTGCCTATGGGATCAAGTCCAAGTGTCACAAGGCTAATTTAAGTAACCTTTTCTCTCAGATTGGACCTTTCCTACCTTCCCTTTTTAGTGTCATCTGTTTACTGTTCTATTTATGTTGTCAGAGCTATTCCTTCCAACTTCCCCTTTAACCCTTATTATTCCTCGCTCCCCGTTTATGTTGGGGGAAATTCTAGCTCCTTCTTAAGATTTGGCCCTGATTGGATTAGGCACCAACTTCCTTAATGAGACTCCTATAGTGCAAGAATTAATATCAAGAATCAATAAATGGGATGGATTCAAACTAAAAAGCTTCTTCTCAGCAAAAGAAATAATCAGTGAGGTGAATAGAGAGCCTGCAATTTGGGAACAAGTTCT
Organism: Marmota monax; assembly: GCF_021218885.2. Classification (NCBI taxonomy): domain Eukaryota; kingdom Metazoa; phylum Chordata; class Mammalia; order Rodentia; family Sciuridae; genus Marmota; species Marmota monax. Next base: position 7,591,043 of record NW_026695224.1, read on the forward strand.
TACCACTCACATGTCAGATAGAGCACTAATCTCTAGGATGTATAAAGAACTCAAAAACATTAACACCAAAAAAATAATAATCCAATTAATAAATGGGCGAAGGAACTGAACAGACACTTCTCAGAAGAAGTTATACAATTAATCAACAAATACATGAAAAAATGTTCAACATCTCTAGCAATTAGAGAAATGCAATCAAAACTACTCTAAGATTCCATCTCACTCCAGTCAGAATGGCAGCTGTTACAAACAACCATAAGTGTTGGCGTGGATGTGGGGAAAAAGGCACACTCATACTTTGCTGTGGGACTGCAAATTGATGCACCCAATATGGAAAGCAGTATGGAGAATCCTTGGAAAACTTGGAATGGAATCACCATTTGACCCAGCTATCCCACTCCTGGGTTTATACCCAAAGAACTTAAAAACAGCATACTACAGGGACACCAATGTTTATAGCAGCACAATTCACAATAGCTAAACTGTGGAACCAACCTAAATGCCCTTTAGTAGATGAATGGATAAAGAAAATGTGATACACACACACACACACACACACAGTGGAATATTATTCAGCATTAAAAGAGAATAAACTCATGGCATTTGCAGGCAAATGGATGGAGTTGGAGAAGTTAGCCAGTCCCAAAAAAACAAATACTAGATGTTTTCTCTGATTTAAGGCTGTGGATTTAATGTGGTGGGGAGGCATAGGAGGATTAGATGAATACTCTAGATAGGGCAAAGGGGAAAAGGGGAGGGAAAGGAAGGGAGGGACCATAGGGGTAGGAAAGATGGTGGGATAAAATGGACATCATTACCTTAAAAGTACATGTATGGTATGAAGACATGTATGGTATGACTCTACTTTGGGTACAACCAGGGATATGAAAAATTTTGCGCTATATGTGTAATATGAATTATAATGCATTCCGCTGTCATATATAACAAATTAAAATAAAAAAATGAAAAAAAAAACATTCCAAGCCTTAATGTTTTTGCAAATCCTTCCTTTCCATTGTACCCATTTATCATTTCAGTTTGATGTCACTTTGTACTTAATCATTATGTTGGTGTACTTGGTGTCTCTTTGGTGGTGAATCCCTGGAAGGCAAGAACCCTGCCTGTACCTGTTTGTACAGGGCATAGTGCAATTTTTGCTTATGATGATATTTATGGAAAACTTGATTGATGTCCTGAAATGTTTTTCATTTGCATGACTCATGGATTTTATTGATTTCTTCTTGAGAAGGAGATTTATGTGTAAATATGTGTTTCTTTATATGTACACATATATATGTATATATATACACACGCACATACTCACGTACATATGTGGATATAGGAAGCTTGCTCCTTGTCACCCAACAGCAATATGAGCCATAATTTATTTTGCCTGTGTGGTGCCCTGTAGGGAAACATGTATTGACTAGTTCCCTTAGATTAACTTTGTGAGGAAAGAATGGGTACTCTGTGATATCTGTATTGTTTTGCAAGTGCTTTTTCCAATAATTAATTTTTTCATTACATTAATACCATTCACATGCCAAAAGTAATCACATTGTACAGAAAAATAATGGAAAATAACAACCCTTCACACCAGTCTCCTCAATGGGAGATGACCACTATTCTTTTAACAACTTTAATGAAATATAATTTATATGTCATACAGTTCATCCATTTAGAGTATACAGTTCAAAATATATATGGTATATTCACAGAGTATACAATTCTTACTAAAATCTGATTTAGAATATTCTCATCCCTTCTAAAAGAAACCTTGACTCCCAGTTCCCTCCCACCCCCTACCTTCCTTTAGTCTTAACCAATTACTAATTTACTTTCTGTGTTCATATGTTTGCTTATTATGTACATTTCATATATATGGAATCAGGTAAAGTGTGGTCTTTGTGACTGGCTTCTTTCACTTAGTATGTTTTCAAGGTTTATCTATGTTGTAGAATATATAACTATTTATTTTTATGGCTGAAAAATATCCCATTATATGGATATACTACACTTTATGTATTCATTAATTAATGGATGTTTGTGTTGTTTCTCCTTTTTGGCTATAATGAATACTGTTGTTATGTATATTCATAAATAAATCTTTGTGTGGATCACATACATTTTCATTTATTTTGAATATATACCTCAGGGTGAAATTTCTCCTAGTGAAACCCCGTGTTTAACTTTTGCATGAAGTGCCAGGCTCTTTTCCAAAGTGACCATACCATGTCACATATCCAGTAGCAATGTGTGAGAGTTTGTTTTTGTACATTTTTGCCAACACTCTTTATTGTCCATCTTTCGACCTCTCTCATTTAATTGTTATTATTCTTTGCAAAGGAAGATATTCTTACTGTTATTTTTTTAGATGAACAAATTTAATGAGATGCCTTGTATACATTGAATGGAAATGAATGAATGAATGGTGTGGGTAGTTCAACATAACAAATCACCTGAAGGTAATTTAAAAGTTTTTAAAAATGAACACTTAGATTATATTGGATGAGATCATATTTCCCACTCATATATTTTTTTAAAAACAGTATGATTGTATTTTTTTTTATCATTTTTGTCATTCACTTTAAAATAAAAGTCATTATTTTGAAGTGTACCAGTGATTACTTTGATCTTGCCTATTTCTTAGTGCTCCTAATAGTTGTTATTTTTTTAAAAAATTTGTATACACATAAAACATTTATTTCTTTTAATAAAAAAATAGGGAGAAATATGTAGTTTTTTTTCTCCCAGGGAGCCACCAGAGCTCAGTAGAGGGAACAAGAATATAAAGACCATAAGGCAACCCAGAAGTCACTTGTTTTGAAGTAATTAAGATAACTATGTTGACTTTTTCTCTGTACTGCAGGTATAGTCTTTTCAAAATTAGAAGGATATGTCTTCCTTGTTATTCTGGCATGAATATTTAGCAGTGCCACCGCTAACCCTAGGATCACACAGTAAATGTTAACAAGAGGCACCAGGACTTGTGTTTTCCCTGTCCTGTTGTTTTTCTACAAGAATGCTGACAGCTGGAGTGGCTTTGTGACATTGTGCCTACAAAGCTGAATATTACATGTGTAGTTACCTGGGTAGTATACACTGTATTTTTTTAAGAGCTGGACATTGTGTCTGGATGTCATCCATTACATCTGTTTTATGGTATTAAATAATTTTATAACTATTTTTAAAATACCAAATTAGAATCCTATAGTACTTTATGTCTCCATGATACGTTTCTGCTAAGTGAAGAAAATGTTTTCTGAAAACATAAAACTTCTAACGTGCGCATAAGAATGAAGGTGTGCTTTATATAATACTTCCAGGCTTTTCTGCTCAATGTGTCAGTTTTATTTTTTGAGGGGACCCACACTCATTGTAGAGTAGACTCTCTCGGCGTTCAGTTCCTCCATCTCATAATGCTTCTTGTTTGAATAGCTGCATAGTCTTTCCACTTTGGAGAATCGTTTAGAGGGACTGAACATGTTATCTAGGGCCTAGGTGACAGTTTTTATTGCTGGTCTGGTGAGATCCAGGTCTGTTGTCTTTTCAGAGTTCCAGTGTCTCTTAAGAATGCCCCCCCTCCCCCCGCAATCCTCCTAAATGAAGAAAGCCTTATATATATTCTAATTATAATATACATTATCATAAATTAAGATAATGCTGAAAGATTCAAAGAAGAAAATAAAAGTACACCTTAATCCTGCTTTCCAGACCTGCATATTCATATGAACATCTTGGCCTAAAATAGAGGTCAGCAAACTATCACCCATAGGCCAAATGCAGCCTGTTGTTTTCATATAATTTGTGAGCTAAGAATGGTGTTTACATTTAAATGGTTGAATAAAGTCAAAAGAAGAATAGCATTTGTGACATGTGAAAGTTGTGAGAAATTCAACATTTAGTTTCCAGAAATAAGTTTTTGTTGAAACGCAGCCGTGCTTATTCACTTACATACCGTATGACTGCTTCTATGCCCATGTGGCAGAGTTGAGTAGTTGTGGCAATGGGCCTCCTGAGTATGGGCCTCCCGAGTCTGACGTGTTTTTTTCCCTCCCTGGAATCTTAAATAACAAATTTACTGACACCTGATCTATGTAACCATTAGGACTTTTTCTGCACACGTGTGTGAATCTTGTGCGTGTGCAGTTTTAAATAAGGGATCATTCTATATGCTTTTGTAATTAATAACTTTCTATTTTTTTGTTTATTCCAGTGAGTTAACATAGAGCCACTATTTTGTTCTTGTTATTTTTTGAATCACATAAACCCACTGGATGTTATCTGAGAACAGTAATAAAAATATTAATTGCTGTATGAATTAGAATTGATTTTAATTGCTTAATGAAATAAAGGTTTGTTTTTCTCATATAACCTGAATCGTGAGCTAGGTAGTGGTGAAGGTGCCCAAGAAGGTCTTTCTTTAAATCCTGTCATTGCTGTGTGACAAATCACCACAAAACTTATCAACTTTCTATAGCAGATATTTATTTCTTACAGTTTCTGTGGGTCAGGAATCCAGATATGGCTTAGCTAGTAATTTCTGGTTGGTTATATGGGTCTCTCACATGGCTGCTTGAGATGTTGTCTGGGAATTCACTTCTTTGAAGGCATGACTGGGGTGGAAAGGCTGTGTCCAAGCTCACTCATGTGCTGTTGGCAGGCTGTTGGCTGGACACATCAGTTCCTCTACAAGGCAGTCACAGACTGTGTCTTAACTTCTTTTATGGTACGTTTGTGTGTGTGTGTGTGTGTCTCGGGTGGAGATAGAGATGTATAACTGATTGATTGATTGATTATAGTTGTCTTGTTACCCTATCTGGGAAGTAATATCCCATCTCTTCTACAGTATTCTGTTTATTAGGAGTGAGTTGCTAGGTCCAGCCTACATTGAAGGGGAGGAATTAAATAGGGGTATAAATACCAGGAGACAGCATTTGTTAGAGGACTGCTTAGAGGTCGTTTTTATCTCTAAGCCTGCAGTTTCATTTGAAGGTGGTGAATAGACCCTCAAGTACTGATATGGCAAGAAGGGGTCTGGGCAGGATGGTGAGGGAGACAGCCTTTTTAAATTAAAAGAGGATACAATAGTAACTTTGCATTTCCATTTCCTCAACTCGAGCTGTGCTACATGACTACCCCTAGTTGAAGTCTAGGAAAGCAAGCTTTTTGGGTGAGCACGTTGTTGTCCAGGTAAAAATCAAGGTTTTGTTGACAAGAAAAATGGTCAGTATAGATACTAGATGGACAACAGAATGTGCCTACTATACCTGACTTCAAAGGATTCAGTGAGTTAGCGCAGCACTTGCCTGGTCTATGTTAGGTACTCAATTAAACCAATTAAACAGTAGCTGAGGTTATTGTTATTTCTTATAACTCATACAGAATAGTTTTGGAAATCAGCTTGTAGATAGAATAGTATCCCTGTGTTAATACTGAAAGAAGTAGCATAGAAGACCTAAGCAAATAATTTTTGAGTATATAGCATGTACCAGGCATTATATAATTTAATCCTCATAATAAACCCATGAAGTAGGTATTATTTGTCATATTTTACAGAAAAGGAAAGTAAGGCCAAAAGTATTAAATAGATTGTATTCCTCAAACAACTCATGTACCTTGGATAGGTTTTAGGTTTTAAGATCTGGCCCCTTAGGTCCTGGAGTGGGCAACTGGACACCGGACAGTGGATGCCTCTGGGCTCAGCATATCTGGTTCTGGGCAGTCTCTTCTGATTCCTCTAGTTTTCCTTGAAAATATAATTTTCTACGTGTTTCACCATATGGGAGATGCTAGAGTGTATATATGGCTCCATCAGTGAGTGGGTGGCAAAACTTGAATTTGAACCCTAGTGTGTATGATTTTATAAGCCTGTCCTTCACTACCAGGCTCTCTCCAGTCTGTAGAAGCAGTGACAGAATGCATCGGAGTTAAAATGAGCCTTCACTTAGCACATAAATGATTGCATTTCTTTTATTCTGATGTTTCTTTCCCTCCTCTAGTAGACACAACACTTTTTCTTGGATTATAAGTTAAAATTATGTGCCTCACGGCTCTAGTGTGAGTGGAAACTCACGTGGCCACTAGGTGTCTCCGTTTGGTTCTATCCTTTCTCCTGAGCCGCACTTAGCAGGAACTTAAGTGGATAGAAGGGAGATAAACAAGAGGACATCTATAATAAACGGGACACACACACTCTGTTAATTCCAGTTGCCTTTTTCACCCTGTGCTTCTCACTTTTGTTTCTCCAGCTCATAGATTGATTAATGTTTAGGTAATAGATCAATTTTCTGGAACCTTAGATAAGTCTTTGATTTCTCCTTTTCATTTATAAAAGTGGGAAGGTGGGGGGAGGTGAGAACTTTTGTGTTCATCTAGATATGTTAGATAATAAAATAATTGTAACACATTTGCCAAGAATTTTAGGCACAGTTTTTAATATAGTTTATTGTCACGGGAATACTTGTGTTCCTAAGGCAGATAATGATTGCATTTATTAATATTAATTTCCGTGTTCTTTAATATAATTACACTGTCTGTAATTTACATGTATTATCTCTTATAATCCTCATAGGAATCCTGCATAGTTACCATTTTCCCCCTGATTTTAGAGATGAGGAAATTGAAACTTAAGAGAGCAGGGTTAATTTGCTCCAAGTTTAGTAGAGTTTGGTTGCCTTCAGATTTTTTTCCCCCTCCATATGGAATCTCATTATAGTGATGGGGAGAATTTGACTTAAGTCAGTAGATTTAAAAATGCCTGCGAAGTAATTCAGCAGAAAGTGCTTCTGGAACCAGGGTTTGGTTGAGTACAGACATCTATTTTCTGCAGTTGTCTTGTAGAAGTGAGCAGCGTGCTCTGGATGTGGGCTCCCTTCAGGAAGGCTACAGGCTCTTTGCAGAATTACAAATTGTGTACACTCAGGGATCACTTCCTTTCACTTGCCTACAAATGCAGCACCCATTATCATAGAGACTGAGGGCATTTGACAGCTCGGGTTCAGACCTGGAGCTTCATAGAATGGAACATTCTTCTTATTCAATTAGAGGCACACAAAAAAGATGGGAAGGCAGCTAGGACTAGGGTTTTCTTTGACACTGCTGGCTGATATGTTCTCTTTCACCCGAATTTAGATTTCGCATTAATTTCCAGATTTCTCCAATCATCTTAAAAAAATAAATCAGTTCACGCTCGGTTTTCTTTAGTCATGGATAATTTAATTGTGCTTAGTGTTTCTCCAGTTGACTCCCCAGTTGTGGTGGTGAATTCTGCAGACCATAGGAAAATGTATGACAAATGTGAGATGAGAGAGCGTTGTCAGGCAGGGAGCACTTTCCCTGGGAAGTCAGAGCTAGCAGTGGGAGCAGTCCCCAGCGCTAACAGGCACACCCACAAGATCTGCTTCCAACACTGTCACTTCTACCTCTTTGTTCCCCTTCCTGGCTCACTTCCTGCCAGTGATTTGTGACATATTTCGTAGCAGATCAAATGAGCCCCTGACACCTGATTGCCAAGTGCTTCTTGTTTACAGTTGCTTTCCAACGACACCCAGACAAGATGGAAAGCTTAACGCACAGTAATTAAATTTGCATCTGCTCAGTGACAGGACTCAAAGGCGTTTTTTACCCCCCTCACGTTTGAATCTCATTGTAGAGCTCCTACTGTCTTTGACCATACAGCATCTAAAAAAGGCAAGATGTGGACAGGTAAACAAACATTGGCTCAGTCTTCTGCCTGTCATTAAATGATGAATATTAAATAAGATCACCGAAATGCCTTTCTTACTTGACTTCATTCTCTTCACCTTCTTGTTTAGCCAGATTTATAACCAGTTTTAAATAGGAGAACTGTAGCTTGGAGGTGATTTTTTATTTCAGTCTTTTTAAAGGAAAACAAACATTGCCAAACAATCTGGATTGGTTTAACACCCTTTGGATTATACGTTTCTCACAAATGCTAATGAATAATTCAGCAAAGCCAAACACAATCTGCTGGTGGTATCTAGTATTATTCACACTTGCTAATGAATAATTCCCTTTGGCTTTTATAGGGCAGCTCTAAGGAGTGACTTCTGAGACTCAGATGGGTTATTATTGGGCTATTTGTCAGTGTCCTTGGGGCATTGTGAGCCAAAGCCCAACTTGGCGACCCACTCCACATACCTTCTCCAATTCTTCTGGGAAACATGCAGCTCTGTGTGTCCCAGCTTTTTAGCCCTAGAATGTTGCTATGAAAGAAACTCTAACAGGATTCAGTTCCATTATAATTTCATTGATTCAGTTACTTCATTGTTGCATTCAAATAAAGGAATGTTTATTGAGCACCTTATGAAGTACAAAGTACAAAGCATGGCATTGTGTATGGACAGAGGTAAGATAGATTTTTATGTGTTATGTCCTCAAAGAAAGTGGAGAGTATATAAGGGGAGGCATAGAGTCCTGGCAGAGGATGCTCAGGGTCTTTTTTTTTTCTCAAAATTATTACTTATTTTTCTCACCATGTTTTCAGATATGCATTTCAGTGCATACTTGCCATTGATGTTGTTGGGTAGGGATTATGTTGCTTTGGATAAGCCTAAAAATTTTAGAACTGCATATAAGATCAGCCCTATAATGTGATTCCAGGTATGACTGAAGGAGACCCTTGTTATTTGTGCTGCACTGAAGTCAGGACTTGGTGGCATGACTTGGTGTTACTGACCTGGAGAGTCTCAGGATAGCAACGTGAATTTACATGTGCCTGAGGTCTACTCTACTCATAGCAATCATACTGCACAGTATGTAACTCTGACTTCAGTGGGCACATTTGGCCTTGGTGAGGTTGTTTCTAGCAGCCTGTATCTGCTTCAGCCTTTTCTGTTCGACTCCCGGTTTTCCTCTTCTGTTTGAGCGCATTGGAAAGATGATACTGTTCAGATTCCTTACAGTTAGCTGGGAATCATGTGATTCCTTCAGGCCAATAAATGGAAATGATGGGGATCATTTTCTGGAAAACACATTTAAGAGCTAATATGCCACTGCACGCTTTGCCTTGATGCCATGAGTTCTAGATCCTGCCATGTCCATTAGACTGGGCCCATGAGTAACTATGTGGAGTTTCAGCTAGCTTTGCAAATGTAGTTCCTTTTATATAAAATATATGTTTTAGTTTAAACTGACAAATTTTAATATGTATTTTTATGGATACAAAGTAATGATATAATTTATGAATATAATGTAGAAAATTTAAGCAAATTAACATATCCATTACCTCAAATATTTATCATTTTTTTATGGTGAGAAGATTGAAATTTACTCTCAGTGATTCTGAAATGTACAGTGTGTTATTATTTGCTATATTCATTATGCTGTGCATTATATCTCAAGGTGAAACAACACTCTTGTCTAATTGAAGCTTTGATCAACATTTTTACACCCCCCACACCATCTAGTAATCACTGTTCTACTCTCTGCTTCTTTGAATTCAATTGTGTTAGATTCCACATGTAAACGAGAACATGCAGCATGTATCTTTCTGTGTTTGGCATATGTCACTTAGCATAATGTGTTCCAGTTCCCTCCATGTTGTTGCAGATGATAGAATTCTTTCTTTTACAAGACTCAACAGTATTCCATTGCGTATATATACCACATTTTTTTTATTCATCTGTTGATGGGCACTTAAGTTAACTCCATAACTAGACTATTCTGATCAGTGACAGAGTGAACATGGAGTACAGTCGAGTCTTTGAAATACTAATTTCACATCTTTTGGGTAGAAGTGAAATTGGGAGATTGAATAGTAATTCTATTTTTAGTTTTTTGAGGAACTTCCCTATAATGGTGAATGTACTAACTTACATTCCCATTAGCAGTGAACAAGTGTTCCCTTTTCTTCATAACTTTGCTAACACTTGTTATCTTTTCTTTCTTTCTGTTAATTTCTTTTTTCTGGTACTAGGCTTTTGTCTTTTTCAAGAGCCCTTCTGATAGGTTTGAAGTGATATGTCCTTGTGGTTTTATTTTGCATTTCTCTAATGATTAATGAGGTTGAACATTTTTTCATCTATCTGTTGGTCATTTGTATATCTTCTTCTGAGAAATAACCTTTCAGGCCCATTGTCCATTTTTAAATTGTATTACTTTTTTTTTTCTATAAAGTTGTCTGAGTTCCTTATATATTTTGGGTATTAACCCTTTATCAGATATGTCTTGCAGATATTTTCTCCCAGTCCATACATAGGTTGTCTCTTCACTTAGTCATTATTTCCTTTGTTAGGCAGAAGGTTTTTTTTTTTTTTCTTTTTAAAAAAATCTTAATGTCTTAATGTAACCTCATTTGTCTCTTTGCTTTTGTTGTTTAGACTTTTGAGGTCAAATCTAAAAAAAAATTCATCGTCCAGACCATTGTCATGTGATTTCCCTCCTGTGTTTTCTTTCAGTAGTTTTATAGTTTCAGGTCTAATGTTCAATTCTTAACACTTTTTGAATTGATTTTTACATATGGTGTGAGATATGGGACCATTTCATTAGTTTGTACATATAGACCCAGTTTTTCCAATATAATTTATTGAAGAGACTTTCCATTTCCCAATGTACTTGGTACCTTGGTTGAAATTCATTTGACTACATGCCTGGATTCTTTTCTGAACTCACCATTCTATCCCATTGGCTCATGAATGTGTTTTTATGCTATGCCATGCTGTTTTAATTGCTATCACCTTTTAGTATGGTTTGAAATGAGGTATGTGCTGCTGCCCCCTGTTCTTTTGCTAATGATTGCCTTGGCTACTCAGGTTTATTTTTTTGAGGGGGTGGGTTTCCACATGAATTTTAGGATTATTTTTTTCTATTTCTATGAAAAATGACATTGGAAGTTTATTGGGATTACATTGAATCTGTGGATCACTATGCATATTTTAACAATATTCTTCTAACCCATGAACATGTGCTATCTATCCATTTATTTGTGTCTTCTTCAATTTATTTTGTTAATGTTTTATAGTTTTCATTATGCAGATTTTTTACCTCCTTGGTTAAATTTGTTTCTTCGTATTTTATATTTTTAGGATAGTTATCTTGTTTTTTTGTTTCTTATAGATATGCTACTGGTTTTTATATGTTGCTTTCATATCCTACAACTTTACTGTGTTTATTAGTTCTAATACTTTTTTGTGTGGGATCTTTATTTTTTTTTAATATCGTTTCATCAGCAAAAGTGACTATTTCATTTCTTCTTTTCCTACTTGGATGCTTTTATTTTATTTTTCTCTTGCCTAATTGCTTTGACTAGGGCTTGTAGTACTATATGGAATAGAAGCAGCAAGATTGGATCTCCCTTTCTTGGCCTGGATCTTAAAGGCAAGGCTTTCAGTTTTTCACCTTGAGTATAATGTTAGCTGTAGGCTTATTGTATATGGCTTTTATTGTGTTGAGGTACATTCCTTATATACCTGGTTTGTTATTCTTTTTACCCTGAAATGATGTTGAATTTTGTTAAATACTTTTTCTGTATCTGATGAAGTGATCGAATGATTTTTATCTTTAATACAGAGTGTAGATTCTGTTGGGTGAAGGGAAAGAAAAAGTATATCATCAATTACCAAGGAATCTGTGGGAGAAATAACAGTGTAAATGAAGTCATGGGAAGAAAAGAATAATTAGTAAGCAGAGACAGAGTTGAGGTCATCATAATCAATGTTAATTAATTTAAATTTGCATGCAGCATGTTAGTTGGTAAAATCCTAAGCCTGTAATACTTCTCTGTGCTTACAGCTTTTTTGAGAGGCTAGCCCTTGAGCTAAGAATGTTTTTACATTTTAAAAGATTATAAAGAAAGGGGCTGGGGCTGGGGCTGAGTAGTAGTGTACTTGCCCGGCATGTGTGAGGCACTGGGTCCGATTCTCAGCACCACATATAAATAAATAAAATAAAGATCTATCAACAACTTAAAAAAAAAACCAACCCCAAAACCATACATATGTGTGTGTGTATGTGTGTGTGTGTGTGTATGTATGTGGGAGGCACTGGGTTGGATCCTCAGCACCACATAACAATAAATAAAATAAAGATATTGTGTCCAACTACAACTAAAAAAATAGTAAAAAAAAGTTCACTTAATTGAATTGCACATAGAACGCGCGAGATCGGGAAGATATTTCAGAGGATGAGAACTAAGAAGAAATCATGAAAGGTCCTAGATCTGAAGGAACAGAACTTTTCCTCCCCTCTTCTTGTGGGTGGTGACAGTTCTGGATTTGTTTAAACCTTCTAAGTATGAGCATTTATTTAATCTCCGTTTTCACTTTTAAATCAGTGTCATATTTTGGAAGGTTTTAAAGATACGAACTTGTACTCTGGCATCAAAGTATTGTCAGAGTCTTCTTGCTGATCTATTAAGTGTTGATATTTTTGTTTTCTTCCCCTGGCAACACATTTTTTTTTGTAGTAACTTATGCATGTTTCTGTCTTTTCACTCATTGATTTGTTCACTCAAAGCTTTATATATCCAAGAGAAGTGAAAACATATGTCCATACCAAAACTTGTACACAAATACCCAGCAGAATTATTCATAATGGCTGAAAAAAATAGAAACAACCCCAAACATCCATCAGTTGATGAGTGGATAAACAAAATATGGTGTGTCTCTATAAAATAATATTATTCTGCAATAAAGATGAATGAAGTACTCATATATCCTACAACATGGACCAATACTGAAAACATTATGCTAAGCGAAAGCCAAACACAAAAGACTACATTTTGTGTGATTCCGTTTATATAAAATGTCTAGAATAGTCATTTCTAGTGAGTGAGGGCCTACAGCTGGGAACAGGGAAGGTTGGGAATCAGGACTGAGTGCTGGCAGAGATTCTTGTGGGTGGGGGTTGATAGCAGAGCTCTAAACTTTGTGGTTATTGTTGCACAACTCTGTGCATACACTAACAACTTTGAATTGTACACTAAAATGGGTGAATTTTATGTTATGTGAATTATATAAAAAATATTAACAAAAGTAATTGTATAGTGGATTGCTCATTTTCCACTGATGCTGCTGAATATACAGCCTCTTATTCAACAATAAGCCAGAATTTGAATCTCTGGTTTAGTATTTTACCTTCTTGAACTAAAATATTATAAAAAGAAAATTAATTTATAGTCAGAGCTCCTTTGAGTCGCCTATTATACTTACATATATTTATACCACTTATGTACTGGCACATGTACACAAATGTATCCAACTACTCTTTGTAGCATTATTTGTACTGATAAAATATAATTAAATATAGTTACACGATGTAAGTATATATCAGAGTGTGTGGGGTGGGAAGGTTAAGTAAATTAAGAAGGATGGAGGAGCCATTGAATATGGACAAATCTTCAAGATATTTAAATTAAAAAGCAAATACAGACTGAGGTTTCATCACACACCAGTCAGAATGGTATTTATCAAGAATACAGACAATAATAAGTTCTGGAGAGGATGTGGAGAGAAAGGAACACTTTTCCACTGTTGCTGGGATTGTAAAGTAGATAACAACTATGGAAATCAGTATGGAATCTCTCCAAAAGACTAGACATGGAACCACTGTAAGACCCAGCTGTCTACTCCTTGGTATTTATCCTGAAGAATTAAAGTCATCGTGCTACAGTGGTACATGCATACCAGTATTTAGAGTAGCACAACTGTGAGAGCCCAACTATGGAACCAGAGGAGGTATTCATCAATGGATGAGTGGATTAAAAAATGAGTTATATATACACAGTGGAGTTTTATTTAGCTTTAAAGAAAAATGAAACTATGTCATTTGTAGGAAAACGGATGGAAGTAGAGAATATTATGTTAAGTAAAATAAGCCAGACTCAGAAGGTCAAGGGTCATATGTTTTTTCTCATATGTGGAAGCTAGAGAGATAAAAAGAAAATAAAGATGAAGGATCTCATGAAAATTGAAGGGAGATTAGTAGAATAGAGGAAAGGGACCAAGGGAGAGGAAGGAAGGAAAAGGGGAAATACTGGGGAATGATATTGGCCAAATTATACTGTTATGTTGTATACATGAAGAACAGGTAACAACAGATCCCCACCATATGTACATCTATAATGCACCAATAAAAATGTGGAACAAACAAAATAAAAAAGCAAAGGCAAGTGTGGAATACTGTGTTACTATTTGTGTAAATGCTTGCATATATGGACAGATTTAACAGTGGCTACCTCTCTGGGAAGGAAAATTTGAGTGGGTCAAGTAATAGGAGAGGGACCATCTTTTTGCAGGGTTAACCTTTTTAACACATTTTTTTTTTTTAGCAGAATTATTTATAATAGCCAAAAAGTCCATCTGCAGATCAAGGGATAAAGGACATGTAGTCTGTCTATACATTCATGTAAGATGGGTCAAAGGAGATTTGAATGTAAAGCAGTTTTGTTTTGAGGAAATCTCAATTCGGGAAAGTGGTGTCTTAAATTATTTTTAAAGTTGATTTCTAGACTACAGCTTAGCAACCAGTCTTGCCTCCGTTTGTGTATACTCCTTTTCAATCCGTGTGGAATAATTTGTTTTAGGACTCATCCCCTTTCACCCCCTCCTGACCACTAATGGGGCAGCAATTATGTGGTTCCACAGTAATTTTAACACTGTCTTCTTACCCAGCTGTGGGGTGGTAGTGTATCTGCAGGGCAGGACTGTGGCTTGCAAGGGACAATATCAAACTGCCCACAATCATTTTAACGTCTCCTGTGAAATGATAAATGAAGTTTATAGTTGTAATAAAAGCAAACCCATTATCCCCCAAGGTATAAAGAGTGTGCAAGTAAAATTCACATATTCACATTCAGCTCCTAGTTTTTCTTTTTAGAAGAATCCTTCAATGAGGACTTTTTTCTCCTTTTTAAGAAAATCACGTATGTTTTCAATAGGGGCATTTATTTGACTCAGCCCAATAAAGGTGCATAAAACATAAAAATCTTGCAAGAGTTATAGTTGCTCCTCTAGGAACATAACACTTTTTTTTTTGTTACTGGTATAATTGGAAAAATTCTTGCAAGTTTTGCATTCATGTTGCTTGCTTTATAAACACGTACTCCGTATAATTTACAAAATACTTGCTAGGATTTTTCCTGGTCCTAGGAGAACCCATAATTGGATTGTAGCTGGTGCCGCTTTAGGTTTGGGTTCTTCCTAGGTAATTGAAGTGCCCTGACTGCCTGCACCTTCACTGGAGAGGTGAGTGTTGGGTGTTCCCAGTATTTCCAGGTTGCCTGCTACGGTAATTTAGATCTCTTTTTGAAAAATAGCCCACCATTTCCTCAGCTGGAAGTGTGGGATTATGGAAGCAGTTGCCTTCTCCCCAGGGTTTCCAAGCTCTTCTTCCCGTTGTAGGAGACATGGCCTTCCTAGGTATGTGGACTGTGTTTTCTCTTAGAAGCCACTCTAGTTTCTTGCTGTCCCCACTGACCTGCAACCAGAGGTTGCTCCTTCTGCAGTTTATCCTTTTTGCATGACATAGCACTTGGCTTTGTGTAATTGACACCTTCATTTCATTTTGTATCTTGTGTGTATCCTTCAAGATCAGGATTTTATAATTCCTTTTTCATTGAGGCACTATTATGATTTTTTTTAAGGTTAGCTGGAGTATTTGATAATTATTGGGTAATATAGACCCATTTATTTGAACTCTTAAAGCTGTGAAGTATCATGCAGCATTTTTGACCCAGACCTCCCAGGTACACCTGAGGCAGCTGAGGCCCAGAGAGTTCACCGACTTCATGACAGCTGAGTCTGGAATTCAGAATTTCAGGTCCAGAGCTTTTTCCATACACCGGCTGACTTGAAAGCTCCACAATACCTTGACTTGAAGGGTAAATTCAGTGGTGACTCAGGAGAGGAGTGCCCCACAGCTGGGTAAACAGCGTTCTAGCCAAATACCTCAGCAGTGAAATGCTTTGGAAAGAAATAATGCTGGGGTATTTAATTTTTTTTTTTTTTTAACTTTCATTGTAATCAAAAGAAGTGACATCTTGCTGGGTGTGGTGGCATGCGCCTGTAATCCCAGCGACTCGGGAGGCTGAGGCATGAGGATCACCAGTGCAAAGCCAACCTCAGCAAAAAAGAGAGGCACTAACAAACTCAGTGAGACCCTGTTTCTAAAGAAAATACAAAACAGGGCTGGGGATGTGGTTCAGTGGTCGAGTGCTCCTGAGTTCAACTCCTGGTACCTCCCCCACCCCCTACTCCCAAATAAATAAATTTAAAAAAGGGCCAACTTCCTTTACTATATTTCTGATGCCAGCCTAATGATTGTGTGATGATACTGGTGTTAGTGATCCTTCCTTTTGATGTCCGAGAAGACAGCGTGGGATGAAGAGGTGCTTGTGTGGACACCATTTAGGCTGCAGGCAAGCCAGAGCCACATCTTTCCTAGGTAAAAGGGCTGACCTGTTACTATTCCTACTTGTGTGTACAACATGTGTTAGAAGAAGTAATTATTTTTAGCTGACTGACTATGACCAAGATTAATAGCTCTTGAAAGGGCTATAATGAAAGGCTGCCCCAACTGGCTTCTACATTTTTCTTTATTTATCCTGCTCTCATCCTTGTCACCTTTGGGCATCAGCCAAATGTCATTTATGTGAGATTTGCCCCTTGGATGTGAAAGGCCACTCTTTCTTAATGATGGGAGGTGATTGGGCTGCAGGGCTGAGGAACTTGGACAGTTGATGTGACCCAGAGGAGAGTCCTTTCAGGTCTGCGGGAGTCACAGAAATAGGACACTCACTCCTGAGGGAGAAAGAACATGAGAATATTTAGCTGTCTCGTGCAGGTCATTGAGGTGTACTCAAGGTATAATAGGGAGTAGATCAAGGGCTCCTTTGTCAAGACCATGTATTTCAGTGGCTTCTTTGTTCAGAGCACTTGGAAGTTTCTTTTTTCCTGAAGAGGTTTTTCTGACTGAAATTGTCAGCTCTTTCTAGTTTTATAAAACTGGGAAGTCTCCTTGTGGTGGACTCCAAGTGGACTCCCACACCCCTTCTTGCTTCTTTCTGTCGTGGACTTCTCAGGGCAATAGTTACCCAAAATGCAGATTCAATTTCCCAGCCAACCCTGCAGCTAATATGGGAGAAGACACATCCCTGAGGAAGTTCCTTAAGAGAATGTTGGTGTGTGCCTTTGCTTTTCTCTTCCCAGGCCCTTCCTTTTTATTCTGTTACACGGAATTTAAATTGTACGTTTGCATCCTGAAAGGGAGGGCTGATCCTTAGAGTGGGGGCTCAAGCTAGATGAGGCTTGAGTCTCTAAGAACTTCATGAGAGCCACGGTACCAGCCTGGTTAAGGCACTGCCATTTTGGATTTTTGAGTCACTTGTAGACAAACCCGTGCCTAGATCATACACTATTTCTCTATATTGCTCAAGAAGAAAATAAATCCCAAGCCCTTAGATTTTCTTCTTCCATCCTAAGTGTTAATATCAGAATTTATATAGATTCCTCTTGTCTTCTTTCAGCCCCTACAAATGAAAACAACCCACAAAACAGACAATTCAGTAATTTATTTAAGATCTAAAGACACAAGAGATATATTAGGATGAGAGACATGAGAGGATCAGGAAGAAGGCAGAACAGAAAGTAAAGACCCTGAGGAAGGTGATAGCTAGGGTGCTCCTATGGCCTTCCCTCATAGGTCAGGGAGCCCTCGCCACCTTCCAGTGCTGGTGGCAGCAATAGCTTCTTTTCTTAGATTATTAGAAGGCCTTAGGGATTCAACTCATCTGCTTTCTGAAGGCCTTGGGGAGCTTTTTAAAATCTCAGGTTCCAAATGTCAAGTCTCTATTCAGCCCTTGCAGGTCCCTTGCATGATGCTGCCTGACCACCTTTGATGAGGCCTTCTTGACTCTGATACTACCTGTATTAGACAATATGCATTGAATTAACCATAGTGGATTGCTCATTATTAATTAGCACAATCCTTTTAAAAGAGACGCTGAGATGTGTAATGATTTTTCATGATTTCTGCAACTTTTGAAAAAGAAAAGCAACTGTTTGGTTCACTGTTCTCATTAGCATTTATAAAGTGAACCAGGAGAGGTATTCTGTGCAGTGTTTTTCCTTGCTGTTTCTTGCCTTTTAATTTGAAGAATAGCAGGATCTTGTCTTTTGTTCACACCAGTAAAAGTCCATTCAGCTGGAAAAAGAACAGTGTGCTCTTTGTGTACTCAGAGCATTTGAATGCTTTTGGTCACATACTAGTTGCTGTTTAACTACAATAAAATTGTGACCAAAGGAGATAAACATTTAAAGGATAAATGACAGGGCTGTTAATCTGAAGGCAAGTTTTGTAGCATTGTTGTTCTTAACTAGCAGATATATAGCCAGCAGTCATGGAGGAAACTTTTGTATCTAAAACTGAGTAAAGTTGTGTTTCCAGCCATTTAAAGATATAATCTCTAAACAGTAAAGCAATTAGTTTTTAAAATTGATAAATAAAAATTGGATTTATGGTGTCCAACATGATGTTTTCACGATGTGCATGTTGTAGAATAAAATCAAGTTAATTAACATACATATTAGTTCATGCACTTATCAGATTTTTGTGATGAGAACACTTTTAAAATCTACTTCCTAAATATTTTCAACTATACCCGTGTTGTATGATAGATTTCTGGGATGTCACTGGACATTTTTAATGACAGGTTATCTTGTGCTTTAAAAAATCATTTGAACACATCTAAATTGTCTTTGGAAACTTGTAGCAATTTCCACGATGTGTTTGCTAAGCTGAGCCATGCTGATATGTATATGACTACATATATACATGAATATGTTCATAATGTGTTCATGTGCATGTGAAATATCCAAGCAAAGAGCTTTGGAGGCTTTTATAAGTCTACAAATTCAGAACTTGATCCATCTCTAACCCTAGAAAGCATTAGATTTGCCTGCCCTTTGGTGGGGGAAAAGCATTTTCGATGATTTCCTTTCCCTGTTGGAATGCAAAAGACAAATCCCAATTGCTTTCTCAATCTTTTCCTCTTTCTGTCTCCTTTCCATCTTTCCATCTTAGGCAGTTGAGATCTGACATATGACCCTTTGAGAAAAGCTGGTTGTGGTGAGGGTACTTGGATATTGTTTTCAGGAAGATGAAATTTACAAGGTTTGATTTGTCTTTTGTCAGAGTGCTCTGTGTGTTTTGCCTTATATATGGTTACATTGGCTTATTCAGCCTTTTCCAAAGATAACAGAAAATAAAATTAATCAAGGTATATTTTACAAAGGTCTTTTTCTTTCATGTAGTCACATCTTGTTTTACAATAGGAATCTTAAAACTTTTCCTGCGTATCATTTAAGTGTGAGATGGTTAATGGAAGCTGAAATTGTCTCAGTTTAGGGGTGACTTTAGGGACTGGTGGGACCTGGTGAAATAAGAAGTATATGTACTACCTAAAGGGAGCTAAAGTAGGATAATATTTGGTGATATCTAAAGAAAAGAACAGGTTTCCATCAGATTACCTGACAGTGAGGCCCAAAGTAAACTTCTGAACATTTAGCTTCCAATCTGTTTTGTGTTACCTCTCTTGAAATTATGAGTTGATCAGCAGGGCTCATCAGATATTGAAGAATGCCTCAAACAAATGATAATTACTATTCTTAGAGAGATGAGAGAACATATTACATACATGGAACAGGAATAGGATAGTAATAAAAAGGAACAGTCACACTCTTAATTTCCTCAATTTAATTTCCTTGTGATGATGTATTATGGTCATATTTTTTAGAATAGTTATCTTTATGTCTTAGAGACATACACCAAATAATTACAGTTGAAATATTATGATATCTGGAGTTTTTGCTTTGAAATAATTCAGAAAAAAAATGGTGAGGAGGAATAGATGAAATAAGGTTGGTAAAATGTTGGTAATTGTTGAAGCTGTGTAATGTGTGCCTGGGAGTTACCACACAATTCTCAGCTTCTGTGAGTTTGAAGTTTTCCATTGTAAAATGTTAAAAAAGGAAGCATTTAGAGAGCAAGAGAGATCTCTCAAAAATTAAAAATATGATAGCAGAAATAATTTCATTGGAAATATTAGCAAATAAAGTTGAAGGTATTTTCTCAGAATGCGTATGCGTGTGGGAGGCGAGAATGCAATTGAAAGTAAGAAAGATGAAATTGGAGGATCAGTCCAGGGAGTTCAATATCTAACTCAAGAATAAAGAGTTAAAATATCAGTGCAGAAGAAATTAACAAATAAATGATGCAAGGTAATTCCTTGACCTAAAGAAAAAGAAAAAAAAAAAAAAGGCATATCCAGGTTGACAGGATGTGTGTAGCAGAAAGACTGAAGAATGACCCCATTGCAGTACTTCATCATGAAATTTCAGAACCCCAGAGTTCTAAGAGTTGTCACCCAGCTCTCATTTCTGCCCTCAGCCAGGTGGGCATTGCGGTGTCCAGAGCCTTCCTGGGCCAGCTGGTCCAGGCAGTTTGACTTACGTTTTGCTTGGTCAAGTACTTGATGGTGACCTAGGTGTTGGGCTTGAGAGAAAGGCCCTGGGGTCCAACCCTAACTCCTGCACCTCTAACGAGTTTTCCTGTTTTCAGCTCTATTTCCAAAATACATCTGTCTGCTCCTAGGAATTGCCTGGTTTGTAATTCCTGAGCCTTCTGAGACAGTGGAAGGACCCAGCTCATTTCTTATTGGTCTTCTCCTTTCCCTCCCAATGCCTGACTTGCCAAGGAGGCTTCAACTTTCTTTGTTCTTCTAGTTGCCGTTCCCTTTGGATCTTAACAGATACAGAATCAAATCTCTTATTTGTTTTCTTCTCTCTCAATTCTCTTCATCCTTCAAGGTTTTTATTTTTTGCTCTTTTGTTATTGTTATTTTAATTTCTCTCTTTCTTCCTTTTTTTCACAATACTGGGGACTGAACTCAGAGCCTTGTGCAGGCTTGCAAGCACTCCATCAATTAGCTGCATCCCCAGCCCTTGTTTTTAATTTCTTTATAGACATTTCAGTAAGGTTTTGGGAAGGAGTCAAGGTCATGTTTTGAATCTACTATGTTCAAATAAGAGTTAATTTGTTGTGTTAGTCATTAATTTGGATTATCAATTTTGTTTCCTAAGGTTTATTTGAAAACCAAATTAAGCTAAGAAAATAATTTAATATGTAGAAAGGGATTTCTTCCTTCTCAAAGTCTTCTTTGCCTACTGACACTCAAATTGGTTTGTTTTTGACCTTCTAGGAAATACCATGGCCCTTGAAGACTCCTTCTCATTTTAGCAGTGGATTCTGCACTGTTTTGGGTCTTACTCAAAGCACGTGATGTTTGCTTTGTCAGTGGATGAGGCTAAGTAGCCTATGTGAACATAGAGTGATGTCTTAGTCTAATCATGTGTTGCCCATGGCTCCTCTTGTGTCTAAGTTCAATGAATACTTGCTGATCAAAGCATACCACTCAGAATCTTATTACTTTGTTTTTATATGTGTTATGTATAATTTTATTTCAATACCTTATCCACCTATTGCTCAGAGAGCAGTAGGAAGGAATAAATGTAGTAGATTTAAATAATGTAGATTTGAGGGTAATGTTCATAAGTTTGAAATTGTCATTGGTCTTTAGATTCAAAAGTATTTTATTGGAATTATCAATTTTCTATTATATTTAGATCTGCCTAGTTATTATCCCGAGAAAGGTGAAATAGGGGACCTGAGTTGTGATTGTAGACTTCTCTAGAAGGCCTCTTTCACAGTGGGTTTGCTTAATGACTTACCTGTAAACAGGCAGCTTGTGTATTTTAAGCTCCTGCCTTTTAGCACAGCATAGCTTCAATTGTTCAGAGTATGCCTCTCTTGTGTAAGTAACAATGCTGTCATTTTCTCTAAAGTCACCTTTTTTATTAAAGAAACTCTTTAATAGTTCCACATATTCTGTAGTTATGCATTTCTGTGGGTGCTTACCGACCCCAGCACAGTGTTTAATAAATTATTGAACTTTGAAGAACCTTTGAGAAGCAAGGGCTTTATGTGACTGAGCAGCAGACATGAAAAAACGCTATCCTCCAGAGTATCTAACAGACAGAAATAGAGGCTTGATCAGACAATATAAGCACCGAGTGAATGATGGTAATACCATGAAATATTTACACCCCTGGAGCACGCTAGGGTGGGGAGGAGAGTGTGTGGGTTTTTATCGTTTTGGGTTGAATCTGATGCCATACAACTCACTGCTCTATGATCTTAAAAGCAAAACAGAAAGAAAGGAAAAAAAGTGAGAAAGAAAGGAAGAAAGGAAAAGGAAAATAAAGAAGGGAAAGGAGAATATTGATTTGGTGATATTTTGTTGTTTGCAGTATCTTATCACAAAAGCAAGGCTTCTTTTATCGACAGCAACCTTAGTGAGAGTCAAGTTCTCATCTGGTCTTAAAGAGACTGACAGGATCAGAAATGGTTCCTCGCTGCTACAAGCTTAAAGTTTTAATTGAATCAGTCATGATTTTGTTATCTGTAAAAACAGTAAGTTGAATAGCAAAGAAGTGAACAGTCAAATATGATCTTACTTTCAAACAGAATATGGTATTTATTTTTTTAATGGAATGCTATTTTAAATTGGCTTATGACAAATTTCTTTAATTATAACCCACAGAGAAAATTAGCATAACATAAGTATCTGGATTACTTAGGGAAGGTTTGGAAGATATTTATCCAAGCTAATATATATTTAGAGAATTTCTAGTACCTTCCAGTATAGGACAGGCCAGACCAATTCATTTTGCCCCTCTGCTCAGTATTGTGTTTGTGATTTTTTTTTCTTATACTGATGAACTTTATAAAATTTCATGATGATATGCAATATCATTAAAAACAGTTATTGTTGAGGATTAAAGGTTGATAAGAAATATTTTTCTTTATTGAATTTAATTTTACTTGGTTTATCTCAAAAATGCACAGATTATTTTTGAGAGGTCTTTTAATGTAGTGTTTCTGGTTTTTGCTTTCTGGTTGTGGAAGAATTAAATCTTGTTTTAAAGAAGCTCGGTTGACCATAGGCATTGGCTTTTCTGACTTTGGGAACTTTGGTCTGCTTCATGAGCATCCTGGGTGTCTGATATACATTTTGCTGAACTAGGTTATTTGTCTTTGTGATTACAAAGACCTACGTTGGCACATTTCTGCCACTTGTCCAGTTAGGAGAGTAATGTTGGAAACTTTAATGAGACTGACCTTTGTGACTATAATATTTTGTCACTATATTACAAGTACGGGAAACTTTAAGTGACTTTGCTGTTTTTAATATAGGAACACATTACATACAAAAAAGTTTGTAGCCTAAAGACCCAGTATCAGGGGCCAGGGTTGTGGTTCAGCAGTAGAGCGCTTGCCTAGCACGTGTGAGGCCCTGGGTTTGATCCTCAGCACCACATAAAA
Organism: Marmota monax; assembly: GCF_021218885.2. Classification (NCBI taxonomy): domain Eukaryota; kingdom Metazoa; phylum Chordata; class Mammalia; order Rodentia; family Sciuridae; genus Marmota; species Marmota monax. The sequence continues at coordinate 7,614,443 of NW_026695224.1, forward strand.
ATAAATAAATAAAATAAAGTTAAAAAAAAAAAGACCCAGTATCAGTGAAAAAATGATAGAGAGCCATTTGTGAAAGGATGTATCAAATTGAAATAGCAAAAGCAATTTGTATTTTTATTAAAGATAACAATAATAAGTATGTATTAATTATTATTATTTGTATGTATTTTAACTTTATTTTTGTTGTTGAAATGATGCCCTGGAAAAAAAATTGGTATTTAGAGTTGGATGTGGATTTCATTCTCATCTCTGCCACTTACTTGTTTGATTTCTGGTAAGTCATGGTCCTAATACTCAATTTTCTTATCTGAAAATGGGGCTAATGGTAGTTTACTTCCCAATTTGTTAAGAGTTCCTAGCATTTAGCACAGTACCCAATATGTGGGAGGCACTCAGTAAATATTAGCTTCTTTCCTCTTCCTCTTTAGTTAAACCAAAAAGCCTTTATCTAGGAGGTGAGAGACTTTTAGAAGCTCTTGATTGATGGAGGGAATGGGTCACTGAACCAGAAGAAGGGCACTGGAAGCCTGTGGACAGTCATGTGAGAGGGTGAGAAGTGGGGTGTGTGTTGGTGGGCTGGAGGGTGTGGATGGACAGAGAGAGGGTGGACTGAATTCACTGACCTCGAGGCAGATGTAGCCTTGGTGATTTGAGAGGCCTTATCTGAACTTCTACTGTTATTATTTGATTCTCAGAATGGGAGTTGAGAGCTTCTGAAAAGTTGAATGTATTTCTTCTTGACCTCTTATCTCACTCCTTTGTGAGAACAAAATATTAGAGAAGATTAAATCAAGGCAAATCAAAGGTTTTTTTATTTTTTATTTTTTTTAGTCCTCAAGTGCTATCTCTGATTATAATATTTTCCTTAAGCTTTTAGCATGATCGGTTTCAATAGCAGATTTCAGGTGCTATTCAGGTATTCATTTTGCAGATTTTAGTGAAGGCCTATGTATGCTTCAGTGCCATACTATCCTCTGGGATTTCTGTGGTGACCAATAGACCAGAGCCCCTCCCCTCAAGGGGATTAACTTTCTTTTAGAAGAAGCAAGCCAGTAAACAGTAAACAATAAGGCAACAAATGAGACCATGTCTCATAGTGATACAGTATGGTATGTTAATGACTGAGGGGAGGGGAGTACTTTAGGTAGCTTGGTATGAGGTGACCTTTGATGTGAGCTCCAAAGGAAGACAAGGATGTTCATTCCAGCTCTAGGAACAAAGCTCTGAGGTGCTGATAAACTTTTGGTGTAGGAGAAACAAAGGTGTTCAATGGTCAGAATTTAAGTAGAAGAGATAAAAGGGAGAAGGAATGAGGCTAGATCATTGTAGGGCCCCTCAGCTGTGCTAAAGGTACAGATTTTATTTTAAGTTGTGTGTGTGTGGGGAACCATTGGAGGGTTTTAAGGTGTAGAGTGTTTATATGGAGTGTGTGTTTAATAAAGATCAGTGTGACTGCTGCGTGGGAGGTAGTAGAGGGCCAGAATAGAATTAGAAAAATTGGAACTGGGCAATCTCAGCAACTCTGGGAGCTGAGGCAGGAGGATTGCAAATTCAAGGCCAGCCTCAGCAACTTAGTGAGACCCTTTCTCAAAATAAAAAACAAACAAACAAACAAACAAAAAGAACTGGGGATGTGGCTCAGCAGTAAAGTGCCCCTGGGTTCAATCCTAGTACCAAAAGAGAAAAAAGAAAAAAATCTGGAGAAGAGAAAGATGTGCTTATGGCTTGGCACAAGTGACAATTATAGAGGTGGCCTCAAGGGGAAGGATTCAGGACACGTGTTGGAGACAAAGTTGAAAGGGTTTATTTGGAGACTGGATAAGGAGATTTGAAAGGAAAGAGGAATAAAGGATATAACGTCAGGTTTTCAGTTTGAACGGCTAGATTGTGACTCTTCACTTGATTAGAAGACAGAGGAAGACCAGGTCTGGGGGTGAATCCAGGTGCTCTCTTTTGGACAGTCACGTGGCTGGTGCTGTTAAGTAGGCTGCAGAGAAGGAGCAATGGGAGGTTAGGGCCGGAGCCCCAGCTGGTCACTGGTGGATGAAAGCCTTGGAACTCCTCTCTTGATGAATTAATTGTTCTTCAGCTTGTGATGTGCTTCTAGGCCTCAGCTTTTCCTGAGCGAACGCGTGTTTCTTCACCTTTTCCTGTGGCTGGGTTGTTCTGCCACACTGTCTCCCAGCCCAACAGATGCATTCCTTCCAGGCAAAAGCAAAAGATGACATACACCATGAGCCAGATTTTCCATGACAGACTTGTAAGGAACAAGATAATCTCATTGTTCCTCCTGCTACTTAAAATAAAGGTAATATTGATTTTATAGTAGCGGTTCAGGTCCTAAGGCGTGATATTGATTAAGTATCTGATGAGAATTTGCAGGGTAGCCTTCTAGACCTGCAGCTACAGGGCATCTCCCCACTGGGCCAGGCCTCTGTGCTGACCTCCACTGTTAGAAGTGGTGTTTGTCTTAGGAATTCTTGGCCCTGTTTAGTCTAGGCACTGTCCAGAGCATTTATTTTACCTGATGGATGGCTCAATCCAGTCTGTTACCTTAATCTGACCTTAAAGATGGGAACCTAAGTCCTTTGTGCTTCATAAATGTGAAGACTAATTTTGATGCTGTTTAGAATAATTTTCTTATCAGTAGTAGATTTCATGTTGAGTCGCCTGTGAAACTTCTTAAAATGCTATAATCTGACTTTCCTCTTCTTTTTTTTTTTAAAAATTTTAAACAGGGGAAGGTACTTATTTCAACAATGCCATTATTAAGCCTAAGAGACTCCTCAATTTGAATGTTACATCAAGGAAGTAATTTCCTGTGGTTATTGTGATCTGATATATTCAACATCTAAAACATACAAGTCAGGCTTTATGGTGTTTACAGATCTTATTCTGAGGCTATCTTGAACAATTTAATAACAATCAGGAGATAAGTTTCACTATCTTAAGTCGGAAGGTGTTCCCAGAAATCATCTGAAAGTAGCAGTTGTATATAAAAAGTTTTGACTTTCTATTATAGTAATATTTATATATTTTCCTCGTATGTCTGGTAATTCTGTCTGTATTGTCCATAAGGCTGGTGTAAGGATTATATGTATTAGTATACAGGAGGCACTCAGTAGAGTGCCTGACACATAGTAAATGCTCAAGTGGTATTAACTGTTATTAGCTGTTATAATGTGATGTCAGTGGCAACACCCTTTTATGTCATCCATACTTCCTCGCAAGGACTGGGGCACACAGTGTAACATTTAGGTAGATGCTCAGTGACTGATTGAGATTGGCAGCATTTGGATTTCCTTCCACACTTGCAATATTATAGCTTATTTTATATCTTTTCTAAAATAGTCTAGGTTCATGGTGTCCTTTGATCCATCACATGGTTACTCTCAAAAGGAGCCATGTGAATTTGACTGTTTCCATATCTGCCTTTCCTTGTTAGCTGCCAAAGAGAGCTCAGGTTTTAAATCTTTTGCAGTTTAAAGAGATAACAAATATTACCATTCCTAGCACAGTGCCTGGCACAGGATAGCTAAATGGGTTTGACTCAGAATCACAATTCCAGGTCATTTCTACCCTTAGGGAGACAATGCTGAGGCATGAGGCTGCGGCTCCTATAGGAGGTTAACTAGTTATTTTATTTTTTTACACTGGTAGAAGATGGTATGAAGGGAATTCAGTACGTTAGAATTTTCCTGTTGATGCACACAAGGCAACTCTATGTAGCAGAACAGTGGAATGGAAAGGCAGCTGTGTAAGTACAGAAATGGCCTCTGTTTGGCTCAGGAGCACAGAGTCATTTTAGGGGTGGTTTATGAGTCATCTGAAATATGCATTTAATCTAGACTTGTGGCCTGCTGGTGAGGCTGCTGCTTTTTATGATCTCAAATGTCTTGTCCATGTCAAAACTTGCCTTGTTTCTTTGTTTATTTTGAATCAGGGAAATGTTCATGACCACACTTGGAATTCCTTCTCAAGTGTGCATTTGGTCACATCACCCCTGGCTACCACCAGTACATGACTGTTTATTTTGGATGTCCTTTTCTGATGTTCAGCTAATTTAACCCACAATGAAGTTAATCCTTACTTCTTTGGAAAAGTACAGATTTACTTATTAGCTGCTTTCAGAGACATTTGCTTTTTCATGAAAAAGAGTATATAATTCCACTGGCTTTTGGACCCATTTCCCCACATATGCAGTGATTTTTTTTGAAGTCGGGATTCATAGCAAGGAACTGTCTTGAGTTATCTGTCGTTCTCGTTAATAATGAACATGTAAGTGACACACATGGGTAGGTGATATTGCATATCCTGTAGTATCCATTTATCCTGCCTTGTGAGTAGGAGAGAGAGAGAAGAAAATAAAGCTGCTTGGAATTGAACTTTTCACTTCTCTTCTCTACACACTGATAAAATGTTTGGGTGCCAGAACCATAGTACTTGGGTTTGAGTACCGGCTCTGCCACTTACAACTTGAGCAACCTTGGGCAGATCACATAATTTCTCTGTACCTCAGTTTCATTATCAGTCAAGTAGGGATGATTATAGCAACTACCACCTAGAGTTGTTTTAATGATCCACTGAGTTAATTTAGATAAAGCATTTAGGACAGAACTCAGTACATAGTAATGTTTTGCAAGTGTCAGCTGCTAATCTATTAGTAATTAGTAATTGCACAAATAAAAAAGGTGAAGGTGTAAATTATTAGTCCAGGCTAGTTATCTGTGAGACACTTTAGGCACTGTGTTTAGCCCTGGGGGTTTGTATAAATTAGGGTAGGTACCGTAAAAAGAAAATCATATTAAAGTACTGTATAGTAGCTTAAACATAATGCAGATTTCTTTCTTTCTTGAGTAATAGTAGTGAGTGTGATAAACAGGGTGGTGGGGTCTTGTCCTCAAGGTATCCTTTTAGGGATGTAAGCTAAGGAGGCTGTGCCATCTTTAATACATGGTTTCGAAGGTCACCTTAGGTTATCTCCATTCTAGCCAGGCAGAGGGGGAAAGAGCTTGCAGAATGGCGTTCAGGAGTTTTTTATGGGCCAGACCTGGAAGTGGCACTCATCACTTCTATTCACATTCCACTGGCCTGAACTCAGCAGGAAGAGGACGAAAACAGCAGCTACTCACTAGTCTCAGCCACAGAATTTTTAAGAGTGTATGAGACCTGAAAAGACCTACAGATTTCAAGCTCCACACATAAAATTGCAGAATTGAAATGAATAATTGCTTCATTAAATGGTTATAAAAAGTAGCATCATACCAGTTTTTATAATATCACATTTTATATGCAAAAAATGTTATTGCATTTGAAAATAATTTGTAAGTTGGCTTTTGTAATTTCCAAGAATTCACAAGTATGCCCGATAATTCCTGGGAAATGATTGTCAATCATAAATAAATTTCTCAAGGCCACATAAATTTACACATAAAATGATAAAAATCTGTTTGATTTTGTTTTAATTACAGAATAACTTTTATGTGAAATTTGGGTGCGGTGTAATGTTTATTTTGATAGCAGATGGGGCCTTCAAAAGTAGCAGGATTGTGGCTTTCTTACATAGGTCTTGAAACAGTCTTGTCGTTGATTCTTAGTGTCTATATACACATTTTGGTTGCTTTGAAAGGTGTGTCATGAAAGTGAATAAACACATTTTGCATTTTGAGCTCAAATATTTTCCTCCTTATGTTTCTCTCTTTTTCTTCCTTTTAGTTTCTAATAAAATATTTGCAGCTGTGAAATCCAAGATGACAAATGGCATCAAGGCCAGGTGCTTGGTCTGGTCGAGGCCAATGCCAGAGAAGACAAGTGCCCTGTCCTTTTGATTGTCGAGTATCAGTGCTAAGCTTTGGTCTTCCTTCTGAGTCATTCACAGCCTCTTGGACTTTGGCTTGCTTTTCTTAAATTCTCCCATTCTTCTGAAATGAGGCACTTCTGAATGGATGTTTGGGAGAAGTAGTTTTGAAAAACCACTTTTTATGGAGCTTGTCAAGGTTTAGTTAATTATAGTCATTTTTTTTTTTTTTTTTAGTTCTTTTGCTCCCTCATTTATACACTTAGCAGTTGTACTGCCAGTTGGAATTTGATTGATTATAAAAACAAACATTCCAGTATCACTCTAAAGGGACTGTGATACAGGTTGGAGCTGAGTGACTTCTTGGATGGGATTGGCTAATAATAAATATGGTAGTTGCTTCCAGTGATCAAGGATTGCAGGAATCTCTGAAAGTGGAGTGTGGGGAACCTTGAGAGAGGGAAGAGGATGAGGAAGGAACCATACTTGATTGTTCTTCCTATAGTCATCTTTAGCTCTGTACACGGCAGCTTCGTTCTTAAACACGCTCATGCCAAAAATCCAGTTTCTTTCCTATTCCACAACTCATCTATCAGCAGATTTCATTGCCTCTGTTTTTAAAATATATTCTGTCATTCTTCTCTGAGATACTAGTTTCTCTCTTGCCATTTCTTCTTATCTAGTATCCCTACTTCTTTCCCTGCCTTTCTCTACACAAAACCAAAGTAAATCTTGAAGAAACAAAATATCAGTTCACGGCTCTCCTCTGTTCCCTTTTATTTCCTCCAAATGTTAAAAACAGTTACCACATAATCCAGCAATTCCACTCCCAGTTACCCAAGAGAAATGAAAATATGTTCATATAAAACTTGTACCTGAATGTTTGCAGTAGCAAATTTTCATGACTGTCAACAAATGGAAAAAACCCAGTGTTCATTAAATGACCACTGGATGATAAAAATTGCCATGTCCATACAAATGAATATCATTTGTCAATAAAAAGAACTAAGCACTGATAGATGCTACAATATGAACGAACAGAGGCCAATGACACAAGGCCATATATTAATGATTCTTCATGCAGAATTAGGCCAACCTGTAGAGACAGGAAATAGACGAGTGGTTGCCAGGAGCTGGGAACTGCTCATAGGCAGAGTTTCTTTATGGAGTAACGAAAATGTTCGGAAACTAAGAAGTGGTGATGATGAATAATTCTATGAAAACACATTGTGACTTGTATACTTTAAAAGGGTAAATTGACATGTGAATTATGTCTCAAAGCAGCTGATACAAAAACAAAACTCTGGCTGTGTCCCTGATCTGTGTCTTTCCACTCTGACCTCCTCAGGACCTTTTTGTACTTGCTGTTCTGACCTCTCAGAACTATCTTCCTTCAGATATCTGCTGGTTCTCTAGTTTCTTCTAGGTTCCAACTTAAATATCTCATCCTCAGGAGACTTTTCTCCCATTACCCCTAAAATAGTATTACCCATCTCATTGCCTGCTGCTGCTGCTGTCTGATCTGTTATCCTGTTGTTTCTCTTTGTATCACTCATCATGATCTGGTTTGCTTGTTTTTTGCCTTTCTTCCTCCCTTAGACTGTAAGCTCCATGAGGCAGTGATCTTTGTTCAGTACTGTATCTGTGTAATGTAGGCTAGATTTTTTCACCAAACAATCAGCAGGAAAAATACTTGATCTTAGTGCCACTGGTGCTTTTTTGAATGATATCTCTTTATTTGTGGGGAATATTCAGTCTATCTCTTCAGTGCTACATTAGAAATCAGTAATTCTTTTGGGCTCCCTAATCCTTTATTGTCAAATAATTCTTGCTATAAATTGGATAATTTTCCTCATGTAAGCTGTTTGCATTTATGGTGTGTGAAGTTTGCTGCTTTTCATATTTCTTATGGGTTTGAAACCTGAGTTCTATTCTGTCTGAACTGACCACCCCTCTGCTGTCTTTTTCTCCCTGGGAACATTTAATTTTGAAGGCGCTTTCCACTAGAAGATTCTTGGCAAAATAAAATTTATTTCTGAAAAAATGACTGATTACTTCGGGGTTCATGTTTGGGCAAAATTACTTAGGAAGGCTGAGGTGGGGGAAAAGGAAAGAAAGTTTATATGTATGCTTTAAAAAGCACTTATATAGTTTGAAGAGCTCTCAAAATGTGATTTTTTTTTTTTTGAGATGCTGAGGATCAAACCCAGGGCCTCATGTGTGCTAAGCTCGCACTCTACCACTGAACTTCACCCACAACCCCTCAAAACACGATTTCTTCTAGCTCTATTTCCTTTTCCTACTTGCAAGCTTAGGTTCAAGGTACTTCTGTCTCCCTGAAGGCTGCATATTAAAATGTCAGGTCGGTAGGTGGCGCTCAAGCATCGTCCTCTGCACAGCCCAGTTGGAGAGCACTTTCATCTGGCTCCAGCTGACTGGATTTCTAGGTGTCAGGGAAATTGTTTTATTGGTAAAGGGCATAGTGTAATATATTCCTTTCCACCCTATGCAGCTATTTAATGCCCTGAAACATGCCCCTCTTGTGGCCATGGCCTGTTAACTATGCTTATTTGGTGTAATAATTAGCAGAATTTCTCACTAACAGGGGTACTTACCAACACCTCACATCTCTGCTGTGTTTTTGTACGTGATGGATTGTACATTCTATGGAAAAAGTTGGGAAGGTCAAAGCTTAACCTCTGTCTAACAGGGCTACTTTCTGCACATTCGTTCAGAGCAGGTTTATATTAACTTGCCTTTGAGCTTCTTCAAACCCGAGTTGTGTGGAATATAAACATTTTTGAGCTATTATGTAAGGGCCTCGTGAAGGTTTGTAAACACAGTACTGTTAATTTTCCAACTCAGAATGATAGAAAAATAAATGAATAGCTGCCCAAAATAATTGGATGACACTTGCTGCTCAGAACTGTGTGTGTTGGAAGTGTGTCATAGGAACAGCGGGCCTGCCACAAGCACCACATTTTAGGTTAAAATTGGAGAAGAAAATTACACATGGAATTTTAATTTTTTCCATGGTTGTAAGTTAGGCCCCATTTAATTCGTTGTGGTTTTACAAGCCCTCTTAGGCTCCTAATATTTCTACATCAACAATTTTAACACTCACTTTAGAAACATAGTCAGAATTAACTGACAGAAGACTAAAAGGGAGAAAATAGGTTTAAAGCAGGAAATACTTTAGTTGGATCACGTGAGTTACCCTCTATGACCTTAGGCAAACTGCTGAACTCTAGGCTTCCTTTCTCTCATTTCTTAAAACTGAGATTATAATGCTGACCCTTTTTGGTTTTCTATGCCAAGTAAAAATGAAATGAGGACTCTTAAAAATATTTATATTCACAGCTCCAGATAAATATAAGATGTTGGGGCTGGAGTTGTGGCTCAGTGGTAGAGCCTTGCTTGGCTTGTGTGAGGAGACCCTGGGTTTGATCCTCAGCACTGCACATAAATAAATAAATAAATAAATAAATAAATAAATATCCATGACAATTAAAAAATATTAAAAAAATAAGATGTTGTAATTACTTAAGATAGCTAAAAGATTTCTGTTTGTTCATTCCCAGATGAATTGTAGAAATTGTAGAGAATGGAATAATATAGTTTGGGGGCCTTAGACTTATTTATCTGTTAGTACCTATTTGTTATGGGCTTGTTTTGTTTCCGGGTCTAGTTCCATTCTTTTAAATGTGTATCAAATGTTATCACTTGGTTGTTCTGCCTTTAATTAAACCTATCATATATGCCTGGATTTAGCTGCAGGAAATAGATAGGGAAATAGGTTCCTATAAATTCCTCAGCAGTCCCAGAGAAGTGGGCTCAAGGCTAAGCCTCTAGAGGTAGCCTTCTGAAATAATGATACAGACTGGTTTGCCAGATGAGCTGCAAATCTGTCACACACAGGTAAGATAGAAATCAGGAACTGGAATTTGGTAACTACAAAGTTAATGGCCAGATCCTATAATGTCACAGAAAACCCAACATTTCCATGACTATGGAAAAATAGTCAAAAACCAAGATGGTGGCCTCCATTTTATTTCTGCCTCCCAAGTCTCATGTTGCAGCATAGGAGGGCACAGTAGTAGAAGATTGGAAGGGAGCTTAGTGCCAGTCTTTCATATCCACCTTCCTCCCACAGCGTGTTTAAAATCATATCTTCCTCCCAGTCACAGAGACTAGTTTGGTAGGCTCCCTGCAGATCTGTGTTAATGACATTGACTTCCTTATTTTTGTGTCTGGCTGCCCCTGTCCCAGTCACCTTGTCTTGGCACTACATTAGGATCCACATCTATCTACCTCCTTGTCTCCCTTGATTCTATTTCAATTCCATTGCCATCTCCTTGTTCAGGTTCAACTCCTGTCTCCCTGGTTTTTTTCAGTAGTCTCCTTATCTGACCCTCTGACCTCCAGTCTTGATTTCTTTTAACTCAACCGGATTATAAATATATTAATGTTTTAAAAACAGGACAACAAATTAAAACAAAACAACATGCTTTCGTTATCTTCCTGCCCTTCTCAAAAGCCTTTTGTGGCTCCTTATTGCATTCGGGATAGAATCCAGACTACTTAGCTTGACTTTTAGGACCTTCCACAATCAGGGTACAATCTATCATTCTAGCCTTATCTCCCCCACCCTCCCCCAAACTGAATTTTAGCCAAAAGGTCTAATCACGGACGTTTGATCACCAACTTTGATTATTGACTTTTTAGCTCTGCTGCCTTATTACCTGCTTTTAATCTTCTACTGTCTTCTCATTTATTTATACCCTTGATTTGGCACATAGTTTTTTTCTTCTTTGTTCCACGCTCCTTATAGCACTATTTACTAAGGTAGTTTTATTACCGGCATTGTTAGTTTTCATTTTATGACTGTATATCCTCTCTTTTTCATGTCGGCAGTATAAATATTTGTTATAGATTGATTGATTTGTTGATTCTTCAGGGCTTAGACATCCACTTGCTGGGGAGAAAGGGGGTGGTGGAGGGTCAGAGTGGGGGCTGGAGCAGTCCTCTAGCTGTGTGATTTTGTCCTTTTGATTTCTAGTGAAAGGACAAATTAACTATTTGCTCTGAGCAAACTAACGCTGTGTTTTGTGGATTTAGTATCTGAAAAGGACCCTGGGAGGGAAAACCCTGGAGTTGAGCTCCTTATCCCTGTTTGCCAGGCTGGATGAGCTCCGTGTCTACACCACTGCACTGCAGTTTGCTTAAGTGCAGGTTGCGAAATGGCAATGGAATTCGTCTGTGGTTTTTTGCCAGGGAGGAGGAGGAAGAATGGATTCTGAGTAAATCAGACATGCAAATTAGCAAGACCCATGGGCTTTAAGCAAATTACACAATAAAATCCAAAGAAGTTCAGTTTGTCTTCTTTCTGGTTTTCGTTTTTTACAGGGTGTGTGTGTGTGTGTGTGTGTGAAGGCAGCTATTATATACATTTATTTTAGACCAGAGGTTTTCAAACTTTTTGACTTCAGAATTCTTTTATACTCCTAAAAATGAATGAGGACCCCCCAAACCTTTTGTTTATATGAGCTTATATCTATGGATATTTACTGCATTAGGAACTAAAACAACAAATTTAAAAACTTTAAATCACTTAAGAGTAGCAAAAAAGAATATGTTACATGTTAACTTTTTTTTAATGAAAAATAACTATTTTCTAATACAAAAAATGAGCATAAAAAGTGACATTGTTTTACAGTTTTGCAGATCTCTTTAATGTTCAGCTTAATAGTTCAGCTTAATAGAAGCTGCATTCATACATACTTTTGTATTCAGTTGTCATGGTTGAAGTATGTGAACAAAATCCAGTCTCACACAGACACTAAATTGAAAAGGGGAGTGTTGTTGATTCTTCAGCTATTAATTGTAGGTATTCTTCTTGGATATTATACTAAAACTTGAAAAGTGACAATTTATTTTTTTAAATTTCAAAATTTTAATTGACCATTGTTTATACTTACGGGGTACAATGCGGTATGGTGATACATGAATACACTATGGGAAGATTAAATGAAGCTAATTAACATATCTATCACTCATATTTCTTTGTGGTCAGAACATTTAAATTGTTAAACATTTTAACAATTATTAGTAATTATAGTCCTTGTGCTGTGTAGTGGATCACTAGAACTAGTCCTCCTGTCTACCTGAACTTAATACTCTTTGACTAACCTTTCTCCTTTCTCTGTTCATTTCTTCATCCCTGTAGCTTCTAGTAACTACCAATCTATTTTGTACTTTGATGAGTTCATCTCCAAGTTTCCACATGCAAGTGACATCATGCAGTATTTGCTTTTCTGTGCCTGGTTTATTTACTTAATGTCCCCTAGATTCATCTATGGTTTTTTTAGACAGGAGATATCGATTGATTGTGGTACTGAGGATTTAACCCAGGGCCTTACACATGCTAGGCAAGTGCTCTACCACTGAACTACATCCCTAGCCCTTAATTTAATTTTGAAAGAGAGTCTTGCTAAGTTGCCTAGACTGGCCTCAAACTTTGATCCTCCTGCCTCAGCCTCCTGAATAGCTGGGATTTCACGTGTGTGGCACTGTGCTCAGACACAAGTTATAGTTTCTTAAGGGTTGGTTGCAGTGTGGAATCTGAAGTTATGTCAATCAACTTTTCTTGGTCTGTTATATTAAAATCTACTGATTTATTCTGTATTTTGAATGGTCTCTTCATCATACATAACTTCGTAGTTGGTCATTTAGAGAATTATTCGATCACCAAGTTATGCAGATCTTCCACATGTTGATGTATTTTGTTATAAAAGGATCACACTTGTTAATATCACCACTAATCTTCTCAGAGAAATCTTTAAGTATGAGCTGCCAAGCTGAGGGTGGCAAATTCAAGTTTTCAACATTTCTGATATTTTTTTGAAAATTTGAGTTTTGTCACTGGCAAAAATATGGTCATTTTTCCTCCCTTGAAGCAACAAGGGGGGAAAATTTGTTAATTTTTGAGAAAATGTCTGCTTCTTACCCAAATCTATTTTACCAGAAAAATGTCAGTCAGCTCTTTTTCCAAGTAAAAATGGTATTCCATGGGGCCCATCAGCCCACAGTGCAGCTCACACCAATACTTTTCTTTGAGACAACCATTTTATTTTCATATTTATTAGAAGTGCTTTAAGTATATTTCCCATTTTGCTACACAGAGTAGTAAAATGATAGGTATTTAAAGTTAGATATTTAATAAAATGAATTTTACTGCTTCATCAAGTATATACTTAAATGAAACTAACTCCTTTTTTTTTTCTCTCTCTCTCTCTTACTGAAATGCCTGGGAAATAAGACAGTGGCTATCATGTTTTTGAGATCTACTGTACAGCCTGGTGACTATAATTAATAATATCATATATTTAAGAGATTGTGGGTGTAGCTCAGTTGTAGAATTCGTGCTTAGCATACTCAGGGCCCTGGGTTCAATCTGCATGTGCGCACACACAAAAGCATATTTCCAGATCTCTTATCACAGATCAGTACATGAAGTGATATGTTAAATTTGCTTGAGTTAATCATGCCACAATGCATACATGTACCATAACATCACCTTATATTCCATAAATATATAATATTATTGTCAACTGAAAGACGATAAAAAGAATACACTGACTACTAGTATGGTTTTGTGTCTTTGGCTTGAAGTGTGCCATGGCATGTGCAATTTTACATACTATTCCTTTTTAACTGTCAGTGGAAATATCAACACAGTGAAAGTAGCAAATAAAAGTGTTATTATGAAATGGTACTGATCATGTGGAGCCTTAGCCAAACCACGGCACTTACCAATTAGGAAGATTTGAATAGTTAAAAGTTCAAAGAGGGGAATGAGTTTTAGCGGTTACTTCTTCAAGGCTAGTTACTTCTTCAAGGCTAGTTTCCTCTTCACCCTGGAATTTAGGGTGAGCTAGGTGATCTGGGTGGGGGAATTTCTGTCTCGGTCTGAGATTGCTCTTAGTCAAGGGTTGGGAGTTTTGAGGGCTTGACTTTTTGAGTTAAAGAAACACAGGGAGTTTGTGTGTTTTTGAACCTTCTGTGATAATTAATGTTTAGCTTCATCAGTCTAATTGTGGTTTGTTGTTGTTAGAAACATGGTGAATGACAAGTGCTGCAGATGTGAGTTGTTGGGGAGGTGACTGACACTGGCCTTAGGACCTCCTGTTGGGGACAGTTGTACTTATAGGAAGCCTCTGTAAAAAAAGAACTTATTTTGGGCAACATGAGCCAATTCTTTCAGTCCTTTGGCCTCCTGGACAAGCCTTTGGCTGTTTTGTTTGTTTGCTCGCTTATTTGTTTACCTACATTTGGGCCTTTCTGCTTCTTGAATTGCTGTCAGGTCTCCAAATAGCTGCATCTCTTCACTGGTGCAGGTAGAGCCCAGATTTGAAGCAATAATTAACTGATCGTGTAATAGAAGAATCCCAGTTTTCCAGTTTCTTTTTTTAACTTCTTGGGTGGTTAGGGGCACCTCATTGAAACAATTATTACATTTACTCAAGAGTTTGTCTTTTCTATTAAAAAAAAAAATCCAGCCAAGTGCCTTAAGGTGAAGAGGAGGGGATTGTGTAACTGGAGTCTCTTCTTAACTGGTCTTCATTGTTCAAGAAGACTGATCCCTTTGTGTTTCAGCTTGGCACACCGAATTGGTTTTAATTTAACAGTCCAGCTCCTTCAATAGATCAATTTCCTATTGTGTTTTGAATTCGGTGCACTCCCAATTGACTCCCAAAGTGATGGGCTTCGTTGGAGAAATTGGGGCGGAGGCATTAAAGAGGCTTAGTCATTTTGGGGTTTATGGTTGTATCCCAGAGCTCTTATTCTAATGGTAGGGAAGGTGACTTGTGTTTGTAAATGCCTGCTCTGGTTTGGATGCTCTCCCAGGAGATTTATGTATCCTCTTCCCGTCCTCTAGGTGACTTTCTGATACAGAGTACTTTTCTTCACTTCTTTTACTCCTACTATAGGCCGAGTCACCCTTATCTGTTAACCTGGAATTTGGCATTCCCAGTTAGGTCTCCCTGTCTCCACTTTTCATGCCCCCCCATAATCCATTCAGTTGGATCCATCATTTAAAAATGGAAATCGATTTCTGTTACCTCCCTGCTTAAGGCCCTTTGTGGACTCTGCAGTGCACACAGGATGGGGTCCTTCTTTCCTGAACAACAAGCCCCTCCTGTTTCTGAGAACCCACCTGCTGGCCCTCTCTGTGCTCCACATTCACTGGCCTCTTCCTGTTCCTGGAAACTACCAGGCTGGTTCTTCCCCAGGACTTTTGTTCAGCTGTTCTTGGAACAGCTTGGAACATTCTTTTCCCAAATCCTTATTCTGTGCCTGACTTCTGTGTCTTACCTACGACACCTGCTCGGGGTGCTTCCGTGACAGCCAAGCCCCAGCAGTGCTGCATCACTACGTTTACATTCAATCACTTGCCAGAGTGAAGAGTGAGGTTCTGCTGTTAGGGGGTCTGGGTTTCAGTCATGGCCCCCAGAAACAAACAAAACAAACAAACAATCAAACAAAGTCATTGAAGGCTCATCAGTGAGGCCAAATGTGCCTTTGGATGAGCTACTTACCCTTTCAGGGCTTCAGTTTTCTCCTCTATAAAATGGAAATAATATATCTCTTCATTGTGAGAATTAAATAAATTAATATTTTTACTCTCTTGCAGTGGTTTCCATTACATTATACATAACCAAGAAATGCTAACTATTATGATTTTTAATATAATTAGTGTTATTAAAGTCCACTTCTATTTTATTGATTATTTATTTGGCTATTTTTCTGTCTCTTCTGACTGGAATATAACCTCTATTGTCTGTCCCATACATGAGTATGTACGCCTAGAGCTTAAAACTGTTTGGTACATATTAGGTACTACTAAATCTTTGTTGACTATTGAAATTTGAAGTGTTATTTTCTATTTTACAAATTGCACAGTCAGGATTCAGAGAGATGAACTAACTTACTCTAGCTACATGGTAGTAGTCCTGAGATTTAGGCTGACTCCTGATTCCAAGGCCATGATTTTTACCTTATGCCACAGTACGTAAGTAGATGTTCCTTTACTTCAGAGTTTGTCATGTTTGGCACATGATTTTCAGGTTGCCTTTTAATGTAAATTCCAACTTGACTCATGAGATGGGAATAGCCATTTGTAAGAATTGGGGGTCAAGGCCAAGAATTAGACCCATAGGTTAGTTAGGAGAATGAGATCTAGGTACACCCATCAAATTTAAGGGGTAGAATAAGTTACCTGGACTCTTGCCATGGGGATATTCAGGCTAGTGACCTTGGGGTTGGGCTGCTTGAGGAGATACATGTGAATTGGGTTCAGAATTAGTTTAGGCTCAATTTAGGCTCTTGTATTTCTATCAACTTATTCTTGTGGATGGAGGCAAAACTGAAAAATTGTAATGTTGTCTCCTGGAGCCTCGAGAAAATAGTAGGCTTGAATCTGCCTTGTCACTGACAGCACATGATTATGGTCCTTGGTCCACCATGGCTTCCATGACTCATTCTTTTAAATGGACCCCTCCCCTGCTGTGTAAATAAGCATAACACAAGGAAAAAAGTATAGGCTTTGGAGACTGGCAGATCAGAGTTCACATTTCTGCTGTGCCACTTTGTGTGTGTGTGTGTGTGTGTGTGTGTGCATGCTTGTGCTGCTGAGGATCAAACCCAGTGCCTTGTGCAGGCTAGGCCAGTACTCTCCACGGAGCTACCTCCGAGTCTTTGTTGTGCCACTTCTGGGCTGCGTGTTGGCATACTGCTTATTAACTCCTTTAAATGTCAGTTGCCTTGTTTGAGTAATGAGGGCTGGTATGGCGGTCAGAAAGAGAGTTTGTCTGACCCTTTTGAGATTCTCGTGAAAGTGATAGATGCTCTCCCCAGAAAAATGCCCATGTACCAAACTTTGCATTTACTTTCATGGGGTTCAGGAAGCCTCTGGAATGAGCTTAAGAATCTATACCAGACCAAGGGACTCAAGGGAGAAGCCTGTACATTTTTTTTTTCTTTTCTGAGGACCTAGACTTGTGCTTGGCTTCCTGCTGTCTCTTAATAATGTTTATTGAATAAGGGAAATTTAACTAATTTCTGAGTTCCTTCATCACTGATATTTGGTTTCCTTTGCCCTAGGACCTGTGACAGTGCCAGTTTCCTAACCTAGTCCGGGAGTGCCAGTGGCCATTGCTCTCTGGAAGTAAATATCTGAGCCTGTGGTTTGGCCTTCTGTAAACTGTAGAGGTGGACCCATGAAATGCTTGGAAAATATTTTCAGTTCCTAATAATGTGTAAATATCAAGAGCCAGCTGTTGAAGAGTGGCCCCTCAGAGAACTTGGGCACTCCAGACTGGGCACGGTCATCACAATGCGTGAAATTTAGCTAATGCATTCTTAGAATATAAAAGCTGAGAGCTAGAGAGATCATTTAATCTCATTTCTCTAGATTGATTAAGTGACTTGTCCAAGGTCTCTCAACTGGTATAGTGGCAAATTCAAGCTGTGTAACTCTCAGCACCCCAGGCTGCTGCAACCAAGGGAGTATTTTTCAGCTCTTTTTAAACTATTGCCTTTCGTTGGCATCTGTGTGGCTTCAAAGCCTTTGAGACAAAATGCAGCAAATTTCATGCTGAATGATACTCATTATTATCTATAATTGGCTTGTTTATTTATGAATAAATCTTCCTATTTTCTATTTTAACTATATAACTATAGTTATATTCTATTATAACTATATAACAATTCCTATTTTCTCCATCCTCCCAGAATGGAAATCCCACAAGGGAAGGAATCTGTCATACTCAGCTCAATCTTTAGAATCCTGTGCATAGTAAATGCGCAGTAAGTGTTGGTGGAATGAATGGATGAAGATGAATGGGGAGGACTTTCCTTGACAGTTCTAATAGTGATAGAAGAGTTGGGATTTCACCCCATCATTATCAGTATTAATTTAACAAACATTGACTGAACCTACTGTACATCAGACACTATACCAGGCATGGAAATGAGTGAGCTATGGTGCCTAGCTTTCAGGAGTTCTAGTTTAAATACAAAAAATAACAAAATTGGGAGGAGTAGACCAAATTGGGCCTGGGTGTTTAAAATTTAATTTATACTCATGCTCCATCACTTCCTGTGGCTTTTATCTACCTGCTTTGTTTATTTAGCTGGCTCTGATGACATTTGAGTTCAGGTTTAGGTTCTGAACATCCATGGTTTCTAAACCTGGTTGATCCTCACTTCTCCTGGGAGGCATCCAGACCCTACTGTTGGACATTCTGAATCAGCAGGGCTGGACTGGCTTTGAAAGTTGTACTGAAAAATGGTAACTCTGTAGGCAGTTGCAGTGCACAGCCAAATCTAGCTAGGTAGCATTGCTCTATAGGTGAGTACTCAACAGGAGTACTGGGTCTTAGAACCTGAACCTGATGTTCTGTATTAAAGATTTTATGTACAAATCTATGGTTCTGTTCTAAGAGGCTCTGCCAAAAATCCTATAGGATGCTTGCTGCCTATACAGAAAACTCCCTGAAATCATGGTTAAATGAAGCTGAACATCAAACTGCTAATACCTGAACCAGTAATCCTCCCATTTGGCTTCCTTATATCTTTTCATGTGTGTGGCTTAGCTCTTTAATTAGATTCAGCATATAAATTGAGGATGGATTGGTTACATGGTGACTTTCAATAGTAAACTCTTGTTTTGAGGAACAAAAGAGGTAGGTTTGTGCTTTTCTAGGATTTTTCTTCCTGAGTTGGAGGAAAGATAGCCAGGTATGTATCAGCAGACCCAAAAATAGGTGAGCTGTCAAGGTGTTGGCAGTGATAGGCTCCTCTGGGTGGAACTCAGGGCATCCTACCAGCAAAAAAAGACTAGATTTAAGTGATTTCACATTTGGGCTGTACTTATTACAATTGCTGAAGTGCTAAATTGGGTGTGACAAATCTAACAGGTAATTGCCAAGTAGGTTTCATTGCCAAGTAGGTTTCATTACCAGTCATCGAATAGATGAATGATGTTCCTCATGTTAAAACTAAAGAAAAAATTTAGATTGTATTTGGAAGTAAAATTTACATATTGCAGATATATTCACATACACCCTGCCATTTTCAGAGCGTTCGTTAACTCAGTTCATTTACCTCTGTCAAGATGGTATAGTGTGACTTGAGTGTGGTGGTGCACACCTATAATCCCAGTGACTCAGGGAGCTGAGGCCGGAGGATTGTGAGTTCAAAGCCAGCCTCAGCAACTTATGGAGAATCTAAGCAACTCAGCGAGACCCTGTCTCAAAATAAAAAATAAAAAGGGCTGAGGATGTGGTTCAGTGGTTAAAGTGCCCCTGGATCCAATCCTTGGTACCAAAAAAAAAAAAAAAGATGGTGGGGTGTGGAGGTGCAGAGGGACTAGAAGTGGGGAGGGGTTGTGGTGATTGATGAGAATTTATAAAAGAGGGGAATTTATAAAAGATTGGGAAGTAAAGTGCTCTCCTTATAGAAGTAGTTAAGAAGTAACCATAGACAGCACTCAGCTCTGAACTTGTGTTAGAGGTAAGCTTTTGACGTTATCTTATATTATTACTTACTAGTGTGAGACCAATCTCAGTAGATTGGTTAGTAACTTGATTGGTTTAATGGAAATATTTTTAAAAGTTGTATTGAAGCACAGTAGTAAAATCTAAGGATCTTCACTGTTAGGGACTCAGTGAGGAGCAGGGCAGGCATGGGTGCCTGTGAGAGGGCTGTTTTCCTCCTTGGTTCACAACAGAATTCTAGTAATTAGAAGGATGCCTTGCACAGAGTAGACACAAAATAATTATTGAACAAATGAAGAAAGGAAGCCACACTTGGTCTCTGCTTTTGCGGAGCTTCCATTCTCGTGGGAGAGACACACACACATACGCAGACAGACAGTTAAGCAGGGTATGTGATAGTTGATGACAGGTGAGGGTGCCGTTTTGATAGGAGGCTGGGGTTGGGCTGGTTTGGGAAGGAATAGATGAGGAAGAGAAAGTTGTGCAGAGCTGGGGGAATGGTAGCATGATATGAGAAACAGAAAGGAGACCTGTCCACGACTTGAGGCTGGTGAATGGCAGGGAGGCATGCTCTAAGAAGGAATGATAGTCATGAAAAAGAGGTGTGGACTTTATTCTATGTGCAGTGAAGACTCATTAAGAAAGTCAAATGTTTTGAGCACAGGAGTGATACGATTCAATCTGCTTTTTAGAGAGGTTGCTCAGCTTTCTGCAGAGAATGGATCACAAGCAGAGGACAATTGGAGAACCAGGGGAAGCTACTGTAGTGATGTTGGCAAGAAGTGACCTGGCTTGCCCCAAGGGGGTCAGTGGAGACAGGGAGAAGTGGATGGGTTTGGAATGTACTTTGGAGTAGAGAAAATTGTTCAAGAGTCTAAGAGGGTAGCCTAAGAAAGTTGATGTACATCTGCTGCAGACACATACACACACACTTTTTCATGATGAATCTACTTTAAACGTGTTTGTTGGATTATGATTTGCCTTAAATGAGAGAACTACTCTTTTTGAACTATGGGGAATACAAAGAGTGTAGGGAGCAGGCTAAGTGTGCTGCTCAGGGCTGCACGCTGCTATGGTTCTGTGGTTCCAGACGTTTTTGACAGTGTGCATTCAAGACAGAATGGTAACACACACTGTGTATCTTTTGGCAGATCAGAGCATATGGAAATAAAAATCAGAAAATTCAGCTCCGGCTTTGAATGAAATAGGATTCAGAAGAGATTATCTCAAATCTAGTTTATGAGATAATGTACTTTCTTATAAACACAAACATCATTTACGAATTTAGAATATCTAAATTATCATTCCAGATTCCTTTTGACTCCTGTGAATTCAGTGATCCATTTGGATAGTCTCTGTTACTATGAAGTTTTAATAGGTAACAGTCAGAACCCGAGTGGAAGAACATAAAAGCAAACTGAAATGCTAATAGCCAGCACTCTGAAACCATTAACTTTCAGCTTGTTATTCCTGACCTAACTGCTCTTCGTAAGATGGCAGAGAGGCTAAGTGTGACTTGAGCACTGGTATTTAGAAACATCACCTTGTGAAAAGCACATGCCTTCAGTTTCAACCTGCCCGTCTTGGCTGGGGGTGAGGGGTGGGGAGGGGCGCCACGGTGTGGGCATTTGGGGGGAGCTTGCTCTCTGCACCTTCACCTTATCAGTCAAAGGGGAAAAGCAGGTGAAAATGGTTATAATGTTGTTTGAAGAGTAAGCAGGACAACGGGGTCCTCTTAATGGAAAATGCAGCCAGTATTTGCTAACTTACTTTGATTTGGGTAGTCATGGAATCACCTGGAAGGAATTCTAGATAAAGTGACTTACTACCACTCATTTTACAGATAAGGAAACTAAACATGTGTCTCACATTAAGCACTAAGTGTAAAGGTACCTCTTGGTTCAAATTATATTGGCCAAGTAGAATTTATAAATTTTTAAAAAAATTTCTTTTGTATTGGGTTTTAGAAGAATTGTTGTCAGGATAAACCTGATTGCTCTTTTTAAGCTGACTCCTATGTGGTTGCAGCAGATTAAATTTGAGGCCTAATGTCGAACAGAGAGAGCACTGACATTGGTAAGAATGAGAGAGAGATTAGTAGTGTTATGTTGACAGATGAAATTGTTTTTTTAACCTTTCATGTTTTTTCCTCCCTGTTTTATCTCCTCTTCAAGTCTGGTGTATTCAACTAGTCACACAGACATCTTTCATCTTCTGCTGTGTAGTGTGTGCCCGTTAGACTAGGTGAGTCAAATGAAATGAGAATGAAATCAAGCCAATAAAGGTAATGTGAAAGCAAAGGCAACTGAGTCTAGACTCCATTGTTAGGGATGGAGCTTCAGACCCGTCAAGGACACAGAGTTATTCAAGTTGCTGGTTATGGAAAAATCAAATCCAGAGAAGCGTTGTGCTGTGTTTTTGTGATTGCTTTATTCTGGGTCTGGCCCCTTATCTTCCTGTCCCAATCAAATCTCTTTTCTTCACTTAAGCATAATTGTGGCTATTCAGAAATGCTTTTGTTTAGTAAAGTTTGTTTACTAACTGGTGTGAAGATTGACAAGAAAAAGCAAAATAGGCCATATTTCTTGCTCATCAAGTGATATTTTGTTAATATTTAAAGAATAGATGTCTTATAGGAGTGAAAAATACATGTTCCTAAGTTCGGGACGTTATATGATAATTTAATTAAGTAACTAAAGTTTATAAATTCTTTCATCTTTGCCGTCTCTACTCCCTCTCTACTTGTGTGCCATCTGCTTTGGATACAAAATTAATCTTTTTCATAATCAAACTTTCTTTCTGACCCTATCTCCTTGGAAAATAGGTGGGACAGGGATTTCCTCTTCTCTTTTTTACTTCTACCTGGATTGTGCTTGCTCAGTCTGATGGAGGCAGTTAGGGAGAACTTGGACTTGTGTTACTTGTGTATATGCTGTCCATAAAAGTTTAAATACATTGTAATTTCTCATTCAAGCATATTGTGTAAGCAATAAGAACCAGGTATTTGAATAAATTAATCACATGCCAGATTTTACTTTGGAAATTAAATATTTTAGTTTAAGACTGCAGTACATTTATAAAGCTGAAATATATTGCAAAGGGATAGTTTTTCCTTTGAGTTTGAAATTTGCTATAGCTTTATGCCTTAAAATCGTTCATTATTACCTATACTTATTGCCTGTCTGAATATGCCCATTGACATACATGCAAGCATATTCTCTGAAGTGAAGATTTCTTGTACCAAATTTCAGCCTGGATTGAATTTTATGGATGAGAGAGATACTCTGAAAATGGAACCATTGGCATAACCTTGTGTGTAATATAACTAGCAGGCAGAGCTGTAATGAACTGCAACATGAGCTCAGATCTGCAAAATATTCAGAGAACACAGTTCCCCTCATGAACTAGGTTGTTTTCCAAAAGCAACAAGTACTACTTGTCTTTTTAGAAAGCTGTCATGGAGCTGTAGTACTCTTTGTGGTTTAGACTTAATGTGAGTAAGATGCCTTTCTACCCTCAACCTAGAAAAACTTTACAATTCTCTTGGAATTTGATGAAAGTTTCCTAACTTTGAAGTTAGAGAAGACTCTCATTTCTGATTAGGCAATTGTTAGGCTTTTTTCCTGCTGTCATTCCATGATACCAGAAAATCATACATGATTACTCTATTTGGAGAACAGTATATGGCCTCACACACTTAAGATCATATCTAGTTTAGAAATCAAGACAGCTGCGCAGGACTGTTTTTTGCACTCCTCAGCTTCCTGAACCTTTTTATTTCTTTGAATTTTCTTTCTTTTTTTTCTCTCTTTTTCTTTCTACCCTTTTAACATGCTGTTCCTAGTATTGGGAGTACTTTTTTTTTTTTTTTTTTACTGTGCAAAATACACATAAAATTTACCCTCTTTGCCATTTTTAAGTGTGTGATTTAGTGGCATTAAGTACATTCATGTTGTCGTGCACCTATCATTACTATCCATCTCCAGGATTTGTTATCATTCTGTACTGAAACTCGGTACCCACGACACAGTATCTTTCCATTTCCTCCTTTCCCAAGCCCCTAGAAACCACCATTATATATTTCTGTCTCTTTTAATTGAACTATTCTAGGTACCTCATGTAAATGGAACCATATATACAATATATATATTTGTCCTTTTGTGACTGGCTTATTTCACTGAACATGATCTCTTCAAGATCCATCCATATTGTAGCATATATAAGAATATTGTTCCAGGCTGGGGTGTGGCTCAGTGGTAGAGAGCTTGCCTAGCATGTGTGAGGCACTGGGTTCGAGCCTCAGCACCACATAAAAATAAATAAATAAATATTTTTAGAAAGAAATCTTAAAAAATAAGGTATCGTTCCTTTTTAAGGCTGAATGACATGCCAGTGTATGTACGTACTACATTTGTTTATCTGTTCATCACTGGTAGACACTTGGTTTGCTCTGGATTGTGGTGACTAATGCTGCTGTTAGCATGATGTTCTCACTGATAGTATACAGGGCTTTAGGTTTTCCACATTGTCATCAAAAATTGTCCTGTCCTGTTCTGTTGTGGTTTGGTTTTGTTAGTAACCATCCCAATTAACACCTACTTATTTTTCACTTCTCAAGTCAGATGTAACTTTTACTGGAAAGTTGTCCCAGAGAACCATCTATCCTGCCTTTAAGTTAGGTGCTGTGGCATCATTCTGGTTTTCTGCATCATAGAACTTCCTATGTTTGCTTATAATTTGCTGGTTTAAATTATGTGGGTACACTTCTATGATGTGTACCCACAAAGGCAGGGGCCATGTCAGTCTTGACTACTAGGTCGTCTTCTTGAGAACTGGCTCTCAATAGAGGCTAGAATGTTCACCTTTAGGTCCAAGTAAGCGTTCCGTATAGACAGTAATGTGTAGCCTGGGCTTTGTAGGCAAGACATGTGAATTCAAGTCTTAACTCTGATATTTACTAAATTTGTGATTTTTAAACCTGATATTTTATGTCTAAATCTTGGTTTTCATTTCTGTAAAATGGGGATAATAATTTTTGCCTCATCTTCACAAGCTTTTTTTTTTTTTTTTCAATACGGCTTAAGAATTTTGTTAAGACTTAGGATAGATAAAAGTATCTCCTGCAGTTAAAAACTGTGAATGAAATAGAGAAGGAGCAGGGGAATAGAACTGTGAAATTTGTAGTCAGTCTGGCGATGACATTAACATAAGATTAAAACCAAGAGAAATAGATTTAAGAAAGTCAGAAAAGGAAAATGTTGACTTTGATTTTGGTCTTATTGAATCTCAGGTGCTAGTGGAAACTTTCATATTTTAATATCCTAGAGACAGTTTGAACTATAGATTTGGGCCAGAGAGAAGGATTTGAGAGTTATCTGTAATGAACTCATTTTGAGAAGATGAGATTGCCTAAAGGAAGAATGTTTTGTAGCAGGAGAGGAGGGGAGAGGGTAGGGAACACCTGTTATCAAGGGCAGAAGAAGAAACAATTTAAAGAGAGAGAGAGAGAGAGAGAGAAGGGAGACTAGGCTGAAGAACTAAAAGGGAAACCCAGGGAAAAAAGAACTTTGTGAAAGAGATTAGCTAGCTGTGTCCCGTGCATCCTTTAATGACCAAGAGGATAATGCTGGGTTTTAGCAAAGAGAGTTGGTCACTGACCTTCAGGAGAATTTTTGTTTTTTTCTTTTTGGTAGAATGGTAGTAGGTAGAAGCCAGATCATGAAGCGGGGTCAGGGCAAAAAGAGACAGTAGGAATTCTGGACATTTATCTTAAATTGCTTATCACAAAGTTTGGTAGAATAAAAAGGGATGCAGATAAAGAAGCTGAGGCACATGAAGGTTAAGCAGCTTGCTCAAGGTGAGTACGTGGCAGAGGCAGGTTTTGAATGATAAGGTTTGGTTTAGGAACCTGTGCTCTTCACATTATTAGGCTATGCTCTTACACCCTTTTCCATGTGGTTGGAGGCTACTTAAAAGGACACATCTGCAGTTAGACTTCAAATAACACAGTGGAAAGCCTGGTCCCCAATCTCAGATTGGATTTTGTATTTTACAGCATAATGAAGTTACACACGTGATAGTTAGGTTGGGTTGCAAGCCTTGGCGTATTTGCAAAAGAGTAACTTTATTAGAATTATTACTCACTTTTTATCAGACAGTCCAGCAATGATAATTTTTCATTAGTGATATAATTAGAAGAGGGAACTTGAGAAATGCACATATTGAAATAAGATTAAATTCATGCTGTTGAAACTGTAGAGTTTTATGCAATGCCTCAGTGATAATGAAGAGTATGTACTGACTTTTCAGAATCCTTGGAATGGATAAAAACAAAAAGAAATATCTACTTTGTATTATAAACCTCAAAGAGTTATTGAATAAGTTATGCTTTCAGGTATTTTTCTTTAACTTTTCACCACTGCTAGGCAAAACTAATAGTTGATATGGCTGTGTCAGCAGCTAAGGGATTTTTGTGTTGTTAAAGTAACATATCATGCCTTGTATAATTTGGTTGCAGCTACCCACGGGGAGGTACTTACCATCTGATTATGTTGCGCTTGCTTTGGAAACAGCAGAGAGCCTGAAAAGGACAGTGGAGAGTAAAGGATTATTAAATGGACAGTCACTGAGGTGGCTTACTGATGACTTTACTGCAACATCATGTGTATCTCCTTTCCCATGGCAGGTTGTTTGATCGTGGTTTAATGGTTAAAACTTTGTAAAATTACAAAGAAATCAGAAACCCTGCTGGTCTCCAGTGTGATTATTTACAGTTGGACTGCTAGCAAGAAAGTGCTAAGTTTGATCACAATGATGGTAAACTGGGCCAGACACAGGGTGAAATCTCATGGAGCTCTCTCCTCTGACCTTTGAGTAGACTGCCGAGCTTTAAGATTTCCAGGTGCAAAGTGCCTTGAAATATGACTGAGAGAATTTGGGTTTTTCATCTGAACCACTGTGGTCAAGAGGAGGGATTTGTCTTCTTGGAAATGCTAAGGGGTGTATATTAGGTTCTTGGAGCTAGAAGGTAGGTAGAATAGCAATGAAGAGTTTCATTAATTCTGTTATCTCTTTTTTTTATGGTTTAGAATGGTATTGCCTTTGGTCTTGTATTCACTTACAAAATTGTGGACAGAATCTGGTTGTGGGGAAGAGTCTTTGGTACGTGTGTCTCTATTTTAGATAGAATTACTTGGAAATTAAAGTTAATTAAAGTTAATTAAGAAATTAAAGTTAATTAATCAATTACCAGGAAATTAAAGTTTCCTCTGTCTCAGTCATTGGCCCTTATGAAAGAATCTAACATTTTATTTTGTTTTTGCTCATGATTTGATATTAATATCATATTCTTCAGGTTTATAAATGGACCTTCCCCCAAAGTTCTATTCCTTTCTACAGTCATTAACCCAACACTATATATATTATTATTTTTTTTTAAATCTGATTTAGTTGTTATTCATCATAGAAATTTTTCTCTTCAGGAAAATTTTTCTCTTCCTTTCCTTTTTGAAACTTGGACTTCAACCTTAAAATTGATGGTTGTAGGTGAGAACTTAAGACC
The DNA here is from genome assembly GCF_021218885.2 of Marmota monax. Taxonomy (NCBI): domain Eukaryota; kingdom Metazoa; phylum Chordata; class Mammalia; order Rodentia; family Sciuridae; genus Marmota; species Marmota monax. The sequence goes on from NW_026695224.1 coordinate 7,641,360, forward strand.
AAAGTGCTCTTAAAAGTAGATTAACAAGAGTTCTATTAAGAATAGGACTCTTTTTTTTAAATTTTTTATTGTGGGTTGTTCAAAACATTACAAATTTCTTGACATATCATATTCCACACTTTGATTCAAGTGGGTTATGAACTCCCACCTTCACCCCATACACAGATTGCAGATTCACATCAGTTACACATCCATTGATTTACAAATTGCCATACTAGTAAGAATAGGACTCTTAACAAATAGATTTTGATATTCAGGATACCTGAGGAATTAAAGTATATTTTGACTCTTTGGTTTTTGTTTATATTTAAAATTTTTTCTCAAAAGAGAACTTTTTAAGATCAAGAAATGCTATAGCTAACTTTGTAGATTCCTTGGAAAAGTGTGAGTTATAGGGCAAGGTGTTGTCTCAGGGAGATCTTCTTAAGAGTGTTGGGAAATGTAGTGTTATGGCTTGATGGGAACAAGGGGAACTCTCCTAGGGACTAAGTAGTTACTTCAGAAAGGTGCTCATAAAAAAAGGAGAAATGAAGAAAATTCAAACTAAAAAAATTACATAAAACCCAGATTCTTTGTTTTTACCTGACAATAAATTCTTAGATTTAGAATTGGAAAGACAAAGTTAAAAATGGAAAAAAGGCACGAACAATCATGTACACATGAAAAGTTATTCAACAGGACTAACAAAGAAATATAAATTATAGTGAAGGAAATTGTTTTTTCATGCGTTAACTTGTCAAAGATGTAGAAGTTTGGTAATAACTGGTATTTGAGTAAATAAAGAAAAGGATATTGTCTACTGATGGTCATGTAAATTCTAGATATAATACATAAAAGAACATAAGACAAAAAAAAGTCATAGTTGGGCTTACAGATAAGATGGTGTTATGGACTGCAAAGAGAAGTAAACATAAAGAGATAATAGGTTGGATTGAACCCATGGTCCTGGAAAAGCTCTGGATATGGAAACAAAAAGTTGAATTTAGCTCCAGTAGGGTAATAGGGACTAAAAGCTTATCACTTGAGGTGGGCCCAGAACTAGGCTCATAAAGTGAAGCTAGGGGCCAGAGTGAAGTTGTACTTCTCATAAAAGTCGATTGAAAGAAAGCTCCCCACCTCAACCCCCAGGAGGACTATGCTTTCATAGTCCTGGAGCTGTGGATCTTGAGGTGCAGAAGAAGGTAGATGCAACTTCAAGGGTAGAAACGGAATCATCTTGGCCGATTATGGAATAATGGAGAGAGGATGTAGGGCGCCATGTGACCATCATAAGGCTTTGTCCTGGACAGTGGTTTGGGGATTCTGGTGGAAGTGATTGTAGAATCACAATGGAAGGAAAGGTGAGCAGATGTAGAGAGAGCTGGGAGGGAGAAAGAGCAAAGACAAAAAGCCTTGCACTTGGGCTGGGGTTGTGGCTTGGTGGTAGAGTGCTTGTCTAGCATGTGTGAGGCACTGGGTTCAAACCCCAGCACCACATAAAAATACATAAACAAGATTAAGGCATAAAGAAATCCTTGCGCTCATACTTAGCCTTCAAAATGTAACTTCAAGATACTTGAGGAAAATAAATGGTAAGAATGATAGCTAACAAAATCAACGATGGGAACAAAAAATCATTCCAAATTTGGGATGTGGGGGGTGGGAATCCAAGATAGTGGAGATGAGAGAGATCAGATCTCAACTTCTCCACAGTTAGGAATCAAAGCAGTTGAGAGAACAGTTGATTAGAGATGTGGGTAACAGAGGGAATGCCCTGATTCACAATATTGGAAAGTCAGAGACATTAGACGGACTAGACAATTCTCGTTATTGGAACAGAAAACAGACTTTGTTAACCTGGAATCAACACCTTACAGTTAGGGCAGGTATGGAGAGAGGGTAGCAAAGGGAGTAAAAGGGAAAGCTAAGCTTGACATGCTCACTTTGGAAATGGGTAGAAGAGAAAGTCAGACTAAGTTAAACTGGGACAGCAGCTGCAAAACCACCTGGTGAACAAGAAATACTGGGCTTTTCTCAATTTGCTGGCAGAGAACTGTGGCAGGCCGCCATTTCACAGAGACCTTGTGTAAGCTTACAGCTTGGGAGGTGATTAAATCTCTACAACTTCATCCCACCTAGAGATACCAGTTAATAATATAGGGAATGGCTTGAAGCAGGCTGGCCGAGTAACTGTGTAATGGGATCACTGCAAACTGAAGGCTGCTGAGCCCTTCCCCTTCCCTAGTGTTGGCAGTGGGAGTGATGTGGACCAGAGCAGAGGGCATGACATGACACGTCCAGTAAAAGCAAGTACAGTACCCAGGGAGGAGTGTGTGTTCCTCTACCTCCACCCACCACTGAGTGCCTGTCAGGGAGGAGGATGAAGTGGCATACACCTGTGCTGCCAGTCACTCTTGCTCCATGCCTCAGCCATGGACCTGCACTGTGGCCCCTGACTACCCTATGCCCAGCCTATGGCCACCACCCTGTGCCTTGCTGCAGACCAGCTGCTGGCTCCTGCCCTGCACCCCAGCTGCCAGGCTGCCTCACGTCTCTACCATTTGCTGCCTTACCCAAAGCGCTGAAAACCACAAGGACAAATCCACATGTGTTTTTATAACTACTAGAGCATGTCAAAAAGTGTCTTCATTTAAAATATCTCCGCAAGAAGAAAACTGAATCTCTTTATGATTGTCACATTAGCTGTTTGGTGCAAAATGTTTTATTATGTCTTCATTCACTATTTTTTTTAATGGCTCCAACTAATTTTATGTAGTCTTTCAGTTAACTGGATTTTTTTCTTGATACTCTTTTCTTCTTTTTCATCTCCATTCTCCTTCTTTTTCTCTCTTCCTTCATTCTTTAATTTCTCTTCTCTCTCATCTTGTTTCTTTTTCTTTATCCTTTTCTTTCTTTCCCTTCATCCAATATAATTTGGGATTAAGTATGCTCTCACTAATGCTTAATTTTTAAGGCTATTCTGTATTATTTCTTATGGGTTAGTAGAGTTATAGAGATTATTAGCAATGAGTTTTTAAAATATATGTTAACATATGGTTCATTCTTAAATTACCACTGTTACTGGAAATTACTCTCTGCTTTATACCTGTGCTGGTTGTTGAACTTAGAGCACTTTGATTACTCTAATTGGATGTGTTGCTATAAAGAAATAATCCCAGCCCAGAGCTTATTGTAAAGAGATAACTGCTACCAAAAAGACCCTCACATAAAAGAGGAAAAGGAATCCATCACAACAGATATACAAATATAGGATCATAGAAAACATCAGTAAATAAGGCAAGTCACCTCCAAAAATTTATAACTTCTGAACAACTCAATCTACAAACATTAAAGAGAATGAAATACTGGACAAAGAATTTAAACAGTTGATTTTTTGAAACAATCATTGAATTAAAAGAAGATCTAAGAAACGAATAAATGGAAAAATATAAAAAACATTTCAATAAAGAGAGAGAGTCTGAAAAAGAACCAATTATAAATCTTAAAGAGAGACAATAGTCAAATAAAAAGTCCTGTTGGAAGTCTCTACAATAGGTTTGATCATGCAAAAGACAGAATTTCAAAACTGGAAGACTAGGTGGACACTGAATCCAAGGTGGATACTTACTTAGTATTAAAAAATATAAAACTGCTTAGAATAACCAAGAACTCTTGGATAAAATTAAGGGGCTTAACTTAAGGCTTTATAGGTATTGAAGGAGGAGTAGAGATATAGTATAATAGCACTGATAACCTCCTCAGTGGAATAGTAAAAAAAATTTCCAAAGTTTGGGAATGAGATTGGACATGAATGTTCAGATACTAGAAGCATTTAAAATAAATAAACAAGATCAGAAAAGAAAATTTCCATGACACGTAGTAATTAAAATGCCCAAAACCCAAGTCAAATAAAAAATTTTAAAAGTTGCAAGAGAAATGTCAGATCACCAATTAGGAAAGCAAACAGAATAACAGTAGATTTCTTGGTAGAAACCCTAAAGTTCAGAAGGGCTTGGAATAATGTATTTCAAGCTCTCAAAGAAAATAACTGCCAACCAAGATTGATATAGCCAGCAAAGATATTCCTCATTATCAAAGGAGAAATACAGACATTTCAAGAAAAGCATAAACTAAAGAATTCAATGACTACTAAGCCTGCATTACAGAAGATACCTCAAGGAATCCTGCATATAGAAGAAGAAGAAGAAGAGGAGGAGGAGGAGGAGGAGGGGGAGGGGGAGGAGGAGGAGGAAACTGCCAAGGGAACTTGGGGAAGAAAAAGTCTCATTTGAAGAATAAACATTTGAGAATTAAGATCAAATAAAGTATTAGAAATAAGTCAAAATGGCAGGAATAAATAAATACCTTTCAAAACACCAAATGTAAATGGTCTCAATTCTCTAATTAGAAGACATAGACTGACAGATTAGATTAAAATATAACTTCCTGTTACCTGAACATAAAATAGGCAAAGATGTCCATAGACTGAAAGTAAAATGATGGAAAATCAATTCCATACAAATGGAGTCCCCAAACAAGCAGGAATTAGTTACTCTCATGTTTGACGACACAGACATCAAACCAAAATTACAAGAGAAGAAGTCACTATATAGTGGAAAAGGGAGGCGTCCACAAAGAAGATATAATGGTAATAAACACTTATTCCCCAAATGTTGGTGCACCTGGTTACATAAATCAGATAATACTCCATATAAAGGCTCAAATAGATCCCAGTATAGCAATATTGAGTGGTTTCAGTACACGTCTCTCACCAATAGAAAATTTATCCAGATATAAAATCGGCAAATATGTTATAGCCTTAAGTAAATGGATGTAACATAACTACAGAATATTTTATACTACAATATCTAAATCCATTTTCTTTCCAGCTGCTTATGGAACTTTCTTGAATATGGTTCATATTTCAGTCCACAAAGCAAGTTTCAACAAATACAAAAAAGTTGATATAATTCTTTTTCTCATCTGATTATAATAGAATGAAATTAGAAATCAACAGCAAGAATAACTTCACTAACTATGTAAACATGTGGAGATTGAATGGCGAGTGGCATATTGAAGAAATCAGGAGAGAAATTTAAAAAATTGTTAGAATCAAATGAAAATAGAAATACAATATAGCAGGTTCCCTGGGACACAGCAAAGGTGGTTCTAAAGCTTATAGCTATGAGTGCCTACATAAAGAAATCAGAAGAACCCAAATAAATAATATAATGATGTATCTCAAGGTCTTAGAAAAAGAAGAAAAACAAATTCCAAAACCAGAAGAAGGAAGAAATAGTAAAGATCAGAACCAAAATTAATGAAATAGAGAATTAAAAATAAACACAGTATCAACATAATACATGCCGCAGTCCGGCTGCTGCAGCAAAATAACCGGGGGGTGACGAATAACTTGTGTACGTTGATACAGCAGGAGTGGGAGCCGTTTATTGCAGGACAGGAGCAGTATTTATACATTCCACACAGCTTATCTAATTAGCATAAACTAGATACAGCAGTCAACCAATCAGGAATCTCCACACTTAATGGCTTGCTTTTGTTACTTCTCAAACCACTCCCTCTGGCATTTTGCCAGGCACCATCCAGACTTGTTTACGAACTCTAACATTCCCCTGGCTAAATGCCAGGTGTTATTTTGACTTGTTTACAGACTCTAACAAATACAGAATTGTTTTTTTGAAAATATAAACAAGATTGACAAAGTCAAGTATCACAACCGACATCACTGAACTCCAGAGGATCATTAGGGACTATTTTGAAAACTCACATTGCAATAAATTGGAAAATCTAGAAGAAATGAATAAATTTCTAGTCAATACGAACTGTCTAGGTTCAACAGTGAGGACACAGAAAACCTAAGCAAGGAACAAGATTAAAATGATAATAAAAAATCCTTTCAACAAAGGAAAGCTTAGGAGTAGACAGATTTAGTCGAATTCTATCATACCTTTAAAGAACTAATGTCAGTACTCCTCAAATTATTCCATAAAATAGTAAGTGAGGGAATACTTCCAAACTCATTCTATGAAGCCAATATCATCCTAACACTGAAACCAGATAAGGACACATCAAGGAAAGAGGACTACAGACCAGTATCCTTAGTTAACATAGATACAAAAATCCTTAATAAAGTATTAGCAAATCAAATTCAACAATACAGTACAAAGATCATGTACCACTCTGGAGTTGGTTTTATTGCATTGATGGCTCTACCCATGCAAACCAATAAATGTAATACACCGTATAAATAGAAGTCAGGATGAAAATCATATGAGCATTTTAATTGCAGGAAAAGACTTAGACAAAATTCAGCACCTATTTATGATAAAAATCCAGGGGAAATTTGGACTAGAGGAACATGCCTCAACATTATAGCAGCTCTTTATTGTTAAACCTAAAACATCATATAGAATGAAGAAGAACTGAAAACCTTTTTTTTTTTTTAAATCAGGAACAAAACAAGGATGTTTTGTTATTGTACTTCACATATAAGAATCTTACAATGATTCACTTTTTGACAACTATTTTCACACATTTTACTGTATATACATTGTAAACCTCAGATGGCATTATTATTTTTTGTTTTAAATAGCAGTTATCTTTTATAAAGATTTGAAGTGTGAAGTCTTTTATATTTCCCAAACAGCTACTATTTCTAATGCTTTTTGTTGCTGGATTCAGATTTGTGTCTGGCATTTTCTTTCTGTCTGAAGATCTTCCTTTCTCCTTTCTTATCATGAAGGCCTGCTGGTGTTGAATTCTTTCTGCTTTTGTTTGTCTGGAAAAGTGTTTATTTTGCCTTTATTTTTGAAAGATAGTAAGGCATTTCTCTACCATCTTCTGGCCAGTATTTTTTCCACAAATTATTTGGTTTTATTCTTATGGTTTGTTCATGTGTAAATAGTATGCCTTTTTTTTCCTGCCTGTTTTAAAACTTATCTCTTTTTCATTCATTTAAATTTATTTTGATATCATACACATTGGTGTTATCTCTTCATGCCTTCTATGCTTGAGATTCTTGGAATATCTTGAATCTGTGGATTTATAGTTTTTATATAACTTTTAAATTTATAAATAAGAGTGATCATCAGGGTTTTAACATACTTGTCTACTAATTCTGTCATCTGTGCCATTTTGGAGTCAGTTTCAATTTATCCTGTTGTCTTGTGTAGTACGTCTTCTATTGCATGTCATGCCTGTGGTTTTTGATTGGATGACAAACGTGAATTTTAACATTCCCATGCTATGTTTTGTTGTTCTTTTAAATATCCCTGAGCTTTGTTCAGTAACTCATTTAAGTTACTTGGAGACAGTTTGATCCTTTCAGGTGTTGCTTTTGAACTTTTTTGGGAAGGAACAGAGCAGCATTTAGGCTAGAGTTCATTTCCCATCATGACTGAGGTGAAATCTTTCCGAGTCTTGTTCCTGATGTTTGTGAGTCATGAGGTTTTCTATCAGGGCTGCATTTGTAGTCTGCTATAGTACAGGCTCCTGTTATGGGACAGAAGGAGACAGACTAAGTAATAATTAAAAAGATCTCTCTTGAAAGCATCGTAGAACTACCAAAGCAGCCAGGACTTAAGGGGACTTAAGAGCAGTGGGTTATAAGCTTTGATTTAAAAAGTTTAAAGGTAGGATTTTTCTGAATTAAACTTAGGAAATGTGTTATATATGTTCTTTTTAAGTTGAAAATTAACCAGGTTTGGAAAGTCATAATTTCTCTTGTCGTAAGGATGATGTGAAGCAGTGTAGAATGACTGTACGGTGCTAGGGAAATGAGAATGTGAGTAGTGATTTGTCTTGTGACCAGCAGTGTCCTCTCTTGCTAGTCACCAAATAGTTCTGGATGGGCCTTAGTTTCTTTATGTGTTCTAAAATTTCATGATTTTGTTATATCAAACTTTGATGATCACCATATTGTAGAAAACTGGAACATATATACATATATATGTAAAGTATCTATCAATCTTCACCAAAGTTTATATATGAAGAGTGCTTATGTATTTCTCATTTAATTTATCCAGGGAAAATAATATCTGTAAATACAGATAGTAGGATTAATCTGTGGCTTAAAGTATAATTAGGTAATGTGCACATAGGTCCCTTTATAGGTCAGTAATAACTAGTAATCACAACTGTTTGTTTCTGACGTGAATAAGTAACAGCAAATAGTTTCCAAAGTGTATTGAAGCATTGTTCTTAGAAGTTTCTATATTTTAGTTCCTTTACACCTCACAGGGAGGTAAGAGACCTAGTCCCCAGTCATGTACCTCTACTGGTAGAGCTGATGTTGTACCTAGAGTTTGGCTCCTTAGTTCCTGCTTTGTTATACAGGAATGTCCCCTTATTTGAATGTCATTTGCATACTTCATAGTTTGCAAAATGCCCTAATATGTTTATTACTTTTTATTTTTTTATTTGGGTAATTAGTTATATCTGACAGCAGAATGCATTCTGACACATCATACAAAAATGGAATATAACTTCTTGTTTGTCTGGTTGTGCATAATGTAGAGTTAATAGGTCATATAATCATAGATGCACATAAGGGTAATAATGTCCAATTCATTCTACTATCATTCCTACCCCCAATCCACCTCCCTTCCCTTCACTCCTCTCTGTCTAGTACGAAATAACCTCTGTTCCCCTGCTCACATTGTGAATTAGCATCCGCATATCAGAGGAAACATTTGCCTTTTGTTCTTTAGATTGGCTTCTTTCACTTAGAATAATGTTCTCCAGTTCTAATATGATACGATTACTTTTATTTTTTTCCACAGCAGTCCTAGGAAACAGCTTTAGAGATGAGGCAATGAGGTTGAGAGAAGTTGATTCAGGTGCAGGACCACCTGTGGGAAATGATAGAGTGTTTGAACCCAAATGTCTGCCTTTTCCTCCCAATCCTACTCATTTTTACCATGCCATATTTTCATTGAGAACAGGACAGGGAATGCCAAGTTTGTTGGAATGGTTGAGATCTTTTTATTTAAAACAGATAAGCTTCTTTTTACTTAAAACAGATATTATACATAACCATGCATAAACATAAAGTGTGTTTGGTTTTTTTTTTGGCTTAGGTACCTCTTACTGGTCTTTCTAGTGTTAATTTAGATGGGAATTACTCAAAAGTGCCCAGTTATGCCCTGCATTAAGTTTAGGTCAGTTTTCCTGCTTGCTTGAAATCTGTACAAGATTTGTGCAGATTGTTATTTCCACAACGAATATTCATTAGACTTTGTGATCATATTTTGAGAAGACTCAGATAGCAAAATTAAATTCTTTTGAACTTGATACAATATGACAAATAGTTTAAAAACTATTATGTGGAAAATAAAAAATGGATAAAGCATAAGAGATGTTAGCAACATAGTCTGATGAGGTTGAAGAGACACTTGTCAGACAAAAAATACACTTCATTTGTAGGGGAGATACATCCTTGCATGGTGAGTCAAAATCCAGCTCATCCTTTCATGTAACTACTGTAAGACTCAGGCCATATTTCTATCTGGCAGGCTCTGCAAGTTCAGTACATCTCAGCTTTTCATAGTGAAGCATAGGTGGAGGCCTCGAGTAGTTTCTGACATCCAACCTCAAACCTTTGTGGTTTTTAAGCTGCATCACATTTTATGGAAGGTCTCATGTCCCCTTTACTTGCTAGAGCTGTGGAGATGGGCAGTAGTCTCCATGGAAGGATCTTTGTGTGCTCCTCCTGCCAGGTGGGAGAACTGAGGCTTTGGGCCCTCTCTGACTCTCCGTGTGGCATTTGTGAGCAGGTTGATGTATTTGACACAAGTGTGACAGCAAAGAAGCCTGTGAGCTGAGCAGTGTGCTGCAGGGCCCAGCCGTGTGGATTCCTGTGGACGCCAGGCTGAGGAGCTGCAGTGAGCCAGACCTGACAGTCAAGTGGGGGCTGCTCTGCCTCCAGTCCAGAGTGCATTTTCATGCGGTGCATGTTTACCCACAGTTGGCATTTGACACTGAGAACTGTCAGAGCTGCCTTTTCCTCTCTTCACTCTCCAGTGTGCTAGTCTGATAGTTTCCCAAATAAACACTTCATTGTAGGTGGATGAAAGTATGCACTTTAAACAGAGCCCCACATTGTAACTACTTCTTTTTTGTGTTGAATTCCATGTCAAGAATTCATAGGAAATATGTTTGAATTGGTCCTAGGTAATATGTGGAGTAGGTAATTTGTTTACATTGTTCAAGAATCAAAATAATATAGGATATTTTGAAGAGCCTTGCTCTGCCCTGGTCCCCTTCTGGTCATTTTCTACCTCTATTCCTAACAAATACCACTTTAATATTTCATCATGTATCCTTTATGTTTTTATAGGTAAATACAAGCAGATGTTTTATCTAGTTTTTCACTTTTCAGTAATTCCCAGAGAGCTTTTTATCAGAAATAGGGAGCTTCTTTATTTTTGTTTCTTTTGCATTGTATTTCATTATATAGATGGACCTTAGTTTATTGCATTGTCCTCCATGGATAAACATTTGCATTATTTCTAATCTTTTTGTCTTATTGAGATAATTCACATACCATAAAATTCACCCCTGAAGTGTGCAATTCTGTGGTCCCCCTCGCCAAGTAATGGGGACTGAGTGCAGGGCCCTCTATACTAATCTATAACCTCAGCCCTTTTATTCTGAAATATTGTCTTGCTAAGCCTGACTGGCCTTGAACTTGTGATCTTCCTGCCTCAGCCTCCTGGATAGCTGGGATTGTAGGCATGTGCCACCATACCCAGCACAATTCATTGGCTTTTAATGTTTTAATGTTTCTAAGCTTTTTGATGTGATGAGTAACCTTGTACATGTCTGAACCATGTTACAAGATATCTGTGGATAAACACTCAGAAGTAGGTAGGATTCTGGGTCAAAGGGTCAAAGCATTTGAATTTTGAAAGTTGTCAGTTGTCCTTGTAGATGTTGTACTGCTTTAAACTCTTGGCAGCAGAGTTCAAGAGGACCTGCTTTTTAGTCTCACGGTGCTTTTTAGAAAGCAAACTTAATGTCTAATTTTTAATTTTATAAAGCAATCATAATTTAAAATTATGATGTTCATGGACTACTAGTTTAACTTGATGTTTATTTCTGATTGATTTTATCAATGTGAACATAACCAAAACTTCTTTTTAAGTTCATAAATATTATTTATAATTGATCTTGCCATTCATTGTTAAATCACAAGTAGTGAATATTGATGTACAGAGCAGCTTTCATCTGTTTGATCTTAAGTTGGGTGATCTCCTGACCCCTGTTCTCCCTTGTCACATACATAGCATGATGCTCGCAGTGTTAATATGAAAATTCCTAGTACAGGAAGACTATTTATGTTCTGCTTGTTCTGTAGTGGGAAAATTCTTGTAGAATTTTGTCTGTTTGATATGGACTTCTGAGTTACAGTGTTTTATACCTTATGGATGGTCTGGGTCTCAATTGAACCGAGAAGTGGTGGTTTTATGATAATTTAGCAAAGTCTTAATTACAAACAGCACCCATTGATGCCTGTTGACTTATAGGACAGGTCTATTGGTGTTTGGTCTGATTTGGATATGGTATGTAATTTCTTCTGGGAACCTGTACCTTTGTGCTCCTCCATGTGTACAGATCAACTTTATTGATAGTTTCTTGTGAAGATTTTAAGATGATTTTGTAAGATGGAGCATTTAGATTATTCGAAGCTAAAATATTTTTGTGGCATTTATAAATACTCTAGAGCTTTGTGTGTTTATAAAGTCATAAGAACTGGCAAAAGGTTTATAGGAAAATGCCAGTTTCCTGAGCTGAACATGAGAACTGAAGTATAGATTTTGTTAAATTAGTGATGGCATGTATAAATGTGCAAGTACATGCATGGAAATGTCACTGGGTCTTTTTATGTCCCCAATAATGGCTAATACTGAAAGTAGATAAACCAATTAACCAATGAACTAATTGTCCAGACTAAGGTTTATGTCATATTAGTATTATAGGTACTGAGTAAGGGAAAACTCTTCAAAATTTAACTGGTATTACCATTATAGATGAGGAGATACCTACTATCAAAGACTTTAATTAAATAAATAGGTCAGAATTAAGCCTAACAGTAGAATTTACTGTTTCGTTTCTGGGCCATAGACTCTTTGTTATATTTTTATTCCCTTTCTCGTAATTCACTTTGGATTATGATTGAAAAGGTCCAGAAAGAATTCAAGTTCTTCCTAAAAGAACTTGCTTGCTTGGACTACTCTGATTATGATGGGTTTGGGAGAGAAGGTTGCTTTCCTGGGGTGGGAGAGGGTAATACTCTGTATCATCATGTCTGGTTGAGCAGGTTGTACACCGTATAAGGACAATGGCTGTTGGAGCCAGTGGGGCTGAAATGAGGTTTGATTTATCAAGCCATACTCTATTGGGTGGGGCTGCATTGGCCCAGAGCAAGACAGGCTGTTTTCTAATCCTTGCAATGATGCTTTTCTGGCTAACTGTAGCCTTGAGGGTGCATTTTTGTTGTTTTTTGCAGTTTTACTTGAAAACTGGTTGTTTCTGTTGTTTTCTTTTTCTTTTACAAATATTTGGTATGTATGCCCAATGTGTATAGGTGTCCATATATACACTCCTATATGCCACTTATGTGCCCCCACGGAACTCTGTATATGCCTCAATATAAGGGTGGGTATCCTTTGAGAAAATCCCTCAGAGGAAGTCACTTCATATTTATTTGATTCCTTATAAGGCACCTTATAAATGGGGCCCTCTTAATTACTTTGCTTGAACAGTACATTCTGTTTGAGAAAGACATAGTTGTTCTTTTTGGTACTGGGGATTAAACCCAGGGGTACTTTACCATTGAACTGCATCTCGGCCCTTTTTATTTATTTATCTTGAAACAGGATTTTGTTTAGTTTCTGAGGTTAGCCTTGAACTTGTGATCCTCCTGCCTCAGTCTCCCTGGTCTCTGGGATTATAGGTGTTCAGGTAGGCCTGACTGAGGAACACATAGTTTATTGAAGCAGCCCCAGACAGTGCTTAAGAAGGGTGTTGCATAAAATTGACAAAGAAAGGAAGCAAAGAAGCTTAACATAGATTTAGTAATTATTGTAGATATAAAAGATCACTTTAGAAAGGCATTATTATAAGTGGACATGATTAAATAAGTGTTTATAAGATGACTAGTCCAGATACCCTGATGTTATGCAAATGGATACTTGTGGTTTAGTTTGATGTTTCCAGTAATAGTATCATGGAAGGGTTTAACAACTACTGTGTTTCAAGCAGATTATACAAATAGGAAGATTTGTTCTAGGAAACTGTATTGGATGAATCATAAGGTGACTCTACTGATTAAAAAAAAAAAAAAGACCTTGATGCCAAAAATATTTATGAAGAGTGAATCAAAATGTGTCATGAAATCTGAGTGAATAAGATCATCATTTTGAAATTCATTCTTCGTACAACATGTAATCTACAATGTGTATAATTTAATTAATACATTTCATAATTGACATTTGACTAATTTCCATTTTTAAAAGTTTATACATTCAAGATGGCTAAATTAATTGTCATTATTTATTTTTAAACAGAAACTGAGGCTTCTTGAAGAGCTTGAAGACACTTGGCTTCCTTATCTGACCCCCAAAGATGATGAGTTCTATCAGCAGGTAAGATATTTTGATTTTTTTTTTATCAACTCATAGTTATGCATTCTGATTTTCCCATTTTATTTGTGAGTCTACCAGTCTTGTGAGGTTAAATAAATGGAAGGTCTGATTTGGTCACCCAGTGACAGCTTGTCACCTAGAGATCAGGTAAATTCTTTCACAGTCTGCTTTCTGCTGTGAGCTTAGTGCTTTAGCATGATGTGCTGTTTTAATTCCCCAAACATTCCATGTTCTTTCCCACCCTCTTGCTTCTGGTCATAATGTGTTTTCTGCATAGAATAACCTTTCTATTATTCTATCTTTCTATTCTATGGCTGGGTGGCTAATTCTTTAAGAGTTCACCTCTCTTCTGAAAATTTCCCCAACTTATCTTACCTACAAGGAGACTGTCCTATTCTGTTAGTTGGACTTTGTAAATAACTCGGTTATAACTCCTATCCCATGGTATAGCAGTTATGTGTTTCTGTCCCTGAATTCATCAGCACTTTCCATTGTAAAGCCAAAACAAACTCATTGTGGCAAAAGAGAAAAAGAGAGAACTTTATTGACGGCACTTAGAAATCTAGGATCGAATCAGTCCAAACCCTCAACAGTGATGTCACCTGATCACTGTCTTTCTGCTGCTTGGCTTGGCTTTCCTCTGTATGACTGCATGCTGAGTACGCGCTCTCCTGACAGCATGTAATCAAGGGCAGATCAAGGGCTGTGTGGTCTTCAGCACCTGGAATCTTAGAAGAAGTGACTGAGTTTATTTCCCCTGGTTCCATTAGATTCTCCAGGGAGTGTTCTCATTGGCCTGGTTAGAGCCATTGTGTTTGCTTGGCCTATTTCATAGTCTACATAGAGTGGGGTCGTGTGGGAATATTCCCATTCAAATCACAGGGACTGCAGGAGTCAGAGATGGATGGTTTCCTCAAAGGAGTCCAAGTTCCAAAGAAGTAGTAGGCATTGGCAAAAGAAAAAAAGAAAACTGTACCTAAATACTAAAATTTCACCTGTTTTTTCCTGTTGGAATATATGCTCTTAGGTATAGAAATGGGGCCATGTCATCTTCTATAGCTCCTGCTGGTACATAGCAGACCCTCAGCAACCAGGAAAGGAAGAGGAGAAAGGAGTTTACCTGTTAGAATCCAGGTCTCTTGACTTCTAGTTCATTATCATTTCTAAACTTTGTGTTTTATCTCTGCTGATAATCTCCACTATCTCTCACCTCATCAGTCCTCTTATGGGTCTCTCTAGTGTTCCTGTTTACCTGTCTCAATTCTTGACGCTGCAGTATTTCTGACCAAGGTGTAAATCTGAACATGTTAACCCCCTGCTTCAGATCCCACAGTGGATGTTTATCACCTGGCTTTTGTGTTTCCCGCCTCATCTCCCCACTCCTACCCCTTCGTATCCACATTGGACTTTTACAGCACCTCAAACTAGTTTCGAACTTGGGGACTTCTTGCTACATTATTTGCTGTAGTGTCTCCTTCTTTGCTCGATCTCTGTGCTCTTGTTAGTGAGAGTTCACACGTCATCTCCCATAGACAGCTCCCCTGACACTCCTGCAGTCCAGACTTGTCTCAACCTGCTCTGTGGTACTTTATCAGTACCTCGATTAGCACATATCTCATCTGATTGTAATGATTTTTAATATTCTTCTTTTGCTTATCCTGTTTCCTTAGTTCAATGCCTGGAGCCTGGCAAGTGCTTAGTTTGCTTGAGTGAATAAATGAATCAACGCATGTATTAGTTACTTTTTAAAGCCAGTTATATAATGAATTTAGTGTGGTTTGAATTTGGTTTTTATATATGTACCCACCTTCCCAAGGAGGTGACGTTTGTAAATATTTGAAGGATAACTCAGAAATGTTATATCCTTTAGTGATAGGATGTTCTCTTTTGAGCTTACGTAATTTTCCAAATTATCTGCAGCAAACATATATTCTTTTGCAGTGAGGAAAATAAGTAATTTTTAAAAGTACCCTTAAATCAGGCAAACCCAAAAAATATAATCAGTTCTGAAACACTAACATATTCATAGATAGATGCCTTCTGATACCTAATTACGTGCATTGTTGTAAAGCAACTGCTAGGACATCTCAGCTTTTGTACTGTGCAGATAGTACATGAAGAATTAAATACAAAAGGTTATCAGCCCACTGTGATCTAACCAGCCATATACTGAAGGATAAATAGAAACCCAGATGCCAACAGCTCTTCATTCTTGGGTTATTTTTCTAAGTCTCACTACAAACCCTCGTACCAATATCTAATCATGTTAAATGCACCTTATAATAAGACAAGGCTTAGAGCGTTCATAAAAACCTTAGTCGAAGTAAACTTATTCTCTTAAAAGATGAACCCAGAATGCTTTTTAATGACACGAATAACAGAAAGTTCAGACCTGACCTTGGTGCCTTTCATAGGCCTTCCACAGGAATGCCAGTCTAGCTGCCAGTCAGGAAAACAAGACTCCATGCAGCTCCCACTCAGGGAATGTTATTGACCCTTACAGTGTGCCGGGGACTGTGCTAAATGTTAATGAATCCTGTCACATTTAGTCCTCACAACAGCCTTGTTCGTTCATTCCATAAACATGTAGTTGGGGACTCCTCTTCCCCAGCTTGAGGAGCTTGGGGTGGGTCTTGTTCCTGTTTTAGGCGTCAGGAGGGATAAGTCAGCTGAGTGCGAGCTGGAGTTCCACCTCCATTTGTCTGGCTCTGAACCCAATTTCTTGCTGCTGTACGGTAACTTCCCTGCATACCATGCTCCAGTTCCACACACCTTCAGGAAGTCTTGCAGTGTTCTCTGATGTGACCATAGAGCACAGAAACAAAAGGAAATAATAACAACGAAAAGATTGAAGCAGAAAAGCAGACAAACTTCTGTGGCTCACCACGGAGCACAGGAAAGGAGGATGACCCAGGAGACAGAGCTGGTGTGTCATTTATGTGAATGCTGTCCCCATCCAGATAAGATGTGGCTCTCCTCCACACTTCTCTCGGTGCCTTCGTTTATCGTGGGCTTTCCGTGTGCCCGACTGTTCGGGTGCTGTTCCGAGTACGTGACATGTGTTAGCTCATTTGAATATGACTGGAATGCTCTGAGCCAAGTGTCATTGAAACCTCATTTTGGAGGTGAGGAAACTGAGGCACAAGAAGGTTTAAAAATCTTTTCAATATTTATAAGTCGATAGTGTCAGGAACAGGACTCGAGCCCATGCTGGGTGGCGCCTGGGTGAGAAGCTGTGCACTGCTTTCCTCTTTCTCCATGTCCGTGTCTATCCTCCTGAGATTGCTTGCCTTCATCCTCACGACCCAAAATTCTGTCTCCATCCCTGCTCTACCTTGTGACCTTCAGTGCTCCAATCCTGCCTACCTACTAGGTGGCTCTGCCCGAAAGTCCTGCAGGTATATCTGACTCAGCAGGATCCAGATCACTTACCGAAACAAATGCAGTTAGTCCCCACGCGGTGCCAGGCGTGTTGCAGACAAGAGAGATGAAGCTGTAGAAACTGACAAGATGGCTGCTTTCTGTGGTCTTACTCCTGGTGGTGTGGGAGGACCTGCGGGGACACTAAGGTAGGATGTTCTGGGCCAGAGAACAGCAGAGCCTCTGAGGTGTGTGAGAGGAAAAGCACGGAGGCTGACATATCTGGAGGCGGGTGGGGAGGTGGAGGAAGGCCAGGTGATGAGACCTGATGGCGACGGGCCTGGTGTGGTGTGACTGGCCGCCTGCGGTAAGGACCCGGCTATTACTCCGAGTGGCAGGAGGAGACATGCGAGGGTTTGGAGCACAAGTGGGACAGGATGTGACTTCACATGTTAGCAAGGATCCATGTCACACTGCGCCTCCATCTCATTTGCCCCACTAGTGAGGTCCTCCTCATCTCATTCTTCCAATTGGGAACCTTGTTCTCCTCAATGGCTGCCTCACGTTTCCATTCCCAGTCAGCCCCAGGCCCTGGCCCCTTCCTTGTTAGAATCGCTCAGATTGTTCCTTTATTCCAGGCTGGCTGACCTGTCCTAGTTCAGGCCTGCATTTATCTTCCTCCTTCACCGTTTTGCTGTTGTCCTGACTGGCGTTGCTTCTGCCCTCTGAGTGCCATCAGAACGGTGCCTCCATAAATATGACCGACACGTAGATCCTAGCTTTACACATTTTCTGAGTCTCTCTTGCTTCCTGTAGGGCACTGATGATATGACCCACACCACCTCTCTGGCCTGATGTCCACCTGTTGCCAACATGGCTTCCACCCTGAAGCTTCTGCCACACAGTGTCTTGCTCCACCTGACCCTGCCCTGCCTTCATCTTTTGTTCCTTTGTGTCTACTCATATTCCCCTCCTCCCCTTCTCTGTCTCCTGATCACTTTACCCTAAAGACCTTCGTTACAGAATACATGTTCTAGCAAGGGGTGGTGGCATACGCCTGAAATCCTAGCGACTCTGGAGGCTGAGGCAGGAGGACCACAAGTTCCAGGGCAGCTTCAGCAACTTAAGTCTGTCTCAAAATAAATAAATAAATAAAAAGGGCTCCAGTGATAAAACACCCCTGCATTCAATCTTCAGTACCAAAACCAAAACAACAAGATTCTGTGGATGCACCAGGGTCTCACCACTTTAAGACCATACTAAAAATCTGACCATTTCTCATTACCTCTGTTGCCTACTCCAAGGCCAAAGCCATCGTTACTTCTGTCACAGTTTCTTCCTAACTCTTTCTCTCCTCCATATCTTGTCTGTTTTAATACAGCAACCAGAACGTTTAAAAAAAAAAAAACAAACGTAAATCAGCTTGTTATACTTTCTTGCTCAAAGCTCATCAATAGCTTCTCATCTCATTCATAATAATACTAATTAAAAAAGCCCAGGATTCTCCACTCACCTAGAAAGCACCGTATGCGAGGCCCTGAACTGCTTCCCTCACCTCGTTTCCTGCTGCTCCCTGCCTCCCTCTCTGTCTCCTCTTCTGGCTTTGGCGTTCTTACCCTTCCTGGAACCAGCCAACCACACTCCTGCCCCACGGCCTGGGCGAACAGTGTTCCCTCTGCCTGGAACTCTTCCCCCAGGTCTCTGCAGGCCTTCCCTGGCCACCTTATATAAAATAGCAACACTCACCCAAGTAATTCCTATCCTGCTTACCCAGCTTTTTTTTTTTTTTTCAGTAGCACTTATTACCATCTAAAATACTATATATTTTATTTATTTGTTTATTTCTTTACTTATTTATTTATTGTCTGGCTCTTCT
The DNA here is from genome assembly GCF_021218885.2 of Marmota monax. Taxonomy (NCBI): domain Eukaryota; kingdom Metazoa; phylum Chordata; class Mammalia; order Rodentia; family Sciuridae; genus Marmota; species Marmota monax. Next base: position 7,660,242 of record NW_026695224.1, read on the forward strand.
TACCAGAATATGAGCCCTAGAGAACATGTAGATGCTTTATTTTCTATTCCAAGCACCTAGTGTTTTGCAAATAAGTGCTTGTGAGTTATTGAATAAGTGAGGATTTTCCAGATTTCCTTTCTTACTTACCCCCTACTTTTGTAGCAGTGTGCTCATATTTATTTTGTAACACATCCCTCTAACTGTTGGTTTTTATTTCTGTTTATATTGTAAAACTCTGAAATGTTATAAAACAAGAACTCTCTTACTTTTATCATTGTATTTATGACACAATGATACTTTTCACATTGGCTGGTACATAGCAAGTATTGACTAAATGTTAAATGAAAAAACAAAATAACACAAACTCTTGAGTGAAAAAATGAGCATCCATCTTTGTGTCACTTTGTACCAAAGCGCTTATTTCACAAGTTTGGCTGGGCCTGAGCAGTGACTTTAGAAGTGTTCCTCCTCTGGGGCATTGCTTAGCCTTGTGCACCTGGAGGCTGCATCAAGGATGTGGTTAGACTTTCAGTCTTGGGATGGCTGCCAAGTTGCCAGCGTTTGACAACAAGAATTAAATAGTAAATATTATGACTAATAGTGTACAAGTTGCTATAGCATGCAAAATATAAAGTGTTAGTAGCAAAATATATTAATAGCCAGAGTAGAAATATACTCCCCTGAAATCAGAGCATCCTAACCCTTTTAACTGAAGGGCATCCCCGAGTCACTTAGAGACTATAAATTTTATTTCACTCTACTGAAGGTAAAGTTCCAATGGGCTTCATTTAAGTCAGCCTCCCATAAACTAAGATCTTCTTCATTTAACACCATGTCTGACTTATTTTTCTGTAAGGAAAAGTAGAACTTATGTTTTAATGATTTAAAATATGCAGAAATTAAAGCCTAATCTCCAGAGAGCCTAGCATTCCACATCTTTCAGCCATCGATAAGGGCCGGGCATGTTGGCACTTTATACCTAGCATACTTTTCCAATTACTGTTAAACTATGGAATCATCATTTATGCCACAGAATCATTTATAGATCTCAAGAAATATACCATATGACTGGACAACTACTAATGTAATTTCATGACTGTGTACTCCCTGGAAAAACTAACGGGATTAAATGAAAAAAAAATTCTACTAACATATTTGAGAATCTGCCAACAGCTGTTCCAAATTATTATGTGATATCTGATGTTCTGCATATACTTGTCCAAAGTGGAAAGTGAACATCTGACAGAATGAACTAGTATTAAATTATTTAATGTTTAGTTCTTATCCAAAGTCACTTCTTGTTCTCCTTAAACTTAACAAGTACTGCATTGCACTTTTGCATGTCAGGTACTAATTTAATCATGTTATAATAAGAAAAGGGCATTTAGGGTGGAGGTTTTCTCTCTTGCATTTTCTTTGAGATAGTGACAAAATTAGCCAGTTATTATATCAGTTGCTCTCATTGTGGTCAAATAAAAATTTCCTAGAGTGTTGAATAACAGTTCAAATCAGATTCAAATAGAAACAGAAGTTCTGTTGAAGCTTTTTAATAATTCATGATCATCAAAAAGAATTTCTTAGCAAATAAAAGAAATGCCATGAAAATTAAGAATTTTTCTTGATTTTTCTGTTTAAAAATATTTTGTATTTTTTAGAAAAATTGAAGATAATATAAATATCAAAAGGAAAAAAAAATATAATTAGGCCTAGTATATTTTTAATCACATTTTTCTACAAATCCTTTTTTTTTTTTTTTGTACTGGGGATTGATTGAACCCAAAGGCCCTTTATCATTGTTCTACACCTCCAGCCCTTTTCATTTTTTATTTTTATTTTGAGACAGATTCTTATAAGGGCCTCACTAAGTTGCTGAGGCTGGTCTTGAACTTTCGATCCTCCTGTTTCAGCCTCCCACCTTTGCTGGAATTGCAGGCCCGTGCTCTGTGCCTGGCTCTAAATCTTTTCTTCTGTATTGATGTACACATTTTTCCTTTTATGAAACTGAGATTCTTATGTCTATCTTGTTGCTAATTTCTTGTATGACCGCAGTTTGTTACTTACGTTTTATAAAAGTATGTAAACATTTAAAATTTTTTGTTGTTGTTGACGACAGACCTTTATTTTATTGATTTATACCTGGTGCTGAGAATCAAACCAAGTGCTTCACACGTGCCAGGCAAGCATGCTACCTCTGAGCCAGCCCCAGCCTCACAATATAAACATTTTACAATTTATTACTTCAGGGTTTCTTTACTTGGATGTATTCTCTCCCCTCTAATTCCCTGTTGGAGTTTTTGGTGGTTTTCAGTTTCTAATTATCATAAATAATAACATGATGATATCCTTACAATCTTGTTGCATGTCTCTTTTTCACAATACATTCTTAGAATAGTTGGATGAAAAGATATGAACATATTTAGGTTCTGAATCTGAAATCTTGCTCAATTAATATTGATTAAGAAGAGTCTGCCTTGCAGGGGAGGCCCTGAAGTGTTATGCCCTGGAGGACTTCAGGAAAAGAAGTAGATATGGTCAGAGGGGAAAGGGACAGGAGAGGTCAGGGGGGGAAAAGGTTTTACTTTTCTATTGTTTTTTTTCTTGTTATCATGTTGTGTTTAATGTCCAGGTATTTATATGTGATATTCATCTAGTTATGTGGTTTTTCCAGATTGTTAGGGTTTTAATTTCCCTGTGTTAAATATATCTTCTTTAGGTTTGAATCCCAATGTATATTGAACAAGAGCAAGTTGTGTGTGTGAGTGTGTGTGTAAATGTGCAAACATTATTTTTAGTATTTTCTTCTTTCCTAGTCCCAGAGGTAATATCTTGAAAAGCAAGTTTGGGCAAGTTATCATTTCTTCGGTGTTCCATACTAAGGTCCATTCAAGGAACCCTGGAGTTTTTAAGAAAGTATGGGGAGATTTCCTTCTGAATCATTGCTACTAGCTAGGTGTACTTTGAGTATACTGATGCCTGGGGGACTTGCTTAGAAAAATAACCAGTTGTTAAAAACATTTAGTTACTGCTCATGGCTCCATAATGTTCTGTCTCTGCTTATAGGAATCTGTTGCTTTCTTCATGGGTTGTGCAAATAGAAAGTATGTTATCATGTCTGTTTTCCAGTTGAGACAAATGTAGTATCTAAACTGTAAATCCTGAATAGATCCATGAGGGTTTCAGTGTAGCTCCTGGTGGTATGTCACATGACTTTTCTTTTCACTTGAAATTCATGATCACACACCTCAGATAAGCACTTTGAGAAGAAGGGGCAATCCTGCTGTGTATACTTAAGGAAATCCTTTTACCAAGTTCAGACTTGACTAAGTCACTTTTTGTCTCATACTTCCTCTAATTTCCTACAAACCTTCTGTTTCCTGTACTCTGGATCAGACAGAATAGGTTAGATGATGCTGTAGTAACAAATGACCTTCAGATCTCTGTGGTTTTGCACACTTCACATGCTTATTCACGTTGCATACCATTTTTTGCTTGGCAGAGAGTTACTCATTCAATGAAGTAAGGAATCCAAGTAGTTCCACAGAACAGGTAGTTCTGTGCCAAAGGGAAAGAGAGTGTTTTAGAAGGTCTTGCACTGGCAATGAAATGCTTCAGGCTGGAAGTGACAACCGTCATTCTTTATTGGACATGTTTCATTCATCATGTGTCTTTTCTCCTACCAAATACCTGGGTCAGTAAAGAATTTTCAACTATATGGTAATCTCCAACTAACTGGCTAACTGTAGGTAAAAACCAACCTTGATTCTATAAGGTGAATACTCCGATGTGACCAGTCTTAAGCTACCAACATGGTTAACTGAATGAGTAGTTGAGATATACACAGTAGATTCTAGTGAATAGATATGGAGAGACTTCTGCATACCACTGGTAGTTAGTCTGTTTTATGATGCTAATAGTAATTGGGTATGTATATGCATATAGGTGTATGTATATGTATATATATATTTGTGCACACATATTTTAGTAGAGCTTAATTTCTTTCCTGTTAGATTAAAAAAAAAAAAAAAACAAAACTAGTTCCACTATTCCCTCCCCTCTCCCAACTCTAATGGATTGCCTTACAAATCCCTGCATACCCCATTTGGGAGATGGCTGCTCCAGACACTCAAGGTCTTTGCTCCTTTGGTCATTCACCCTGTTTCTGTATCATCAGCCTCCTTCTCTTCAATCATTCCCATGAGTACACTGACAAGCTCTCGTATCCTCTGGTGCCTTCCATCATTAAAGATTACCCTTTGATCAAGCATTCCGCTTTATCAACAGCTTCGTTATTTTATTCCCCTTCTTAGCAAAACCACTCAGAAATCCACACGTGTCACCTCCACTTCCTCCTTTTCAATCTGCTTCATTCTGACTTCTATCCCTACTCCTTTGCTGAAATTGCCCTGGTCATCGTTATCAGTGATTTTCATATTGCTGAATCTAGTGGATAATCTCTGTCCTCATCTCACTTGACCTCATCACAGCTGACAGAGTTGACTACTGCGTCCTTTTTAATATCATGTTCTCTTTTGGCTTCTGCTTTACTGTACTCTTTGGTTTGCTGCGTGTTCTCCTTGGCTGAGTCTTGTTCTGCAACTCAGGAAGTAATGTTCGCTCTGCTGGGGATCTCAGCCATCTCTAGGCCTTGACAGACCAGCAGTGTTCTGACAGCTCCCACAAGGAGTCACTTCGCCCCACCTTTGCTTCTGACCTCCAGGTGTTACCTCTTGCTATTTCCACTAAAGAGATTTCACAGGTGTCTTATAGATTACAGTTCCAGAATGGACCTGTTCATTCTCTCTGTCCTTGTCCCTACTGTTTCAGTCTTCCATATTTCCAACAACAACAACAAAAGTGTATTGTTTATTCACTTACTCAATCTAAAACTCTGGAAGTGATCCTTAACATCTTTCCTTTCTTGATCCCTACTTCTAATCCAAAAGCACACCCTTTTGCTCTACCTATAAAATATATATTTTATCTGTCCATTTATCTATCGCCACCTTAATCCAGATTGTCAGTACTTTACTTTTGGATGGTTGTCATAGCACCTAATACAACTTTCCACATTCACATTTGCCTCTTTACAAATCATGCTCTATATTATAATTATAAGTTTGTGGGGAGGGGGGTTGGGGAGGAGTTCTGGGAAATGAACCCAGGGTCTCTTTACCAGTGAGCTACACCCCCACCCCTTTTTATTTTTAATTTTGAGACAGTACCAGTGAGCTACACCCCCACCCCTTTTTATTTTTAATTTTGAGACAGTACCAGTGAGCTACAGCCCCACCCCTTTTTATTTTTAATTTTGAGACAGTATCTCAGTAAGTTGCTGAGGCTGGCCTCAATCTTGAGATCCTCCTACCTCAGCTTCCCAAGTCACAGGGTTTACAGGTGTGTGCCATTGCACCTAGCTAAGAGTGATTTTTATAAGATGTTACGTGTATTTATTCATTTCCCTCTGAAATCCTCTAATATGCTTTCCATCAATTCCAGATTCCTCTTTGTGACCTCCAGGACTCTGTGTTGTGGCCCCTGCTTTCCTCTTCATACTCATTGTGTGTCATTCTGCCTTTGGCTCATGTGCCTTGGCAAAACTGGCCTTTTGGTCTCCAGAACAGACTGGTCCTTCTTCAGTGCCTTTGCATTTTGGGTCTGTCCTCCTAAAACTCTTTTAGTGTATCAGGTAGCTTGTGTCTTCTTTTCCTGAAGGACTCAGCTTCAATTCCATTTCCTTAGAGAGATCTTCCCACTTTGGGACAGATTTCCTATTGATTTTTTTTTCTGTCGTAATACTTAACACAGTTTGGGATTGTTTTTCATAATTTATTAACTTGATTTGGTAGAAAGCTCTGTGAGAATTGGAACCTTATTTTTGTCTGGTGTTGGGTAGGTGATCAGTAAATGTGTTGAATGACAAAATGTACAGAAGAATAAATGGTCTTACTCTGTTTATCATATAAGTGCTAATGATTAAATAAAGTTACAAAAGGAAGATATGTCAAAAATGATGGACACCCCAATGGTGGGAGGACAGGGTTAATATGCTGATCATGTCTAGGTCCTTTCTTTAGGTCTTAGCTTAAAGCTAGGAACAAATCAGATTAAATTTTATACATTTTTTAAATGTAAAATATTGTGCTGTGGTTAAAAAATATCTATTGTATTTTAGAGAACCAGGGACCTCTGGCTGGACTCCAGTTCATATATCAAGTGCTAAGGAGTCAAAGTGGTAACTGGAAAGCTAACACACTCCCAACCTGCACAAAAAAACCCTATGCATTTTTATATTAGGGAAGGGAATTGTTTTATAGCCTTCTCTTCTGGTGACACAAGCAGAATCATTACAGTTTTCTAGAATTACAGTGGAATACCCCATTTATCCATCTATCCATTTTATCCATTGATCCATCCACCCATTTCACATTTACTGAGTATATTCTTGACATTAGTTTTATGGTCATGAATGAAATGGTCATGGCTCTTGTGTTCCTGAAACTTAGTGTTTAACTTCCCAAGACAAGTGAGTTTTCATTCAGTCGAAGTGTTGAGGAGAGACTGGTCTGTCATTTATTGGGAGACAGTGTAGTCTAATGGCTGAAACTCATTCTCTGGAACCAGCTGGTCTCTTGAGCCCCATGGCTTCTAATTCCAGCTCCAGTATTTACTAGTTGCATGACTTTGGGCAAGTTTTTAAAATGTCTTTGTGCTCCAGTAGTCTTCCCTGTAAACTGGAGATAATATTATGCATAAAGTTGTAAGGAATAAGTTAATGCATATAAATTAGTCGGAGTAACACTCTTCCCTTAATAAATAGATAATAGACAATTAATGAAATTGTTTTTTTCTGGAGATCCAAAGAGATATTAAGGGTGGGGGAAAATGGTCACATAGAGAGCCTGGGAGATCAAAGCCTAAATTATTATTATTTTTATTTATGTTGAAAATTATTAATAGTTTGACTTGAACTTAAAAAATATTTTTTAGAATAATGATCTTGAAATCTTTTTTCCATTTTTTTAATACCAGGGGTTGAACTCAGCAACCACTGAGCAATATCCCCAGTCCATTTGGTATTTTATTTAGGGACAGGGTCTCACTGAGTTACTTAGGGCCTTGCTAAGTTGCTGAGGTTGGCTTTGAACTTGTGATCCTCCTGCCTCAGCCTCCCGAGCCACTGGTATTACAGGTGTGTACCACTGTACCCAGCTTTTTTCCATATTTTTTATTGTTGCATTGTAATTATACATAGATTTGTCACTGCCTATTTTACATACACGGAATATAACAATATAATTTGGTCAATATCATTCTCTAGCATTTTCTCTTTTCTTGCCTTCTGCCTCTCCCTGGTCCCTTTCTTCTACTCTGTTGGTCTCCTTTTGATTCTCATGAGACCCCCCCGCCCCACCTTTCTTTTCCTTTTTCCTGGCTTCTATATATGAGAGAAATCATTAATATTAACAGTTTGAGTTTGAGCTTAAAAATCGTGACTGGAGCGTTTTATGACATTTGTCTTAGTCTTTGCTTTTAGGCTAGGGAGATCTGCATCCTATTTAGAAATTGTGCCTAGGAGTTTATTTATTTTAATGCTTACACAGTAATGTATCTTTGGAAATAATAAAATTATAGCCATCCATAAACACGTTTCTTTTTTGCTTTGGTTTTGTCTTAGTGGCAGCTGAAATATCCTAAGTTGATTCTCCGAGAATCCAGCAGTGTGTCTGAGGAGCTACATAAGGAGGTTCAAGAAGCTTTCCTCACCCTGCACAAACATGGGTGCTTATTTCGGGACCTGGTTAGGATCCAAGGCAAAGATTTGCTCACTCCGGTATCTCGCATCCTCATTGGCAATCCAGGCTGCACCTATAAGTACCTGAATACCAGGCTCTTTACCGTCCCCTGGCCAGTGAAGGGTTCTAATGTAAGCTATACTGAAGCTGAGATCGCTGCCGCCTGCCAGACCTTCCTCAAGCTCAATGACTACCTGCAGATAGAAACCATCCAGGCTTTGGAAGAACTTGCTGTCAAAGAGAAGGCCAACGAAGATGCCGTGCCAGTGTGTATGGCAGAGTTCCCCAGGGTCGGTATGGGGTCATCCTATGATGGACAAGATGAAGTGGATCTTAAGAGCAGAGCAGCATATAATGTAACTCTGCTCAATTTCATGGATCCTCAGAAAATGCCCTACCTGAAAGAGGAGCCTTATTTTGGCATGGGAAAAATGGCAGTGAGCTGGCATCATGATGAAAATCTGGTGGAAAGGTCAGCGGTGGCTGTGTACAGTTATAGCTGTGAAGGTACAGTCTGCTCTGGGAAAAATCGTCCTTGATTATAATATGACCAGAGTTGCTTAGGCTCTGGAGATATACATACATGTGCATGCGAGTGTGTGTGTTTGTATGTGCATCCATGTATATGTGTTTGTGTTGTATGTCCTTTTAGGCTTGTCTCATCTGTGTGTCTGCAGAATATGCCTCTTTCTCACCGAGCTGTGCTGTCTGGCCCATTGTTTTACTGTATGCAGAACATTTTCACATGTAAGCACTACTGTCACTTTGTCTTTCCCATGCCCAGGAGAGCAGCATCTTGGATTCATACAGCTGACTGCTTTTCTCTAACACTCAACATAGATTCTACGGTTGCTATAATTAACTTGCTGATAAAGGGCTGGGACAACAGAAATCTGTCAAATCTTTCCACGTTCTCACAGGTGCACATTTCTTGTCTTGCCAAAATATTTTATTATGGTTGACATCATTATCTTGATTGGCGTATTTTGTCAAGTATGGACTTGTTCTTGGCTTCATACCATTTTTACTACTGTCCCTCCTTGCCAGCAGCTGTTGGAGGTGCCTTTTGTAAGCAGCCTTTCCTCTATTTTCAGGAAACTCTCTAACCCCCTACCCAGTTCTGCAGTTTTAGACCTCATAAGGTTGCTGTGGGGAACTTGTTCTTGTGTTTTCTAAAAGCTCATCACCTTGAAACAAAGGTCACAGGCTATCTTTTAGTGGCCTCGCCAGATTTTCCTTCTGTTGTTTATTTCTGTGCTTAGTCTCCATAGTTTATTGGAACAGGGTTACAAAAATGTACTTGAATGTATGGAGGACAGTGTGGCCATTGCGTTCTTCTTTTTCTGATTTGACCAAGCAGTACAAGATATAGTGTTAGCTTCTCTGCCTATTTTTTGTGAAGGTGTTTGGAAAGCAAGAGTTCTAGATAATCTTTCAGTGACTAAACTGGAACTTTTCAAGGTCGTTATTTTAGGACAACTCTAGGGTCTTATTGGACTTTATTACTTGTTTGCTATTTACTAAAATGACTGTTTTGAAAAAAGGGATTATATGGAGGGAAAAAAAATCTCATAGTACTCTTAAATTGCTTACAATTTCTCAGTCTCAGAAAATTTCTCCAGGATAATTAATATCTTTTCTAACTTTACCTTGTTTTCAGTCTAAAACAAGGAACTAGTTCAGCGCTTAGAAATTTCACCTGTATCCTTGGCATCTCAAATGGTGATGCTGACCTAAGAAAATCCCTTGAAGGGATTCATTGCTGTCCTAATGGAAAGAACCGAAATCTTCTGATCTTTAATAAGGTCTTGCCAGGGATTTTAGACCCATCACGTCCAAGAACTCTGATGTTAGAACAATGGAGTTTGTTAGTTTCTTTCTTAAGAAGGCAGCTCTCCGAAACTGCAGTAGTGGCATGTGATAGCATGGACTGCTACAAGGGTGTCTTTGTGCTCTGATTTATTCTCAGCCCTGCAGTTTAATAGTTCTATTGTACTCTCCTTGCGTGGGTGATCAAATAGATTTTGAAACCTAGAATCTCTTTCAGAAAGGAATTAAAATTTTTAATGAATAGTTTCTGTGGTCTGGAGTAGTTAAAAGACTGATAAAGCATACAAATATAAATCACATATAAATAGAGAAATGTTTATACTTGCAATTATCATCTACAAGAGGGAACTACAGAATTTGAATCTGTAAGAGCTGTTTAATTCCTTTGTTCCCTTAATTCCCAACAGCATTGGGAGCTTCTGTTTATTGAATACCTACTGTGTGCCAGGCACTATTATAAGCATTTTACATGTTTAAATTCATTTTATCTTTTTTTTATAACAACACAGTGAACAAAGGAGCAACACAGTTCAGTCATACTTTGCATAATTATATTTTGATCAATGATATATTTATGCCAGCTGGTTCTGTAAAATGGTAATGGGGCTGAAAAATTCCTGTTGCCTAGTTACTTTGTAATATTGTAGCTCAGTGAATTACTAAAATGTTTGTGGTGACACTGGTGTAAGCAAACCTATAGTACTGTCATTCAGATAAAAGAACAGCATACTGCAGGCTTGGTGTGGTGGCACACGTCTGTAATCCCAGCTATTCAGGAAGCTGAGGCAGGAGGATTGCAAGTTTGAGACCAGTATGGGCAACTTAGTGAGATTTTGTCTTAAAATTTAAAAATAGAAAGGGCTGGGGATGAGCTCAGTGCTAAAATGCCCTTGGGTTCAATTCCCAGTATTGCAAAAAGAAGAAGAAGAACAAAATACGTATACAATATGATGAACATAATAGTTGATGATGATAATAAAAGACTATTACTAGTTTATGTAATTATAGTACTATACTTTTTATGGGTATTTTAGAATGTATTCTTTTTACTGATTAAAAAAAGTTTAAAACACTATGTTTTAGAAGTTTAAAACTCTGGGTTAAGCTTGCAGTAGCTTTACACATTTTGTGTTCACCCCATCGCTTGATTGCATCGAGGCCTCGTGGACTGGATGGCCTGTACCATCTATGTTTGGGTAAGTACACTCAGTGACAAGCGATAATGTTTAGTTCTCTGGCCTCCTTATAATCCTGCCAGAACTGTGGGAACGTTGGACTTGCATTTGGGTTAAAATCCTGGATGGGGCTTGGTAGGGCTTAAGAGGGTCACAGAGAACGGAAACTTCAGAGACTGGACTGTTTTCATGTCTTTGAACATATTTGTTGAGCAATTGCTCAGGGAAGTTCAGTGAGCTGTTCCAGCCAGTAAGGGATCCAAGGGTTAGTACGATGCTCTCTTGGCCTTGGGAGAATAGGTGATACATATAGGTATGCTCTTGTGATTATAATTATGCAGTTGTGAAGCTGTAGATCAGGAAGAGACTTTTGAAATCACTTAATTCTAGCCTCTGGCGGGAAGTCAGGAATCAGCTTGTCCAAGGTCACATAGTTACTTAGTGATAAGAGCAGGGATGTCAGTTGGAGAGTGTTGCTTGCCACTAGAGAGGATTGTGTAAAATGCATTGGGAGTTCAGATTCAGAAGTGATGACTTCCTGCTGAAATTAAATTCAGTTGAAGCTTAAGATCTTTCAGGTCTTGACTCTCAATACCTTTTCCCAAGGAAATCTTCTTGTAGATTTATAATGAGCCAATCATCCCTCTTTGGTTTATTTTCATGAGTAGAGGTCATTGAGAAGTAATTTGTATAGGATATGTGTAATTATATACTAAATTCGTTGGCTTTCACATGCATTTCTAGTTAATAGATATCTCCAGAAGGAAGATTGAAATGGTACAATTTTTAATCAGGAATGGCTTCAGGGAACCATATGTAAATAGGCAAAGTATTTGATTTTCCTATTCCAGCTTTGTGGGCAATTGCTTGTTACTCCTAGCTGTAAAAAACGAATTTTAGCAGGAAAGGCATTAAAAACCCATTGTTTAATATTGCCTAGCACCTTGTTCTTTGACCGGAACACCTTCAAAAACATCACTTAGACAGTAACTATTGGTTGCCATTTTTGTTTCTTTGTTCAGAAAGAAATAGTTTCAGTGACATTGTCTTTATAAGAGAAACAATCCTTAAGATTTTTAATAGTGCCAAGTGTCTCCTGTATCTCCAGATATCCCATGAAAGGCCAAGGAGGCTCATAAAATGTTTCTTGTTGAGTATGGGATAGGCTCAAAAATAGGGACTTGGCAGTAATTTCCTTGGAACTCTAGGATTCCCATGATTCTCCTTTCTCTATTTGGGAAAAGTTGAATTTTCTTAAGGATGGAAATCTGGTCCCATAATTCTTGAATCTCTGTTTTGAAACAAGTAGCTCTATATTCGTTAGTGCATCACTGAGATCACAAAAAAACTAGATTATAATTGCAGCTAAGGGTTTTGGAGCATTCATAATCTTAAAAACATGTTGATATTTAAGTTTTTCTGCACCTCTCAACATCCTTAAGGTCTCAAAACTCATTTGATCTAGGTTGGTTTTATTACATCATGCTGTAGTTTGCCAGTTATTTTTAACATCATTTATACTGCTCAGTTAAACTCACTCTGTCCTACAAATCACTTTTCCCCCCTGTGAAATTATTTATTCATTAATCGCTTTTGCCAAGAGTAGTTCTAGAAGTTGAGTGTGTGACAGTGAACCCAACGGACAGAAATTCCTGCCCTCATTGATCTTTACATTCTAGCAAGAAGAGACAAAATAAGTAAGTAGGTTGTGCAACAAGAGTGGGGGACAGGCTTGCAGTCTTACATCACAGAGTCAAGCAGGGCCTCATTCAGAAAGTAGCATTTGAGCAAAAACTAGAAGGAACGAGTCACGTGGAAATTTGACGGAAGGGAGAGCAGTCTAGTAGAGGGAACATGGAATGCAATTGAAACTCCATAGAACATGAGTGGGGTGTTTCCGAAGCAGCAGTGTGAACAGGATGGAGTATGACAAGGGGGAATCCAGACATGAAGACAGAGAGGCAGGGGTATGGATGGCAGAAGGCGGGGCCTTGTCACTTCTAGTACAAAGTACCAGGCTTGTGCGTGGTGTCAGATAAGGAACCACTGGAAAAAAAAAAGTGGCAAAATTTCAACGCTAGTGAGAAAGGAAGACCAGCAATGACGTTTGTTGCCAATTTTTAGAATTTTCTATAAATGGGATTACATATAGTTTATAATGTAATGTTTTTTGTCTGAGTCCTTTTATTTAACATAATCATTTTGAGATTCATCCATGTTGTTGTTTGTATCAATAGTTCATCCCTTTTTTACTCTTCTGTATTATGATATGTATACACACCCATACGTGTGACTTGTAATCATTTTTAAGTGTAGATTTCAGTAGCATTAAGTGCATTCACGTTGTCATGCCTCCGTCCACCATTATCCATCTCCACAACTTTTTCATTGTCCTGTGCTGAAACTGTGGCCATTGAACCGTGACTCCCCAGCCACCTTCTCTAATCCCCTGGTAACACTGTTCCACTTTCTGCCCTTATGTATTTGACTACTCCAGGTTCCTCATATAAATGGAATCACACCACAGTTGTCCTTTTGTGTCAGGCTTTATTTCACTGAACATACTGTCTTCAGGGTTTGTCCATTTTATAGAGCGTATCAGTATTTCACTTATTATTAAGGTGCAAACTGATACTCCATTGTTTGTTTATCCCTTCATCTATCAATGTTGTTTTCATCTTTAGCTGTTGTGAATAACGCAGCAGTGTACACTATATACACAAGTGAAATTGCTGGACCAGATGGTAATTCTGCTCTCACTCTTTTGAGGAACTGCCCTACTGTTTTCCCCAGCAATAGCACTATTTTACATTCCCACCAATAATGCACAAGAGTTCTTAATTGCTCTCCATCGAAGCCAGCACTTTTTATTTTCTGTCTTTCTTTTTTTTTTTTATTAGCCATTCTATTGAGTGTGAAGAGAATCTCATTGGGGTTTTGGAGTGCATTTTCCTAATATTTAATGATGTCGAGTATCCTTTCATATGTTTATTGGCCTTTTTTGTATCTTCTCTGGAGAAATGTCTATTCACATCCTTTGCCTGTTTTCAAATCAGGGCTTTACAAGTTCTTTAGGTATTCTAGATGTATCCCTTAACAGACATGTGATTTGCAAGAATGTGATTCTCCAAGAATGGCTGGATTTTTAATGATATCTTGGTATGATGAGCAAAGGGTAAGCAGGCGAATTGGAGTGGAGCAGACTTTACTATTTATAGCATTAATTGGATATTTGGATTCTGTACTATTGATTGACATAATTTGTATTGATATTAATTAGTTGTGGGCTCTTAGGCAAGTTACTTAAATTCTTTGTGATTATGTTTTTTCATGTGTGAAATAGTGATAAGAACAGTGCCCACCTCAGGATTGTTAGGATTATATACAAGTATTTAACATAAAATGTAATGTATTTATATGTAAATAGCATATAAAGATAAGGACATAACCACAGTGTTTAGCATGCAGTAAGCATTCAATGAGTGTTAGTTATTTTTAGTTTTTATTAAAATTTAGTACATTTGGGCTGGGGTTGTAGCTCAGTGGCACTGGGTTAGATCCTTAGCACCATGTAAAAATGAAACAAATAAAATAAAGGCATGCTGTCCATCTACAACTACATTTTTTTTTTAAATTAGTACATTTATATAATTTTTTTAAGTTGTTGGAATTTTTAAAAATATATCTTTATTTATTTTTATGTGGTGCTCAGGATTGAACCTGTGCCTCACACATGAGAGGCGGGTGCTCTACCACTGAGATACAGCACCAGCCTTGCATTTATATAATTTTTTTAAAGTCATATTTTAATCCTGTTTTTTGAAGAGAAAATAGCAGTTATCCATGCCCCTCTCCTCAGTTCCATTTCCCTAGAGGTGGTCTTTCTCCTCTATTTTTTCAGGTAGGTTATAATGTGTCTACATTGTTTTGAGCATTGTCTGTTAGCTTCCTAATATGGAAGGTGAGGGTTTACTTAGTTTTCTTTCTCTCCCTGTCTGTGCATGCACACTCTTCTGATTTCCTTCTATTCTTATTGCAAATATTTTATAATTTTGATTGTATTGGCATTCAGCCTTCATGTGCATATACATGCTGTTCTGAGCTTGTAATAGTTTGTGACCAGTTGATCTTTTCTTGCCAACTTGCAATTTCTTCTTCTGTTAATACTGGTCTTGCTTTTTGTCTGTTTTTTAGTTTCTGATGTACTTAGGACCACTTAAATCCCAGACTCTCTACTAGTCATCTGAATCTCCTCTCAAGAGCTTCAGAACAGTTAGATATTTTGTTGATTTGTTGTCTTGGAGAAATGTCTTCCAGAATCGTCTCATCTGTCTGGTCATGACTGATTGCCTTCTCTGCCGGATGGACAGCAGTCCCTTTTAAATATCTCTTCTTCATAACCCATAGGTTTCTTTTCGCTTCTCTCTTATGGGTTCTTCAGACTCTTGCATTCCCTGTCGTTCTCTTTCCTTCTGTGTTTCTTTATTTTGGTGGAGTATGTCCTCCAGTCACTCTTGAGAAAAAGTTCTTAGGAGGAAATTTTTGAGGTCATGTATATTTTGAATTAGTTTTACCTTGACATATGTATAGACTTTGAGTTTGGAAATCTTGGTGGGAAATAATTTTTCTTCAGAATTTCGAGGACATGGCACTACTATTGTTTATCTTACTCCTATCGAGGATTCTGACTTTTCTTCATCTTTTATATCAGTTTTTTTGGGGATTTTTTTCCTAATGTTTTACAACATTGCAGTGATATTTTTCATGTATTATGCTGGCATTTTGTAGGCTTTTCAATCTGGAAACACATGTGCTTCAATTGTGGAACATTTTCTTGAGTTACTTTGTCAAATATTTTTCCTTCCCAATTTTCTCTTCTCTCTGGAATCCATATGATTTGGTTGTTGAATCTTCTCTTTTCTTACTTATTCCTTTATTTTCAATCTTTTTGAATATTTCAGTAGATTCTGTAAGAGAAATCGTCTAATCTGTCTATTTAGTTTTTAAAAATTATTGACCTATAAGCCATAAATATTCAGCTTGGTATATTGCTACTAAGTGAACATATCTGTGTACCTAGCTCTCCTATTAAGAAATAAAACATACACACATCTCAGAAGTCTTTTTCTTCTAGTGTCTACTTCTCCCTAATAAATACTAAATAAATAATTATAAATAAAAAATAAATAGTGTCCCAATTTCTAAAACTAGATCATGTTTATTCACATTTGAATTAAATTGGAAGCTCACTGAGGCATGATTTGCATCTTGATGCCTCTTTATATGCTCATAGAACAGAAAATGAGTATTTGGTGTCCAAAGTCAGAAAGTCTTTGTTGTTCTTGAGGAGTTTGTACTACTGGGCTACAGTGTAGACACTAGCTAGTAACTCTTGATTTCTGCAACTGTAATCTCCTTTCAGTTTTAGGATTCTGTTGGTAGCAAACAACTGGACCTAAAGAAACTTAATTTTAAAAGGTAAGGAATTTTCTCAATACTAGGATATTTCACTGGATTCAGGTGGACCTTGTTTTAACAATAATGATATAACCAGTTTCCAATGTCATCCCTTTTATTTTTTGGCTTTTCTTTAGCTCCTGGCTTCCAAATGACTGCCCTTGTGTTTTGTGGCCATGGTCTTCCTTTTTTGTAAGAAGTGGGATTGAGGGAAACTGGGCCTTGGATATGTACTTTGAACTCCGGGTAAAGTTTTGTGTGAAGGTGGATGAATAAATAATTATCATCTTGATTCACCCAGTGTGGTCTGGTCTTTAGTGTTATTTATAGTGTCCAGGTTTCCTGTAGGTCTCCATCATTCCCTTTGCACCTTCCTGGGGCCCAAGGAACCTCATGAGCTCTGGTTTGGAGAATGTATTGTTTGAAAAGTGTCACTGCTTCTTTTCCTTATTTTATATTTGACTTCATCTAATGTGATTTTGAAGCTTTAGCCAGGGGCCCTCAAAGCAATTTTTCTCTCCTTTCTCACTTCACTTTTCCCCCTAAGTCCATGAAACGTGATGTAATGAGGTTCTCCTATATATGTGAATATTTTTATCTTACATTTTTTTATCCCAAATGCTTAAACTGAAAACTGACAGAGCCAGACATCATCTTGAAGGGCTTTAGATTTTTTTTTTCCATAAAGAGTTTTCAATATTTCGCCTAAAATGCCAGAAAACTTATAATTAATTTTACAATTTATCTCTGTCAAGGGACTTCATTTGTCCTGAATTGCCTGTTTCCAGGCAGCTGAAAGCAGCTTCTTGTTATAGAGTCTGAGTTGGGATTGATATTTTTTTCCCCTTCAAACTTTTCTAAATTCTCTGCATTTCTTCAGACCACTCATTCTTGGGTGGCTGAGAAAGAAGTATATACTGTATCAGCAGCAGGCTTCTCTCCTTTTCGATCTTAGTCCATCAAGGAAAGCATTGTATAAATTGTAGAATTTCGGTAGGGAGCCTTCTCCTTGGGTACCCTTTCTAGCTTAGGGATATAGTTGTTCTAAGTGCTTCCTCAGTGCTCTCCAGCTTATGCACAACCCATTTGCCATTGCTTTGGGAACTGGTCCAGAAAAAAAGCACACCAAGTCTGCCCATGAAGTTTGGGCTTTCCCCAGAGATCATTCTCAAAAGCAGATGTGACCTGTGAGAAAGTCTCCAGTGTCTGTGGCTTTCTGTATAAATCCAGATTCCTTACTGTGGTTCCCCAAATCCTCCATGTCCTGGTCTCTCCCTCTTTTCCAGCATCTTCTCCTATGAATCCATGTTCTTCATGTGGCCCACTTGCAATCCATAATTGATTCTGTTTTTGTACACACACCATGCCATTTTTTCTTCTAATGTGTCTTCTCAACCTTTCATCTTTCTCTTTTACCTTCTGTCTCCCTCCAGTTTTTAAAATAGACCCCATCCCAGACAATGGACTGTAACAGATTAGTACTGGCCAAGAAGACAGCATTAGGCTGAGCCTAATGGTGTCTACCAGCTGGGCAACCTTTAACTTTTGAGTTTCTCTTGCTTCCAGATCTGGAACATGGATAGGAAAGGATTGCTGTGTAAACCCCTCAGGGTATGGAATCAAGGAAATAGAGAGGGCTGGGGATGTAGCTCAGTTGGTAGAGTGCTTGCCTTGTATGCACAAGGCCCTGGGTTCAATCCCCAGCATCACAAAAAAAAAAAAAAAAAAAAAAAAAAAGATCCGAAAAGGAAATAGAGAATATAATTGTAAAATAGAGTCTTAGAAGTCTTAGCTCTTGACCAAGAAAGGGTCAAGAAATGGACCAAAATTTGTGATGAATGTATACTTATATAAGAGAGAGATTATACTGTATTGACATACAGTTTCACTTAAGCATATTGTTAAATATGGTACACTTTTTTTGTAATATATCTTATTTGATTAGCATTGTAACCTCTACTGTCATGCTATGGTTTCTGTCTTTGTTTTCCTCTATAACTGGTTGCATATAACTTTATAAATGTAAACCAAATATTGGATGGCATGTATCCTTAATTAAATTGAATACATTTTTTCCCTCAGAAACTAGTTAGCATAAAAGATTTAAACTATTTTCTCTTTGGGAAGTTCTGGACATTTTAAACTGGACTTGAAAACTTCGTGTTCTTTTGTATTTTGTCACATCGTTTACTTCTCTAACAGTTTGGTTAATGGGAGCTGGGAATGTACTAAATACACTGAGCCACTTAAAATCCTTCCAATTTTACTGAGGCTTAAAGGCAAGCAGGGACCCATTGCCTCTGCTTGTTTCCAAAATAACATGGGGCAAGAGTAATCAGTTGCAGTTGCTATAGATAATTACAAGTTGATTTCACTGAGAAAGTGAGCAGCACTATACTTACGTAATAAAAAATTTATCAGACCTACAACTTCTCTCCTTCCTATGGAGCCCAAGGGGGGAAAACCCTCAACAAAACATCATTTTAATGAGCACATTTCAAAGGTGCTGGATTTATGGGAGACATCGGGAAACACTGATTGCAATTGCTGTCTCTGATTGTCATTCAGACTTTATTGGTGCCAGATTGAGAAGAGTGCCAAGATGAAAATGAGAGGGAAGGTAGTCAACCAGCCCGTTAGCCTCTAAAGATAGCCACTGACTAGAAAATCCATACTCAGTGGTGTTAAAACCGCCTAAAACCCCCTGACTATGTAGTTTGAAGAATCATTTATTTTTAAAGTTATCATTGAAATATTTGTTTTTCTTGTGTCATTTGCTATATCCATTGTTATTTGGGCCTTGGAGTCTGACAAATAAAAACATGATTTCTCAGATCACTATTCTTTTGCTAAATTGATCTGGGTATCTACTAATTTTAGCATTAATTTTTTATTATGTTTTATGGTGTTATTAGTAACATTACACCATTATTTGGCCTCAGCTTTCACATTAATTATAAACATCAAGACTTGAAGAGATTGGCAAGTGTTTTCTGTAAAGGGGTGAATAATAAATATTTTCAGTATTGTAGGTCTTGTAGTTTATGTTTTAGCTACTCAACCTTTGCTGTCATGTGGGAAAACAGCCACAGTATGTAAAAGAGTGAGCATGACTATGTTCCAGTTAAACTTTATTGATAAAAGCAGGTCATAGGCCCAGTGTGCCTGTGGGCTCTGTGTCCCAGCTCCAGAGCAGGTTCACAGATGTTTCTGTAGGGTACAGGCAGGGACCACAGATGAGTAAAGTGCATTTGCTGATTGAGGACAGAGTGCCTTGTCTGAAGGGGGCAGCTTCTTCTCACCTATAGCCATTTGTGGCTGGTTCATGAATGCCAGATCTTATAATTCAAGAAGAGCTGGGAATTTGGATTTTTATGCAAAGTACTTTTATCAGTTGCCACCAATTTAGATTTCTTAAGGAAATACAGAACAAGTAAAGCTACATACCTTTGTGAGTTCTGTTCTGCTTTGCAGTCTCAAGTTTAACAAATTCTGGTATTTTCGAGTGCTATGCATAACACTATTTGTAACTGTGTGTTATATATAAAAAGGAACTGCCTGAAGAATGCCATCAGACATGGACAGCAACTGTGTAGTGCAGATACTGCCATGGACCCTTTTAGTGTCCATGATGGACACCAGTAATTGATTATACCACTCTTTCCTCCTAACCCTGGAGAAAGTTTTGAAATCCTTCTCTACTAGAGCTCAAAAAACTTACAACCAACAAATCAACTATGTCCCCTAATGTGTAAGGTGTTTGTCATCTCTAATCCAGAGGATCCTTTTTTTTAATATTTATTTTTTAGTTGTAGTTGGACACAATACCTTTATTTAATTTATTTATTTTTATGTGGTGCTGAATATTGAACCTAGGGCCTCGAACATGTTAGGTAAGTGCTCTACCACTGAGTCACAACTCAGCCCTCTTTAAAAAAAAAAAAAAAATATATATATATATATATATATATATATATATATATATATATCTTTAGTTGTCAGTGAACTTTTATTTATTTATATGTGGTGCTGAGAATTGAACCCAGTGCCTCACACATGCTAGGCCATTGCTATTCCACTGAGCTAAAACCCCAGCCCCCAGAGGATTCTTTTAAAAATATTTTTGGAGTTAACATAGGAGATGGCTTTGGACCTTTTTATTATATGACGATATTTTTAAAGAAAGTATCTAATTAAAAGATACTAAAGTTCTTGAGGAAAAAAAATGTCTTAGAAAGAAGAACAAATATGAAAAAGGATGCGATTCTATTAATATGGCAGCATTAGATTTTAGATTCAAACTGAAGAATACCCGCAGTAGGATGTGTCCTTAAAAGTCATTCAGCAGCATTCCTCTCTTGCAGGGACCCATGAAACTTGGATTTTCTGGTCTGTACTTTTTCATCATGCTTTAGCTCAAAGTAATGTGAATGAATAGTCATAAAGGGGAATTCCACTTTCCCCCTACTTTCCTTTAGTGCTTTTGGCCCTTATAAACATTACTCTAGAGTAATATGTTCAGAATCTAGGGAGTCTGTCTATTGGGGTGCATGTACTTTTGGATTGTTTATGTGGTGTTTATATGTGACGTGTACATGACTTAGCCTAAATAAAACATGCTTTATTATTCATTTTAACTGCACAAAACTTAGCATCATCTTGTCTTCTCTCATTACTTATTACAATACCCTCTGCCAATCTAAACACTCTTGTCTTTCAGGATTCACCTTCTCCTTGAATTCTGCTCTAAGCATTCTAACCCTTGTTGAACCTCCCTCTAAACCACTTTAGAGTTGAGGCTTGTACTAGTTTAACAGCAGTGTTGTGCTTTATTTTGTTCTTTACTTTGAAGTATTTTCATATTTTCTTATCTGCGGTCTTAACTTAGTAAGGACTGTGAATGGCGGAATTGAAAGAACATTTTGTTTAAAGCAAGCAGTTAGTACCAGTGTTCATTGAATGCCTTCGATGTGCCAATCACTAGGGCTCTAAATTTCGATGAAATAGAAGCAGAGACCTTTCTCTTGAAGACCAAAGTCTAGTAGAGCAGTTTCAAGTCTGATGGAATTTAAATTTTAAATGTCCCCTTAATAGTAATCACTGACCCTTATTTATAGTTCCAGTAGAAGGAGGGCTTCATGGGGACATAGCTCTTCATTTCAGTCATCTATGTCCCAAGTTCTTGGAACAGTGCTTAGTATCTAGCAAGTGCTCAACTTTTTTGATGGACTTAAAAAAGTTTTTAGGTTGGGCCATTCCTGCAAGACTGAGTATAGATAATTGTAATGTTCACCTTCTACCTCTTCAATGTGTGTCTTCTGCTCTTGTTTCCCAGAAAAATCATTCCTGAGTATCCTTCCAGAAATATATGCACTGTGTTTTTTATACAAATTATAGTCATTTAGTTTTTTTTCTTAAAAATATATTAATTCCATATCAACATTTAGTCATACTATTATTAGTGGCTACATAATATTTCATTGTCTGGACATAGCATAATTTATTTAACCAGAAACCTTTGATGGACATTTAAACTGTTTCTCATCTTTTGTTCTTATAAACTAGTACAATAAATAAACAGTGCTATAATAAATAATATGCAAGCACTATTTATTATTTAACAACCTCTGAAAGTAGGAATTTTAGTGTGTATTTTTTAAAGTGAAATTATTTTTAAAAAAATTTTTGGTAGTTGTAGATGAATGGAATGCCTTTATTTTATTTGTTTATTTTTTAATGTGGTGCTGTGGATCAAACCCAGTTCCTCACACATGCTAGGCAAGCGCTCTGCCACTGAGCTATGGCCCCAGCCCAAAAGTGGAATCTTATAAGGGACAAAGGCTTTTGTGCTTTTTTGTAATTTTCATATGAATTGTAAAATTGACCTCTACAGAATGTGAGTGTGCCATTTTGCTACACTCTTACTAACTGTATTTTTTAAAGTGTGAAAAAAAACAACAAAGGCACAAAGTCTTTTTTGATTTGATAGGTAAAAAATAGCTCTTGTGGATTAATTTGCATTTCTTTTATATGAATGAATTGAAACATCTTTTTAAATGTATTATGAGCTAGCTTGTTTTATTTTCTTGTATGTCTGTGGGGGGGTGGTGCTTAGGTTCAACCCAGGGGTCTTGCATGTGCTAGGCAAATGCTGCACCACTGAACTACACCTTCAGCCTCTAGTTTTGATTCCCTTATAATTTCTGTCTTCATAACATTTGTCCATTTTCCTGCTGAACCTAATCCTGTCAATGTGTAGGAATTCTATATATTAAGACAAACATCCGTTGGCTATTTTCACTTGTTTATATTTCCATGTATACAGTAGTCCCTCCTTACTTGCAGTTCAGTTTCTGTGGTTTTAGTTACCTATAGTGAACTGTTGTCTGAAACTACTGAAGGAAGATTCCAGAAATAATTCACAATTTGCATCCCCTTTCTCTGAATAGCATGAAGCAGTCTCATGCTGTGCACTCTGTCCAACCCAGGATGCAAGTGGTCCCTGTGTCCAGCTGTGTACGACACCTGCTCATTAGTCACTTACTGGCTCTGTTGTCACATCAGCTTCCCTATAGTGAAGTGTTTCTATTCAAGTGACACTTGTTTTACTTACTAATGACCCCAACACACAAGAATAGTGATACTGACAATTTGGACATGTCAAAAAAAAGCATCAAGTGCTTCCTTAGTGAAAAGGTGAAAATATGATTAGATATTTTGGGATATAAAGAGAGCACATTCATATACATTTTATTATATTATATTATTTCAATTTCCTACTATGACTAATTTATAAATTATATTTTATCATAGACATGTATATATAGAAAAAAACCAGTATATACAGGATTTAGTACTACCCATGGTTTTAGGTAAACACTGGAGCATTGAAGTATATCTCCTGTGGAAGAGAAGGGACTACTGTATTACAGAACCATCTTGTCTAGTTACTAACCCCACTCACCTAAAACACTATCTTGTTGATCTTTCTTTTGATTAAGTCTAATATGAAGATAGATTTAAGCCAGTGTGGTGGCCCATATCTATAATCCCAGCTACTTGAGAGGCTGAGGCAGGTTAGGTGGGGCAATTTGGTGAGACCTTCCCTCAAAATTAAAAAAACAAAACAAAACAAAAAGGTGTGGAGTTGTGGCTTAGTGGTAGTATGCAAACTTAGTATGCAAGAAGCCCTGGGTTCCATCTCTGGCAAACAAACAAACAAACAAACAGGTAGATATTTAGGGAGAACTGACTTTTTCACAATGTTCTGCCTTATTTTCCTAGAATATAGTGTATCTTTACATCTGTTTAAATCTTCTTTTTTGCTCTTTAGTAACATTAACATAAGAATCTTACTCGATATTTCTATAGATGTTTTTTATAAGTGAGGTGTTTGTTTATATTTTTGAAGTTACTAATTATGTGATTTGACTTTGTACCTAGCATATTTTATTTTATTTTGGTACTGGGGATTTAATCCAGGAATGCTTGACCACTGAACTATATTACCAGCCCTTTTTGTTTTTGAATTTGAGGCAGGTTCTTCCTAAATTGCTGAGTCTGGCCTTGAACTTGTAATATTCCTGCCTCATCCTCCCAAGCCATTGGGATTATAGGCATGAACCACCATGCCCTGCCAGCATATATCTCTTATTTTGTCTAAATAGGGCTGCTCTGTTAGGCAGTTTCAGAAGGTACCATCATGTTGGCCGTTCCTTTAGAATAATGATGGGTCTAGTTCTGTACTTTGGCAATGTTCCTGATGTTTCTCTATTACAGTATTGTGCTGGCTTTGGGATTGAGACAGAGCTATATTTTATCATGGTCAAAAAATATCCATCTATTCTTATTTTATTGAGATTTTCATCGTGAAAGGCTATTGTATTTTATCAATTATTTTTGTTACCGGAGTGATAACTCATAATTTGTTTTGTTTCGTTTCCATCTATGAATATGATGAATTTTAAGTCTAAGTTTTTAGCTATTTAGCTATCATTCTATTCCCAAAGTAAGTTTTACTTAGTACTGGGATTTTATTCTTTTAATATGTTGCTAGCTTTGGATGCTATTTTCTAATATTTGGAAATTTTACGTTGATTTTCGGGTGTGAGATCAGTTTTGGTAGGTGTGTGTTTTCCTTATGAGTTTTGATACATATTATTTTATTTCCACAAAATGAATTTGGAAGCTTTCATTTTCCTGTGCTCTTAAATAATTTAAATGCCATTGAAATTACCCATTCCTTAATTGTTTAGCAGTGAATTCTTTGAAACTGTCTTGGCCTGTGTTTCCCTGAGAGAGAGTTCTTTTACACTTTCCACTACCTTCTATGGTTTGTTTAGCTCTTCTGCTTTTTCTGGAATTAATTTTGGTAATTAAAATCTTCCTAAAAAAATATCCCTTTATCAGATTTACTAACTTACTTGCTTTAAATTAAACAAATAAGAGTTTGTCTCCCTGAATATCAGTGGTTATTTCCTCATTATTTTATTTAAAGTTTTTTGATGAAAAACAAATGTCATGCTGAAAATATTGTAGAATGTTTCTTTAAAAATATGAACAAAATGTATGTACTTCATTAATAACCATATTCTATAAAAATTTAATTATTTTAAGATAATTATTGTAAAGCTCAGAAGTTTAGATTAAACATATATATATTTTTTCCTGATCATTTTCTCCTCTTTTTAACAGGTTCTGAAGATGAGAGTGATGATGATTCTAATTTCGAAGGCAGAGATCCTGATACTTGGCATGTTGGTTTTAAGATCTCGTGGGACATAGAGACACCTGGTTTGGCAATTCCCCTTCACCAAGGAGACTGCTATTTTATGCTTGGTAATCTTAGACTCAAACTTATATTTACACTCTAGTCTAAGTGTAGATTATTAGGTGTATATTTAGAATGTGTCTTTTGAAGTAAAATTTTTAATGTTAGTATTTTGAATTAATAATGAAACTTTCCTATGAGAACATATATCAAGTGTGTTTTTTTAACAGTACTGCTCAGTTTTGAAAAGTTGCTCTTCTTTTTATTTCAACTGTTTAGCATATTTGTAGTTTTCAAATGTGCTAAACAGTTTTCAGGATTCTTCATCAGAGGTGGTAAGTCATCCAAATCAACTTATTACTATGACTTTTAAAAACAGTCCCCTGTCTGAGATTTTAGGACTGAGAAGATTTTTTCTAGTGTTGTAGTTAAGTTCTTCTCAGGGATATCTAGTGGGACTACAGGGTCTTTCTTTCCACTTGTCATTTAGTTCTTTGGCAAATAATATTTCAGCTGTGGGTTAGGCTAAGTGAACCTATGGGGTTCGATGGGCTTTGTTTTTTGCTGCTTTACTTGACATTTTTGGGATGCTCTTTTTTTTGGTGGGTCTCTGTGTTCCAGTGCTCAGTGTGCAGATATCCATTTTTACTCACAAAGCTTCTCAGGGTTTTATTCTCTCCTTGATTCTAGCTTCTTATTATTCAAAGTTTATCTCACTCCTCTCTGCCTGGAGAAATTTACTGATACATTGACTTTGGAGGTAGGAAGAACCAGGGCTCAAGCCCAGTGTTTATGATAAGAATCAACTCCCAGTTAGTTGGGTATTGGCTACTGGGTAAGGTTGTGGAGAGATATTGGAGATGCATAAATCTTGATCCTTGCTTTCAGGGTTTGGAATATCTCTTTACCATTTTCCAAATTTCAGTTCCTTGTACATCAACTTCCAGGTTCTTGCCATATCCACCTGCTACTTGTACTTTTTCTTTTAATGCATTATTTCTCTCTAAATAAGCTATTTTTTCTTTCACCCAAATAAATTGATTTTGGAAGGAGATTTTATATCACTGTTTTAAATGGAAAGCACATATCACTTGGCATAACTAGAAGGATTTCATAAATATAAAAATAGAGAACCTAAAGCAGTATTAAGTGCCTGCTGCTTTTCTTTGCTGGAGATCTCAAGTCTGAGTCCTGTTCCGTCTTTGTTAAAAAGGGAGTTTAGTAACTGTTAGAGAAGTGTTAATTATGTACTGGTACCAGTGTAGGACTTTTTCCTGAATGTGTGTAGCAGGATTGGAAGGTGATTATGTAGAGATTCTTTCACACAGCATGAGTTAATGGTACTTAATGCTGTATCCCTTTACCTCTTAAATTCTTCTCACGAGGTGGTGATTCCTACTTTGGTTGAACACTGGTTTTAATCTCTGCTTTTCCATTTTCATGTTACATTGCAGTTTACAGATCAGTTTTTATAAGCAATCTCAGTCTCCAGTCATCCCGAGGAAGGTAGCAGTTCTTTTCTTAAGTAATTTGCCCAAGGTCACTCCATTAGTAAGAAGCAGAAGAGGGACTAGGATGGTTGCAGGCTGCATCCATTTGCAGTGCTCTTTGTACTCTAAATGGGACCATTTTGACTGACTCAATACACTGAAATCTTGGTCTGGAAACTTTTTAATGTTAAGGTCATCTCTTTTCCTCCTCCTCTCCTGTCTGTCCTCAGGAACTAAGTTTCTCTTCTGAAGTTTCTGTCCCATGGCCAAATGTAAATAGATTATTGTTTCATTTTTTTTTAATGTACTACACAAATTTGGATATTTGGCTTGACTCTTTATGGATGTTAAAGTAAATATATTATTTCCCTTTGTTCAGTAGTTTATGTTAGTAATTTGCATCTCTAAGGAGATTAGAGCCATAATGATTCCTTTTAAAATAGCTTCATTAATTGTTTCTTTGTATAAAAATAAGTATCTTGTAAAAGTTTAGCTTTTATGTTTACTAACATCTTACATGTACCCCTCTGATTAAAAAAGAAGCAGTGAGAGGAAACACTTAACTATTTAAAATGAAAGAAGAATGTCAAAATTTTCATGTGTGATTTAGTATACTCCTTTTTAGTCTTTTTTTAGTACATGTGCACATCTGTAATTATAGTGGTAATGTGAATAACAGCCGCATTCACTGGGGAGTTCAGAAGCAACTATTAGCTGTTATTGCAAAAGAAGAAATCGAATGCTGGAACTTGTCATTTTGTCCCACTTGGGGTCTGACACTTCACATCAGGCCACCATCCTCCCACTACATGGATGCCCTTCTCACCCCATTCAAGGACTGACCCCTGCTCCCTGGCTCCCTTCTACCCACCTCAGCACCATGCCTCTGCCTCACCTAGTGGCTTTTCAGGAAGGGAAGAGAAGATGATGATGTTCTGTAGGTTTCTTTCTTTCCATTTCTTCTTAAATTTATATTTTTCTTAGAGTTTAAGAACTGCATTAATAATGAAAATATTAAATAATTGCATTTTTAAAAATTTGCATGTTCTAAGAAATATACATTTTTATATATTGGGTCTCTTTAGGTGATAAACAGAAGAAATTAGTGTTAGTTTATAGGAGGTGATATACAAGTTATAAAATCTACTCCAGCTTTCCCAGCTCTTGCCTTCAGATACAGGTGAAATAGTTGGTTTCTTCCTGAGCTGTGGCAGGCACAGTGTACTCCAATGTCTGCATTTAGAATGTATTTTCTTATTAAGATGTCATGTTTGTCTTCTAAAATTAATTTTCCTCCATGTTCTGCTAAAAAAAAAATAAGAAACAAAAATAAAAGCAACTGTAGTCCAAACACTGCCTTTTCTCTTTGCTTTTTGAAATCCAAATAGCAAGAAGTCCCTCAGCCCTGTGCTGATATCTGAAATCTGAACTTCATAGCACTTATGAAAAGGAAACAGTTTAGCTCAATTTATAATAATATATTGGTCTGCAGAGGAAGTGCAGACTGAACCCTGCTGTCTCAAGTAAATACTCCAGGGGTGTCTGATGGGGAACGTGTCGGGTGCCTGTAATAAATCCACTGCCCGTGGAAGTGAGTGAAGGCCCTGCTGGCAGTGCCTGAGGACACGCTTAACTGGGGTTGTCACGGTTTTACTTTTAAATTGGAATCTTTGCCCTAATCTCAGAGTTGGACATGACCAGATTTGCAAACAGATTTACAATTTTCACTAATTTTCCAACCAGGACTTCAAAACACACTTAAAGAAAAAAAAAAAAAGGCACATTCTGGTCTTTCTCAGGGTAGGATGATTTACTTTGCCACAGATGTTTTCCATAGACTGCATGTAACCAGGGAGTCAGGGACTTAAAAGTAGGTTGGAGACAAACTGAGTTTGTTTTTTGTGGAACAGATTATACAGTTCAAGGGACATCAACCAAATTAAGTTCATTAACCAGGAGCTGGGTGTGAAGGTGGGATGTTCCGGGACAAAGGTGAGTAGTAGGTAAACATTTGGGGCAAACCCCCTTTGGTCCCCCTTTATGTATAATTTCTTTCTTTCTTTTTTTTTTGCAAGTCACTCCTCAGGACTTTTCTCTCTATTCTCTTTATTTTTATTTATTTAAACCCAGCTAAATTTCACTTCCATTTATGTTTTAATATCTACCTGTTGTTACTATGACAAACAGCTATTTCAAAGCTTCAGTTGCCAAGAAAAAAATCCACTGTGAAAACAGAAAAAAAAAAAAAAAAAAAGCAATGTAGAGCACTTCTGTTTTGGTTTTGCTTTACTTCCCCAACTCTTTAGAGTAGAATAATGAAAAGGCTATAGAATTTTCTGTCAGGTGACGGTTCCAGATGCACTGTGCTGTGTATTGGTACTGGATTATTAGCATCTCTGAGTTTCTGCCTCTACTGTAAACTGAGTGCTTCGTGAGACTTCCTTCCCAGAGTTCTTTTGTGAATCCAAATAAAAATGTACGTGGGACCCTGCTTTGCAAGCTACATTTGAACATGGGAACTCATGACAAAGATTGGGACCTGGGCCATGGCGTATTGGGGAACCAGTGAGGCCAGTAGGTGACAGAAGAGTGCTGAATGCCATGTTCTTCTCTTGCTTCATGCCCTGAGCTTTGTCAGCTTTGCACCTCATTGCCCCATACTTAGGGTTCCATAGCCACATAAGGGACTACAAGAAAGGGAAATCTCACCAATTGCCTCTTGGTGGTAGGAAACGCTAACTTCTGGCCACTGTTGAATCAGAGTTCTGTGGTTATTAATAAGAAGAGTTATTTGGGGTAAGGCTGACTACTTAGACAGTCTGGTCAGTAGTTTCGTATAGATTAGTTTCACCTTCCGTGAAATACATATGGCTTAGAGGCAGCAAGACCCAGAGCACAGTGAGTGTTTGATGTGGTATAACCTGAAACTGTGCTCTGCTTCTATTTTTCGAGTCAACATGGGCACTCTAGTTGACGTCTGTAGCCCTGTGGGCAGGAAGAACAGAGGCTTCTAGGAGTTAAAAGTCTCTTAACCAGGGCTCCCTGGGGACTTAACTTGGAGACTGTGGTATCTTTGTAAATCCTCCAGGTGTCCCTCAATCCTGCCCTGATTTAGACATTTTATTCAAAGGAAAAGGCTTTTGTTATGCCTTCCTCTGACCCCATTGCCTTCCTCCCCCAACCTCTGACTGACCAACTGAAATAAAAAGTGCATATAATTTATGGCTTAATCATAAATTCAAAATAATTATACTTTATTACCTCTCCTGGGTCTTGAAATGTAGGTGCTATGTTCTGCTTTCTGCCGAGGCAAGGGAATAACACAGAAATGGTAATAAATTATAACTTCAGGCTGCAGTCAGTAAGCTTGAGGAATTGCCATTTAAGTGGAAAGTGCTTGAACAGCAAATGAGCACCTGTCATGTTTATTTTCACTTTGAAAAGTAGAAACATGACAGTATAGTTTCAGCTGCTTGTCCAATATGAACTTGCGGTGTTCTTCTTATCTTCCCGGAAACTGCAAGATTTGCTTCTTGCTATTCAGTTTTTCGCAGGGGTGAGGATATATCTCTCCTCCTGAAACTTTCACTCTAAAATATGTGCTCAAATGCTGATGCTTTCAAACTTGTGCTTTTGAACTTGCTCCCTGGGTTTCTGGGATTCCGTAGAACTCCAGGGAGGGCCTGGACCTATGGAATATGCTCGAAGGATAGGACTCTGTGTTCTGCCCTTGAAAGGATTTACTTCTTTCTTATACTTTCTTCATATCTAGGGTTTTAGCTCATTTCTGATCAGATCAAATCTTTATACCATCTTTGTTTTGAAATTTACCTGAAATAAATGGGATGTGTGTTTGGTTAGAGCCAGGCACTGTGATAGAAGCCAGTGTGAGTGAATTGTATGGTATATCAATTAGATCTCAATAAAACTCTTTTAAAGATAGAAAGTGAGGCTTAAAGAGGTGTATACCTTGATCAAGGTAACATACCTGGTGAAGTTTGTGTTTGAATTCAAGTTCTTAAAAATGGAGGAAAAAAAATCAAACAATAGAGAATACCAATATATTCTCATTCAGACAGTATGGAACTTTTTAGAATAACGTGGAAGTTCTCTTTTAGCTCACTCTCCCATCTGATCTTTTTGTAAGCATTAACACAGTTTACAGGTTGAATATCCCTCATCTGAAATGCTTGGGACCAGATGGTTTCAGATTTCAGAGGTTGTCAGATATTGGAGTATTTGCATATACTTTACCAGTTGAATATCCATCATCTGAAAATTCTAAATGCTCCAGAATTCAAAACTTTTTGATCACTGTTCATATATATACATATCTGTGGATGCTCTTTTTTAAACATAAATGGGACTTTACTGCCTATATCACTATAGTACTTTTTATTTCACTTAATAGTATGCTCTGCAAATTTTTTCATGTCAGTATTATTATTGTCTTATAATACATATGCTAGGAAGATCTGATTCAAAGCGTTAAGGAAGATCTAAAATGGAAAGTGGAAAGAAAACTTGCCATGTACCCCTGAGTTTCCTTTCATAGAGGTAACTACATTTTCTATATTTGCATTTTATTCTTTGATTACCTCTGTCGCTTTTAAACATGTGTTTATGCTTTATGACTTAAGCTAACATGTTTAACTATTGTTGGTTGATTGTCTATCAAGAAAAATGGAATTAGCTCCATTACAGTATCTCTCAATTTTCCAAAGCTTCATTTACTAGTTAACATATACTTCTAGATGTGCCTTCTTAGTTGCTTATCTTGAGAACCAATTTAAAGATACTCTCTCTTGAGTTTTAATATGAAAGATAGGGATATTGTTACTTTGATGTTGTTGAGTTTTATAACTTTTCATATGGATCTGTAATTTCGATTGAACAAGCATACTTTCTCTATAGGTTGATTTTGAATTTTGAAAGCTGCTGCCTAATGATGCTAATGCATACGTTATTTATTTCAGACCAGAGAGAGTGACTGGATCCATAAATAGACGATGTAATTTACTGAAGGGATCAACCCGTGTCAGTTGAAGGGGAATGTTGCAAGTGTCAGTTCGAGTTAAAGATTCAGAATTATGCCACATGTTGGCTTGCTTTGAATTTGAACAATGACTTTCTGGCCTCCCCCTGGAATTGATAATTGCTTTTTAAATTCTTACTGATAGAAGCAGCATGCTATAGTGCTATTTCTATGTCACCAGATATTTTGTCATGGTTTTTTAATATCTTGATAAGTACTGGCTTCTTCAAACCCTCTCTAGCACAGTGAGCATACTGGGATTTTTTCTCATTGAGCTCCTTTGATGATTACATTTTTACTTGGACCATTTATGGTTCTCTTTCTTAGAGTTTTCTGAAACCTCTATTCAACCTTAAGAAATAGGATTGTTTTACCTTTATATCCCCTCTAGCAACTAACATGATACTTTGAATATGGTAGGTGGTTAATAAGCAGGTGTCCATCTAATGAGTGAATAAACCAAAAAATTGATTTTCTTTCATTTTTATGGCAATATATCTTAGCTATGTAGACAAAAGAGAACATTAATTCAGTCCTTAAAATTTCCTGACTGGGAAAGGTTGAAGTTTCTCCCCACAAATGGCCCTTTACCTGATATTTTTAGGTATTTAGAATTAAAAGTCTTCCAAGGCAGCCCATTTCTTAGTGACCTGTGCTTTATTTTCTTATATATATTCTAAGTTATCATGTGACATCATAGAATTTTCCAACATAGTGTCCAGATTGATGTGTACATTCTTTTCTAAATCTTCTATAAGAAAACACCAAATGTTGGTTTCTGTATTGCTGAGGGTGAATGTGGTATTATGAATTGTGAAATATTTTTGTTCTTTTGTATTTTTTTTAGATTCACACTGTAATGGGATAAGGCTGCATCTTATCCATGGGTTGGATGGGCAGAATTCTTCCCATTGGCTAGCAGTCTTAATATAGTCTCTTTGCTTATCTACAGAACATAATTCCTAAAAGCTTGAGCTATGGAAAAGAATTATTAAGGATTTTAGTTGGATTATATATCCTTTGTGTATTATTTGACACACTATAATACAGTGGAAAAAGGACTGAACAACACATTTGGGGGTTTGTTTGTTTGTTTGTTATCCTTTTTTGTTTTTGTAGTATTAGCCTGAAACCATAGCCACCCTCCTTAATTCCTTAATTGCTAATAAAAAAAATTGGATGTAAGGTAAGAGTGAGTAAAGAGGAAGGTGAGAAGGTATATGAAGGAACAGAAATAAGGTGTAAGTGTTCATCCTTTAACTTTGGGAAGTTCTGGTCCCCACGTTATGCTGGAGCAGTAGGCAGAAGTCATGACTTTGCCTATATAAAAGGGGAAATGAAGAAAACTACTTCCATTCATTTAACTGTTAACCCCAATTCTGCCCCTTCTTATCTTTCCATTCCCCATTCATCTGTGCTCTTCAGTCTCTTGGGAACAGTTGAGGTTTGGAAGAGTCAAGCGGGGAGGTAGCCCTCACCAAAGTTGGATTAAAGATTTTTTGCATATTTAAAAAGCAAAAATGAATTATTAACCTCAAGAATCTTTTCTTTTTAAAACAAAACAACAAACCTAGCATTCCACAAAAGTTAATTTTTCAAAGAAAGGGGGAGAGAGAGAAAAAAAAAACTGGGTATCTTGAGTTCATATTCTCCCCCATACTTTTTTTTGGTGTGCATGTGTGTGTGTGTGGTGCTAGGGATCGAACCCAGGGCCTCATGCATGCTTGGCAAGTGCTCTGCACCTCCAGCCTCATACTTATTTTTATGAAGAAGGTTTTACTGTCAGGGAAAATTACATTTGGGGGAAGATTTACAAGATCTTACAAAGATAGTACCTATCCTTTACAAGATTAACAAAACTTTCACTGCCTTCACTAATGGCAGTACATAGCCATTAGTGAATACCTCTTTTCTAAGAATACCTTCACTGTACGTTTCCATTTGTATCTTCTTAAAAAAATTATTTAGTTGTCAATGAAACTTTTATTTATTTATATGTGGTGCTGAGAATCTAACCCAGTTCCTCACATATGGCAGGCACTGAGCTACAACCTCAGCCCCATGTGTGTCTTTAAAACATAATAATATTTATTGTTTTATTTTTTCACTACTATATGTGCAATACTATTTAGCTAAATTTGCCATCAGTCTTAAGATGTATGTGAATTTCAGAGATTTTAAAAATGAAGAAAATGTGTACCATGGAATTAATTAAATATGGTTCATGTTCATTGTAGAGAATTTTCACACTATAGGATAATGTAAAGAACAGATAATACTATTTAAACCTAATTAGTCTAATTTTTTTTAGCATTTCTTTTTATACTTGGTAACATATATTCCTTTTTCTTTTCTTTACTTTTTTTTTCTTTTGTACTGGAAATTGACCTGGGATGTTCTCCTATCAAGCTACATCCCCAGCCCCTTCTTTTTTATAATTTTGACACAGGTTTGCTAAGTTGTGGAGGCTGACTGTGAGCTTGCGATCCACCATGCTAACTATGTATGTTTCTTTTTAGAAAATTAATATACATAATGTTTTGTATCTGTTTACCTCCCAATGATTTTATATATTATAGCATTTTCCTTATCATTTAATATTCCTTGAAAATATCAATTTAGAAGAGTAGTTTAAAAATTATCCCTTACCTTCAAGCAAGATGGCAGGGTAAGGCTTTCTTGTGCCTATCCTTTCAAAGAAAATCAATTTGAACAATTGTTTATACATGAGAATACATTCATAGGAACTAAAAGGATGATATTACAACACTGGGTGGAGCACAGAAGTAACAGATGCATTAGAGAGGGCAGTAAAGACAGTCTAAATTGCTCTGTTACCCCTTCTTCTCCCAGATAGCTTAGGTATGAGAGGGATAGCCTCCTCAGGGGGAAAGGAAAATGAAAGGAATACTTGACTTTGTTGTTGACCTGACAGTAGGTCTGTCCCAATGAACTATGATGCCAGACTGGCCTCTACTAGTCTCTTGGTAGGTGTCCACAGACCTAGGCTCCAAGCTCACCCCAAAACTAGGCCCACTTCTACTGACCCAGGGTCCAGGTCGGCCTCAGGGGGGTCCATATACCAAGTAGCCCTCAAAGCCTAGAATCTAGGACCCAGGCACTAGATCAACCCTAGTTCCAGGCCGACCCTTTCAGCCATAGTCTCTTGTGGACACAAGAAGCCTGGATCAATGGACCTGTGGCCTAGGACTGCCTCTAGTCTCAGAGTGGCATATACCAGGCTTCAAGCCCACTCCTATAGTCCCCAGCTTTAGGCAAATTTCACAAACTAAGGACATAGGCCTAGTAGACCCAGGTTCCAGGCTTGTCTCTGAGGCCCCAGCTAGGCCAGTGTATCCACTGACGGAAGCACTAGGCCAGCCCACCCAAGGACTCCTAACAACAAGTACACATGTGGAGCCTGTCAGATGTCCCACACAAAATCTCCAAATAGGCTGACTGGTGAAAAATAGAAGAAATTTCTGCTTTATCAGATTATTAGATATCAACACAATGCTACAAGTATCTCAAATAATCAAGAAAATATGATTTTACCAATATGACAAAGTAAAATGTCAGTAATTGACCCTAAAGAAATGCAAATCTATGAACTCTTTAACAAAGAATTTATAATTATTATCTTGAAATTCAGTGAGTATTTTTATTAGATTTTGCATTGCTGTCACCAAAATGCCTGACTAGAACAACAAGAGAAGGAAAAGTTTATTTGGGGGTTATGGTTTTGGAGATCTCAGTCCATACATGGCTGACTCCATTGCTCTGGGCCCAAGGTGAGGCTGCACATTGTGGGGGAAGGGCCCAGCAGAGGAAGTTGTCTCAGCTTATGGCAAGGGTGGACACAGAGAAAGAGAGGAGAGAGGCACAGGGAATTTGCACCTAAGGCACGCCTCCAGTGACCCACCTACGTCCTCCAACTATGCCCCACCTATGTCCTCCAACTATGCCCCACCTACTTACAGTTACCACCCAGTCAGTTCATTCAAACTAGGATGGACTGATTAGGTCACACCTCTCATGATCTAATCATATTACCTCTGGATTTCCTGCATTCACTGGAAATTTTTTGGGAACCCCTCATATTCAAACATAACTGTGAGCTTCAAGAAATCACTGATAGACAGCTAAACTAAAATAGGAAAACATGATAGGAACAAATTGAAAATTTCAAGAAAGAGACATACACCATTAAAAAATAAATAAACAAATAGAAAATCTGGCACTGAAGAACAAAATAAACTTAAAAATTCCATAGAGAGCTTTCACAGCCAACTTGACCAAGCAGAAGAATCAGTGAGCTTCAAGATAAGTCATGTGAAATTAGTCAAAGGAACAAAGAAAACAAGTGAAAGAAACCCAGGAGACTTATGAGAGATCATCAAGTGAACTAATATATACATTATGGGAGTTCCAGAAGGAGTAGAGAGACAAAAAGAGCAGAAACCTTGATTTTTAAGAATTAGGACACTTCTCAAATTTGAAGAGAGGAATGAATATTCACGTCCAGGAAGCCAAACAATCTCAGACAATGATAAAAGATGTACTTACCAAGTGTATTGGTTAGGTTTCATTGCTGATGAAAATGTCTGACAAACAATTTAAAAGAGGAAAGATGCATTTTTGGTTTACTCTCTCAGAGGTTTCAGTCCATGGTCAGCTGACTGCTTTGCTGGGGGTGCAAGGTGAGGCAGAACGTCATGGTAGAAGGGAATGTGTGGCAGGGAAGCTTCTTACCTCATAACAGCTAGGAAGTAGTGGTGGGAAGGGGCCAGGGGCAAGAAATAGTTCCCAAGGGCTTATCTCCAGGGATCCACTTTGTCCAACCATACCCCACCTACCTGAAGCTACCACCCATAATTCATTAAAGTCATTAATCCATCAGATTGATTAATCCATCGATGAGGTTAGAGCACTCACTGTCCAGTCATTCTCTAAAAGCCTTATTTCTGGACATTATTGCATTGCATTTGACACAGAAACTTTCGGGAAGCTTTTCAAATCTAAAGTATAACATCAAGATATTGTAATCTAGGTTTTTAAGTCAGGGATAAGGAGAAAAAATTGAAAGCAGGAAGACAGAAGCACATTGTCATATATAGGGGAACTTCTATCAGACTGTCAGTAGATTTTTTCAGCAGAAAATTTATAGACCAGGAGGTAGTGAGATGATATGTTCCAAGTGAGGAAAGGAAAAAAAAAATCTACTGACTAAGAATACTGTACCTGACAAGGCTCTCCTTCAAAAATAAAGGAGACTTTCCTAGACAAACACAAGCTATAGAAGTTCATCAGCATTTGACCTTTCCAGAAGAATTGCTAAAGGAACTCTTCCCATTGGAATAAGGACTAATAACATGAAAACTAAAGTAGAAAACTCATGGCAAATGTAAGAGTATGCTCAAAGTACTCTAGTTGTACATAAAATACTTTAAACTCTCATAGAATAGTTGTTACAATAATTTGTTAGTGGATATAAAACATATAAAAATGTAAATTGAAACAGCAATAGCATTAAAATGGGAAGAGAAATGTTTTAAGTGCAGTTTTTATTTGCAAAGTTAAGTCATTATGAGCTTTAAGCAGATATACAATATTTTGTGTAGGCTTCATAGTGATCACAAAGAAAGCAAAGAGGATATACCAAGGGTAAAGGCCAAGGAAACAAAGCATACCACTACAGAACATCATCACATCACAAAGGAAGAGAACAGGAAAGGAAGAAAGGAATAAATGAAGTATAAAACTGTCAGAAAACAATGAACAAAATGTCTATATTAGATCTATAGTAGATCCTTATTAAGAGTTAAACGTAAATGGATCATATTCTACAACCCAACATCATAGAGTGGCTGAAAGGATTTTAAAAAAACAATCCAACTACATCAGTTTCTTTTTATCCTCCGGGAATATGTTTCAAGATCCCTAGTGAGTGCCTGAAACCACCCTGAATATATAATGTTTTTTCCCTATATACACATGTTTCTGATAGAGTTTAATTCATAAATCGGGCTTAGTAAGATATTAACAGCATTAACTAGTAAAATAGAATAATTATAATTACACTTTAGTAAAAGTTTTGTGAACGTTGTTTCTTATTTCAAAATACACTGTGCTTGCCCTTGTGATTTTTGTGAGCTGATGCAATGCCTACCTGAAGGGCGAGGTGAAGGATGTAGGCATTGTGTCATGGCTTTGGCTTACTAATGACCCTCTGATGATATGTTAGAAAGAAGATCATAGGCTTCAGATGATCCTGGATCAACAAGCCTTGATGATATAGTTGGGTGGTTGTAGAACTGTGGTTGACAGCAGGTAAATGAAACTATGGAAAGCAAAACTTCAAATAAGAGTGGACTACTATATATGCTACCTGAAAGAGACTCACCTTAGGTAAGAACACACATGTACTGAAAATGAATGCATAGGAAAAGATGCCCCCTGTGAATGGTAACCAGAAGAGCAGAGGTGGCTCTACTTACATTGGACAAGATAGACTTTAAGTTAGACACTGTCACAGTGTATTAAAAAATGTCATCATATAGTGATAAGGAGGTCAGTTCATCAAGAGCATATGACATTGCTCACTTTGGCAGCACATTTACTAAAACTGGAATGATTCAGAGAAGATTAGCATGGCCCCTGTGCAACAATGACATGCAAATTTGTGAAGCATTCCATATTGAAAATAAAAGAGCATATGACAATTGTACATGTATGTTCACCCAACACTTGAACACCTAAATGCATAAAGCCAATATTAATGGAACTGAAGGGAGAAATAGATGGCAATATAATAAAGAGTGGGTGAGTTCAGTACCCAACTTATAACAATAGATAGGTCACCCAGACAGGAAGTCAATAAAGCAATAGCAGACTTGGACACAATAGAACAACTGGACCTAACATATATGTATATATATAGAGCATTCCACCCAACAGCAGAAGAGTATGTATTCTTTTCAAGTGCACACAGAACATTCTCCAGATTAAGTAATAAATTGGGCCACAAAACAAGTATTAATAATTTTAAGAAGGTTGAAAACAATTAGCATCTTTTTAATTCCCCCCCCACATTGTTATAAATCTACGAATCAATAACAAGAGGAAAATTGTAAAATTTACAATTATATGTGAATTTAAAACTCACTCCTGAACAATCAGTTTGTTAAAAAAGAAAAGGGAAATGGATATTTTTGAGAGAAATGAAAATGGAAACACAACATACCACAACTTTTGGGATGCAGCAAAAGAATTTCTCAAAAGTTTTTCACAATAAA
This sequence comes from Marmota monax, assembly GCF_021218885.2. Classification (NCBI taxonomy): domain Eukaryota; kingdom Metazoa; phylum Chordata; class Mammalia; order Rodentia; family Sciuridae; genus Marmota; species Marmota monax. The sequence goes on from NW_026695224.1 coordinate 7,699,069, forward strand.
TACCTATATTAAAGGAGAAAGAAAGATCCTTCACATAAACAATGTAACTTAATACCCGAAGGAACTAGAAAAGTAGAACAAGCTAATTGCAGAGTTAGCAGAAGGAAGCTAAGATACAGAGAAGGAAGAAAAAATAGTTGAAATGAGAAAAACAATTGGAAATATGAGTAAAATTATGATTTGTTTGAAAGATAAATCTAGCAAAACTTTAGTTAGACTAAGAAAAAGGAGAAGAAAAATTATAAATGAAAGCAGAATGTCACCATTTATACCATGGGGGTATAAAGGATCTTATGAGATTAAAAATGAACAATTTTATGCCAATAAATTTGATGATCTAGAGCAAGTGGATACATTCCAAGACATATACAATCTATCAAAACTGAAAAATGATGAAATAAAAATTTAAATAGGCAAATCATGAGTAACAATATTGAATCAAAAACCTCCCAAAGAAAAGCCTATGTACTTATTGCTTCACTAGCTTTGCCATCAAACATTTAAAGAAAAATTATTGTCACTTCTTCTCAAACTCTTCTAAAACATTGAAGAAAAAAAGAACACTTTCAAATTCACGTTACGAGGTCATTTTTACTCTCATACCTTACCAAAGAAGGGCACTGTAAGATAATTATTAGACCTAGTAAATATGATGAACATAGATGTAAAAATCCTTAACAAAGTTTTAGCCATCTATATATGGTAGCACCAAAAAAGGATTATATACTATAATTTATTGGGACTTACTCTTTGGGTGCAAGATGGTTCAACATATGCACATCCATAATTGTTATACACCGCATTAACAGAATAAAAGACAAAAATCATATGATTGCAAGAGATGCAGAAAAAGCAGGTGACAAAGTTCAGCATCCTTTGATAAAAATTCAGCAAGTTATGTTTAGATGGAATATATGTCAATGTAATAGAGGTCATTTCTGAGAAACCTACACAATTTCCAAACTCAGTATCAAAAAAGACAAAGATACCCACTTCTACCACTTTTATTTGACAGTACAGAAGTCCTAGAAAGAGCAGTTAAGCAAGATAAAGAAATAAAAGGCACTAAAATTAGAAAGGTAATACTAAAATGGTCTCTGTTTGCAGATTATATTAGATACAGACAATTCTAAAAATATTCCATCAAGAACTTGTCAGAACTAATAAAGTTAATGATGTTGCAGGATAGAAGGTCAACATAAAAAAAAAAAAACACTTGCAGTTTACACACTAACAATAAACTTCAAAAAAGATACTAAGGAAATAATCCCATTTACAATAGTATCAAAAAGGAACTACTTAGGGATAAATTTAACCAAGGAGGTGAACAATCTTTACGCTGAAAATGAAAAGATTGATGAACAAAATTGAAGAAAGACTGAAATAAACGGGAAAACAGCCCATATTCATGGGAATCGATATTGTCAGAATGCCCGTCCTACCACAAGTGATCTATGATTCAGTGAAATTCTTACCACGGTTGCAATGATATTTTTCACAGAAATAGAAAAAGTGGTACTGAAATTCATGTGGAACCACAAAAGACCCCAAGTAGCCAAAGAAATCTTAGGCACAATAAAGCTAAAGACCTCAAAACATACTGCAAAACTATCATAATCAAATCAGCTGGTTATTACCTAGCAACAGGTGTATTGGCCAAGGGAACAGAATAGAGAACCCCCAAGTAAATACACACCCTATGTGCCTAATGATTTTTGACAGAGTGACAGAGGTTCCCAGAATACACAATAGGGAAAGGACAGTTTCTTTTATAATAAATGGTGTTGAGAAAACTAGATACTTCTATGCAGAAGAGTGAAATTGAACCCTTACCTCATGCTATATATAAAAATCAACTCCAAATTGATTAAAGACTTATATATAAAACCTGACAATGTGAAACTAATAGAAGACAACAAAAGGAAAAATCTTGCTATTGATTTGGTCAATGAATTTTTTTCGAAATGGTACAGGCAAAATTAGGCAACTGGGATTGCGTTGACCTAAAAGTTTATGCACAACAGAGAAGATATCCATAAACTGAAGAGACAATCTGTGGAATGGGGGAGCACATTTGCAAACTGTACTCCTGATGAGGTGTTCATATCCAAACTATATGAACAACTCAATGACAAAATAAAAAAATTTAAAAAATAGTCCAAGGGCCTAAACAGACATTTCTCAAAAGAAGAAATACAGTTAGAATCACTATTGTCAAAAAGACAATAGATAGCAAGTATTGATGAGAATATGGAGAAAAGGGAACTCTTGTTCTCACTTAGCAGAGATGTAAACTGGGATAGCCAATATGGAAAATGATATGGAGGTTCCACAGAAAGATAAAAACTTCTATATGATCCAGCACTTTCACTTGTGGGTATGTATCCAGAGAAAATGAAATCAGTATCTTGAAGAGATATCTTTATTTTTATGTTTATGGCAGCATTTTCTACACAGTCAAGATAGAGAGCCTAAATGTCAACAGGTGCATGGACAAAATGTGGTGTGTGTGTGTGTGTATGTGTGTGTGTATAAATGAAGTATTAACCTTAAAAAGGAAGGAAATCATCATTCGTAACAACTTAGAGAAATCTGGAAACAGACTAAGTGAAACAAACCAGGCACAGAAAGATAGATACTATATTATCTCACTTATATGTAGAATCTTAAAAATTATGTAAGGAAGCACAGGACAGAATAATGTAGCTATGAGGGGTTGGGTTGGGAGAAATAAGGAAATATTGGTCAAAATGTAGAAAGTTCAGTTTTACAGAATGAATAAATTCTGGAGATCTAATAGCATGGTGGTGGTTGTTTATTGTTAATAATACTACATTGCATACATGAAATTTGTTAAGATGGTTGGTTTTTTTTCCCTCTCTTTTTGGTACTGGGGATTGAACTCAGGGATATTTTACCACTAAGGTACATCCCCAGTCCCCGATTTTTTATCTTGAGATAGTGTCTCCCCACATTGCTGAGGTTTTTGCCAAATTGCTGAGACTGGCCTTGAACTTATGATCCTTCTGCCTCAGCCTTCTGAAATGCTGGAATTATGGACATGTGCCTCCATGCCCAACAAAATTGTGGTTCTTAAATATTCACACCAGACACAAAGAAAAGGTGACTCTGAGATGATGGATATGTTAATTAGCTTGATTGTAGGAATCCTCACAATGTATACATATATTACAACATCCCATTGTAAGTCACAAATATACAAAATTTTATTTATCATTTGTACATTATAAATCTCAAAGAGTTCCTTAAATTAAAAAAAAATTGATCCTCTCCATTTTGTTATTCAATTCATTGCCAGTTGTTTGAATATCATCATATAAACGGCTACAGTGGACAACCTTGTCTGTATGTATTATTTCTATAGGAAAAATTAGAAGTGGAATACTGCGGTGAGGAAGGGGAGTGTGGTCTTTTAAAAACTCCACGTCTTCTATTGTCAGACTGTTACTCAGAAAAATTGTTTTCAGTTTCTATTCACCTGTAGTAGATGAAATGTGATCAGCAGTTCCTCTACCAGCTTATTTTACTATGTTCTAGACAATGCAGGGCATTGCAATTTAAAAATATTTTGCTAACTTGACGAGTAAAACTAACATACTGCTGTTTTAAATTTTATTTATTCATGTAGTCATGGGATTGAACCCTTTTCATTTTTGTAGATCACTTGTGTTCTTTCTATTATTCATTGATCATCTGTAGCCATTTTTCTGTTTTCCATTTTATTTTTCTTAACATGTACTTTATCCCACCCTTCTGCCTACTTTCCAGGTATTTTTCCATACACTATTCTGAATTTCTTACTTAGATTTTTAATATATATTTTAGGTGGCTCTCTTTTATATTTAAGTATTGTTTTAAAAACTTGTGTTAAATTAAGTAACCATTTGATTTAAAATGGTTTAATGGTGAAGAATATTTGAAATAGTTTAAGTTCTTTTTTGCTTCCTGCTGCCCTTTTTATACTGTGATTTTACTTATTTTGATTGCTCTTATGGTCAGCTCAAGATTGTTTCTAACAAGTTTCATGAAGCCTAATGGAGCAGGGAATGGTGTTGGCATGTTCTCTTGACTCCCTGCACTGAGAGCGACTTCCTATACTTTCTATGTTCATGTGTCCTTGAGTGGTTCTAGGATAGCTGGGCACAACGCTCTCACTTACGACTGTAGATATTGTTCCCAGGGCCTCTGGTATTTTGCAGTAGGGAGTGGTCTGAGGCTGTCTTCCATTTGTTTCCATTTTGGTGAAGCTCTGTTTCTCCTAGGACATTTTCAGTATTTGCTATTTAATTTTTTAGCAGAATATGTTTATGTATTTGTTCAACCATTTTGTAGAGCACAGTTATGCCCTTTCACAACTTTAGAAAATTCTCTATTATTTCCTTGATGGTTCTTATATCTTTGTATTGTTCTTTCCTTTCTTCCTTCTTTCCTTCTTCCTTTTCTTTTCTTTTTTTTGTACCAGAGATTGAGCCCAGGGGCACTTAACCACTGAGTGACTTGTACATTCCATATCCCTCATCCCCATCCTTTTAAAAGATTTTTATTTTGAGACAGGGTCTCGCTAGGTTGCTTAAATTTCTGAGTCTGGCTTTGAACTTGCAATCCTCCTGCCTCAGCCTCCCATCACAGGTGTGCGCTACTGTGCCTGGCTGTATTCTGCTTTCTTTTGAAGATTCCTCTTATATGTATTTTGGCCTCTGGAATTTTCTGTTATGTCTTATTCCTGTGACCAATTTTTGATTTTCCTTATAAGTTCTCAGGTCATTTCTTCAGTTCACACATGCAGTAGAGTAATTTGACTTTTCGGCAGCATGCCTTCTGCCATTTACCTTATCTATCATTGTTTTAAATGAAACGATTCCATTCAAAGAAACCAACTCATGTATTTTTCATGCTCTTCCATTTCATGTCTGTTTTGTGTCCTTTTTAAAAAAATGCAATGTCCTTTTGAGTTAAGCATCTTTTTAAAAAACTGAGAATTTGAAAACCATGTTTCCTGTCAGTTTGAGTGAGCCTGTTTCTGAAGAGACAGTTTCAGTCCAAGTGGTTCCATCCCTTTGAACTGCAGTGTTTTTGTCTAAGTCTGGTGAGTTCTTGTCTGTTTATCCTCATACAAAGATGACTAGTACTGGCTTATAGGCAAATAGTTGAGATTGGTTCTAGGAGAGATTAGTATGGATTCCTGACAAAATCCTTCCCTTGAAGGAGGAAGGAAGAAAATGTATTCTTACACAGCCAGATGAGAGATTTGATAAATTGGACTGTGCTTAATAACTTGTCTGTGTCTTTATTTGGTGTGGATGCTTGCAGTATGAGCGAACCAGGATGGGCTTTGGGCCACCCCAGTGTAACTGCTGGCTCCAGTTCCTTGCCTCAGCCACGCCTGGTCTCTTAGAGTGATGGCTTGTAACCGCAGCATCCTGGAGTCTGTGAGCACCATGGGGTGTGGGCACACAAAGCTGCCCTATTGGAGGGCAGGGGGAGCCCTCTTTCTATCCTCTTTCTAGCACAGTTCTCTGCCCTCCTGGCACATTGAACACCTTTCCCTGATATTTTGTGCTGCTAGAGGCTTTGATCTCTTTTTATCTTCCATCGTATGTGTTTTGGGGGCTCTGGGAATAGGGCAGTTAGCAGCCTGTGTCTAGACTGACATTTTGCCAGGGGCTACCCCTCCTGCTTTCTTTGGCTATTAAATTCTGAAAATGATCTCACTCATGGATGTCCCCACGTCTAGGAAAAATAGGTCATAAATATTAAGATTGAGAGATGAGAATGGACAGGTGAGTAAGAATGAAAAGCTTCAGTGGTCGTGTGAAGCTGGGAAGATTGGATTTCACTATTGGACTTATTTACCTCAAGAGTGCCTTTAGCAAAGCTCCTGATTGTTACTTTAAGAAATTTGGATGAAGGAGCCCTGGGACAAATCAGCATGGGGGCCAGTTTAGGGTGACCACCTCTTCTATTTGTCTGCAGGGGAGGAGACCTCAGGCGATGCGGTTTTCCGTGTTAAAACGAGAAAAGTCTCAGGCATCAACTGCAGTGTAAATTATGCTTTTGCCTGTGTGGTTTTTTCTATATGAGATGAGATTTCATGCTACAGTGAATGTCCAGAGTGCTCTTTACCCACTGCCGGGTCATGCAGCCTTTAGCCACCAAAGAATGACAGCCCCTATTTTATGGATGTTTTCTTGAGTAATCTGCAAACTCTGATTCCAGTTGTAGATCAAGTCAGGAAGTTTTTAGCTATATTCTGAGATAACTCGGGCAAATGTACATTCTTTAATGTTTGCTTTCTAAAAATTATTAGGAATGGTCTTTGAAAGCGGGGGATGTCTTTTGTATATCCTTTGAGATACATAATCCACGGAGCTTGAGCCACTTTCATCGACTTAGAGTTTTAGATAAATTAGAAGCTCTTAAATGAAAATTACAGGGTTTTCCCTAAAAGTTATAAAGGATTAGAGAGAGTTGGAAACAATTTCAAAAGAGTTGTTTGATTAGAGAGTTGCCAGGATTAGAGAAAGGTGCCAGCCCCCAAGTGTTGCTGCTGAGTGGTGTTTGCCAGTCGGCCTTCGTCGTATTATACTCATTGTCACTCAGTGGAACAAAAGCACTTAACAAATAGGTTCGTTAAGATGATTTTTTTCCCCATAATGATGTCTGTGGATCCTAATATTAATAGCATGGAAGTCATAGGCATTAATTTGGATAGATGAGACTGGCATTTGTGTATTTCCTAGAAATTGTTCAACTCTGGGAACCTGGCCCAGGAAAGTCCCCTTTAAGTCCACTTTTCATGGGGTTTGATTCTGAATCCCCCTTTAGATAAAATAGGATCAATCAGAAATGTTCATAGTTTTCAGAGAGGCCAAAGGGAAGAGAGAGTTATCATTTGGCCTTCTTCTTGTGCTCCAAATATATCACTACTATTTTCATCCTTACCTTATATTGCATTTTGTAGTATTTTTTTTAATTTGTAGTATTTTTTTGTAACTTGTAATTTGTTCACCTTCAAACACATTTTCCTATGAAAATTCCAAGAATTGCTCTTGAACTGGGCATGGTGGTTTATGCCTGTAATCCCAGTGGCTCGGGAGGTTGAGGCAGGAATATTATGAGTTCAAAGCCAGCCTCAGGAATTTAGTGATGCCCTATGCAACTTAGTGAGACCCTGTCTCAAAATAAAATATAAAAAAGGCTGAGGATATGGTTGAATGCCCCTGGGTTCAATCCCTGGTACCAAAAATAAATTTTAAAAGAATTGCTCTTGATAACATTCTTTCTCCTACTTCATTTATTCAGTGTGTTAACATGGCCTCTTATCTTTCCCTAAAACATTCCAAATGTGATTACTGCACATCATCCCTCCATCATTCTAGTGCAAGTCATTATCAACTTCTGCAAGACCTGCTGTAACAATTTCCTAACTGGTTTTCCTGGGTCAACTCTTGTTTGCCTTTAGTCTTCTCTAGTATTAGCTCTCTGTTACTATAATGAAATACCTGAGGGAGGCTAACTTTATAAAGCAGAGAGGTTTGTTTCTGCTTATGGTTCTGGAGGTGCAAGGTGAAGGGGTTGCATCTGGTGATGATCTCCTTTTTGGCAGAGTCCTTAGATGGAGCATGAGACAGGCATCACGTATGTGTGCATGTGTGTCTGGTCTCTCTCTTTATCTAAAGTTACTAGGATTCAATCATGGGAGTCTACATTAATGACCTGTCTAATCCTAATCACTTTCCTCAATCTCCAGCACCCCCCAAGCAGCCTACTGGGATTAGGTTTCTGCCTCCTAGTACCTTACAGTGTAGATTAGATTTCAACACAAGACACCTTGGGGGACACTCACACCATATCCACACCGTAGCATCTCTCCTTCTGTAAAGCTGCCAGAGCAGGCTCTTCACAGTGAGGTCACATTATTTCCCTGCTTAACATTTTCTGAGAGCTTCCCAGAGTGTTTAGAATAAAGCCCCAAATCCCTACTGGACTGACAGGGACCTCCGTAATCTTTCCAAATTCCCCTTGTTCTTCGGTGACTGTGCTTGCTGCCCGGGGTACAGTCACTGGGCTCTTCTTCTTCCTCAGGTACAAGAAGCAGATCTCCCCTTCAGGGCCAGGGCCTTAGCCATTTGCCCCAACTAGAATATTCTCACTTGAGATCTTGGCATTGCTGGCTTCTCATTATTCAGATGTCAGCTTAAATGTCACCAGTGAGTGTTTTGTACAAAGCGGTGATGCTCTGCTTCCAAGTCCCCGTACTAATTCTTGTTAAGTTGTATATCTTCCCCTTCATCATCTTACCTCCATGAGAACAGGTACTTAGTTTTGTTCAATGTGCCTGGAAAATTGCTTGGTGCTTAGTAATTGCTCACCCTATTTTTATTTCTTCCATGTTTTTTATTGGTGCATTGTAAGTATATATAATGGCAGGATTTGATGCTACATATTCCTACTGGCACATGACATAACAATACAATTTTGCCAATATCTTTCCTCACTCCCCTATTTTTAAATTAGCAAGTGAAAAGTATTTATTTTTATTTTTATTTTATTTTTTTTACTGTTAGAATACCATGGAAGAATAACTTTATACACTTAAGTACTTATATGTTATTGGTCTAAAGATGGTCAACTCAAGAGTCTTAAAAATTTTTCCACTTTTTAGTTGATATGTTTTTAAAAATAGTGGTTTTTCTTTTTAATAGTAGTTTAAGGTTTACCACAAAACTGAGCAAAAAGAACAGAGTTCCCTGAACCCCTGCCCCATGCAGTGCAGTCTCCCAGCATCCCACACCAGAGGGAGACACTGATTGCAATTGTCACTCAGTCTATAGTTTATATTATGTTTTACTCTTGATATTGTATATTCTATGGGTTCTGAAAGAGGGATAATGACTGGATCTACCCTAAAAATACTCAAAAATACTCTGTGCTTGCCCACTCATTCTTCTCTCCCCCATCCCTTGGCAACCCTTGAATCTTTTTTTGTCTCTATAGTTTCGTCTTTTCCAGAATGTTATATGTTTGAAGTAATGTAATGCAGTCTTTTTAGATTGGCTTCTTTAACAGTTTATTTATCTATTGACCTACTGAAGGACATCTTGCTTTCATCTACGTTTAGCAACTGGTAATAAAGCTGCTATAAACATTTGTGCAGGTTTTTGAATGGATATATGTTTTTTGCTCCTTTGGGTTGGTGGATCATATGGTGAGAGTAAGCGTAGTTTTGTAAGAGACTGTGCCAAACTGTCTTCAGGAGTGACTGTGCATTTTGTTTTCTCACTTCCTAGTAATGGGTGAGAGTTCTCGTCCCAGCATTTGGTACTGTCAGTGTTTTGAGACTTTCTGGTATTCTAAGCCATAGGTAGTGGCATCTCATTGTTGTTTTAATTTGCAGTTCCCTAATGATAAATGACGTTGGAAGACTTTTCAGTGCTTATTTTTCATCTGTGTATATCTTCTTTTGATGAGGCGTTTATTTAGGTCTTTTGCCCATTTTTTAATTGTTGTTAGTTTTCTGATTGCTGAGCCCTAAGGGTTCTCAAATATTTTGGATAATAGGCCTTCATTGGACTAGGTCTTGCAAATTCTTTCTCCCAGTCTGTGGGTTGTCTTATTACATTGGCAGTGTCTTTTGCAGAGCAGAAAGTTTTCATTTTAACGAAGTTAAAAAGAAAGTTTTTTTCAAAGATCATGTCTTTGGTCATAATCATCTAGATCATTCATGATCATCCAAATTTTCTCCTGTGTGATCTTTAGGAGTTTTTATATTTTTACATGTAAGTTTATGATGTAGTTTGAGGTGTGTGTGTGTGTGTATGTGTGTGTGTGAGTGTGGAGGGTGTAGCACTTGTGTCTAGATTCTTTTTGTGTGCATGTATGGATGAAGAAACGGTCTCTCCTGCATAGTATTGCCTTTGCTTCTTTGTCAAAAATCAGTTGATTATATTACAAGGGACCATTTTGAGGCTCCCTGTTCTGTTCCATTGGTCTGTTTGTCTATTCTTTTACCAAAACCACGCTGTCTTAGTTACATAGCTTTACAGCAAGGCTTCAAGTCACGTCATGTTAGTTCTTAAACTTTCTCTTCTTCTTCCTCAATGTTGTGCTGGCTGTTCTGGGCCTTTTGCTTCTCCATGAAAAACTTTGCAGAATCAGTTTGTTAATGTCATCAACTTACTGGGAGTTTGATTGAGATAATAATTGAATTTATAGAACCAGCTGGGAGGAACTGATATCTTGACAATATTGATTTTTTAAATATTAAATATGAAATATCTATACTTGTATTTAGTTCTTCTTTAATTCTTTTATCTTAATTTTACGACTTTCCTCATATAGATCCTATACTTATTTTATTGTGTCATGCAGGGGATTGAACCCAGGGTCTTGTGGTGTGAGGTAAGTGCTCTGCCACTAAGCTAAATCCCTGATACCTTGAACAAATTTTAGATTTAAACCTAAATATGGGGAATGCTAATACAAATGATATTTTGTTTTAAATTTCAGATTTCACTTGTTCATTACTGGTGTATAGGAAAGTGATTTTTTGTTTTTGGGTGGGGGTGCTGGGGATTGAACCCAGGGTCTTGTGCATGCCAGGCAAGTACTCTACCAACTGAGCTATATCCCCAGCCCAGAAAGTGACTTTTAAATAATAACCTTATATCATACAGCCTTGCTATAATTGTTCATTAGTTGAAGGAGATTTTTTGTTGTTGTTGTATTGTTCTCTCTTAGATTTTTCACATACAGAGTCATGTCACCTGTGAACCATGACAGTTTTCTTTCTTTCTTCGTTTTCTATACACCTTTTATTTCCTTGTGTTCTTTTACTGCATTAGCTGAGCTTCCAGTATGATGTTGAAAAGAAGTGGTGAGCTGGCTGCAGATAATCCCAGTAGCTCCAGAGGCTGAGGTAAGAATATTGGAAGTTCGAAGCCAGCCTCAGCAACTTAGTGAGGCCCTAAGCAACTTAGAGAGACCCTGTCACAAAATTAAAAATAAAAGGGCTGGGGATGTAACTCAGTGGTAAGGCCCCTTTGGATTCAATCCCGTCTCCAAAAAAAAAAAGAAGAAGAAGAAGGAAAAGTGATGAGAGGGGCCATCTTTCCCTTGCGCCAATTTTGCCTTTAGTTTCTTATTTTATGTATGATGTTATCTGTAGGATTTTTTCTTTTTTTAGGCATTCATTATCATGTTGAGGAAATTCTTCTTTATTCATGGTTTGCTGAGGTTTTTTTTTTTATCATGAATGGATTCTGCATTTTGTCATATTTTTCTGTATCTACTGGTGTGATGATGTGGTTTTTCTTCTATAGCTTGTGGATTTGATGGACTTGCATTGAATGATTTTCAGATGTTGAACCAGTTTGCATACTTAGGAAAAATCCCTCTTGGTCATAGTTTATAATTCTTTATATTCATTGTTGAAATTAATTCTCTCATATTCTGATGAGGATTTTTCATCTGTGTTCATGAGAGATGTTGGACTTCAGTTTTCTTGTAATGTTGTCTGGTTTTGGTATAAGGATTATGCTGGTCTCAGAGAATGAATTTCAGTATATTCTGTGTTTTTATCTTTGACAGAGATTGTAAATAATTTGTATGCTATCTTTAAATGTTTGGTAGAACTCAACAATGAACATTGCCTAGCTTCTATTTTGCTTTCTGTTTTGGAAGGTTTTAAATTACTGATTCAGTTTTTAATAGAGCTATGACTATATTGTCTGTTCTTTTTTTTTAACAGATACTTTTACTTTATTTATTTATTTTTATGTGGTGCTGCTAAGGATAGAACCCAATGCCTCACATATACTAGGCAAACACTCTACCACTAGCTACAGCCCAGCCTCTATATTGTCTGTCCTTATGTGAGATTTAGCAAATTGCGTTTTTTGAGGAATTGGTCCATTTAACCTAGGTTATCAACTTTTGGTGCATAGATGTAGTTGTACTACTTGAGTATTATTATCCTCTTAATGTCTATAGGATCTGTAGTGATGTCATTTCTTTCATTGGCTCATTTTTTTTTCTTGATCAGGCTAGAAGGTTATTGATTTACTGATCTGGTGAGTGAACCATTTTTTTAGTTCCAATGATTTATCTCTATTGGTTTACTGGTTTTTATTTCAATGGTCTGCCTTAATTTTTATGACTTTTCTCATGCTTACTTCGGATTAATGTGCTCTTCTTTTTCTAGTTTCCCAGATGGAAGCTTAGATTAATGAGTCTAGATCTTGTCCCTTTCTAATATACACATTTGATGCTATAAAATTTTCTCTAAGCATGTATCTAACAAATTTTGATAAGTTGCATTTTTATTTTCATTTAGTTCACAGTTGTTTATACTCTTCTTGAGATTTCTTCTTTGATTCATACATTATTTAGAATTGTTCAATATCCACATATTTTAGGATATTTCTTTTTTTATTGAGTTTTACATTAATTCCATTGTGGTCCTAGGTTGGATGTTATATGATTTTCATTGTTTTAGATTTGGCAATGTGTGTTTTGTGGCTCAGAGCATGGTCTATCTTGATGACTGTTTTGTGTGATCTTGATAGAATGTACATTCTGCTGTTGTTGGATGAAGGTGTATACTAATGTTGTTATGGTTTGGATGTGAAGTGTCCCTCAAAAGCTCACATGTGAGACAATGCAAGAAGGGTTAGAGGAGACATGATTTGGTTATGAGGGCTTTAACCCAAACACTGAGTTAACCACCTGATGGGATTGATGGAGTGGTAACTGAAGGCATGTGGGGTGTGGCTGGAGGGGGTGGGACATTGGGGTCATAGCTTTAGGGTATATATTGTGCCTGGCGAGTGGAGCTCTCTTTCTCTCTCTCCTTCTTGACCATTATGTGAGCTGCTTCCTCAACCACACTCTTCTACCATGTTATTCTGTCTCACCTTGAGCCCCAAAGAATGGAGTTGGCCTCCTATGACTGAGACCTCTGAAATTATGAATTCCCAAACAAACTTTGCTTCCTCTACAATTGTTCCAGTTGGGTCTTTTAATCACAGCAGTAAAAAAGCAGACTAAAATAGATGTCAGTTATATCCGGTTGATTGATAGTGTTGTTGAGTTCAACTGTGTTCTTAATGATTTTCTGCCTGCTGCATTTGACCTTTCTGACAGGAATGTTTAAGTCTTTAACTGTAATCATTGATTTGTCTATTTCTTCTTTCACTGCTGTCAGATTTTGCTTTACATATTTTGACGCTCTATTGTTAGGTGCATACACATTAAAGATAGTTATGTTTTCTGAGAGAATTGACCTCTTTATCATTATGTAATGTCCTTCTTTATCCATTATATTTGTTCTGATGTCTTCTCTCTCTGAAATTAATATAGCCACTTCAGCTTTCTTTTGATTAGTGTTAGATTAGTGTCTGTTTCTCCATCCCTTTACTTTTAATCTATATGTGTTTTTATACTTAAGTTAGGTTGCTTGTAGACAACATATAGTTGGACCTTGCTTTTTGATCCATACTGATAATTTTTAAGAATTCAGAAATAATATTAAAGTTTATTTTAATATTCCAGAGGCAAATCCACATATTTTAAAATAGAAACACACATATAAGCAAAACATACCCTGTATTTAGACTACAATGGTATATGAATCACTTGCCAAGTGGGGGTCCAAGTCCATTTCTTGCCCCTTCTCCACCTCAAGTATTGTTGACTACAGATTAGGAACTATTGTGTTTGTCATTTTACCAGCAAGGAAATAAAGTAAAGGGGGTCCAAGTCCATTTCTTGCCCCTTCTCCACCTCAAGTATTGTTGACTACAGATTAGGAACTATTGTGTTTGTCATTTTACCAGCAAGGAAATAAAGTTCAAGAAGGTCATATGCATTGTTCAAATCATGGAGTTAGAAAGAAGCTAGAACTGGAACCACAATGTTTAATTTTTCTTCTAAAGCCTTTTAGCAGAGTTAGCACCATGCCTAAACCATTTATTACCAGTGCGGTCTTGGGCAGGTAACCTCCCCTTACTAAACCTAATACCTCATTCATGCAAGTGAGTAATGGTATTTCATACAGATGCTTCCCCTGAAAGCACGGGACCTGATCCCGAGCAAGTTCTCTATGCATATTGGCTATAGTTGTGTTTAGACCATTGATGTGTGAAGTGATTATTGACATAGTTGAATTTCTGCTGTATTTGTTACTGTTTTCTATTCATTGTCCTGGTTTTTCATTTTCTTTTTTATATTCTACTTTTTCTGCCAATTGTGGTTTCCTTTTCTTAACATATTAGTAATACTTTTTATATGTATTTTTAAAATAGTGCCCTACAGTTTGCAGTATTTGTTTACAACTAATCCAAGAATTCTTTCAAATAATGCTATGCCACATCAAGGTTTGTACAAGTACATTAAAATAACAAAGTATTTCTAATGTCTCTCTCTGATCATTTGCATCACTGTTATCATTTATTTCACTTATACATAAACATTCATAGGCATGTATTATGCATATATAATTGAATACATGTTTCTTTTATTGTAAATAATTGTTATCCATTAGACCAATTAATAATAAAAAAGATAATTTTTATTTTACTTTTACGTCTTTCTTCTCTAATGCTCTTTCCTTATGTGGACCTCAATTTCTGACCTGTATCATTTTCCTTCTGACAGACTTCTTTTAACATTTCTGGGAAGTAAGTCTACTGGCAACAATCCTCTCAATTTGTATTTGTCTGGGGTCTTTATTTCTTCTTCACTTTTGAAGGATAATTTTTTAGGATGCATAATTCTAGGTTGCTTTGTTTGTTTTGTTTTTTTTTTTTTGTTTTAATAACCACTTAGTATTTCACTTTATGCTGCTTTTTTGGTGGTGGTGGTGGTGGGGTTTGCCTTTGTCCCATTTGAGATGGGGTCTTGCTTTGTTGCCCAGGCTGGTCTCCAACTCCTGGGCTTTCAGCAGTTCTTCTGCGTCAATCTCCTTAGTAGCTGGGGCTACTGGTGTGTGTTGCTGCACCCAGCTCCCTCTCTATTCTTCCTGTGTGTTGTGCGTGGTTTCTAAAGAGAAGTCAGATGTAATTTGTTTCTTTATGGATAAATTATTTTCCTCTCTGGCTTTGTCAAGATTTTATCTTTGATTTTCTTCAGTTTGAATATGATATGCCTAGGTGTATGGCATTATTATTATTATTATGTTACTATTGGTGTTTGCTTGGTGTTTTCTGAACTTCTGGATCTGTGGTTTGGCATCTAATGTTATTTTTTGGAAAGTATTAGTCATTATTGCTTGTTATTTTCTTTAGTTCCTATCTGTATTTTCCTTCTGCTATTCCCACTGTATATACATTCATACATTACACTTTTTTGTAATTGCACCATTGTTCTTGAATATTCTCTTCCTTTTTAAAAAAATTTCCGTCTTTTTTTGATTTTAGTTTTGGAAGTTTCCATTAACATATCCTCAAGCTCAGAGATCTTTCCTCTGCCATGTCCTATTTGCTAATGAGCCCATCAAAGGCATTCTTCATTTCTGATACAGTGTTTTTGATCTCTAGAATTTCTTTTTGATTCTTGGATTTCCATCCCCTTGCTTACATTATCCATCTGTTCTTGCATGTTGTCTACTTTGTCCTTTAGGTCCCTTAGCATATTAATCATGGTTTTAAAAATTCATGTTCTGATAATTCTAACATTCCTGTCATAGCTGACTCTGGTTCTTAATTTTGCTCAATTTATTCAAGCTGTGCTTTTTGCCTTTTAGAATGCTGGAGATATAGCCCCTTTTAGGGGCTGGAGATATAGCTCAGTTGGTAGAATGCTCGCCTTGCATGCACAAGGCCCTCGGTTCAATCCCCAGCACCATAAAAAAAAAAAAAAAAAAAAAGAATGCCTTATACATTTTTCTTTATGGGCAGACATGATATACTGGATAAAATGGAATTATTGTAAGTAGGCCTTTAGTAACATCATGGTGTGGTATGTGGGGAAGGGAAATGGTATGTGCTGTTATGATTATTTCTCAGTCTTTTAGTGACTCTGAACTGTGAAATTTCACAAGCAATTCTCATTTTTCTTACCGTTCTTGATTGGGACAGGATTCCAAGTGAAGGCTCAAGTTATACATTTTTCTTCCTCCATGTGGAAATCTAATTGGAGCTGAAGGTAGGTATTTCCATTTTCCCACATGGAAAGCTAGAGTTGGCTGGATTAGGCATTTTTCCTCCCTCAGGTCAACTGGGATCTGATAAATCCTAATAAGTTAGGTTCTGGTAAAATAGTTTCTCTTGACTGCAGGCCTTGTGAAGAAGAGCAGAATGTTCCGGTGTATTTCAGCATGGTTAATTTCCTCTCCTGGTATGGAAGCAAGAGGAGATCTTTCTCAGATTCACTGTGGGAACTTGGTAGAACTTCTGGAGAAAAAACTCACAAATACGTGGGGGCCTTCTATCTCGGGGTCCCCTAGATTTTTTAACAGTTTGTCCTCATTGAATCTTAGCAATTCAGTGATTATAGTTTAGGTTTCCCTACTCTGGTACTGGTTCCCGCAGATATTCCTGCTTGTTGGTTTTTACTCTGTGAAGTTGTGACTTTCTATTTCCAGACTCTCTGTCTCTTGCCATATTTTGGGGCAGCCGTTTGCCTTATGATCTCACTTCTCTAATGGATCTTAGAAGAGCTTTGATTTTTGAGTTGGTTTTCTTACTTGTCAGGCTGGAGTGATGGCTTTTAATTTCCTTATATGTCAGACTAGAAACCCGGAAGTCCTGGTAATATTTAAATTGTTTTATTGACATTGAATGCAGATGATTCATATGTAGTGATGTCTAATAATTTAAACTATATGATTCTTTTTTTTTCCAATATGATTTGTCTCTAAAAATGTGCAGATTAATGTAACTAAATCAATCATATATAGAAAATACCTAACATGCCCAGAAAGTTCCCCATGCCCCTTTGCAGTCAGTTTCCTACGTGGGCCTTCCACCTGCTCACCTACTGATCTGTGTTCTACTATTATAACATTGTTTTGTTTTTTTTAAAAGGACTGTCTTAGAATTATGTTGTAAATAATCAAAAAGATTTTCTCTTGTTTTATGCTAGAAGTTTTTTGATTTGGCCTCTTACATTTAGGTTTATGATTAATTTTGAGTGACCAGGATAGTAATTCTTGTATAAAATGGTTTATGAGATACTCCTTCTGCTGCTATTTTCTTGAACAATTAGGGTAGATCTGGTATGATTTTTTTCTTAACTGCTTGTTAAAATTCAATAGTGAAGTCATCTTGGCCTGAAATTTTCTTTGTGGGAAGGTTTTTAACTGTAGATGCTGTTTGCTTAATAAGATGTAGAACTATTCTTATCAGGCAGTCCTGAGTTATAGCATGGTTTGATTCTTGGCCTTTATCCATGAGATGCCAGTAGCAGCTCTGTTCTCTCTCAGTTGTTATTTTCTTTTTAACTTTATTTAACTTATTTATTTATATGTAGTGCTGAAGATCGAACCCAGGACCTTGCGCATGTGAGGCAAGCACTCTACTACTGAGCCACAACCCCAGCCTCTCTCTCAGTTGTTATTACAGAAATATTTCTCTATACATTGCCAAAGTATGCAAGTCTAGATTGACATTTGTTTTCTTTGAGTATTTTTAATGTGTCATCAGATCGTCTCCTCGGTTTTATGACCACAGATGGTAAATCTGTAGTCATCCTAATCTTTGCCCCTCTAGATATAATATGTACCCTTTTCTACCTTTTGTTTAACATTTTCTCTTTATCACTGATCAGAATTTGATTAGGATATTACATTAGTTTGGTCTTTTTTAAATTTTGCTTTAAGTTTTCGGAGCTTCTTAATTCTTGTTGTTGTCACCAAATTGGGGATTCTTTTGGATATCATCTCTTCAAAAAATCTTTTTTAGTCATTCTCTCTCCTTTGGGACTCATGTTACATTGTAAATTTATGTTAAATGCTTAATATTATTCTACCAGTCATTGAAGTTCTTTTAGTTTTTGGTAGTTTCTTCTGTTTTCCTTAATTTTGGATAGTTGGTGTTTTTGTGTGTTCTAGTTCACTGATCTTTTCTCCTGCAGTGTCTAAATTTCTCTTAATCTCATTCAGCAGGAGGTTTGATCTTTAAGACCTTCATTATATGTGTACAAGATGACATATTCATATGTAAAAAAAGATGTTTATATCTTACAAGCTTGTTTATTTTTTCTTCTTTGCTCTTTTTCCCTTTTTTTTTTAAATAATGGCATGAAAAATAACTTATCCTACAATTGATGCCATCTTAGAGTCAGTGAAAATTTCTATTTCTTTTTGTAAGTGGATTGCAGCCCACTAAACTTAAACTTTTACTGGTCAGTAACAGGATGCCAAATATGTTTTGGTAAATAGAGGTTTCAGGTGGGGATAGAGAAATTTGCCTTCCTTCTGTTTTAATATAACCAGCAATGTTTGAGAAGGTTGAGAATGCTGAGAGTGTTTTTTATAAGTTTAAGAAAAATTTTTAAAATTTTATTGGTGCATAATGATTATATGTGATAGTGGGATTCTTTGTAATATACCTGTAACCTGCACTTAACATAATTTCATCAATTTAATGTCCAGAACCTCCTGTTTCTCTCCTCACCCCTCTTGCTTTCTCAGTGGTTGTGAGATATTACTGTTGTATTTGGTTGCTAGCTATTGCACCTTGTATTTGTTGGGCACTGGATTTTGTTGAATCCTTTTAAATGCTGCTGAATTTTCCCAGTGAATAATTGAATTACTTGAATGAGTTGGATCTTTCCAAAGAGTAGGAAACCCTCCTGCAGGTCTCTGCACTCTCTGTTTCCTTCTCTCTCTCTCTCTCTCTCTCTCTCTCTCTCTCTCTCTCTCATTCTTCAGCTTCTTCCATTCTAGTATTCTGCCTTAACAAATTTTACTGCTTTGGCTTTCTTAAACTCTGATCTCTGACCTATCAACTGACTTCCAGAACTTTCCTACTCTGGCTTTGAAACTATTTCCAGGCAGTAAGTCAGGGCAATTGTAGGTCTGACCTACTTTGTTTCTTTTCTCCCTGGGATCATGTCTTGCCCTGTTTTCTAGTGTCAGAGACATTTGATTCATATTTTTGCTTTCTTTTTAGTTGCTTAAGGCAGAGGGTAAACATTGTCGCTGTTACTCCATAATATGTGGAAATGGAAGTCCTGCAGTTGTCATTTTGCTTTTCCTTCAATTTTAGAGGTAATATGGATAGGTTTTGCTGACATATATGGGGCCTGGTGGCCTTTGCCTCTTAGAAACTAAGTCTTATCTTTCTTATTATCTTGCTAAGAGGCTTGTGTTGATGACTTAGGAGGTCATATGTTGTTGGGGAACATAGTGTTCGACTGTCTTTTTTTTAGTAGAGGAAGTAATGCCCTAAGCAGAGATGTTACAGATTTTGCCTGATGCATTGCATTAGTTCCTGGAATATGCAACAACTTGGCCACTGATTTTTCTCCCGCTGCTTGTGGTTTTAAGGAGTGTTCTTCAGCTGATTATTTTACCACCTACTCCATTCTTGAGTCATGAACCCATAGGCTTGAATTCTATTCTGAGGACCAAACATGGCAACATGCTGAGTTGGTTAGTTTGTTGCCTGGAAAAATATTAGGCAAAATTGATACTTTGATTAGAGAGAGAAAGAGGCAGATTTCATATGTTCACTTCCAAATAATAGAAAATAATTATTCTGGCTTATTCTAAAGACATGGCTGGAAGTAGATCTGTCATGTGACAGAGAAAGAACCTTTGTCCATAAATAGTAACCTTTGGAGTAGGTGAGCATCTTAAGACCATATGTAAGTAGGGTGACCATTTGTCATGTTTGTGGAGGAGACTCCTGTTTTACACTTATTGTCCTGGAATTGCTAATAGGATCCCTTTCTATTCTTGTGTCCTATTTTAGATGTTATGAATATATATATAATACATGTACGTGTATCACACATGTGTATGTATATATATATATATATATCATATGTATATATATATTAAATATGTGTCCTATTTATAAGGAACAGTTTAAAGAATACAGGGTAAGTATTAATTCCTTGCTTACTTTTGTTCTTTAAGTAATGTATTCACAATTTACTCTGTCTTTACTTAAATAGCAGAAAGTGTATACTGATTAGTAAACATGTTTAAAAAGAATTTTTGGTATTTTTCCTGCAGATGATCTCAATGCCACCCACCAACACTGTGTTTTGGCTGGTTCACAGCCTCGGTTTAGTTCCACCCACCGAGTGGCAGAGGTAAGTGTAAATAAAAATGTGATTCACACTTAATTGGATGTGACAGAAGTGGTTGAGTGAGCAATTTATCACAGAGCTTTGGAAGAGTATTTGATAGAAAAATTGTTTCCATCTAACTTGACTTTAGTCTCTGTTTACTTGCCTTTTTAGCTTTGGGATATATTGGATGCAGGCTTAAAGTGTTTTCACAGCATGGGATAAGTATGTTTTGGTTCTTGGGGTTATGTTTCTTGGAGAAGGTAAATGCCATTGGCAGGTGTTCCTAGCTCAAGATTTTCTTAGTTGGTAGTATCTTTCAAGGTCAAGGGAAAGAGATGGGCCAGAGGAAATGGAGTGAATTTATGTGCTTGTGCATGTGATAGCGGTGGCTGGGTTTAAATGGTTGAGTATTTACATTTCCCTTAACTATTTGGGCAAACAAATGTAAATTTAGGAGAAACTAACAGTGGTGCCAAGGAATTTCTGAACTCCCCAGATGTATTCAAAGCCCAGACTTTATTGCTTAATTCTGCCATCCCTTGGCAGTGGCTGCTAGTCAGATGATCAGACTTGTTCAGAATGGAAAGTTAAGTGATGAGGAAAATCCTTAGTAGTTACCCTATCCAGGGAGTGGGGGAATAATCATAAAAGGATTAGAAGTAGACCTCCCACCTAAGCTTGTTACCTCTGCTTGGTCTTATGGCTTGACTTTTCAGGGAACCATGGGACAAGTGTGAAAAAGTGGGACAGAGGCATTGAACGTGTAGGGATGAAGGGATTTAGGAGATTTTAGTATAGCTAATGGGATCAACCAGGTACAAGATGGATCAGGATGGGATGAGGGTGTTGGGGAAATATTGAGTGGCTACAGTTAGAGTGGATCTAGAGTGGATCCTAAGGTACCCAAGGGAGTGGTAGGTGAGGCTGACTCCTGCAGAAGACCAGATTGTGAAAGGTCTTGGATATCAGATTAGGTGTTTGAGTCTATGTTGGTTGGCAGTTGCAGCCTATTGGTTACTTTTTGTTGATATATTGGCAATAACTTTAGAAGGATACAAATGATGGGGACTTCACTTAAACCTGTCAGGATCCAAACTATGGTAGCAGCAGCAGTAAAAAAGAAAAATTCCCATGAATCATGGAGGAGGCCTAGAGAGAGACTTGGCAACTAACTGACTGAAATGGGTAGAGGGAAGCAAGAATGAACTACTGAAATGACACCCAGGGATTGGGGGGGCGGGTGTCTAAGACATGAGGGGAGAACATTGGTTCAGTTTTGAACAGGCTGAATCAGATCTGCCACGTGGAGACGTCTAGCTGACAAATGGAAATGCGGAAGTACATCTTAGGAGAGAACAAGAAACTCTTCACTTCAACCCTCTGCAGTAAATACACACACGGAAAAGCTCCTTCAAAGAGCCTTTGGCCTCTGGTTTGAAAAGTATCCCTCCCCAGCCAGCCTTGATGCCTTTGTTCAGGTGGACCAATTTCAAAATGTCATTAGTTACTTTCAAAATGTCCTGAGACTTAGCGTTTTCAGATTAATCATGGCTGTGTTTGTAGCTTCTAATTTTTAGACCAAATTTTGAGTACTAATTAAATAAAAAGGGACTGTTATAGTGATTCTGTTGAAAGAAGAATATCACTCTAAATCTATGATTTTTATATTCTTTGTGTTTTATTCAAGCTACATGATATTTTACCAATCAGACACATATAATGTGAATTATCTGAATATCTTGCTTTCTGTATTGTATTATCAATCAGAAAACTATGGCCTTTGGGCCAGTGGGCTACTTTTGTAAATAAAGTTTTATTGGAACATAGCCACATTTATTTGTTTACATATTATTCATGGCTGCTTTGGAGCTACAGTGGCAGAGCTAAGTAGCTATAATACACACTTTGTGGCCTACCAGTCTAAATGTTTATTGTTTAGTCTTTTAAGAAAAAGTGTGGCCAAGCACAGTGGTGCTCACCCATAACCCCAGCAGTTTGGGATGCTGAGGCAGGAGGATCACAAATTGAAGGCCAGCCTGGGAAAATTAGTGAGATACCATTCACAACAAAAAATTAAAAAAGACTGGGGATATAGCTCAGTTGTAGAATGCTCATGGGTTTATTTCCTAATACCAAAGGAGGGGGGAAATTGTGTTCACCTCCATTATAGATGATCCTTTGTAAACAGGCATTAAAATTCACCTTAAAATAAAAGTATTTTTTAAAATCAGTGCGTTAGATGACTTTTTATTTCTATCTAAATATTAATATCAAAAGTAAAAAAATATACAAGTGAAATGGGTATCTTCATATTCTGGTAGCTTTTCTGAATGGTTTACTTTTTGTAAACCACATGTGTTAGGCATCATAAGGATATTCATGTCTTGTGCTCACTTCAGTAACATATAAAATTGGAATGATACAGAGAAGATTAGCATGGAACAAAATGAAATATTAATCTCTTTGATCTCATAATACCATTTTTGGGAAGCAAACATTGGAAATAATTCAATAGAATTATATCTATTGAGAGGTTTATCCAGCATGACCAGTACTAGTGAAAATGGGCAGATCCTTAGTAATTAAATTGTTGAAATTCACCTTAATTGATAACATTGGAAATGGGAATTTTGAATACTTGTGTTAAACAGTGAAAAAACATATACATTTATATGTCTACATTGATTTCAACTGTTTATGGACAAAGAGCCACAATAACAAATAAAAATGGGTTAAGGTAGTAGGATTGCTTTTCTTATTTAAACATTTTTATTTTATTTAAATCATTGTTTCTAATATTAGAAGAAGGAAAAGATTTTTTTCCCAGTATTGAAGTTACACTATTGTTTCCCTCAATAGAAGAGAAGAAAAAAAAAAAAACCCATACAATTTTATAACCCTCACTGAGTCTACAAATGTCTTCTCCTTACATATTAACATTATGTCTTTTCTGTGCCAAACAAAATCATTTGCTGTTTTCTGTGTATTCACAATATGTAGAAAACAGATTGTATTTTTCTCCTAAATTAATCTATTATTTATATAGTTCATTAATAATGTATTTAATACAACTATGCATAATAACTGAATCCATAAATCAAATGTTATACAAAGATAGCTATTCATTTGATGTATTCCTCAGAGTTAGTCAACTTTTTTTTAATGGTTTCAAACTGCCTTTTTTCTTCCTATTGTTTTTATTGGCATATAATAGTCATACAAAATAACAGGTTTCATTGTGGCATATTTATACATGCACATAACATAATTTGATCAGTCCCTAGTACCACTTCTTGTCCTCCCTTCCCAATCCCCTTTCTCTACCCTACTGGTCTCTCTTCTGTTTCCTGAAAGTAGATTGTCTAAAGAAATGGTATTCTGAAATTCATTTTTGTTACTCAGAGAAGAAACCTATTCTGGTTTTTGGTTGTATATGAATAGATTATTTCCTTTGTCTTTTGACCTTTATTCGATTTAATTTTTTTTTATTTGAGTCAGAATGTGCTTGGGATTCAACACAGAACATCTCTTTTTAAACTTAAATTTTATGCATAATTAATTTTTGAGTAAGTAGGTTCTCAAATGGGTCAAAATTTAAAAATTGCCGAAAGTTATACAATTAAAGACTCTTTTTCTTCAAGTCAACTAGCTCCCCTTCCCCAAAGCAACCATCATCAGATTTTTGTTGTCCTTTTCGTGTTAATATATATGTTATGTATATAACACATATACATACACACAAATGGCAGTCTACCCTATCCAGCATTCTGTGCTTTTAGTTATGTTTCAAAACCTCATGATAATTATTCATTAACATATAATTCTTATTTTGATGTAGGTAAGGTTTTTTTTTTTACATAGGACACACATAAGCAGCTCAGGAAAAAATAGAAAAAATGAATTGCATGAAAGTTTAAAATTTTTGTGTTTCAAAGTATATCCAGCAAGTGGAAGACTACCCACAGAATAAAAGAAAATATTTGAAAACTATATATCTTATAAGGTACTTATATTTAGAATATATAAAGAATTCTTAGAACTCAATAAGAAAGAAGAATGCTATTTAAAATGGTGAACAATCTGGATAGGCATGTTCCAAAGAAGGTATACAAAGGACAAAAAAATATGTGAAAAATTCATATCATTAGTCATTGGAGAAATGCAAATCAAAACCATGATGAGATACCACTTTACCCCCATTAGGCTGGCTAGGGTAAAAAGGATAATAACAAAAAAGACGAACCTTGTGCACTACTAGAAGGAAATTCAGTGGTACAGCCATTTTGGGAAACAGTCTGGTACTTCTTCAGAAGGTTAAACACAAAGTCAACCCTAAGACCCAGCAATTTCATGCTTAGATATAGACCCAAGAAAAATGAAAACTTGTCAATGAATGTTCATAGTAGCTTGATTCATAATAGCCAAAGTGGACACAGCTGAGTTTGATCACTTAATGAATGGATAAACAAAATGTGGCCTATTCATAAAATTGCATATTATTTAGAAGTACAAAGGAATTAAATACTGACACTCACAGCAACATGGGTGCACTGTGGAAACATGCTACATAGAAGAAGCCAGACATAATGATCACATGTCACAAGATTTTGCTTATATGAAATGACCTGAATAGGAATATATATGGGCATGGAAAGTTGACAGGTGGTTGCCGAAGACTGGAAAGTTTGGTGGAAATGGAAGAGATTGACTACTTAAGGGCATAGGGCTTCATTTTGATGTAATAAAATTATTCTGAAATTAATTGTAACATTCAAAGGGAGATCAGTGAAGGAAAGGGTCTAGGGGGTTGAAGGGGGGAAGTGCTAGGAAGTGATATTGGCCAAATTACATTGTTATATTGTATGCATCTATAAATATATAGCAATAAATCCCATCATTATGTACAATTATAATATATATGGAAAGAGAAAAAACAAATAAAATTAATTGTAGTGATGGTCATACAACTCTGTGAATATATTTTAGAATATTGAATTGTATGTTTTAAATAGCTGATTTTATATATGTGAATTATAATTCAATGAAATTGTAGCAAAAAAAGAAAAGAAAGAAAAAGGAAAAGAAATCTCCCCAGCTCTGATCATAAATTCTTTATACCAAATAAAAGTCTTTGCACCAGGAAAAAAAAAATTGGCTGCAAATAAGGTTATATTATAGTGCATTTAATTGCCCCCCCTTTTTAAAAATTTTTGTAGTTATAGATGGGCATAATACCTTTATTTTATTTATTTTATGTGGTTCTGAGGATCGAATCCAGTACCCCACACGTGCTAGGCAAGTGCTCTATCACTGAACCACAATCCCAGCCTTTACTGGTTCCCCTTTGGTGGAAAATATAGATCTTTTCCCATCTTTGGCTATGATAAATGGCTGTGCAATTAATAACCTCTTATGTAGGTTGGGCAAGTAAAGGTGGAAGTAGAATAACTTTCTAGAAAGTCATTTAAAAATATGTTGTGGCAGTAGGCCTGTGGGATAAAAGTGATTGGTAATTCACCTCTATTCTTTGTTTTTTTCTTTGTAGAAAATGGAGATGCCCGCCCTTGTGCTCTCAGCTCTTTGGGGTCGTCATATTAAAATGTATATTAAGTCAAGCGTCTGTTTTTTTGGCTCTGAAATTTTGATTTTCCCAGGCTTGTCGATGTCATATTATATAAAATGGCAGCAACTGTGCAGAGAATATTTATACCAGAAGATTGGCCTTCAAAGTTATTTCTAAGGGCTCAGTTTAAATTATAAATACAAAAATAAAAATATTTTAGGGATACATTTCCCTCATTGTGTCTAACAGATATAGATATATATGGTGCTTGTTTTTTTTATCATTGTAGGAAATCCTTTCATTATCAAAATAAATGGAAGCATACTCCATCTGTACCCTCTTCTTTTCTGACACATGATCATTCAGAGGAGTTTGTCCATTTGACCTCTGTTTTGTACCCTCAGACTCAGAGAGGGATGAACTAGTTATCAGTGTCCTTGCTGATACTCAAGTACTAAGTTCTGCCTTTGAATGTGCTTTGAGGGCATGAACCACATATTCTCCATTATTTGAATCTGTACTGCTAAGGACCTCAACTGCTAGTATATGTTTTTTGTAGAAAAGGGAAATAAATTTCTTTGCCTTCTATTTATAAGTTCAATTTTTTTCCTGCCATAACTATTCTATTTCATGTTTTTGAATCAGTTCTACAGCCTGGGTACCTTTCTTTCTCATTGTTAGAGTCATGACACTTGAGATAAAATCAATGTCCTTGACTTGTTGATTAAGTAGTTATTTGTTCAATAATTGTTGCTTTTCTCCCACATTTAGGACTCAGTTCTAGATGCTATAGTATATGTAGAAAAAAATATGTATATACAGAAGGCCTTAGTCTCAGGATACTTACTGTTTAGTTAGAGATAGAAGACCCACATGCTAAAAGAAAACCTGTAAGCCAAGTGGCCAGGGCAAGGCCATGCTGGCAGCGATGGGTCCAGTGAGGAGGTCACTGTATTAACTCTTGGGTGAAGGAGTCTGGGGATGACAGACGAATGCACAGAAAAGAGATGTGAACAGTGATAGGAAGAATGGCATGGCAGCCTTGAATTTCTCTCACACTCTCCCTTGCTGGTTCTGTCTTGGCAGTGCTCCACGGGAACCTTGGATTATATTTTACAGCGCTCCCAGGTGGCTCTGCAGAATATCCGTGATGACCTGGAGAATGGCGATGTCTCTTTGAAATCCTTTGAGCCTGCCATTTTGAAACAAGGAGAAGAAATTCACAATGAGGTGAGTAGAGTACTTTCAAGAACTGGGAAGGGTCTGAGATTCTACCCTCTTTGCAAGCTAACAAGTTGATCTGCCACAGTGTCATGCTGTATGAGACAGCAGTCTCTGAAGTCAAAGGTGAAGGACAGGTTATGACAACAATGGGAGTAGCAAGACTGTCAACATTTTTGTGCTAGTTCCTAGTCTTTGGGCAAAATCCGGTAAACTGGGTAGCTTCTAAACAACAGGCATTTATCTTCACAGTGTGGGAGTCCAAGATCAAGTACTGGCAGTTTTAGTGTCTGATGAGGGTATATTTCCTGGTACATAGATGGTCCCATCTCACTGTCTTCATGTGGTACAAACAAGCCCCCTTGATCATCTTTTGTAGGTGCACTAGATCCATTCATGAGGGCTCAGCCCTCCTGAACCTCCCCAAGGCCCATCTCTTTATACCATCATCTTGGGAGTTAGGATTTCAGTATAAGAATTTGAGGGGAACAGCAGCATTCAGACCACAGCATTCTCTAAGCCTCTTATTTCCATAGGGTGATGCAATGTGGGCCAGATAATATGTTTACTGGGAGGAGCTGCATTATAAGAGAGGACCCTTGAACTAAGGGAACCTGCCTTTTTCCTGGTGGGTAGTCAGCAGGCTTGTCCTTAGCTCCAGATGTAGATAGTGTCTCACTTTTCAAGTCTGTAAGCATACCTTCCCCTTGTTCTCATGGGAGGAGAAGCTATTGCTCTCTTCCAAGGCCCTTCACTGTACAAGCTCCTTGCAGTGAGTATCTGAAACACAGGACAGTCAGTCAGTGCCTTGCTCACAACACATGCAGAAGTACTAGTGACTGCTTTTCCTTTTATTTATGAAATTAGGTGCATTTCAGCAGTCTATGAGACCCTCAGGTCTTGATCGCATTCATTAATGTTTCACAAATTTACTATTCTTCCAATTTTTACTTTATCTTTGGCTCACGTATATTGTTAACTAGTAGTTTTCTTTAAGCCAACTCATTTGTTACAAAAATTATGTTCTTTAAAAAGGGGAAAATTTATATTGCTACTTTAGTGGAAACCCAGCATGACTAGTCAAAAAAGTAGCAGAGTAAGACGATCCAATGAAAAAAGAGTGATGATATTATATTCTAGTAAGTACCCTTGCCTGGAGAAGACTCTGAGGCTAAGGTCTCCTTTCTTCAGGAAAGAAAGGAGATAAGTGGCAATGGTTTCATGATTTCTTAAATTTTTAAAAAATTATTTAATTCCACCCTTCAATTAAGTGAATTTTATGATGGGTAAATTATGCCTTTAAAAAAAACTATCAATGGTTTGGGGTTGTAGCTCTGACGTAGAGCGCTCGCCTAACATGTGTGAGGTACTGGGTTCAATCCTCAGCACCATATAAAGCAAAATAAAGACACATGTCCACCTACAACTACAAAATAAATATTTAAAAAAAAACTGTCAAAAGAATTAACAAGTGGTAAAGAATTATTGAAGACTATTGTCAATCTGAGATTTTCTCTAATATAATCAGGATTGGAGAGAATTGGTAATATAAGTGTTTTCATTCATCCATTCAATAAATACTGACTGAGCATATGCCGGACATTCTTCTGGGATGTACTGGTAAAGAAAAAAGATACCAGTATAGGGCAATCACCATGAACAATAAACAATACATTGGTAAATGATGTTAGAAGTTGCTAAGTGCTACTGAAACAAACCAATCAACAGAGCAAGTTAAAGGGGACTGAGAGAACTAAGGGGCATCCCTGTTAAAATAGAATGTCCTTTGAGTAGCTACTTGAAGAAGGTGAGGGAGTAAGCTATGAAGATATCTAGATGTGTTAATCAGTTTTCCTTTGCTGTAACAAAATACCGAGAAAAACAACTTAAAGCAGGAAAGGTTTATTTTATATCATGGTTTCAGTCCATTGTCGCCTGGCTCCATTGCTTTGGGCCTAAAGCAAAGCAGAACATCATGGCAGGGTGTGGTCAAAGAAAGCTACTCACCTAATGGCAGCCAGGAAGCAGAGAGAGAAAGAGAAATAAAGGGGTTGGGATAAGACATAACCCTCCAGGGTATACCCCCGGTGACAAGCCTCCTCCAACTAGACCTGACTCCTGTTTCCACCACCTACCAGTAGCACCACCAACTGGGGACCAATTCTTTCAACACATGAGCCTCTGGGGGACATCTCAGATCCAAATGATCACCCTGGTGAAGAGCATTCCAGAGAGAACCTCCACTGCCAAGGCCATGGGTGAGGCAGAGCTTGGTGTTCGTGGAGTAGTGAGAGAGTGTGAGTGCAGGCAATGAGGCTTCCAGAAGGAGATGAGGTCACAGGTAGAGTGTCAAGAGACTGAGGAAGAGCAGATTGTCAAGGTCCTCGGAGGACCCTAGGATGGGGCTTTTCTTTTCACTGGAGGAAAGTTAGGAGTCATTGAAGGGATTGGAACAGAAGATAAACAGTGTCTGCACCCACACTGACATATATCTTTTTAATATCTTAAAAATTTTGTGAAACACTATCAAACTTTCCAGAACCAAAGGCGAAGAAGTTCTTCCTTCAAGGGGAATAGTAACCCCTTGCAATGGAAAGCTGACTTTCTTTTCTTAATTGTGCCTAATAAGGGTCCTACTTTCCCTACCATCAATCCTGGCTGGAGACATTGCTGATAGCTAGAATTGCTGAAAAGATAATCATTTATTGGGCTCGTGACCTCACTGAATTATATCTGGGAGCCAAATTATGTCTTTTTCCATTGTGTAAAAATTCTCATCTGGAAATTCAGTTATTTCCTTCTGTAAAGATCTCACAATTTTGGGAGTCAGATTAGCAGATCGGGTGCTGTCTTTAACGGGCATATAGGCTGTTCTGTTTTGCTCTCCTTTCCCATCTTCTCTGACTGTGATGTTTTGTTATCATCTGTGGGCAAAGAAAATCTACAAAATCACACTGTTTATCTCACAGTAGAATATAGTCATCTGAATCCATCTGCTTCAGAAAGTGACGGGCTGTTTTTGACATTGTATATGTCAGGGAGGGGGGGGGCACAGATGTAGCAGCAATCTTAGTTCCTTGAGACCAGCCTGGGATTAAATGGAGAGAAATCTTGAGTCTCAGTATCACGTGTGCCAGCGTTTGCCACCCCCACCCTCCATCTTCAATTCTTCAAGGTCAACTCCTTCCTTAAGAATCAATTCCATATGTCAGGATGCTTTGGCAGATAGTATTCTTTTGCCATACAGGTTGGCCTGGGATCGAGTACCCCCACGTCTTCTCTGTACTGTGTTCTGATGTTAAACAAAAGTGCCAATGTCCATAATAGTTACTCAGTTTCTTCTTATTTGCTTTCTTCTTTCTTCAAAGCCACAAACCTTTGCCGTACTAATAATAGGGTGAGAAGCCCATGATTTTAAATGCTATGTGCTTTCAGGCTGTCTGGCTTTAAGAGTGGCTTGTTTTCCTTGTCTAGGATGGTTTCTAACTTAGCAATTTGGGAAGTTTAGGCCCAGGAACTGAGTACCTTTTAGATTTTTTTTTCTACTTTAAGATGCTTGGGAAAGATTCATGTTCATGTATAAGCATAATCTCCCTCTGTGTTATTAAATTGTTTGTTCTCTTTCTTAAAAACAGTAAAATGTGGAATCAGTCTCTTCTAGTAAGTTTCTCCTGGGAGACTTCCTGTTTGGTGGGTTTGTTTGGCTCTTCTGTCCTTCTGATCAGACCTGCGTCTTCCTTATAGCTGTGGTGCTAGGGTCTGAATAGGGTACCTCTTTGTAGATTGCACCTTAGCATATCTCCCTGGCCTCGTTTCTTGCTCAGTGAAATAGCTTATTTTGGTTGTTACAGCGAGATATCAGCTCTAAGGGGCATGTTCACGTATCTCATGAGGCAGCTATGATCAATAGTCTGTACAAAGGTGGTAGAAGAAAAGCCGGTGGTATTTGCTCACCTGTAGGAGTGCGGGAGATTATTTCCAACTGTTTGGTGTTACAGCTAGCATCCTAGAACTAGGATTTTAGAGTCTTACAAGCTTTATTCCCCAAGTACCTGGTGACAGAGGTTCAGGCAGGTGATAGATCCTGTTTGTTTCTCTGGGTATTTCTGGGAGAAAAGCTTTTCTTGGTCGATCTCTTTTTTGACTAGTCCGTGGAGAAGGCAGGTACAGGTAAGAGGGTTACAGAGATGGTTTTCTGGGTCACAGCTGTGAACCTTAATCTACTGTGAACATGTTTTCATTTTTCTCTGGAGACCTAGAAGCCCCTCCAAGATTCTGCATGGTCTCCCGACCGTTAATCTTCTTCCTGATGCCTGCGGGCTTTAAGTTCCTCATATTGTAAGTGCTCAAAAGATTAGATAATAGGGACCCTTCATTAAGTGCATGTCAGAAATCAGGGAGTTTGGTTTCTAAGCATAAAGAAGACTGCACCTGGAAAGTTGTCTCCTCTTGTTCTTGTCTTCAGGGACCCCTATCACCACGGAGTGTTTCTGGGCCCCCAGTCAGTGTTTGCCCTCCTGACAACTTGTCTCTTGTTTCTGCTCTGTTAGCTGCAGGCCTCCTTGGGGGGACTGTACTCAGGAGGAGGGAGAAGACCCTGGCCCTGTCATGGTTAGAAACTTTCATGAGTCAGTCACTATGGTTAGTTTTGATTTTTTTTTTCTTAGTCCAAAGTAATAAGGCTTCCACTGAATTCTAAGTCCTGTGTTTCTAGTTTTGTGTAAAGTCCACCCTGCAGCTCTCCTTTCTATCCCCAAGTTTAGGGGGCAACTGGGATCAAACCCAGGGCCTCATCTATGCGAGGCAGCAACCCTGGCCCTAATCCATACTCCCACCATTTTCATAACTCAAACTCTGAATCAACTGGAAATATTTTTTGCTTCTTTACATGATTTTAAGAAGGAATAAAAAAAGCAATTACTCCTCTTGGCAGTGGGGGAACTGGTAAGAGTGGCATTCAATTAAAATCCTGTAAAAATTTTTTTTGCCCACAACATTGAAGTGAAAAAGTCAGGTCATGGTGTGGAATAAAATTCATGCCAATGGATTCGGTGTCCACAAAGATTGTATCTCGTGGGCAGCCCTTCAAATCGTGAGTAAAGCTCTGTTGGGAGTAGGTCCCCAGTGTTGAATTCTCTCATTGGCACCAGGGGAAGGGGCGGATCAGAGTTGACATCAATGTGGAAACTTCTCCTGCTCAGAAAATCTCATCAGATTATGAGACACTTGCCAGCGATCGGTTCTAGGACTTGTGCTCTTGTTGAGTTTGTATTCTTTGCTTCCAGCAAGGACCTGGCACTCAGTAGACAGTTCCTTATTAACCCAGCTAGTCCTCACCACAAACCTGTGCGGTTCTTATGTAATTATCCCTCCTCTGCGGATGGCATAGGTCATCTGTAGTGGAGCCCAGTTTTGAACTGACTCCAGAGCTCTCATTCTTAACCATGACAGGATCTGCCCCCAAAAACAGGGAGGTAGATGAGAGGAAGATGAAGGCACTATCCAGTCAAAGGGACAGGTCTTTTTCTTTGCTTTCCTGTCTAGTGACAGAGTGGCCAGATAGGCCCTTCTCTTTGCTTCTGAATTTTGATTTATTGAAATCCAGGTTCTAGTGAACCCTGATAGGCTAAATGACCTGATTATATGTGATAATGTGTTGGATTTCCTGGGATACCGTGGTTGCCAGGGTTTGTGTATTTTGCCCTCTTCGGTGGAAATAACCAGCCCAAAGGCTGGAAGGTCTTGTCAGCTCTCGGCAACACGGGGTTTGATGCATTGCTGACAGGCTGTTCTGATAGTGTGAACAAATTTCATGTGAAACTCTTTGAAAAGAGCTCATTTTTCCCCTTGTAATAAATATTGTTAAGCTTGTATCTTCGCTGAAGTTATCTTCGCTGAAGTTAAACTATGTTTATACTCGTTCTCCTTTCAAAGCACTCAAGTTCACTTCTGTTAACCACTGTCTTTCAATGCCACAGATTAGGTGTAGCAACTGTTGTCTTAATATTGTCTACATTCCTTTTTTGTTTTGTTTTGTTTAAACAGCTTTAACTGAAATCAGTTCTACATATCAAACAAACATTTAGTTAATGTAAACTAAAACCTTTTCATATTCCTGGGTGTTCTCAGGTTACTTACTGTGAGCCATTTTTACCATTGTCCAACCTTTACAAGTTGCTTTTGTTTGCTTCATGAAAGTTCAATGTGGATAAACAAACAAAAAAATTCTTTGTGGTAACAGGTGACAATTGTAATGGCTGGGCACCTGTGCATGGAATACAATCGCCATAGCAAAACCAGAGGATCCAGCACAGAACTGTGATTGCTGCACATTTCTTTAGAGGGTAGAGGTAAAAAGTTTTTAGACTAAATGGTGTTATACTTTGATGGTACAATTTGATTTTTAAGATGAAGATGGGTACTAGGAGACTTGGAACATAGATAGGAAATGATTGGTTAAGCTTCTGAAGCATTACTCAGCTTCTCATCTGTGTATGTTGGGGTTATTTCAGTTGCAAGGGAAAGAATGGTGAACCTGAATTGGCTTACATCTTCAGGAATGGCTTGATCAAGAGTCAGTTGGGGTCATCAGGACCTGGTTTTTAACTTTTCATCTTGTAGCTGTCTCTTTCAGTGTTGACTCCACTCTTCTTTTGAGGGCAGGAAGACTATTATAGAGTCTTCTTCCTGTATCCTCTGACAATCTTGTGACCCTTTCTGGTCATCAGAACATGTTACTGTTCTTCCTAAATCCAGTTTTGTGTCTAGAGAAATGGGATAGGCTGATTGTCTTATACTTGGGTTGTCACTTCTGCCCCTAGTGTTGTTACCAGAGCTCTACCTAGGTCACATGGACCGAGGCTGGGGAATGGATGGTGATGGATTACCAAGAGAATACCAAGTTTCTGCTAGATTAGTCGGAAGAATGCTAAGGGTAGCAAACAAGAAAAGTTCACTGTAGTGAGTTCATAAGAAGGGAAATAAATTATTGGTATCTTTGCCAATTTTTCCCTGTTGCCATTAGTCCTTACTGAGTTGACAAGTGACAATTTGAATAGCTTTGTAGGTTTTTTGTATCCCTCCATAGTTAATTTTACATTGTTTGGTTATCTGGGCTGAGATTATCACCAATTTCTACTAGCCCATAAGAAAGCTCTTTATTTAAATCTAAGAAACTTACAATTGATACTGCTAGTATGTGCCCTTGTCTTTATAAACATGTTTTAATGAGAATATTTTAAAAGTCCATTGACAACTAAAAAATATTTTTTTAAAAGAGAACATTTTGTTTTGATTATGTCTTTCCTGTACATAGTGCAGTTTGCTTATACTTTATGATCTCAGTATTTGTTGTTGATTGATTTAGTTTCCTCACTCTAAGTATCTGACTAATACACTTATTAGTATTAGTCAGCTACTAAGATCAATTATTTATTAGTCAGATACTAAGTATCTGACTATAAGTGTGATTGAAAACCCCTCCCTGGCCTGAGCAGGGCTGTCTTCCTTCGAGGACTTCAACTTTAAACTGCTCTTTTCTTGGCTTTGGACAAACACTCTGGAGATAACCAAGTTATATTGGGAATGGCTAGGCTGTGCTTTTCTCACATTTTCTCACCATATGGCTATTAAGTGACCAGAGGAAAATTGAGTGAGGAAGTCACTGCCCTTGTCTGTCCATCACAAGGACATTCGTAACTGCCACCTTCTCTTTCTGGTCCCCAGGTCGAGTTTGAGTGGCTGAGACAGTTCTGGTTTCAAGGCAGTCGATACAGAAAGTGCACTGACTGGTGGTGTGAACCCATGTCAAAGCTGGAGGGACTGTGGAAGAAGATGGAGAGTGTGGTAAGTAGCTGAGGTCCGGGGCCGCGTTTTCTTGAATTCTGTGTGTTCATATCCCGAGCTCTCTAATTTGCATAGGCAAGTGCATATTTAATCATTCCAAATTATTGACTTAGATTATTCTTGGTAAGATGATGGGACCAGCCAGGATTTTGTTCATACAACCTCAGCTCAGTTAATAAACAGACCTAGGGTATATTCTGCATTGAAGGCTCTGTGCCAGGGGTGTGCTGGGAAGCAGTGATGACAATCATATCTAAAGTTCATTTGCATTTTTAAGACACCAGGCACTATTCTAAGGGTTCTCCATGCACCAACTTTTAAAATTTTTCCAACGCTAGGTGGTGTCAAATTCTGTTATGAGCCTTACTTTATAGCAGTGAAAACCGAGGCTCAGAAAATTGCCTCTCAAGGTCCCTGGGTAAGTGGCAGAGCAAGACTGAAGCCCAGGCAGGCTGGCGCCAGAGCTGGTGCTCCTCACCACTGTGATCCAGGCATTTAACAAGGAGAGAGACATGAGTGGCATCAGGGGTTACATTAGCCAAAATGAAATTCTATAAAACAGTTTAAAAAACTAAAATCGCAGTCCAGACAAGGGAGTGTTAAATTCAGGCCACGGGAGCTAGGACTGTTTTGCAACTGCAGATGTGACTTTTGGGAACCTTGGATGGGGAGGAGAGGGATGGGCTAGGGCACTGGGAAGGAACATTAGGCTCTTGGAACTGTAGAAACAAGATCACAAATGAAGAACTGAGCAAGGAACACCAGGGGGAGAGTAAGAAATATCAGGAAGGCAAGTTGAAGCCCCTTAATTAAGTCTTCCTTGAAATAGTCGTAATAATAGCAGACACCTAGATGATGCTTGCTAAATATCAGACACTATCTACGCACTTTCTTTGTAGTTTATTTAACTTATATGACAACCCCATAAGGTAGGTATTATTTTTTCCCACTTTTACGAGTGAGGAGACTAAAGTCTTATGTAACTTTCTCAAGGCCCTGCAGTTAATAGGTGGGTGAGCTGGGATTTGAACTGAAGAAGGCTGACTCTGAGGTCCTTGTCCTTCACTGTCTTCACTGTTCTGCTCCAAACAGTTGAATTCGAAATGTAGTGGAAAAGTGATAAAAGCCTGCTAAATTCTGGAGAGAGTACCATTGCACGAAATTTGAAATGTGCCGAAAACAACAAACGAATCTGCAGAAATGGTAGCCATTGCTAATCCCTATTTTATGTTCTTAACTGCTTTATTGATGTATTATTGACATTAAAAAGTCTGTACATATTCAATGTATACAGCCTGATAAGTTTGGAGATAAATGTATACCCATGAAACTGTTGTCATAATCCATGCTATAAACTTATCCATCACCGCTAAGTTTCCTCCCACCTTCTTATTTGTTAGTATTGTGATAAGAACAATTAACAGAATCTATCCAAATCCCTATTTTATAATAATGAAAATGTTAAATCTCAGCCATGAAGGCCCCAGTATTAAAGATTGGGTCAGAATTAGGACCTCAAGTCTTTAAACCATGCCCTTTTTATGGAAGGGGAAGGGATGTTGTAATTATTCTTTTAGTGTATTAACAATATCACAAAAAATTATTTCTCCAAAGACCTGAATCAGTGCAAAACTGAGCATTGTAATACTGAGTTGGAGGTGATGAAAGGTCCTTACCTACATTTCCATAGTTAGTTCTGCTTCTAAATGAAGCCTGGCTAGAGGATGTGCTCTCTTTACGGGATGTATGCAACTTCAGTTCCAGGGAATTTCCTTTTTAAAACTCCCAATGTGTAACTTGGATTTCATCTATTTACATATGAATTTAAAATATCTTTACCTGGGTTGGAGTTGTAACTCGGTGGAGAGGGCTTACCTAGCACAAGTGAGACACTGGGTCTGATTGATAGATAAATAGATAAATAAATAAACAAACAAACAAATAAATAAATAAAGGTTGTGTGTCTGTCTACAACTAAAATAAAAAAATAAAAATAAAAAAAAATCTTTACCTGCTAAACCTTAATTCTAAGACATCAGCTTGACTTTGAAGTTGTAATTTGTAAATGTTAAGAATGAGAAAATAAGAAAGGAACTCATTGATTTTGTAAAAAAGTAACTTTATAGCTTATTTTTGTTTTTAAAAGTCTTTGATCATACGAGAGATGTTCTCTATAAATTCATTTAAAAGATACATGTGTGTGTAAAAATATATATATACATACAGAGGAGATACACACACACACACACACACGTATGTATTTGGTGTTGGTGACATATTAGAGAAACTATCTTCTATTTATTTTACAGCTCTCATGTAAAAAATACCAAAAGAAATAGCAACCCTGGGAATTTTCCAGAGCTAGTTTCCTTTCGGTTGGTGTGGCATTCCTAAGTGTGCTGTAGGAAATCAATGGCCTGGTGCCTCTTCTCTGGAAGCCTCAGGGTGATCATTATCAGCAGAGTGAAGGTTTGGGCCAACATAAAAGGGATAGTCCTTCTAAATTAAATTTAAGCACTGCTTCAAGCCTTTCAAAATGACTTTTAACAAATTCATAATAATTTATTTTTGCTATTGGAAGAGACAGAAGAGAATAATCATTGGAAAGGTCTAGGGCTCTGTGGCTCTTTTAGTGCACTGCCATCTGGTACTTGTTGTACGGGGTGGAACTGGCCCTAGCTGGTTAGATTCCTACTCTGTATCAGCCCAGCTCCTTTTTTTTAAGTTGCAAACAGTAGGGGGCAATGTTGAGCTGCCATTTTGAGGCCCCAAGATGCTAGCCTTTCAGGAAAATGCATACAAATGTACCATTAACTGTCAAGAATTATCCCTGTTGCTTCAAGTTAGCTGTAATCTTCAAGATTCCATAACACAGGAAATCAGTTGTGGGTTAACAAATTCAACAGCAATTTAACATAAAAAGTGCAGTGTTTGGTGCACATTTGGATCCTATAGAATTAGACTTAATCTAAACTGCATTTCTGAATGTACCAACTTTGCTTCCAGGGAATATACTACTCAAAATTATTATCATTTTAGACAAATGATTCTTTGTTATCTTTATGCTTTTTTTTGAATTGTAAAATCCATGTGTGTGTTGCGGAAAAATTTCTTTAATCAATGCATTTTGTCTGTTCTGCAACATAACATCGATCTCTTTTGGCGAGAAAATAAAATAAAAAACCTCAGGCAATGTGTGCTTTACTTTTCCCCTTTTGCTTATGAGTAAAGCAACCTTTGACGGCCCTTGTATCAGGGAAGAGACTTATGTTGTAATTTCTCTCTGTCTTTGTATTCTTTCCACCCCCCCCCCCCCGCTTTGTGGTTGGGAGGTGTAGTCTCAGGAAGGATAGAGAAGAATGGAAAATGAGCTTTGAAATAGCTTTTCTTCCATTAATGGTAATTGCTTCACATGTCATAACCAGTCACATATTTCAAAAAGTTTAGTCAGCTGTCTCTAACACTCCCCTGGCCTCTACTTCCCATTCCCTGTCCCAGCAAGCACCATTTTTATCGCACTGTTTATTCATGCCATTTCTCTCCCGTAGGATAGTTTTACCCTGTGCATGCTCTTGTGATGTAAATGTTAAACCTTACATTTGAATGACATTCTGATAAAATATCACTTTCCCTGAATATTACCTCATGAATTTATGAGCCATTAAGCCCAACGCTACGTAACCCTTCCTTACAACCCAGGAATTCAGCCTAGCCTTTTCCCCCATCTTTGTGCCCTATTCAAGAAGTGTTAGAACACTGTCATGCTATTCAAATATTTGTATTTTATTTTATTTTTGAACCACCCTACTACCTCCCACCCAAGATTATTGCATTATGAGGAGTCTCTTCAGGATAAGAGAGAGTTACCATTTGAAAGAAACTGTATAAGCTTTGCTTTCTGGGTAAAGAGGCATATGAAAAGCTGAAATCTCCTGTGAGGTGAGGAAGTCTTGCTGTGGCCAGAGATTCAATGGATAGGCCATTTGTCTCTCAGGGTCTGGTATCGCTCTTTGCAAAACTGACATTTATTTTACCTATAAAAATGTTTTAACACTATCAAATTCACAGTGACACTGAAAAGAATGCTAGGTGTGAAATCCTCTAAATTGATGACATTTATTCATTTCCTTTTGACCTTAAAAAAAAAAGAAAAAGAAAAAGAAAAACCAAAATAAAACCTATTTGCTTTAATCCAGTGGAAATATTCTAGAATAGTTTCCAGAGTAAACATTTTCAAAAGTACAGATGATTTATATCCTGGAGAGAAATTTCTTCATGCGTTTTTTCATTGCTTTCCCTTTTTGAAGAGAAAGTAGATCCTGATCATTTTGAATTGTTTCGAATCCCATTTCCTGTCCTGACAGTTCCTTGTGTTGGAATTGTGGCACATTT
The DNA here is from genome assembly GCF_021218885.2 of Marmota monax. Taxonomy (NCBI): domain Eukaryota; kingdom Metazoa; phylum Chordata; class Mammalia; order Rodentia; family Sciuridae; genus Marmota; species Marmota monax. Next base: position 7,738,352 of record NW_026695224.1, read on the forward strand.
CTATGGCGGTTGGCCTTAATAACCTTTATTGACTTCAGTGGGCAGGAGCCAAGACTGGATTATTTTAATGTATCCGTTTTGAAACTGTGTAAAACACAACATATAATTATGTTAGGTAAGCTATAGGCTACATTTAATTCCACCCATTTATGTTAAAATTTGGCACAGGAGAGCAGAGAGATGTGGAAAATGAGTAGGTGTTTTATTTAATAATGTAACCAGTTTCTTGTTGTTAAAGTTTTAAGAGAGACTTAAGAATGTAAAGGTTGTCCCTGACAAGGTATTTATAATACTTTAATTTCAAGATGAGTCCTGCCTCTTTCCTTGTCATTTTAGCCTGTGTAAATCATCTTGGGGAGCCTTCTTTTGCCAAACGGATGTGGATGGCCTCAGTGTAGGTTATACTGTTGTAGGAAGTGATGGAGCTGGTTTGGGGAACAGTTAATGAAGCAGCGATTTAGATTAGATTCTTATAACTGAATATTGGAACAAGGCTGCTTTTTCACATACTGAAAAATATACTGAGCTTATTGCTATTTACTATTGTGTAATAATAGTTCAGTTAGCTAAATTTATTTTAAACCTTCTTCTAGATTAAAGATTTTGGGAAGTATGAGGAAAAAAGTGATAAAATATAAGTATTAACTGTTGGTTCATGTGAATGGTAGAATCAGTTTATATAATATATTATGTTTCTATGTTATATATGTGTATATTTTTCCTTCCCATTAATATACTAAGTTACATGTGCTAACATAATCCTATCTTCCATATTTCAGGGTTAGCATTTCTGATTTAGAAACAGAACATATTATGATAATTTACGCTCTGGTGTGAGATGTCTGGTGGTTTAAAACTAAGATTTAAATTCCCTTCTCCATTTTCTGATGGGGACAATTCTGAGTGGCTCAAGATATTGTTCAGATTCGAGGCAGGTTAAACAGTTACAAGCACCCAATAATTCAAATTCTGGAACACTATGTTTTGGGAACTTTATGTTTAGATTTGGAAATTTGGAAATAAAGAAAAGTCACTTTCAGCCATAATAGCTTGAAATCTTTGGCTTGCATTTTTGGGTATCCTGAATGTGTTCACTGGAGGTTGGTTCTTTCCATTCTCCCTACTCACCCACCCACTCCAATTCCCCAACCCTATATTGTTGTATTAAAAGTAAAATATCTTGGGGATAGATTTCAGCATGTAATTAAGCAATTAATTTTTAGAAAGTTTTGCTAAACTTCTTTGATTGCCTTCTGAATTTCAGATTTTTCCATTTTCCTTCCTTAGTTGCTACAGATTTAATAGTGAATTTTTAAACATGTTGTGCATTCTGTCTTTTTGTGAGGGGGGAATTACAATTCCAAAAGAATTCAGGCATAAGCCTCAAAAACAGTATGTGTATGGAAAGCACAAAGGACTGTGTTTATGATTCTCTTTGAAGTGTTTTTGCAACTGGATAAGGAAAATTTTAGAAACTGTCTGATAGTGTTCAGGGTAAATACTTAAACCCCTTTAGAGAATTTCACACACAGATACTGTGCAGCAGAAAAAAGGGATACTTATGTTTCTTAAAGCTGCTACAGCCTACAGCTTTGTACTTAAAGACAGAGGTGTTGAATAGAATTCTACTGAGGATACATCCGGTGACAATATCTCCAAGAACATCAGAGCAAACCAGTGGGTAGGACTTTCTGTTTTTAACCCTTACAAGAGCTGTGTGAGTTGCGCTTTATTGGTACCCAGTATTAGGATGTGCCGGGGACATCCCAGGAATGTTAAGAGGATCTTTCTGCTGCCTCTGTACTGCACACAACAGGAACAAGACTAAAATCGCTGAAGATGATGAGACAGAGTGACAGGGGTTAGGCAACGCCAAGTGAAAACCTTGCTATCCCTTTTAACTCTTGTTAGTACTTGGAAAGAAAAAGCGAATCCACAAACACAATTTCGATTTCAGCCTTGATTTCCTAGGGTTTAGTTAAATTGTGCCAATCTTCATTAAATACACACGGGCACACACACACACCCCTGTACATTTTATGTGTTCTACATATTAAAAAGAAATAGGTGAATTCTCTTGTTTTAAAACTACTCTAAAATTCAAATTGATTTAAAAGGTGTGCAGAGCCTCCTACTTTCCCCTGGGTGCTCTTGCGGCCTTGGCTGCTGGAATTTATTTTGGGTTGCTTTGACAAACAGGCCATCCTAGCATTTAGATGTGAATTCAAGAACTCTGGTGCCAGATTGGGGTGTCAGAAACTTCCATTTTTCCTGTGAAGGATACAGCAGAAAATGAAAATACGCCTTCTTTTCTTTTCTCTAGCTTTTTTTGTTTTGTTGTTGTTGTTGTTTTTAAGAGCGGGTAGGAGGGGTGATTAAATGTAGCCGTAGTCTGCAATACATTTGCAATATCCTAGAAAATCTCAGTCCAGAAGAATGAAGTAATGTTAAAAAAAAAAACAGCAGACCTGCAGTTTTAAAAGGGAAGCAAGATTTCCAATGGACGCTGTGCCATTTATTTGAAGTATTATCCATATTTTAGGCTCTCTTTCCCCCGAGTTGGCAAATGAATGGTCCCTGAAACTATTCCTTTATGAAAAATATTATGATGATGATCACATGAGAAGATTGCTACAGTATAAATGACATGTGCAAGGTGTCACCAGCGGTGATGTTAGGAGGAAGTAGGAATCGTCCTCAATGTGGGAGGCTTCCTTACTTTTGAGTCTCTATTAGGATTGCCTCCCTTCCGTCTCCTCATTTTCCTGCCTCTGTAACTGGGGTTCAGTTCAGGACACTTTGGATCACACTGTTATTCTTGGTATATTTCTGTCCACTGTGGGTTAAATACTTTGGGAGGTGGGGCTGGGAATTTTTCCATATTTTGCAAAAAATGTCTCTATGGAGAAATGTGCTTCAAGTGCCAAAAAACAGGCTTACCAAAGAGCTCTGGGAACACATTAAGTTGGCTCTTCCGTACATTAAGGGTAACATAACCATCATCCTGCTCTCTCCTCATTGACTTCTGTAAAATAATTACCCTTTATTTTCAATCAAAGGAAATAATGGTATGTTGCTTTTTTCTATATTCTTAAAAGTCTCTCAGGTCATTTTTTTTTTTTCTTTTCCCTGTGGTGCTGGGGATTGATTCCAGGGTCTTGCAGACGCTCAGCAAATGCTCTACCACTGAGCTAGGTCCCTGCCCTTTTTAAAAAATTTTGTGACAGGGTTTCACTGAATTGTCTAGGCTGGCCTCAGGCTTGTGATCTTCTTGCCTCAGCCTCCAGAGTAGCTGGGATTACAGGTGTGCACCAGTACACCCCGTTTGTAGATATTTTTAATTCTATCTCTTCCTAATAAGTCAGTTATGATTTACTTTCTTCGCATTTTCCCTACACAATCTCAGCCCATCTTTAACCACCCATGACAGTCTCACTTGTAACATTTCCTTGATGTGTATAAAAATCTCAGGTAATTTCCTGCTTGTTTTCAATTGATAAGATTGCCTTCAAATAAAAATCTGGAATATTAGGTTTATATCAGAATCAAGCTCCAGTGTTTTGGGCATACCTGCTTTGGTTTTAAAGACTTGGAGCTGGTTGTAGCTTGATAATGTATAACCCTATCACTTAAATATTATTAATTTAAATGGGAAATTATGAAGTACCCAGAATTATGTATCAGATGTTGTTTAACAGATGTTGGGGGACTAGGAGATTTTATAAATGTCATAAACTTTTCATGCATTTAACAGTGAATTTTTTAAAGGATGGGAATGGTGAGCTATGCCAATGCATATAATAAATTAATATTTTCTTGGTTCTGAAGTCTCAAATCCTGGGACACCTGAATATTAGATAGGAATGATGGGCTCTATCCAGCCATCCAGTAATAGGTATCTCAAGTTTAGCATGTCTAAAATCAAACTCTTAATTCCCTGTAATCTCCTGCTCTTTCCCCCAGTTTCTCATAGTTCATTACCTTGAACCATACTAATCTTCTCTGTATCATTTCAAGTTTAGTTTGTGTGCTAGAGGAGGAGGGTCGAGGGGGGAGGGATGTGAGTGGGAAAGGGGAGTGGGAAAGAAGGGTGAAGTGGATCAAACTAGGTTATACGTGTGTAGGAATAGATCACGCTGAGTTCAACCTTTGTGTATAGCCCAAATGTGCCAATTAAAAAATAAAATTAATAGAAGGAGAACCATTGGAGTAGAAGAAGGGGATCAGGGAGAGGGAAGGTTAATGGGATAATACTGGGGACTGAAATGGAGCAAATTATGTTATGTGCATTTACGAATATGCCAAAATGCATCCCACAATTGTGTGTAACTATAATACAATAATTTTTAAAAAAAAGAAAAACAAATTGAACCATCCAGTTGCCCTGCTGACCCTCAGAATCCTCTTGGTTTATCAGTCAATCCAGTCAGTTCTATTTTCAAAATATACTCATGGTCTGACTCCTCCCGCTCCCCGCCCGCAGTCAGATCCTTTAAAATACATGGCGGCTCATTTCACTCCTGTGGTCTAAACCTACCACCATATTCAGATATCCCCCTTCCTCGCAATGGCCAGTGTCCTGCAGGGTCCGTCCACTCACTCCTCTCCATTATTTCCTCCCCTCCTCCACAGGCCACCTCACTGGGCTTAGAAAGTATCTAGGCCAGTATGTTTGCATTTGCTTTTGCTTCTTTCTGGAATATTCTTCTCTTATTTGCTTGACTCATTCTCTTGCTTCATTCAGGTATCTTTGTCCATGTCCCTTCTTAGAGGAGAGTTCTCTGGCCAGGCTCCCTGTCCTGGGGAGCTCCGCCTTCTTGCCCACACCACTCTCTCTGCCTGCCATTGGACATGCATTTGTTTCTTGTCCGTCTGAACCTGGTGCCATCCGTGAGGGCAGGAGGGACATTGTTTGCTTTAGTCACTATGATTTCGTGACTGGGGCACTGTAGTTGCTCAGGACATGTTTGTTAAAGGAAGATTTGATGCGGGTTTGTGCTCAGGTCCTGCTTTTACCTCCCACCCCTGTTGGTCACTGTGGCCTCTAATAATTCTTGTGTACATTTTCCTAAAATATTACCTCCTGCGCAACAGGAATATTTTTGTGGTAATTTTATTTTTAAATAAACATAGGCCTCACTACGATACCACCAAACATCTTCAACTTCTTTTACAAAAATAATAATATGGAGGGCACAGAGGCATGTCCTGTTTTATGCCTTTGGCATTTCTACCTAAGCAGATTGAGTCAGTGGCGAACAACTTATATAAACATGGGAGATTTTTTTTTTTTTTAAATGAGAGGAGTAAGGAAGTTATTAGTTTCCCAGAGTAACCATGTGGCTCAAACGTGGAGGCATGACACCTTGTCTCATTGGTTGGCCTCCTTCGTATTTTAGATTTCCCTACTCTTAAAAAAGTAATCGAGGTAAATTGACTCAAAATTAAATGATGTCTCTAATCAAGCCTGAACTTTTTTGTTCTTAATTTACAAAATTATATAGAGAAAGTGGCAGGTACTGGACAGGTTTTGGGCACAGAACTCGGGAAGTCCCCAAGGAGTAAACTGACTTCCGCTAGACAGGCTGGAAACTGATTAAAATATTTATCATCCTTTGGGTATGCAATAGCTTTTGATGATGGAAGGCATATTAATATTCATCTTCGCTGCTTGTCTACACTTCAGACAGATCCCAGGAAAGGTGGTTCAAATGACCAGTTTTCTTTCCTCACCAGGAGCCCTTGAGCCCCAGTGCAGCTTGGAACCAAGAAATGCCTTGTGATGTGATGCAGTGTCTCCTCTGGGGGTTGGGGATGGGGGAATCCAAACCAGGAGGGACCTTTGGACTGGAAAGCTTTAAAGGATTAGTGCTTTCTCACAGGAAGTCTTTTGCTAGAACAAAGGAAAAAGTTGGTCCGTAATTTTATAAGCAGGAGAACTACTGTTGCTATCTGAGTGTGGGAAGCAGACTTGGCTCTTAGTGAAGTGGGGGGATCGAAGCCTTATAAAAGATTTTGATGTGAATTTCACTGGAGGCTGACCCCACCCCCAACACTTTGTTGAGGAAGAAGGAAAAAAATCAGTTTTGTTTGCAGCTGATGCTGAGGTCGCCTGGCTGGCTGTTGGGGTGCTCTGTTTTCCTTTCAGCTCCAGGCGAAGTCTGCATATGGTGTCCACATAGCCAAGCAAAAGTAGCACTGGGTGGCCTGCTGGGGTTCTTAGGATCTGTCTTTTTAATTATTTTTCCTTTAATGGGAGAAAGAATCTGGCTCTCTTAGTTATGTTAATTAAGCAGTGTTGCTTTCTCTCTAGGTTGGAATAGCCTTGATTACATTTGGGGGTGCTAATATGAGCTTGAAGAAACTTGCCCTTTTTATTGATTGATCTGAAAAACCTGGAAATTGAAGAGCAGATCTCATAAACAGGCCAATATGTTAAGACCTTTAGTTTCCATCTTTCAAATCTGAGAATTCAGCATCTCTCCCTTTTTACATTTTAGTTTTTATTACTCTCTGCTCCTCAGATATTTTCCTGAAAGAGAACTTGAAAATTGGACAATAATTATGTTTGAAATCTATTTGAATTAAGTGACATCTGAAGAGAAATGTTCTCTCTTCATCCAAGTCATTTAATCGTACACCTATTCCACGTGGTGCAGATAAGTGTGAAGTTATTCAAAGAGCCGGGACTTACATCTTCCAGGCTGATAAGGCACAAGGCGGTAAGTAATTCAGAGGAAGAAAAATCAAAAGAGAAAAGGAGATTCTGACAGAGGCCTTTGGGGATATGAGGAATTTTGATAGGTGGAGATGGGTGGAAGAGATTTCAAGGTGGCAGAAGCAGAGACACTGTAGTGGGCAAACACAAGATCAGCTCACAAACTTGATTAGACTGCATGGAGTTTGGTTTGTGTGAGTCCAGTAGTGAGAGATGAGGAAGATTGGGAAGGACCATTTTCTTTGTTTCTTCTTTTCTGCATTTCTTTGCAAGGGATAGGACTTTTACCCCTTAATGACTGCTTTCCTATCAAAGTCTTGGAAGCAGAATTCTACACGTGTACAAATAAAAATAAAATGAAGGCTATTTTTTTATTATCTTGCATTTGCAAAGGTTTTACTCGGGAACCAAGTCAAATCCTATTATTTGTCCTAATTTCAAGACCTATCTGCATCCTGAGGATAGCAAATGAGAATACATTACATTTTCAGAATGGGAATTACAAATGAGCTTAGGTATTTTTTCTACCGAGATTTTTTTTCCTCATAAATTTGATACCAGACTAATAATTTGGGGCCTTGAGAGGCAGGTCTTCTCGTGTGTGAACCACTTCAGAAATTCTCTTCCTTGTGTAGAGACGCTAGCTGTATTTCCTTTTACCTTCACTATTGGAATTGTGGTTTGGAGGAAATGACATGTCCCCTGCGTCTTATCCAGGTGATAGTCTTGAGGACTCAGTACTTGCATAGCACTATTTTGAAATACAGCTGAAGTGTTATTAATGAGTTGTTTAATTTGGTTCCAGACAGCAGGTGTGGTGATTTTATTTCCACTGCTGAAATAGAGTGGTTTCTTTCCCACGCATATCTCCTCATTCTTTGGCCAAGAGTGTCACATTGGTGGTTGTGCACTGTGTTGTCCTTTATTTGCCATTGAACTTCCATGTGTCAGTCACACCAATTAAAAGACTGAGTAAATGCTGAGAATGTAGATGGTGGTGCGTGTTTGAGTTCTTCTACTTTTATTTGTAGATTCTGCCAGACCCTCACTTTCACCCTCCCTGTGATGCTGTGATTTCCAGTGACTGGTTTTATTACTTCTGAGGTACAAGGTGTTAATTCTTAAGTGAATAATAACCCTGTTTTTTCTTTAGATTTGGATTTTTGAAAGATTTCCTTTACTTTGATTCTGTCTAGAAATCTAAGGACTTGGGGTTACTTTAGAGGACCCCATTCTCCTTGTATAGTAGTGAGATAGAGAAATGATATTATGGGGGCATTGTGTCATTTCCCCAGACAGGTTTATGATAGTCATCCTACAATGGCACTTTCCTTAGAAAACAAATGGGCTTGGTGCATTTTAGAGTGGCTTCTTCTTTGCTGGGCATGGTGGTGTATGCCTGTAGTCCCAGTGGCTCTGGAGGCTGAGGTAGGAGGATTGAGAGTTCAAAGCCAGCCTCAACAACTTAGGGAGGCCCTGAGGAACTTAGTGAGATCCTGTCTCTAAATAAAATACAAAAAAAGGGCGTGAGGATGGGGCTCAGTGGTTCAGCACTCCTGGGTTCAATCTCAGATACCAAAAATAAATAAATAAGATATCTGTTTCTCATATTGCCAGAGAAATAGGTAACAGAGATGTGGTCATATAAGCATTGTTTAATTTCTTCCAAGGCCAGGAATGTTTATTTGGTGCTTTTTTTTGGGGGGGGGGGGGTGTGCAGGGTAGTGGTATTGCCCTGGTAGGGCCCAAATGCTAGGCACTGACAGACTGAAGCCCACTTTCATGGAATCATGGCATGTCAGTGTTGGAAGGGCCAGAGAGATGGTCATCGTCTCCTCTTCCTTTTTGGAAAGAAGATCTCAGAAGGGAGTAGAGACTTATCTCACTTCTCTGAGGGTCCAGAGCCAGATAATGGTGGCCATGCAACCCAGATTCCCTGTTCCCAGGTCTGGATTCCCCCCAGTCCCTGCCTGTCCCAGGCTGTGCCTTTTCTGATGTATTTACCTACTCTTACCTGTAGCAAAATATGACAAGGGGAAGTTTTTTCCTGGAACTTTTTTTTTTTTTTACTCCATGTTTGATTCTAGCATATCAAAATTAGGCTGTTGAGGTAGGAACGTGGTTTTACTCTCTCGGCATCCATTCCTCCTTGTAGATCTGTTTTCTTCTCTGGAGGCAGGGGAGGAGCATTGTCTTAGCATGGCTACTACCTGAGCCTGCGACCTGAGCAAGGTCTTTCAGATGAACACAAGACTACTTACACAGGCACGTGGTGCAAAGTTCAAGAGGTATAAAAACATTCACAGTGAAAAGTGGCTTTCTTCCCCTCTGTCCTCTGGACATCCATTTTCCTTCCTCAGATGCTAGCACTATTCCCAGTTTTTTCCTATACCTTTCCAGAGATATTCAATATAGTAATAAGCATGTATGTATTTGATCATCTGAATAATATATCTTGCAATGTCCCTATATTTGTATATTGTTTAAATTACTACATATCTTTTCATTGTATGGTCTCATAATTCATTTAATCAGACTCCTACGCCCTCAAGTTTCCTGTCTTACAAATTATGTAATGTATATCCTAATATATAACCAAAAATTTCAAATAAAGTATAATAAATTTTCAAGTTTTATAAATGATGTAATGACTATTATAAGATATAATTAAAAATTTTTACACTTGAGATCTGTAGCAATACTTAGGAGTTGAATTATTGGATCATAAGGTATATGTATTTTTTACTTTGAGAGAGATGGTCATATCTCCCTCCCTAGAGTTTCTAGTGGAGTGTGTGTGTGTGTGTGTGTGTGTGTGTGTTTAGAGTTTGTATGACATGGCAACATAGTGCCTGTTTTCCCATATCCTCACCACTACAGCATATTACCCGACCTTTTGACTTCTTTGCAAATGTGCTTGGTGAAACTCGCTGTGCCTTGTGCACTTGTATTCTTTCTGTTCGTTCCTATTTGGAGATGAAGAAACTGAGGCTCAGAGTCGTTAACTGATTCCCAGTTCCTAGAACTAGTGAGTGACAGAGCTGGGGTTTGCAGTTAGTTAGGCAGAGGCCACTGCTGTTCTACGCAGGATACTGGTGTCAGCCAAAGTGTCATTCTGTCGCTGTGACCCGAGAATCTGGATAGATCCAGAGGTTCTTGCACGGACCACTCTTACAGCCCTGACTGGTGAAGGTGGGAAGGCTGCTCTCCCACCGTGGAATTGTGTGCCAGGTCGGCTGGATGAGTCCAGGTGATGAGTGCAGTTAGCGTGACGCCCGCTGATGGCATTATGTGGTGGGATTGCGTTCCATACAGGATGTAGGTGGCCCCTTTCCCTGCAGAGTCTGTGGGCTCTGTGCTGTGACTATTTTCATCAGTGGAAAGGGAAGGGAGGGCTCCCCGCCCCTGGAAACATGGCATGCTGCCTGATTTTCTGTTTAAAGTTATGTTCCTGCTGGAGTCTGTTCAGGTCTGAGCTTCAGTTGTCGCGTTCTGATATGATGAGGCTCCTTGGCCTCTCCTGTTCACCGTCGTTCTTCCTCCATCTGTCAGTCTTCATTAGGGTCATTGAAACACTGACTCACTCCCTGTTCTGGGCCTTTTCCTGGCTAGAGAGTGCAGATTGAAGCCTCTACCCTGCTGCACTGTTCCTCGGTAAGAGGTCATTTTGAGAAGACACTGGGAGAGTAGAGGTGATTGGAATATGATTGGAATTATGTTTTCTAGTAAAGGCAAGGATGATAAAAGACCTCAGCAAGGGTGGAGTGTTTTCCTTTGAGCCTTCAATAAACCAGATCATAGGCTCCAATGTGGGGAGCCCTTTCAGGACCACATCTCTTGCTGTGTTGCTACTCAGGTTCTGTGGTTGCTATGAGACCATGGATTCAGTCATCAAGTCATTTCAGTGTGAGCCCCCAAGACCCTTGAAGTGGTCAACTTCACTAGTCTTGAGTTAAAAGATTCAGCTCTCAAGTGGGTCAAACTGCAACATTTAGCTGACAGTCACGTGGGGAGTCTACGGGTTCCTCATCTGTAAGGAGATTGTTGTGCGAGTTGCCTGAGGTAATGCAGGTAGTGCTTGGCACATTGCTTGGCGTGTTTTGGGCTCTGTTGTTTTAAGCCTGACCTCTTCTTTCATTCTTCCGTCGATTTATCTGATGCCCCTTCCTTTTCACCTGAGTTCCTATTCCTCCCTTAGACTCTCAACTTATGGGTATGAATGCATACAAACTATGTTTTCTATTCAGGTTTCTGTTCAGAAGTCATTCCTATCTTTTTATCCTGATTTGTTTTTTTTCCCCGGAACAAGAGTGATAATAATCCATCAGAAATGATGTCTTACATGAGTTCTGCCTTCCCACATAGGCTAGAAGCAACCTGAGGGCAGGAAGGTTGTCTTATGTTTCACTGTGTTCTCTGTTCCTGATACAAAGTAATAGCACAACGATTGAATAAGAACCAAGAAGAACAAGTAGTGTCTGGGTGCAGGCTTGGTCTGGTGGGCCTTTTTATCTTTGTGGTGCTTTGAGTGTGAATGTGATATTTGTTGAATGGACTGCTGTCCATCAGTCCCTTCTTCTTGTAGTTCTTTTTTTTTTTTTTTTTTTGCCCAGGGGCACTGCGGATTGAACCCTGGGATGCTATACCACTGTACTACAGATTCAGCCTTTTTATTCCAAGAAAGGGTCTTCCTCAGTTTTAGAGGCTGGTCTCTAACTTGGAATCATCCTGCCTCAGCCTCCCAAATCACTGAGATTATAGGCATGAACCAACCACCAAGCCCAGACCTTCTTCTTGGTTTAATCCACTTGTCAAACTCCCTTATTTAAAAATACTCAACTGTAGAAATCATCTTTTCAATCCTCTCTGGAATGTAATTCCTCTGCATTAGAGGTATTCAGTGTTAGGCTATATGTTAGAGACCCCTGTACGACTTTTTAAAGACCCAAGTGGCATCTTTAGGCATTTGAGTTCAGCTATACCTCTTGATCTTGGCTCTATATTTGAATCACTGAAAAAAAAATCTTAAAAAAAAAAACCCAAACCAAAAAACAAACCCAAAAAACTCATCATTTAGGTGTTGCCTCCAAAGATACTGATTCAACTCGTCTAAACCATGGCTCCCAGACGATTTTAATGTTTTGTCAAGCTGCAGGACATTTAAATAGTCTCAGAAGTTGAGAACTACCATTCAACAGCAACCCAACATCTCTCCGCGTTAGATATGATTGGATGAACATGTGAACCAATTAGCAATGAACAGGAAGGCCTTCTCACTTTAAGCCAACACAACTTAAGTTTCTGCTACCTTTCCTTAATTCTCTGGGGACTCAGGAAGGAAAACGTGTATTCATAGTTCTTACAGAGGTTAGAAGACAATGTTAGAAATGAAGGTATAAACAGAACCATGTGAGCTTGGAAGAGAGTTGGAGCTGTAGAATTCCAGTAGGCTTCATAGTCAGTGGGGACTTCTGAGTTGATTCTTAGAATGAGAAGAATTTTCATAGGCAGAGATGGAGGAGGGAAGAGTGGATGCTTCTGGGGAAGGAATAGCTGGCATAGTGGGAGAAACAGGAAAATGCAGCCTGTATTCCAAGAATCTTGGTCATCAGTCTTTTCCATAAAACAGGATGGTGTGTAGCCGTCTTCCTTAACATTACCCTGTGCCTGTCTAACCTGGAAGCCATGCAGAATCCTGGTTTCAGAAGTATCATTTAGATGCCATTTGCTTCTTCTTCCTTTTGTATTGATGCCCAGACTGACCCGCTAGCTTGAAGGGACCAGCAGGTCTTCTGGCCTAGAGTAGGTTGGTCCCCTTGGCCTAAGTACAGGAATCTTCATGCTGAACTGAGTTGGCTTTCTTGGTGAGAAGTGATTTGTTGTGCTGATTAGAATGTAAACACTTTCTAAAGTTGAGTTTTGTCTCTCATGTGAGGTTTATTATGGCCCTCTGTGTTTATAAACATGTCTTGAACTTGAAGAAGAAATGTGGAAACGTTTGAGCCCCAGGAGCATGTCCATTTGTTTTGAGTATGGGCTGAAATTAAGATACCTTAGCCCTGTCCCTGAGAGTCCTGTATCCCTCCTCCTTCTACCAGTAGCCCTGGATGCTGCCTGGGTTGCCATTCCCTAATCATTCTCTTCTTCTAACTGAGTCAGTAATGTTGAAGTATAATTCATATTCAGCTGACATCTAGAAGGATCAAAAATTCAGGTAGTATTTTAGTTTATCCAAAAAACAATTATTAGATTTTTTAAAAAAGATTTTATGTGTTAAGCATTATAGAACACAAAGTCACTACCCCCATGGAGCTCACATACACGCCAAGGAAACAGATATCCCATAAATGGCACATGGCATGGGATGTCAAATGAGAGGGAGAAACAGAATGTTACGTGAGAGTCCCAGAGAGTACATGTCAGATTGAGAAAGTGGGGAGGACTTCCTGGAAGAGGTAGTGAGTGCCTTTCAGTTGTGCCTTGAAGGGTAAATTGAATTTTAACAGGCAGAGATTTGGGGGCCCATTGAGTCAGTGCAAATAGTGGGTGCAGGGGCAGGGCTCTGTAATATAGTGGGGCGTGTTTGCTAAACAGGACACAGTGCCTTGTGATGGTGCTGCAGGACCTCGCTGGGGGTTGGTGGGGGCGGTTGGAAAGGAAGAGGCAGGTGCCCAGTCACAAGGGAATAAGTGGAGTTGGGAGTAATGGGGGCAACTGCTGAAGAGCATTTCAATGACATGCTTAGAAATTGGGCCTTTCTCTTGGAGACAGTGGTGTGAGTTGGATTCAAAGATAGGAAAGGGGTCCATTCATGTCCATTCTGGGCATTTACAACCAGTTACAGAATAGAGGGTAGCTAGGGAAGAGAATCTGCAGCAGGAAGACCCGGGGCAAAATTTTCATTGTGAAATAATGAGGACAGTAATAGAGAGAACAAAGAGAAGAAATGAATTCAGAGTTTTGTTTTGTTTTTGGTTATTTTGTGATACTGGGGATTGAATTCTGATTGCTCTACTGCTGAGCTAAATCCCAAGCCCCCCGCTCCCTTTTAAACTTTGAAATGGTCTACTAAGTTGCTGAGGCTTGCCTCAAACTTGCAATCCCCCTGCCTCAGCCTCCTGAGCCTCCAGGATTACAGACACACGCCACTGTGGTGCACTGTTTTGCTTTTAAGCAGATGCATAAAACTTCACCATCAATTAGATGACAGAGATGGTAGATAAGGAAGAGTCACAGGCAGTTTTACACTATTCTTTTTTACTCCTCATTGTTAGCGGAATGCTGATTCCATTTACCAAGCTGAGGAACATAGGTGAGGAGGAAGTTCAAGGGCATATGAGATTGAGGATCAAGGAGAGCATAAAAGAAAAATCCTACTCTTGAACTTGGTGGAGACCTCAGAGCCAAGTGTAGATTGGGGGTTTGAGACACGTCTGACGCGGACGTTCCTTATGTGCCTGTCAAGCCAAGCATGCTCCCTCACATGTTAACTCATGACGAAGGCACCTTACGCCTGGCAGCCATCTACACAGAGACGGTAGCTGAAGTGATTGGAGTGAGAAAATGGGTGGGGTAAGGAACCACAAGGCTGAGCACAGGATGATCTAGGGTAAAGGACAAGTTTGGGGCAGCCAGTGAAATGCCCTGAGATGTCAGGTAGATAGATTGGAAGAAAACCAGGAGGAGGAGAATCAGGGAGATTACTAATGCCAAATGCTGCAGAGAAGTCAAGGAGGAGCCTACTGTTGCATTCAGCATGGGAAGGGTTTGGGTTGAAAGATTAGGCCAGAAGGACAAGGTGGGGAAAGATGGGTGAGCATGTAGACATATTTTTTGTGATCTGATGTGAGGGGAAGCTTCTCAGAGCAGTTCCATCTGCCAGCGACGTTTTTAGGTCATCATGAGGTACACATTTTAGCCAGATAGGGTGCTTCAGCTAGCCTTATTCTAAGTTCCTCCAGAAATCACCTTGTGGAAATTTCCCTTGCCTACCAACTGACCAAACAAAGGCTGACCTAAAGCCTTAAACATTTTAATTTGCAAAACCATTGTTGTATTAAATCACAAATGGGAGGCAATTTAGCAATGCATCTCCAAAATTGTCTGGGCTCCTGGCTGTGGCTTTGCAATTTATGTTGAAAACTAACATTGAACTGTGTGGCATAAAAACAGATTGTTGATTTTGTGATTAATTTGGTCTCCAAGGCCAAGGAAACTGTTAATACTGTATATCAGTTATAAAGTTGTGGTAGTATTTGTGGAGCAAAATGAAAAATCAATATCATAACTACAGGATAGCTCTCTTTAAAATCCAAGGTGTGTTTTGTTGCAAATTGCAAGGAAGAAACTGACCCCCAAAGGGACAAACATGCCTTCATTTTTTTTTTTTTACACAAGTGTGTATCTAGGGTGCAAAAGCAGAGGAAAATGGTTGGGTATTATTACAGTGTAGCTGGGGGACAGCTAGGAGAAGGATCAAATTGTTGCGATTTAGAGTAAAACCTCGCTTCCAGTTATGTGTGTCCTAAGGCTGCACAGTCAGAAGCCAGGATACCTGGGTCGTGCTTTACCCTCTGCTAATCACATGCTGGTGTCAGACACCACTTTTCCCCTCCCTGATGTGTTTGTGGTTTCCTGTGTTAGTACTTCAGAGAGACACTGACATTCTTGAGTGAAAAAGGAGTGTCTTCCATTAGCATCATTATGAATAAGACACCCAAGGCTTTGTTTTTGTTTTCCATTCCTGGAGGTGGGTAAATAGACTTTTTTATGAAGCCTGCACAGTGAGAGCCAGATGTAGAGGAATCCTTTCTTGTTTTGCCTTTTGTTTTGGCAAAAAATGAATGATCCCTGTTTTCCATGGCAAAAGAATCATCCTCAACAGACTGCTCTAAATGCAGCAGCCTTAAGGGTAGAACCTTTTATTGATGGGGTGTTGAGAGGCTGGACCCAATCCCTTCCCGGGTTCCGGTTCCCTTTGGTCCTCGGTGGTGCTCAGATGAGGAACGGGTGTCTCTGCATAGAGGCAAAGATTCATTCTGTGATCCCAACTGCCATTTTCTCAAGTAGTATTGGAATTAATTATGATCCATGATCCAGGTGAAATTTCCCACCAGCTTCTTAGCTTAGTACATTATCCTTATAGGTCAGGCCTCACGTCATGGTCAAAAGAGGATGCAGCTTTGAGAAAGGAGTGTCAGTGGAAAAACTGAGATCTCTTTCCAGAGAAAGTTGCCCACACGGCCCTTTTAAACTGCTTCTGTTCCCTGTGCCTTCTAATTATTTGAGTGCTACAATTTGGGGTAGGTTGTTTTGGGTGTATGGGTAAAGGTGGTGATTTGTTTTCTTTCTTCCCAAGTCTCTTCTGCTTCTCCTCTTTCATCTGAAGCAATGAATTGTGTGGTCTTTTATAATATAGAGATTAGTGCAGCCATTTTTAGTCAATTTTTGTTATCTCCCCTAGGAGCTGACTCTTTACAAAAGAAACACTCCTGTCTTGTCAGAATGACAGTGATTACTCCAGAGTTTGGATCATCTCCAGCAAGCTTTGTTCCCTGAAAAACGAACTTGATTTGATGAATACAAGTTTGGTGTATTTGATGAGTCAGAGGGCAGGGAAATGTCCTTGTCTCTGCTGAGTCTCTTACAGTCAGACACATTGAACATCAGGGATAAAATAAACCTTAATCTCCGAAGGAAAAACCCCGGAGCATGAAACTGTTCCCACTAGAAATGCTGTAAATCTTGCAAACCATGTAGGTTTTTTTTTGTTTGGGGCAACATCAAAGCCCAGTGATTTTAGAGATTAAAGTGTGTTTGACAAGCAAAACTTTCCCTGCGCCCTGTTCTTTACGAGATTTGGCTTGTCTCTTGCCTGTGTCTCACCTCGGCATGACTTCCTCTCTTCCTGGGAAGTAGGAAGCCTCACCTCCTGGCATGTGGAGTGGGCTGCCGTGGATGGCTCATAGAAAGCTGGTGTAGGCCCCGGCTGAAGCCCCTCAGCCTTCCAGCGCTCTCCTGCCCCGTGGAAGACAATGCTGTCCTATGGTCACTTCCCAGGGACCCTCTTATTCGTGGAAGGGTTTCAGAGCCTTTTGCTGACTCTAGGAGGATCAAATAACAGGAAGACAGTGGCTTCCCTCAGCTTGCACAAAAGACTCCATCTTTTACCTTAGAATTTCTGTCTCTTTTTAAACTGTCTTCTGTGATATCTCAGAAGAAAAGATAATTTTTTTTTCTTTTTTAGGGTTTGTTTTTGTCTGTTTCTGTGTTTGGGCTGTCTCATGGCTTTCCCTTTTGTTAGGTTGAAAATAAATGACAGTATTTTTGTGCAAATAAAGAAAACGACTTTCCATATAAATGATCATTTAACACAGTAAACTTTCCTGCATTAATATCCTTCTTGGAAAATGCAATCACATTTTGATTTTTAGGAAAAAAAATTTTTTTTTTAATGGAACTGTGATCTCTCAAGTCAAACATCCCTGCCTCCTGCCAAGTCCCTCTTACACTGTCCCCTTTGGCTGCTTCTCAGGGTGGTCAGATAGCGAGTGGAGGACAGATTGGGAAGGCAAACAGCTTTAAGGGCAAACCCCGCGGCGTAAAATCTCATTACTGGAAAAGAGCTTTGTGTTTAAGGATAGGTGTTCCCAAGAGGAAGGATGGCAATGGTGAATGGTTAAGGGACTCACTAAAATATCTTAAATCGTCTCCGTTAAACATGTAGCATCCTTAGAGGTCAGACAGAGCTGAAACTTGAACAGCTGTACAACAAGCATCTGAGATTGTTTTTAATTGTGTCCCCTTTCTCTAACAGCAGTAATTCTTGTTTATATTGTCAAGAACCTTTCCACTGAGCACAAGCACACCATACTTGAAGGTCAAATGCTTAACCCTTCTGCATGGTTACAATGAAAATGGACCCTTTTGTTTTCATTAATGTATACCCCAGCCACGTATGCAGGGAGAATGGGGGCCCCCCGCGTTCACCAGGCTGAAGTAACTTATTGTAAAAGAGCCACAAAGAGAGCATATTTTTTGGTCCCATACAACAGTTGTTTAGCCTTTGCCTTGTGCACCCAACCACAAAACAGTATGCTCCTTTATCAATAGGCAGAATTTTGGGTGCCATTTTGTTCCTTTGACCTGTGTTACATTTTACTGACCCGACCAAATTGCTTAAAAATTTCCCCTTTCTGCTGTCAATGTTGAAAGCTGCTTAATGTCTCTGAAGTGATCTCCCCCCTTCCCTTTTAACACTTCACATTCCTGTTTACCACAGCACCTGTTACTGTAGTGAACCATGAAATCACAAATGTTATGCAGCCCTTATTGACCCATAATACTTTATTAAATATAAATAGAGTATGCTCCCGCCTCTGGGGTGGTGCATAGAGGTAGACAGGCAGATGCGCATATGTCCATAGAGACACATGTATTGATTTGTGGGGGCCAATCAGCAAAGCAGGTTGGTGGATTGGTTTGTTTGTCAGGCAAGAAATATTTCTTTTTCTCCTCCTGAAGAGTTAACCAAAACTCAAGGGGCCCGTTCAGCAAACATTAAATATGAGCCTCAAACATGAAGGCTTCTTTGTTACTGAAACAAAAATACCGCAGCAGGTGGTAGACTCGAACACAGGAGGGAGGAGGAGGCTCAGTTGTTGCCCATTTTTCTAATCCTTTCAGAATACCCATTGTCCAAACCCCGAAGTTAAAGTGTCCCTGCTCAGTCTCATGGAGACAATTTTAGCGTGAAAGGGCTGTGCCCATCGCTGGTTTTCTACTGGTTTAATCTTTGGGTATGGAATGTATAACCACCAAACAAGGCAGGAGAGGCAATTATCTCTCTGAGATGAGCCAATAATATCTGCTCATCAAAGCATAAAACTGTGGCAAGTTAAAGTTAAGTAGGAATTTGTGCCAACAGGGGTAGGAGTTTGCAGATTTGAGACTGTTATTATTCAAGGCAGAAATGTGGCTTTTGTTGTCCTTGGGGGCTCTCAAAGCCACTTGCAGTAACCACATTAGCTGTCTAAAGTGCAGGTTAAATCCCACACAGCCCATGCCTATTTCTATCAAGGTGCTTTGCCGGGGAGATAGCTTTTGAAAGGGATTAATAATTGAAATTAGAATAATTGTTTTCCCCCTAAAAATGAATGGAATGTAATTTATAACTCTAGACCTCAGAACACCCTAAATGGGAGGCAGTAAAAGATGAGCTAAAGGGCAAAGGCAGGCTACCAGACAAATTCCTATTGCTGCTCTTGATGAAGGGTACCAAATATCCCATTCAAGTGCCAAGTCCTTCTGTGTTCTCATTGAGCTATCCATAATTGTTTCTTTTATTCCACATCACAGTTGGGATGATTGAAGAAAATGAATGCAGTGTCATGATTGTTTTCTTTTATAAATTCATGAGAACTTGGGAGTTGAAAATCTTCCTAAAAACTTCAGACACAAATTCTAATATGTTGACAGCTGTTCCCTAAATCATGTTTTCACACTAATTGCTCCTGCAAACACCAGATATTCTTTCCTTACCAGAAAGAAGCTTCTGTTTCTGTTGCTTAAACCATGTCAGTCCAGTGACCACTTGCTGTCCGAGGCACTAAATATATATACAGAACGGCATCTGCCAAACTTGAGGACTTCGTAACCTTCTAGAGAATACTAGCAGCGTTCCCATCTGACACTCGTGCTCTTTGAATGTATGATACTCAAAAATGTGAGAAAGAGTAAAAGAAATCCTAAGTTGTTTTATCCTTTTCAGCCTTGACTTGGGACATTGCTACAAAGAATCTGGAGTTGTTCTTTGCAGAAATATAGCTTGGTAAATCTGAGGCTCAATAATCGATTGGTGTCTTTTTCCATTTAAAAAATGATGCTGGTCTCTGCGATCTCAGGTCTTTGCCTCTGTCTGTGTGTCCAGTCAGGGAGGGAGTCACTCCTTCTATTAGCACAGTCTTTCTGCACCTAGGTTAGTTACTAGACCATTATCAAGAGATTAGTCAGTTTTGCAAATTATCCCAGTTTCGACACTGGCAGCTGAGGTCCTGGGTCACTTACTGAACACTCAGAGCCTTAGTTTCTTCACTTGTGAAATGAGTTTCCTGAGGCTCCAATCCACCTAGTCAGGTTGTTGGAAGGATTAAATGAGATGCTGTGTGCCTACTTCACAGAAAGAGCTTCCTATTTTATAAGTCAGTACATGGTTTAGTGGGTAAGAAAGTGAACTCTGCTACCAGCCTGCCTGGTTTGAATCTTTTATTATTATTATTATTATTTTATTTTATTTTTTAGTTAAGAATGGACACAATATCTTTATTTTATCTGGTATTAAGGATCAAACCCAGTGTCTCATGCCAGGCGAGCGCTCTACCTCTGAGCCACAACTCCAGCCCCCTGGGTTTGAATCTTAACCCCCACTCACTCCTCACCAACTGTGTGATCTGAGGCAAGTGACATAATATCTTTGTACCTTGACATTCTTATCTATAAATTGGAATAGTATATAACCTTTTTCACTGAATTGTTATGATAATTTAAATTAGGATTGCATAAAAGTGATTAGGGTGGGGCTCGGCACATGGTAAATGTCAAATAATCAATAGTCATTGTTATAATTGTTTCTGTAGCTACTATGATGTGTTTTTATTTTCGTAACTACTATTAATGCTTTAATGATAGGCACATAAATTGATAATTTCAGGTTTCTGAATTCCTACTTGAGAACCATACCATAAAATTATACAAATGGGTGTACGTGTGTTTGTGTGTGTGTCCCCATCCCTGTCCATCTTCTCCTGGTAAATATATGTCACTTAGTGACCCTGCCTTCAGTGGTCTTCAGTCAGGGATTGCCTTAGTCATAAGTGGATGTTGTCCAAGGACTAGTGCTATGGCTCTGCCCATGTGGTCTTCTCTGGAACATCTTTCCTTACCAGGTTGCCACTTCATTTAGAGTTTTAATGTCACATTGTCAGTAGCATGAACCACTTCATTATAGTGAGACATAACTTTGATTTCCAGAATCTTAAGGAAAAAATAGCATAATTAAGGGTGGGTGGGTTTACATGGTGACATTTATTCTTAGAGGCATACATGTTAGTTTTCATTGTCTCAAAATGGAAATAATGTGTTTTTTTTTTTTTGTTTGTTTGTTTGTTATTGGGGATTGAAACCATGGGTTCTTTACCACAGAGCTACATCCTCAGTTCTTGTTGTTATTTTTTTTTATTTTGAGATAGGGTCTTGCTAAGGTTGGCCTTGAACTTGTGATCCTCCTGCCTCAGCCTCCTGAGTCACTGGGATTCCAGGCATGCACCACCACACCCAGGAATCAAAATCAATTGTGAGAGCTTAATAGAATTGAACATTTATTTTATGTGTCATTCTTCACCCTGTGTATGTAATTTATTTCCCTACCTAGATTGTGAACTCCTAATGACCAGTTATTGTGACCTTGTAGATGTCCACAAAATAGCAGAGACTCAAGTAGCATTAATTTATTATGTGGAAATTTGCCTTGAGTACATGTGCTCAGTACAAAGTGTGCTAGGTCGGGACTCATGACACCTGATTTCTAGTCTTACCTCAACTCCTTTACTAACTTTGATATTCATTGAGTTATTTAAATTAGCTAGTCCTCAATTTCCTTTTCCATAAAAATGTGGCTAATAGTACTTGCTTTACTTCACTCATAGTTTTTATGAGGATCAAATAAGATAATGTTCACAAAAACACTTTGCAAAGTGTAAGTTTACATACATATTAGCTCCAGGCATAGGAATCTGATGCCTGAGTTAGATGTGGCTCTATTGCTTATTAATGAAATAAAATTTGGCAAATTACTTAACCTTTCTGAGTCCCATTTTTTTTTAAATCCGCAAAATGGAATTAAATAAGAAGTTCATCTCATGGAGTTATTATTAGGATCCAATGATGATGGTCATGTGAGGGGCACCTGGTGTGTATAATGTGCTCAGTAATGTTAGCTGCTATATCATTATTACCATCATTATCCAGAAAGCATTCAGGGTAAGAGATATCAGCTTATCTGTTAGAGATGCACTGTTAATGTTGAACAGGACAAGAGGGAGAAATAAAGAACGGCTTTGCCAATATAAAAGTGAAGACTGATTTTAGAAGCTCTAATGTGGCTCAAAGTGGCCAGCACTCTAGGTTTATTCTACATCTCAGTAGCAGAGTTCTAGGGGAAATAAGCAGCCCACACGTATTGGCTAGTTATCATGTGTCAGGTCCTTCTCTAAGGATCTTCTGTGTGAAAAATGAATCCTGTCAACCCTCTGAAGGAGGTACTATAAATATCCTCATTTTACAGATGAAGAAACTGAGGTCTGGGGAGAATAAGTAACTGATCCAGGGCCAACTTGGCCACTAAGTCAGTTGGCCATCCAGAACCTTATCCTCAAAGATAAGGAGGACTCCTGACTCACCAAACACAACCTTTTCTTCATTACAGCCAAGAGCTGAGAAACCCACTCATCAGCTTTGCTTATGTTTACATTCTGTACAGTGTAGATTCCAGCTCAGATGAATTGATGTTAAAAGTGCAGAATCCCATGTGCACATGTAATATTCCCCCAAATCTTTAATTTCTAGGAATACATTTCTCTCAAGCTCCAAACCCCTGTCTGTTGCAAATTCCATAGGTACTTCCAAGTGCACATCTCGAAAACCAAACTCTTGCCTTGTAGCTTCGGGGAGGAATTTATTTTCTGTGCCTCACTTTCCTCATTTCAAAATCAAGATGTCTCTTACATGATGTTGCCTGGATTAAATGGGACAATGTTAAGGGAATGCTTGTTGGCTTGGAAGACCGGAAGCATTAAGTAAATGTAGCTCATGTTCTTATTGCAACTTAGAACCAGTTCTCTAAGCCTGGGTGCAAGAGTAAGGTCTCTGCTGGGCCTTCTGGCTTTACTCTCCTGAGCTGTTAAAATTTCTACTTGGGCTTTGGTTTGGATGTTACTGAAAGAAGCAGAGAGTAGAAGGGGGGCAGATATATACAAAGGAGTGAATTATAACAAAGAGTCTTTCTGCTTCAGTTCTTGTGTAGAAAACATATGTTCAGTGATGCAGGCAGCAGTTGGGTTAAAGACACACTGTAGGGCTGCAGACAAAAGGCCCGGCTCTTCCTGCATTCACAATGTTTCCCAACATATTCACTTGTCTCACTTGTTAGGGACTGAGCTGTCAGCTGGATCCTCTTGCAAGTGTGATTTCTTTTTCCCGTTCCCTTTCAAAGGCCTCCCTCCACCCCCTCTCCTCCAATGTTTTACACTTCATATAATCCAGTGTGCACGGCAGACCACTTCAGTCTTTGTGCTACTGATGTTTGGGGGAAGGAGGGAGCTGATTTGATGGAGATCTTGGATAACTTTTCACTTGCCCAAGGATTGGAAGGTGCTAAGCTACTCTTAGGCCAAACATCATCAGTGGCCCAATTATTTAGTGCTTGGTGTAGTTAGCCATTGCTTCATCTTCAATTAACAGTTAAGCCAGTGAACAGATGAGTGCAGATTCTGAGATGTGGTTCTGGAAATTAAGTGTGCGTGTGCATGTGCGTGCGTGTGTGTATGTGTGTGTGTGTATGTGTTGGTTGGGTTGGGAGAGTTCTTGTTTTTATTTATAAAATGAAAAGGCAAAGATAAGACAAGGGGTGCTTAAAACAGCTGGAGCAAAGTCATCTGTCATTCTAGTTCATTATATGAAATATGTAGGTATGTCCAGCAGAATTCTAGATCCAGATAGTATTGCTATGTACCACGGCTGAAGATTGAAACTTTTAATGTATTTTTTATTGAAGGTTTTACAGCTCTGCTGGGTTTATTTCCATTGGTGATATTTTAGAATGATACCTTTATATATGACTTTTTACCAAGTATACATATATCTAATTTAAATTATTATGTATTGTCCATTAGAGCTACTGTCACAGTAACAGTAAACTAGAGATTTACAGAATTAGCATGCTACCACTTCTGCGGCTGACGCATATCTGCAAAATGGGAATTATATTATCATCATACTTTATAGAGCATACCATAATTAAACAAAAACAGTTTCATAGAATATAGCCAAGAGAACACTTTGCTTGTCTTTGCAGAGGTCTTGGGTTGGGTCTTCACTGACCTATTATTGAGTCAGTTTCAGTGCTGTTGTCTTTCTTTTTTCCCCAAGAGCCTCGCTCATGCTTTCTGTTTCCTGATACTGTTTATATTAGTGGAGTGGCTCATTCTGGAAAGCACCAGCATATTCCAAAGAGGGAGAGGCAGTAGGGAGGCAGAGAATTTCCCATTGGCCTGAAGCTCTGAATGGATTGTTAGTTCATTTCAGCAGAGGAGGCAATTACAGTCCTGCTGATGAACACGCAGCCAAGTGGAATTTCCCATATATGGAGTCTTCTGCTGGGAGAATAATTGCAACACCTCCAAATCCACAGACAAAAGATACTGTATAAATATTTTGTAATGGAAAGTAGCAACAAAGTCATCCCCATCAACACGTGTCAGAGCTGACAAAGGAAGCCTCTGAGGGTGTCATAATTTTTAATGCTGTCATTTGAAATTCTTGAAAGGAAGACATTGAAGAAATGTGTATATATAGAAGTCACTAGAAGCCGCAAGGATTTGAGGAGCAGGTAAAGCTAAGGAACTGCAAGTCGGGGTAGAACTACACTAAAGGTGACACCTTCTTACCTTGCCTGTAAGTGTCACCAGCCAACAGCACAACAACTGGAAAATAACTATATTCTTTCCCACATCCAGGGGATTCATTTCCCAGAGTTATGGGAAAGCAGTAAGGGTTACAAAAGTATATTTGTGAGACTTCCCCCCATTGTGGAAGTTCTCTTGTGTTTTTAAAGGAAGCTAATGCTTTAAAAGCTAGCATGATTCCTGGGTAAGAATAATGATGGGGTGTCTTTCCCTCTCCACAAATCAACTTTATTCTATAGACTGCACATAACAGTGATGGAGAGTCAACTCGACTGAAACCAACGAATCTATTAGGCTATTTGGAAAACAGAGGGGAAAAAAAGAACAATGATTTTGTAAACTCCAGAAAGGTTAAAAAAAAAAAGTTTGTGGGGGAGTCCTCAGTAAATATGCAGAGACTAGAAATCAAGCCCCATTTCCTATCATAAGAAGCCCGTTGTTTCAGCCACAGTAGTTAATGTACTGTATGTGAAAGATTTAAGACTAGTTGGAAAGCTTTGCTTCTGTTTTATTAGGCTGCTATTGAAAAGCCAACAGCATAACTTTGACTAGGTGCTCTGAGATTTCTTAATGGGCTGTCAGGGGCAAGACACCAGGGCTGTGCTATACTAGCTCTTTCCTGTACATTAAAACAACAGGGGCCAAGCGATCACATACAGAAGTATGAATTACTTGATGCTTTCTCTGTTCCATATGGCCAGCCATGTCTTTGGCAATTAATCATGTACAAAATCAGTCGAGTGCTCTCTGAAGCATTGAAGTCAACATTTCGTTGTACCTGTGCCAGTGAGGGCAGTGGGGTTGCAGTGTAAAATAGCAGGATGAGGGGCTGCTGGCGCCATGGCCCAAGCAGCTGGCTTCTATAAACAACACATTTTCTCCCCCTTCTTCACCCTTTTCCCCCCTTTTCTTTCTTTCTTTACTATTATTTTTCTTTTCCTTGACAAACACGTGGACTATTTTTTCACCTTCATCGGAAACACCAATGTTGCCAGTTGAAGCTCTGAGGTCTGGCTGTGTACACTGCCCTGGTGTTCCGGGCTAAATGTGTGGAGGCAGACCATCTTTCCCTCCAGCAGCCTGAACATTCCAGTGGTCATCCACACCGCTGTCCCCAAGACTGCCTGCAGTGCCTGGCAGGCTGCTGTGGCTCCCTGGCTCGCAGGGATACAGGATGAGGTGCAGGGATTTCTCTACTAGTAGGAGGAAAAACATGGTAGAAACCATGTACCAAAAAAAAATCAGAATTAAGTTATCGTTCAAAAGTCATGGATGCAGTGTTTAAGGTTTTTTTAAACAATCAATATCTTTATTTTGGTGATATTCCCAATTTTTTAGGTAGTAATAGTAATTTCTAACATTTATCAAGTATTTCGTATATGACCATCATTGGGCTATGTGCTTTATGTGGATTATCTCATTTAATCTTCACAACAGTTTTAGAAACTAGTTGCTGTTATTTACTTACATTCCTCTACAAATGAGTAAACTAATCAAAGACACATTTTTTTCCTCCTGAATTCTTTTCCCTCAGACATTCTCGATTACTCTCAGCTAACTCTCCTAGTGCACTAGTCCATGATGGAAAAATGCTGAATATGCCTTACTGGTATGTTTTGGAGGACCCCCATCTGGTGAACTCTGCTGAGACATTCATTCACTGAAGTGGGTCTTTGAGATGAGCAGAACCAAGTGTGTCTTAGGTGGGAATAAAAGGCTCCTTTGTCTGCAGCCTCTCGGAGAGGTCTGCTTTTGAGCCTCCCTTTCAAGGCAGCCCACTTATCGCTTTCCTTGGGAGCAGGCTCCAGGGGTGGGGGAGGGAGGGGGTCGAGGACAGCAGCCTCAAGTAGTCCAGTAGACAGGCACCCAGCGGTGACTTGGTGTTATCTCTTCACCGAGGTCATCCAGGATGTGTTTTCTCAAAATCAGGAAACAGGGGAAAGAAAGTTTTAACACTGTGTAAACATTGGCACCCCCAAAACCTCCTGCTCCTGGAGAGGGAGATAACGTAGGCAAAAGAGTTGCAAGGGATGTTTATTTGTTCTGCAGGCCATGGATCCAAGCATGCTGGAAATCTTTGGTGGTGCCCAGTCCAGTTTAGAAAATGTGAAGGCATCACTCAGCATTGAGCCACAGAGGCCTCACAAAAGAGCCATCTTAAACTGACAATCAGTAAATGAAGGAAGACCTGAGATCGACCTTTCTTTGATGGGACTAAGGCTATCTCAGTGGGTTCTGTGCCTTTCTTCTTAGAAAAAAAAAAAGAAAAAGAAGAGGAAAGAAAAAAAGGGGGAGGGGGAAAGGAAAGAAGAAAAAAATAAAGTGCTCCTGGACTTTTGAAGAGGGGAGCCCTGGTTGGGTTTTGACAGCCTGTGGCAGCATTGATGTGAGGAAATAGCTTTCCCAGCTGATAACATCTTAAACCAAGTTTCTTCACAAGTTGAACCCTAGCCCTCATTATCAGTCAGAGCATATCTTTGTAATTTGTGTGTGCAGAGGGGAAATACAACCTTAACATGAGACAGCTATGTATATGAAGAGTGTCAGGAGTGGCCTTTTTCCCATAATGACAGTATTACTTCCTTGCTGGTGGTGAAGGTGAAGATAGAAGGTGAGAAAGGTATGCACTTCTGGGGTCCTGGCATCGATAGGCCTTCTGAAATTGCAAAAATGGTAGCAGAAAATTCTTTTTTTTGTTTATTTGTCTGTTTGTTTTAATAAACTAAACAGAGGAACTACTAGCCATGTTTGTGAAATGTCATTCCGTTTCTGTGCATTTGCTCCAAGTTCTGTGATGTGTAAGAAAGATTAAACCTGAGTTTGGGAGTTAAAGGCCTAACAGAAGCTGTTACTCCATGTCAGAGAGGACCCCAAAGAATTAAAGACGTAAATAGAATTATTAGTAAAGAGTGCACGTGCAGTTCTCCTTTGAGATCTCAGAGTGATTCCTCTCTAAAAACCCTCTGTGAAAAACTTCTGCATGATGTTGTAGAACTGGGGAACCCTGAAAGTTACTGAATGTACCAATATATCCAGCAACAATTAGCTGGATTGCTCTGTTTAAATTCAGAATTGGGAGAATTTTTTTTTTTTTTTAAGAAAAATGTGAAACTTAAGCCTAAAGTTTAGTGGACCTTAGAGTTTTGGTTTTTCTTTACCTCAATATTTCTGTCTCTCTGACTCTTTGGTTGTAGATTTTTTTGCTTTGGTGTTGTGCATCAAATTTTGAGCCAAGAGAAACTAAAGACCCTGGGGAATTCTCAAGGGTCCTTAGTATGCTGTGTGTTGCCAGAGCCCAAAATAGTTTTCTCTATTTGAAATGGAGAAAGGTAGACTTCTTTCTTTGGCTTATTAGGAAGATATTAAATATGATCATAGTATAGCAAAACTATATTTTTTAGAAATATCTCTCCAAATGATTATTGGCTTAAGTAGTTTTCTAGTAAAGGTGCATGTTTATTTTTCTTGATTCTTTCCCCTTTTTTGCATAAAAATGGTTTTTACAATATCTTTCCTATAATTACCTTCAGGAATACTTTGAATCAAATCAAGGCTTATTTCAGTTAATATTTTTGACTTGAATAGTATTCTTTGCTTGATCCTTTGCCTTATTCCCCAGTCCTGCCCTGGTATGTCATTTGTCTTCATTTATTCACAAACATCATCAGGAGTCTACTTTGATGGCATGTGGCCATACTAGGTGCCTTGGAATGGTCATGGACCCTGTCCGTTCTAGGAGGGCTCACAGTCCAGAGGAGCAGACATCTGGATGAGTACCTTAGTGCAGTGGAGCGCCAGGTGGTGTATGAGATGCTTGGAGGCGCAGAAAACACGTGATCAGCTCTACTTAATTTGGTACATGGATTAGGCTCACTGTAGACTTTACAAGGGAAATGTTTTTTTGAAGAATGAGTAGGAACTGTAGATTAAACAAGGGTGTGATAAATGTAGAGTATAGAACAGCCGTGTGTTTTATGGAATAGAAGAATAACTCTTGGCAGGAGATAAAATTTGAGAGGTAAGCAGGACTTGTATCAAGACTTTTTGATTTTTTTTGTTTGTGTTATGCCAGGCTAAAGAATTTAAGGCAGCGGAGCACAACAGACACTAGTATGGCAATTTGTAAATCAATGGATGTGTAACTGATGTGAATCTGCAATCTGTGTATGGGGTGAAGGTGGGAGTTCATAACCCACTAGAATCAAAGTGTGGAATATGATATGTCAAGAAATTTGTAATGTTTTGAACAACCCACAATAAAAAATTAAAAAAAAAAAAAAAAAAAAAGAATTTGAGCTTTCTATAAAAAACAAACAACAACAAAACCAAATTATTCTTTCATATCTCTTAAATGCCAATAATTGAAGCATATAAAAACAGAGGTGCTTTGAGTGTGTTTTTTTTTTTTTAAAGTTGGACACAGTACCTTTATTTTATACATTTATTTTTATGTGGCACTGAGGATCAAACCCAGTGCCTGACATGTGTTAGGCAAGTGCTCTGCCACTGAGCCACAGCCCCACTCCCCATGTTCTGGTTTAAGTGGGGTTTTGGAGGTCAAACCACCTGCATTGTGTCCTTGGTAACCCTAAGGTACTCCTTGGAAGACCAGGGCTTCATGAAGACAGCTTAGAAACATGGCTGTCGGTAAGACAGAATTAGTGGAAGGGAGGTAGCATGTTCAGACTTGGACTTCTAAAAGGTTACACCTGAAGCAAGGAAATTCACGAAAGGGGTGAGAAACGAGTTGGGAGGCCATTGCATGCTTCAGTGAGGCATGAAGTTTGAGTCATGTAGAGGAGAGAGTGGTACGATCTAGGGGCTTATTGAGGGAGGGAAGGAGAGGTGACTTGAATGATTCCTGCGGTTCTAGTTGGGTTGTCACATGAATAATGGTGCCAGTTACCACTCTGGAAAACCAGGCAAAGGACTGGGTAGATAGAGAGGGAAGAGTCTGGGGAGCAAAGGTAACCAGTCCAGTGTGGGCAAGTTAAGGCTGAGGTGTCATGTCTGCAACGGCCTATTTAAGCAGGGGCAGCCAGTGTAAGTGGCAGTAGGGAGCCAGAGCTCAGTGGCAAGGTCTGCTGGAGGGTAGAAGCGTGGATGTCATTAGTTTACAGGGACCCTTAAAGCCATGGGTGAGAGATCACCCTCATAGAGAGCAAGCAGAGGAGACGAGAGGAGAAGGAAGGTTATAACCTTGGCATAACAACAGTTGAGAGTCGCAGAAGAAGGACCCCACCTAGGAGACTAAAAAGGACAGGCTCCGTGTTGGGCCGTGGCCTAGCAGAGAGAGATGTCCATTAATGAAGAGAGGTCAAATAAAATCAGGACTGATTCCTATTCCAAGAATAAAACCCATCCTCAAGGTGATGTGCCACTTCTGGGATATGCAAAAGATTCTGCCTCTGGTTCTTGGTGCAGGTGGAAGTTTTTTTGGGCTGTGATTGTTAATAGTTGCTGATGTCTGCTTTATGTTTTTCACTTAAAGTAATAAGTACTTTCAGGAATTCTTCTGTTAAGCAACCTCACGCAAGGTAGATTAGCTACGTTTAAGAGGAAACTAAGCAATAGTGAGCAGAGTGGCGTATGCACCTGGCAGCTCATCCCCACCACAACCTGCTCTTCCTGTCTGTTTGCAGATGTGGAGATGAGCCTCGGCAAGGAAACAAGTGAGATTTGAACACCCAGCACTCTTAGGGATATGCCTAGCCTTTTATGATCTGGCAACATTTCCATAATTTCTATTGAAAAAGAATCATTATTGAAATGAAATTTCTCCTCCCTGGCATGTTCCCTATTTGTGGCTTGTTCTTCTATTTTGAGGGGAGACTGGTATTAGGGGACTGTTTGAAAATTGGTGCTTATCTGAAGACAGTTCTGTGTTACTACTAATGGGGAAAATGGCCTATTAACATTTCCCTGGGGAAAGTCGACCCTTGAGGAGCTGACACAGTATGAAGAGAAAAATATCACCATTAATTGCCATGTCAAAAGAATGCTCTTTTGACATTCTAGAATTTCCTTTTGTGCATTGACTTCTTTTCACCCTAAATTTTGTGACATACTGCATTTTAGGGTCTGAATGATGAATCTAAATTCACTTTTTGTATTCTAATGTTGAAACTAAATTTTTGTAATCAATTTATTTTTATCATCCATATTTCTCTGTATTTTTACTGCTTATTCATTAGATGTGTTTACTTGTAAACTTGTTCTCTGCATTCTTTCTTGTTAAAAATGTAGTAGAAATGAAATTTTTAATTGAATTTTATAAAATTTTTGCACAATAATTGGCCCCTTTCTCTCTCTCTCTTTCTCTCTCTCTCTTTCTCTCTCTCTCTCTCTCTTTCTCTCTCTCTCTCTCTCCCTCTCTCTCGGCATACAGTTCCACAAGTTTTAACATATGTACACACTCATTTAACCCCACTACAATTAGGATGTAAAATATGTCCTCTGTCCCTGTAGTATTGCCTTTCCTAGAATGTCATACAACATTTAACCTTTTTTCTAGCATAGTGCCTTTAAGATTTATCCAAGTGGTGGCATGTATCAGTTACTCTTACCTTTTTGTGGGGGCTGAGTAGTATTCCATTTTTTGGATGTACCACAGTGTATTTTACCCATTGACACTTGAAGAACATTTATATTGCTTCCAGCTTTTGGTGATTATGAACAAAGCTTCTGTAAACATTTGTATGCATGTTTTTGTGTGAACATAATTTTTTTTTTAGATAAATTCGTAAAAATGGAATTTCTGGGTCTGATGTTAAGTGTATGTTTAATTTTATAAGTAGCTATCAGGCGGCTTTCAGGATCACAATAATGTGCATTCCCACCAGCCATGTATAAACTTCTAAAAAATCAAATACTTTTTGAATTGGGCTTGGCAAATTGTGTTTCACAATGCTTTGAGGTTTTGAGGAGATGCCCCAAGAGAAAGAGAGGGCTGGAGGGCCTCCATAGCAGAAACAAGGAGAACTGCTACAGTTTCACTTTCTGTGTGCATTGGAGTTCCATGTAAGACTGCACTTGCAGGGTACTACATTTATCTACAAGGTGGTTAGGAACCACTGCATAGGGCATTGCATCTAGAGTGTGGGATGTGGACCACAGGTACTACCCAGGTGATGCCACTTGACACTTGGGGACTCTGCGTGTAGTAAGGACACATGGTGAGAAAGTGAATCCCTCCCGGCCTCGTTTCCATGCATCCATGCATATGAGGGCAGTCTTCATTTAAATCCGATACATCTTTCATATTTTCCAGCCCTTGTCAATATCTTCTTTTACAAAGGAGGGGCCTGCTGCAGTCTGAGAGCCTTTAGCAAGTGGTAATATCTAGAATAAGATAAACATATGGCTTGGTTTTTTTTTAATATACTTACTTTTATGATTGTTTTCTTATTTATGACAAGCACCCCTGTTTTTTTTCCATTTTTCTTTTGAGTGAATTTATTTTATGTTTTAAAAATGGGTCCATTGTGTGGAATTGAGGAAGGGGGTCAAGGGGTGGAAGGGTGGGTAAGGGGAGCAACTGCAGAATGAAATTGACCAAATTAGGCCATAGGCATATATGAGTACATCACAATGAATTCCACTTTTATGTATAACTATAAGGCACCAATTTAAACAATGATAAATCAATAGAAGGAAGACCAGTAGTAGATAAAGGGGATCAGCAGGGAGGAAAGAGGAGAGGGGAAGGAGAAGTCTTGGTGATTGAGAATGAGCCAGCTGTGTTCTATGCATTCATGATCATGTCACATGAGTCCTATTATTATATATAACTGTAATGTACTAATGAATACAAAATTAGGTCATTTTAAAGACAAACATTAGAAATTATTTAGCTTGTGCAAATGTCTGGCAAGAATCATGAGGGCGTGCTAGAATGGGAAACTCTGAACTAGGAGATCTGTGTTTTTAAAAAGACCTTGACACAGATCCTTTAGCGAGATGAAGAGCCCCTTGGTAAAGCACCCAACTCTCTTTTAATTTATCTATTTTATGAATTTATTATTTATGTAATAGGGATTTCTTAGAAGGCCTTCCCTGGTTCTTTGTTTTTGCAATACTTATTTTTCAGGTTCCTTCTTTATGTATAGATTTGACAAATGCTCATTAAAATTTGTTAGAAAGAGAATAGAAATACAGTGGTGAACTGCACAGACCATGTCCTCTGCCCTGTGAAACTTCACTTTCTTAAATCCTTCCTCCCCTTCCTCATGGGGGGCTGTTAAGGGTCCGTGGATAAAATTTAAGTGACGTGAAAGGCATGGAAGTGCTAAATGACCTTAAAAAACACTCTAATAGATGCAGAGAGGAAACTCATTCCATTCCCATCAAGGTTTTGGAGCCATCTGGATGTGTATGGGAATTCTATTTTATACATTTTTTTATATTTTGGTAAAATAACATGTATGCAAGATGTAGCAATGCACTGTATGGCTTTTTGATGCTCCTTCCAACTTTAACTGCGTGAAATAAGGTGTCACAGGCAAGGAGAAGTGCTGTGGTTAGAATCCTCGTTGATAACCAGAGCCCTCTGAAATTAGACAGCTTTAGATCAGAGGTCACAAATTGGCAATTGCCTACGCTCTGTCCAGCCCATTGGTGTATCTTGTTTGACCCCACGTGGTATTTAAAAACATTTTTTTAGACATCAGTTTATAGCGTTTACAAGATCAGGAGTTTTTGTATTTAACCCCTACCCCCATTAATTTCTTATTTGTTTTGAAACTTCATGAACCTGGCACTCCTAAGCCAGCTTTTCTGAATGGGGGAGTTGGCAGGCACTGTAGAGTGGCTGCCATTATGGACAGATCACGTGCTCTCTCTGGGTAACCTTTGCTGAGCCCATTCATGTTATCTGCCTGGCCCTAGTGGGTTTCTGAATTTGCAGCCCTTGGATTCAGAGTTTCAGGTATTGGAATTGCCTGGAGAAGGGGAGCATTTCTCTCTGGCTGGAGCCTGACACCGTTGCTGTGGGGGCAGCTGACTGCATGTTTAGCTGGGTCCATCTGCACAGTCTAGTCAATGCAATACTGGACCAAGAGGCAGAGGTCAGCATCTTTTTCCCAGCTGGTGCTAGTCAGGTTAATCTTGGATCCGTCACCATGAAGATACCATTTCCTACCTTATCTGTTTGTGTCATTTAGGGTTTCATTCTAAGCAATAAAATCAATTTCTGGTAAATTGAAACTAAATGAGACTTTATTAAATGATATTGAAAACTCAACCTAACAAAGGAAAGAGAATGATCTGGACTTAGAAGGTTCAAGAAACCAGGGGTACCTCAAGGACCATGGGGGGACAGCAACTAAAGAAATAGATGAATAGCCGCCAATTGTTCCTCTGTCTTTGTCATTCTTCTCATGGGTCTAAAATCCAAGATAAGAGAATCCAAGACTACAAACACCAAGGGAAAAGACTCTCCCAAGAGGTAATCTGGGTGCTGTTGCCAGGGGACCAGGTATGGATGTAGGGAACAGAAACAACAAATATTCACCACACCACTCTCTAGGTGGTCATGAAGATATTAGATACACATTGTAAGACACCATAGAGGAGTCGTTTTTCATGTTACGGTAAGAATCAATTATGAGTGCAAGAAAGTCATCAGCTACACTGCATCAATTAGATAAGGAGTATATGGTATTAAGGGCCCAGAGCCCAGAAAGTGACAGTTCCATTCCTTTTAGCCATTGCCTTGGTTGTAAAATCTCCAAAGAAGCCACACTGACTTTAAATTAAAAATAATATATAGAAAAATCTAAAGATGTGTGTTGAGATATACTAGTCTTTGTGATTTTTGTGCTTGTTTCTTTCTTTGCAAGATCTGAATTCGCAGCAAGCAAAGAAAATGAATGGAACCCCTCCTCCCACCCCTACCCCCCAAAATCATTGGCATGGGTAGAAATTGAAAGTAATGATTCAAATACAAGGCAGTGCAGAAAGCCTCAGCTGGGCGGCAGGAATCAGAGTGTGAAAGTCAGAGACTGCTCTTTTTTTTTTTAAAAAAAAGGCAAAACAAACAACTCACAGCGAAGTGTACGTGAAAATCATTTCTAATAATAGCTCATGGTAGGCAATTCCCAGGGAAAAAAAAATCGTTGGTTGCTGAGAAAATTAGAGTGAGAAGGCATAGTGTCTTGATGTGTTACTTAAGGCAATGGAGCTTTGGAGTTTACCTATGTGCCATGTACATTGATTAAATACAAAATATATGCCGGCCATTTTTGGCCATCATTTACCGTATTGATTTGTTAGCAGGGGAACTGTAATAAAAAAGCCATTGATTTACTGTCCTTATTTGCTTATGGGCTTTTTTTTATTATTAATTTTTCACTTTTTCTTTCTCTTTTTTTTTTGATCTTTTCTTCTAGACAAATGCTGTGCTTCGGGAAGTTAAAAGAGAGGGGCTCCCCGTCGAACAAAGGAATGAGATCCTGACGGCCATCCTTGCCCCGCTCACCACACGCCAGAACCTGAGGAGGGAGTGGCATGCCAGGTTAGTTTTGTCATGAAATGGGATTTGTTGTCCCTGACAAACAAGAGCTATATTTGGCTAAGCCTGTCCTTACCACTGGTCTCGTCCCTCTCATTTGAGAGGC
The DNA here is from genome assembly GCF_021218885.2 of Marmota monax. Classification (NCBI taxonomy): domain Eukaryota; kingdom Metazoa; phylum Chordata; class Mammalia; order Rodentia; family Sciuridae; genus Marmota; species Marmota monax. The sequence continues at coordinate 7,773,424 of NW_026695224.1, forward strand.
CGTGAAAAATAAGCAAGTTTAAGACGTTTGCAGCTAAAGTTAGTTCTCCTGCCTAGGCTAACCTACATTAATTGTAATGATCCATGACACCGTCTGTATGTGCATGTGATTTCTCCCTGGGTAACGTTTAGCATACATGTTTGCATCTTGAGCATAATGTAATGTAAGTACCCGAAGCTGAAAAGCTCTTCTTTACTCAGCAGTCTAGAAGGCCTGCATTGCTATTCAGTCAGGCAGATGTCTGGGAAATCCACATAGTGCTCTTCTGTCACTGGATGCAGAGCAGATTATTCGAAAGTAGTCTATTTTTTCTACCCCATTTTTAGAATCGACCAAGATAGGAATTACTTTTTGCTCCAACCTACTTTCTTTCTACATGGAGTTGCCTGTGGTTAGAAAGCTGTTACTGGTGGAAAGTTTCTACGAATCATCACTTTTTTACAGAATTAGTGTGCTTGCATCATGAATAGCATGTTACCCTGCTCCGTTTTGAAAAGATAATTGATACATGGAAGGTTGGAACTAGTACCTCCAAGTGTGAGAGCTCTCCTTTACATCCATGGTTTGTAAAAATTAAAGAATCATCATCCATTTGTAAGCAAGAGGGAGAGGATTGGAAAGATTGTACTGTATTTTGTCTCAGAATCTTATTTGATACATAAAAATTCTGTGTGCCTCAAGTCAAGAACATTTATTGATGGCCGTCATATTCTCCAAGTGACTTCATATAACAGCGTTTATAATAATTGATAGCTTCACTAGTAATAATTATCATAAAAATAGATTTGTCTGAACAAGGCTGAAGAGATGAGCATTTTCCAAGAAAGGAGACAGTATGAACTATTGATTCGGATTGGATATCAGAAAGCTACTTTTTTTTTTTCAAATATGTGTATTATCTCTAGATTCAGACTTGCATGCAAATAATAATTTAAAAACTCATAATAATATTCCCCCTTTTTCTTGTGTGGCTACAGCAAATGACAAGCAGTTTCAACTATAATAATGTCTGAATAATTCCAATTTAACTTTCCATAATTTTAGACTCTTTTTGTAGGACTATCTAAGTGTTATATTCGTTCAGGTCCTTGCGTTTTGTTCAGTAATAGGGCATCAGCATGGCGACATGAAAGAGGCATCCTCCTGTTCGATGTATCCGATCTTCCTCCTGGTGATTCTTATTAAATAGGAAAAGGAGGAAGAAAGAATTCCCCTGTAATCTCTTTCCCACACCCTTTCTCCCAAAGACAGCGCAGTCCAGAAAGAGCAGATGTTGAGCATGGCCGTCCTGTGTTGAGTGCATTTGGTTTGTTAACAATAATTTCCTAACACACCAAATCCTCAGACAACATGGCCAAAATGGCCTGTTTGAAAAGGAGTCTGTTTTCAGCATTTCTGGCCCTTACTGCTAACAATTTAATCAGGAGCTGGAGCCAGTGTTGAAGTTGATGTAGTCTAGCATCTGAAACAAAAATTCTTAAGTCCTTTGTGGCAGGGGCGGAGGAGGGAGAGAGCTTAGCCGCTGACACTCTGCAGACACCCTTAAAACCAAACACCTGAAAGACAATTTCAAGAGGGTGATGTCTCCAGTGTGCCGAAGGCCAAGTGTCCTCAGAGTATTGAATAACCGCAGTCTTCCCCCAGCTCTTCTTCACCCCCATGTGATGTTTCCCATCCTGGTGCCCTATCTCAAAGACTCATCCATATGATCTGTGTAAACAGACAGTCACCATATCCCTCTCTTCCCCTCATCAAAGCGTCCCCTGGCCGTCTGGAGTGAGGCATTGCCTGGAGTAGCCATCCAGCGTGTGGTGAAAGTTATAAAACATCCACGGCAGGGCCTACCCAGCCGCCTGGGTTTCAGAGATTGGCCTATTGTGTACTTTGGAATTACATGAGGAAAAATGTGCCTTGACAGAAAATAATTAGCACTCACCAAAGGCCAAGCAATAGGTTACAGCATTTTACTTTCATCAAAGCTATCAGGGGATCAGTTAGATTAGATAATAGAAATTTTTTCCTCTGAAAGTTACATACAGATGACTCTAATTATCTTATATTGCACATTGGAGAATGCATTATGAACTGTACAGTTTCAAGAAATTTAGGTCAGCCAAGACTCTGCAGCTGGCAATAACTTGAGCGTAAGTCTATTGTAATAAACCTTCTCGGCGGCAGGTTCATTTATGATCACCAGATCAGGCAGAATATTTTCAAGGCAACTTGTAACTCGGTCCCTAAATATTTGTATCTTTCTCAGGCCAGGAGCCCAGCCATTGTTTGAGACTCGCTGCAGTCTTTTAAACCGAAAGCATATGTTGCCTGTAATTGAGCTTCTTGAGGAAAGTGTCAATTCTGCATGACTCGGGGTAACCGAGTTTGTCACAGTGTCACACAACCCTGCGATTCTAGAGGCACATCTGAGTGCTGTGGGTTTCCTTCCCCAAACTCGGTAATCCCATAAACAGCCCTCTCCAAATAGGCTTATTAGGGCTGTCTATTCACTTCCCCAGAGTTGAATGATCCAAAGAACGTCAGGAGACGCTGTGTGAATGCAGGGTAAGTGTTAACAGAAGTGGTACAGAATTTCTGAAGATTTGTCTTTGTTTATACAGTCCACTCTGCCTGATGGACAGCTTGTTATAGCTTTTAAAGAACTGGGCAAGCCCTCTGATCTGACCCCTTCTTGACCTCCACAGCCCAAAGGTCAGTCTGCAGCTAATAAACTCTGAGGTTCTTAGGGTCTACTGTAGACGGAGGCAGAAAAAGAGCAGCTGCAACGACTGGGTATCCCAGGATAGGCTGCTTTGGGGTCACTCTCTGATAATGAAAATGATTACCAAATTATATGGAAGTTTAACCGCAATAGTGAGTCAGAGGAGGGTGGAGCCCAGCGTATTAGGTTTGATAAATGAACTGTGAAGAGGCCCATCTGGCTCTCAACATCTTTTCTCCCCCTCTTTCCCTACCAAGGGGAAACATTTTAAAATAACAGCACTACATATAGACTCAATGACCCATGCAAGGAGCTGGAATGGATTAAGATTTAATGGTGACAGTGGAAGGAATTATCATTTGAAAGGTGCACCAAAGAAAAGGTACAGTTCAGTGTCCATGCCCGAGTTGCTTTTCTAAATAAAATATAAAAATCAGTACCTTTGTTTATTTTATACCCATCCCCAACCTCTTGCCTAGACTGCTGGAAATTTGGAGGCCATTGTTTATCATGAAATAATTATTCGTGGTCAGCTTCAGGGGGGAAAAAAAGGGCCTTCTTTGCCTTGAACATGTCAGAATGAGAATCAGGCGTTCCATTTCTGCCCGCTTGCTCAGTTTCAATGGTGTAGGTTAATCAAGTTAGAGAGAATGCTTTACAAAAAAAAAAAAAATCTGGGCCCATATCTTTGTCTGACTGTTGTGCGTGTTTCAATATTGGATCTAGGTCTGGCTGGAGGACACTGTTTTATTCCTACTCTGAGTTGGCAGTTTTTTCTGTAAAAACAAGAAGAAAGTGCATAATGTCCATTGAGTAGATTGTTTGTTCCTTTCTTGATTCCTCTTTCAGAGGAACATCACAGTGATGATAATTAGTGCCAACAGTGGCTAGGTCACTAAAAGCTGTATGTCTACTTACTGTCAATTGATAATGGCAATCTCCTTTAAACTCCCCCCAGTTTCCCATGAGCATGGTGTGTCCTGGTTTCAGATCAGTGACGCTGGAGACCAGGAAACTCTGCTTTCCTGCAGAGACACTTGGCACAAGCCATGACTCTACTTTCTGAAATGAGGATGGTTTTATTCAGTAAGTATTTTTTGTATATTCTGTATACAAAATACTTCATGAATGCTGTGCATGCTATAGAGTGCCGAGCAGCCAGTTTAAGGATTATCTGGGGACGAGAATGTCCCAAGTTGCTAGAAAGAGGTGGTGAAGGCCGCGGAAAGGAAACTGATGGAGCCATCGTCACCACAACAGACTCTGAGTTGCTCACAGCCTTTCAGGAAAGTATTTAATTGGGGATTCTCAGCAGGCTCGGATCATTGTGGTATTGAAAACCCTTGACACTGAGGTATATTGTCTACATAATATAAGCCCCCGCTCCAGACTAATTATATTAAATATAGAAATAAAAATGCTTCTAAATGTTACCCGAAGTTAACATTTTTCATCCTAGGTTTTGCTTTGGTATATGTGTGTGGGTGTTTGCAGTAAATAGAAAATTGGGTGAAGGGTAATGCAGAGAGATAGGGAGCACTCTGAGAAGTAACTGTGCTTTTTAATTATAAAGGAGTGCCTCTAAAATTTTGCTACAGAAAGGTACAGATACAAAAAAAGAAAAAAATAAGTCAAAGATCAGGCCATTACGGATATATAAAAAATTGAGATGTAATTCATGTACCATAAAATTTCATATAAAATGTATTATATTAAAGTGTATGATTGCTTTTTTCAGTGTCTGTACAAGATTGTGCAACCATTACCACTATCTAATTTCAGAGTATTTAAATTACCCTAAAATGAAACCCCATATCTGTGAACACCTACTCTCAATATTCCCTAATCCGCATAGTTCTTGGCAAACATTAATATACTTTCTGTCTCTATAGATTTGCCTATTCTGATCATTTTTTAATAAATAGAATCATATACAATGTGGCCTTTTGTATCTGACATTTTTCACTTAGCATAATGAGCCAGGATTCATACATGTCATAGCATGTAAATATTTTATTCCTTTTTACTGCTGAATAATATTCTGTTTTATGAATGTTACCACATTTGATTTCTCCAGTCATCAGTTGATGGATATTTGGGTTGTTTCCACTTTAGAGCTATTATAAATAATGCTCTTACGAATATTCATGTACAGATTTTTGAATGACAAGTTTTCAGTTCTCTTGGGTATCATATTAGTCTGTTTTCTATTATTATAATGAAATACCAGAGGTTGGATACTTTATAAACAAGAGAATTTTATTTAGCTCACAGATCTGGAAGTTCAAGGGCATGGTGCTGCATCAGATTGGCTTTCGTGAAGGCTTCATGGTAAATAGCTTTCCAGTATGGGGAGCACACACAAGAGGGAGGGATCACATATCAAGACAGGAAACTGAAAGGCAGTAAGGGTCAGGCTTACTCTTTTATAACAAGTCTTGAGAGAGAACTAACTCAGGATTCCATGAGAACCACCTTAATCCTTCCTGAGGCAGCACCCCCAGGGACCCAACAGCCTCCCATTAAGCTCTACCTCTTAAAGGTCCCACCATCTCACAGTATCACCACACTGGGCATCAAACTTCCAACACATGAACCCTTGAGGGACAAGCCACACCTAAACCATAGCAAGTATCTGTCTAGGAGTGGAATTGCTACGTCAGGTGGTAACTCTGCTTCTACCTTTTGAGGAACTGCCAGACTGTTTGCCACATTGGCTACACATTGGCTACTGTTGGTAGCACATCCCCACCAACATGCACAAAGGTTCCTGGTTCCTGTTTTCCCATGTCCTCATGCACACCTGCTATTTTCATTTTTCTTATTATTATGGACATCCTAGTGGTACCTCATCATAGTTTTGATTTCCATTTCCCTTAATGACTAACCATATAGAGCATCCTTTCATGTTCTCATTGAAGACCATTAGTTTTTTAGTAGGATATATTTAAACATGGCCTACTTTCTTACCCCTCTTATTAGTGGTAAAGAGCTAAGGAACCTGTACAGATGTTTGACTTGTTTAAGGGGCAGGCTTTCAGACAGAGCTGTCATTAACTTGCGGCTAACTTCATTAATTTCTGGCAACACCCATTTCGCCATGGCCATGAGTAGATCTGGCCCCTTATGCTTTTTCATGAAGCCCAGATTATTTGTCTCTAGAGATTTACTTATTTCTTCTAGTATTCTCTTACATTTCTTTCATTACAGTATCTTAGAACATTGTACTCTGGAAAGGAATGTGACCTAAGTAGAAATTGTCCATTTATAGCTCCCCAGCTTTTAGGCTCCACCAGGACTTAACTGTATTCCCATAGTAGACAACTTTGTATAGGTTCAAGCAGCCTTAAAATGGTTTAAACAATTTTAAAATATTTATGACAGTTGCTTAGAAAAGCTTTTGGAACTACTTACTTCCAAGTTAAAAGTGATTCCCCAAAGACCGAGATGGCTTAATAGATATATCTTTCTCATTTGGGGCTTCATCAGCACAAAAACCTTCCAACTAATTATTTCTTCCCACTGGACAAGTCAAACAACATCTTGTGTACCAGCTTCCTATTCTCAATGACCCCAACCATCACCATGAGGGGTCACTCTGGACATTTTTGCTAAGACTCCAAAATCTGGTTATTTAGAATCTAGAACTTGTACGGAATAGGCTTTTCTTTTCTAAACTAGTCGGCTTCAGGCGCTGGGTACGTAAGTTACTTACACAGAGCAGGTTGGGTTCTAAGACTGTCCCCATTCAGGTTTTTCCCCCTGGTAACTGGTTTATCGTTTGGCCTCTTGCAGTCCTGATTATACCCACAACTGGCCAATCGGTGCAGTTCAGTTTAGCATTGACTTATTTTGTGATTGCTTATCATGTGCAAGTAGTTGTGCTAGATGCCGTGGGGAGTATCAGGAAGAATACGACAATTTCAACTGTGAACTAAGGTTCAAGGCGGGGGCAGGGCAGTTGACAAGAACACAGCAGCCAGCACACACACTCTCTTTCTTTTGTGTGTGAAGCACTGTGGGAAACTGAGAGGTGACTTAGCAATGGGCTATGCTTTAAGGGAACCGATATTTTATTAGAAGTTTATGAAAAGGAGACCTGACATTATATACGTACTGGATTCTGTGATTACATTTTTGTCCCTCCTCCCAGAATATAAGCTTCATGAGGGCAGGGCATTTGTCTGTTCTTTCACTGACTGTAAAGTCTGCATCCCAGATTTCGTGACATTATGCTGTCTCCTCCATTTGAATAATGTCCTATACGGCCGAGGGACCTTGCCACCTTGTTCACTGCGTATCCTGGCATCTAGAAGAGTGCATGGCACTCAGGCTGATTGAACACCTGGCAGAATTAATTAACTTCAACCCATTCTCATATAACGCCTGTAATTCCAACAGCTTGGGAGGCTGAGGCAGGAGGATCTTGAGTTCAAAACCAGCTTCAGCAATGGTGAGAGGCTAAGCAACTCAGTGAGACCCTGTCTCCAAATAAAATACAAAATAGGGCTGGAGATGTGGCTCAGTGGTCAAGTGCCCCTGAGTTCAATCCCCTGTGCCAATAATAATAATAATAAAATAATAATAATAAATTGTCTATATTCTGTATTTTTCTTAATTATGAAAAAGATGCTTTTTATTTTTTCCCTAACCTTGAAATTGGATGAAGTATAGATCGCTGATATTGGAAGTAAGTACTGATCATTTATCTAACTTTCCAGGGGTGGAACCTTGAAGTTGGAAGGAGGAGAGATCACCAATATGCCGTCCTTTAGTGGTTAAGCCCCAAGCCAGCACCCAGGTTCTTGTCGCAGCCCGAGGGAGGAAGGATGCTTTGTGTACAGGCTGATTCAGGGACACTTGAGGACGAGACTGCCCTGGGTGTAGGTTGCAACCAGAACAAACAGACATGGTCTCATCCCTGTGGTCATTCCTGGTTCCCTGCCCTTTCTGGAAGGGGAGAAGAAGAAAAACAGGGGTAGGCGGGGAGGGCCATGTGGCCTCAAGTCTGCATTTCCCGTGCTCCAGGCAGCGGCTTTTTCCCGGCTTCCTGCTCATGTGATATCAGTGCAGCCATGAACATTAGCCTTAGTGACTTGGCATTTGGGCCAGAGCTTGTTTTCTGCCCTAAGGACTTATGGTCACAAAAAATGGAGCCACTAGCCCTGAGGATGGGTTCTGGGATGACGAGGCTGATGCATTTATCTGCTGAGACCACCTGTGACTGTGTGTCACCTGACCACGTCAGCTGCTATCTTTCCTGCTTGAAAGAGTAGCTGTTTTTCCTGGCAGACTTAGCGTGGCATCTGTAGTTAGTCGCTGTCCCTTGCAGCTAGCTGAATTTGTTTGCAACATTAGCACTGGGAACAAACGGAAGAGATTCGAGGGAGAAGCCGAGAAGCTCTGGCCTGCTAATTGCCATCGATGTCTTTCTTTTTAATGCCGCTGTCGCTTCTCCTTTAATAATTACAATCTCTGCTTTCTGCTGCCCTTAGCAGAAGAATGTCCTTTGTGTCTCTGAACCAGATTACTCTATAAAACCCGATAACTCCATAAAACCTCCTCATAAATGTGTAGGAATTGAAACATTGTATAAATTTAGAGCAAGGATTAAATGAGTCTAGAGATAGGGTTCCCTCTTTCCCAAGATACAGCAACTTATCTTAAGGAGGCCAGTGTTGTTAATGTTATTACCATTGTTACTGTCATCATTTGAACAGTTTTATGGAGGACAAAAGCCAATTGACTTCTGTGCATCTTATTTATAAAATCAACACGTGGGCTTCAGTGCGAGCTGTGCTTCTGGCGGGTTTCTGACTGTGATCAGTTGCTGGCTCTTCTGCGCAGTGCTTCTGAAATGTTTTGAGGAAACATTGATTCATGCATTTGTTTATTCAACAAACATTTGTTAAGTGGTTCTGGAACTATAGCAGTGAACAAAACCAATGAAAATTCTTCTCTCCTGGAGCTTGTATTCTACTGGGACACCAAGCAAGGGCTGCTTCCCTCAGGGGACCCTGCATATTAACAACACTCTGCAGGACCAAAATAAAGTCATTTGGTTGGGATAAAAACAGAAAAGTTTCCTTTCTGATCTTTGTCCTGAAGCGATCACTTGGGATACACCTAACATTAATTTTTCTGATTATGTGCACCTGGTTCCCAGTTACTTTTCCAAGACATGTGTCATTTTAGGGAGGACTTAAATTCAAACCATGTTACACTGGTAGATCGCTCTTAAGAGAGAACTGGAGAAGGCTCGTGGGTGCTGGGGCCTGGTGTGATAATACACCAGGGCACTTCATAAATGGAGTGGTGCTTGCTGTGAGTAATCTGCCAGTTGTGTGTTGGTTCAGCTAATATTTATTGAGTACGTACTTGGTACAAGACATTGTCTTTGGCCCTGAGGCTATAGAGCTGAGTAATACTTGACTTGGGAAATGTATTATACAATATAGAATAACAAACACTATGGAAGAGATTGAGTCATGGTTCCATAGAAACCCAGGTCCAGGGAAGGAGGAGGCAAGTTCTCCTTCAGTGTTGTTTTGTGACTCATTGGATGCCAGCCACAGTGGCTCCATTGTGTTGGCTACAAGTGGGTAGGTAGCTCTTTGTCTCCAAGAGTGAGTGAGAAGCAAGAGAATCTATATATGATTATGGGTTTGGGGATAAATTTTGTGCTACCTTCTCTCCAGGGGGATGTGGGCATTTTGTGGCACCACGTTCTCTGGTACCCAAACATGTTTCACACTTTTTATTTGGGTACATCTCTCTCCATAAAGTAGTAATTTCCAACTCATGCTTTTTAAATCTCAATGTTGATGGGGGAAAGTTTTCTTCCAGAGTAAATTCCATTAACATGGCATAGTGGTTGGTTGCATGGACTCTGAATCAGATTGCCTGGGTTTGAATCTTGGATCCACTTCTATAACTCCAGGCAAGTTTCAATTACAGATTGTAACTACTTAACTCCTCTAAGCCTCAATTTTCTCATTTGTAGTTTGCCTAGGGGATGGTAATAATAGAAGCTATTTCATAGGGTTGATTAAGCAATTTCATGTAAAACACCTAAAGCGAGTACCTGAAACATACTAAGTGTTCAGTTAAATCACGTATTATCATCATCTTGATATACAACAGAAAAGTCAAGAATAAACCCAGCCTTCCTATCCTTTGAGAGAGTGCCGGCATATAAATCCCAGCCCCAAGGTAGAGGCCCAGTACTGGTAGGAAGGAACTCTAGATAGGATTGTCCTGAACTGGACTCAAAGTCGTATCCTATCACCAGCTGGCTGTAGGAATCTGGGCACACCACAGACACCTTGGACCTCAGCAACTATCCAGAAAAGCAGAGGCTTAGGTGGGCACACACCTGTGATCCCAGCCACCCAGGAGTCTGAGGTGGGAAGATCACAAATTTGAGGCCAATGTAGGCAGCTTAGCAAGACCCTGTCTCAAAACAAAAAAGTAAAAAAATAAAAGGTGGGTTTAGTCTGAAGACAGAGGCATCTACTAGCTCTGACAAGGTGTGGCTCCCTAAATTAGAGCCCAGAGAGCATCTGAAGGTAGGTGGGCCAGGCAGTTTTAAGTGCTTTCTGTGACGGGGAGATGGAGGCATAGACACGCACAGTCCTGTGCCCCCGGCAATGGAGTGGAGATGGAATTTAAGCCAAGAAGGCCCAGCTCAGACCACATATGCTGTGCAGCTGCTGTGAGGGCAGTAACGAAGCTTTGTCCACCTCTCTTAGGTTCAGTAACTGCTGGGACTCCAGCCTCACAGTACAGATCTTCCAGGTTCCTCCTAGAGTGCGGAGGAGCCTGTGTATATCTGTACATGTTTATTTCCTCTGGTACCTAAATATGTTTCACACCTTTTAGTTGTGGGTGCCTCTCTCTGTATAAGGAAGGAGTTTCCAGCTCATGCTTTATAAATCTCCCTCCCATAAATCTTTTAAAGGGAAGTTATTACCTTTATAGCTATATCATTTCTTTTATATTGGTTACAATCTTTTAGAAAGTGGGAGAGTAGGAGCGAAGAAGAGAACATCAAAGTTTAGCCTCCAAGAATCTGTAAATCCTCCAAGTCAAGTAATCTTTGGGCTGTGTTAGTCAAGGCTGATTTGAGTAGGTGCCCTTAAGGTGAAAGGGTAGCAATTTATCTACTCCATCATGGGTTAATACCAGCTGTACACTATGTTTATATCTAGAAAACAATTTACTGCACGTGAAGAATAGCAATTTTATCCTATCTCAGGGGTGTCCCCAGTGTATTTCACAAATTTACTCTGTAATGTATATTCCAGGTTATAGATAAAAGTTTAGCTCTGTTTTTCAGTTGATGGAGTAATGGGGGGCAGGGGGAAAGAACAGCTCTGTTGGCCTGTAGGGGACACTGTTGTATCATTCATCAGAATTTTCTAATAACTTGTCCCAGGACAAAAACAACAACAACAAAAAACCCAAATAAACAAATCAGAACACAAAAATATAGGTCAGTCAACTTTAAATTGTTCATTAAAATTATCTGAGTAGTTCCAGTGTATTTAGAATATTCTCGGTTTCTTGAGCATTGGTCAGGTTATTTAGTGTCCAGGCAACCGAGGGACAACTTACAGTTTGTGTCCAAGATGGGAGTGATTGACACAACCGTTTTGATTTGCTTTCTCTCCATAGTCTCCAGTGGACAGGGTGCTCTGGATGTTACTTTTGAATTTAATAAACCTTCAGGTTTCATCGATCATCTTAATTTGTCACTAAGCTATGCCAGTGCTCACTTGAAATGCTTCAGTTCTGAGAAATTCTAAATACTATAAATCTTGAAAGGGCCTTTTTAGAAGTTGTTCTTCTCTTCTTTTTACCCATATCTTTTCCCTCAATGAAACAGGTGCTATTTACTGAGAAAAGGAAGTTATGTCTACATGGATGGCTTCTCTCGGGCTTGGTCTAAACTCCAGGAACCATCCACACTGCCAGATGCACTGATGGTTCTTGGTATGACTTGTTTCTTTTTCCAGACTCTCGACAGCCTCTGTATCCATCCAGGTGCCCTGTGATCTTGCCAGCAAAACTCCACCTCTCTGCCCAGCTCTGGCCTCTTCTCCACCAGAATATGGCCCTGCAAGGTGATTGTAATTAACCCTGGGGAGGCACAGGTTTTGCTAAGGCAGTGTGCACAGTAATGATATTGTTAGCTTGCTTCATTTCTAGTTTCACCATCAATTATGCCATGTGTTTCATCCAGTTGGTGCTACCCTCCCAGTGTTAATTATAACCTACAAGACTGTTACAGTTAATTTTATGGCAAGCATATTGTCTCTTCAAGGCTCCGGAGCAGCTCATAAATTATCTTGAAGGTAAAATGTAACTTGGGGAACTAGTTATGAAAATTCCATCCATCTCGTTTAGGAGGTACAGCTGCTACTGTCAGCTGCCTCGCTGCTGCATTGTGAAGGAATTATGGTGGGTCAAGTTTAAGAGGGTAGGCCCAGGCTGTCACCGAGGAGAAAGGCTGTCCTGGCCCTGTCAGAGCCGTACCTTCTGCCAATCCCTGGTGGTTTCACTTTGCAGGCAAGAAGAGGCAGGCTGCGCAGGTGGACGGTCCCCAAGCTGTCTGTATTCATTACTTTACAGAAACTTGTTGTAGGTAGGCAGGTCCAGAGACCTTTCCTCTTCTCTGTTGTCATGATGTTAGGCATCATCTGCAAAGTACGAGAGAGATAACTCTATAACTAACTCTGGGCTTGGTTCAGGAGACCAGGTGAGTGAGAGGTGCACTCTCTCAGTGGCAGAACCTTCCAGCAACCCTTTCCTGGCCTCTCCCCCGTTGTTGATTTCTCTCTTGCAAAAGCCCTTGGCTTGAATGAGCATTTTATTTGTGGTTGTTATTTTTCATATAATCTGATAAAGTGAGATTTCGCTGTGAACGAATGTACTCTAAAATTGCCTCCTAAATAAATTAGCAGGTTATCTTATTGGAATAATAAACACACTCCTTTTCTGTTTCCTCACACGAAGTAAAAGCTTTACATTTCAGCCCTCGGGGCTTTAGCATTATTATTTTTAATGACGGAACACAAGTCTTTCATTTAGCTTGTTTGTATAGTTACTGTAAATGATCTTTCTGCTGTTGGTTCTTCATTTGAAATTCTGCATGTTATGCCAGCCTTAAAAGCTTTGAGGGGGCCTCTGAGAATTGGGAGCTGTACTGAGCCCAGCATCTTCTAGCAGCATTGGAAACTGGCTGAGGCAGAAAAGTCAGAGATGGTGTGTGAAGCAAGTGTGCATAAACCCAAGTGTGAGTTTAAGCGAAGCACACACAAACAGTGTGAGCGTGGGTGGCAGGTCGAAGACTCTGCATCATAGAGTAAAAAGCCATCCCCCACGCTGGGGAATTTCCCTGTGTGTTTTGGAGCACTTTGGTTGTATTTGTATAGCTACCAACTTTTGTGCCTAAAACTGCTCCACCTGGGCTGTGTAAATAACAGAAAGAAACCTGGTCTTGAGGGGTGAGCAGGACACATGGAATGGTGGAATTGTACCCAAAGAGGCACTGGTCTTTCCAAAGGAAGTGTTCCTCTGAGCTCTTGCTGATGACTGCATGGAGTTGGATATTCGTGTTGGCTAATGAAAAGTATGAATTCAGACTAAAAGTCGCAAACTCAAATGGCCACAGGGCTGGCAATAACGGAAATGAATGAAGCCACGGAGGTGGGAGGTAGGTGAACTGGGGAGGCCACATCCAGTCTGAAGTGGGCGGCTGCCATTCCCCTCGCCAGGAGGCCAGGTCCATGTTACCAGGCCTTCCACATTTTTAAGAGAAATGGAAAATTCAGACTGTGTGCATGCTTGTGAAGTCTCCCAGTTATTTAGGTGTTAGCAACAAAATCAAATATTGTAACTATTGCTCAGGCTGATCAGAATGCCTGGAGGCTGGATGATGTGGGTGGAACTTTTCAACCTTCTCACACTCCTCAAGGACAGAGGCAGTGGCGCTGGCCAGGAGACCAGGACCCGGTCTGGGCACTGTCTCTGTGGCTTGTCACTTCGTTCTGCTCTGTTCTGGCCTGGAGGAGATACGTGCATGTTCATCAGTGTTGTTATTATTCTTGGCCTGCATGTGGCTGTGTTTTCTCTCTCCGTTTCCAGAGAAAGTATATGAGGGTTTTGAAAGTGAATGAGGTGTATGTGGTGCTCATTGTTACTGTAGAGAGGGTATCTGCAAATGCACTAGCCATTTTGGACCCAATGAAGTGTTTGATTTTCAGAAAGAGTGGGCTGGGGCTTCTTTGCCAGTGAACTACCATGTCTCCCATGAAACCCTGGAATTTCTACCTGGTCCCCAGCTCCTTCTTGGAAAGCCAGAAGTTCTTTCAGGGCATGAGTAAAACTGGCACAAAGATGTCATGGGGTCCAAATCTTAGTCTCACTGCTCCAGATGGATAGCCACATAGAAGAGTGGTTCGGGAAGTTGTTAAATCCATGTGGGTTTGATCTTCTGGAGAAGAGGGAAACGTAAAAACGACTGCTTTCCTTTAATAAAGAGAACAGGCTAAGCCTAAACCTTGGCTGCCACTAAAGTCAGCTGTTCCGTGTGCATGGTTAAATTTCATTGTAAATATTTCATAGAGTTATTAGAATGGAGCCAGGTTGACATCACAGCCCCAACTATACCAAAGGAACCATTTCATTAAAGTAAGCCAACATTTCGAAAGAAAAATGAATTTCTGTGGCAGAGCTAGCATAAGGTCAGCAAACCCCCTGGAAGAAATGTCTGTATTGATGTTTATAATCCCTGCATTTATGGATTTGCAGTTTGTGCAAAAAAAAAAAAATCCCAAAGAGACTTTATTTTGGTATTTTGGTTAAACAAGACTAGCTTGTGAAATAGTTTGTATATCGAAATCCATCCTAACCCGTCGTCTTGGCAGCCTTTTGGATGAATAATATCTTCTCCAAAATGTGTGTATTTGAAAAAGAAGGGAGAAGAAAATTAAGTGGCAAACTGTGTCTCCCGGTGGCCATAAACTGACAGAATCCTAGAAGCAGGAAGCAAAGACTGACAGTTTGTTCATTCTTTGAGCAAATCATAGAGCTGTACATTTATTTATTAATGCATGATGGAAGGTTACGGTGAAGAGCAAAATGTTTACCCTGACTACTCCCCCACTCGCTCTTGTGCTCCTTCTCTGTCTCTTTTTATTTTGGAATAAAAGTTTATTTAAATATGTTTTTCTTTTATGTCACACAAAGTATGTATGAGATTTTAGAGGCATGTGGCAAGGGGAAAAAAAATGAAAAGATACTCACATTTTGTAAAAAACTTAATCCATGCTCACAGATGGTCCTGTTCAGGTGCTATTTTAATTATGAGGTAAAAAAAAACAGCCCCACACAGTAGGAAGTCGTCTTAATAAATGGAGTGGAGCTTTTGTCTTCAAGTGTCAAAAGCCTTGTTAACCGAGAAATTTAAATACTTTGTGTTATAGGGGAGAGTCTCAAAATGACCAAGATATTTGGAGAAGGCAAAATGATGGACTTTTCAAAAGATCCAGTGTGGACACTAGGAATGTTTTACAAGTATATAGCTTTGGGCTTCCTAAGAACTGGTGATTTTAGTGATGGCTTTTCCAGTGATCCATGTCCGCCATAAGATATGTTCATGGGATCAGAGGGAAAATAAACAGAACATATTGCAAATACATTTTTAAAATTTTAATCCCAAATGGAAGTATTTCTTTACTGTTCTTAAACTCAAAGGGCCACTTTGCCCTTCAAGTGCCCAGAAGAACTAATAATAATTCATGTGGTATGGTAACTTACGGCTTGCATTAATAATCCACAAATAGAACAGTCTTCTTATTAAATATTAGTAATATATTATAATAATGTTTTACTGTCTTTCCCTTAGTGGGGAATTATGAGGACCTCATGTTAGGACCTCAATGTCCTGACATAGTTAATTATCCATGGATAATGGTTTTCAGCCATTGCTGTTCTGAGCGATACAGCTTTATTGTTGAGGGCTTATTAAGTATTTGCAGACTCAGGTGCAGTGCACCTAGGCACTCTGCGACAGAAGCAAACAGCTGCGTTTTCCTTACCATATTATACATCACATAGAGTGTCTCATTTATTATAGCCAGGCTAATGATGCAAGTGCAAACCTTTATGTCCTGTTCTATATCGTGATAATATATTTGCTGTAGGGATGTTAGCTTGTTTTTCATAAGTGATTAATCTTTTCTTATGCCAGATATATCACATGAAAATGGGTTAACACAGGGGTCAAAATACATTTAAACTCGTCTGCAGAGATTGGATGAGAATGTTGGATAGAGTGGTATTTTTTTTTCTTTCACAAAGGCCTTGCCCTGTCTCCAAGCTACCCACCAATACAGTGCTCACCTTACTAAAGACTACTAACAGGGAACTATTTTTTGTTTGTTTGGTACCAAGGATTGAATCCAGGGGCAATTAACTATTGAGCCACATCTCCAGGCCTTTTTAAGTTTTATTTTAAGTCAGGGTCTTGCTAAGTTGCTTAGGGCCTTGCCAAGAAGGAAATATTTTCAATCCTGGGTGTGAGACAGGGTTCAGACCTGAATTTGTGCTAAGCAAAGTTAAGTTAATGACAGTCATCCAAGTTTGGTTCTTTGACAAGGCCCTTATCCACATGGATGAGGGTGGCAGTAGGTTTCTGTGGAATCTAAACTGTCTCCCAATTCATGCATAGGTAGGCTCTCCTGAAACTCTCAGTCCAGTGCCAAGGCCTAGCACAGTCTCCTGAATGTAGTGTACATGCTACGATTGACCCATAAGATGATTTTGTAATACACCAATGAATACTTTTCATTTTAAAAGTTAGATACTTTGCTTTTTGTGTTGTGAAATATTTGAAATTGACTCTTAGCCGTTTTGAAATATTCAGCATATTATTATTAACTATGGCCACCCCACTATGCAGTAGATCTCAAACTTATTTTCTCCTACCAAACATTTTACTTTAGATTAGGAAAGCATTATCAGCATATTGGATCCAAGATTCTCAAAAAATATTGAAGATAAGACTAAAATCAGTCTTTAAGTGGTTTCTTTTAAAGTTGCTTTAAAAAACAGTGCTAAAAATGTTATAATGTAGGTGGTTGATATGACTGAAAGTCCTGATGGTAGATTACATCATCAAAATTTAGGAAATGCTGGCCTTACAAACTGGAGGGATCCAGAAACATGTGCCTCAGTCAAAATTTTGCTAGTGATGATGAAGAAGATGATCATGATCATTACAACATAAAGCAGCTGGCTTTACTGTAAGCCAAGTACTATGTTCAGTGTTTTATCCATATTTCCTCATTTTCTCCCCCTATAAAACCTAGTAATATATTGTTTTTGTTGCCATTTTACAGTTAAGGTAACTAAGATTCTGAAAAGTTTGCCCAGGATTACTCAGATAACAAGCCAGGATCTAATGTCTTTGTGTGTGTGTGTGTGTGTGTGTACTGGAGAATGAACCCTGGATCTCAACCACTAAGCCACTTCCCCAGCCCTTTTGTATATTTTATTTAGAGACAAGGTATCACTAAGTTGCTGAGGCTCTTGCTAAGTTGCTGAGACTGGCTTTGAACTTGCAGTCCTCTTGCCTCAGCCTCCTGAGCTGCTGGGATCACAGATATGCACCACTGTGCCTGGCTCTAGTTTCTTTTTAAGCACATCATTTTTTGGAATCCTGATGGATTAAGAAATAATATCTGCTGTCTGTTCCCTAAAAAGTAAAGGAGAAACATGGAAACATGTTGCACTGTGTCTAATAATGCTGTAATCATCCATGTTTTGTGAGGCTCTAACCTAAACTGCTGACTGGGCCCTGTTGTGGTTATATTCTGAGTCCTTGGCTTCCTTAGTTAGCTTCCTGCATGTATTCTAGAACAGATGCCTTAGAACTTAAAACTTTTTATTTCAGTGAGAGAGAAAAAAAGCCCTTATTTTTTGAGTTACTGCCATCACACCCTCTGAATGTGTATTATTAGGGGATAAGTAGCATCTTTCTCACTATACAAGGGTCTGTGTTGAAAAAAAAAATTAGCAACTTCCTGTATTTCCACACTTTGGTATCCTAATTCTTTTCCCTACTCATGTCAAATAAATGTAAGCAATGTCTAATCTGGTGGGAAACTTAAAAAGTGCAACTCTCTACCTAATAACATGGTGATATTCTCCCAAAGAAAAGACAAAATTAATATGAGAGAATTAATCATGACTGTTAAGAAATGTACTGAAATGAATAGAAGAACATAGCCCACAGGACTAAAAATGCACTTGGAAATTTAGGTCTCCTAGGTCCCAGAGCAAGACCTAATGCACACAGAGAAGTTCTTCTGTGACTTTTGATTTACTGTGATGTAAAGACCCAGGAAAATGCTCCAGCAGGCAAAAATCCTCATACTGTCTTTCACATCTGATATTTTTCTGAGCCAAAGTGTGTCGTTTCCTTAGATTAGTATTTATGACTAGTTACATCGCACAAGGAAACCTGACTTGGGTGAGGTAGTTGGGTCTGAAGAAATAGGTAATTGGGGCGCTTAAATACACTATTCAATGAACATTTCCAAGTCACCTTCTCCATGGCCCCAGAGTCATTATGAATAATTACTCAAGAACTGTGAGATACTCAAAGAGGAAAATTGCAGAACAAAATGAGTCAAAAGAATTTATACTTTTGTCATTTCAACTTGAAGCCAGGGGCTAAAACTCCTATCTTGCGCCATTGTAGTCTACAACCATTTAATTTGCTAACAAGACTTAACTGATCAGGATCTGCAACCTCCCTCTCCAGTATAATCAAAACAAGAAGCATTTGGCTCTGGAGAGTAAATGTTGAGTGTCTTTTATTGTCCGTCCCCACCATTTTCTTTCTGGCAGGCTGAGATGAAACAGAAAGCTGATATTTGGAGCCACTGGAATTGCAGGCCTTGTAATTTAGAAATATCCATTTTATCCCGTGTAATTTCTTCCCTAAGATTCCTCAGTCTAAATCTGATACAGGTAGGAGCCAAGACAAACAGTAACCATTTATAGTCACCCAGACCAGTTTGAATTTCACTCTAATGTAAAGCAAAGAGAGTTTTTGGCTTCATTTCAGGTGTGTAACAGGGGTAGAAAATGCATTTAAAATTTAGCAGCAAATGTTACCATATGTTTTCATAACAACTGCAAACTTTTATGTTAGAAAAGCAATAATATAAACACGTAGGAATCTTGGAACAGTAAACTATTAATTTACCAAATATAAAAAATCCAGCATGAAGGGGCTTTTATAGCCACAGAAGCCATGAGGGGCCCAGCATCCTGTGAATTTCTCCATTATGTCGCAGAAAATGCTGTCGGTTACTTTAAATGAGCAAATCTTTTAAAATTATAGGTACAGTGTCAATTCTCTACAGTGCATTTTTTTCTGAAACAATGTGTGGTGGTGCCAGCCATGGCTGATTTCTTTTACCATATTGAACTAGTAAAAGACCCTTTAGAGCTGCCCCCAATGCACATCTGTAAAACAATTGCACTTTTTCTTCTTTACCTATAGCTTCGGACTTTATGGTGGAGGCAGGGTTCCTACAGAAAGCGCAGTGCCCAGTATCTGGCTCTCATGCTGGGCAAGGAGTCAGTGTTGATGGATTGTTGGTGTATGTGAAGGAAGTGCATGGTTTTCTCACCTATATCCATTTTGAAATATAAAACCATGGAGGAAAATTGGACCTACTTTACCAATTTGAAGAGTAAAGAGTTACTAAATAGAATTGTTAAGATCGTCACCAAGAGAAATACAATGATCTCTGGTTTCTCTGTGGGGCAAAGAAATCATCTTTTAATGGATACGCCAAAAACGTGGCAGTCTGTGGGCAGGTCTCTCATTTAAAAAGAGACTTGATTGTTTTCTTTTTTTAATCCTTAAACCTACCTCAAAAGTATGCACAGGGCTGTGAATCTTCCTAGAACTCAACCAGTACTGATACTTTGTCCATTAAGGTAAGATGATGCACCTTGACTAGTCCTAAAGCTGGTTTAATGATGTCACTAGCATTGAACATATTGATCAAAGAAGGTTAAAAGTCAAAGAGAAAAGGTGGTCAAAGGGAAGTGGCTGACCTGAAAATACGGTGCAGAATTCCTAAGAGCAGCTATGCTCAAGAAAGGGCCTGGGTGTGGATACAGGGTGGAGAAAGGGTGGATTGGTCAGAATGGGCCAGGACTGACACCTGGGCCTCCAATTAGCCTTCACAATAGAACTCCCAGGCAGCTGAACCCAAAGGGGTGTGGTGAGCATGCTGGTCAATTAAGACATACTATGTCAGTGGGCCCAAGGAGAAGGTGGAGGCTGAGGAGAGGGTTCTGGGGGACCTGAGAAAACTTAGATGAACAGGAACAAGAGGAAAGGCATGGTTTAGAGTAAAAGAGATGAGATGGTCATAGTGGTGCTTTGTGAAGACTCGATTTACCTCTGAGTCCTAGGTAGGACTCCTTGTAGAGCAGAAACTTCATTTCATCAAGTTGTCACCTTCTCTAATCAGACTAGCAAGAAAGATTCCCATGTTCCTGTCTGTGCTTGGCTAATTCCAGGGTGTTGTCTGCTACAAAGCATCTCTTCAAGCTCTAGGGCTACTTGAGTCTAGCATTGCTCCTGTGGCTCCTTAGTTTGCATCCAGCTGTGCAGACACATGCAGATGGATGGTTAAGAAGAAAGCAAAGTACTGTTTACTCCGCAGATGCTTATTCAACACTCAACGACGTACCAGGCTCACGGTACCAGTTGAGCAGAAACCAGTCTGCTTCCTGTGCTGGTGAAGTTTATACTCTAGGGGCAGGAGACACACTAAAAACAGGTCAACAAAGAAACAAGGAAGATAATGTCAGAGAAAAGGAACAGGCGGGCAACTGGGCATGGAGCTTTTTAGGGCAACCTCGGATTGGACCTCTGAGGAAGCCCTGTTGGAGCTGAGGGAAGAGGACCCAGTGGGTGTGATAAGCCCAGTGACTGAGGGGAAGCGAGGTGGCCCTGAGAGGAAGGAGGTTGGAGGAAGGGCTTAATTCATCTTAGTATTTGCTGACTAAGATTAAAAATGAATCCAAGTTCCACTTACAGAGTATTTGGGAAGTTCCCCTCTGTGACTTGCGCTATGTTAGGTGTTGTGGAAAACAGTCCTTCCAATCAAGCTTGTAGTTTCATTGTTAGAAGGCATAACTAATTATGAGAAAAGTGACAAATTAAATGGCATCAGCTAGAAATAAAAAATGCACTCTTTGAAAGAAGAAGTCATTAAGTTGGGGAAGTTTTTTATGGAGAGAAAGAAGGAATCCAGATGGAGCTCAGAAGCTGCTGAGCACTTACTGTTGTTACACTTCATAGGCATTATGTTTATTCCTTATAATTATATAAAAGTGAATGTTATTGCCCCCATCTTATAGATGGTGCAACTGAGTTCAAAGCAAGTTTAAAGGAAGATAGTTTTTGATAAAACTTGAACTCAAACCCATCTTGGAAGAAACCCAAAACCTAAGTCACTGACCACAAACTAAAGATTTTAAAGGGTTTTGAATATCCCTGTGGTGTTTTTCTTTCTTTCTTTTTTTTTCATTTTCTTTTCGAAATATCAAAACCAACAGGATCTACATATTTGTTTTTAGCAGTATAAGGAAGAAAGACTTTAGAGAGATGTGGCCATTTCTGACTGCAGTCTTTGGGAGAAAATCCTCTGGAATAGAGTTAGGTAGTAAGTGGTAAGTTCAAGCAGACCTGGACCCTGGAGGAGGAGAGGACAGTTAGTAGAAGAAGCAGGTGCCAGGTGTGACCTTGTAGGGTTGAGGACCCTTAAGAGACCCTGGAGTCACTGCAGTGTAGAACATGTCATGACCATGGTATTTCCTGGAGACCAGCAGAAATGCTACAAAAGCAGGATAATACAGCCACGAAACACCGATATCCGCCCTTAACCATGGAGACAATCCTGCTGAAAACTTGTTTCTCTAATATTTAGATGTTTGCTTGAGAGATCCTTTGCTTAGGTCATCTTTTTGAGGTGTGACCCTGGGCATAGAGAGGGCAACTTGAAGATGACCTTTTCCTCAACTGAGGGCATATCCCAGTCAGAGTTTCCGTATCCCCTGGCTTCAGCTGGGCTGGCATTTCTGACAGACGTGTAAACAGATGCATGCATTGTTGCTAATGACAGGTGATTATAAGAGGCACAGGGGCCAAGGTAATTAAACCACAATTTGACAGGAACATTTGGCAATGTAATATTTCAGCAGTAGAAATATCTTTGTAACATGCTTTCCCCACTTGGCTTGCTAAATATCATTCATTTTTATTCTTCAGAGAGTGGCGCTTTGAGATCTGAAACTGACCTATCTGAAATCCTTCATGGTTCATTGTGGGGCTCCAGAAAACGGTGACCATTGGGCAGTGTGGGGATCTAGTCAGTTTCTCAGACTCCATCCAGGGTCTGCTCTGGTGAAGTAGTGGGACAGCGTCTGTGACCCTGTTGCTGGGATTGTATTTGGCATATTATTATGTCCAATTTGATCAATGATCATCATGTCTTTGGAAAGAAACATGAACTATTTTCATACCACTGTAATAGTCTCCCTACTTTCTATACTTACCTGATGTTGCTACCTTGAATCAAAGATAGCTTATTTAGTTCTCTTGTCCTCTAAACTTTTACTATTGGAAATAGGAGGAAAAAAATATCAAATTACTAGTAACCTGGTATCCTGAGGCATGACAGTAAAAATGGTCACTCATGGAATGTTTTTATTTATTCTTTAGATTCTAATGAAAAGTTTTTAAAGACCTGTATATTCTTTTTGCTACCAGGATAGCAGCAATGCCTGTTTAGCTGTTTACAGCCTACCTTCTATTGATTGTTCATGGTGGCTAACTATGAATATGTATATCTTTGTGATGGAAGTTCCATCTTCTATTGCATAAGTAGCAGACCCTGATTGGATTTAATAATAAAAACTATAATATTTATAGTTTTTACCTTTTTTTGTTTCTGGGGATTGAGCTCAGGGGTACTTGACCACTGGGCTTCATCCCATCTTTTTTATCTTGCGAAAGCCTCACCAAGTTGCTGAGGCTGGTCTCTAGCTTCAAATCCTCCCGCCTCAGCCTCCTGAGTCACTGAGATTACGGGCAAGAGCCACCATGCCCAGCTATATATTGACTAGCTCTGTGATTCTTATTTATAGTGAATGTCATAGTGTCGTTTCATCTAATAAAATAATAGCTACCATTTTCTATTTATTATGGTCTGGGCATTTGTCTAAAATGGGAACTCTTCCCAAGCAGGTGGGTTCATTTCTTGGCTTCAGAATCAGCTTTTTAGTATCCTTGGTGCAAGGTATTCCTGGCTATTTTGAGATGAGTGAAGCAGACCACTCAGAGAGGACCAGCTCCTGGCTCCATAGCTGCTTCTTTTCCTCAAATTTGATTTTCTCTGAGACAGGGTATGGAGGAAACAAACAGGTGAATGCTGTTTGGCAGGTGCCAGAGGAGTCCTGAGGGATGGTGGCTCTTTGTTGGGTTGCCCCTCCCTGGCGCAGAGCTCCAGGCCAG
Organism: Marmota monax; assembly: GCF_021218885.2. Taxonomy (NCBI): domain Eukaryota; kingdom Metazoa; phylum Chordata; class Mammalia; order Rodentia; family Sciuridae; genus Marmota; species Marmota monax. The sequence goes on from NW_026695224.1 coordinate 7,796,754, forward strand.
CCTTTACATTCTGCTCCAGGCTGCAGTCAGTTTCTAAACGGAAGCTTTTTAAAGCTTTGTCAGATAGGTTCAAAGGTGTCCCACCCTCGGTGTATAAAAGAGAGAGAGAGAGATTAAACTCACTAAGCCTGCCATGTTCCCTGTAAAATATCAAGTCAAAATGATTTTTAAATCCACAGTTACTGGGCTTAGGGGGTGTGACCTTGAGTGAAAGGGGCCTGGGTGCCCGGGAGGAGGGATCTGTGTAAAAGACAATTGGCCCACAGGCTGGTGGCCCCGAAAGCTGCTAAAGCCCAAGTGAATTTCCTTGTTTCTCTGCCTTTCAGCCAACAGAACACCAGCCCCAAGTAAAGGCCCAGCCTGACTCCTAGGCCTCTGGACTCCAAGCAGCAGCCTCACTCAGTGCCTGCTTAACGCAGAGCCTGGGCTCAGCCCTGGGAAATTTCAAGAATGAATGAGACATGTCTCTGCCCTCAGGAGGCTTAAAGTCAGATGAGCACTTCTAATAGTTAAAGTTCTCATTAAGCCCCTACTGACGTTTTCAAGTGCATTTTGTGTATTACACACATTTAATCCTAAATAATAATAGTACTAACTAGTCCTTATTTATTGAGTGCTTTTCCATATCAGGCTGTTTTTTAAGTATTTTCTGTGAATTCACTGTTAACAACTGCAGGTATTTTTATTGTTCCTAATTTTAAGAAGGGAAACCTGAGGCAGAAAAGACAAAAATTTTAAAAAAGATATTAAATAACCTCCCAGGGACCCAAAGCTTGGAGTCAGAAGTCCTGAGATTCCAAAGCAAGAGGTCTGGTTCTGGAGCCCATGCTCTATTCCAGGGCTCCTCTGATTTTAGCATCTGAATCACCTTGTGGAACATAGGTGGCAGGCTATTTCTGGGTGGGACTTGTGAGTTTCTCGCATTTCTGGGAGATGGCCTGGCCCACAGCTCTGTGGCAAGTGAGAAGAAACAATAGAAACCTGTCACAAGGAAAAGTGAAATATCCCATTACTGACAGAAACCGCGCTTTGAGAACACCAGTACCAGCGACAACACTAATATTATTTGTTATTGTCATTCTGCCTGCCATTTATCTGGGGCTTTCTCTGTGCCGGACACTGTTGTAATCATGTCCCCACTGTGGCCGTGACCTCGGGCCATCTTGTTCAACCTGCACAACCACCACATGAGTAGACTGTTAACCTTCCTTTACTATGTAAGGAACTGGAGTAGTTTTAAAACTTGCCTAAATAGCAGCCTGAGGATTCAAACTACCCCTACCTAATGTCAGAGCCTAAGCTCTTCAATGTAGAAACCAACATGCAGTTGAAGGGAACCAGGAGCACACTTATAGAGAAGCTAGTTCCTGAGCCAGGCCCTGAAGGAGCAGGTTGCTGAGGAAAGGTGTCCTAAATGGAGTGGATCTGTGCAAAGGCCCAGGGGCACAAAGATGCAAGATGTGATAGGGAATGAAAAACATGGAGGCTTCCATATATCCTGGTTTGGCAAGCAAGAAGGGAAGGGTGATAAGACTGGAAAAGTGGGTCAAGCAGTCTTGAAAATGAAGAATCCTTGGTGCTCCAGACTGATTTTGAGCTTCCAAGCACCTGTCCGGAGCAGACTGTTCCTCAGAAGTCATCTCTGGGGACTTCCAAACAGAATGGCGGAGTCATCCTTTATTGAAGATGCTACCAGGCCACGACTTTTCTGCCATGCACAGTTTGAGAGTCTCAGAATATGTTCAGAGAAGAATTGGATTGCTGAGGTTAGCGCCCCTGAAACAGTGAGTCACGCCCAGCCAGGGGAGAAGTGTTTGGTGCACAGCCACATCAAAAGCAAATGGAAAGGTGCATGCACTCCTGTGAGCGTGCCTGTGTAGAAATCCACACGCCGCCCTCGGAAAGCGCCTGCCGTGGCACCGGTGCACGGGTATCATTGGAGCTGCCAACTTGTTTTATTTCTGATATTGCCTGGCAGCCCCTGAAGGAGGGAAAGTATGAATTTTTATCTCCCATTTACCAGACTTTCATTATATTGTGCTTACAGACACAGTGTCAGCACATAAAATGTTAAACATCACTGGTCTGAGAGAGGCTCCCATTGTCTTACCTCTGGTGCTGGGGGAATCTTTCGAGCTTTGCTGTAGTGCTTCTGTCAGTGTAATATGACATGAAGCATTTCTCAGTAATGACAGACATTGAATATGAGTGACAGGAACTCTGACCGCAAGGAATGGGTTCAATTACCAGAGATGGGAGGTTACCTGAGATAAAACCAAAGGGCCCAATTGTGCTTGCTTTTGACCCCTTGACTCCCAGATCCAGAGCAGCAAAGACAAATGGCTGATTAACCAGCCCCTAACCTTCTTTTTCAGTGATAAACTTGTTTGGATTTCCCTGTCCAGGAAAGGAAAAAAAAAAAAAAAAGAAAGAAATCTATGGGTGGTGTGTTTCTGAAGGTAATATGATCAGAAAACAGTCAGGCTGGTGCTTGGTCATTTTTTTTTGTCTCTTGCAAGCACAAGACTGAAAACTGTCATTCTATCTCAGAATGGATCTAGGATAGTGTCCAGAAATCAATACAAGATAAACGATTGCTCTCTTAACCCCGCCTTTCTTGTGCGGCCGCAGTTACATTGCTCCTGTTCACCTGTAGCCAACCTGACGCCAGTGTAAATGAGAGCCCCTGCCATCAGAAGTGCTCCCTCTCATCCTGCCCTCCTGCAGGCTGTTCTGCTCGGCACTGAGTGCGGCTTTATGCTTGTTTATAGTCCACTGCTCATAGCCCCCAGATAGAGTTATAGCGAGCAGCCCAATTAAACTGTCGCAGGCCGCCCTCACTTGACTAGCTCTGCAGAGTCATTTAGCCAACAGACATTCCTGACTATTAAAGCTAGTAGCAGCATGTCTCCAGTGCTGCAGATAAAATGAATGAAATTTGTTATTCTGGGCTGACACTCGATCCCAGCTGTTGAACTAATGCTGTTGCACCTGAAGTTTTTCTCTATGGTAATTGCTGCCTGTGTTATTATTTCATATAGTAAATTGGAGAAAATTGCAACAGGTATTAAATTCTTTGAGCTGATTCACGGGAGTTCTATTATGCATTCTTCCAAGGTAGATTCCAGCTTCTGTTCAAGGCTGGGAAGACGGATTTCGCTAGCCAGATGCGCTGACTTAGGTTTCATTATTATCAGAGACATTCCGGTTTGAGGCCTGGCGGAGCATTTATCAGCTTTACCTGAAATCTGTCTTGGAGTCCACTTCTGCTTCTGATTCAGTCAGCATATGTTGGAAGGCACCCTGGGGAATTTGGTTACAATGACCAGCGTTGAACGTGGGTAGCACTCATCTGCTTGGTCCATGACACATACTCGGAGCTGTGAGTCTCTTGCACTGTGTGTGCTTAGGCGAATGGACAGTGTGAAGTGTCTTCCCATAGGGGACTTTTGGAATCCTCAGCCCTGATGGGAAGTCCTTAAACACCTCGGGTATAACCACCTGACTGAGAAGTCATCAGAATAAGCAGAAGGTCTCATGTCTGAGTCTCCGGTCCCACTACTGCATTCACTGTGATCTAGTCCCTATTAACCACTTTCTCTTTGCAGAGTAAGAACAGGTAACTTTAGACTGTTTTATAGTGACATGTAAACCATATTTAGACTTTGGTGCAGTCTCTGAGGCCTCTGTTCCTGTTGGGGATGACACAGGAGACCATATCCTTTATGACATTCAAGATGGAGGCTCCAGATAGGCCTTAGAATGAGAATTCTGGTCTGGCTAATGGGGAAAGCATTTTGTAGGCCTTCAAGTTAATGCTTTGGGGAGACAGTGACCACAATCATAATGTTACTTTATTTTCTCCCTGAAGACTGCACCTGGCAGACAGAACAGGACTTTGTCAATTCCAGGAGCACACTCACAGTTCCAGAATCCCAAGTTTTTGGTACTTCCTCACACAGAAGCAATAGGCGGGTGCTAGCCCATATTTGATTAGAGGCAAATGTGAGAAGCTGGAGCCTCAGAGTAAAAAGAGGGTAGACCTAGGGCTTTTCAATTGTGTGTGCTTCCTCATCCTACAGACTAGTTCAAGTTCATTGTTCCTCTAATACAAGACTGCGGTGGAAGCCCATAAAACACCATCCAAAACACTTACGCAGGTGCTTTCTCTCCTGATGTAAATATCCATCCTTTCATGCTGATGCCTGGGATTAGACTGCTGTGGTCCTCCACTGAATGTATGGTGGTTGGTGTTATTTCTGATATTCATAAGCTTTGTTTAAATAAGCTGTTTTGAAAACTCAAATCTGCTGAAATTGAATTACTATAATTTACAGCACGAGAAATGTATATTTTCTTTTCCCACTGAGAAAATGAAAGGAGTATTAGTCTTTCATTTATATATGAGATGTGTAGACTATGGATAGAGTATCAAGTAAAGAATATGTCTTAAAATCCTAGTAGATTTATTTTCTCACCCACAAATCCAATAGGAAAAAAATGGCATTTTTCATTAAAACTAAGACTAATCTTTGTTGTATTTCCTGAAATTACCAAATGTACAATGGTTTCAGGTATTTTTAAACAATATATTCACAGGCAAACATGGACTTGTTCCCAGGGGTCTTCTGATGCACATTTATTCTTGTATTTGGTATTTGAGGATCTTAATGCATCATAATAACATAAGTAAAAGTTGCAATATAATAACTGCATGTGTGCTTTTCAGACCCAGAACTAATTCCTCATTTTCCTGTCTCCGGATCTCTCAAGCAGGGGTAGTCCACTTTTCCAAGTCTTACCTGGACTTACTGTTCTGTAGATATGGAGTTGTTTGGGTTCCTAGATAGCTGGACCTGTTTTGTATTTCAGTGGAGAACATAGGGAAGGCCTCAGCAGATAAGCCTATGTTAGAGCTCTTTTGAGAGCTGATTATTTTTACAACATATTTAAAATAAGAGAATTTGGAAGATTCCTGAGACAAGGGCAGCAGAGAAAATGTGGAATCTCAAAAAGCAAATTGAAAGGAAAACAGTCTCTTTTCCCCAGTACTAGGAATTTAAACAGCTATATATAGACAGGTCACTACAGTAAAAAGAATCTTAAGATGGTAAATGTTTGGATGAGCTTTGAGAAGGGCTTAAAGAAGAAGGACTCCTGAAGGTTTATCCTGCAAATCCTGAAACAATTCCCTTTTTCTTTCATGTGCTCAAGTTAAAGAGCTGCAGGCCTCACGTTAAGTGCCTCGCATTCGTGATAACATTTCCTCTCATTCACTCATTCACTGGGCAGGAATATCCTCCCTCCACCAGCGAGGGAACTGGGAGCTGAGGGCTAATTCTCACCGACCATTGATTAAGAAAATTTGAAACATGGAATTGAACCTGTGTCTGTTGCTTTTAAAGCCATGTCATCTATTTGGTATGGCTAGGACTCTGTGAAATGAATAGCTCTTACGTTGGAAAATAGTAGAACTTTCAGCAAGAACTTCAAGCAGCCGCTTCAACTTCGTCTCTGTTATTCCTCATAATCATACCAACTCAGCCCAGGGCTTTTGCTCTCTGCCAGGATATGAAACACACAAGAAATAACATAAGTAAAAGTTGCAGTATAATAAAACATAAAACGTAAACTTTAAACCCATTTTCATAAGTGTGAGTAATTCAGCGTCAGTTGAGTAGCCATCCACCTTGCCATCTGGATGACAGTAGATCTTTGTGCTGATCAGGGACCTTCAAACCTTTTCTTCAAAAGGCCAAATAGTAAATATTTTAGGCCTGGTGGGCCATATAGTCTGTCGCAACTGTTCTTCACTATTGCTGTGCCAAAACAGCCACAGACATATGTGAATAAGTGTGTGCATGTGTTCCAATAAAGGACCTAACACAGGTGGCAGGATTTGGACCACGGGTCACAGTTTACCAACCCCTGTCCTAGGCCACGGAAGGCTTATGTTTGAGAGAACTAGAACACAACAAATGTTTTATTCTCCTCCCTTTTTTTAGCTGTTTATGTAGATTGCTGGTGAGAGAGATGTACTCACAGCATAACTTGAAATTCTGTTTATTGGCTTGGTTTTTTTTAAAGGTTTTGGGTTTTTTGGGTTGTGTTTCTTAAAAATATCTTGTTTAAGCACATGTTAAGTATGTCCATGTTCTTTCCATTTAATATCTTGGTTACCATCCCAGACTTCAAATTGCAGTGCATTTATTCCCAAAGGATGTTTGGTATCAACTCGCAAGATGCAATTTGAATGTTTCTGCTTCCATCATGGAAACAGGATTCCAAATCTTTATTATTGAAGGTCCATAGAAAATAATGAATCATTGAATTGGCTGTTACTCGGCATACTGAATCCTTTGTTTGTTTGTCTTATAGCTTTCTATCTGCTCAAAGAATAAAATAGTATGAAGATTTCATTTTACAGCTGCACATGAAGTATTAGATTTTGATTTTCCAGCTAAGCTGAGATAAACTCAGATGATATTGTAATGAAACTTTTTTTCCCACGAAGCATTTTCTAACAGGAAAAACTAAAAAGAAATAACAACCTGAAACACTAATTTGTAAGTCCTGGAATCATTTATCCTAACAATTATATGTTTTCTTGTTATTCCATCCCTTTAACTAAAGACTGTCTTTTGTAAAACATCTCATCATGTTGTCACCATGTAATACGGATTAGTGGCATCAACTTCTTTTGCACAGGAAATTAGTGGTGGAGCTAGTGGTAGCAGTATACTATGTAACTAGATAGCATGTTTGGGTAGTTAGTTTTTATTTTTAAAACTCCACTTAAGGCATCACTGGGATCCTTACCAAAGGCATCTGTATTGAGGAGAGGGTGAGGATTTCAAAATAACTGCATTCTCAAATCTCAACATCCTTGCTCATTACCTGGGTGCCTGCTTACCACCTCCCTTGTCTTACTGTGACCACAGGTTCTTGTATTTTCTTGATTTACCCAACATAGTACCTGTGAAATATTGAGTTCTCTTTATTCTATCTCTCACCTGTTTTCTAGGGCAGTGGGTAAGTATGAGTTTTGTAGTCAAAACCCCTGTTATCTTAGGTGAACCATTTATCTTTCTTGACCTTCAGTTTCTTCTTGTGAAAAATAAAAATGATATTAACCTTATTTTATAGAGCACTTTTTTTTAAAAAAAATTGTAGTTGTAGATGGACACAATGCCTTTATTTTATTTGTTTCTTTTTATGTGGTGCTGAGGATCGAACCCAGTGCCTGATGCATACTAGGCAAGTGCTCTGCTGCCGAGCTACAGCCCCAGTCCGTACAGAGCACTTTTGAGATCTAATGAGGATGTAGGTTTCAGTGCTTTGCAAATTGAGTTAATCATTTGTGAGTCACTTTTTCTGTCTACCTATTCCTGCCTTGTTCAGGAGAATCCTCTATCGTTATTAAAATAACTAAATCCATAGCGTTCTTCATATCAGAGTGTTCTATGCAGAATTGCCTCTGTGAAAAGCAGCTTAATTATGACAGGATGCCAGGGGGCAGTGTTTCCACTGTGTTAAATAAATGGCACCCCTGGAAACACAATTTCAAATGCTAAAATCAATGAGTAAAATTCCAAGCAGCTACCTTTGTCATTTCTATTTGGGGCTCATTTTGGTAACCACTGCTTTCTCAGTTTACAGCATTTTAATACACAGGGTGGATTTTTCTCTGTGCGTACTCTCTCAAGATCTTTGGTTGGTGATCTTGGTTTCTGTTGTTCTGGAGAACAGCTGCCTTCCAAAGCTCCCTAAAGTAAATTTCGTATTTGCCATTAGCCTATATTTAGAGTTGTCCCAAGCCAAGAATAGCCTCTAAGTTTGGCGACCGTGTTTGCCATCGTTTACACATGATGCAATCACAAAAAGAAAGAAATTTAATTTTATGTGGATTGTGTAGGATATATCCCACATAACTGTAAGAGTCTAGTACCTTCTGCCATGTCAGATAAGCTAAACCCTTCCCAAATAGCCAGCCAGGAAAACATATGATACCATTTGCAGTGGTAGAATGTTGCATGCTGTTCTTCTGTAATTATAATGGCCTGATCCATGTGGGGTGGTTGAGTCTGACTTAACGATCATTAATCTACTGAGTCTTAGTATCAGCGTCCCATCTTGAGGAGCAGCAGTACTTGGCTGGATGAGTATGGCTTTGATTTCATTGTAATAAGGACAGCTTTGTGAAAATTCTGCTGCTCCACGGTGCCTAAGGATTCTGGGAAGGGAAGTTTTTTTTCTTTCTTTTTTGCATGGTGGGGATGAATTGTTTCCCTCTCTCCCATCCCCTAGGTTACTATTTGTGCTCTCCCTTGATCTCCTGCTTGTCCCTTTATTTCCCCCACGTTGCGAAAGTTTCTTTCTGTGCGACCAGGAATCTGTTTAGCAGACCATATTGTGAGTGAAGGGCCAGCGTTTGTTGCCTGATTTGGGCAACGCTGGGCAGTCAGCTGGGATGTAATTAAGACTCTGAGAACAGGCTGTCTTCTCCACGGGAAGGGCATGTTAGATGGTGCTGGGATTTGGGGCTGTCAGTTTGGCCAAGGCTGGAGACAGAGAGCTAGGGACAGAGATATTTCCTTTCATTTATAATCCCTTTATGTACAGTGTATGCACTTGGCGAAGTTTACATATAACCTAGTAGCTAGAGTTTACAAGCCAATGCAGTAAAATTAGCATATGTTACATGTATATTTTAGTAATATTTTAAAGCAAGCGCATATTTCCAAAGTGAATTATGCATGGATGACAGCAATAGGGTTGTGTAGCGCTGGGTGTCAAATCCCACAACTTTTTGTCGAGACTGTGGATTTTACACTAAAAAGGCAGAAAGACTAAACGAAGTAAAACAGTTTTAATTTTTAACAGTTTGGTTCGGCCCAAGGAGCCAGGCTGTGACAGATATAACTGACATTTGAATAATTGGATTAATTTAGAGAAGGGCAAATCCGGTTTTGACGGTTGTGCTTGTGTGTGTGTCTTTTTTTTTTTTTTAAATCTGCAGGAATGGAGTTGTGTGGGTTAAATATGCACTTCATGCAGTACCAAGCAAACTTGAGGAAATGCCTCCAAATTTATGAAATTATCATTTCATTAGATGGCTTTCATATATATGTGTGCATATGTGTGTGCTCACATAGCATTAGCATTCTTCATATGAGAAAAAAAAATCCACCACGTGTCCTTTATTCTGCTCTCTCAGTGACGTGTGTATACATATTGCATAGATAGGCACGTTGTGTGTGCACTTGGGAACTTGGGAAGTTCAGTTGGAGGATAACGTACACGACTTCACAGGCCCTATAGAAAATGTGCAGACGAGGCATTTCACCGTGACATTGGCAAGCCCTTTCCTCCCAGATCAGTGTGTTGTAAAGCACCACAGTGCAACAGAAGAAAAGCCTAATTTGGTATCTGGGGTATCAGGAGCCAAATCCACATGGTTAATTCTTCCACCCTAAATTCCTTCAGTTTTATATGGCTTTTTTAGCTCCCCGTATGAAGATAATCTCAGCAACATAAAACCAAGCACAACACCCCCAAGCCCCCTCCTCCAGAATTTCTAATTTCTGTTAATGAAATACAACATCCCTAATCAGCAGGCCGAGACTAAAACTTGAGGCAGCCAGTGTTGAATTGTGGCTCTGGGCTGGCTCTCAGAGCCTTTTCCCCAGCAGGACATTAATAGACATTAACACTCGGGCAAGAAGTGTTGATGTGTGGTTTATAATGTTAGCACCCAGTTAGGCAGGTATAACACATGCGCTAGGAATCTTGTACCAACACATGTGTGTGTTGAGTCGGATTAATGAGAACCATAAAAGGAGACTTCCACCCAAGCTGGGGATGCGTCCCATCCTCCTCCGGCCAGCAAGCCGAGTGCTCCTCTGGTGGAGATGTCCTGGCTCATAATGTTTTCATTATAAGCAGCGGTTGTTCTGCGCTGTGTCGTGGTGTGATCACAAAGCCCAGTGTGTTCACACTTCACTTTAAAACTCCTTTTCATCTAGTGCCACGCAGGCTGAGAGGAGAGGACACTTGCACAACTCACTACTAGACCAGGAGGCAAAAGTTTTTATTTTCAGTCTCTCAGATGGGCCTGGCTCCCCTTCAAGTGTTTCTGAACCATTCGGAGACACTTTCTGGTTTACTTTGTAAATGGGGCAATGAAGCATTCTTGTCTCCTGACTGGCTCTCCTTAGAGGATTCTCAAAGCCTTTTAAAATTGTGTGTTTTTCTGGGGCAGCCTTGGAAGTCCCAGGGGTGAAGTTGCCATCTGTCCTTTATATTAAAAGAATCTTCTGTATTGTATACCTGATGTGCTTGTCCCAGAGATAGATGTTGTTAATTAAAGGACAGCATTTGTCCTTTATCTGAAATAAATCTTCTCTCTTGGCCAAAGAACATTTTCCTGAGCCTTAGGAAGCAGGTAAGGACACTGTACCCTGTGTCCTGGTGTTTAGTAAAGGTCCTAGGTCCAGTGTCTGTCCTGCCCCTCTGCAATCACTAGATCAGGCATGCCGACTAGGAAAGGGTTTGCATTTTGTTGCAGACTAGGAAAGACACTGTTTGTTTGCTTGTTGTCTCTTAATTTATCAGGATATGGCGGGGGGGGGGGGGCTTATGTAAATGAACCTAACATATATCAGTGATGATAAGTTGTGACTTTTTTGGTGGAGAGTTACAAACAGCAAGTCTGAAGGCAGCGCCCCCATGCTGCATCTTTATGTGGTACATATGACATATGACAGCACCTGTGTCCTCCAGGGCCACCTCCCCACTTTTTTGCTGCACAGACTCTGTTTCTATACCTTCTGCCCCTGGGAAGAGACAAATGCAAACATTTGCCTACAGCAAACAGAGCCAGGTTCTGCCAGACGGCAGCTGGAAGAGGCACAGGGAGAGAGAAGGCTGCTTCCTTAGCCCCCTCACTCTCTGTCTCAGGAAATCCAGAAAATGACTTAGACCCACACTGTGGCAGAGCAGCTGGGGCAATGTGGCTGTGAATTGTCATCTAAAGGCATTTTCACCTCTGTAATTTTGTGAAGCCTGGAGCAGGAGGATGACCCCGATCTTGCCAGGGACCAGCTTCTGGGAGAGGCTCAAGATTGCACCAGCAGAGACCATTGACTGAGGAACTGTTCAGGAGAGGGGAGACTGGGTGGTCCCACCTCTCCTTTTGTTGCCAGGAAAGACCCCAGAATTGCCGGTGGCATGGGGAGGAGAGTACTGGATTGATTGGCCCGTGATTTTCTGGTGACCTAACATCTGAACTAAAGATCAAGCTTAATTTGCAGTGATTTGAGCTTAAAAGGGCATGCAAATTAGGTCCTGTTCTCCATTGTCTAGGAATTGCAGGTGACCTAAAAGAGAGAGACAGGCTTAGGTGAGAAGACCACAGGAGTGGTAGCAGCCATGGGTCAAATATGCAGGCACTTAGGCCATGGGAGAGGGTCAGGTGGTCACTTCCTAATTCTAGTTATTACCATGTGGGGATATGGGCCCAGGATTGCAAGGCCCCTTAGATTTTTCAGTAAATGCTGTGAATGTGAAACTTTGTGACTTTTCAATGTTGGCAGATAATTCACTGTTTTAAAACAGTGCAGGCCAGGTGAGACTCATCTATAGTGAGACGTCTGTTAGGAGCTGTTAGTTTGTGCACACTGATATACATAATGCAGTAACATTACCTAAGTGGGACTATTTCAAATACTAAACTGAAAATGTAGAGACATCAAGAAAAAGTAAAAAGAAACTCAGTCCCAAACAACTATTAATATTTTGGATATTACCCTTTGAGTCTTTGTGTACTGCATCTGCGTTTTATATGCATGTTTTGAAATAGTTGTAATCAAAGGAGCCTGTGATTTTTCACTTACCATTATAGGCAGTTTCCTTATGGAATTTATAATGACTATAGGATATTCCATAAAGGGGATGTATCATCATATGCAAAGTCATTTTATTTATGGACATTCAAGTGCTTTTGATTTGACACAGTTCAAAGTAATGTTGCAATTACATATTTGCTCATACTGCTTTTTTCCTTATTTTGGATTCGTTTCCTAGAATCTGAAAGGAGGATTACTAAGTCAAAAGGTATGACTGTTTTTATGGTTTTCAGCATATATTGCCAAATTGCTTTCCAAAAGTGTTGCACCAATTTACACTGCAATCAGCCAAGAATGAGTATATGAATTTTCAGTACATCCTTGCCAGCATTATTCTGTCTTAGAGAACAACCCCCAAAATGATATGTGACAACTGGACTCTATTAATGTTTAAGTTTGCAATTTTTTGACATTTCCCCATAAATCTGTTGACTAATTTGTATTGTTCTTATAACATCTGTATTTTTTCTAAGACTAAATTTTGTTGAGGTTTTGTTCACTGTGTGTGTGTGTGTGTGTGTGCGCGTGCGCGCGTGTATGTTTAAAGTTCTCTCTGTTAACAACTGATAAGTAATTTGGGAAGAGCCTCCTTGGCAGACAGGGCCCCCCCCCCATCTCAGCACCGCTGCAGCTGCTACTTTTAACTGTGCATTTACTTGGAGTTGAGCCAGCCCAAGCAGGATCCCCCTCCTGAAGAGGGGCTTTTGTGTTCTGGTGAACCACAAGCTCAGATCTGTATCTGCCAGTATGTTTTTGGCAGAGCCATCTAATAAAATCCCATGCACACTGTTCTATGAAATGCAGTCACAAATGTGGATGATGATTGCCTGATGCCATATATATATATATTTTTTTTTCTTTTGGTAACAGCTAATCTTCATGTCTTGGATGGATTTCATCTCTTGCCTCCACTCTTCCCTCCTTCATCACTCTGCATGGTGTATATTCTAACTACAAATGATATGTAATCTGAGTTCCTTGTAGCGCCGTCTATGGAAAGGGAACTGAGCCAATAATTTGGAGACAGGGGGTTCTATTACTGGTTCTGCCCTTTATTTAGTAATAGCTTAACAAAAGCAACAAATACTTAGCCAGTGCTGAAATACCTGTTAGCATTCTTCATATATTCTTTTTTGGGGGAGTACTGGGGATTGAACTCAGGGTATTCGACCACTGAGCCACATCCACAGCTCCAATTTTGTATTTTATTTAGAGACAGGGTCTCACTGAGTGGCTTAGCATCTTGCTTTTGCTGAGGCTGGCTTTGACCTCAAGATCCTCCTGTTTCAGCCTCCCAAGTTGCTGGGATTATAGGTGTGTGTCACAATTCCCAGCTATATATTCTTGATTCTTAACAATCCTATGAGGTAGTCAGTATTATTTTCCCCATTTAGGTGAGGAAACTCTGGCTCAGAAAGATGAAACACTTATCCAGTATCACACTTCCTCTCTCTGAACTCGGGTGAGTTTTTCATATCTGTAGATCTCAGTCTCCCCATCTGCAAAATGGAATTGCTTCTCTATAACTCGTTGTGATGGCATGAAACTAAAATGGTGTCATGTGTACATTAAGTTACTTTAACTGTTACAACTCAGGACATGTAATAAGTTGTAGTTATTAACTAGCTTATGTCTCTGGTCTTTAGCTTCTGATTTCATAGAACATAGAGACTAACCCAGGTTAATTTCATGGGTTACATTCAGCTGTATCATTTCCTTATTGGCTGCAAATCATAGTGAAAAAAGCCTACATGGGTCCCCAAGGCTGTGTGGACTGAACTTGAAGTCAACTTTGCATTTCAGGCTCTTCTGTCACTCTCAGCCAGTTTTCTTTGGAAGAAACCGTACACTTTTAGGGAGGAGGAGTTGTGCTCTTGGGTGTGCACAGAGAGTAGCACAGTTGATAGACCAATGTCTGCTGGCCACTCTAAGGCCACTTTAAACAGTTTAAGGCAGTGCTTACTTTGGCTCTGAGGATACTGTGATCTCTTAATATACAGAAAAGAAAATATACCTATTCCCCTTTTGTTTTCCTATCTCACCCTCAGGTGGGAACTTAATTAACTGAGGTAGTTAATGAAGAAAATAAAGCACCAAATCAGTTTCATGCAGAAATGCTTAACTTCATACATTATAATAAAAAAAAAACAGGGGTTCAAGATCCCATATGGCACTTAGCCTCCCAACGAGGATCATCAGGCATAGACTAGAAGCAGGTGGCCTGGCACAGAGAGTCAGGTTATTTTTGCTGTTGGGCCCCCGCCATTTCAGAGTTTAACAGTGGCAGGACTGCTCAGCAGGAGGCTGACCCCAGATGCTCTCCCTTTGGTGGGATGGAGCACCCCCATCTCCACTGCTAGGAATAAGTTTCATCAAATCTAGGTCACAGTTACACTCCCAGAAAGGTCTCTGTCTAAACTTATTCCCAATTACTACTTAATTGCCATTTCCAAATCTGATTCATTGAGAGTGAAGTAATAGCCTTAATTGGTCACCCATCCTGGTTACCTCTTTAAAGCCTGCAATGATGATATCTTGACATTTTCCTTTGGGTTAACCCTAAGGCAACAGGTAGCCTGTTGACATCCTTTGTCTGTTCCTATACAGAGCTTACTTTTGAGGATGACATTATAGACTAGAGATGTGGAAGCCTGGATTCTTCTTCTGGCTTGTCTTCTACCCGGGGTTTAGTTTTGCTGTTTGTGATACAAAGGGATTTATACTGAGTCAGGAATTTCTTTTCTTTTCTTTTTTTATTTTAGTACTAGGGATTAAACCTGGGGGTACTCTACCACCAAACTACATCCCTAGGGATGTAGGGGTTTGTCAGGTGAAGAGCTTACAATAAACCTTGTATAAAACCACTTTGAATTAATAACATATAAATGCAAGTCACTGTTACCTTTGTTGTCATTATAAAGAATTATTTGAATTTTTGGAATTATTATTTGGAATTAAAATACTGGGCTTTTACAAAAGATGGCTTTAAAAAATAAAATCAAGGATTCACCATGAGTAAATTACTTGCCTACAAATATTATGCAGACTTTTCATTATCTTTAGAAGAGAATCTTTCTATTGTGCGTGGGAAAAAGAAAAGGCATTTCATTTGTATCGCTGCTCATATAAATTGCAAAAACTCGGTGAGCTGAAGTCCAAGGTAAAGCAATAGCATATAAGGAAATGAAGTTGATGCTATATTAAAGATTCCTTGTCACAGGCACTCTCTGCCTAGGGATGGGAATGCTCCAGCCTTGTCACTGACATTTTGTGAACAAGCAGCTTGTATTGGATGGTGATAAATGGATTATTTTAAATGTCATTCTGCACTGTTTTAGAGTTGCAAGGAGAGTTTTGATATTGAGTTGTTGGTTAGGATATTCTATACCAATCCTTTATGATGAAATAATCTCCTCAAGTTACATCCAGAAATGTCAAAGTTGCTTATTTCTTCAATCACCCATAGCAATGTCTCCATTACGAGATATGCAGAGAAGATTGTATAATAATGTCAAACTATTTATAGAATCTCCTCTCTCCTCAAGTTGTTTATTTAATGCTTGAGCTTTGTTTTTATATATGTATATGTTTTTCTATTCCTAAATTGACTTCAGCTGAGGTGTCGCACTTTACTTTTTCTCTATAGAGCACATTTAAAAATTGATAATAAGAGCACTTGAGCACTAAAACTAAGGCCCGGCGAGCACTTTTTGAATATAAAGATTTGCTTAATTTGGTTTCAAATATTATAATTCGTTCTAAATTGTATGTTCTAAACATTGTAAGGGTGTTACAATCATAACATATTTAAGACCTGCTTTTTATTTAGTGTAAACTACTTTGCCCGAATAAGTTTAATTATTTATTTTATGCTAATTGATGTATTATTTCTTGGAAATTCTGAATTTAATAAAGTTCTTTCCATTACACAGAATTTAGTCATTTGTGTAGAGATTTGGTATCATGGATTTATATGGAAATATGTGTAAGTAGATTTTGAAAGCATATCTCAAGTTTTACTTGGCAAAGTTACTCTAAATATTGGCTTTCTTCCCCAAAGACAAGATCTTTCTAGACACAGATATTGAAAATATTCAATTTGTCTACACAATGAGGACTCCCTCCAGACTCTCTTCACTCTAGTGATCTTCTCCTCAATTTCCCCTCTCTGCAGTCCTTAAAAAAGGCATATCATTTGAATTTTAAAAGATCAAAATAATGTAAATAATGTTAGATTGAACCATATAAAATTGCCATTTTTGTAGATCAGCAGTCATATATTAGTAATTTTTGTATAGCTCACTCTAGCAGCTAATATTGATGTTGCGTTTACTGTATGCCAGACGCATGCTGGATGTATAGGGATTTATTTATGGATCACACCAACTCCAAGGATTGGTACTGTTATTACCCCCTAGATAAAAAGGCTGAGGCACAGACTGACTAACCGTCTGAACCAGGTAGTCTACCTCCAGAGCCTTTGTTCATAACACTACTCAGAGCTGCCTCTCCAGGAAAGCAGAGTTCCTGACTCTCCTGCCCAAGTGTATTGCTCTCTGTTGCAAAAGTAATGTAATCAGTTCCTGTGTGTAGGTCTTTCTCCTGTGCCTCTGCACGCATATGTGCCAGTAGAAAATATACAATATTTTGTTCTTTTTAGTCATTTTTTCTCTTATGCAAGGTCTTATCTTCATTTCTTTCCTCATTCATTTTTCTTTCTCTCTGTCTTTTTAGAATGATATAATCCCTATTGTACAACTTTATTAGTTTATGTACTGTAAACTGAGTTACAAAGCCATTCATGTTAATACATAGAATCTAATAAATTCCTTTACATTATCATTACTGCATGGTATTCCAAAATATGAATATCATGGTAGATAGATATATCCTACTTTATTTAACTACCTTGTTTTGTTTTCTTTTTTCCCCCATTTTCACTATTATAAATCATATTGTAATGAATGCCCTGTGTGTATATTTGAGCTGCTTCACTAGTGTTAATACCAAGAAATGGCTTTAATAGGTTAAAATCTTTGCACCTTTAAAATTTTGCTAAATGTTGAATAGCTGCCTATAAAAACTTTAATTTTCATTCTTATCTACTCTGTGTGAAAAATTGATATAAACTTACCAATCTTATTTTTTTCACTTTGATAGGTGAAAAAATTGTTTTAATTTTCATGTTTCTAATTATTTGTGAGCCTCTTTTTACATTGAATTGCTGGTTTAGATCCTTTATGCCTTTGTCTGTTAGGTTGTTTATCTTTTATTGACTTGTACTTCTTTGTATGTTCTGGATATTAATACTCTTCTGTTATGTGTTTCAAATATATTCTTTCTGTCACTTCTTATTCATATAAATTTAATTATGCTTTTGTTTTTTCAGTGTTGGGAATCAAAACCAGGGCCTTATGCATACTAGGCAAGCACACTAGGGCTGAGCTGCAGCTGCAACCCTTAATTATGGCTTTTATCTTACATGTTTTAATATTTCTTCAGGTGCTCTTTTTTTTCCTTCCTGTCACATTATTTTATTTTATTTTTTTTTAAATTTTTTTATTGTTGGTTGTTCAAAACATTACATAGTTCTAGATATATCATATTTCACACTTTGATTCAAGTGGGTTATGAGCTCCCATTTTTACCCCGTATACAAATTGGAGAATCACATCAGTTGCACATCCATTGATTTACATATTGCCATACTAGTGTCTGTTGTATTCTGCTGCCTTTCCTATCCTCTACTATCCCCCATCCCCTCCCCTCCCCTCCCCTCTTCTCTCTCTACCCCCTCTACTGTCATTCATTTCTCCCCCTTGTACTATTTTCCCCTTTCCCCTCACTTCCTCTTGTATGAAATTTTGTATAACCCTGAGGGTCTCCTTCTATTTCCATGCAATTTCCCTTCTCTCTCCCTTTCCCTCCCACCTCTCATCCCAGTTTAATGTTAATCTTCTTCTCATGCTCTTCGTCCCTACTCTGTTCTTAGTTACTCTCCTTATATCAAAGAAGACATTTGGCATTTGTTTTTTAGGGATGGCATTAGTGCCATCCATTTCCCTGCAAATTCTATGATTTTGTCATTTTTTAATGCAGAGTAATACTCCATTGTGTATAAATGCCACATTTTTTTTATCCATTCATCTATTGAAGGGCATCTAGGTTGGTTCCACAGTCTTGCTATTGTGAATTGTGCTGCTATGAACATCGATGTAGCAGTGTCCCTGTAGCATGCTCTTTTTAGGTCTTTAGGGAATAGACCGAGAAGGGGAATAGCTGGGTCAAATGGTGGTTCCATTCCCAGCTTTCCAAGAAATCTCCATACTGCTTTCCAAATTGGCTGCACCAATTTGCAGTCCCACCAGCAATGTACAAGTGTACCCTTTTCCCCACATCCTCGCCAGCACTTGTTGTTGTTTGACTTCATAATGGCTGCCAATCTTACTGGAGTGAGATGGTATCTTAGGGTGGTTTTGATTTGCATTTCTCTGACAGCTAGAAATGGTGAGCATTTTTTCATGTACTTGTTGATTGATTGTATGTCCTCCTCTGAGAAGTGTCTGTTCAGGTCCTTGGCCCATTTGTTGATTGGGTTATTTGTTATCAACTAAAAGACCCAGAATAGCAAAAACAATGCTAAGCAGGAAGTGTGAATCAGGCGGTATAGTGATACCAGACTTCAAACTATACTACAGAGCAATAGTAACAAAAACAGCATGGTACTGGTACCAAAACAGGTGGGTGGACCAATGGTACAGAATAGAGGACACAGAAACCAATCCACAAAACTACAACTATCTTATATTTGATAAAGGGGCTAAAAGCATGCAATGGAGGAAGGACAGCATCTTCAACAAATGGTGCTGGGAAAACTGGAAATCCATATGCAACAAAATGAAACTGAATCCCTTTCTCTCGCCATGCACAAAAGTTAATTCAAAATGGATCAAGGAGCTTGATATCAAATCAGAGACACGGCGTCTGATAGAAGAAAAAGTTGGCTACAATCTACATACTGTGGGGTCGGGCTCCAAATTCTTCAATAGGACACCCATAGCACAAAAGTTAATAACTAGAATCAACAAATGGGACTTACTCAAACTAAAAAGTTTTTTCTCAGCAAAAGAAACAATAAGAGAGGTAAATAGGGAGCCTACATCCTGGGAACAAATCTTTACTCCTCACACTTCAGATAGAGCCCTAATATCTAGAGTATACAAAGAACTTCATGTGCTCTTTTAAAAATATGTTATTCTTTCCCTTAAGAGTTTTTGCACATTGTGTCTTTCTCAAGACTACCTTTCTTTTTCTATGCTTTTAAATATATATATATATATATATATAGAGAGAGAGGGTATATATATATATATATATATATATATATATATATATATATAAAAATTTACTTTTCTCATATTTTGATGAATTTCAAAATTTTTTGAAATTTTTTTTAGTTGTCAATGGATCTTTTATTTTATATACTATGTATTTACGTGCTTGCTTGCTTATTTATTTGTATATTTATTATTTACTTACTTACTTATTTATATGTGATGCTGAGGATTGAACCCAACGCCTCACACATGCCAGGCAAGTGCTCTACCACTGAGCCACAACTCCAGCCCTCAAGTTTTGTTTTTAATGTTTACTTCTTTAATCCACCTGAACTTCACCTTTGTAAACAGTTGTTACATAGGGATTAACTTTATCATTTTTCAAATAGCTAGTTGATACAACACCATTTATAGAATAAACCATTCTTGCCTTCATTGATTTAAGGAGACAGTTGTATCATTTACCAAACTGCAGAAAATTAACATCTCAATTTCTGCACTTAATTTTATTTTAAAAACTCTGTTGCCATTTTTATTATAAATGTGTTGGATTTTATGGATTTATATGTTGCAGAAGTTTTTCCAAAACCAATATTTTTCTCCTCATCCACTGATATACTCTTTACTTGTGTCGTCTTCTGTGTCTTTAAGGAGTTTTTTAAATTTTTTAACTCATAACGCTTTTTAGTTTTTCCCTCTTCCCGCCCTATCTGTCATTTCTAGAATAATATTGAATAGTAGAAGGGATAGTAGATATGCTCTTTCTTTTTCTGATGTTATTTGGAATAGTTATCATGTTTTGCAATTAAACTTGAGACTTGCTAAATTTCTTGCAAATATCCTTTATTAAGTAAAGTAATTCTTATTCTCTTTAATGTGTGCTGTGCTTGATGAAACACTATTTGGGGGAGGGGCCTTTTGAGATGATCACATGACTTTCTCTTTTAATCTTTAAAGGTATCATATCACATTGTGAACCATCCTTGCCCTCCTGAGATAAAACGTGTTTGGTCCTGATGTAATATGAGCAGGGAGTTGATTTGCTGGTGTTTTAGTTAGGATTTTCATAGGTGGGATTTCTTTTTAGAGGTATTTTCTGGTGCCCCACCCCCACCCCCAGGCCCCAGTTAACAGTTCTCAGTAGAACTCATTCATTCCTGACTTTCCCGTGATGTTGACCCTTTTGAAGTTTGTTCAAGGCTTGATTGGCTTTTGGCCATTTAAGCATCAAGGCCTTTGAATGCAAGTTCCCTAAAAACTTTGAAGTTTATTTCTATTTATAGCTTTCCAGAGGAAGGGCATGAGTTTGCTCTTTCAACTTTTTTACTCTTCCTCCCAGCTTCCTAATGGGGAGAGAGCATAAATATTTCATTGTGGCATGATGCGCACCTTTATAAACCTACAGTGGCTCCCTTTTGGTTGAAAAATTTGTACTTTTCTTTTTCTTCATTCTTGGTGCATTGGACTATAGGGTCTTTTTTGTTGTTGTTGTCCCGAGGATTGAACCCAGGGACACTTAACCACTGAGCCACACCCCCATCCCCCCTTTTTTTTATTTAGAGACAGGATCTGGCTAAGTTCCTTTGGACTTCACTAAGTTGCTGAGGCTAGCTTTGAACTCGCTATCCTCCTGCTGCAGGCTCCCAGGCTGCTGGGATTATAGGCGTATGCCACCGGCTTAGAAGATATAGTTTTAGTTACTCCTTATTTATATCAAATGTTCCCCCTAGAAATAGATACTTGTTATTTTATAGTGAGAAACACTGGTTTGGAAAAGCCAATATTGTGGAGTTTTTCGCAGGTGCGTTCCCTATTGATGACATCACTCACCTCAATGCGCATCTCCCTCTGTGGTCTTTTCAGCGCAGTACATCAGACAGCTGTGACCACTTGACTGCTACTTGCAATTTAGATGAAACCTATTTACAGTCCTTTATAACAGCATAGATTGGAAGCTGAAGGTCCTAGCTTTCAGTCTATCTTGCAATGTCAGATCAAGCCATCTCACAACTAATTCTTACTTCCCACAACTACATAATGAGGAGATTAAACAGGGGGATCTCTGATGGATCTCCTGTTCTAAATGTTTTCTGATTCTCTTTTACATGCTCCTTCAGTATTATTGTAGGTCCTAGAACTTTTAAGGATTTGTAAATCTCCACTAAACTGTGTATTTATAATTTTATTATCACATTTTCTTGTTCAGTTACATGGGTTTTTTTTTTTTTTTTTTTTTTTTTTTTGAGTGGAAGGATATGGGGATGGAACTCAGGGGCACTCAACCACTGAGCCACATCCCCAGCCCTATTTTGTATTTTATTTAGAGATGGGGTCTCAATGAGTTGCTTAGTGCCTCGATTTTGCCGAGGCTGACTTTGAACTCACAACCTCCTGTCTCAGCCTCCTGACCCTCTGGGATTACAGACATGTGCCACCATGCCCGGCTAGTTACATGTTTTTGAGATTCTAAATATGTCTGCTCTTTAGCTAATTCCTCTTTCATTGCTCAGGTTTTTTTTTTTTTCCTATATCTAAAATTAATAAATGCTCATTCTAGAAAATTATAGATAGCACATATAATTACCCCAAATCCTAGTACCCAGACTATTAACATTGGTGTATAATTAGAAATATTTCTGTATTAAAAATTTGTACTCTTTTCACAGAATATATCATAATTTTCTCATTTACTACTCATCATTCAAAGATTATTTCCCTCAAAGTGTACAATTTATTTTTAGTACAATTTAATTTTTACTTTTAAATATTATTGTACACATCTGTTAATAAGAATCTTTGACACTTTCTTGGGGATCACTAGGTGTTAGAGAATATACATTCTAAGTTACAAACAGATTGTTGGGACTTGACAAATATGTGTTAAATAAAACCTTGCTAATTTGATTTTTGGAAAGATGTACCAATTTATAATTTCCTCAGTAGTTTTTCAGAATGCCTCTCCCTTCTCACGTTGGGCAGTATGGAATATTGTCTTTAAACAGATTCTCCAGTTTGATGGACAAAGAGTAACATCTCACTTCTTTCTTTATTGAGTTTGAACGTTTCTCATGTGGATGGCTGTGTGTGTGTAAATTTCTTGTCTTCTCCTCCTTGTCACCCCTCCCCAATTTTTTTTGTCTTTTTTTGGCATGTGTGTTACTTGTTAATAGCTGCGGTGGCTTTGAGCTCACTAGCAAGTTATTGCTACATAATTTACAGGTATGTGGATCCTTGTGGGGCAAGTCTCAATTTTGAGGTCAACAAGAGAATGAAAGTGTCTGTCCACCTGGCACGACTTTCCTTTCACGGACTCTGTTTTCCTAAATCACAATCCGTAATTTATAATTAAGAATTGTTATTCTCCCAGCCAACTCTGAGGATGATTTTCGAAGCTGTGTGGATGCTCAGCCCCCCCCTGGGAAGTCACCAGCCTGCCCTTTCCTCAGGAGCTTTCTGCTTCCACAGGAATCCTTAAGCCTAAATATGGTGACAAGGATCCTTAAGTCTGATCTCTAGATCTTAAAACCTGGCTTCTCTACTTACAAGGCTTGCCAGTTGCACACTCAGGGCTCCTCATGCCCCTAGAGAACCAGGCTTGCAGATCTCAGCTCTGTGGGTGTCCCTGTGAGGAAGTTAGAACCAGTCCCACCCTTAAGTCAAGAAGAACTGGTTTGTCACAAAGGGAAACCACCCGACTTCTCTCTTCTAATAGGTCTCCTAATTATTTCGGGCTGTCAAATCCCTTGGTGTATTCCACATTTTTCTACATTGGTGCTGTTGGGTTCATTTTACCAAACAATTGTGAAAAATAGAAACTAGTCTCTGCTTTCAAGGGAGATTGACAGAATCTTGCTACCTAAAAACCAGGGTGGCTGGAGGGAGACTTGCCTTGTACATTTTTTCATATTCAGTGCTAGCAATTAGGTTATACCTGGGGGGGTTGACATGATAGGTGTGAGGGGCTGAAGTCCAGTGCACACTCCCCTCTTGGAACCTGGGAGGCCTTATTTACCCATATGGGAGGACCTCTTTCTCCTTTACCCAGATGGGCTGAGAAGGCAAGGCCAAGCCCTGATTCACAACATGTACAACTAATAGAAGTGCCTCCCTCTCAAGGTGCATCATAAAACCTTTTGTTTGCAAAGCAAAGGTGGCATTAAGGAGCCACTTGCAGTATAGTCTGTTGGGGGCATACTTTTGCTCTAGTATTTAAATTTGTTCTAATCAATAATTCTAACTTGAATGTTCTTAAGCAGAGAGATTTCCATACTTAAGTAGCTCAGTTTACAACCATTTTATTTCTTTGTTGTTGTTGCCATGATGTTTCTCCCCAGCCTGAAAGAAACCATAACTGATAGAGGATTAGATGCAAAAACCACTTCCTGATACAGCTTGGAATTTTAGTTTTTTAAAAATTCTCACACATTCGTAAGTCTAAACAAAGTATAGTCAGTTCACCTCACAGAGCTAGTGTGAGTTCCTCTATAGTGCTTTAGGTCTAGCAAACTATGATTAAATCTGGAGGTAAATTTCTAATGGCATCTGAAAGAAGAGGTCCATATTCCCCAGTGATCTCCTAAATCATAGCACCACAGGAAGCCATTTACCCTCTAAGTAATGTCAGTAGGCATGAAGGGAAGCCTGAAGCCTTCTGCTTTTTAAGAGCCATTCTGAGCTTATTTCAATATCTTGATCCAAGACCTCTGAGAAAAATTCAGCAATGACTCACCTCACCCCTCTGTTATTAGAAAGCATTATGGAGGAGGCGTTGGGTTTTCTCAGCCTTAACTATAGATAAGGCTCTCATCTGGATGACAGGGCAGTACACCTCTTCTTTTGTCTGCTCAAGTTTGTGAGTTTGATGTAGTGTGAAGCACTTTATGAGATTTAGATTCTTCTTCTTCATGGTGTAAATTAAATACCAAGTAATTTTTGTCAGACTTTCTTGTTCACATAGCATAACCAGCAAATAGATGACAAAAAGCTTTATGATAGTCAGCTTTATGATAGTCGTGTGCTCTAGTTACAGTCAGAGATGTTGCTAGGAAATAGTCAATCTTTAGGGTTCAGAGAGGCTTCACCCTCTCCCATGCCAGGTCCAGTGGTTTCCATTATCATACCTGCTTGCTAGAACCTACTCATCCCCACTGGTACAAATCCATCTTTTTCCAGTGACAGAAAGCTCAGAAATATTGCTCTCTTGGAAGCTATGCCCAAGAAACTTAGTTTCCTAACTGGGCTCTGCAGCTGTTGAAACTTCCTCACCTTTCACCTGAATCTCTGCTGTGTTTTGCAAATGAGGAGCTGGTGAGGAAAATATGCAGCTCCAAGCTGGCAAAGTTTTAAGTGGGTAAAGCTTGTAGTGTTAAGATCATAGCCCCAAATTACTTAAGGGCTTCTGCTAACATGGAAATAAGACTCTTTACTGCTGAGAGATTGGATATTCAGATAGATTTTTTTATGAAGGAAATAAATATTTCAGCATGCAAACACTACCCAAGCGGGGAGTGATGCTTCAGAACAGGGTCAGGGGTCAGGTTTTTTTCTGTTTGTTTTTGGGGATGGCTCCAAGTTTAAAGATATTGCACATTACTACCTACCCCGAGCCTCACATGGTAAAGTAATTACTGCTAGCTAGTGCAAAATATGTACATTCATTTTTATTTCCAAAGATCCTGAGATTTCCCTGTGCTTTTATGGTCCTCATTATAAAAAAAAAAAAATACATCATGAGGAATGATGGTTTTTCTCCATGATTGTATAAAAGAGTCAAGCTGAAAATGTATGTCGGATAGTTCAACTTTTTAGCAAACTTAATTTTGGAGTAATAAATAAGAATAAATAAGACTAGGATCCATTTTCTCTTCAGAGAATAGCAGAGTTCATTTTCATAGTTTGCCTTTAAAACATGCAACAGACCCTTAGGGTATTGGATAATTTTTAGAGGAGATGCTGACCTGATGGTCAGCCAGTCTGAGTGCACTGGGGCCCAGGATGTCTTCAGGCAAGAGTAAGGCTGAGTGGCATACATTGTTTTGAAACTCAAATACCGACTTTCTCAGTGGAGTGGAATTTTGGTGACGGTAGGAATAACAGAGGACTTAGAGTTTCTGAAACCCTTTTCTCTCTACCTTTAAAGTGGGGAAAATAATTATTGGTT
The DNA here is from genome assembly GCF_021218885.2 of Marmota monax. NCBI lineage: Eukaryota > Metazoa > Chordata > Mammalia > Rodentia > Sciuridae > Marmota > Marmota monax. The sequence goes on from NW_026695224.1 coordinate 7,822,157, forward strand.
GGATGGTTAGTAATCTCACACACACTTTCCCCAGCAGTGGTACACTCAGACCCTTGCAGGAACCAGCAGCAATGACAGTGGCCTAAGCAGGCCAGGTGTGGTACAATAGGGAGTAGGGACCATAGAGAACTCCAAAGCACACCCCAGTCTAAAGGGGACAGCCGGGCCTCTGCTCCAGTCAATGTTGCCATGATGGAATGTGGACCCTCTGTTGTGGATGGCTCAGATTTATTCCCCACAAAGAAGCCAGGAGTCTAGATTTTTGTATGAAAGGTACATATGTGAACATTTTGGCAAGATATTTGAGAACCAGATCTGGCCTACAAGCCACATGTTGTGATGTTAGCATTCAGAAAAGGTAGAGTTAGGTGCTGATGGCAGTCCCTTCCCTTTCTCCAAAGGAGGTGTTTTGCAGCCTGGTACCTTCGGAACAATTACTTTACTGTGGCTTAAAGCCCTGCTACTGTGGAGAATGCAGTCACTCTGAGATTGAGGGCAGCTTGTCTCATTCATATCATTTCTTCCCAGTGATAGAGCTTTTGTCAAGGCCGGCTTTTAAGGGAGTGGCATTTCAGAAAAGTTTATAGGGCAGAGCTGACCTCAGCTGCTTCTCTTACTGACACTCAACCCATCACAAAGTGAGTAGTTTCTCCCTTCCTCGGCCCCCACCCCCAGCCCTGTCAATCAGCCTTTGGAATGTGATGATTCTTTAAAGTGCATTCTGAGACAGACTATATTCCTGTTTCCTCTCCCAGAGCTCCTAAGCATCAACAGAAAAGAGTGTTTGTTCCGTGGTCAAACAGAGAAATCATCACTTTAATTGTAATTTTGAGTAATGACTGGTTTCATAATGATCGGGTAGACAAGGAAAGACCTTGACGAAGTCAGTGGTATTATAATGTGATTAATTTAGTATCGGCTTGGCTTGTTTTGGGTTGTCTAGCTGTCACCTTTTCTCCTAGTATCTGAGTTTCTTGAGCAGAGCATGTCCTGTTGGAAGTGAGCTTGTTTGGGGGGCACAGAGAAGAGCTGTGGGGAGTAGAGAAATTAAAGTGTGTCCTCAGCTGCCATTGATGTCCTTCCAAATAGGTAAAGTTTAGTTTAAAACCGTCCATTAATTCCTGGCCTCTGGCAAGAGTTGGTACAAGGTTTGCCTGTTTGCTCAGTATGTCTAGGGAGGGGTTAAAGGGAAGGAGAAAGGTAGCAATTAGTCAATGACATTTATGACCCATTTATAAAATACAAATGAAATAATTGGTTACAAAATCATGACAAGCCTTCACTTGTCTTTTACAAACTTGTTCTCAACACATTGTGAAACTTCAGGAACGCTCTGCTGAAAACCAACTGCAGCCAGTTTGAAGAGGCCAAGCCAAGGCCCTCAGGCTGGGGATAGCTGTGGGACAGAAGGTTCTTGGAGTAGTTTTCCCTTCTCTTCACAGATAAACCTCACTGTGGATGCAGAGCCAGGGGATTTGTAGGTTCCTCAAATAGGAAATCACCACAGGTTTGAGGTAGGACAGCGAGCTGTGAAGAAGAAAAATCAACCCCTAAACTTTCCATGCAGTGGTCTTTGAAGTCTTAAGTTTCCAGCTAAGTCTTTGTTAAGATTTGAGCACCATGTGTTAATGAAGGAAGAGTCACTGGAAGGCAGCATGCATATTGCCTCCCTCTAGGTCCCTCCTCCATTAAAATACTGTGTGAGGTGGCCTCGTGCAAATAAATGCCAAGTTGCCATCTTGCGTAGGCCTCAGGTGATTTTTCGGATTTTCCAAATCAACTTTCAGTTCTTCACCTCTAGCTCTTAAGTCTTTTCATTTGTTCCCACCTCTAGAGAGAGGACATAACATGAGAAGGGAATAACATGAGAAGGGAAACTAGAAGCTAATAAAAATTTTTAATCAGCACACATATTGGGGTGTAATATGATGCTAATTTCAAAAAAGAAATTGGCCACCTTGGGGGGTGGGGGTAGAAAGGGAAAATATTGGTGAACAAATTGGTCATATTATGTTGTATACATGTATGAACATTTAACTATGAATCCCATCATTATGTGCAATTCTAATGCACTAATAAAAATATAGAAAAAATGAAAAATAATTATATTTAGAAACTGGGGGATGGGGAAAGAAATTGGCTAGTTCTTTGATAAGGAATTTCTCAGCCTAAAGAATATAACCCTCAGTTTTAGCAGAGATAGAGATTTTAATTTTTTTTTTTTAATTCTTAATTTCAGGCCCATGATAAAACAATGACTGACTGGATTTAAGTTCTTTATTTTCTACACTCCTGCACAAACTTTGGAAAAACTGGCTTGTCTAGTTTAGAGAATAAAGCATGTGGGGGAGTATTTCCATTATGTATTCCTAGTCTGAATCCTTCGTGTTTAGTGGTAGACTATTCTGATTTTGAAATAAGTTTAGACTCCAGAGCTTGGTTTTCTTCTCATTGCGTTTAAAACAAAACCACTACCAGCAAATGCCTGAAATTCACTTTAGTTAAAAATGTGATTAAAATAGAAAAGGAAAATCCTAGGTGCTCAGGAGGCTGAAGCAGGAGGATTGCGAGTTCAAAGCCAGCCTCAGCAAAAGCGAGGCACTAAGCAACTCATTGAGACCCTGTCTCTAAATAAAATACAGAATACGGCTGGGGGTGTGGCTTAGTGGTCAAGCGCCCCTGAGTTCATCCCTAGCACCCCCACCAAAAAAAAAAAAGAAAAGAAAAAGCTAAGATATTACCTAGCAAGTCCCGGTTAAACAGGTTCAAGTGTGTCCAGAGCACGCTGTTTAGGATTTCATGTTCCTTCTTAGCCATCTGACTGGCAACCTAAGGTTTCCCCTCTTCCTCTGAGGACAAGCCATGTGTCCCCTTCACTGTGCACCAACCCTGAATATCATCCCCAATGCTCTGGATCCCTCTGATGAGCCTTTGTGTGGCACACAGGAAGGGATGGGTCATGAATATGCAATTACTGACATGCAGTGTTGCCTTCTGCTAAAAATATAAAAAGGGTGCTCTGATCTCAGAGTTGGGAGCTGATTTCTGATTTCAGCCTAGACAGGTCTGCTTAAAACTATAATCAAGCTGATTGTATTGCCCTGGAATTCTAATTTCCAATTTAGGGTTTTGCTATATAATCTCTGGTAGAGTGTGTCTGATCTTCATGAAACCCAGAGTCTTTATATAAACTTTATGGATTTTCTTCCATGTGTCTAGGCTGAGCTGAGCTGTGTCTCTAGACTGAGCTGTAGAGACATTAAATTACTGAGTAAATGAAGGCTGCGTTGTTATGTCACTCTGTCTTTTTGAAAGACCAACTCAAATTCTGTCTGCTGTAGCTTTGATCCTTTTCATTTAATTCTAAGTACACTTGTTATTATAGTAACTGTTGTTTGTATGTTATTTTAGCTTTTTACTTAAGTAGCTATTTAGCAATTTAAATGAAAATGTAATTAGGTTACATCTGTTTTACATGCATGTAATACCACGCAGATGTAAACTTCTATTAAAGCCATATTTTCTTTTTGGCAAGAAAAGGCAAAAACAAAATTGTACCAATCACTGGAGTACGTCTTGCTCTGAAAAAAAAAAAAAAGCCAAAACATTATATACCAAGCCCTATGCCCTTATTTATATGGTGGTAAGGATACATCACTTCTGTGTTTCAGAAGTTTAAAGAAAAAATTAAAGAAAACAAACCAGTGCTTTGGAATTCATCGGGATACAGTGTTTAAAATGACAGTGGAGCTTCCGCCATCCTGTGGGTTTGTCCACACAGGGGTATCCCACCTCCTCGTGGTCAACACTGGCTCTTAAAACTCCACAGGGTAGAAGAAATCAAGGGCCAGCCACGACTCTGACTTAGCTCTGCTTTTAACTGATGTTAAGTTAACATCAGTTAACTGTGCCCTTCTCTGTTATTTAAAACATAGCAAAACAAAACAAAAAACACCCAAGAGTTTTATTTCCCAGCTTGACCCATAGGCTTTCATGAGGGAGATAAGGAATGTACTCTTACTATGAAAAGCATGAATTGTGATCTGTAGAGAGTAGTGTTAGCATGTTAGTCTGAAAACAGTGTGAACAGTGAGCCTCCCAGACACCCCCTCATTTTGGGTGTACAACGGGGGATTGAACTCAGAAAATTAATTCTCCCATTTAGGGAACCATTGCTTCCCTTATAGCCCGTTAATAGGATTTATAAAACATCATCTCAGACAAAGTCATTTATCTTATTTGCTAACGAGACACAAAATTTGGACTGTCTGGAACCAGGTAACATTTTAAGAGTCGCCCATTTGTTTCATACATGTTCAGCTTTTCAATGCAGTCATTTTTAATGGTGGTTTTTATAGCATCAATAAAAATATTTTCATATAATTCTTCCTTATAAATATGGTTAAACTTTTAGCTTTCTGCTACTTGGTGACCTGTTAAATAACTTAATGTACTTTCGAATTGCTTGTTCAGTGCCAAAACAAGGCAAGCCAAGAGGAGCCAGCTTTATGGCATTGATCTGATACACTGGGGCCTCCAACTCAGCTAGGGAGAAAACGTTAAGCAGGGCTCACAACATCCAGCTTTTGGGGGGTTTCTTCCCCTCTGATTCTGAAAGAGGGAGCGTGGACTATAGTGTTTACTTCTCTTTCATACCAGTTGCAAGAAGTTGGAATTTTAGATGACAAGAAAAGGAAACAACTTACCCAATGCAACAGTATATCTGCCACGTATGTATTTAGCGCTTTGTGTGTGCCAGCTACTATTGTGTTTCATTACTATCTTTTGAAATCCTTTACAGCAAATGCATGGGGCATAAGTACCACTGTTGTCCCCTGTTTTATTCATGAATTAATTGAAGACCAGAGAGATTAAGAATCTTTCTCAACGTAATATAACTAGTAAGCTAGCATGGTAACCTTGGCAACTGACACCAAGGCCTCGATTTTGACCCACTATCTTTTGCCATACCTCATAACATACTAGGGTTGTTGTTATTATTTCTTTGTTATTATTGGTTTTGTCATCTGCATCAAACATCAGTGACCTCTTTCCTCTCCTCACGTCCTCCCTTTTTACCAGTTCAGGAAACCAGTTTTAGAAAACCCTAAGTGCCACAGAGATCAAAAGAAATAAGGTCTGGTGTTCAAGATACTTAGCTGGGGAGGAGTGGGAGGGAGTGTGGATACATAGAATGTCAAGGAGGGTGACATGCACGCTGAATAGAGATCCGCTGATGTGCACTGAGGACACAGAGGAGATGGGAAGCTTCATTTGACCTGGGCATCAAATAAAGTATAGGCTTGGGATAAGCAAAGGAGGCGCTTCCACCTTTGGGAATAGAATGAGAGGGGTGTAGAGAAAGGAAGTGCAAGCTGGCAGGTTGCGGTAGTTAAGGCAGAAGATGGTGAAAGCCTTCACCTGGACCCTGGCAGAGGGAACACAAAGCAGGAAGAAGAAGGTCATTGCACAGGTGGAGATGGTATCTGGCGATTGATTAACAGTAGGGAGCAGGGAGGGGGTGTGGGGTCTCTAGCTCAGTAGTGTAATAGTATAATCATAACACGCAACTCAGGTTCAGAAAACTCCTCCTGGTTAGGGGTATTATCAGGTAGAAGGTAAGAACATGGACCCTGTATTCAGACAGTCCTGGGTCAGAATCTGTGCTCTACCGCTTATGTGATACAGTGACTTTCAGCAAATCACTTGTTTAGACCCCAGACTCCTCATCTATAAAATAGAATCATTTTAATACTGATTCGCAGTATTGCTGGAGATAAATCAATACCTGTAGAGTCCATAACACAGTGCCATACAGCATACATTCAGTAAGTTAGTAGCCTCTTGCTTTGGGAGAGGAGCCTTTTATCTCTGCCTCACAGATGAAACTATCAAAGTTTGGGCAAAAGCGTCACTTCCCAAAGCTCTTCAGCAGTGAGGGCTTGCAGGGGTGAGTGGAGACCCAGACGCCTGCATCCTGGAGAAGTCTCTGTCCTGCTTGGTTTTAGGTACCTCACTGCCCTCCCATCAGTCAATGCCAGGGTGCGTCTTGTGGGCACTTTGACTTCCTCCCATAGAGGTGGAATGTGGTAGAGGCTGGCCTCTTCTCTCTCCTCCTGTGGCCATTTATTAAACATATATTATGGATCTGGCATACTATTACATGGTTTGTGAACATTTCTAATAACTAAATGCAGGGCAGGTTTTCATCTTCTCGCTTTACTTTCTTCCTATAAAAATAGACATTATTTCTCCAGAGGCCTCTTGGGCACACCAGAGGGAGTTAGACCCTTTTGTGTGTGTCCTGTAGAATTTCCATGGCAATAAAAAGTATATTTCTTGTTGACTTGCTGCTACATGAAGGCCACCCAAAATGTACCCTCTCCTTTAACCCAGATCTCAGTGTGTGTTCTTACTTTCCTCTTTTCAATGTGTCCAGGTTCAGGTATTAAGTAGATAATACACTCTTAAGCCCAGATCACAGTGCTTGGGAAAACAACACCCAAGGTTCCTGATTGGCCCGTGCTGTTGATTGTCAGGCTGCTGATGCCAGTGTCTGACCTGGCGGCATGGTGGTGTGGCAGCTCTTTCGCACAGATGAGGTGACTGAGCATCCGCCATGATGTGGGAGATGCCAGGGACAAGGGATCAGATCTGTTGCACCAAGAGAACAAGACTGATTTATTGTGTTACACGGGGGTGAAGTGGACCCGGCACCACTGCACCACGTGCTTTTTTTATTCCCTTGTCTGCTAAGTATGCAAGTACAAACAGCTTTAACACAATTTTTTACCTAGAAAGGAGCCTGGGGCTGCATCCAAGTACATTTAACATATGAAAATTGAGCTGCTTTGAACTTGTATGTTTTTGATAACTGCTTGGTATGCTTCCTGGAGGATCACCTGTAGGCTTTTCTTTCCAAATCCTAATCCCTTTGATTGAGTGCCAGGACAGATAGCTCTCATTGAATAGCTCCAGTCTCATAATTCTTCCTTCATTCAGAGTTGAAAGGGAGCAGCTCCAGATTCAATAGGCAAATCCTCAGATTTAGCTAAAGCAATTCAAACACTTTAAAACTGAAATTGTTTTGTTCTAAAATAAGGTTCAGATGGGCTACTGAATGTTTACACAGGCCAGCTGCTGCCAGGAACTGCAGGATGGGGAAGAAACCACACTTCTTTCCACCTCCACCCAGCCCCTGCTGCCTGCCCCGCTGTCTCTGTGACCAGAAGGACAACGTTGAGCATCGGAAGTTTCAAGCAACCTGGCGCAGTGGTGTCATATGTGGGCAAAAGACCTCGCCTGATTCTTCTTGTTTTCTGTCCCCTGTAAAGCCACTCCTGTCCCCTCTTCCCAGCCCCCTTTCAGAGGAAGGAAAACAACCATGTTCTTTTTATCTTTACAAATGTGCCTGGTGGGGACGAATCTAAACCAGTTCAAGATGCTTTTATTTAAGCTGTTTAGAGGAGCGGAAGGTGCTGCAGAATTGGAAATCAAGTGGCACATGGCCCTCTCTGCAGTCCTGCTCCTGAGCTGACCGCTGCTTTTTTGTTTGTTTGTTTGGGGGGGGGGGTCTTTAGGCACCTACCTGGATTTCTGCCGAGATCTCTGTTTCGGGTCTTTCAGAGATTGTGTTTGCTGAAAGGTGGTTCCTTTCTGCTGAACATCCTGTGTCTGTCCTATTTGGCCAGTGAGTGCTTCTGTCGGGAAAAGCCATCTTCATTCTCTTTGTGCCTGGTGCCCCATTTTAAGAGGAAGCTGAAAAGCCACTTTCACGTTCCGGATGTGACTGGGCCCTGCACAGCTTATCAGAGAGGGTGTCTTCTCTTGGGTGAACAACAGCCACCCTCCTCTGGGCCACCAGATGAAGGGAAGGATTGTCAGCCATTGTGAGAGTCCTGAGATCTATATGCCCCACAGGTTGAACTTGAGGACATTTCTCCCATCCCCCACTGCTGGTTTCCCACTTGGAAAATGGGGTTACTTCACTGGTCATTGGTACCAAGCCTCTGTAAGGAGCATTGTATATTAGTAAAATGGATGATATTCTGTGGTCTTGGAAAAGGTTCAAGCTGGAGTCTCCCCCACTATCGGGGACATAAAATGACTCGGCAGTGATCCATACAATCTCATCTGAACACAGTTTATAGACTCCCATTTGACTAAAATCTACATCTGTACCAGGACTTGACCCATTGATGGTATAAGTTTATTAACAGCCTTGTTCATTAGATCCTTCCTATTTCTCCTTTTCCATTTCTATCCCTGGAATGTTTTTATGACATTGTAATCATTTATAATTTTAAAATGCCTTCAATAATGCTTAAAAAGAGCCCTTGACTTTAATGGGTGCAGCTTAACCACAGGATTGTGTCTGTATTATTGTCGATTCTTACAACAATACTTTGGAATGAGAGTAGAAAGTTTATGACACATTTTATTATATCCCTAAATGTGAAAGAGGATTCTAATTTAAAAATAAGTGGCTATACTTTTTAATTCTTATTTAGCCTCTGTAGCCATTTTAATATCCCTTTTATGGTTGACTGGTCGATGTTTTAAAACAAGTTCTTCAGGGACTCTATGCCCATTAGTCCCTGGCAATAAAATCTGAACTTTTCTAAAATAAAACATGATGCCATGGAGCAATTAAGAGGAGAACTTTCAGCGATGCCTGTGAATATGAAATATAGTGATTTATATTATTAATGGATTTGGGAGAAACCAGCCCACCCCTTTTAAGCGCAACTATGTGTATTTGGGGGGTTTTATATTTTTAATTTATTTCTTTGTTTCTCTCCAGGGCAGTTGGGAGTTCCATGGCAGGCTCTTAAGGCACACCACTCCTTCTTTTTGTAGCCTACTATTTCTGAATATGAGCCTTTATTTTTTCATTTTATATGGAAAATGGGGTGATGTCACTAAGGAAAGCATTTTTCCCCAAAGTGGTTTTGGGACCAGAATCTGGTGAAGTGTTATTTAAAAGCGATAACATAGTCAAGCTACGCTTTGTGCTTTAAATAATTGTAGGATTTACAGGCTGTATCCCTAACCTGTTCAGTTTTATGGTAAGACAGAATGCAGGGATTCATTTTATCATAGTTTCTTAAAAACTTAGAAACACAGCAGACAGGTATTTCTTAACATTATAATAAGTTCTTTGTGTTTATTAAACCTAGTTTGTAGTAATTCAGGAGTGCTGTGATTTAGTAGTTACTTAATTTACAAATGGGATTGGCCTCCCTAACCTCTGGAGGAGAGAGTGACTTTGAATGCTTTAAAACTTTCATGAACTCTCTATTGCCGACTGTGGTATAAAGTTGGGTTTTAAAAAGCCCTCCATGCTTTGCAGCCTCCTCTCCTATTTCCTCTGTAATAACCTCAGCCCTTTCCACCTCCCTCTCTCCACGATAGATCTGCACCATGAGGTATTTACATCATCTCAAACTTGCCCCATGCTCCACTTTTAATTTTTGGTTCTTCTGCTCATGTTGTCTGCTCTCCATGGATTGATCTTCTCTTCACCTTGTCCTCTCCTCCCAAATTGCCTCCAGCTCAAATGCTTCTTCCTCCAAGAGGCCTCCCTATCCAGGGCTTCTTCCTACACAGGCTGTGGGAAACACCTGTGTAGCTGGAGGCTGGAATCTTTGTGCTGCCGTCCAGTAAACTGGCCTCCTCTGAAGGCCGTGGCACTGTCCACAGATCTTCATTAGCGCACTTACCTCCTTGAACTTCGTTGTTTGTGGACGTTTGTCTGTTCACCAGTGAGGCTTTTGAGGATACAGCCTGTCTTAGCTAAGTGTCAAACAAACACATGAACAAATGGCTTTTTGCCTTAAAAAATGCCACGCAATTTCTAGACCTGAGTCTAGAAACCTGACCTTTCAGTTTCACAGCCAGGTCAGGTACCCTGGCAACCACACCAATATTATTCTGGCAGGTGCACTCTGTTATTAACCCCATAGCCAATCCCCTGTCCCTGCTCTGTGTTCTTCAGCTGCACTAAGAGAATCTAAATTTTGTTCAGCTAGGGGGCAGAGGGCTCCTGATTTCAGGGCCAGTGGGTCTGTCTGTCAGTCCCCGGGAACCAGCATGGCCGAGTTAAGCCAGGTCTGATGTTCTTAATTCCTGGCTAGATGCTCGCTTTCTCAGCTTCCCTTGCGCATATGGAGCCACATGGACAAGTTCTGACATGTAAGACAGAAGACATAGACTGCCGCAGGCTTCTGGGAAGAATTCTTCTCCGGTAAAAAGACAGAGCCTGTGTTGTTCAAAAGAGCCTTGCTCTCTGCCACGGCACACGGTGAGAGGACTTGATGCTGGAGGTCTAGCGACCAACTTTCAACCAGGAGATGACAAGTTTGAGGACAAAAGGCTATTACAGTAATGTTGGTAGAACAGAAGGCCAGGAAGAGCCTGGGACCATGGTGCCCAACCTTGAAACCTCCCGCCTCCAGACTTCTTATTCAATAAATAATAAGTGTCCTGATATCATAAGCTTTTGATATTTGGTTTTCTGCTACTTGAAACAGAACATGTCCTATCTGATTCAGTTGCTTTTAGAGGAATAACATGCAGACAGCATCTTAAGCAGAAAAGCTGTGACTGGATAAAATATATGGAAGTCATCATAGCATGATATTTAAGAAACATGACCTCTGTTCTTCTAAGGGTGAGCATGATCCACTGAGTAGCCCTGAACATTGATCATTCAAGAAACATTAAATTTTTATCTCAGATATTCTTGGCACTGTTCAGGATTCAGAGGATACAGAATTAAAAGATGGTTCCTGTCTAATGGGATACTGGTAGATCTTAATATGTTACCATATTTGATTTGGATTCTTTCCATGGAGATTTGGCAAAGCCAATGGTAGCTACCAACATGCTTGTTATGTTATTCTCTATACTTTTGTTATTTTAAAAAATTTATAATAACTAAGTGAATAAAGGAGAATCGAGGAATGAGAAACAATGAATAGAAGGCTTCATTCCCCAGTGTGGGATCCCCAGCACCCCAGGGCCGTGCAGTGTTAAGTGACTGAAGCAGAATAGAAGAGGGAGGTGGCTACCATGGTCAAATTGAAATAACGAGGTAAATAAAACGAAGTAGTGCTCATTCCCGAAAGAATTCCCAGAACCCTTACTATTCTCATATTGGTTGTTCCTATCCGAGAGGAGACTGCCCCCTGAAGTATTTCCCAAAATGCTCTTGTCTTTAACTCCCCCGCCCCCTCCTTTTTTTTTAACACAACCATCTCCAGAACTGAGGCATTAGGAAGGGTTGGTATAGAATACTGTACAGAAAATGTGACTCTGGAAGGAGGGTGGCCACCAGACATAACATGGGTAAAGGGAGACATTTCATGAGCTCCAAGTATCTAGAGCATGGTTATATGGGAGTAAAAAGCCAGAGAGAAGCAAAACAGACCAACAGAAATGGGCCAAAGACCCCTGGGCAGGGAGGATGATTGCTGAGGGAAGCAAAGGTGCTTGAGGTTACAGGAGGGATGAAATGTTAGAGGTCTTCCGCTCGCGTCTTTGTTTAAAATGTCAAGAACTTTATAATATTGTGTTTCTGTGTTCTAGGAGAAGGTAGGACTTTAGATTAGTCTTAATGAACATATCAAAATCTACTTAGTGAATCTAGCTGTTAGTATTCTTCCCGTTGGAACCGACAGCAAGCCCAACCCAAATTAACCTAAGTTAAAAAAAAAAAGTTTATTAGTAAAATTTGCAAGTGCAGGTTATCCTGGCTTCAGGCATAGCTTGATCCAGACACTAGCCATATTTTCAGGACCTCTCTCTCTAATGTTCTCAGTTGGTTCCGTTCTTATTTTCCTCATGGCCGTCAGAGCTTTAGCCTCTTGTCTCCTAATTGGAAGATGTTGTAGCTTCCAACTTCACATCTACCATCATAATTCTATAAAAGAGGAAATACTTCTGCTTCTCAGAAGCCCGACTTCTTAACCATGCCTAGTTAGACCCTGTTGAATTATGTGTCCATCCCTGAACCAATTTAAATGACTAGGAGATAAGGCACACAATGGTTTAAATCAGTTGATTTCCATGTCCACTCCCTCCATTCCCCTGAGTTGTGGAAATTCCCAAAGGAAAACCAAGAGTATTGTATCCAAAGAGTGGAGTATGTCAAGAAAGGAACCTTCTCCCTCCAAAAGAGGAAACTTCTATAACAGAGCCCTTCGATTTTACCCAACATGATTTTAACTTCTAAATGTTGGACTGTGAAGGGTGCCAGATCTAACAGCATGAATTAGACCCTCCATTCAGAGCACCCAAGTAAGTGAAGGGTGCTGACAGCTGTCCTGGGGAATGCTGATGCTCCCTGAAGAAGCCATACAATAAATCCCCTTTGGAAATAAACAAAACGCAGCTTTTGAGAACCCAGCTTTCGCCCAAGACCAGAATCTGTCAGCGACAGGCAGAAGCCATTAGCAGGATTTATATGCGCCCGTATCCATCACTGAGTCAAAGGGAGATCCGCAGTGGGGATTTCTCTCTTCCGGAAACCCAGCAGCGGACTGGGGAAGACTTTCCGGGTAAAGTTTCAGAGAACTTAATTCACAAATCCCCTTAACAAACACAGGGATTTGGGTTTGTAACCCATCGCTCCCAGCTTGGGTCCTATGAGACGAGCCGCCATAGCTGCCATGGGCCCAGCATAACCCCACCAAGAAGAAAGGGGTAGAATTTATGGTGAAAATATGGGAGCTGCTTGAAGGGGGGAGTTTTCCATAACCTGGCACTGTGTGCATTTCGCCTGGTGGTCCCCGAGCTGTTGAAGACCCCAGGAGAGCCATGGGCTGTGGGCTGCAGGGTACTGATCACCCTTTCTTTTCCACTTACAACCGCTGACCTTTATTTCACCTCTGTCAGAGACTGTGCCATTCATGGACTGGATTCTCCCAAGCTCTATGGCGGGTCAGAATGGAAAAGACTGGATTGTCTCCATATTACATTGTGAAGGATCCCTTTATATTGCTGTTTCCACCTCACAGGGAAATGCTTAAAGCTGACATACTTGTCCCCAGTCCCTCTGAACTAATAGACATTCTTCATATCTGTACCTCTGGCTTTGAGGCATGTAGCCAGCATGTCGTGGTCTCTCTTCGACTGGCCACCATGGATGTGAAATGACGGCAAATGGGGAGTCCCAAAGGAAAGGACCCAGCATGCAGCGCTGGACAGGAGACCCAGAATGATCTTGTACACTGATCCATGTTTGTGCTCTGTTACTGCTTTGGCCACAGATTTGGCCACCATTCAGCAACCTCCATAGTCGCTTTTTATATGGATTTTCTTTTCCTCCTCCTATTTGGTTGCAAACTTATTTTGACTGAGGATTTACTTGTCACCTCATGTTGACATTTCAAGTTATTGCATTAAGAAAAACATAGGAGAAAGCAAACAAGCAAGTATATTCCAACAGGTCACGAGGCGTAGAAGTCACACTCAAATTTCAAAGGAAAGGAGGGGCCGCTGGGTGGAGGAGGGAGAGCAGATATATTTATGAGGGGAAAAATCCTCTTGGCGTTTTGGGCCTAAGTCAGATCTTGGATCGTGGATATTTTTCTCAGCTACAGGTAATTCCTGAGAATGCTAAGGGGGAGAAATTCTGGTCCAACTGAAGCTGCCATGTAATTGTATAGAATCATGCTAACATTCTGATTTCTCTGATTATAAGTGACTGCAACAACAAAGAGAATAACTCTGCTTGAAGAACTGTTGCCACAGTGTCTCTAGGGGACAGGTTTGCTTTGGTCTGTAAATTCCCCAAAGGCAAGCTGAGACTATGTAAATTAAAGAAACAGAGCCAGCGACAACCGACTCTGTGGTTTTTATTTGACTTTCCAAAACACATGTCCATCAGCATGTCTTAGACGACACAATATGATTAAAGCACAGCAGTGATCACCCGTATATCGCATTTTAATTGGCGTAATGTGCCATGAGTGGTGAAGCTGGAACCACTAGGTATACTTTTACCTTTGAGCTATTTCTTTGATTCATCAGAATCTCTTAACAACATAAAATAGGAGTCAAGAAGTCTGCCCTCGGAGCTGGGCTCTGCCGCTTATCATCTGGGTGACCTTGGATAAATCACTTTATTTCTTCGGACCCTCTTTTCCTCAGCTATAAAATGAGGGATTTGAGCTAAATAAGATCTGCAGAGCCTTCCACTTCGGAGTTCAGCCATTCCAAATCTTATTCTAGTCTCTTGATGCAGTTTTATCAAATTCCAAGCAAAAAGGTATTTACTTCATCCTCTTAGGTGTTCTTATTTTGTACTTGATCATTGCATGGAAAAAAATCTCTAATTCTCCTGATGTCATTGTTACCCTTTAGAATTCCTGAATCACCACAGATCTTCAAAGCTCTTAATGAGCAGTCAGCTTTTACAATTGTATTTTTTTTTGAGCACTGATACTTAAAAAAAATAATAAGTGCTCTCTTAAAAACTTATGTCAATAGAAAGATGGGTATTAACAAATGTAGATGAGGGGGAAGAAAATCAAACTGTCATACATTCCTGGTAGAATGTGTCCAGCCATTTTGAAAAACAGTCTAGAGTTCTGAAAAAGGCTAGATATAGAATTACCGTATGACCCAGCAATTTCACTCCTAGTTACCCAAGACAAATCCACACAAAATTCGTATACAAATGTTCAAAGCAGGATTATTCATATCGGTCAAAAAGTTGAACTACTCCAAATGGCCATCTAATGATAATTGGATATTCATATGTGGCACACACCTACAGTTGGCCATAAAATTAATGAAGTACTAAAATGTGCTGTTAGATAAATTTTGAAAACATTGGGTCAAGTGCAAGTAGCAGAAGTTGTGTTTCTACTCATATGAACTATTCAGAATAAGCAAATATAGAAAGACAGAAAATATATTAGTGGTTGTCAGGGGCCTGAGTGAGTGGCGAGGAATATGCTTAAAACCACTGATGCACACTCTGGAAATAGTGGATCCTAAGGCATGTGAGTTACATTCCATCAAATGCTGTTAACAAAAAAAATAATTTAGTTAAGAAACAAAGAACACCTGTGTCAGATGATGCCTTTTCCCTGCTAGAGACCTTCTATCACACTTAGAAGAAAAAGCAGTCTCCTTCCCAGGACCTGCCCCAGCCTGCCACTGGGTGCCCATCCCTCCTTGGTCTTGCCCTGGGCTCTATTCTGTTCTTCCAGGGCATGAATTATGTTTCTGTCTCCAGGCTGCTGCCCTGCGGTTCCCTTAGTCCCTGGCATAATCTCATCATCCTGTTCCCCTTTTCTCAGACCACTCAGGTGAATCTGAAAGACTTCCTTGTTTTCTGATTTATCCTGTCTCTCCACTAAGATGAAGGCTCCATGAGACTAAGGGCCACATCTGTCTTATCAGCTCCTATAGCTCCAGAGCCCAGCTCAGTGCCGGACACACAGGCACTCACACCACACGTGTTAGAAGAATGAATGGGCATTACACGGTGTTCTGCTTGGCAGCTGAGAGTGGATGCATGTGTGGTTGCAGTCGTCCCTGTACTGGAAATTGCTGCAAGCCTTTGCTCTGGGAGCCTCTGTTTCCTTTTCTAATGTATCCTGAGATACAGAGGAGGCTGAGCTGTATTGCCCTAATCACCAGAGGGGACCCAGAGACATGGGAAAAAATGAACAGACTTTGGAATCTAATTGGGGATTTGCAAAATGTTGTTCAAAATTCAGTTTACTCCTATCCAGTCTCCGAAACACTTCCTCCTCTTATACTTTTGTAATTGAACGCTGTATTTCTGTTGACTTTTCTTTTGGCCCATAACATCCATATTGGAAATTCCTTGAAGGCAGGAAATGTGCTTTTTCCTTAGGATCCTTAACACACGTACAATGTCATGTGTCCCAGAAGCACACAGAACATACAACAACAATTACTTCTACACACTAGTCACTCCATCTCAAGGTGCTGAATTGGATGTTAGAGAGCCTCATCCTGGGAATGGGATACTTTCATGGCTGTCTTACTGAACATGAGTTCCACCTTCGGTTGATCTCAGAGAGGGTGGGAAGTATTTAGAGGTTATCTTCCTGGCACCAGTCTGGCTACAGAAAGAGAGCTGTGGGGACAGTAGCACAGGATTTTGTGGGCTCTCCACAGGAAGGAAGCAGACAGCCTCCCTTGGGCAGGTCTTTCTTTGGATTGCTCTGGTGTGGAAGGCCAGCTGTCCTGCCCTTCCATGTAGCACTGTGCTGGGTCCTGGGGAAAGGAGAAATAACTGGGAAAGAAATGATTCTCCTTCCCCTGCAATGCCAACTCATGCCTTGCAGTGGTGACCTCTTAGGGAATTCTGGGAAGAACTAAAAGAAATAATGGTACCCTTTCCTGCCTTTTATCAAATCTGAATGGCAGGGGAGACTCTGGGGCTTGGCTGCCCTGAGGAGTTGCTGGTCTTCTGAGTCAGTGGACAGACATTTGTGAACCGAAGACCTTCTCCAGGAGATGTTGATGTTGGCCCCAAACTGGATCATGAGATCCTAAATGTGGGTTTATGGGAAGAGGAGAGGATCTATCCCCCATCAGTTGTTATGTCTAAACAAAACTTTACTCATAATGTACTTGCTATCCTATGTCATTTTCTTACATTTTTTAATTAACCATTAAGTGCACAGTGGGAAATTGAGATTTATATTGGTTTTCCTGGGGTTACATTTCCCTGGTATACAACTCCAACTTCTAGAATTTTTGCTTGAAATTTTCTAGAGACATACTGTCCTAGATTATTTCCTAAATAGTTTAGGTTTTTAAAAAGGAATTTCTGTGTCTTTCAACACATATATAATTATGGTTGGCAGCCATTATAAAAAATGATATTGTCATTTTTATATTTTATATTTATATCCATCTTTTTAGTGGGTGCCATGTTTAATGTTGTTCCTTCCTTAGAACAAATGTAATTTCTGTTAGAATATTAAGCTTCATTACTCTGAAACAGAGAACAATAACACCTGTCCTTCCTCAGGTCTTAATAGGGTAAAATAAGATGATATTATATGATTAATTTACCCTTACCCTTAGAGAACACTTCATATTTTTCAGTGACTTTTCTCCAGAGATTTTGTTAAAACATAAAAGACATTTTACCAAATGGATTTTGTTCTTAATTCTGGGTAATAGATCATCATTTTCACATTATAATGTTTAAAAAGTGAAAACTAAGACATAGGCTTGTGAAATGTTTGGTGATCTTTACTAAGAATGTTAGGTTGTTAGGGAGAAGACCCTAAAAAGATCGACCAAGTAAAGCAGCAGAAGATTCCATGTTGGATTATTCTGTGGATCTCTCTAATTAAGTTTGAGTTGATATTTACTCAGCCTTATCATGAGCTAAGCTACTCTGCAGAACTAGAATATAACCATCAAGTGAGTATGATCCATGTTAGGCACCCCATGTGATGAGTTTATATTCTTAAAAAGGAAGGACAGATTCAAAATGGGCCACTTCAGACAAATACATGAAAATGTCCCATAGGCCCTGTAGGCCTTTCTTGGTTTTGATTGATACCAGGTATCCATTGTAATGTGATAAAGCTTTGTAGCCTGATGAAATGGGAATTCAATGGAGTACCTTAGCATTGTGGGATATCTCTACACAGTTTCTAGTTCCTTGTCTTCACATCAAGGTAGCTCTTTAAAGGGGGGAGAACCTTCCAGCTCACTTTTCTAGAAATATGCATAGGACTTGGCTGTACACCACACACACATAGTTGTTATTCACTGGCAATATTAATAGCTATGTAACATAGCTGTGTCCCAAAAACTGTGCTAATATAATACATGTTACCTGTGTTATCTCATTTAATCCTCATGAAAGTTCTTTAAGGAAGGTTTTATTACCATTTTACAGATGAGAAAACCTGAGAATAGGAGTTAAGTGGCATGCCTAGCTTCTCTCCTTCATTCACTGATGATTCATGAAGCATTTATTAAATAACTATATACTGGCATTAAAGATAAAGGATCAAACACTGTACCTGTTTTCCAAGAAGCTATAGTCTAGGGTGAATAACTTCACTGAAGCAGAATTTAGTAATATAATTTCAAAGGTAAAGGCACTCAGACTGGGCATTTTGCTGGCAGCTACTTTAGGAATATTTGGCCAAGATTAATGTAATATATAAATGCAAGCAACAATGTATTGATGGGAAGAAGTATCCCAGAAAGCACTTTGAAAAAACTTTATCTAGGACTCTTAGGAACTACTATTCCATCATTAAATTCTTTGAGGATATGGCCCATTGCTCAGAAATTTCTTCCCAGGGAAATGTATAACTATCAAATAACTTTTATGATAGGTAGTTCCAGAAAGGGTTAACATTATCTTCTCTGGGACACATAATGGGAAAGTAGCTGAACATGATTTCAAAGGGATTTTTTAGGACAGAATTCCAATTACAGAGATGCAATTTCCCTTTCTAGCTTCCTAAGCTCTATTTCAGACTAATGCAGTTTCAAGATCCATGTCCCTTTCTCCCCTTATTTCAACAGATATTTTGAATATGAAAATCTCATGTCAAAACTTAGCTGAAGCCTTCATCAAGCTTTTGAAAGGCTAAGTAAGAATTCTGTTTCTAGGAATAAAAAGATTTGGATCAGAAAGATTCTTTGCTGCCTGGAGTTCCTTTTTGGATGGTAGTTCAAGCAGTCTTTAATCATATTTTTGTTGATTATTTATTAGTTTCCCTGGGAAATCAAAGACCCAGTAACGTAAAATGTGTTTTCCTTAAGATATTTTATGAATCAGAATCCACAATAAAGAAATAATAGAAAAAACATTTCCTTTGCTGATATGGACTAATTGGGAATTAAAATACCTTTCTCTAGTCAGTGCCCCACATGGAAATGCTAAATGATCCAACTGGCCCAATTGTACCAACCACAGTTTCTGCCTAGACAAAACTCTTATGCCCCTAGCAGATAAAGAGAGCGCTTTGTCAGTAAATCAAAACTGTAGAGAACTAGAACTAATTTAAGTGAGAGGGTAGGCTCCAGGCCAGCTGTTTGGGTAAAGCCACACCAAACCAAATGGGGACCGGTGAAACTTAAGATGTGTGTATTCCAGTCATCCGCTGAGAGTATGTGTAATGCAAGCCCGTGGTGTTTGTCACTGTGAGACGTGTGAAGACCCACTCCCGTCCTCAACCGTTTGGCCCCTGCCAGCCAAAGGCAGCTTTGGTCAATATTGGACTTGCCATCAGAGAGCCAGACTTTGGCTAGTTTCCGGATAGGGGTTAGGGATGTTATGAAATGTGTTTACTTATACAGATCCTCGTGATCAAGAGGAAAAAAAGAATTTGAGGGGGAAAGCTGCTAAATAAAATACAAAGGAAATATGATACATGTCATGCCTTTGAAGCCAATATGGCTTTTGGGGGATGCAAGATGTACAGATGTGCATACATGAAAAATTTGGAAACAATTCAAAGTTTCTCAGTTGTGGCTATACAGCAGAGATGATAGACCCTGGTGGTGAAGTGCACCACTCTGGAGCCAGATGGTCTGAATTCAAAACCCACTTACCAGGCATAAGAACTCAGAGCAAGTTATTTACCTTTTCTCCATTGGGTTCATCTGTAAAATGGGTTGTTGTGAGTTAATAGATACAAAGGTATTTAGAATTATTATTATCATCACCTATCATTATTGTAGATCAGCATCAGCACAGTGATTGCTGACCCCAGTGGTATAGAGATAGTAGAGAATGGCAGGGACAATGACAGGGAGTTCTTCTCCACAGCCACTTCCCCCCACTCACTGTGGCCTGTGGGAATACTAGCCCCATAGTCGTGCCAGATCTTCAGAGTTTCAGAAGCAGCTTGAAATCTGAATTTTGTCAGCATCACCCAACTCCTAAATGTGGTTGATTTATTTTAAAATACTGTACAATTCAAATCAGACACCATCTACAGACTGTGGGCCACCAGCTAATAACTTCTTTGGTCTAAGGATGCAACTCGATTTAGATCATGAAATTTGGCTTATAGAAATCCATCTGATTGATTATTACACTGTGAAAGAGGGATTTATTTTCCTTCCAGAAATTTTTGTTGAGTTCCTACTAGGTGCCAGTCCTGAGCTGGTGCTGAGTTAGTTTGTTTGTTTATATCTGTGTTGTTGGGGATCAAACCCAGGACCTCATGCATGCTAGGCAAGTGCTCTACCACTGAACCTCATTCCCAGCCCTTTTTCATTATCTTTGATAAGTCTAGAATTGATGCTGTGAGTACTTGGGAGCTAATGAGGTTTCTGAGTGGTACCAGTGATGCAGTTAAAAACTAAAGAATCTCCGGATATTCTCGCAGAAATACTATACTAAAGCTCTGTTCTTCTTAAGTGTGAGTGTCCTGACTTTTTCCTGATTATTTCCTCTTATCAATCGAGTTCTTATGGTCTTGGGCTGTGCTGTTTTGCAATTGTTTGTATGTTGCTTCGCGAATATTTATAGTTTTTTTTTTCCTTTAGGAATATAAATTCCCTTCCTATTCCCAAAGGATGTTCAATAGAACACATCCTATGAGCTAATCCAGTGTCCTTTGGGAAATTAAGAATATTATATATCCCTTCCTTGAAGATTCACAGAATCCTTTAGCAGATCTCATTGACGGCTCTAAGGGAAAGCTGCAGTGGATAAATGTTGTCTAAATAAATATTTCCCAAATTTATTTGGCCAAGGAACACCTTCATCCGTTTTTCCTACTTACTGCACCATCCTGTGCTGAGTTACTGATATTGCTTGACCCATTTGGAGAAGTGGTGGGTTGTCACAGTTGTCACTTTGTCATTTCTGCTGGGAACTATAATTTCTTCCCCACCTCAGTATCCACAGACAAAAGCACCTCCAGAGGCTCAGACTTTATTTCCAAGGATTCTAGCAACTGGAACATGGCAGCCAGGTTGTTGGTGCCTGGCAGTTGGATAGTAAACTCTGGGAGGAAAGGGACTGTTACCCTTGAACCTTGCACAGCGCCAAACACCGAGTCCTATCCAGTGGGCACGAGTAAATGCCATTGAATGCTACCAGACTGCTTTTGTTACTCTCATAACCATATTCACTGTGGCTTAATCGAGCTCTGAATGGCTATATGTGTATATCAGGTGATGTTAACAAGAGATGAAAATTTTAAACATTACTTTTAGTTCATCAGGCTCAGCTCTCAAAGTGTCTAAAACTATACCTCAGCTTAAAAACATATATGTTGCAAATCTTGCCAAGCTGAAAGGTAGGAGCAAGAAAGAAAAATGAAAGATGCTGATAATCAGGTCAAGAAGAGGGAATAAGCGCCTTACGCTGGTTTCAAGATGGTACCTCCAGAATCTCCAGACTCCAGTTCCCAGACTCCATTCCAGACTGAGTTTGCTCAGTCCCCCCCTAAGTCTTGTGCCAGTGGGGTTTGTCAGCACCACAGTTCTGCCCTCACAACTTGCCAGCTTCTCCCTACCACTTTTCTCACCTGCCTCCAAGATACACATGAGGCTTTCTGCTTTGAACCCAGCCCAGTATGCTCTGCAGTCATGTAGCTGCCTCCATGGCTCAGCCTCCCCAGCCGCTCTCCTCAGCTTCATGGCAACCTTCAACCTGACCTTCCTTTGAGTAATCAAGAATGAGTGTCAGAGTTGAAGGTTCAGCCATAAAGTGATGTTTCCCACACTCATAAACTTGCATGCCAGTGAGAAACTTTCATCTATTTGGGACTGTCTCTTTGAGCTTTGTGCAGATCCCAAACCATAGGGAAATATTAAACTAATATAACCATCCTATCAAGCCTTTTTGGTTATGACAGGTTAATTTTTTGGCTTTAGTACAAGTCCTTCTCTGCCACCCCTTCACATTTGTAAGTCTTCATTGAAGCAGACATGGGAAGTCAGTACGGCATGCTCCAACCCACTCATCAAAGTTAGGGGAGGACAGTCTAGCTTTTAAAACCAGTCCTATTGCCAAGCATGGTGGTGCACACCTGTCATCCTAGCAGCTTGGGAGGCCGAAGCAAGAGGATCCCAAGTTCGAGACCAGCCCACTGCAATTTAGCAAGACCCTGTCTCAAAATAAAAATAAAAAGGACTAGGGATATAGCTCAGTGACAAAGCACTTCTGGCTTCCGCCCCAGTACCAAAATTTAAAAAATTACATTAAAATCAGTCCTACAGACACCAATATTTTTGTGACCAGTTCCTCCTCACTCTTCTCCACCTCCTGGTTTTTATGAAGGCGAGCAGTTCAGGACAACGAGAGCCACAGAATTCTAAATAGCTCAATTCCTAGGTGTGTTTGGTAGAGAAACAAAGATAACCCTGTTCAATAGTATATTTGTGCCCCTGGGTGAATGGCCAGGTGTTCTTTCAACTGAACTGTGAGACTAATTTCTTCCTGGCCTCTGGAAACCAGCTGAAGCAGCGGGCCAGCTGGTATATCTTCAATCTTGCATACCAACATCTTTCTCTGATTCACAGATTTCCTTTATCCCCAGCACTTCCTCTGGTATGTGCATCCCCGACAGTAAGCGATATCTCTTATTGGATTTGGGCATTTTTAAATTGTGAGTCTTCTGGAGGGGAGGGAGGGAGGAAGGAGAGTGGATGGTTGCATTAGAATATTTCCAGAGGGAACCTCACTTTAATCTCATCCGCCCTGACTCCTGAGCATCCAGTGACCTCTCCATTCACAAGGGGATGACATTGAAGTAATTGAAGATGGCATTATGAACATTACTCTTTTTAATATTTAAATGATACACAATTAATCTGGGAGAAAACAAAATTAATTTACATCCAGTCATAATATCCATGACTAGGAGCATAAAACAAGAAGCCGTGGAGATTGGTATCTAGAGAAGAAATTTCTTTTGGAAAGTTTCCTGATGACTTTCGGTTGCAAAGCAGGGCTCTTTCGTATGTATTGGCTCATTTGCAACGATTTGAGATTCACAGAGACCTGGCAAGTGGCAGAGTCAAACTGGATATAAAAACACAGCAACCTGTACCTGACAGGCTAAGAGTTCTCAGAATGCCAGATCGTATCTGTAATTTATTTTCCCAAATAGCTGTAACATATGATTCTCCATGCTCTAAGAAGGATATTTGAAAGTCATGAGTAAGTGACAGAGGACCTCTGGTGACTTGAACATATCCACTTTCAGCAGTGTCCGCCTGTGGAGACTGGGTACCCTCTCTCCCTCACACCTGTTTCATGGGCAGTGCCTTTTCCTTTGTTAGTGACATATATGCTGTGGTTTTCATGAGCTTCTAGCGCTTTTTAGGGAGAAAACTTACAGGGCCCCTCAGTCTGAACTATACCGTGGGACAAACTGGGGAGCCTCCTTTAGTCTTGTGCCTGAGAATTTGATCGACTGAACCAAAGAGTCACCCTCTCAACTCTACTGGAGAAGGCCAATTGCCATGTCATTTCCATAAGTCCAGCCTCCCCAAAGCACATGCTAGAAAAGGTACCTTGATTTTCAGGCCTTTTTTCATGGAGAAAGATTCTGGACATTTCACCTACAGATTCCCTTGAACTGGACATTAGTAAGTATTTGCATATTATAAAGGCAGTCGTGTTTTATGTCAAGTGTTAAACATCAGCATGGTGTCACCTCAAGGGTGCACTCCTGAGATGTGCATCTTTTACACAGGTCAAGTTGTTTGCAGCAATTCTTTTCAAGTAGTAACAGCTGAAATAGTTGTGGTAGCACCAAAAGAAGCAAGTTTCAAGCGAGTAAGGTGAGTTTTCAAAACAGTTCCTTGCCAGACGTGGTGGCACACACCTATAATTCCAGTGATTTGGGAGACTGAGGCAGGAGAATTGCAAGTTTGAGGCCAGTCTGAGCAACTTAGCAAGACACTGCCTCAAAATTTGAAAATAAGAATGAAAAGCTTGGGGGTGTAGCTCAGTAGTTCAGTGCCCCCACCAAGTAAATAAAAATAAAATAAAATAAAAGTGAATTCCCTGTGGTTTAGTCAGTAAAATAAGAAAGCTGTATCCATGGCAGAAGGGAATGGAACTAGAGCAGAAAAATTAGATCAGCTTTGAAAAAGAAAGATTTAAAAATTCAAAGACTTTGGAAAATTCAGCTGAAGTAACTAACATGAATAATCAATTGCAATAGTGGCAGAGCTTTTACCACGTGCCAGACGGCGTGCTGTGTAGCTCCCTTAGGTTTCAGCCTCACAACAGTCTGTGGCACAGGTGCTTTATTATCCCCATTTGCCAATGAGAAAGCTGAGGATGCTTAAAGTGAAGGTCAGACAGCATCCCCCAAGCAGGCAGAGGAAACAGGATTTGAACCCATGTGAGCGGCCTTGCAAGCAATGCTGCTGGATTGTTTTCTGTTCTACCTTCTTTTATCTTCTTTCTGCCCCCAGCAGAAGCCACAACTGAGAGCCAGCAGGCCACATCTAGCCATAGGTAACAATAGAGGCTACCGAGCATTCGTTTTTGTGCTTCACGATTATTTCACTCACCTTCGTTCTTTCCTTTAATTCTCAGAACAAATCCATGAAACAGGCAGCAGTTATTTTCCCCAGTTTACATAGGAGGAAACAGATTCAGATTTAGTTACTTGTCCCAAATGTTAACAGAGCTACCATTCAGATCTAGCAGTCTTGTGCCAACTTGTCAACAAAGGGCTGCTCCCCATTTTAGAGTGGCATGTCCTACCGGGTTGCTTCTGCACTCTTTGGTATGCTCCTTTACTCTGGACTTTGGGGCATTTTATTTTGCAGACTCTGTCTACTGCCTCCCCAGGACTGGGGTGCCTCTGTGAGTATGTTTTATTATAGCACAGGTTGCTCAATGCCCTCTGGAAGCATCCCCCCAAAATAGCAATCAACTCCTCCCCTGTATCTTCCTCCAAAGAAGGGCAGCCTCGAACAACTAACATTTGCATCCAACCAGGTGGGAACACAGGGTTTATAGCCTTTTGTCTCTTCCTGGTTGATGGCACCGTGGTAGTGCTGGATTGGCAACAACCAAGGTGATGACAGCATCTTCAGGCTTTGGCACGCAGCTTTTGTAGGCTGTTGTGTGACATAGAGACCCAGCCACTGTACATGCCAGGACAGAATGCAGCTATAACATCCAGAAATGGAGAGAAGGAGACTGGCAGGCACACACCTCCTTTTTGAACTAGAGATTTATATATTTAAAAAGGGCTTTTCTAAGAACTCAGTCTTGATTATTTGTTCCATGTTGGGCCAAACCACTGCATTATTGGTAAGATAATGAGTGGCATTCACCCAAGGGTAATCCTTTCAGGGATTTTGATGATGCAGTAAATCATGAGTATAAAGCCTGAGTGGTTTATGCCATTAAAACCTCAAGATAGAATTAGACTTGTAATCACCACTTGCCCATGTTTTGTCATTTATGATAATTATAGTAGTAATAATCCGTGTATTGTTGGGAAGTAGCAGTCAGAGGCATCCATCAATTTTTTATCGACACCAAATCAAGTTGATACTTCATCTTTGCAGCAAAAATGTAGATTGCACCAATTAGTCTAAAGAAATTGGGCAGTCATTAGCAATGAAGCAAGCAGTTAATCTACAGAACATTTCTGGACCCTCTGATGCCAACAATCCCTCTTAATTATGTGGAATATCACAAGCTTCTTTGGGACTGTCAACAGTGCCATTGTTGGCTTAGATTAGAAGCAGCACCTATGTCCCTGCGTTTATTTAGAAGAATACACTACTACCCCCCAGCCCCCACCTTGCACCCTTATAGGCTTCTAGGCAAATTTATTCGGAAGCAGAACGCTTGAATAAACGCAGCTGGCATTTTCTTTCTTACCCAGAAACAGGAATCTCCCCAATGGGCTTCTCCACTGCTGATACTGTGTTGGCTCACCACCCCATATGTGTTAATGATTTTTGTTCACCTTACCCAAATCATGGAATAATCATCTGCTTTAAGGGGGAAAAAAAGGGAACAGAAAAGTCAGAGTTTACAAGAAGAATCCAACTAGTTGTGAAGAAATCCAGGTGCTAATGAGCTTTCTGCATCTGCCTCAAGTCTTTTCCCCAGGCTAGCCCAGTCTCCCTCTCCAGACACCTTCAATCAGCCTTGCCCACAGATTGTTCTAAGCAGCTGAATAATGCAAGGAGGGGAATTTTGAATATATGTTTTATTTTTTTTTTCTATTTAGGAAATTTGGAAAAGAAAGACGAGAAAAAAAGTCACTCACTCCCCTGTCTCCCACCATGATACTATGTCTGTAAATGTGTTGGTAGATATTAATCCAAGCTCTTAAACACACAAGTGTTTTGGATTATTATTTTATTACTTTTACTATTGTTCCAAACATCATTGCCTTCGTCATCATCATCATCATCATCATAGTATCTTATTTTTCCCTTAAAATAATTTTTCTCACTTTTTCTACAGTTTCAATCATCATTTTAATAGATGCATAATACTCTATTAAATGTACAGCATATATTTCACAATGTTTTGGATTGTTTCCCTGGCATAGATTGCCAAAGTGAAGTACCAGATTAGAACAACTCCTAAGCTTCTTTATGACTCTTGATAATACATTGAAAAACTGCTTTCCAAAGGATTGCACCACTTTAAAAAAAAAATACTCTACCAGTAATAAATGCAGATACCATTTTAATTTTAGTGAGTGAGATTTAAGTTCAGTTGTGTTGGCTTGCTCATACGGTTAAGCTAAGAATACGTTACTCTTCCATAAATGGACAAATGGACACAGGATCAAACTGCCCTCATTCAGATGGGCTTAAACAAGGGCATTTATTATCTGACGTTTTAGGAACTTCAGAAGGTAGAACAGCTGTAGGTACAATATAATTGAAAGCCCAGGGCCATCTCTGACCTGGGTTCTTCAAGCCTAGTCATTATCATCTTCACCTTCACACTGGCTTCTTTCGTGCATCCAATGGCTACAGTAGCCCTAGACATCACATCCAGACATGAAAACAACAGAGATGGTGTCTAGTGTCTCCTTCTCAAGAGTGAGGAAATCATTTCTAGAAGCTCCTAGTCAACCTTTGCTCTGGTCTCATTGCCCAGATCTGAGGCTCACTCACATCAGCCCTTACACCAAACACTATCAAGGGAGATGGAAACACCATTGTTGGCTATTGACCAAGATTTACTCCTGAGTTGGCAATGGAATCAACTTCCTCTGAGTGTTGAATACATAAATAAAATAGAGATTCTGTTAGCAAGGAAGAAAGGAAATGATTTTGCAGAGGTATACCAACAGTGCCTTCCCCGTGATGTTCTTTTGCAGTCTCTGGCATACTCTTGGGACCATTCAAAATTCTTTAGTAACATTTTATGCATTTGATAGATACATGCAAAAGCAGCTGGCAGATCTTCCAAGCCCTGAGATTTGTCCTACATGAAAGGTCCTGTGGTCAGTGACTATGCTCCATATTGTTTTTATGTCTTCCTAAAACCTACCTCAGTGCTGGTCTCCTAAGACAGAAACCAGGACCTCCTATATATCTATATCCCTCTGGTGCATAGTTCTCCTATGGGAAAGAAGTTGGAGAACTGGTTTTCCTCTTGGAGGATTCTCTTGGATGGATATCTAACATCTATTACTGTGCTGTTGCCAGGGCTTCCCTGAGATAAAGGTCTACGGCCTGATGGAATGAGTCTTGCTTTCCAATCTGAATTGCTCACACTCTGGGCATCTCACTCCACTTTGAACATTTCACTGCTCATTAGTACCTCCAGCAAAGAAGGGGAAGGGCAGTTGGGGAATTCAGATCAAATAACTCTTATTTTATCTAGTTGGAGAACTAGCTGAAATTGTTGCCTCAAAAGATACTGGAAAATTACCTAGCATATTTCTCTACTTATTTTCCCACTAGTTGTACAGATCGTTAGAAGTAAAAATAGATAAGCAACAGCATAAAAGGGCAATGACAGAAGAAAACATGTTCCTAGATCGAAGAGACCAGTCTAGACACTCTACTTTATGCCTCAGAAGTTCAATATTATTTTGCATTTCATGCACCTGATAGGATTATAGGATATAGATGTTATCTCTTGATTTTTGCCCCTGACTTATAAATATTATTTGGCATGAGGACCATCAGGAATGTTGGACCAAAGCTTCTCAACCCTTCATCTTCACAGATGAGAGCCCAGAATACATCCATTTCCCACTACATCATTAAAACTCATTGCTTCTGGGTAGAGAATTGATTCTGGGTGGAGACTGGGAATAAAATCTTTTTAGAAAAGAACCACCTACTGTATTCATGCACTTTTTGTTTTACAGTTTCATAAGGATTTTTACAACATAATTACATGTTCTTATTATGAGATTACATACATTTCCACCACTTATATACTCAAGTGCAATTAGACTGACTGCTTGAATAGATGATGGTAAAAATTTCTTGAAGCAAAAATTACACCACAAAATGCTATTTCAGAAACGCTTTTGGAGTGTATGCTCCACAGACCCCAAAAGACGTAGAACGAGATGATTATAATAGCATTCAAGTAGCTAGTAGAATTTCCCTAGGTTGTGGCACCAGGAATGACTTGTATCATTTAGGAAGGCTCATCTTTTTAACTGTGCGGGGTTTTTTTAAACTTTTTCAAACATAGCACTTATCCCAGATAGACAGATATAGATAGATAGACAGATTATATATATATAAAATCTGCCATAGCTTCTGTCTCCTTCTCCCACCCTTATTCACCTTCTCTCCCTCCTTCCCCCTCTTTTCCCTCCCTATCCGTCTTTCTCTTACCCTTTCCTTTCTTTTAAGGGCTGGGAGAAGGATTGGAATCAGTAGGTAATGGGGAGAAATGGAGTAGATTCCTGGAACCTGATTTCTCACTACCGTAATACATGGATCAAAATTTTGAGGGCAGCTGGCCTAAAAGAGTTAATGTGGTCTTTCAAACTGCCTAACTTGGGCCCAGGCGTATTGCCAAGGACCACTGGGTTTCATGGCTTTTAGGAGAATTTTTAGGGTGGTATATCTGTTATATAGGGGGGAAAGAGGAGGAGGAAAGTAAATCCAGAATTCAATGTTCACAAAATTAGGACCCTTTAAACCACGTATAGTATAGATAGTTTCTTAGAAATAACATGCCAGCCTGTTATGACTGGGTGTTCCATTGCTGAAGACAAAACACCTCGAAAGGGCAGTTTTTCTTCTCACCAACCCCTTTCCCTTACATGTTTTTTTTCCCCCAAGAAAAATTTTAAAGCAAAATATTCTGTAATGGATTTTGTAAGTAGTTTCTCTTGGGGGCTACTATAACATCCTTAGATTCTACCAGAACCCTTCTATTGCTTCACCTACTGAGTTTTCTTTATTTAAAGGAAAAAGAAAAACCCACCACCATTCCTAACCACCTGTCCTAAGTTAGCAGTTCAGAGCAGTTTGGGACTATTTAGCCGCGTTCTCCTAAGGACAGTGTCCCTTAGGTGAGCTGCCTGTAACCCATATGGAGCAAATTAGAGGACGAAAGAATAGTGCCACTGCTGGTTCTGATTGGTTACGGTAGTATTAAAAAAAACAAAAATGGACTTGCCCCACTCAGAAGAAAGATGGATAAAATGCTCTTTGAACACTTTTTTTTTTTTTAATGTCAGTACAGAAGGGTTGCATTTATATTTGGCTTTCCAAACCTGTCTCTTGACCTTCTAATTACTTTATTTGAAACAGCACTGAGGGTATAATAAACCTGGAGGTTGCCTCTCCTTTGCTTTATCATAAATTAAAGCTGCTGGTTTGTTGAGGTGAAAGTGGAGGCAGAATGTTCATTACTGCTCAAGTGACGGCTTGTCAATAGCAGTGCTTTTTAGTTTGTTCTAGTCAGCACTTGCTGTGCATTTTGTTGGACCACTGGGAAATAAATACAACAAGATTATACATTTGGAATACCACAAGAGTTCAGGGGGAAAAAAAAACACAAATGATAAATTATACACTTGGTAGAAAGTGACATGCTATCTTGTGCTATTAACAACCAAAGATAATTGCAACGAATTGTAATTGCAGTTTGCAACTTACAGTACAGTGTGTCCAACATCAATCTTAATAGTGAACAAAGCAATTTATATTAAAACTTAATTCACTTGGTAACTTCCTGCTGTATACACGGGAGCTAACAGATGTAGCTTTTCAGAAAGTTCAAAGGCATTTGAAACGTGGAGAGAAATGCTAATGCCGTAAGCCTTGGAGAAATATTGCATTACTACTTGTAATGAAAACAAATGTATGTCATTATCTCCTAGTTTGTGTTTATTTAATAAAATATGCAGTTTGCACATTGGTGAATTCGGTGTTTCTGAATGGGTATGGAATGATGTTCTATTTGGAATCAAAGACCAAGCAGGCCTAGCAATTATGCATCTTCGGCAAGTCGTCTGCTCGCTAAGTATATACTATTTTAGTAGCATGCACCTTAATGCTTCAGTGGGTTTTGTATGAGGCGTAACAGCAAACTGGGGTAACTTTATTCATGACTTTCCTTAGATTGGATGCCTTTGAAGCAAGAAGGGGAGATCTCCTGGAATTACTTAAGAGAACAAGCATATTTGTTTTGTGAGCTTGACTGATGGCCAGTAGAGCAGTTGAGTGAAATCTCTAAACTGATTAGGGCTTTCGTTCAAATAATCTTCTACCTTTTTCATTAATTTATTCCTTAATGCTATTTTGCTGCTCTTCTACCAAGGATAATAATCTCACACTCTCTGACCTCCGTGAGTGGATGACCTGGAGCCCATAACTAATCTTATTTACTCTCCTGACCAGCCGAACTTCATTTACCTTGGCTGGATAAAGAGCCTTGCGTTGCTAAGGTGCCCCCCTGTGCAGAACTCGGCTAATCTGTAGTGAAGGGCGAATGGCAGGCTCTCCCAGTAGAGATCTGCAAGCGTCCTGGGGCACTGGGAACTTGGTGTCATTTCTCTTCTTCCTTGAGAGCATTTTTCTCTCCTCATTCTCCCCCCACTTTTGAAAATGGGGATATAGCGGAAAAAAATGAGGGCCCTGATAGCCCATTCTCCTAACTCGATTGTGTTTACTTTGAAAGTCGATTTCCAGACATTGGCCATATGAATTCATAGTTTAATGTAGGTGTAATTGTTGAATCCCTAAGTTCTATATTCTGCTCTTTCATCTGATGCCAAAGTGTTTCCCATGATGCTTTATAATGTAATAGTTACACTTTTTAAGGATTGATAATCTGTTATATGTATATGCTATATTTTATCTAATTATCCCCCATTATTGAAAAGTTATGCATTTCTTCTTAGTTTAGCTATTATGAAGCATGCTGTAATCAGAATCTCTGTTGTCTTGATTTAGATCATTTCTCTTTGTCTGGAGGGGTAGTTCAGTGGTAGAAGCTTGCCTGGCATGCATGAGGCCCTGGGTTCAACCCTCAGCTCTGGGGAGGAAAAAAGCAATTAAATTGTTCCTCTTAAATATATTATTGTAAATAGAATTATCATAAGGCACAAACATTTGTGTGACTCTTACCATATATCACCATATGTGTTCCTGGACTGCTTATAGTAGTTTGTTAATATTGCCAACAGCAATGTTGGAGTATAAAATTTTATCACAGTAACTTTGGGATTTATCCTGGTTCTTCCAATTGCAAACTAGATGGCAATGAGCAAATTATTTTACCTCTCTGCTTCAGTTTTCCATCTGAATAAGGGGAATAATAATAGTGTTTGCCTCATAGACGATTGTATTATATTAATTTATACAATTAAACTTTAGGGAACAGTGTCTGCCACCTAGGATTCTCCCCTTATCATTACTATTACTGAAATTTAATTTTCTCCTAACTTAATATCACTTCTATCCAAGTTGCAGTTTTTAGAGGAAATATAGTTACAGACCACTGAAGCTAAGTGGTCAATAGACTCCATAAGCAGCAACTTCTGTCTTCACTGAAAAATTTCAGTCACTTAGGCAATGAGCCATTAGGAAGAACTTCACAGTGATGAGTGTTCTGTCTGGGAGGTAGAGGCTTTTCCACAATCCACCTCTTAGTTTATTATTATAAAACAGCTTTGATTTCAGAACAATCCAAATGGCCTTGAAGACTGAGTCCAAGACTGCTGGGGCCTAGTCTGTATCTTGTACCTGGCTCTCTGCTAAAATGACATTTCCACCAAGAATGCTCACTGTCGGGGCATGGGTATCTGAAAAGAAAATTGGAGTCTAATAATAGAAGGGGAAATGGAGGCAGGACAGCTAAAAATAACAATGATACAATGAACTTCTTAAATTCTCAACACTGGTGATTGGAAAACATTTAAACCATTGTAGACACCTTGAAGTATTTAAGCCATCCATAGCCATTGCCTTTGAGTAAAAGAACCAGGATAAATTCCAAAGCTACTGACATAAAATGGTATACTCCAACATTGCTGGTGGCAGTATAAACTATCTCATTAGTCCTAAAGATAAATGTTGCTTATTTTACTTATTTTTTTATTAGTTGCTATGGCATCGTGAACTCACACACTTTGACATTTTTCCAGAGAGATATTTCAATTTGTAGATATCAGGGACCTGAAAATCAGTGGTTTAATCCACATAGGAATTTATCTTTCCTTCATATGAAAGAAGTACACAAAGATTTGGGTTATTCTGGTGGCTCTTCATTGTCACCAATGTTCATGGCTCCTTTAGTTCTATCTTTTCTGCCATAGTCTCGATGATATGGTTTCTACTCCAGATTTACCTCATGGTCACAAGAGAACTGCTGCAGCCCCTAATATCTACATTACAGGGAGGGAGAAGGAGTGGGAGGGGAGAAAATATGCCTGGTAACTGATAAGTCCCCACCCACTTTTTAAGGTACTTCTTTAGAAGTCCCACCCAACAGTCACCACCAAACTACTCCATTGGCCAAAATTTAGTCCATTCCAATTAATAAAATCTTCAGCTGGGTTCATTGCTACTCCCAACAAAATCAGGATTCTGTAAGGGAGTGAAAAGGGAAGAGCGACTCTTAGGAAGGCCCCCTGCAGTTGCTGGCATGGTCCCCTTTACTGAGTAGATGGTTTTCAGCTCTGTGAACTCTCCTGGTGGCCCCCGATGTTGGCCAGTATTGGAGACAGGAAGCCAGGCGAGTAAGAAAGACGTGCTTTGCAGGGGAGAGAACGAAGTAAGTGGATTGAATGATGAAAACTTTCGGTCGTTAAATAAAGTCGCAGCATTTTCTTCTCTCCCAAAACATTTGCAACAAACTCTGGAGTAGGAATTGAAGGGTAATGTGCGCCGTGCCATTTTTCTTTAGCCTTTTTGCAATGCAACAGGACAATCAATACAAATCTTTGCAGTAATCATATATTGATTTTCCTAGAATATAACTCCATTTAAAGCACTTTTATCCCCAAGAGTAGAAACATTGGAGGCTATCGAAGGAGGAAGTAGGTTTCCTTGACCCCATCTGCAGTGCACAATTGATTAACAGAGGGTAGTTATGAGAGCGTGAGAGACAGAGAGAGAGAGAAGAGAGAAGTCACCGAAAGGTTAATACCAGCTAAAGAGAAACATGATTATAGGACATTAGGCTTTTTGTAAAATCATAAGGTCAGGATAAGATAATGATACCATCTAAAATTACATAGGCTCTTGAGTACTTGGCGTCCTCAAACTGGGCTGCCCCCCAACCCCCGATTGCAATTGGAGCTGAATTTTGGGGATTGGCAGAGCTGTAGACATGGACTGATAGGTGGAGGTCACAAGCTGGCTTGATAAGGGAGTGAGTGATACTGCTTTGGTTTTCCCCAAGTCATGACTATGTACTAAACCCCAAACTTAAGCATACAACATACTGAATTTTTTTTTTTGATTCAGACAAAACACAAAGAAAGTGGAGCTGGGGAGGTAGCTCAGGGGTACAGCATGTAGTTAGCATGCACAAGGCCCTGGGTTCCATTCCCAGCACCCAAAACCCCAGAAAAACATTGGAAACCTTAATTTTTAGGCCTTCTCTCTTAATAAAACATCACTTTACTCTCTAAAGATCAAAAAGAAGTCCACCTTCTGAAAATCCCAAGAGTTCTAAGCACAGATGTCTTCATCCGAGAGATGAGAGAGTAATTGAATGGCACCACTGAAATAAGCCTGCAAGTTCTGCTCTGGCCTGCGCAACTGGGATGTCGCCAAAACTGAGGAGGCGCTTCCTGAAGCAGTCTGAAGTCAATGGCTCTCACACCCATGTTGAAAAGGCAGGAGGAGCCCGGTGTTCTCTGGTTTACAGTGTATTGTTCTCCTGTATATTTCTCTCCCCAAAGGCTGGGTTCTCACAAACAAGCTCTTTGTTATATTAAAAGGTGCACGCAGCCTCATTATCCTTCTCAATGTGCTGTGCTTGATACTGTTTATTTTGCTAACGACTTCAGGAGTTTGTATTTTTGGGGTTTTGGGTTTTTTTTTTTTTTTTTGGTTTCAGGCGAAGCAGCTAGTACACATTGTCAGATAAAGTCTCTTATCTGTCAGTAGCACCCTCGTGAATTAATCATAATTCAATAGGCTTACTAATCAAGATTTGAGATGAATGTTTTGATAGAGCAATCAGATTTGTCTAATCTATCATTAGTTGACAGTGACTGCTGGCAGAGTGCAGGCTTGGCAATAGTCGACCTGTTTCTGATCTCCTTGGCTTGGCCCACCAGTTGGGTCTCTTCACTGATTGTAGTGGTGAACCCGGGCCTTGCCACTAATCAGGTTCTGATTCTCCCTCCCCCTTCCACCCGCTTTCAGAACAGGCTGGGTAGAGATCAGCTCCTGACAACCCACCCACATGATGAACAGTTTTGGAAACTTGGTGTTCCCTTTGTCATTCGCACCTGGTAACAGAGGTGCGCCCAGCCAAGTGTCAGATCTCCAGGGGATTTGCGGTGTCCCTTGCATACAGTGGTCAGAGAAAGAAGACAAACCTAATGTGTTGTTAAACATTACTGATTACAACTCTTGCATCATATGTCACTAAAATGTGTACCCCATTTTACTGAATTGAACACTCTCGAAGGTGATTTATAGCACAGACTGCACATTTGTTCAGTTTGAGCAGATAAATGAAAGCTTTTGATGTAGATTGATATTTTCTTGTATCTAGTGTTTAAAGTTCTGATATAAAATGCTGAAATAATAATAAATTGTGCTGTGTATGTGGTAGTCATTACTAATGTACATAAAATGATGAGATCATTTCATAGGGAGTCTTCTACCAACTTTCCTTTTCTGCATTGTTACTAGAATAGATATTTCCTCATTATGGAAAGCTTAGGAAATTCTAGAAAAGTCCAGATAAATCATTTTTAATTTCCTCTAATGTTATCAACCCAGTTATCAATATTAACATTATATCATCTTATTAAAATTAAATAAATAACACAAAGACCTTAGTGAATAATTGCTTGACAGTATTGCCTATAAAATGCAATTCTACCTGGCATGTTGTTCTGGAATCTGTAGAACACCAAAAGACTATCCAAAGGAGTCCAGGAAAATCCTACTCTCTCTCAGTGTTTTACTCTCTGCATGAAAAGCATATGGGAAAACTCACTTAGGCTGTTAGTGTATCCTTCATGCTGGAAGTGACAACTTTTCAACTACACAGGCACATCACAGGCCTAACTAAATGAGTGCTGGCCACACTTTGAGATATTTGGAGCTTGGATGATTTAGACAGGGATAGTGGAGAGTTACCTAATTAGAATCCAGGTGTAATTATGTGAGGCCGTGCAGGCCTCAGTGTGCTGTGCGTTAATTAACTGGCATGCTGAATATGCAGTCAGCACCTAAACAAAGAACAATTCATGGAAGAAGAAAAGCTTCCTTACTCTTCTCTAGCTTGAGTTTTCCTCCTGCTAGAGTTACTTCTCATATTCCCCTTTGTGTAGTCTGAGGCAGAAGGGCAAACCCTCTTGCAAAAAAGTCTACTTGTCCCTATAACTCTCCTCCCACTTCCATAACCTTAGCACAGTCTTTGCAGTCATCTTTTATAAAATTAAATTTACATATATTTATATATCCACTGGCTTATGAAATCCAAATGATTTTTTTTTTAATCCTGGTTTTTGTCCTCCGTTTTGCTCTCCATGAAAGTCCACAGATACCTTTCTATAGCGAAAGAATGGTACTTACCAACCCACAGGATTAGCTAGTGTCCCATCCACCATCATATGCCATAGACCTCCTCAGTCCACCCCTTGCCCCTCTTTGGTAAGAATATGAAAGGCAATGATATTCTTTCTTCCAGAAAATTGGTCCTTGACTTCCTATGTTCTGGTCTCTGATGTTGACTGCTGCCTGAGTTTTAAACTAATGAAATAAAAACTTTGTAAATCTATATAAATCAGCTGGTAACACTTGTATGAGAAGTTTCAGGAATCATGAAGCACAGAAGTATGGGTGGCGGCTCATGACTTTCCCAGCCTTCTCCCAGTTCTCAAGTGAGAAAGTCCCATTTTGAGTTTCCCTGCTCCTCACGACCCTTTCTCCTTGACATAGCCCTCAGGTTTCATTTGTTGCTAATCAAGTCAAGAATGACAAGCAGGACCACCTTGGTCATATGGTGAGATGAATGGTACTTCGAGAATTCTCTCTATAATGTCATGAAATTAACATAGATTAAGGGTTTACCGGAAACATTAAGGACAGATCTGATTTAACTTTCTTTCATTGTCTAAGTCTTCTTACCAGTTATGAAAAAGAAATGATTCAGTTCTACTATCCAGTACTAACAACATCTTCATTATTATTGTAGAAAGGAATTTTTTAAAATAGCCCTCTGTTGTAGAGAAAGCAGTATCTGGGAGCCCTGTGAACTCACTATTTGGGACATTTTTCTAAGAGATGCAGCCCTCTTGAGGGTGAGTAACAGTGGACAGTATCATTGCTCACTTTCCATAATTTTCAACTGGATATAGTGAAACTCAGTCTCCATTATCTGTTTGATTTCTCCCTCTGACATCCAGTGTGTGGACACATCAAAACCAAAGCAACTGATTTTGACCACGCCCTTGCTCTTTGCAAGATCACATGTGGTACGTCAGGAGTCCAAAGCAGTGTAAGACATAATCCCTGTCCCCAGAGAGTTCACCATCTGTTTGGGACAATAAGACATAAAAAACTTGAAAAGTAAAGCTACCAAAGAATTAAAGGGCTGGGGTTGTGGCTCAGTGGCAGAGTGCTTGCCTAGCATATGTGAGGCACTGGGTTCGATTCTTAGCACCACATATCAATAAATACAATAAAGGTTCATTGACAACTAAAAAAAATATTTTTAAAAAAAGAAGAATTAAACAACAGTTCCAAACAACACTAGGGAAGATATATCACATGACATGATCACCAGATGCATTTGCAGGTTTCTTTTAGAAGAAAAAATGTTTTTGGACAGGGCCTCATGGAGACCATTATGATCCTGAAAATATTAAGCAACTGAAGTATTATTCTGTAAAAATGCCTTTCAGTTTAGAAATCTCAATGCAAAAGAGACCTAGTTATCGCTGAAATGAAAGTATAAAATTTTTAAATTCTCTTGAAATCATTGAACCCTACAGATCCAGGACAGATAATCATTTCATTGGCAAGTTCCAAGTGTAGTAGGTTTATTTCAATCTACATAGCTAAAAATCTTAGGGGACTAAGATGGTTTTGAGTTGGGTGAAACATGGATGGTGAGATACCACCCTACTTATATAAAATATAGCATTTTATATAAGATAGTTCATGCTATTACTATATAAGTGGGAATAAGCTAGTATGAACTAGATTCAGAATGTAAGGCTGCCTGGTTGAAATAAACTTCATGAAACTCAGACCAAAATGTAGGAAGAACTAGAAGTGGCTGAGTTCTGGAAGCCTCCAGATGTTTCTGGTGCTGTGAGTGACAGGATGCTGGTGGTCGTGCAGGAAGATCTGTCTGGTGGCAATGTATACATGGAGTTGGGTTATTCCTGCTTGAGTCAAAGGGGTGTATTTGGAGAAAACCAGATGGGGTGATAGGAGGATGCACTACATTATAGGAGCAGTTATAACAGGAGAAATGTGAAGAAGTTCAAAGGCCTTCTACAGGGAGAGAACTTCATAATCAATGTGTTATACAGGAAGGAAGAAGAGGAAAGAACTAAAGATTTCAAACTTGCAAATAAATAGACTTTTGGAGAGAGACCTGTGTACTCCAATACCAGTTTGAGTATGAGAAGAAGTTTTAAGAATATAGTCATGTAAATTGGCTACTGGGAGACCTAAAATGCAAGAAGCTATGACATTCTGCTGGTTGTGAATATTATGCAATGATTCCCCAAAGGATTACCAATAGCTTCGTATGAACTCAGGAACCTGAGATGTATTGCTACCCAAAGTACAAATCCAATAATTTTTAAAAATCTCAGGATTTTGGTGATGATGATACAGTTATTCCCTGACTTGGGTAGATCGATTTAAAATTTTTCAGCTTCATGATGGTGTGACGGTGATATGCATTCAGTAGAAACCATATGTCAAGTTCTGGATTTGGCTTCTTTTCAGGGCCAGGGATTTGCAGTATGGTCCTCTCTTGGGATGCTGGGCCGTGGCAACAAAATGCGATTCCCAGTGAACCCCACAGTCTCAAGGGTGAGCCACCAGTACTCTCTTACGGACCACATGCTATAGGACGTCACTCGGTTAGGTGCGTTCAATGCGTTTTCAACTTATGATATTGTCAGCTGATGGACAGGTTTATCTGGACATGACCCCATTGTTAAGCCAAGAAGCAAGTGTATTTTTTTGTGTGTGTGTGAGTTAATAATTGTCTTACTCTCTCCTTGGAGGCAGTGTAGTTAAGGGCTTGCCCATTCCCTCATCAATCAATGGCCAGATTTCCTCTTTATCCTGTTTAAGTTAAAAGCTTTTGTTTTTCAGAAACTGACAAATTGCCAAAGACCTGTCAATTCTGGACTTTAAAAAACAAAAAACAAAAACAAAAAAACCTGCTTAAAGTAGTACTGTTGTTTCTTAAGAACTAGTGAGTGTCTTCAGTAATGTGACTAAACTCATGTCATACTTGCAGAATTGACCACTTTATAGTGCACAGAGCAATGAAGTTGAGGCTGTGGGTGTGGTCAATTCTCTGGGGCCGGACTGTGATGTTTCAAAAAAGGAGGAGAAAAGAAACAGAAAAACCCTGCATCTTTTGCCAAGCCCTGCGCTCAGACCTAGGTATCCAAACCTGGGCAGAAAAGTTGACCTGAGTGCATGGAGTTCTCCAGTTAAAAAAAAAAAATCTTCACAAAAGTCAAGCTTTTCCCATTCAGGGAGTAGGAAATGTTCCAAGTTAGGCAGAAACAATTGAGTCCCATCACCCCAAACAATGTAACTTTTCTTTAAATAGGCAACTCAACCTCAAAGTCCTTTTCACTGCAACTTCCCAAGTGTCTGACTTAGGATATAT
Source organism: Marmota monax (assembly GCF_021218885.2). Taxonomy (NCBI): domain Eukaryota; kingdom Metazoa; phylum Chordata; class Mammalia; order Rodentia; family Sciuridae; genus Marmota; species Marmota monax. Next base: position 7,861,632 of record NW_026695224.1, read on the forward strand.
TCAATACTATTGCCTCGTCCCCCTTCTGAGCGGTGCCAGAGTGTGCTGCAAGGATTTAGCAGTGCCTACCAAATTTTAAAACCATTGAAAAACCTGAAAATAAATATAAAGCATGGTCGTTTCTCCTGTTACTGAATGGTCTGTGTGAAATCTTGCATTCACCTTTTTAAATACACTTGGAACATTGACTTTTCCTCTCTGAGACGGCAGATGTTTGTGTAACCAGGAAATAAGGCTGCTCTCAACAGCACTTTTCTAATAAAAGGCTTTGTTACTTTTCCATCTTAAAACCAGAGTTTAAGAGCTTTGTACTTCTAAATTGAAAAGAATACCCTTCCTACACAAGGAAAAGGAAGAGGGATGGAATATTTTTGCAAGAAAAAATGGAACTTACTTAGCCTCCCCACTGTCGCTTGGTGGTATAATTGGAATGAGGAAGCTTTTACTGGGAAATAATCATTTCTAGTTCTGTTACACTCATTATCCAAAAAGTTTCTCAAATTCCGTGTGCAGCACTGTGCCTTGGAACCTGTTCAGCCACAAGTGGGGAATGAACTGAGCTTTTGAGACCAATACTATGGTGTGAACATAAGGCCAGGTAACCGAGATGTTTCTTCTAGTAGTTTTAGGGTTTTGAGAAGGGCCATTAACTTTCAAACCACTAAAGAATCCTTCATGTGCTGGAGCTATATTTTCTAATCATAATGTCATATTTCACATTTGTACATGAATTAGCTCAAATGAATTTTTAATAATAAAGTGGTATCCATGCCTGCCTTCACTAGGTTCCCAGCCCCTGTTGGCAATGTGTGCTTTAGGGATAAAGCACACTGATTTATCAGCAAACAAATTGGAAGGGACTCCCTTCTAGAATAACATGTGGTCATCATCCTAAATACGTAGTCTGGGGTTATTCATTTTGATATCACTGAGTATGTGTGTGCGTCTGTCTGTCTGTCGGTACCTGTTCAGAACATGCAAAGCTGAATCCAGGTTTTTCTTGTGGTTTGAAACAATTCATTCATATCTCAAAATGACTGATGTTCAGCAAGGAAATGCCTTATTGATTGATAGGATCTGATTTGTTGTCTTGGCTGCAAAACAGATATTCTCATTAGTAAATCCTCCACTTTTTCGTAAAGATATTTCTTAATATAAACTAACAAGGTAATGAGCCACATCAGTATCTTACAGGGACAAAATTAAAGAATCAAGGAAGTAGGTGTCATTCCCAAGACCTCATGACCATTCACGTCCAGAAATGAGACACACAGGAGGCCTCTGCTTCATTTTGGTGGGGCCATTGGGGTTCTGGTCCCTTGTCTGGTGTAGGGTGAGATGAAGGTGTCTCCGCTGAATGAAGCATCTTCACTTGATGTAGCTCAATGTAGCTATGTCGAAATGTGACCTCACAAGGATCTCTTAGCCAGATGCCGATTAGAACAACTTCTCCCCTGGGAGAAAAGGGTCTTTAAGGTATTTTGAGGGGAGGAGAAGGGTTCAGAGGTCTAATCCATAACTCTAAATCCCTGTGCTTGGGCAGCTCATTGACATGGTGGGTTTTAAGGGCTCCTTTGGAGCCATTAGGGTTTGTCATGCTGAGACCCAATGGAGAACACTTAATTGTAGATCCTGTCCCACAGTGTTGCAGCATCCTGCCACTTACAGGAAAGCTCTGGAAAGTTTTGATGCAGACAAAACCAAAAACATTTTTTTAGGATCATACCTTTAAATTAAATAACTGGCATTGCCCCGGTGGGGGGATGGTGAGGGGGCATCTTCCTCTTACCTTCTTCCTCTTTAAATCAAACCTCAGTTATACAGGGATCCCTGGCTCCTGGATATATGTCAAACACATTTCTTTCTTTTCTAATTACTTATTTTTTTGAAGTTGGGATCTTTTTTGTTGGCCATGGAGATGGTATCAATGAGCAAACACAGTTATCACACCCAGAGCCTGTGAGGCTTTAGTTTAGAAATGTAGCAGAGATTCCATCCCTTCATATGGAAACAATTCCTCCTTGCCTCCTTCCCCTGGAGGAGTGAAGGAAATGTCTCTGGTGTACGGTTAAATACCTGAGAGATTAGACCTTCGATAGGTTGGTGGAATAAGGCAAAGCACAAAGAGTCTCATGTTTTCAGCTGTCTATCCTATTTTAAGGTTCCCATTGCCCCTCAGTACTCTGAATTTACCAGATTAGCCCTAATCTAATATTTGTTCTTTAATGTTTAAAACATTCTGGCTGGACTCAGTACCCTGCTTCCAGGTTGCCTATCTCTGTTAACATCGCCGCATGCATAAGAGGGCATTCATTAGGGCTGGATTAAGGGAAAATCACCAAAAGACCAGGCCCCATTTCTTGGAGCTGTGAATCCAAGGCCCCAGTGCTTTATGACTTTGTGCATCATAAAGACAGATTGGAGGGTCAAAATGAAAAAAGTTGAACCCCTTTTTGCCTGAAAGTCTAAGCTTACTCAGAAATAAATACCTTCCTGAAACTGGTAAGGCTTCTCCACATGGTTTCTCACACTGTCAAACAGAAAACTAAACTCTAAGGTCAGAAAGCGGTAACAAAGAGTATCTGTGCTAGGCAAGTCTCCGTGGACTGAGCCAGAACACTTCTGTGTTGGGATTTTTCCAGCCCAGGTTAGGTGCCCACTTCCAGAACACCCAGCTCTGGCCAGGGAGTCAAACATGGCTACCAAGAACCTTCTGCTAAAACCATTTACATGTTGGGGGGGTTCAGCCCCCCAGAAACAGGAGCAAGGAACATAGCCCAATGTGTTTCCATCAGACCACTCTTTTAAGGTGTGGGTTAAATTACCTAAAGTTCTTTATATTCCTCAAAACGAATTTGCTTTAAGGAATGAACATAAAATTTTGGAGCAGGAAGGACTTTTAAAGTTCGCCCAACCCTACCTGCCGTATCACATTGAGGAAACTAAGGCAAAGGGAAAGCAATTCATTTTCCAGAGGTTCTGGAGCTAGTGAACACCCTCCAGTGCTTGTGCATTTAGTTAAGAGCATCTAATATCCTTTACTTAGCTGCCTGTGCATCTCACAGCACATATTTCAGATGTTATTTTTCCTATTGCCTAAAAGTTTTAGATTTATAGGGAATTTATATTTATAGTTCCTCATTTATTAGATGGTTTAAGTTTTACAGACTCTTACTTTAGAAAAACAGATAATGTTAATGAAGACAACTTAGAAACACAGAGAAATGTGATGAAGTATATGCTGTACCTTTGAGGGGGAAAAAGACAATGACTATTTAGATAGTCTTTATTTTCAAAAATATATAAATATTATGCACACCTATGGAAATCAAGTAGACTTGTTACAATGGTGGTATTATGTGTAACTTTAAATTTTCCTTAAAACTGTCATTCAATTATTTTTATAATTTTAGAAAGCATACATAATACAAATACAGTCTGTTCTACTTCTCCTCTTAGAGCTACCTGGACCTGAATGCCCAGTGCCCTTGGTCAAGGAGACAGATTTTCTCCAGTGTAAGGCATATAAATTCTTGGCACAACTGGAACCTTTATTCCAGTAGTAACACATTGAAAAAGAAAATCCTCATAGCTGTGGCTACAGCTGCATTACATTCGGGTCTAAGTGGAGACTTGGCCCCAGACACGATGACCCAACAGAGGCAATCAGAGGATAAGATGTTTTCAAGCATGAATAGAATCAGAATCTAGCAGCTGGGAAGAACCTCACATCGTGTAACTTGACCCCTGTGAGCTTCAGAACTGTTCATGGAAGCATAGAACATTTCAGGTATTTGGCTGAAGTCCAGATAGGGCTCCCGGTAAAGTTCTTTCTGCAGCAACACCAGCTGCATCGTGATTATGCTCAGCCTGGAACGTGCCTTTCCCAGCCTCTCACTTGCTTTCTTCCTTCCCAGAAGCCTCACTGTCTACTTTGAAGAGCAAAACTTGGGGAGAAATGTCTTAGATGCTGTCTGATTTCCAGTCTTCTAGGGCAGTCCACACATGGACAGGGATAGCAAGATCAGCCCACCTGGCTTGTGCAGGCAGGAGGGTCCACCTTCGAGGTGGGGGACCTCCTGGTGACATAGCTCTCTTTCTTCTCCTTGAAGAAGGCAAACGGGATTTCCAGGGAGACTTGAGAATGGGAGAGAAAGGATCAGAGCAGAGCTTCATGTCACACCTGTCAGGTGCCTTTACTCCTTTCTCCCGGAGCCCAGGAAGCTGCTCTTGCTGGCTTTTGATACAGCAGGAGCAGTGTGGTGGTGGCGTAATGAAGATGCTGTCCCTGGAATTTCGATGAGGAAGACAGGATTTTCGGGCACATTCTCTAAGGTGTCCCTGCTTCTTCGCGAGTAAGAGGCTTTGGTTCAGAGTAGGCACAGAGAGCCAGGGAGGAAGTAAGGGTGCAGGTGGAGAAGGTTTGCTTTCTGGAAGGAATACAGTTCAAGGGGGAAATGTGAGACAGAGGTAGGATTTCCACTTCTGCAAGTTTATCCAGCATCTTAGCCCTGAGGGCTGATGTGATCCCTTCATTCATTGCCCAATTGATGCATCAGTTTGTGTTTTCCATTCAGCAGTTGGACTGTGCTGAGCACTGAGCAGGAGGTGAAGAACTAGAAAATCATGGCTCTTCCGCATGGAGCCTACAACTTAGGCCTGTCCTTCAGATTCCTCCAAACATCCACTATCTATTCCTTACGCACTTAGTGTTGGGTGCTATAAGGAGCTACAAGATGGACCAAACACAGTCTTCAGTAAGTACAGGGACCAGGAAGGGATTTGTCCTGATCATAATTCCTCCAAAGATTTTGATCATTTTGCTAAAACATCTTAGCTCTGTCACTTCTTTCAGGATCTTGTGTTCTATGTTGGGTTCAAATCTGTTTGGTCCTATTCATGCTTCTTTTTTCTGGCCCCGTCAGTCCTAAGAGCACGATTGCCACCGGTATCTGCTGCTTGAGGCAGGAGTGTTAGGAGCTGACTATTCTTGCCTTGGCTTCAGTTGCACTTGGCTGTTTCCCTCCAAAGCTGGATTTAGTAGGGATTTGGTTGAAGCCTTGCAAACCCTGACTCAAATCAGAGTTCAGACCCTAGTGACTGGTCGAGTGAACTGCTTAAGTACAGTGAAAAACTGACTTTAAAATAATCCTGTTAGGGACACAAGATGCAGTGGTTTAACCTCTTTTGAATATTCTTTTCTTTCCAAGAATAATGGTTTTAAGTCAACATCTCTTTAAATTTGGTTAATTCCATTAGGATCACTCCAAAAAAAAGAGGTTTCTCCGTGGCTTTGAAATCCAAATGAGAAGAGGAAAAATGATTTATATGACAAAATCTCAACTACATTAACTAGATTAAAGAGTTTCTGCTGAATTAAAGAAAAGTCGACATGTGGATTATCTGAAACTAATTGTAGATTTGTTGCTTTTAAGCACATAGAGAAATCTACCCTAAACTTGTGTTTCCAAGTTCTTTTCGAGCTTAAATTCCAATGGGAGAGACCCATGTTACAAAAATAAGATCTTACAAAAATAAGATCATTTCAGATGGCAAGCTAGGAAGTGGGTAATATTGGATCGAGAGGTCAGGGATGGCTTCTCTGCAAGGTGACATTGGAGTCAAGATCTAAAAGACAAAAAGACACAGCCACATGAGGACTTGGAGTTAGCGTTTCAGACAGAGGAACAGTTAGGTGCAAAGTCCCCGAGGTTGAAAAGGGCTTGATGTTTTGGAGGATCAGGAAGAGAGCAGAGCAGTGTTCAGAGGGGCGATGAGAGCAGATGAGACTGGATAGGAAGGAGGCAGGCCACAGGTTCAAGTTCAGATTCTATTTGAAGTACGGCGGGTACTTTAGCAAGGTGACCAGTGACTTTTCTAAGCCAACAGCAAAGGAAACAAACGTGTCTCCAGTATATGTTTTATTTCAGAATGAAGTGTCCAAGCGTCTCCCTGTTTATATTTTTTACACTGAGTTACAAAGGTAATTAGTTAAATGAAATATTATTTACAGAAGTGCTTTGGAAAATTTAGGGAGACATTCTTATAAAGTGTTTTAAATCACTGAGGTCGCTATTATTTATTATGGAATCATCTTGCTGAACTTACAGCAGACGCTTCTTGCTGGGCTCCTGATCATTCTGACAAATCCGTTGCCCTGAGGATCCCATTGCCATTTTCTTTCACTGTAAGGAAAGATGTTCCCACTGCTGAGACTGGTACCCCCCAGGAGAGAACCCCTTCTGGCTGCCCTGCTGTCGTCTCTGTCTCTTGGGGCAAAGGTGAGGCTTTCCGGAGGTGCTGATTCCCAGGATGTCTCCACTTCTGGGGCCACACTGGCTAAATGGAAATTATGAAAATATCTAGGGCAAGAAGCTTATAAATAAGAAGTGACAGGCATCGCATATGAGGGGATTATTGCGCACACTGACTGTTCTGCAAGTCACCCGATGAAGGCTGAGATTGTCTAATAATCCCCCTGAAATGTGCAGTTGATGCCCTGATGATACCAAAGGAAATCTGCTGATTGGAACAGCAGAGGAGAAGATGGATGTGCCTCGCATGACTGTTCCAGAACCTTCATTGTGGATGTGTGGGATGTTCTCCTGGCTCTGATCACCAGAAAAGATGAGGGAGTATGCACCAAGTTTGTTCCATGGCAACAGGAACTAAAAAGCTAAGATTTGAGTTTCTCGGCTGATGTGGATGCAGGATGGGGCTGCCCATTCCCGAGGGCTGCTATCTGGGTGTGACTCCCCTCATGGAAGGCCTTGGCAGGAATGTCATATAATCATGTGCTCCGTGAAGGCAAAAATCATTTTGATATTTTGTTTTACTAAATAATTCCAACACTGCCTGAGCCATAAGTGTGGCATAGACTAATTGAGAAAAAAAAAAGTAACTTGCATACAGTTGGCACTTCTGTTCTTATTAGGATCAGAAAGAGCAATTGGATGAAGATCACTTTTGGAAAAAGAAAAAAGCATATGTTACTTATTGTTTTGGGTGAATGTTTTTATGAGAAAAAGAGATGCCACGTCATTAATAACTCTGGCACGCCATACAAATTCTGGTCGGCCTGCTAGATTAAACATGAGCCCGCTCTCATTATCCCAGCAGCCGTGGAGCCTTGGCTTTGCCTACAGCCTGATATGTATTCCATGCACAGTCAAGCCTCGGAGTTGACATCTTCTTCTAAAATTGTTTGGCTGTAATAAATATAAAACTTTCACCACTGATGTAAAGCATTGCTGGTTGGCATCATTTCCTACCCCCTTTTAATTATTCCTGACACTGTGGAGAAACATCTAATATAAATCTGTAATGTGCACTGATGACAAACTACACGGTTGAAGGACCATGTAATTTCTCCACAATTAATTAAAGTGCATGGAGATTTTTTTTTCTCCCTCTCTCTTTCTCTCTTTTTTTTCTTTCCTCTCCCCCTCCCAGCAACCAGATGCCACTGACTGGCTCAAATAACACTGCTGTCAACTGTAAAAAATTAAGATCCAAACCGTAAGAAAGGTACTTAGATAAAGAAACCAGATGCCAGGTTATTTGTGATAGCAGCGCATACATCTTGATGTAAGCCTCCATTGTCCAACATCTGTAGCTCCACAGCCTCAATTACGCACTTAACTCGGGAGCCTGTCAGCGGTTCATTTCCACAAGTCTCATCACTTTTGTAAATCTTTTTATTAAAAATTGAATGGTGCCAATCAGCAAAGGGAACAGAGACACTAGGAGCCCTTGGGGGGCGGGGGGGGGGGTGGACGACTGCTGCCTGTTCATGCCGCCGCCGGCTGTGCGCGCTGGTGTTTATGGGCACGTGTGTGTGGTCACTTAGAGGGGAAAATGCTCTGCTACCATTTCAGGCTGATCTACCACCTGGAATTGATCAAAAGCAAATTAATTTTCATTTTCAATTAGGAATACAATTAAGTCCAAAGTGGTGGTGGGGGGGATCGTAATGTTTACATATAGCTCCTGGGGTGGGAGTGCTTGAGGAAATACCAGATGAAATGAAATACACAGTCTTTGCATCGTTGCTTTTAATTCATTTAAGTGTTAAGATGGTGGCTTGGGCTACAGCTGCTACTGCCGTTGACCTTCCCTGGAGCTCCCCCTCCTTCCCCTCAGGCAGAATCTAGGAACCTGGAAGAGCAGGGCAAATCAGGAGGTAGAGCCTCCTAGACGTTCATCCATCTGTGGGGCCCTGCCCTGGTGTTCTGAGGGCTTTTTTCCCAGGATTGGACCCAGGATCGGGGATGTGGGTGTTTTAATAAAGAGCCTGCATTAGGAAACAGGAATTTGGCTTTGCATTCTGCTGGCTCTCAGTGTCAAAGCATTACCTGGCAAATGGATCTCCCTTCCAAGTCTGGCCATCATCAGAGATATTGAGTGATTGTGTGAAAACAATCTGGCTGTTGAATGCCCCGTGTCACAGGATCCCAGCTCTTTTCACTTGACTTTTCTCTACATTCAACTGCTGCCTTTTGTTGGAGTAACTGAGTGGGGGCCCTGGGGGCAGACAGGATTCCTCTTGACTGCCTGGGAATAGTTGGCCCAGTGTGTTCATCACCAAGGGTGGTAATTTGGGGAGCTTTGACCCTGATTTTAAGGAAAGTCAATTATTTGTCAATTATGAGTCCTAGGAATCCAGATATGAGACTCAGATGTTAAATGCTCAGCTCTTTGGTTTGGAAGCAGAAGTTTCCTCTCCATATCTACAGGGCTGTCTCCCAGACGGGCCGTGTTTGGCTTGCCATAAGCACCCTGTCATGACGATCAGAATATTCTTCAACTATCCGATCTGACTCACAGATCAGCTTCTCTGAAAAAGCAGAGTGGGTGATAAATATTTCCTCATATGAATAACAATGAAGATGGCTCCAGATAATAGCTTACATCTTCCCCAAATCATCTGGATGATGGATTAAGAAGAGAAAATTCTGGGTCATACAAACAGCTGCTTTGGGTGAAAATTTTCCAAAGCACTGTGGCGACTGCAGGTCCCCAGTACTCCAGCCCACATTTTACCTCCTGCCACCCCCTTTCCTTGTCCCAATGCGTGGGTTTACGTTTCCTCCCTGCATGGTATTTGTGCTTTAAAAGAAGATTTTATTACTTCTGCTATAGAGGAATTTCTCTTTTTACTAGACAGTTGGCATGACCGCAGCCTGAAACCGCAATGGAGTTGTTAACACACTGGGATCAGTTTTTCCCCCTTTAGAGCTATTCTTTTCTTTTCTTTGTTTTTTTTAAGGGGGCAGTGGGCTCTAACAAATCAACAGAACTATTAACTTTCTGATTTATTTGCTACAGAAAGCGAAAAAAAGTCAATGTGAAGTGACAGAGAAACCAGAACAGACAGTAGGAAAACATTCTCTGTGCAAGTTTCCAAGTGAAATCGCACCACAAGCAGTTGGTTATCTGGAGATAGACATCTTCAATTTCCTGATTGCATAATAGAAATGGGATTTCTTTTTCCCTTAAAAAAAAAAAAAGCATTATCCATAATGTTGACATAAAGTTTTCTGTGCTTTGGGTTCCAGAAAGTACTCCTCTCAAGATTATCCTCAGTTACTCACCATGTCTGCCATTCCTTCTCCTCCAACAGAGAAGGTCAGTGGCACTAATGTGATGAAGGCCAGAAGATGTCTTCCAAAGCCTCGGAGATGAATTCTGCCCAGCCGGCCCATATCAGGGCATTTAGTAAATAGAGCTTCCCCCAAAAAGGGAAATAGTGTGGAGGAAAATTAATATGGGTATTGATTGGTGACTTAATAGCTGCACCGCCAACAAATGTTATGGCTTTATAACTATGTCAGAGTTAGAAGTTTCTGAGGCCATGATCCAGGGCAGTTCAAGAAAATTGTCCTGGCTGGGCCTGACCCAGGCTATGCAGTTGACCCACCCTTTCTCACAAACTGGCGTAGGTGTTGTGTCCTCTTTGAATCTGTCTTCCCAGTACAGTGGGTGACAGCGTACTATGTTGTCCTCATCCCTGAGTTTCTGAGGACCCATTTCTGAGATGGAAAATTCTTGGCTTGGGCCTGCAGCTTACATCAGTTTGGCATTTAAAAATGCCCGTGATCTCAAAAGCAGACCTCATTTTTGAAATCACCCTGTATATCAATACTTCATTTTATTTAATACAGTGTTTAAAAATTATATTTAAAAGGCAACTTCTTTTGTCTCCTGTGCCCTTGGCTGGGAAACAAAGGAAATCTCTTTTAAGAGGTGTTTTACATTTTACGACTACTGAGAGAGAACATAGTACTTTAATAGGTATGTATGTAAGAATTCCACATTATAGGTTTTCAGAGATTAGAAGTTCTGGAACAAGGTTGTTTGATAACATCTCTGAAGGGCGAAGGAGCAAATGGAAACCTCAGAGGTTTGGATGCCAAAACAGAACACTCCTTAAACTTGTGGGCAACAGGAGCTTTTCTGAGATCATGTTATTCTCACCGATAATAGCATCCTGCCTGGACTGTGGGTGAGGGGTGCGCAGGATGGATCATTCTTGTCTTATACTTCATGGTTATGGGCATGTAATATGTTCTTCATTGAGCCAGGCAATTGACAGAGACGCCAGTGCATTTAAGACCCGAGTCTACTGGAAATGAGACTTGCATTCTTGCCAGAAATGGATGCTTTTCTGTGTCCACCACTATCACACATCTTGATTTTTTTTTAATCCTGACTCTTAAAACAATAATATCAAACAACTCCGGGGGAAAAAAGTTAAATATTTCCATATGAAGAGCTGATTAAATTTGTATGGTTTTCTTTGCAGTAAAAATTGATATGTGATGAAACCCAGTGCAGCTGCATGTCTGGGGCGGGCCAATACCCCCTCGTCCTCTGATCTCTCCACCCAGCTCTAAGGGCCAGCGCCCAGCGATCTGCCAAGCTGGGGCCCAGCTTCTGAAATGCCTGTTCCCAGGGACGGGGCACAAAAGCAGCTGTTGCCAGAGTCAGCTCTTTCCACTTATGTCACGTCGTTCTTCTGTGTCCTTTCATTCAATGCTGTGCCCTCTTTAAGGACAGACTGAATCCACGTGGAGCACCATGTTGATAGTGAGAGTGTGACGTTCTATCAGGCTTCCTTCATTTGAAAATGGGGAAGAGAGCCTGACAGGCGTTGCAGGAGGTGGGTCATCATGGGAAGACGACTTATTGACCCATATGCGGGAAAGGTCAACAGTATCTGGCTTTACTACAGTGTCATCAGAGCTCAAATGAATGGCCATGATCTGTTAGTTTGCTCACATGCTGCTTCTACTTCCTTACTGTTCGTTTTACTTTCAATCGGACTCCCCTCTCTTGGTCACCGAGAGATGGTTGCAGCAGCTGCCCCTCCCTGGGCACTCCTATAGATCAAGTGAGAGGCCTCGTCCTAGCATCTCCAGCCGAGGTGCTCATTTGCCTCCATTGCAGCCTGGGGAGTGGGATGATGCGGAGGGTAGAGGAGACTGGGCTGGAAGCCCTTGGGCCAAGAGCCAGGGAAGGAGAGGCTTCCTAGAGGGAAACTAGGGCAAGGTCACAGGCTGCACTGGATGGATGTGGGGAGATAATGCCGACAGTGTCCCTCACCTGTGTGGAAGGTCACCCCCACCTAAACAGCGAGATAGAGAAGTAAACCCCGAATCAGGAAACTTGAATGTTTGGGGAGAACCACATTGATCGCTTCTGTTTTCATTCCTTTAAAATATGGCTAATAGGAGGAAAGGGTTTCCTGATTATCGGTGTGGATATGTGGGCTTGACTTGATTTTCACAGTAGTCAGAGTGAGTGGACTGCTTTGCTGCTGCCCTCAGTGGCCAAAGGTAACAGCAGTATATTTTTGTTTAACAGGCTTTCCAGAGATGTAACCATTCTGTCACTTCTATGCTTAAAAACTGTCTATCTGTCCTGTCTGCAGAGAGGAAGTTGCCAAAGAGTCAGGGGCTTAGGCAGACTCAAGCCAGCTGCAGCCTTGCTCCTCCCACATCCCTGAGACTCAACTCTGCAATCAACTAGCACCTGTTTTCAGACTTTATTTTGATCTTTCTTATCCTCCTTTTCTCTTCCAGAAGTCCCATATCACTGTCATGCTTAACAGTGACCAGTCCCCACTCGCTGCCCATTTCCAATGATCATCTCCTACTAGGCCTTGGCCCCAAAGTTAACTTGACTCTGTGGCTTTCCTTCCCAAAGCCACACTGCCCCAAAACACCCCTCGGGAGTCATGACGCCCCTGCTAAGTGAGGTCAGGCACTGAAAAAAATTGATAGGTGACATTCATTCCGGTGGTCCTCATGTAGATTCCTCAGTCAGGAATGGTAAAGGTCCCCCCACCTGGGGACTTCAATTTTGTGACAGAAAAAAAGACAAATTTGACTCTCAACATTTGTTAGGCTCCAGGGAAGTCGCATGTGCCACAGAGCTATTATAGATCTCTATTTGTCAAACCGAGTGTTTACCGTGGGCTCCTTCACAGCCCCCTCCACCCATCACCCGCACCTAGGAGAACCAGTCTACAAACAAAAGCATTTGCCCTCCAAAGATTTCTTTCTAATTAAAATTTTACATATACCAAATAAACAAGGGCACTTTTGAAATGTAAATTTGTCATTTTAGTAGGCAACTTAAATCAGCTCCACCTACCTGGAGACCGGTTTCTCCTTCAGCACAAAGCTCCGTGTTCCTGGCTCCCCTTTGGTGTTGTGCAGCTCAGATTCCCCGTACACTTAGATCCTGGGGTGGATTTTTTTTTTTCCTTGAACACTTTCTGCAGTTTAGTTATTTGTTGTAATTATCAAGTTCATTTTTCTCTAATAGATGTGATTAAGTATATTTAGCACTGTGTAATGAGTTTTCTGCCTGGTTGCATCTTAGCTAATAAGGAATTCCTTAGCGGCATCTCTGACAGCTGCTGCGAATCCCAGGTCTGGACTGCCGCAAGAGACCCCTTCCATGAACTGCTAGCATTAGAGAAATTAACTCCATTACACTAACCATAAAATTGAGGCTGAAATTTGATTACTAATAGATCCTCAAATCAACTAGAAACTATAGCAATGGGGAGGTACCAACAGGGAGGAAGGGGATCGCGTGTGAAATGCCAGTGTCCACGTTTTCATCCGTGCATGTGTCCAGACATTTCCAACCATACCTCCAATTTTTTTTTCTCTGGGCAGGGAGGAAAGAACAGTGCCAAACGGATGGGCTTGTTACTGCAATGCTTTGGCGGGCATGAGACTAGAAGTCTTTGTCACTGCCACGAGATAGTGCCTGGTTATTAGTGTCTCCGTCTTCAGTGAGCTAAGAAATCTCTGGGTATGTTTTTGGCCATCGAAACTCCATGCCATTGTCACAGGCAGCCCAGATTTGCAAGGCTAAAGTGCGGAGGACAATTAGTAATTGGTGACTGGCTGCTATGATGTATAGTTGCTTAGCAACATCCCTGAATTAAGTCTCTGGAAGGGGTATACAGGAACAGACAAGACAAGAAGATGAAATAGGTACCATTTCAATGTGTAGGTGACTCCATAATGAAAAAAGAGCAAAAGGTATTTGTAATCACAGAAACGGCTGAGTGGAAAATCGGTGCCAAAGGAAAGAAAAGGCGGAACGTAGTTCCTCTCTTGCTAAATAAAATAAGAGTAAGTGGCCATTGAACAACCCCATCGATATAAGAACTCATTCTCTTCCTTTGACACTTTGCTAAGATTCCAAAGAAGAACCCAGGCAGCATGATTTATCCAAATGCAGCCTAAAAATTCATGGGTCTTAAGATTTTTAGGACAAGATTAATTTAATTCATACCAGCGAACTGGGACTCACTGGGCAAGAGGGTCCACGTTCAGCCCTGCTCACAGTACCAGGTAGACGGGGTGCCCTCCTATACTGCTCTTCAATCTTGCTCTGTTTGAAGTTGAGAAGTATCTTGAAGAGGCCAAGAACTGCATATTCATTTCCTTAGATGCAGCTGAGGTTAGAGACTCTCAGCAGACTAAGATATCACCCTGAACTACATGATTTAGCGAGCTGGGTTAGCCTCTGGAAGGCCAGATGAGCAAAAGAAAGTGGAAAAGCTGTAAAAGACCTTGATCCAGTTACTGAGCCTTGTTAAGGGACTGCCTTATCTATGGCAGGGAGCTCTGTCTGGAGGTCTGCAAAGGGCCAGGGGCTCATTACTGTTAGTGAGGGCTGTTTTGCAATTAGTGTTGAAACACTGAGATAAAGAAAGGATATATAGGAATTAAAAACAGATAACGTAAACACTAACAAAGAGTCTTAATCCCCTGGACTGAGTGTTTTGCATGTTTACCTCTGATCAGAATTCTTAATAATATTGAGTGCATTGCAGCTCAATAAAGATTCCCTAGGAAGAAACAAGTCGATTCTTGGATTAAAAACAAAACAAGGAAAAACAGAAACAAAAACTTGCACTTGTGTGTTTTTATTACTTTAAAAAGAAAAAGTAAATCACATGGGATGGTTTCATTTCAGCTTCGTTTGGTTTAGATAACTTATGATCAGGGATCCCTCCCTGTTACCTAGTGATTAGAAAGGTATCTTTAGGGCTCAGAAAGCAAATTTTCTATCTCTACCGATGACTTGTTTTCTATCTGAAGAATGAAAGTGTTTTGATATGAAGTTATTATTGTGAAGCTGAGAAAGTCTTTCCCACCTGGCCTCAAGTTCCCCCATTGGAGAGAGGAAGCTGATTACCATCTCTGATTCTTGCCTGGTACCTATAAAGGTACTCACCCTTACAATGGAGCACTGTGTTTTCAGGACAATGTACAATTCTTCTTTGGGAAGATGCCAAATGATGGCTGGTGCATAATGGCAGCGTGTGTAATAGCACAATCTGTCTCATGACCAACGATTCCAGTTTACATACTCACCCCTCCACTTTCCCTTGGGTAAGCAGTGCTCATACTTCAGTTGTTGAACACTCAGCTTCCCTAGTGGATTGTAAATTCTGTGAGGACAGGGGCCATGTACCCTGCTGCCCACTGACTGTTGTATCCCTAGCGGTCAGCACCAGGTCTGTTACACAGATGTTGGTTGAACTAAGTTGGTAGAAGCTGGCTGTCATAGCCAGCCCCCAACATGGCCCCCGTGATCTGTCTCCTGGCATCCACAGCCTGTGGGCTCTCCTGCTTTTTAGTGTGGGCTACACTTGTTGACTAGAATAAGGGGAACAACTAGGTCATAATAGGAATATGGCCACCTTATGGTCTCTTTCTGTCTGGAATACTCCCTCTGGGGGAAGCCATTTGCCATACTGTGAGCAGTCCTGTGGATTAGCCCTCGTGGGAAGGACCTGAGGCCTCCAGCCAGCAGCCGTGTCGTTGAGCTGGGAAATATATTTGCCAACCCAAATCAAGCCTCTGATGACTACGGCCCCCATTGACAACCTTTATTGCTTTCTTGTGAGAAATCCTGATCAGAGACCCTACCCAGCCTCCAAATTCTTCACCCACAGAAACTGTGAGATAATAGTGTTTGCTGTGGTAGTGATGGGGTGGGGTGTTTTATTTTATTTTATTTTATTTTATTTTATTTTATTTTTTGGTACTGGGGGCTCAATCCAGGGCATTTTATCACTGAACTACATCCCCAGCCCCTGTTTTTATTTTTATTTTTTGAGGCAGGGTCTCACTAAGTTACTTATGGCCTCACTAATTTGCCGAGGCCATCCTTAAAGTTGTGATCTTCCTGCCTCAGCCTCCCAAGTTGTTGGGTATAGGTGCGTACCACCACACCTGGCCTGTTTGTTGTTTTAAGCCACTGATTTGGGGAGTCATTTGTTATATGGCACCGGATACACTAGCCAGTTGCCACACACATTAACACAGTCACCT